>NC_072441.2:23750000-25000000 GCF_028878055.3 Symphalangus syndactylus
GTTCTCCTTGAAGAGGTCCTTCACGAAAAGGAGCCATTTTAAAATACACCAGAACAGTCTATTCTTCACAAGGCCTGCTCTCAAGAGAAGCTATTGTACCAGAACCTAATCTGCTGGGAGTTTTATCAGAGTCTGACCTACCTAGGGAAAAGAAAATGCCCAACTCAAGTTCCCGCTAGCCTTCCAAGTGGGAGAAGAAAATAGCTAATTCTACGCCCTCTAGCCATCCTGTCCCACCTAAGAGGGGAGAAACACTGAGAAGCACTTGAGAAGTTCATAGTTCATGAGCACAGGCTCACCAAAAGACTGAAACCTAATCATAGGACCACAGTATGCATCCCTTTCCTTCACACCTTAACACTGTTATCAAAGTCTCATTCATCACAATTCCTTTTACCAGAATATCATGCACATCTTCCAACAAAAAATTACAGGCATATTAAAAAGGGAAGAGATGGAACATGCATCAGAACCACAGTCAGATACAGCAAGAATGTTAGAATTGTCAGGTCAGAAATTTTTAAAAATCTGTGATGAATACGTTAAGGAATTTAATGGAAAAAGTAGACAACATGCAAGAACAAATTGGCAGTATAAACAGAGGTGAAAATTATAAGAAAGAATCTAAAAAAATGCTAGAGATCAAAAACACTAACAGAAATGAAAAATGCCTTTGCTGGACTTACTAGTAGACCGGACACATCTGAGCAAAGAATCTTTGAGCTTGAGTGTATTACAATAGGAACTCCTGAAACTGAAAAGTGAAGAGAAAAAAAAAAAAGAAACTAGAAAAAAGAAGAACAGAATATTCAAGAACTGTGGGACAACTACAAAAGGTAATACGAATGTGTAATGGGAATGCCAAAGGAGAAGAAAGACAGAAAGGAACAGAAGCACTGTTTGAAGCAAGAATGCCTGAGACTTTCCTCCAAATTAATGTCAAATACCAAACCACAAATTCAGGAAGCTCCGAGAAGACCAAGCAGAAGATATGTTTTAAAAAAACTGCACCAAAAAGTACATATTATATTTAAACTTTGGAGAATCAAAGACAAAGACAAACTCTTGAAATGAGCAAGAGGAAAACCACACCTTACCTATAGAGGAGCAAATACAAGAATTAAATACAAGCAAGAAATTAATAGAGTGAAATATTTGAAGTGTTGAGAGAAAACAAAACAAAAAGTGTAGAACTCTTGTTACCCTGCAAAATTACCTTTCAAAAGTGAAGGAAAAATAAAACTTTCTCAGACAAACAAAAGCCAAGGGCGTTGTGGCCTGCATTGCAAGAAATGTTAAAAAAAATTTCTTCAGAAAGAAGGAAAATAGTAGAGGTCAGAAACTCAGATTTACATTAAAAGAGGAAGCGCATCAAAGAAGGAATAAATGAAAGTAAAATATTTTCCATTTTTTATTCTTAATTGACCTAACACATGACAGTGTTTAAAATAATAATAGTAGCAATGTATTTGATTATATATTATATATGTATATGTAATATATACATATAAATATTTGTATGTGTAATATATACATATGTAAATATTTATATATGTCATATATACATATACATATATACACTTATGTATACACTTATATATAAGTGAAATGAATGACAGCAATAATATGAGAGATAGAAGAAGGAATTAGCAATATGTTTTGATAAAGTACTTGCACTACTCATGAAGTGACACAGTGTTGTTTGAGAGTGGAGTTGGATTAGTTGTAAATGTATATTGTAAACTCTAGAGCAACCACTAAAAATTTAAAAAAGAAATATATAATTGATATGGTAAGAAAAGAAAGAAAATGGAATCAATGAAAACCCCAGAGGAAGAAAAATCATGGAAGACAAAATAGGAAGCGAAAATAAGGGCAACAAGTAGAAAACAGTAACAAATATGGTAGATATCAATTCACCTATATTAACAACCACTTTAAGGGTCAAAGGTCTAAGTACACCAATTAAAAGACAGAGATGGTCAAAGTAGATCAAGGCAAGATCCAAATACATATTGTTTACAAAAAACTTACTTCATGTAATATATAAAAATACACGAATAAAATTGATGGAGAAAGATATACCATGTTAACACTAATCAAAGAAAAGGCAGGAGTGGCAATTTCAAGCAAAATCTGAGCAAATTATTTTGAGGATAGCAGCAAATTGATTCCAAAATTTTATTTAGAAAGGCCAAATACCCAGAAAAATCATATAATACCGAAAGAGAAGAAGTCAAAGGATTGACACTACCTAACTTCAAGACTTTACTATAAAACAATACTAGTCAAGACTGTATGGTATTGGTGAAAGAACAGACAAATAGATCTACGGAACAGAATATAGAGCCCAGGAATAGACTCATATAAATGGAGTCAACTGATCTTTGGCAAAGGAGCAAAGACGGTGGCAATACAATGGACGAAACGGACTCAACAAAGGGACTCAACAAAGGGACCATTTGAACACGTGGTATTAGAACAAAGAGACACCCATAGGCACACACAAAAAGGGCCTCAACACAGATCTTTCATCCTTTGTAAATATTAACAATAGATCGTAGACCTAAAGGTGAATTATAAAACTGTAAAACTTTGAGAAGGATAATGCAAGAATAAATCTAGACGACCTTAGGTATGGTGATGATATTTTAGGTATAACATAAAAGGCACATTCCATGAAAGAAGCAATTGATAAAATGGATTTTCTTAAAACTAAAACTTCTACACTGTGAAAGACAACATCAAAAGATTAGAAGGCAAGCCGCAGAATGGGAGAAAATATTTCCAAAGACATATCTGATAAAAGACTGTTATCCAAAATACACAAAAAGTGCTTCAGAACTCGACAGGCAAACCAACAACTTGTTTTTAAAAAAATGAGTAAAAGACTTGAACAGACACCTCACGGAAGTAGATATACAGATGGAAAGTATGCATATGAAAAAATGTCAACATCATAGATCATTTACAAATTGCAAATTAAAATAACAATGAGATACCACTACTTGCCTATTAAAATGACCTAAATTTGGGAGTCCGAGGTGGGTGGATCATGAGGTCAAGAGATCGAGACCATCCTGGCCAACATGGTGAAACCCCATCTCTACTAAAAATACAAAAATTAGCTGGGGGTGGTGGCAAGTGCCTATAGTCCCAGCTACTTCGGAGGCTGAGGCAGGAGAATCGCTTGAACCCAGGAGGTAGAGGTTGCAGTGAGCTGAGATTGTGCCAATGCACTCTAGCCTGGTGACAGAGCGAGACTCCATCTCAAAAAATAAAAAATACATACAAATAAAATAAAATAAAATAAAATGACCTAGATACAAAACACAGGCAATATCAAATGCTGCCAAGGAATTTGGCAAGGAACAGTAGGAACTCACATTTATTTCTGGTGGGAATGCAAAATGGTACAGCCACTTTGGAAGACAGTTTGACCATATCTTAAAAAACTAAGCATGCTTTTGTCATATGGTCCAGCAATCATGCTCCTTGCTACTTACCTAAATGAATTGAAAGGTTATGTCCACACAAACACCTGTACATGGAGGCTTATAGCAGCTTTATTTATAATTGCCAAAATTTGGAAGCAAACAAGATTTCCTCCAGTAGGTTAATGGATAAACGGTGGTATATCCAGATGATGCAATACTTTTAGCACCCAAAAGAAATGAACTAGCAAGCCATGAAAAGAAATGGAGGAAACTTAATTGTATTACTGAGTTAAAGAAGCCAATCTGAAAAAATTACATACTTTCTCTTTCAATTATATGACATTCTGGAAAAAGCCAAACTATGGAGACAGTAAAAAATGAGTTATACCAGGCAGGTTAGGAGGGGGAGAAAGATAAATAAGAAGAGCACAGAAGATTTTTAGGGCAATGAAACTATTCTGTGAATGGCAGATACACATCACTATGCATTTGTCAACACCTATTGAATATGCAACTCCAAAAGTGAAACTAAATGTAAACAACGGACTTTGGGTGATAATGATGTGTCAATATAGGTATATTGATTGTAGCTAATACATCACTGTAGCGTGGGTTGTCAATAGTGGGAGAGATTATGTCAGGGGCCAGGGAGTACGTGGAAACTCTCTCTACTTTCTGCTAAGTTTTGCTGAGAACCCAAAACTTTAAAATTAAGTTTATTAATTATAAAAAATCACAAACTATTTAATATTATGTCATAGTCCCAAAGGTATTCCTTAGGAGTGAAAATAATATGCAATAAATAATACCCATGATTTTTTTAAAAATTTGAGCCACATTGATCTCGTGATACTAAATTTGTTTAGATCTCTGTCTTTACCTGGAGAAAGTGAATAATTTGTTAATGGATAAGGAATCAGCTCATTCCGTGGTTTACTTATTTCACTTAACGATAAGTGCCTATTATAATTTGACTTCCAAAAAGGGACAAGCAACCAGAATGTGCTTTTTTAAACCATTAATCAACACTCTATATTTTCTCATTTAAATAGCAGGCTACATTCTTAGTGAACGGCCTACCACGTTCACCAAAATTGACAATATTGAAGAATATTCTTTAGATTCCTTGGTTATAAACAACCACTTTATTGTCTGATTAGAGATAATCTGTCGGTAGGTTCTAAATGTCTTAACATTATCCACAGAAGTGAAGGAGCATATGGATGTTGTTTGTGTGTGTGTGTATAAACCACGAATACACAGCCATCATGCTTTTTGTCATTGTGTGAACTCTCAACTCCTACCTTTCTGCTCCACATGTACACACGACCTATGGGACTGTGCACATAGCCAGCATGATAAAGTGGGGGGGAAACAAACTCCCATGTACTCCATGCACTCAATATTGTGCATGGGCTAGTTACTAGCTTCTTTGTGCCTCAGTTTACTGTTTCTTAAACATTACTTATGACAACCAACCATATCAAAGGAGAAGAAAATATGAACTAACATGCAAGTATAGAGATGCCGCTATATAAGCAAAATCTTACCAAACCGTAATATTAATGTGGAGTGATAGGAAGCAAGGAATTGAGGGTTAACAAAATTTCCCTTAATGGAGGGAATGTTTTGAGAGTTTGAGAGGTCCTGAGAGACCTTGGTGGTTTGAACTTAACAAAGATCTTATGCAACCAACACCTGTAGCTGGGTTAAAGGAGTGTAGGATACAGGTGCGTAAAAGGAATTTTCCATCTCTACAGGAATCAAGCAGCCCAAAGGGACATTGCAAATAGTAAAGATGTGGGCTACGGAACAGCAGGCTTAAAACCCCCTGTCAAAGTGGGAAGTAAAAGGTCATTCTCAAAGTGGGTAAGTAGACATTTATCCAAAGGTCAGAGGGATTGAGCACACGTGAGTGCATCTTGAGAGTTTGTTGGCTTGGTGTCAAAGGACATTTATTGATGGGAAGCTGAGCAGTGTCACACAAATGTACTTTGTTTCAGCTTAATTGGACTTTCCCCCGGGTATCTGGGGTAAGTAATGCTAGAAGTATCTGGGGACCTAAAATCAGAGAGTATGGTGGGAGATCTGATGATATACTTCAACATATCAAATTTTCATGAAATTGTTTATGCAAGGAATGTTTATAATCAGTAATATCAAAGTTTCAATAGTTATGGTTTATACTATCTCAAGAAGCAAGGACAAATTCAGGTTATTCATAGACTACTTCTATGAAATACTACTATATCTACTTCATATATTCCATACATATTTATTGAATGTCTAGTATGTGTCAAACACCATTGGCCTTGAAGTTGGGCTGAGTCTCAGTCAGCAGTTTTTTCAGCACACTGGCCTCACAGGTGTGTCAAATATTAGTAAATGATTTAGGTGCTTTGAATGTAAAGTTATCCAGAGGTAAAGGACTCTGGATAACTTTGCAAAATCAAAGTAGCAAAATCATCTTTCCAAGACAGTAAACATAAAGGAGCCACATCCAAGTTAGAATTTGGAGAGAACCAGATTCACGGGAGACTCTGGCAGGTCATCATTCAAAGTTCGAGGGACAGCAGTGATACTTCCAGCTCATGTGGATGGAGTGAACAACAGTATGAGTGATAACTGGCAGAAACAGCAAATCGTGAGAATATTTACCAGGGACACCACAAAATGACGAAAGGACTTCAGTGTCATTCTCACTCAGTTGAACTGAGAGCTAAATGTGCTTTTTCAAACCATTCTATTAACCAAGCACTCCAAAAACAGTATGGACCAAGGATACAAGAGTGACACAAATAAATAAATCTAAAAATTAATGATGGCTATGGGGGAAAGTATTTCTTAAAGAAATTAACAACAGCCTAAAAGCAAAGAAAAAATGAAAATATATAGATCTCTGCAGAGGAGTCATGAATCTATAAATATAACCTCGTTTTACTTAACTCTCACAGCAAAAGATAAAGATCAGCCAAACTGAGGTTTAAGTACTAGATCCAACATGTTGATCTGTCTCTACCCCATATCAGTTCAGTTTCAAAGGAGTTTTGCCAAGACTGTCTCCTTTGAAAAGGGTACATAAAAGCACTTCAGAATTTTCCCTTAGGAGAAATATGAGTCATCGTTTGCTTTATACAAGTTTTTGTGTGATATTCAAGGGGAAAAACAAAATACCTGCTTTTAGAGATGGTGTTAGAAACAAATTTCTTAGACAAGCTGAAAACAATGCCTCAGAAACTATGCCTTGAAATGTGTGTTTCAAACTTACAATGTCTGTGAATGAGGTAAAACTATTTGTAGGAAATATGTTTGTATCTGTATGAGTCAAGGTTCCCCAGAGAAACATAACTAATAGGATCTGTGTATATATATATGTATATATATATATATATATATATATCCAAAAATATTTATTTTAAAGAATTGGCTCACACAGTTATAGAGGCCGGCAAGTCTGAACCCTGCAAGGCAGACCGGCAGACTGGAAGACCTGCAGGGCAGACGGGCAGGCTGGAGGATTGGCACCCAGGAAGCACTGCTACTCAGTTTAGGTCCAAAAGCTCTCAGGCTAAGAAACCAGGAGCCAGTGTTGCACCTCAAGTCTGAAGGCTGTGTGGCATGATTCTCTCTTTCTTGACAGAAGTCAATCTTTTGTTCTCTTCAGGTCTTCCACTGCTTGGTTGAGGCCCATTCACATTTGTGGAGGGCAATCTGCTTTATTCAAAAGTCACCAATTTAAATGTTACTTTCATCCAAAAACTCCCTCACAGAAACGTCCAGAACAATGTTTGATCACATATCTGGCATCATGGCCCAGCCATGTTGATGCATAAAATTAACCATCACAGTATCTATGTAACCCACTTTATTTTTAAAAAATTTTAGTCTTTTGTCCAAAAATCATAAACACGTTTTCAGAGAAGACCCCCTAAATGTAGGATATTATATTGATTGCCTACAATTATGAAATACATGAACTTTTCATAGCTCCTGTTAATACCAGTACTTCAGGCACCAAAATCTCTGACATTTTTCTCAGTGGGTCAACAAATAAGCTCAAAATTTGCCAAAGAATTCTGTCTCTGCTTAACAATTACAGAAAGAGAGTATGAGAGACCACTATTCCCAGAAGAGAGTCCTTTACCTCTGGATAACTTTACATTCAAAGCACCTAGATCATTTACTATTTGACACACCTGTAAGGCCGGTTTGCTGAAAAAAACTGCTGACTGAGACTCAGCCCAACTTCAAGGCCAATAGTGTTTGACACATACTAGACATTCAATAAATATGTTTGGAATATATGAACAGAAGTAGTCTATGAATAACCTGAATTTGTCCTTGCTTCTTGAGATAGTATAAACCACAACTATTGAAACTTTGATATTGCTTATTATAAAAATTCCTTGCATAAACAATTTCACGAAAGTCTTTCAATCTGGAATTTGTGTCTTTGATATCACTAAGTGGTGCTCAAGCTAATTTTTGAAAATGTTTGAAATTCATTTTTATTTATGCCTGCATGCAGCTCTCAACACAAATATATTCTCCTTTTGTTATGTATTCCTTTCTTCTTTCTAATTCATCCCTTTCTTTTCTCTTCTTATTTTTCTCTTTTAACATTTTTTGTTTCTCTTTTCTTCTCTGCAGTGTTTTAGGATTAAAAGAGCCCTCTCCTGTCCCGTGTGATATTATTTAGTCCTTTTACAGGCACTAGAAACTATAGTCATTCACCTTTTCAATGGTCTTACGTTCAATCATTTGT
Source organism: Symphalangus syndactylus (assembly GCF_028878055.3). Classification (NCBI taxonomy): domain Eukaryota; kingdom Metazoa; phylum Chordata; class Mammalia; order Primates; family Hylobatidae; genus Symphalangus; species Symphalangus syndactylus. The sequence continues at coordinate 23,758,203 of NC_072441.2, forward strand.
TATTTGCATTAATGTGCTTCAGTGTTTATCTCATAGAGTTCTTTCCACAAAGTGTAAAGTTAATGACAGATATTATAAGGATGAATCATGATTGATGAAGATGATGGTGATGATGACGTTGTTGTTGGCAAATGACTTGCAGAGTGGACTACTGACATTTTTTACTGCCCGGCTTATCTCTCATTTTGATAGAATAACTGCCCTTTGACAAACATGCCTTTTAAACTTTGCTTTTTATTTTTTTTCTAAGGGAGACAAACAAACAAAATTGCACCTGGCAAATGCTGACTAAGCCAAGAGCAAACGCCTGACTCTGGAGAAAACTCATATAGGTAGGCCAGTGATTTGTGGAATTGTTAGAAATGAGAAGCTGGTTTATTATTATTCCAACTCCAGGACTTTGATACATAAAAGACTCTGTTAGTAAAATGTGCTACAGCTGGGAGGTCACAATAAAAGTTTACATTGGTGGCCATTACCCGACTATATGTATAAATCAATCAAGCCAGAGGGTGGATGGAGTTAATGGTATAGATAACTGCAGCCAATTCAGGAGAATAAGAGTACAGAGAGATTGTATAGCACCTGAGAGATGCAGAGGAGCCTAATTCTCCACTTGAAATTTCTAGTTCTACTTCTTTCTAAGATTCATGAGATCCCCAGGTGGTTTTCTGTTTCTTGATATCCGAAGAGTCATAAAAGATTTTCAGGAGTCTCTGTCTCATAAGAAAGAACAATTATAATTTTTTATGTTATCATAACCTTCAACATATATTCTACATAGCTATATTTGTTCAGCATCTACTGTATACAAAAGCCTCCCCAGAAATCACAGAAATAGTATAGGATATAGCAAAGAAATAGGATATAGTAATCCTGTATTTTATCTTCACAGAATTGGATGAGTTTTAGTATGTCACATATTCCAGCAAAAGCATGTTTCTCTTAGTTTCCCATGCAGCTAGGTGAGGTCACGTGAGTAGCTTCTAGCTGTGAATTGGAAGTGCTCTGGGCAACTTCTAGGTGAGGTCTTTAAGGATAGGGAGCATGCTTTCTACCCTCCCTTATACCTTTCCTGTTAAGTAGGATACAGCCATTATAGTAACAATCATCTTAGACTACAATATGGTGGCCAGACCGCGGTGACGGCAGTCTCTAGTATTACAGACCTTTCATGTAAGATCTGGATTATTTACACTTGTATTCTTGCGTGAAATCTCCATGTTATTTAACTCAATGTTACTTTGTCTTTGCTACAGCAGCCAAAGAGATATACTAACAAACAACATTGATGAGAAGGAGATTCTGTTAATAGGAGGAAGGAAAAGCATCAAAGGTAATTAGATGAAGTAAGATGATTTAGTTTTGGAATTTAGAAGGAAGTGCATACTTCACCAAGATGTTAAAAGAAATAGGCAAAAAAAAAAAAAAAAAGAGGAAAACTGCACAAAGTTAATGTGTTCTCAATCACAAAAATAAAGTGAGTAAAGAACACAGCAGATGTTTCCCCAAATATAGTTGAGGTAGTGGTTAAGGATGAACTTCATATGCACCCTCCTGATTGCCCTAAAAAAAAAGTATACTTCTGTATGTTTAATGTAATCTACATACAGACATAGAAAAAAAGATATAACCTGCTACATATTGTCTAATTAGCACCTCATCCGGGGTAGATCCAGGTATATCTGCCATCAACAATAACTAAGGTCATGGTTAGAAAACTTTAATTATATAGAAAACGATGAATTTGAACTTGTGCTTGAAAAATCTTCTGTGAACAGCACACTTGTTTTTCCCTTGGACTTCACTAAAAGTAATGTAGATAATAAGTATGTAGTCCATATCTACAGTCTCACCAATTCCAGTTATTGGCCTTCCTATCTTGAAGAACTCTTGATCTGAGAAATGGTTTAAGTTCTTTTTCTTGGTGACCTGTGTGAGCTGCTTTGGGATTCGAGTAATTGTAGAAGCTTTGCTGTTAGATTGTTTTCCTCGCACTTATCATTATCAACCAGGGAGCATAGAATGGCCCAGCGAGGGCTGTGGGAGAAAGGGAGGGAGACAAGAATCTGTAGAAACCTTGAGAGTTTAACAAAGGTTCCAAAAACGAATATGCTGAATCTAGCTCTGTAATCAACACGAAATGTTTCTGTTTTGATGATAGCGGGATGGACTGTCCTCTCCACAGCTATGATGATGGTTAATCTAAGATAGAATGCAAATCTTAATTAGATATATTAATTGCCTTCATTCCTATTAAATATTGGCTTTATTTCTTGTATGACAACAATAATGATTAATGTTACAGAATTGCATTTGTGTAAACATAGATTTTAGTAGTTAACAATAATTATAGAAAGCTGTGAGCTTGGATTTCCAAGGACAGAGAGAAATAAAGAAGTAAATAATACTAATTTATATGGACATGTTATATTCTAAATATCAGGATAATAGTTTCTTCCCTTGAAAGACTTAGATAGTTTTTGCTCGGGGCAGGCTTCTCGGAATTCCTACCCGTGTGTCTAGGTTAGATGTTTATTTTCTGAGCTTCAATAGCACAACTTATCACTCCATTATAACACTTTAGTAAATTTATTTTTCTTCCTCTATACAGTAAACTCTCTGATACAGGAACATATATTACTTGATACCATATGTTCCAGTTATGAATTTCCAGATAACAAATAACTCCAACACTTTGTGGCTTAAAGGAACAATCATTCTGTTCACAATTTTGTAAACACGTGTAACAAATTATGTACAAATTCTGTTGTAAACAAATTCTGTAAAATTCTGTTAACAAAATAGTGTGTAGAGTCCTGCCATTTGGACAGGACTCAGTGAGGAAGTCTTGTCTTTGTTCCACACAGTGGATGAACTGGGGCTGGGAAATCTGCTTCCAAGATGGCTTGTTTGAATGGTTTGTGTATTCATTATCTATTACTGCGTGACAGTTTACTTCAAATGTAGCAGCTTAAAAATATAATCAGCATTTGGGGTTTTTTTTAACACAGTTTCTGTGGATTGAGTATGTGAGGAAGAATTAGCTAGGTGGTTCTGCTCAAAACCTGTCCTCAGAACAGTTTTGTGATTGAGAATAGCTGGGTGGTTCTGCTCAAAACCTGTCATGATACTGTAGCCTAGGGTTGCAGTCACCTGAAAGTATGACTGCGGCTAGAGAATCTTATTTATAAATGGCTCACTCACAGATAGGGAGCTGGTGTTGGCTATTTGTAGAAGACCTGAGTTCCTTACCACGTGGACCGATCATCAGACTGCGTGACACAGCAGTTGGCTTTCTCCAGGGTGGTCTGACAGACCACAAAACCAAAAGCTGCAATGGCTTTTAATGCTTACCCTATGAGGTCACACGCTGTTATTTCTGTAATATCTTGTTGGTCACACAGTTCAGTCCTATTCAATGTGGGAGGACCCTATACAAGGCCATGAATCGAAGAAGGTGGGAATTATTATGGCCACTTTAAGGTCTGGCTATCTACCACAGCTGCTATATTGCCATTAGCTATGACCTATGCTTTCCCATAAGGCTCCTCGGACTTCCTCACAGCATGGTGACTGGGTCTCAAGAGGAAGAAGAAGCAAGGAAATTAAGAGGCAGGAAGTAGCACAGTGGCCAGGCCAGTTTTTAAAGCCTATATCCAAATATAGATAGATCATTTCCACTTTATTCTACCAATGAAACCAGTTATTTATCCCACACAGAATAATCTATAGAAGTAATGACAAAGAATTTGTGATTTTTTTTTTTTTTTTGAGATGGAGTCTCGCTCTGTCACCTAGGCTGGAGTGCAGTGGCACTATCTCGGGTTCAGGTGATTCTCCTGCCTCAGTCTCCCGAGTAGCTGGGACTACAGGCTCACACCACCATGCCCAGCTAAGTTTTGTATTTTTGGTAGAGACAGAGTTTCACTATGTTGGCCAGGATGGTCTCCCTCTCTTGACCCCATGATCTGCCCACCTCGGCCTCCCAAAGTGCTGGGATTACAGACGTGAGCCACTGCGCCCGGCCATTTGTGATCATCTTTACAATCATGTGTATGACATATAAAGTAAGCACAATGTTCCGAATCCCATAGGCAATCATTAAACATGGGTTCAAAACATGAGTGTACTTTGAGTTTAATTTTTAAAGTATTGATGGGTATAGGTATATGCAATAAACATTTTAGAATTGAAATTTTTACATACACTAATACATTCACAAATAGAATAAATAAAAGATGCTTTTATGCTCCAGTTAAAATGCATATTATATTATTTAATATTAGCCATTATCATTTCTTCCATGGAAGCTGCTTTCTCAAAACATTTTTTTTTTTTTTTGTAAAAATGATTTTTGAGTGGAACCTGAGACTATTGAAGGCTGTGATGACATAATACTGTTATTATTAGATCAGGCACGTGGCTCACGTCCATAATCCCCGCACTTTCGGAGGCTGAGGTGGGTGGATCACTTGAGGTCAGGAGTTTGAGACCAGCCTGGCCAACCTGGTGAAACCCTATCTCTAAAAAGAAATGCAAAAATTAGCCAGGCGTGCTAGTGGGCACCTGTAATCCCAGCTACTCAGGAGGCTGAGGCAGGAGAATGGCTTGAACCCAGGTGGTGGAGGTTGCAGTGAGCTGAGATTGTGCCACTGCACTCCAGCCTGGGACCAGAGCGAGACTCCATCTAAAAAAAAAAAAAAACAAAACTGTTACTGTTTAAGGTTGTTAGTAGACAATGTATAGTACAGCCATTAAGGAAACTTTATAGAATTTATTTGAAGGGATGAAGACCTTTATAAGGTAGAAAAATCAGAAGACAGCTAAGATAAAGTTGCATAAAATGTCTTATAACATATGGCTTACTCATAATGAACTATACTAAGAAGGTATAATTCCGAACATTTATTTTTTGTGTGCACTGTTATAAAAAGATATACCCAAATTGGTTCAGGCAATACTCAACTAGTTTAAAAATAGCACTTAAAGCATAAATGTCGACGTTGTTTATACTTTTTAACAAAGAGCTAAGTGTATTTTTTGAAAGGTAGTAAAATAAAATCGCAGTTCTGTTGGATCCAGTTTCACCTTTAGACAGTTCTTTTAAACCAAATTATAAAGGTTTTATAAAAGCAAGGTAGGCATTTAATTACTATCCCAAGAGCAGTACCATTCCAGTATAAGTCAGTAACAACACATATTATCAATCAAATTGAATTTTCAAGACTGCTTTGTGCAGAATATACACTCGATTATGTACTTTGTGTCACGAATAGTTTTCTAAGGACCTTAATCCATATTGGCTTTAACCCTGACCCCTAAGTTTCTTTGTGGCATTCAATCTGGAGTGAGAATTTGTAGTGAATAGATAAACAGTATGGTATCTAGTCATTGTATGCAACCATAGCATGGACTGGATTTTGTTGCTATTTCACAGCTGAGTACAAGCCGCAGCAACTTGACCATGACCTGAATAATCAGAAAAAAGAATGTGCATTAATTTTCACCTTGAATAGCTATACTGAAGTTTTATTCAGCAATTAAATTGTCCATAAAGTTTTCTCTTTATTAACATTTCTCCTAGTAAATTATTTTGCAAACAAGGCAAAGTCTATACTACTTTTCTATATTAAATACTATACACAATGAAGGTAACTTGGACAGACTGATATGCATTCACAGGAAAAAAGATCCCCTGCTTTCTTACCATAAGTCAATAAATAGAAAAAAATTCTTTTCAGAGGTGATATTTAAACTTAAATCTGAAATACGAGAACACGGCAGATTTCAAGGGTCCCCAGGAACACAATTTTAGTTGCAATGAAAGAGAAATGCAGAGCAGAGGAAACAAATGAACTTAGCATATACAAGGGAATTTCAGAAGCAAGTGGCTGAAGGGTAGAGATGAAGCAAGGAGGAGGGTGATACAGTACTAGTTTGAACACGTGGGCAAGCAACAGCTTAGGCAGATAGTAAGTGCCATGATAAAGAATTCAGACGTCTTTCCAAAGACAATGAAAGTGATGGAAGGGTTTTAAATAAGAAAGTGTTATGATGAGATAAAAATTTAGCAAATACATTGTAAAGGTGCAAAGGGAAATATGGAGACAAATTAGTACCTGATTCCAGCAAGGCTGCAGATGGTGGTTACTGACACTAGAATGGAAGCAGTGATGATGGAGCCAGACAGGCATATTCGAAAGGCATTCTGTAGAACCAGTGGAACTAGGAGTGGATCGGATGTGGGATCTATAAGAGATGAAAATATCAGGAACAATTACCAGGTTCCTGAATTTAGCAACTGAATCTATTTGAGTGCCATTTAGTGAGATGAGGGTAGACTAGAGGAAAATATTTAGAAGAAAACTTATAATTTGGGGATATGTTAATCTGAGATGCTTATGAACTATGTAAGTGGGTAACAGTTCTTGCTTTGGTTATAAGAAGTCTGAATATCAGGGGAAAATGTCCATACTGTAGGTATAAATATGGGAGTTCACAGCATAAAGATGATTTTCAAAGTCATAAGAATTGATGAGTTCACCCAGCAAGAAAATATAAAGACAAAGACCAATGACTGTGCTCAACACAGAATTGTAATAGTTCAGTATAGAAAGAGAAGCTAAATTCTTTGGAAGAAAACCAGTGAAGCATAGTGTTATTAAAAATTGAGAAAGGATTTGTTCAAAAAGCCAGTTGCCAACTAAGTTGAAAGATACTTCGAGGTCCAATAAGATAAGCACGGAAAATCCCCCATCAAGATTTAACAATATGGATGTGTTTTGCAAATTAGAGAACATCAACTGCAGTGGCCTAGTGGGGACAGAATACTGAGTAGAACGGTTAACAAAATGAATGGGATGTGAAGAAATGCAGACAGTAGATGACTCTTGCAAAATATTTTACTATGGGGAAAAAAGCAAAGAATTGTGTAGAAACCAGGGGCATATGTGGGATCGAGGGCAGATATTTTTAAAATGGGAACTACTCTAGCACGTTTATATACGTCTAGAAATCAGGCATAGTAGAAAAGGAGAAAATGATGGTGCAGAAAAGGGTTGTTGTCAGAGTGTCCTCTTGCCTGGCTGATGCAGAGGTTTAAAAAAAAAGAGTGGGGGGAAGCATAGTGAGACTCTGTCTCTACACAAAATAAAAATTAGCCAGGTGGCTGTAGTCCCTAGCTACTCAGGAGCCTAAGGTGGGAAGATCACTTAAGCTCAGAAGGCAAGGCTGCAGTGAGTAATGATCCTGCCACTGCACTTCAGCCTGAGCAAAAGAGGATTGAGGTTTTAAAAGAGTCATATTCTCAAGAAGACTAGAAGAGTGGAATGTAGAAAAAGAAAGAAAAGATGAGGGGTACTTTCTCTTCTACAGCTGGAGAAATCAGGGACAGTTGGGGCAAGGTGTGAAATAATTATTTCACAGAGTGAGAAATAAATGTTATATAGGAAAACACAGCAAAACTAATGTGCAGAATCAGGGACCTGTCTGAGGTTTGTACTTATGAATTTAAAGTGAAGCCAGTGCTGTGTGATTATCTCTGGCAATATTCATTTCCTTGGGTACAGGCACAGAGGAGTAAATAATATTGTTACTCTATGATTGGGGATATATCAGGTGATAACAGAGGGAGAGAGGGGCAAGTGAGCTAGGGATATTTGCTAAGATATGAGTATAATTATAGACAAGGTAATTTAACCTGGACAAGCAATGCAGTAAAGAGGGAGGGAAAGAAGCAAAGAGAGTGATGGTAGAGAGCCTGTTTTAGGACTCGGGGAAGTTGAATAATTAAAGAAGTTGTGGTTCTAGAGCAAATGTCTTAGAAGTATAGAAAGTTATGGTTAGATATTGGGAATTTGAAGTTTAAATCTAAGAGAAACCTCAGTTTCTGATGATTGCCACATCCAGTGTGTATCTACAGGAGCAAATGACTAGGGTGGAAGTAATAGTCATTGGAGGTGGAGAGGGAAAGAACTCAGATTCAAGTTTCCACAGAGATCATTGATATATAACCTACTAAAGGTGCGTGGGGAGAAAGACCGTGAGCCGAGAACAGAAGTCTTCCTAAAAAACCACAAATCAGAAAAACTCAACCAAGTTAAAACAGATGTCCTGGATAGTCCTACAACCATTAAATACATTAAATTTTATTTTAAAAACTCCTGAAGAAGATATATCCAGGCCTAGATGGCTTTACTGGAGAATTCTATCAGGCTTTTGAGAAAGAATCAACACCAATATTATAAAATCTCTTCCAGCAAGTAGAAGAGGTGGAAAAACGTTCCAACTCATTTTATGAAATTGATATCATTCTGATACCCAAACCAGACAAAGACAATGCAACGAAGAAAACGACAGGCCAATATCTCTCATGTAAATAGATGCAAAAATTCTCACAATTTTAGCAGAAGGAATCCAACACCGTGTAAAAAGAATTATGTACCATTACCAAGTGGCTTTGTTCCAGGTATGCAAGGCTTGTTTAATATTTGAAAATCCATCAGCCAACGTAGCTGACCATCTCAATAGACTAAAAAAGAAACAGCACATTGTGGCATCAGTTGATACAGAAAAAGCACTTGATGAAATCTTACACTCATGCATAATAGAAAACACTCTCAACAAATTAAGAATAGAGGGAAACTTCCTCGCCTGACAAAATCTGCAAAAATCCTACAGCAAACACTATCTTTAATGATGACAAACTCAATGCTTTCCCTTCATGATCAGGAACAAGGTAAGGATGTTCACTCTCACCACTTTTATTCAATATAGTGCTGCAAGTTCCAGCCCTTACAATAAGGCAAGGAAAAGAAGTAAAAATTGTACAGATTGGAAAGGAAAAAATAAAACTATACCTATATCACCATGATATGATTTTTTATGTAGGAAATTCCAAAGTATATACTAAAACAAAAATAAGTTCTTGGAACTAATAAGTGAGTTTGGCAAGGCCAAAAGTTAATACAATATTAACACTCACAAATCAATAACATTTCTATATACCGACAATGAACGTATGCAATCCAAAATTAGAACACAATGCCATTTACCACAACTCCAAAGAAAGCGAAACACTAAGTATTTAGTTATAAACTTCACTAATCATGCACAAAATCTGTATTCTGAAAGTTACAAAAGACAGATGAAAAAAATCAAGGAACAGCCTACCTACATATTTGAAGATTAATACTGTGTTCATGGGTCGGAATGGAAGGCTCAACTTAGTAAAAATATCAACTCTCCCCAAGTTTATCTATAAATTTAAATTTAATAAAATTCCTTTCAAACTACCAGCAAGTCTTTTGCAGACATAGACAAGATTATTCTAAAATATATATGGAAAGCCACACTCTCTAGAATACCGAAAATAATCATGACAAACAATAAAGTAGAAGAAAAGGAATCACTCTGTCTGATACTAAGGCTATTATATAGCTACATTGATCAAGAAAGTGTGATATCAGTGAATAAGTGCACAAAAAATATGACAGAAAATACAGAAATAGGCCAACACTAGTCCATACAGCAAAATGATTCTTGAAAAAGGTTCAAAAGCAATTCAATGGAGGATGGAGGGGGAGTATGAACTGCATCCAGTGATATCCATTTTTTCTTTATTATGCATTTCTTCTCTTTACTTTTTTTTTTTTTGGTGGTTTGTTTTCTGATTTTTTTTTTTTTTTTTTTTTTTTTTTGACAGAATCTTGCTCTGTCACCCAGGCTGGAGTGCAGTGGCACAATCTCAGCTCACTGCAACCTGTGCCTCCCAGGTTCAAGCCATTCTCCTGCTTCAACCTCCTGAATAGTTGGGACTACAAGTGTATGCCACCATGCCTGGCTGATTTTTTTTGTATTTTTAGTAGAGTGGGGGGTTTTACCATGTTGGCCAGGCTGGTCTCGAACTTCTGACCTCAGGTGATCCACCCACCTCGGCCTCCCAAATGCTGTGATTACAAGCGTGAGCCACCACACCCAGCCTTGTTTATTACGTATGCTATTAACAAAAATGTTTGAATCCCAAGATATGGAGACCATAAACAAGCTACAGCATTTTTAAGTATAAAAATATAACTAGGGGTTCTAATAGTTCATTTATTTAATCCAATAGATCATCTTGTGTACTTTTGGGATGTAATCACCTCCGTTTGGTGATGGCCATTATAAACAAAACTTGGTATTCTTTTTTTGGTTGTTGTTTTAGAATAACATTTTATTCTATTTATTTTCCTGAAACCACTGCCCTGACATATTACAAAAGACTAAATAATACAGGTGATATTCTCACAGTATTAGTCAGAGCATGCCACAATTCTCTATAGAATATTTTCTGTATTATTCGTAGTGGGAAATTAACCACTTTCTGAAGGCATGAGAAATGTGAAGCTTGAGTTTGCTCATTATATTTAAAATATGAGTGATAAGTTTGTAGTGCTAAGGGTGCAGAAAATAAAAATGTACTTTTAAAATTTTTCTTCTAACCAGTCTTCTCTTATACTTTATTCATTATAGTTCCATGCAAAATACATGTTAATTGAAAACTATAGCTTTTCCAGTATGCATACATGTATGTGTACTTTTATATTCCATTCTGCTAAAAGCTGATGAGGACTTACTGTACTAAATACATTACCATAAAAGGTTTATGTTCTCTGTTTCTTCAAATTTTTTTCCTGGAGCTTATGGAAACAGCTTATAACAAGTAATCTCTGAGTTTTTTGTAGACAGGACAAACTTTTTGTGTCGTATTTCTTCTTATGTGACCTACAGGTATACTTTGGTGAGTAAATGTTAGAAAGAATACTTTGTATATGAAGTACAAAATAATGAACAACAAATATTCCAAATGCATTGTGGAAAACACTAAGGAGGACTCCCAACAAATATTGTGAAAATTTTGGAATACATTTATTTCCAAATCACCATCTTTAAAAACCAAGGATTTTAATAATAACAAAAAAGCCCAAATAGAGAAAAAAATATTGTCTACTCTGATTCCAGAATAGAACTCAATATTTTGCCACAACTTCTAGTGAAAACTCATCTGATACAAAATAGTCTGGACCAACTTAAGGAAGGATGCTAATAACCAATATACAGCTCAGCTGTAAATTCAGTAAATATGTGTTCGTTGATTGCACAGATAAACATAAGAGAGAGTCAAGGAGACTTCACCTGTAGTATTTCATGACAAGTGAACTTAAATAGCATTTATTCTACTTAAACATAAGTAAATAGAAAAAAATAGGACCTTAACAAAAATGTGACCAAAAATATATTTTGCAATCAAGGACAGCAAAGAAATCATGGGTTTTAGGAAGCCGAAGTTATGATAATAAATTAAATGAAAGAGACTGAAACAGAACAAGGCAATAAATTATAGAGAACAAAAATGATAGTGCCGAACTTATGTATAAACCTAGTAAAAGAAAGAAGGCAGTCGACTTTTCAGAAGACCAAGCAATGACATGTGGTGGAGACTTCAGAAAATCACAAATAATACACTGAAAAACAATCAATGAAAAGGTAATAAATGAGAAAGACAACAGATATCCAGCAAAAAGATTATTGGTGTGCCTGGAGAAGAGAACTGAGCTAGCAAACATACACAAAGAAAATCAAAATCAAAATATAAATGAAAGAAAACTTTGCTGATATGAAAGATGGCGTAAATCTGCATCTACAAAGTGACTCACTGACTCTACTTGGCAGTAAAAAATAAATAACAAAGCCTGACAATTACAAATTTTTGTCATAAATTTTATATTTTAAATTTTTATTATTTACATTATATTTATAATTATATATGTATAATACATAATTACATTAAAAATATTTACTTTCTCCGAGAAACATTTAGTTAGAAGTACTAGGTCTCCTATAAAGGAATAAAAAGTAGGCTGACCTCAGATTTCTCTGGCAACTATAGATGTGAGCAATAGAGCAGTGTCCAAAGCTGAACAATGAGGGTACAAATCAAGAACCTAACCCCATCAAGATTGTCATTTACTTGTATTGGTAATAGAGACATTCTCAAATACACCAGGACTCTGAAAGCATCACCTCTGTATCCTCCTTCAAAAATAAAAAAAAATGTTTAAAGTATTTTGGGAGAAATGAATAAAAATAAAGAATGTATAAATAGTAAAGCCATTGTCGCGATCTCGGAACTTACAGTCTCTATTTTGAAACTCAAAGCTGAGCAGTGACTTCTTTGTTCAGTCAGTATCTGTCTTCTCTCTGATACAGTGAATGGTTTCATGGGTAAATGGCCACAGAACAATAAGAAAAGAGACAGTAAGAAGAAAAGAAAATTTGGTTCATAACCTCAAAATACCTCACCTCAACTGCATTTAGGAGGAAATATTTTAGCTCAAACTTTCTGCTTATAGTTCTTTAGTTTATCTCATTCTTCTACTAACCTATTGATTTTTTTCCCAGATAGTCAACATTTTTTTCTAGTATTTCTAGTTTTAAAATTACACACAGCATCCTCAGAAATAGTCTATCTTCATAAATACTATTTTTTTCTTTTTTTTTTTTTTTTTTTTTTTTTTTTGAAACAGAGTCTCATTCTGTCACCCAGGCTGGAGTTCAGTGGTACAATCTTGGCTCACCGCAACACCACTTCAGGGGATTCTCCTGCCTCAGCCTCCCGAGTAGCTGGGATTACAGCCACACACACTACACCCAGCTAATTTTTGTATTCTAGTAGAGATAGGGTTTCACCATGTTGTCCAGGCTGGCCTCAAACTCCTCACCTCAGATGATCTGACTGCCTCAGCCTCCCAAAGTGCTGAGATTACAGGTGTGAGCCACCGCACCCTGCCCTGTTTATTTTATCAATATTGATGTTTAGTTAGTGTCTCTCTTTCATGGTACCTTTTTTAAAATTGTCAAAGATTATTGGCTATCTTCCCATATTTGTACTGAGATTCCCTCTTTGCCCTCCTGCCTCTGGTTCTTGTGAAGGATTATGAGGAGAAGTGGGCTAGTAAGTTGTGTTTGGCGTTCGGGTGCCCCCTATCCCTGCTAGAGTTATTAGCTAATGTGAGCCCTATCTGATTTCCCAGGTTTCAACGTAGACTTTTACTCATTTAAAGCTGCAAGCAAATATACCAGCTATTCACTATTCAGTCAACTATGAGGAAAGAAAGGGACAACCATCCAACTGCTCCCAAAGCAGATCACCAAGCGATCACCCTATCATTTTCCGTCCCTTCACTTCTATCCATGCTCTCTGAACTCAGTTTCCACAAATCACTCCCATCACCTCAGGAAAGTTTTGCTGATGTTCTCTACTTTTTTATCTCAGCAATTCCTTGAAATTTCTGATCTAGTGTCCTTACTGATTTCATTTAAGCAGAGCACTAAAAATACAAGAAATTAACCGGGCGTGGTGGCGGGCGCCTGTAGTCCCAGCTACTGGGGAGGCTGAGGCAGGAGAATGGCATGAACCCGGGAGGCGGAGCTTGCAGTGAGCCGAGATCACGCCACTGCACTCCAGCCTGGGCGACAGAGCGAGACTCCTCTCAAAAAAAAAAAAGAGATAAAATAAAGTAAGGGAAGACCTTTGGGGAGATGGTGTTTGAACACCGACCTGAATGAAATGAGCCATAATATCTTTAATATAATATAATTTACTATTATATTATTATATATGTAGAAGACTAGTATTCCACATAGTGAGTATAGCAAGTATAAAATCTCCAAGTAAAGAATATGCTTGGCTCATTCAATAAATCTAGTAGGACTGGAGTACAGTGTGATCATTGCTTCTTGGTAGAAATGAGAACGGTAAGACCATGACTGTGTCGCAATATAATGAGGGTGACAGAAACACACACGTATAAAACAATCCAAAAAGAATAAGATCAAAATATGAGAATAATTATATGCCAAGCGAGCATAGGAATGGGAGAGACTAGTTCAGATATGGTAGATCAAGCAAGATTTTGTGAAAGGCATGGGAAATGAGCTGATCTTTACAAAGGGGGTTAATTTTGTGTTTATGTAAAAGTGTGAGTTTATTTGTTGACCTTGCAACATGATTTAATGAAAGCCTTCATAATTTGTAAAGGGTTGCTTTTGCCTGAGTAGTCTAAGAAGTCTCATCACTGCGCAGGCATTGCAAAGAGAAGAAAGAGGCCAGAGAAGGTTGTGATCATTACCCCTTTCTAATAAGGGCAGACTTGAAAATCACACTCATCACTTCTACTTACATTCCATTGGTCAAAAGTTTAATCACATGGCCAACTTTGCTGCAAATGCAGGTTTAGAAGTGTAACCTTTGTAACAAGTTGCACACTACCTAGCTAATTGCTATTACATTGGAAAAGGAATGAAGAAATACGAGGGAAAATTGAGTGTCTATATCAAACTTTCTTTAAAAAAGCTTTATAATTCCAATAACCAAAATATGTCAATTATAAACTGCTTAAAGCTCTACTGATATATAAACTTCAGTTTTATTAACTATTTCTGATAGTTAATATTGAGTATCAACTTGATTGGATTGAAGTATACAAAGTATTGATCCTGGGTGTGTCTGTGAGGGTGTTGCCAAAAGAAATTAACATTTGAGTCAGTGGGCTGGGGAAGGCAGACCCACCCTTAATCTGGTGGGCACAATCTATTCAGCTGCCAGTGAATATAAAGCAGGCAGAAAAACATGAAAAGGAGAGACGGGCCTAGCCTCCCAGCCTGCATCTTTCTGCCATGTTGGATGCTTCCTGCCCTTGAACATCGGACTCCATGTTCTTCAGTTTTGGGACTTGGACTGGCTCTCCTTGCTCCTCAGCTTACAGACAGCGTATTGTGGGACCTTGTGATCATGTAAGTTAATAATAAACTCCCCTTGATATATGTGTATGTATATATATGTGTGTGTGTGTGTGTGTGTATATATATATGTGTATATATATATATATCTACACATATATATATATATATATATATCCTGTTAGTTCTGTACCTCTAAGAGAACCCTGACTAATACACTATTTAAAGAACCACATTCACCTTAGGATGGGGCCTCATCCACCTTTCCTCATATTTAGCTATAGATATTATATGGAATATTATTTGACTTGTTGAAATACTGGGCTAGCAGATTATAGCATAAATTCTTTGAATTAAGTAGACATTCTCCATCCAAATGACAAATACTTCATAGGTTACCTGTCAGAGTCCAAGTTGTATTGAATGGAATTTTTGTTACTTGATTCCCCATCACTTCCATGGATTTTTATATCGCCATTTGTATGGGTCTTTTCTACTTCAAATTTGATGGATATGCATATTATATGAACTAATCTATATTTATGTTCCCTGGAAAGGCCAGAAGTTGAGTAAACACATCTGGCAACTGCTCCTGTAAAAATGCAGTTGCACACATCATGAATACTTCACGGCCATTGCAGCATCTGCAGTGCATGTGGCACAGACTGCTGCAGGCACACTGCAGCAAAAGGCAAATATATGCTGCTCTTTGCTCCAAGAAGAAAATTCTGCATATTTTTTGTGAAAGTATAATCCCCAAATTTGCATCAACTGCAACAAAACACAAAAACCATATATAATTTCAACAGTTGTGATTTTCTATAAATGTAAGTTTAAGTAATTCTACACATATGCTAATCAGCAAAAGAAGTTTATTATCCTATATTATCAATGACTTCAAAATGAAGATTCTGAATGAACATTAATTTTCAATCTTGATTCGTTACGCTGGTATTTTTGTGACCAGAATTCATCTACAAACACTATAAATATCAATAGAAGAAATAATTTCTAATGTATTAAATGATGTAAAAAATAGCTATTTTCTATTACTTTCATTGCCTACATAATAACAAATAGCTCCATAGTTTAATAAAAAAGAATGAAGAAAGTAGACATTTTAATAACTGGGTACATTTTATTTATTTTTTGGAGGAAAGAAACAAAGTGTAAAGAAAATATCACAGTGGAAATCAACCCTAATTTACAGAGCCCCATGACCAGTTTATTTTGGAAAAACTAAAAATTAAAATCATCAGAATGATAAGACATTGAGTTGGTAAAAGATAGTGTCATAAAAATGGAACAATCAGAGAAGAATTAGATTTTGAAAATTTTTAAAGTTACAACCAAAATAAAAATATTCAGAAAAATAGTTGAAAATGTTGGAAAATGACATCACTTTGGAGAAGAAAAAGATATCAAAAATAGGAAGGCTAAAAAATTAAATGGCCAATATAAGGGATCATATATCTGAATAATGAAAGTTTTTGAAAGAACAGAGAAAAAGAAGGGCGATATTATAAAAGAAGTAATAAAGGAATATTTCCTAAGACCCAGCAAGGCTCCACCACATTAAATATAAAGGATTCATACCAAGGCAGCATTATAAAATTTCAGAATATTAAGAAGTCCAAAATGTGGATGCTGAGAAAATTCTAAAAACTCAGACAGGAGAAAGTTAAGATTCAAAGGAATAAGAGGACAAAACGTCACTAGACTTCTCAAGAGCAACTCCGGATGCTAAAAATCAATTAGCAATGCCTTCAGTATGTTGAGAAAAAAAGGAGTTTCAACTTAAAATGTTATGTCCGGCCAAACTCTTAACCAATGGTGAGGGTGAAATATTTATCATATAAAGAGTAAAAAAATACTGCCTGTCATGCACCTTACTACGTGACTAATGAATGGTATGCTTCAGCAAGATAAGGGAATAAAGAAAGAAAGATCTCAGCAACAAAAAAGACAGGCAAAGGGAATTTCCAAAATGTGGGCAAAAGAAGTCTTTGGGTGGCTGCTATTTGCCAGGGTGAGAAAGAAATCTGTCCAAATTAGAGCAAAAAACATGAAGAGTTATATGAAGGAAGACTGGGGTGTGGAAGAAATTAAAGCATGGGAATGATAGATCATCTGATGTTTAGCAGTCTTTGAAAATATTACTGCAAGGTATTTGGCAGACTTGGTAGTACTTAGGAAAAAAATAGCAACTGCTGTATGTAACACTAAACAAATGGATAAAATGAGACAATAATTAACTCCAGGTAAAATTAACTGTTCTTTTAAAAAGGAAGCCGAGTCCTGAACAACACGGAGGTTAGAGGTCCCTTTCCCCACTCTGGCACAGTCAGAAATCTGTGCATAGCTTTCAAATCCCCCAAAACACAACTACTAATAGCCAACTGTTGGCTGGAATCCTTATGGATAACATACATAGTTGATTAATCCATTCTGTATGTTATATGTATTGTATGTACTATATTCTTTAACATAAGTTAGAGAAAATAACATGTTACTAAGAAAATCATAAGGAAGAGAAAATATATTTACTATTTATTAAATGGAAGTAGACCATCATAAAAGTCAGTCTTCACCATCTTCACATTGAAGATGCTGAGGAGGAGGAAGAAGAGGAGGGGTTGGTCTTGCTGTCTCAGAGGTGGAATAAAGGGAAGAAAATCCATGTATAAGTGAGCCCATGCAGTTCAAACCCCATCACTTGGCTCTGTAATTTGCGTAGTCCTAGTAATGTAAAAACTGACTATTGATTTCGCCAAAAAATACAATATATTGATATGGAGAGGTGAGGAGGGATATTAGCTCATCCAAACTCTTAACTACTATAACATAAAATTAAATAGATTCTGTCAAAATTAATCAATCAAAACCAGGCATAGTGGCCTGTGGCTGTAATCCCAGCTACTTAGAAGCCTGAGGATCCTTGAACCCAGGAGTTTAAGACCAGACTGGGCAACATAGCAATTACTCATCTCAAAAAAAAATCAATAAAGAGCAGAATATGTGTCATATTTAGGTTTATGGATGCAAACACCAGAAAACACCAGAAGCAGCAGCTAAAAATTGGAAAGTGGCTTCCTCTAGAAAGCATGACTAAAAGATAGAGAGTAAGTGCTGGACACAGCTTCTGTTTTAATATAAGGGTAATATTTTATTATATGGACAAAATTTAATAATGTGCAAGTAGAAAACAAATTGATGCTTCCTCTGCTGTTTCCAATATTAGCTATGGTCTTCTGTTGTTGTTCTTTGTTTTTTTGCGTAAAATTTCTAATAGGTGCAATAACTATTTTAGGTTATCCTCAAACAATAAAGTATCCTCTGCTCATTTTTAGACCCAGCATAGTAACTACATTGTCCACACTCAGGTCATAATAGTCAAAATCCATATTCTTTCCCAATTTAAAGCTTTTCCTGGAACCTGCCTCAGTATTGCTGTAGGCTGGCTGTGCTGATGGGAGAGAATGAAAGCCTTCTTCTCTATTTAGTGTGTTTTCTTTTCCCTGACCTCCTGATTTCTTTTCTGTGGTGAGAGCACTTTTGTGAGTTTCTCCAGGACACTTTGTCTTTTTTTTTTTTTTTTTTTTTTCCCCGAGACGGAGTCTTGCTGCTGTCGGCCGGGGCTGGAGTGCAATGGCACGATCTCAGCTCACTGCAACCTCCACCTCCGGAGTTTCAGCAATTCTTCTTCAGCCACCTGAGTAGCTGAGATTACAGGCACCCGCCACCACGCCTGGCTGATTATTATTATTTTTATTTTACTTTATTTTTATTTTTATTTTTGAGATGGAGTTTCACTCTTGTTGCCCAGGCTGGAGTGCAATGGCGTGATCTCGGCTCATCGCAACTTCCGCTTCCCGGGTTCAAGCGATTCTCCTACCTCAGCCTCCGAGCATCTGGGATTACAGGCATGAGCCACCACGCCCAGCTAGTTTTGTATTTTTAGTAGAGACGGGGTTTCTCCATGTTGACCAAGCTGGTCTCGAACTGCCGACCTCAGGTGATCCACCCCCCTCTGGGCCTCCCAAAGTGCTGGAATTACAGGCGTGAGACACCGCACCTGGCCCAGGATACTTTTTCTAAGGTTCTCATCACTGAAGCTTGTTTGCTGTGGACAATAATGGCACGCCATTGGTCACCTGTCCTCCTAGGATGGTAACCTCCGGCTCTGAATTCAAGGATAACACTTTCAGCCTATATAGACTATTTTAAGTTGTCTCCAGACCATGAACATCTTATGGGTCAATGGGGCTCATGGGAGAAAGTCTCATATCCCTGCCAGGCAAAGTAGCTTCCTTACAAGGCAGCCTCCCACTTTTGCTCTGATCCAGGCAGGCAGCTGCACTCACTAATTTTCACCTTTAGCCTTTCCAGATGTGAGTTGCTTATTCTCATGTTCCTTTAAAATCTAAGAGATGTGTGCAAGTTATAGTGATCCTCTAAGATTCCTCTCATGTATCTTGAGATGTGAGGGAGTCATTCCTCTCTCTCCACTTTATAGTAGTGAAAACCACATAGCAGATGACAATACTTTCCAGGAATCTTCTCTTCCACTGCCTCCCATCTTATTGCTGAATGTGGGTGATTATGAAGGCTAGAAGAATGTTTCACAATTTCTGAGTCTATATAACATAGGTCTACAACAGACCAGCTTCAGAATGCAGGGGTATTTTTCAGCTATTTTTTTGCTCCTGGCCTTTAGGCATCAGCTAAAACTAAAAAAGAAGTCCCTATTTATTATCCTATTGCATTAGACTTTTAGTATTTTTTGAACTATGTACTTTTTTATTTGGATAAAAAATAAAGTGTTTTTTAAGTGAAAGCACAATAAGATGCCAAAATGTCAACTAAATACTTTTTAACTGACTTTTTTTTTTGTCGGGTTTCTTGGTAAAGGAAAATTTGGAAATATGTGTCATCATAAAGCAGCAAGCTTCAGGTAAGAATCATGGATCTGACACGCAAAAGTCACAAACTCAAATGCCCACAACAACCGGACATATAATGTACATGCATGAAGTAGTGTAACTGTGCTGTAATAACAAATGTATTTGGTCTTTGTCCCCAGTTCCCGGCACAGAGCTACTAAAAGCCCTTAGAATTTCTTAAGTGATAGGAGTGTCTTTTCTTATTCATAACAAGGTACTGAGTTCAGATCACACATGATTTTATGCCAAGAAGGTGACTTAAGGTGTAGCCCCAAGATAACCTCAGGTTGGGGCTGGTCACCAGAAAAACCTAGGGGATTAGAAGGTTGAAACTTACAGTACCACATGAGCTCTGGGGAGGTGAGAGGGTCTAGAGATTGAGACTTATAAAAACTTGTAAACAAGGAGATTTGGACAGCTTCTAGGCTGGGGAACACATAGACACCGTGAGGATGGTGAGCTCAGAGAGGTCATGAAAGCCCTACACACCATGCCCCATTCCTTGAACTATGCATCTATATTCTCTGGCTGTTCTTGAGTTGGATCCTTTATAATAAACTGGTAATGTTAGCACTAGGGAATGTATCTGATCACATAGCACTAAAGTCTGTTAGTGGCAGTGAATAGGTATGGGTCTGCAGCAACCTCAATGATTGCCTCCTCAGAAGAAAATTTGACTGAGGAGCACATGGCAGAGTGAGAGACCAAGGCAAGCTTTAGAGCAGGAATGAAAGTGTATTAAAATGCTTTACAGCAGGAACAAAAGGAAGTAGAGTACACTTGGAAGAGGTCCTAGCAGGCGACTTGGGAGATCAAATGCGTGGTTTGACCTTTGACTCAGGGTTAGCGTGCTTCTGAGGTTGCATTACTTCTCACCTGATTCTTCCCTTGGGGTGGGCTGTCTGGATGCACAGTTGCCTGCCAGCACGTGGGAGGTGAGCACGTGCAATGTGTTTACCAAAATCACGCATACGCTCACTTGAGGCCTTCTTTCCTTACTGCTTGAATTTTCTCAGGGGAAGGTCATGTACCAGTTAAACTCTGCTATTTTTGAGGGGTGCATGCTTGAGCCCACTTACCCAACCCTTGAGATTTTATCAGGAAGCTGCCGATCACCAATTTTAGGTGTTTCTATCTATTGGGAGACCGCCTTTCCCTTGCACCAGCTCCAACCAGTTATTATTTTAGAGAGGCGGTTTAACAACTGCCTGCCCATCACCTGATGGTTGCCTGGCATTCCTGAGGGCCAGGGGCTCTCCTGCCCTGTTTATGTCTGACTAACTACCTACTGTAACAATAGATGTAAATAAAGTGTTTCCCTGAGTTCCGTGAGCCATTCTAGCAAATTGCCAAATCTCAGGAAAGGGTCATGGAAACCTCCAATTTATAGCCAGTGGTTGAGAACTACAGGTGGCCTGGGACTTGTGACTGGCATCTGAAATGAGGGCAGCCTTGTGGAACTGAACCTTCAAATGTATGGAATCTAATGCTAATTCCAGGTGGTTGGTGTGAAAATTGAATTGAATGATTGGACACCTAGCTGGAGTAAGATGATTGGTGTCAGAAACACCCCAGAGTAACCTTAACAAAAACTACAGGGCAAGTATACTGAGAGGAAGCAAACAGTGTCAGAAAGACGGGAGTGAGTAGTGGGGATTTTTAAGAGTCCACATAATCTAAAGCAGGCAGCTACCACTCAGTTTCAGCTAACTATGCTATTCATTCGTTAGCTACCACTCAGTTTCAGCTAACGAATGAATTCATAACCCAATTCAGTGCTATCTTCATTTTTCACTGTCAGTGGTTGGTTTATACCAAAGCAACAAGTATCTATTGAGCAAAGGTTGAATGAGCACATGCTACGTGTCAGGTATAAAGGTTGAATGAGCACATGCTATGTGTCAGGTAATGGAGAGTTAAAGCTTAGGCTCTCAAGGAGCTTACGGTACAGTGAAACTTACTTGACTACATTTAAAAAGTTGAATCTGATTTATAAAACCCGTAAAAATGGTGCCCAGCCATTCATCCGTATCACTCTCCAGACATTATTTTTCTTTCAATATTTTAAACAAACTTGAACATGAGGAAATTGCTTTAAATCCAAGCTATATAATTCATTCCTGTTAAGAAGTCAGAGAGAAAATAGAGAAGCTAGAGGGAAGAGTTTGAAAGCGGACAGAGTCATGCAAAGGGTGATCAGGGCCATTTATGATGTCCAGTGCTCACGGAGTGAAAGCTGGTGGATTGAAAGCATGCATGCATGAAAAAACACATCTGAACTATAAAAATAATGATCACAGTTACATGGATTTCTTTCCACTCAAATAGTGGGATTCATAAGAATTGTTAAATAGTATTTTTATTTTTGAAATGTGGTATATTTTCATATTGTTCTCCAGTTGTCTGACCCGTGCTTCAAGTGCCATCTCTTCTAAGAAGTCTTCAGTCATTCCTCTAGCTAAACGTAATCCTACCTACCTCATAGAATTGTTAGGAAGAGTAAAGAACAAATTCATGTGAGCGCACTTTCTGAACTGTAAATATTAAACAACCATTAGTTTATTCATTCTTCAACAAATTTTGATTTTCCACCATGTATCAGCGTTCATTTTTCCAGACACTGGACATAACACTAATTAAGAAAAAGACAAAAAATCTCTCGTGAAGTTTGCATTATAGTGAAAGAAACCAACAATTAAAAATGTAAGTAAAATGTATTGTGTGCAGAGCTAAATGCTTAGGAGAATAAATTAAACAGAAAAGAGTGATATGAGATAGGTGTATGTGGTTAAAATTTATATAGGATAATTGGGAAAGGTCTCATCGAGAAAGTGATTTTTGATTAACAATCAGTAAGTAAGAAGGTGGGCTCTGTGGTGATCTGGCAAAGAAGAACTCCAGGCAAAGGAAAAAGAAAGTACAAAATTCTCTAAAGAGGACTTGTGTTTGGAATATTGGAGGAACAGTGAGTAGGTGTGTGGCTAGAGTAAATGAGTGAGGAGTAACAAATACAGGACGAGGTCAAGAGATCAGATATGTAGATTATATAAGGACTCAGTTATCAAATACACCAATTGGTTATTAGCAATTAGTTTTTATAATTAACAATAAATATTTCCCTACTTGAGCACTCAAAGTGCACTTTAATGGTACCTCCTTAATGGTCCTTATCATTCTCTTTCTTGCATTCATGGCTATTCTTTTCTATCAGATCATAAGATTAAATCTTACTTATCATTTTGTACCTTTCAACATTACACTGAACAAATTGCCGCCCATAAAGTTATGAGACTAAAACCCGAATCACTTAATTGAACTTTACTGGTGTTTTTATCATAGAAAAATGGCCATAAACATGGCTCAACCTCACATCAGCCAAAGAAGGATTCACTGAAATTTTACAAGTTTTATTTAGTCACAGTCCAAACACCTGATGATTGATCCTATGTAGATATGTACTTTTCCAAATTTTGTTTGAGACTATTAATGTTCTCTACAAGTTGCCTAGATGGTACATATTCATTCAATAAGTCAGCAAATGCAATTCAATGACTACCACATGCCAAGCATTATGAGGATACAGTGGTCAATATGATAGACATTATCTCTGTTCTCTAAAACTTACACTCCAGTGGGGAAAACGTTCAATTTTGTAGTTGTAATGCTTCTGATATGAAAGTGAATGTTTTTGCTTCTAGACTAAATTAACGTTTAACTATGAAGGTTAATGGTAAATAACAACTACCATTTATAGAGCTTTTATGTGTGCCAACCATGTGTGAAATACTTTATAGATATTACTCTATTTAATATTCATACAATCTAGAGAGGTAGATATCATTCCTATTTTCTAAATGAAAACACTGAGGCACTGATAGTTGTAAAATTTTGTTTCCAAAATACAGACTGTTTTGCAGAACTGAGATTTCAACCTAAATCTGCCTAACTTCAATGTCTTACTCTTACCCTCATAGACTGTGTTTCTAACCAGTTACCTCTTTAGTGTATTACATGAAGTTTTGTATATATTAATTACTTTTGTATGGCAAAATGTCAGGGAGAAGTATGGGTTAATTTTGGGCTTCCCATAACAGTTTTCTCATAATGTCTGAGCACTGTAAATGTCTTTACAATATCCAAGTTATCAGATGTTACTTCATGTGATACTGAAAATTAGTGTGTGAGTGACCATAAGGAGAGTAGTAAGAGTATAAGTAGGATTCAGGACTACTCAAAGATAGCCCAAGCATATTAATTCTTAGTGAAGGTAATACCTAATTATTCTAATTAGTTGTTATTTCGAGGATTTTTTGTATATTTCTTCACAAACACTTCATGGTTGCTTGAGCTAATTTTAAGAATGCAATTTAAGATACCGTGTCATAATGAAGCAGCATCGTTGTCTGGGGTAAATACCCAAGGTTCATTGTCCTGCGCCAAGGAGATTAAGAACACAAACACACATGAGGAGTGAATTTAGGAGCAGAGGTTTCATAGGCAAATGAAAGAGAAAGGAGAGCACCTCACTCTGTCTGTCTTGTGAGAGAGGGGAATCCAAAAGGGAAAAGCTGGCCTGCAGTGGACTGTAGCAGATTTTATAGGCAGGCTTGAGGAGGTGGTGTCTGATTTACACAGGGCCCACAGATTGGTTTGACAGATGTGACATTTACGTAGCATGTGGGGAAGGCTGGTTGCCCCACCCTAATCTTGTTATGCAAATAGTCTTTCCAGTTGGCCAGCACCGTCTTGTCTGATCCTTACTGCACATGTGGCTGGCCAAGAGAAGAGAAGATGGAGCGGCCATTTTGATCATGCCTAGTCCCAGGTAACCTTTTCCTATTGGCACAACTGCCAACTTCCAACTTGCTCGTCTATTTCTGCAGCTCGATTTTACAGGCTGCTCTCTGTTAGAAAAGAAAATGATTTGGGGGCTGCTTTTCATTAAAAGGAAAGCCTTACCAAGGATTCCTTACCCTCACTGTCTGCCTAAATAATTTCTTTTTAACTCTTATATCAATAATTTGACAACATATCTTTTTTGAGAACTCCAAAAGATGCAGTGTGCTCCTCTGTCCCATAAAGTAGGCAGAGAACTGACAAAAGCTTCAAAGGAATTGCTTTTATGTCAGAGCTTTATGAGAGAGTTAATAACAATTTCTCTGATAGATAATTTGTCCCATGTACTGTAAAACAATCATAATCTAGACTTCACTGCCCAGGCTAAGAACAGGACTAGAACCTATTGTCATAAGCTCTGAAACATATAGTCATTTTCTGATATGAGCATTATCCACAAGTGCACATTTGCATGCTCTTCTTAAGAGCTTTAAGATACCCTGAGCTTTGTGAGTTATACAGAAAACTGTTGCTTGCATTACTAGACAGGGGTGATTTTCAACACAAACTAGCAAGGACTTAGACATCTCCTGTCCTTTATGAAAAAATTCTTGATTATCCCACTGTTGAACTCATAAAATATTTCCAGTTGATGTATTCATCCAGAACTAGTCATGCTCTGCCATAAATTCTTACTGCATTTTTATATGTATAACCCACATGGAAGTTGATCATTCTCATAGGCAGGTTTTTGTCACCCATTCGGAAGCTGGTGGGTAGAGTCTTCGGAGGCCTCGTTGTTGCAATAAGATTCTAAACACAATTAGCGTTTCTCACTTTAGTCTTTTTTGCAAAGATTTGGTAAGTTACAGGGCAGAATCGCATTTTGGCATTTGATTCCCTTAATCTCACTACGTGATTTTCCAAACTTTCTCATTCCTTGTGATTTCTTCTCTAGTTCTACACCAAATAGTGTCCAGTATCCTAGCCTCTACCCTTTTCTTTGATTTTCTCTTCATGGTAATTGTCAGCACTACCACTGCCCACTTGATTTTGCAGAATAATGTATCCAGTGTCACCTTCTACCCTCAATTATCACACTCATGCCCATTTTAGTCCTCCGAAAGTAAGACAATAATAATAAGCAATTTCAGCTACAATGAATGGTCACATCCTAGGAAACAATGAGAGTTACAAACAATTCTAAAAGATTTTTGTATATTTTAACCCCCTTACTAGTTTGAACATCCTTCAAGGGATTGCTTTGTAATTGTCTATGTCATTTAAAGTTTTTTGCACTAGGCACTCTAATATATGTTGTTGGTTTAGTTCCCCAGAATATATCAGCTGTGAAAATAAATGAGTAAAAGAAAGATTTTCTGGTCTCCAACATTTCTGGGAAGGGGTGTGTCAGTGGATTTTATGTTACCGGAAAGAGACAATCCAGTAGTCCACTTTGTCAGGAGGGTTTCAAACAACATCTGTGAACCCACTGGACTTCAAGCGCCTACAGGCTAGAGATTTGGTCTATTTCATCTGCATTGTGAAAGGTCATGGGGACTGAGAATCAGGAATTACTGACTATAATGGATGAGATTTATAAAACATAAGATGAAGGTCAGCAGCTGTGCACAGCTGCTCTGCTATATTGTGAGGAAACTAGAACAAAGATAGGAAAACAAGGGTTGCAAGGGTATATGTACATGTTCTGCCTATGTTTAAGAGCCTATCTATGTTGCACTTGGAGTTATCTTGATGGAGAACGAGTTTGCAAGTTTGAGGCAAAAAGGCTTTGTGCTCTTGTGGTAAGATCCTCAGGGAACAGCTCTCTGGAGGTGGTGCAGTGCATTAAGAGAGAAACTGGCTAGTGGTGGAAATAATACGCTCCTTGGAAAAGGAAAAAGAGAATTTAAAATGGAGTCTACCTTCTGGATGCAAAGAAATTCTCAGCATCACGTGAGAGCAAGGTACCATATATTTGCATCAACTATATGGATTATTGAATAAGTTGTATTATGCGGCTAGGATATTTTTACCTTCTTTCTATTCTCTAAGACACCCAAATATCTAAGCCAGTCACTGCCAAGTTATGTAGTCTTGCTATTGTAATTTATATTTTTTATTGCACTTAAAAGTGTTTTGCCCATAGTATGTGCTCATTAAATGGGTCAAACGATATTTTATACAATTAATCATGTATTCAGTAGAAGTAAAACGTGAAAACAGAAATTTAAAAGGCTTAAGTTTTATTATAATTTTATAGAAATCAGCTAATATCCTATAATTTAAAGAAAATAGGCATATTATTGAACACAGAAACAACATAATAGTGGAAGCATAAATAAAAAGGAATTTTTACTTAAATCATTTTGATGTAGATTACAGTTACAAAGATATTTGAACGTACATTGTGGCTAATATAAGCAGGCAATTCCATCTTAAATTAAGAAATTTTTAATGTAATAGCTCTTCTACCTTTATACAGTTTCCATTTATTTCTAGGAAAGTAACCTTATCTATTTAAATTTAATGTTAACATAGCTTGAAGATCTTAAATTAATCAGATGTGTACTTTAGAGAAGCAGGAATATATCTAGACATATTTAGATATACACAATCCCTAAAGGTTAAATGGTAAGAGCTTCCTGGTTCTCTTAGATATGCGCTTAACATCATAAAATAACCTGTTAGATTTTAGAAGATAGTGTCAGCATTCTGATCCAGTATCTACTTATGTAATAAAAGTCAATCACTTCCACAGGTTTAATACTGCAAATAAATTGCATTCATAATGATTTTCATATTATCTATTCATTCTCAAAACTTTTCAGATTCTTACTATTTTTAAGCGCTTTGTATTATATAAACTACTGTAGAGAAAAAGACACTTCATTTTTATTTGAAATCAAATATCAAGCTTAAAACAAAATGACTGAACTGTATTTAATTTTATTTTCTTATGCAGGAAAAAATATACTAAATAAGTCAGGCTCAGATATACTGGTATATGGCATTTTCATGCCATGAAACTAAAAAAAAATACTAAAACAATGTTATTGAGTTGAAAATTACACAATGTGGGCCGGGCGTGGTGGCTCACGCCTGTAATCCCAGCACTTTGGGAGGCCGAGGTGGGCGGATCACGAGGTCAGTAGATCGAGACCACCATGAAACTCCGTCTCTACTAAAAAATACAAAAAATTAGCCGGGCGTGGTGGCGGGCGCCTGTAGTCCCAGCTACTCGGAGAGGCTGAGGCAGGAGAATGGCGTGAACCCGGGAGGCGGAGCTTGCAGTGAGCCGAGATTGCACCACTGCACTCCAGCCCGGGTGACAGAGCGAGACTCCGTCTCAAAAAAAAAAAAAAAAAAAAAAAGAAAATTACACAATGTGAACTATCAGTGTGTGATGACAAGAATTCGGTTATCAAAAACCTTTTGGCTGTACCTGTGTAATGCCAAATTCCTGTATGAATCTTAAAACATTTCTTTAACTCAACTGGGGTAAGGTTAGTTTATTGATATTGTTTAAATCTTAGAGAATATCAGAGATTCTCAGCTCTGTGACCTTTTCTTGATAGAAACGAGAAGGAGCTGGACGATGGGATAGTGGGGATATATAATGAGTTGACAAAACTTCAACACGTTTTCCTTTTAATACTATGAGGTATCATGGAACTTAACTAAAAACTGATTTTCTATGGGAAAAAATTTATATCTATATTGATACCGAATTTTCATGTATTTTTTTGCCACAGATAGAAAATATGGTGACAACAAAATTTTGACCATTTATCAATAATAAGGTAAGTCCTCTGCATTTCAAGCTTATATAATTCTGTATTTCAAATTTTCGTTGTTGTAGATATAGAGATTAAATAAATGAAATGTGTTTGTCTATCAGACAAGGAATAGTTAAATGATGATTGGTACACAGTTTGGTGGTATGAAAACAGGAATTCTGATACACAGTTATTAAGAACAATAACTAGTTTAATATTTTGGGAAGGAAAGGTACTATCAAATTTTCATAAATGTGTAGTTTTTATATTGTCAATATTATTTCTAAAAAACATATGCTATAAAAGTGTAACACAAGAATGCAAAGACATATGTACAAAAATATTCATTGCAAAAATTGTTGCAATAGTGAAAAATTTAGAATCCATCTAATAATCATTAATAAGAAAGAGGTAACATGCATGATAGTACATCATGCAATAAGATTCTATGAAGCCTATAGAAAGAAGGAATATTAGTACCTTGGTAGTAAAATAGAAGGATATTTCACAATATATTCAATAAAAAGCAAGTTATAAGGCAGTATATATAATAAGAATACATTTCTGGGAGATAAAACCACTAATATAACTATGTTTCTATACACTGAATAAATTTAGAGAAGTATACGATATTAATAACTGCAGTTATTTCAGGGATATGAATTATACAGAGCTTTTATATTTCACAATGTAAAATGTCTATATTGCTTTGGATCTTAACAATAAGAATATATTACTTCTATGTTCAGAAAATATAAAAAATATAAAAACTGTCAGAGAAATAATTAGGTAATTTTTGTTCTTGAACAATGCTCTAGTGCTACTAGTATTTTTATTACATAATTTCTAGTTTATTGAATTATCTTGTGTTTATCAGAAAGTTTAAAAAGAGCTGAATTTGCTTGGCTTTCAGTTTTTTAGGTCTCAGTGTTAATTGTTAACTGAACATCAGAACACCTTTCATGATTCAACTTGTTTATGCATTTTGTGTTTACAATATGAAGAGATTTCAATCAAGTAATTACCATTAATGCTAACCATGAGTGTGCCCTACAATAAAAAAGTAACAAATTTTGCATCCAGCTGATGGAAATAACTACTATTTAAAAGAGATTTTTGCTTACACTGACCCTGAAAACATATTAGGGTCATTAAGAAAACAACCAAAAATATGTTTTTGTTTGTTTCACTTAAATGCTATTGGTAAGTAAAGTTACCATTATGTCCTGTGTAACAGCATCACGGTGGCAAGGCTTATTTCCACTGCCATCTCTTAAAATACCATGCTTGACAGAAAGGCAATATACAAAATGCTACTTAACCTAGCTAACTTCAACATTTCTACACCAAAAAAAAAAATCACCTCAAAAATTGTAGTGTAAACAGATGTTAGTCTACTTCCAAAATATGGCAGGCTAAATACCATGAAAATACCTGTAGGACAAAACACCTGGAAATGCTGGAGAAAAAAATAACAAACTACATTTTGTATTGTTTTGTGAACAGTGAACTTCCAAAAAAGAAGGGAAATGTTTGGAGACCAAAATTAAGAGAAAACAGGAAGCCACAAAGGTAAGAAACATTAAGTTTACAATTCCGCTAAAGGAATTTGTCCATTTTCGTAATCTAGAACTTGTCTACAAAGTGGTAGCTGAACAAGATCCTAGACTTCTAACCTAAGAAAGGTGGGAGATAACTGAGATCTCTACTTAAATGTGAGATCCTTGAAGGGTTACATCTTCACTAAATGAGTTATTTAGAAAATATCTACCCTCTTGAAAATACAGATTATAAGACACTTGTCTGCTTCAGTCTCGATTCTAGGTGGGGAAGAAAGTTGTTCTAAGGATTAATCATCACAGGTGTGTCCTTTTCAGCACTCGGGGTTTATCTGAGTCATCTGGGAAGTCCACAGCTTAAGTTGAAACAGTTTAGGTAGTTAGCTCCCTGAAGCACCTAGAAGAAACAAATAAAAATCCTCATTGGAAAGAAACAACCAAGGGTTTACGTAATTTCCCCAGATAAAATCTGACCCAAAATCCAAGAAAACATACCTGCATAAGCAAAACTAAGAAGAAAATAAATTAGTACCTCAAATTAGATCCCCTGGAATTCAGATAATAAAATCAGATACAGCATGAAATATGCTATATACAGCATATACAATTCACTCCTATATCTGAAGGAGTGAAGTCAAAAATATGGGGAAGGAACATGATGCTTTCAGAAAAGATTAGAAAAAATTGGCATGTAACTTCTTGAAAAAAAATCAAAAAATTTTTTGAGGACTTTTGCATCACTGTTCATCAGGGATATTGACCTGAACTTTTCTTTTTTTGTGTTGTATCTTTGCCAGGTTTTGGTATCAGGATGATGCTGGCCTCATAAAATGAGTTAGGGAAGAGTACCTCCTTTTCAATTGTTTGGAATAGTTTCAGAAGAAATGGTACCAGCTCCTCTTTGTACCTCTGGTAGAATTCAGTGTAAATCTGTCTGGTCCTGGGCTTTTTCTGGTTGGTAGGCTATTTATTACTGCCTTAGTTTTAGAACTCCTTATTGGTCTATTTAGGGATTCAGCTTCTTCCTGGTTCAGATTTTGGGAGGGTGTACAAGAATTTATCAATTACTTATAGATTTTCTAGTTTGTTTGCATAGAGATGTTTATACTATTATTTCGTGGTTGTTTGTAACTCTGTGGAGTCAGTAGTAATATCCCTTTTATCATTTCTGATTGTGTCTATTTGATTTTTCTCTCCTTTCTTCTTTATTAGTCTAGCTAGTGGTCTATTTCACTATTTTTTTAAAAAAAAACAGCTCCCTCCTGGATTCCTTGATGTCTTGAGGGGTTTGTGTGTGTGTGTGTGTGTGTGTGTGTGTGTGTGTGTGTCTAGCTCCTTCAGTTTTGCTCTGATCTTGGTCATTTCTTGTATTCTGGTAGCTTGGCATTTGCTCTTGATTCTCTAGTTCTTTTAATTGTGATGTTAGGATATCGATTTGAGATCTTCTAGCTTTTTGATACGGGCATTTAGTGCTATAAATTTCTCTCTTAAAACTGCTTCAGCTGCATCCCAGAGATTCAAGTAGGTTTTCTCTTTGTTCTCATTAGTTTCAAAGAACTTCTTGATTTCTACCTTAATTTCATTGCTTACCCAGGAGTCATTCAGGAGCAGGTTGTTCCATTATGATGTAGTTCTGTGGTGTGCGTGCCTTAATCTTCAGTTTTAATTTGTGCTGTGATGTGAGAGACTGTTTGTTATTATTTTAGTTTTTTTGCATTTGCTGAGGAGTGTTTTACTTCTAAGTATGTGATCAATTTTAGAGTAAGTGCCATATGGTGCCGAGAAGAACGTATATTCTCTTGTTTTGGGGTACAGAGTTCTGTAGATATCTATTAGGTCCACGTGATCCAGAGCTGAGTTAGGTCCTGAATATCTTTGTTAATTTTCTGTCTCAACGATCTGTCTAATATTGACAGTGGGACGTTAAAGCCTTCCACTATTATTGTGTGAGAGTCTAAGTCTCTTTGTAGGTCTCTAAAAACTTGTTTTATAAATCTGGGTGCTCTTGTATTGGCTGCATGTATATTTAGGATAGTTAGCTCTTCTTGTTGAATTGACCCTTTACCATTATGTAATGCCCTTCTTTGTCTTTTTTGATCTTCGTTGGTTTAAAGTCTGTTTGCCAGATACTAGGATTGCAACCGCTGTTTTTTTCTGTTTTACATTGGCTTGGTAAATATTCCTCCATCCCTTTATTTTGAGGCTATGTGTGCCTTTGCACATGAGATGGGTCTCTTAAATACCGCACACTGATGGGTCTCGACTCTTTATCCAGCCTGCCATTCTGTATCTTTTAATTGGGTCATTTAGCCCATTAATATTTAAGGTTAATATTGTTATGTGTGAATTTGATCCTGTCATCGTAATGCTAGCTGGTTGTTTTGCAGACTTGTTTATGTAGTTACTTCATAGTGTCACTGGTCTGTGAACTTCAGTGTGATTTGTAGAGGCTAGTAATGGCTTTTCATTTCCGTATTATGTGTTTCCTTCAGCTGCTCTTGCAAGGCAGGCATGGTAGTAATGAATTCCCTCAGCATTTGCTTGTCTGAAAAGGATTTTATTACTCCTTCACTTACGAAGCTTAGTTTGGCTGGATATGAAATTCTGGGTGGAAAATTCTTTAAAAATTTTGAATATTGGCTTCCACCCTCTTATGGCTTGTAGGGTTTGTGCTTAGAGGTCTCCTGTTAGTCTGATGGGCTTCGTTTTGTAGGTGACCTGGATTTTCTCTCTGGCTGCCCTTAACATTTTTTCCTTCATTTCGAACTTGGAGAATTTGATGATGATGTATCTTGGGGATGCCCTCTCTCACCACTCCTTTCAACATAGTGGAAGTTCTCACCAGCACAATCAGGTGAGAGAAAGAAATAAAAAACTTATTTAATAGGAAGATACAAAGTCAAATTGTCTTTGTTTGCAGATGATATGATTCTATATTTAGAAAACCTCATCATCTCAGCCCAAAAGCTTAAGTTGATAAGCAACTTAAGCAAAGTCTCAGGATGCAAAATCAATGTGCAAAAATCACAAGCACTACTATACACCAAAAACAGGAAAGCAGAGAAACAAACTACAAATGAACTCCCATTCACAATTCCTAAAAAGAGAATTAAATACCTAGAAATAGAGCTGACAAGGGAAGTGAAGGACCTCTTGAAGGAGAACTACAAACCACTGCTCCAAGAAATCAGAGTGGACACAAACAGATGGAAAAACATTCCATGTTCATGGATAGGAAGAATCAATACTGTAAAAATGGCCATGCTGCCCAGAGCAATTTATAGATTCAATGCTATTCCCATTAAACTACCATTGACATTCTTCATATAATTTAAAATAAAACTATTTTAAAATTCACATGAAACCAAAAAAGAGCCCAAATAGCCAGGACAATCATAAGTAAAAATGACACAGCTGGAGACATCACGCTACCTAACTTCAAACTATACTACAAGGCTACAGTGATCAAAAGAGCATGGTACTGGTACAAAAACAGACACATAGACCAATGTAACAGAAGAGAGAAATCAGAAGTAAGACTGCACGTCTACAACCATCTGACCTTTGACCAACCTGACGAAAACAAGCAATGGGCAAAGGATTCCCTATTTAATAAATGTTGCTGGGAGAACTGGCTAGCCATATGCAGAAAATTGAAACTGGACCCCTTCCTTACACCTTATAAAAATTAACTCAAGATGTATTAGAAACTTAAATGTAAAACCCACAAGTATAACAATCCTAGAGGAAAATCTTGGCAATGCCATTCGGGATATAGGCATGGGCAAAGATTTCATGATGAAAACACCAAAAGAAATAGCAATAAAAGCAAAAATTGATAAATGGGATCTAATTAAACTAAAGAGCTTCTGCACAGCAAAAGAAACTATTATCAGAGTGAACAGACAACCTGCAGAATGAGAGATTTTTTTTGCAATCTTTCTATCTGACAAAGGGCCAATATCCAGAATCTACAAGGAACTTAAATTTACAAGAAAAAAGCATACAACCCCATTAAAAAGTGGGCAAAGAACATGAACAGATACATCTCAAAAGAAGACATTCATGCAGCCAACAAACATATGAAAAAAAGTTCAAAATCACTTATCATTAGAGAAATGCAAATCAAAACCACAGTAAGATAACATCTCAGTCAGAATGGCGATTATCAAAGTCAAGAAACAACAGATGCTATTGAGGTTGCAGAGAAATAGGAATGCTTTTACACTGTTGGTGAGAGTGTAAATTCGTTCAACCATTGTGGAAGACAGTGTAGTGATTCCTCAAAGATTGAGAACCAGAAATACCATTTGACATATCCATCCCATTACTGGGTATATATCCAAGGGAATATAAATCATTCTATTATAAAGATACATGTAGGCCAGGTGTGGTGGCTCACACATGTTACCCCAGCACTTTGGGAGGCCAAGGGAGGCGGATCATGAGGTCTGGAGTTCAAGGCCACCCTGACCAATATGGTGAAACCCCGTCTCTACTAAAAATACAAAAATCAGCTTGGTATGGTGATGCATGCCTGTAGTCCCAGCTACTTGGGAGGCTGAGGCAGGAGAATCACTTGAACCCGGGAGGCAGAGGTTGCAGTGAGCCAAGATTGCACCACTGCACCCTAGCCTGGGCAACAGAGTGAGTTTCCATCTCAAAAAAAAAAAAAATACATGTACATTTATGTTCATTGCAATACTATTCATAATAGTGAAAGCATGAAATCAACCCAAATGCCCATCAATGATAGACTAAAGAAAATGTGGTACATATACACATGGAAAACTATGCAGCCATAAAAAGGAACAAGATCATGTTCTTTGCAGGGACATGGATGGAGCTAGAAGCCATTATTCAGCAAACTAACACAGGAACAGAAAATCAAACACCACATGTTCTCACTTTTAAGTGGGAGCTGAACGATGAGAACACATGGACACAGGAAGGTGAACACACCCACAGGGGCCTGTCAGGGGCAGCAGGGAGAGTATCAGGAAAAATGACTGGCGCATGCTGGGCTTAATACTTGGGTGGTGGGTTGATAGGTGCAGCAAACCACTGTGGCAACCATTTACCTATGTACATCCTGCACATGTGTCCTGGAAGTTAAAATTAAAAAAAATTAAGAGCATGCAATTTCTTAATATAATAACACAATTTTAGAATTAGGAAAACTTTTGCTTGCTTTAACTACATAATACCCATTTTAGAATGAAAAAAAGCATTTAAAATTTTTGTATACCTATAAAACCACCTAGAGATGGCAGAGACTTTTTCAGAATATTTGTATACGGTAATGTGTTGGTGAAGTTATCTACATTGTTTTTAAAGATATATTTCATTCTTGACTAGTCTTTTTACTCAGTTTTTATCTAAGATAAACTTTCTGTTGGAGTACTGGCATGATAAATTTAGTCTGAATTTCTTGTGAGACAGAATTGCTAATTTGTTATAACACTACACAGAACAAGGTCTTGTGAAATAACAATCTGTTTTTAAAAGACTTGTGGTGTGAGAAAAATTTTAAAAACTATTATGAATTTGTACCATGCTTAAAAATTAATAGTACAAAAAGAAAGGATGAAGAATAGTCAAACATTTTGAAGAACAAGATGAGGCTCCTTGTTCTCCCTAGATATCAGTGCTGATTATAAAGCTTGAGTAATCAGGACAGTTTTTTCAGTTTTCAACTTGCATAGAATAGAAAGAACAAATTGCACATCCCCAAAAATAAACCAGTGAACTGATACATGATATGCTATGCAGTAATGCAAGCATTCATTCCATGGGGAGGAAAGTAGAAAAGTAAAATGAATCCCTACCTCACACCATACAAAGAATCAATTTCAGATGATTTAAAGTCTGAAAGGTAAAACATTAAAATTGTAAGGCTTTTAGAATACAACATAGAAAAATACATTCATAACCTGGGGGGGTAATAAAGGTTTCCTTAAGCTAGATATAAAGCACATTCCATAAAGGAAAGTGTTGATAAAGTTATCAATTAAAGCTTATTTTTATAAAAATACACCACCATATGAAGATTGAAAGCCAAAGAAGTGATACAACTGACAGAGGATTAAAATCTAGGCTACACACACAGACATAGATATACAAATCAAGAAAACCCAATGAAAATTAGTGAAATATATAAATAAGCAATTCATATTGAAAATGGGAATGGTAAATAAACCTATTAAAAGGTGCTCAACCTCATAAATAAGCAAGGAAATGTGAATGTAAACCTTAATAAAGTACCTTTTTACACCCCTTAGACTGGACAACATGAAAATGTCTGATAATACCAAGTATTGCCAGAGTGTGGACCAAGAAAAACTCTTACAAATACTAATAAAACTGTAAACCATGTGAAAAACAATTTAATATTGACTGTATTATACCCTGAAACAGAAATCTACTCTTAGGTAATACATCAACTAGAAAAATTTTTATGCACATTCATAAGGAGATATAAACAAACATGTTCCCAACAGTATTACTTATAATAGTAAAAACTGTCATCAGAATGTGAATGTGATGAGTTTATACAATTAACTATTATGCAGCATTAAAAATCAGTCAACCAGAGTGACACATATGAAGATGAATCATTCTCATTTACATAATGTTGATATTTTAAAAATCAAAAGCAATTTGCAAAAGAATGCATACTGTATATCATTTATATAAGTTACCTATGCTAAGCAATACAAAAATATTGTTAGTACTCAAAGTGCACAAAATATATGAATGTATAAATGTACAAATAAATACAAAATTTAGAAACGAGGTTATCTTTTGGTGTGGGGGAATGGGGTGGACAGAGAGAGGAATGGGAGAGGAGGCTTCAGTCATATCCATAATGCTTTCTTAATGGGCATAATGGGTATATCAGTGGTCATTGGATTTTTTCACCTTAAACAGGCAAATTAATGTTTACAGAATAATTATTCAAATGAATTAAAATCCACAATAAAGAAGCATTTTCTTTAGCTAGAACAGATTGTTAATTTGAGAGGCCAGTTTCATAGTAAAACCCCTCTAACAAATTCATTTGAAGAAAAATCTTAATGACCTACCTCCATTTTCTATTCAGAACCTCAGCCTGGTTTTTCAAAAACTAACCACAACAAAACATCACTCTCCACCCTTACGGTACCCCACTCATACTGATCCTGTCTTACTAAGGTCTACTGTCTCTGAGGTTTTCAGACCTTCATCTTCATGCATCAAAATTCAGTAATGTTTTCTATTTCCCCAATTACCAGTATCTAATTAAGCCAATCCTGTTAAGATACTAACAACTCAAAAACCAAAAATGTTATCCTTTCTATATGTAGTTTTATTTTACTGAGTAATTGCCAAAGGGGATATCTTTTACGACAAGGGTAGCATTTCAGGCATCCAAAGAGAAATATTCAAAGATATTTGACATCTTATTGTTTAATATCGCCACGAGTTTTATTTTGAAATAAGGTTAGTCTTGCTTATCCTAAGAAGCATCATTATTTCAAAGATTTTAGTAGTGTGGGTCAAAGAAATTGATTAACAACTTGCAAAATTGTATAGCCTTAATGTCTAACCATTTATAGATGTAATATGACCATCAAATCTGGTAAAACTGCCTTGATCTAATTTTTAAAATGGTGATAGTTTTTGGTGTTGGGCCTCTGCCTGAACAACATCCAAAGTATATTTAGCATTCCCTTCTCCAATTTTTAGACAGTCATCTGCATTTCCAGAGGGTTGATGACAGGGCAGCTTGAAGTTTAAAGACAGCACCTGCATTTGCATTTCAATAGTTCCATAATTCTATGAAACCACTGAAATCTCTTCAACATCTCATTGTTTAAATAGTAAGGGTGGCCAGATTTCGTTCAAGATTCATAATCTTACAAAAATATGGAGCCGTTGTATTCAAAGCTTATTCTAAAGAGAATACCTTCTCTTTACACCTTATAATCCTGTTTGTTAAAACCCATAATCATTAGGTGGACATCTGAACATATTTAAAATATTTTATCCATTGGATTTTTATGGTCCAAAATCAAGATTCTAGGAAAAGATAAATGGGAAAGGAGGACATGTAGTTTGAAATGCGTTATATCAGCACCATCAATTTTTAATTCGGGGTTCCAAAATTATCTTTTTCTCCATTGGAAAGGAATACGTTTGTTTTCACGTAGGAAACTACTTCTGCTTAACACACAGAAGGTAACTTCATTGGTAGGTATGCTGCCTGTGTGCAAGGATCTGCAGTTACTCATAACTGGCTGTGTTTTTCAACAGAATAATTTTTGTCAAATATTTTGATACAAAAGAATGAAGCCTGAAGTTAAAATAAGAAATTCTGGGCTCAAGTGCTAGGCAACTGGATACCCTTATGAGATGAGCCTTTGTGCGCTTCCTGTAAGCGTGGATTAGATTATCCACCACCTGGATTTAAGAAAGGATTAAATGAAAGAATATATGTGAAAGTACTGTGTTGATTGTATTAAAAAGAACTGGAAACCCATAAAGGACCGCTAAAATTGTGTAATTGTTGCGCCAGGTTATTTTGTCAATACCTGTTTAATCAACACCTAAAATATTTCATGTCACTCCATCCAGCTGAGACATTGAGATGTGGTAAAATGTTTAAAAGGACAACACTACAAGTGAAAAACAGGGCACAACAGCAGTCAATTCAAAAAAAAATTCTTTTAACGATTTTATTCCATTTCCTTGCCATTTTCAGAACACTTTCTTTTGGTGTTTTGTAACAATGTAAAAAAAGATCTGGCTTTTCAAAATATACCCCTTTTCCTTTCTATATGCAAATGATATGAAACACTGGCAAGTTGTCCTTAAAAGTCAGCCCACCTTCATGGCCCAGATAAAGTGGGCAATAATTCCTCTCTAGGTCCTCTGCACATTAGGTGCCAGTCTCTCAAGTCTCTTCCTAGACAATTTCTAGCAGCCAGGAAACGTAATTTTTGACCTTGAAGACTTTAGCATTCCATATCTAAGAATACAATCAGGTGTGTTTTCTTGCGGCAAAGTGTGAGCTTACACACACCCCCAGAGTGGCATTTGAATGCTGTGCATAGTCTTGACTGTGTTTGAGGTTAGAGAACTAAAGACAAGATTCTTTCTCTCTTGTAATGAAGAAACAAAAACCACATAGCCTATATTCCACAAAAGAATACCAGCATAATATATCCATTTTTAAAGATGTAATTCATTAGACGTGTATAGAGAATAAAAGTGTAAATATAGGCCGGGAACGGTGGCTCACGTCTGTAATCCCAGCACTTTGGGAGGCTGAGACAGGTGGATCACCTGAGGTCAGGAGTTCGAGACCAGCCTGGGCAACATGGTGAAACCCCGTCTGTACTAAAAATACAAAGAAATCATCTGGGTGTGGTGGCGGGCGCCTGTAATCCCAGCTACTCGAGAGGCTGAGGCAGGAAGATCGCTTGAACCGGGGAGGAAGACGTTGCAGGGAGCCCAGATCGCGCCATTGCACTCCAGCCTGGGCAACAAGAGCGAAACTCCGTTTCAAATAAACAAAAAAAAAAGTGTAAATATAGTACTAGCTTCATCAATATGTCTTGCTGCTTATGGGACTTTAGAGAAGCGTATGAGAAGAAAAAAGAAGAAAGTGTGTGTGCCTTTACGTAAGGGAGCATATGAGAGAGTGTGTGTGTGTGTCAGAGAGAGAATGTTCATGGCAGGAGGAGGGGCGGTGAATATATGAAGGGAAGTTGGGAAACCCCTTCCCTTTTTGTGCACTCCCAGGGCAGCAGCCGCAACCCCAGAATGCGGAGAGGACTTGAGAGCAGGCACCAGGTCCGCTGCCATGACCGAAGCGAAGCGACCTGACGCACAAGCAGAGACTTTCCTCCTTGGCAGCCAACAACCTGCAGCAGGCAAGGCGGGCGGGGGAGGAAACCCCGAGGAGGCGCTCCCGGCCGCCTCTTTGCTGAGATAGCAGGAGCAGCAGCCCGAGGAGCCACGAGCTCGGCGTCACCGAGCGGGTGCGGGTGCAGGGACGCGCAGGCGGGCGCGCAGGCCGGGAGCCACTTCTGCCGCTCAGGCGGCCGCGCTGCAGGACACCGCGCCCCGCTGCCCGAGCGCCCGGGGCTGGCCCGCGAGCGGGAGGAGCCGGCAGCCGCGCTCCGCCCGGCGCGGAGATTCGCGCCACCTGCCTCGAACACCACGGAGGCGAGAGGAAGCCAGAGAGCTCGGCCTCTCGTCCCGTTCTCGAAAAGCAGCCTATCGTGACGGAGCCGGGAGAAGGCTAGCGTTTCAATTCCGTGCGGGACTGGGATTCTTCTTCTCATAATCTGGGGGAACCGGAGTAGAGGTCAGAGGGACAGGCGAGGACCTCAAAAAGGGACCGAGGGTTGTGAACATGGTTACCCCCTCCCACCACTGGAAAAGCTCCTTGACATTTTTCACACTTTGAAGCAGCTGCAGCTGGTGTCGTCGGAGAAGGGGGTGGGAAGAAAGAGAGGGGGCGGGGAGAGCGGTGAGACACAGCCGAGAGCCATGAGCGGCGCCTCCTCGCCTGCCAATCCTGGCACCTGTGCGCCCAGCCACTGCACCGAGGAGGACCCTACTCCGGGTGAGCACCGGGCTTGAAGCCACGGACACCCGGCCCCTGTGCGGCGGGTTCTCGCCGGCGGGACCTGCAGCCGCCCACGCGGGCCACCGCCACCGCCTCCTGCAGTTGCGGAGCGCTCAGCCCCTCCGAGACGCCCGCTGCGCCCTGGCCCCCGGGGATCTTCGCCCTGCACAGGCGCGGCCACGGGCAGGGGTTGTTACGGAGTTGGGTGCAGGATTCGCCTTTCCTGCTCGGCTCTTCTCCGCCCAGGATTTATTGTCTGTGGAGCCTTCTGGGGGCGGGGAGGGAGCTGCGCCTCCGCCGCCGCCGCCGCTGCTGCTGCTACGGTCGCTAGCGCGGCGCGCTGGGCAGGCTGAGGCTGGGGAGTGGACGCGCTCCTGCCTCCCCCGCCGGCGCTTCGGGCTTCCACTCAGCCGCTTCCCGCGGGAACCTCTCCCGCCGTCCACCTGAAGGGCACCGGCATCATGGTCTAACGTGGCACCTTCCTGGATTCCCCTCTGTCTCCTGTTCTTCCTACCTGCTACTCCTTCCCTCCTCTTCGCCTGCTCCGAGGACCCTGGCGCCCACTCCGCCGCGGACCCCTGAACACTTAAGGAATAACCCTTGGCAGCTGCACGACTGCGCTCTCCGAAACCTCATGGGCAGCTTCTCCCGCCGGCGATGTGAGTAAGGCACGCTCGCTCCGTGGCGGAG
Organism: Symphalangus syndactylus; assembly: GCF_028878055.3. Classification (NCBI taxonomy): domain Eukaryota; kingdom Metazoa; phylum Chordata; class Mammalia; order Primates; family Hylobatidae; genus Symphalangus; species Symphalangus syndactylus. Next base: position 23,799,412 of record NC_072441.2, read on the forward strand.
GGTGTCGCGGGGGCCGTAGGCGCGCGAGGTGTGGGACCCCAGGGGCCGGCCGGGGGCGGGGGTGGCGGGGCGGGAGGCTTCGGCGCTCGCGGGGAGCGGCTTGTGCGGTGGCCGATGGAGGCGGCGATGATGGGGTAGGTTGCAGAGCATTTGGAAATGGGGTGCTAACTGGGCGGGTGCATGGGAGCACCGAGTAGCGTGAGCTGGCAAGAGACCTTAAAGGGTTACATACTGCGAAAAGGAAAGGTAAATGCTGGGCGCTGGTGCTGGGACCGCTGGTTCCGCTGAAATTAGGTTTAGCTCCTCGTTGTTATCTTGGGCATCTCCAGTCAGCTTTTTTCCCAAGAGGTGTCTGAGGGATGAAGCGCGTGTTTGATCGTGACACACTCACACTCACACTCACACACTTGTGGCAGGACGCACTTGTCTCTTTATCTTGGAAGGTGTTGTATCAATGTCTCGATGTCTGTTTGAAAAAACAGAATTAGAAGATTTTTATGTGATTGGGATTGCAGGGAAAGGGTGGGGTTTGGGGGGATGGAGGGGACGCAGGAACATGAAAGACTGGAGGACGGAAAGAAGTGGGGGAGCGTGTTCCCTGGGAGTCAGGGAGAACCTTGCCTCCCTCCCCGTCAGCTAGACAACTCCTGCCCACACATCTCCTTTGTGTGGCACGAGAAGCTGGTGAACCTGCCTATTCCCAATCCAGCGCTGGGTCCCCTTGAGGATCCTGCGTCCTCCTCTCCGAGTTATTAAGGATGCAGGACGTGTTTCGGATTCGACGTGGGAAGAGGGAGGGAAGCACATTAGCATTAAGGTAATCATGGCACCCTGGCTCGTGGACTGTTAGATTGGCTACCAGTGGTCTGTAATCTGACTGTTTGCAGAGTCGAGAATGGGGGCGGGGGTTGGGGGACTGTCTAGATTGCCTTTTAAAATAGTGTGACTTCATAATAACGGAGATGGCTGCAAGATTGCTTCCTTACACTACTTCTCGGCCATCAGGGCTGAATAAAGGACCCGCCTCCGCCCTCTACTCCCGCTCTTCTCTGGCTGTTTCTTCCCCATCAAGTCACAAAGCGAGCGGGTTGGGCGAGAGGGCACGGCTCGAGGCAGAGAAGAGACGGGGTCACTTTCGCAACTGCCAGGAATCGGCTTCAGAAAGGAACCATCTGCGACTCCCACGTTCCTTTCGAAGTTCTCCTTCAAAAGGAATTAAAAAAAAAAAAAAAAAGCGATGGGGGGTGGGTCCTCCCCCTGCTCTGTTCGATTACTTCCCCAATACTCTTTCAACACATCGAATGTACCTGCAGTGGTAACTGGGTCAGCAGGTAAATAGATTCGTGTCTGTATATGTCGAAATGTGGCTCTGCTGATGGATGAAAAGCAATTTGATGTGAGCATATTCTAACCTAGGCGAAATTTCTAAGCACAATAGAGAATTTTATAGCGTGGGCGACAAGAGTGCATTCCAGCGAAAGCAGGACACGTGATCCCTGCAAGGGAGAGATACAGTATTAGGAACTCGGTTTTCTTTGTTCCAGCCTGAGCCTATGAGATGTTCAGCATCCAGGCTGCTTAAGTCCTCCTACAGAAGGAAAATAATAATAATAATAAAGTTGATCGGAGGCGAAATAGAGGGAAAATAAGCACAGGTAGATATGCGTGAACGGTTTGAAAGCTTCGCCTCTGCCTTTTCTTTTTTTTACCGCCCAGCCTTCACCCCCACCCCTTGCTCCAGCCAGCCCCCTATTTTAAAATGAGGCATTTCCTCTGGGAGACGGTGGAAAAGTTCTCCAGCCCCTGCACACGTGGGTTCTCCAGCACTTCAGAACCTGCTGTGATTCGCAACAGATTACACCACCTTCCCAGTCCAAGTGTCACGCCTCCGTCCAGGCTTCCTTGAGTTGGCTTCCAAGAAGGACTTAAGGGAACTACCATGAGGTGTTTTTTGTTTGTTTGTTTGTTTTTTTGTTTGTTTTTACAAAAGACAGTAAAGCAACGAAGTCTTTACTTTTTAGAAATCATTGATTGCACAGGGGGAAAAATGAGAAAGTAGGGATGTAGGAATGACTTTATGTTTCCTTAAGAGTCATAGGGCTAAAGTATATTGGGGGTGTGTTTAGTGATTGCGTTTGGACTTCTGAGGTGTCTCAGGCCTGTGAAAAATGTCCTGAGGTTAGAAGATTTATTAATTTAGTGGAGATATAACTTGTTTACGACCCAACATTTAGAGTTACCTGACTTGGAGATTTCTTATTTCATTTTCACTTAATGTTTTATAATCCATCTTAGTAGGCTAAAGTTTTTAAAAGGTGGTTTATTTATGTGTTATGCTGCATTGCATCATACTAATATGTAATGATAAGAAAAACAGTCAATTTTCATGACTTATTATGAGGTGAGAGTTCTTTATACATTTTTAAGAAAAAATTGACTATCCAAGAAAAAATGTGTACTTACCATGGCAACACTTACATTCTATATCACTTGTGTCTGCACATATGCAGCTTAGAATTAGAAACAACTTCATAAAGAAACCTGGTCCAATTGCAGTAGCCATGTTTTATTCAGAATTTTAGTGCAGCTTTAGGCTGTCATTAACATTTTCCCAATTAAATTCTTATTCCACTTTTTTTATAAGCTTTTAATTTTTCTAATTCCTTTATAAAATGCAGAACATAAGCTTAAAGTGTTTTTGTGTGTCTGCATTTTTCTTTGCTTTGGATTTCAAAAAATCACGAAGATATAAATTAATATTATGAATGTTATTGCTTATGAAAGTAATAAACTATATTATCTATATGATGTTCATTCCAATGGTACTTGTAGATCTCTCTTATTTCAGCACATAGTACACGATTAAATATTGGATACAAAGACTTGGTCTTGCTAATCACAATCTTAAAACATTCACTTTTTAGAACAGGTAAAATATTGATGTTAGGTTTTAATTGATGTATCAAAATTACACTTATAGATACTAAAATTTTATTTTCTGAATGACTGTGGCCCCAATATAAAAAGGAATCACACATTCCACGAGATTATAACTTCATTTCTTACTCAGATTAACAGACTACACGAAGAGTAACCAATTATTGACGAATTATCATCTGAATTATTTATGGATTCTTATTACATTTTCTTTCTTCATATAAATTACTTCATAGTTTTTTGAAAAAAATTATTTCAAACATATATGCTGTTGAGCACAATAGTTATAATAGCCAAACTATCATTGAAAGACATTATTTGGTGTATTTTGTGGTCTCAAATAACAATGACTGCTTTGCAGAGTATCATCCACATTCTTTTTTGGACCCGTGTAAATTTGCAAGATGACTTTAGGGGAATGTTAATTCAAATCGGTGACATATAACAGACTTTTAGTTTATGACAAGCCGAGTTACCATTAACTAATTTTTATTGCCACGGAAAGGTATCATTGGAGATGACTCTAGGCTCTTTGGAGAACCTTGAAGTTTTCACTCTGAATTTCTTTAATTTAGCAGTCAACATCAGTCTTCAATAGAGAGTTTTCAACGTTTCAACATTAAGAAATAAAATTTTAATATAAAGATAGCAATTTAAACGTATAATGAAGCAAATTATATTATATTCTGACGGAACAAAGAAGCAAATTATGTAAGCTATTGTAATTAAATCAAATACCTAAATCAAAAAAAGGAGATTCATAGACAGGTTTCACATGTGTTTTAAAAAAACTTATTTGTGAATTGTCAATAAAAACTCAAAATGAAAAGTGGCACTATAAATCAACAATGTTTGAATGATGGTTGCCACAAATCAATAGTATTTTTTCTTTATGTGGCTTTCAACCATGTTATTTATGTGACTCAGGTTTGAATCATTCGAAATAATTATATTTTTGTAGAAACAACGGTAGGGTATTACCCTGAGATAGTGAAAGAGGAGTAAGAAAAACTTAGGAACGTCTAGAAGTAATATGCAGTCTCAGGTAATACATCTCTTTTAACAAGATAAAATAGAGGTGGCAATAATTACTATTTTATAACTGTAGGACGTACCAAATAAGAAAAAGGGGTACATGAAATGTGGTTCGGAAATTTTAGAAGAGTGAAGTATAAACTTTTTTGTACAGATTAGTTTTTGTGTAGTAATGTGTGTGTGGGGTGTGTGTGTGTGTGTGGGGTGTGTGTGTGTGGGGGGTTGTGTTTAGTGACAGCATAGTATAATTATGTATATTATATAATGGTGTAATTAAAAGCATGCCATTTAAATAATCAAATATGTCTATTTCCTATCTCAAAAAAAGTGAATATGCTCAGAAGTCCATGAACATCACTTGTCATATTGCCTCCCCTACCATAGTACCTGAACTGTAATCATAATTATAATAAGTTACCGCTTGCTAAATTCCTACCATGAGTCATGTGCTTTACTTCAAAATAATCCTATAGGAAGCATGATTCTCACTGTTTTAAAGATTAGAAAACTGAAACTCAAAGACAGCAAGTGGCAAATCCATGCCACATGGAAAGTGATGGGCCAAGATTTAAGCCCAGATTTGGCCCCTGTTCATTTTTCCCCATTCTGTGCTCTCTTCTTCATGGCATAGATTGAAGTTCGGTAAATAACTGAAATCTGTAGATTACGGAAGTTTTTCCTGGTGTACAAAGAAAAATTAAGATTTTGAACCAGCTTTTGAAAGCTGCATATTTGGTGATAGTACACCCTATTATTTTTGGACTATTATTTAATGTAGGTATAGAAAGTACTGTTGCTTATTATCTTGGAATAATTCATTCACGACAGAAATTTAATAACCTAGTAGAATCTGTCATATAAAAGTACATTATGGAAGTTTTCAATAAAGCAAATTTTGAGTCAATAGCTGTCATGTCCATTTTGAAACTATGATGATGCACTTGATAATTAAGCCCCTGGGGAGGCATCATATATGCTAATTAAATTATTAATCATAATAGAAACATTATCATTTGTCATTCAAAGACATGGGAAAAATATTAAATACATTAATAACCCAAAGGATTTCCTGTGTATACTCATTCTCATTTTATTGTTCGTTGCTTAATAAACTACTTAAAATCTCTATACAAAATATTATTTTACTTCAATACACCTGAAAGGAATAGTAGTTGTCAGGGATGAAGCATTGAAATGTCTATTGACATTGACATGATCTGTTTAAATATTTTAACAATGGAGCAGTTGTTTACATTGTTTAAAGAATTCGTTTGTAGACTTCTGAAAGATGCAGTTTCTTCAGTTGTGCCAGGATATTTTTGCTGTACATGAAGTTCAGTAAGGTTGAAAGCGTACTTAACACGAGGGGATAGGTATGCCCAAGGTAGTATCATAACAAATGGCTTAAGTTAAAAACAATGGAACTGTAGGACACTTGTGTGTGTGGCGGGGTGGGTCAGATGAGGGAGATATTTAAATGTTGTGGTACTCAAGAAGTAAAGTAGTATGAGAACAAGTGAGAAGCTATTGATTTCAATTATAGAAAAGAGGTAGCTGACCTTAAAACAAAACAATAGCATAAGTACTATCATTATCATCATGAATTTTTCATAGGTAAAAAGAAATGGTACTGTGAAAAGCAGAAAAACAGAGCTAACAGAGGAAAATATGGGACAAACAATTGGAAAAGAGCTGTTAGACAAGTCACTGAGAAACTACAGGATTTTATGTTATTATATTGAAAAAGATAAGAATACTCTGGCATAGTGGCAAAATACCTTATAGATGCTTGGCTGTATTGTCAATTTATTCAATAATGGAAGGAAAGGTAAGAAATGAACTTTATTAAGATACTGCCTAAGTATTATGAGACATTTGTTGCACTAAAAAGGTAAGTAATGAACACAAAGCTAAAATATGCCAGCTGAACTTAAAGAATTAATGTGTTACAGATGGTGTAACTAAAACAATTAAAAATTGCAAATAATAGACTTCTAAATACTAACTACTTATGTGTTCTGCATCAAAAGTATTCATCATTGTAGTTCTTACCACCAGTAGGCACCTTACAGAACCATGTTGGATGGAGATATACCTTGGACCACGTATTTTGAGCACTCATAAAATTAAATAGTTACTATCCAGTGTTATTCTGATCAGTGTAATTCAAGACATGAAAAAACTTTCTTCCCTATATCAAGTGTGATTAATTTCTTAAGACAATTATAAAAGCTATTGTAATTAAATCAAATACCTAGTTAAACTTAGAGTGAGTGTTAAATATTAGCGAAGTCCTTAGGGTAATATCGTATTGTTGAACACTGGGCACACCACGCACATACACATACAGCTGTAATTGTTCTATTTCACAACACATATGCACACACAGACATAGCTGTAATCTTAATATTTCAGGAGTTTATAACACGTCAGAGCTGGAAGGGAATTTAGAGGGTCTCATTTTATAAAAAGAGGAAACTGAAGCCCCACTAAGTATACTTTCTTGCTGAGGGTCATCCAGCTGTTAATGGGAGAAATAGCAATAAAACCAGGTCTCGTAGCTCCCACTGTCTGCCAGTAAAACCACACCCTTGGAACTACTGGGGTCTCTTATACCCGAGCAAAGTAGAAGAGAGAAAGGAACCTTAATTCAATCGATCCAATTAATATATCTAGCCAATTTGATGACACTATCCAAAAAAGCATTTCTTTTTCATTTAATTTTTGGCCTGAATTTCAATCTGAGTTTAATTTTTGGCCTTAATTATGCCCTGAGTTTTTATTTGGCTTAAGCATTTTGGACAATTGCCTTATCCTCCACTTTGACTTGACTGTCTAGGCAGACTCCCATGCTATAAATTTAACATGTGTTAAGTATTCTATTTTTAAAATATCTTTATTTAAGAAATGTGGAATTAATTTTCACTAATATTGAAGCACTTAATTTGGATACTATATCCTTTCTTAAAATATTAAAATTAAAATGTTCTTTTTAAATCATTGATCTTTTTAGGATAATGCCAGCTAAATGAATGTTGGATGACGAAGAAGTGTTCAATTCATTTTAAATAAATAAATTCTCTTCTAAATTTGCTAATTGTATTAGGGGTCAACCAATGAGTTTTCTCACCAAAAAACAAGAAGGATTTTAAGTGCTATTAGGGCTTTCTATAAACTATAACTTCAAATATGAATTAGGAAACCATTCGAATCAGGAAAATAAAATACAATACGGTTGGAATTTGTAAAACAGACTCATTTCTGAGAAGTTTTTCGCATTATTAAGTTACATTTTGGGCTGGGCGACTGTAATCCAGCACTTTGGGAGGTTGAGGTGGGATGATTGCTTGAGTCCAGGAGTGTGAGACCAACCTGGGCAATACAGTGAGACGTTGTATCTACTTTTTTTTTTTTATTTTTTTTTAAGTAGCCAAGAGTGGTAGTGCTCACCTGTAGCCCCACCTACTCAGGAGGCTGAGGTGGGAAGATTGCTTTAGCTTAGGAGGCAGAGGTTGCAGTGAGTTGAGATCACACTACTGTACTCCAGGCTGGGTGACAGAGTGACACTCTGAAAAACAAAAAAAGTTACTTTGGAAGGTCCTTTAAAATAGTAAGATCCTTCCTTCTTCTAAATATCTGGTGATACATCTGTTATGACTTAGTTCTTCTGTTACAAGACAAATTTGAAATAAACGTTTCATTTATATTTTTTCTAATGCTAAAATTCTTAGTCCACCATATCTAGAAGCTTTGATTACAGGTAAACTTAAGGCAAGATGTTTTATAACCCACCAGCAAACCATATTAGCAATGATTATAAAGCATTTTTGAAATTATGGTATAAATCTCTTAAAATACGTATTTGGGTTGTAAACAATGAAATGTAGAAATATTTACAAAGAAAAGTTTTGATTAAACAAGATACCTACATACCTACACAGTCCTATCTAATAACCCTTTTTAAAAGACATAACTCCTTAGTAAGGAAATAATGTTTTAAATTGGAGAAACACCATGATGACTAAATTAATGCATCACATATCAGCACATTAGCTATGCTTTTCAATTGTAAAATGGTTCTTATTCATGCCAGCTTTCAGTGTACTGTTCAGAGGCTCGTGGGTGTGATGGAACGGAACATATTTCTGCATCTGTGAATGTAATCCCACACACCATTTTACATGACAAAATCTGAATGTCCTAAGTCTAGGTGTTAACAGTAATACAAGACATCAACCTCTCCCAGTCCAGGGTTCTAATTACTCCATAATAATTCCTGTTTTATCTTTTGCACTATCTAATTTTATTTAATGAGCGGTTATTTACACATGTAATATAAGGAGGATGGACGTTTTTTGTTTGTTTACTTGCTTTTTCTGCCTCGTCGTATCTAAGGTTTGCTTCCTGCAGACAAAAAGCAAGCCACTGAAACTCAAACGCAGTAGACATCAATGTGGGATGTGAACACAGGGGGCTGGATGCAAAGTTGATGTGCTTTTGTACTTTGGTACAAGAAGAAACTACTAGAACTGTTATGCATGTTTAAGTTCCATATAAAAATCATGGGTAAACTTATCCATAATTTATATAAAGGAATATGTTGTTAATCTCCTTCCCCCCTTCCCTAGTAGAATTTCTTTGTATAATCATGTGCGAAAAATAGATAGAAATGCATGGAAAAAAAAGTTGTATTTTAGTCCTGGTAATATGGATTAATACTTCCTTGTTTTAAATGCCACTTAATGGTTTTAATATTATTGCTTAACAGTGGAAAAAATAGTGTATTTTCGTGTAGAAGATAGAAACTTTATTGGGTGTCAAGAGTTATAATTTAATGAATCAACATAATAAAATGTAATATGACAGCTTCTAGTATTTATATTAAAAAGGAAGGTAACAAAAAACCCCTAAAATGTTACTTGGGTTTTATATTCTCTTTTTCTGGATGTGAGTCAAGTGAGAAATTCACCCTCATACTGAGTAAAGATCACCGTTAGGTTGAATAGGAATATAGTTTAATGAAACTTCAGAATCCCTTGGTTACATTCTCCACATACCTTTTTTTAAAAAATAAAAAAGGTTAAACCTTTAAACTGTGTGATTTGTGTGATCACACAAAGGTCACTTTATATTGGTATTTTTAGGATACTTCAATATATGGACCATTCATTCATTCCCAGCATCACTGTTTAAATAATTATTTAAATGACTGTTTGCCAAACCAGCACATATGTAGAGACTCACTGGATATTTTATCCCAAGCAAACTAGCTCACAGCCTGGTGCAGAAAAAGATGCATGTTGTGTGAATGAATGTTTCAATGAATGAATCGTTCCACTTATTCTTCCGAATGCCTCTAAATGACTCCTGTAGCCATTAGCACAGTTTCCCTCAATTCCTTCTTCTCCTCCTTTCTGAGAATATCATAGGATTGTGCTTCCCAGCCATAGCCATATGACTTGCTTTGGTTGAGGCAATCAGAGCAAAAGGTAAGGAGTGTCTCTTTTGAATAGAAGCTTTTTTTTTTTTTCTTTTTTTTTTTTTTATAGAGCCAGCATCTTCCCATGTTGCCCATGCTGGTCTCAAACTCCTGGGCTGAAGCAGTCCTCCTGACTTCACCTCCCAAAGTGTTGGGCTTACAGGTGTGAGCCACTGCACCTGGCCTGAATAGAAGTGTTTATGACCCAGTGCACTGCTTGCTCTTTCCCTAACACAGTAATTGTGGAAGCACATGTCATGATAGAGCCTCCATCATCCTGGTCCAGGAACAATTACACTAAATGAAGACCTCCTGGCAATAGGTATTTGACATGTGGTGTGAGAAATAAAGCATTGATATGTTGGGATTTGGGGAGTTGTTTGTTAATAGAGAATAACCTACTCTTCCCTCCTTCTCAAATTTATTGAGTTTGAAAGACAAAGGATAAGTGAAATCCTATTCTATTAAAAGTAGAATCCTAATTTCCAGTTTACAGTGTCACAACTACAGAAATAAGTATGCTACTAATTTGGATCATAATATTACAACATATTACATTTTATGACTGGTTAAAGATATAATTTTTAACAAAGCTATTATTTAATACATAAAGATATTATTTAAAAGATAAATCAACCTATTTGAGAAAATTTTATACGTCTTAAGCACTTCGACTTTCTCAGTTGGTAATTTTGTGCACAAGCATATTTTAATACACCAGAAGTCGAAAAACTAAGCTACTGTTCTTGTACAACTGAGGAATCGCTCCTCGAATTTGTGAACAAATCAAAGAAACTAGGGTGCAACATACTTTTTCATTCTGTATATTGTTAGGAGAACTTTTATAATAAAAATCTACCATATCTACTGGAATCTGCAACGTTTTCAGTTTAATAAATTTTACTAAGTTCTTGCCTGCCTGCATTCATTCATTCTAAATATTTACTGTGTGCCAGGCCTTGTGCTAGACACAGCTGAGTACAAACCTGCTCTCAGATTTCATGGAGTTTACAGTCTAATGGTATAGACAGACCTTAAATAAATAATAATTCTAGGGATATATAATTAGAAATTATGATAAAAGCTAAGAAGGAAAAGACCAAGTTACTTAGAGTGAATATTTTGAAGTTCTGAGAAGAAGTAGCATCTTTGATGAACTGCTATTTAAATAAAACCTCTAAGATGATAGAAGTTAGCCAGACAAAGAAAGAGGACAGGAGTATTCTAGTCAGGGCAAATGGCAAATTCAAAAACTTTACATCAGAAGAGGATGATGGTACATTGGAGGGGAATGTGATTGGCAGGAGGTCAGTGTGACTGGATATGAGGAGCACGGGTAGACTGGCACGTTATGAGGCAGACATGAGCCAGACATCCAAGGACTTACCAGGTTAAGAATTTAAGTTGTTTAGCCTACATTCTGTGCAAAGTCATTAAGCATTTATGAACACAAAGGTGGTGTGAACTGATTGACATTTTTAAATGATTACTTGGGCTGCTATGTTTACGTAGCTTCTACTTAGATGAAGGTGAGAGTGGAAACAGGGATTCGCGAATTCGGAGGTGTTTACAGTGAGTTGGACAATAAATTATCTTGGGCTAGAATTTTGGTAGTGGAAATGGAAAGAGATAGACGAAAGTGAAATAAGCTTTGTAGAAGGTATTGGATTCACTGCTGAATTGACAGCAGTGAGGGCTAACAAAAGAAAGTGTGGTATCAAAGATTATTCCAAGATTTCTGGCATGAGAAACTAGATACGTATAGGTACAATTTGTTGACTGGAGAATCTGGAGAGGGAACTAATTTATTCACGTATAACTAGAACATTGACAGAATGAAGGAAACTGAATAACGCTGACATTGAAGAAGCATCAACTTGTAATTGTAAACACTTATTCCTATATAAACTTACTGGAAATGAATTGAATATTTCCATAGGGAAAAGTAATTAAAGCCTCTTTTTAAGAAAAAAGTTTTTAAATACATGAAAATTGGGTATGCATTAGAGTGACTCACCTTATATTGCTATCTTGGCTTCGTTTTAATTATTTTTTTGGCATGAAAAGAAAATACTAATTTCTTCCATCTTTACTCACTATGCTTTACAGTTTGGAAGGGCAATTTACTCCTGGTCCTTTTATACTTGGATTCCTAAGATGAGTAGAAGAGTGTAAACCATTGATAGTGTTTGTTTTAAGCCACCCATCTCAGGCACTTCCTTAGCCTGTTGCAGCACTGTTGCTACCAAGGGGTCCATGCTGTGGGATTCTCTGGGCAAGGTTACACCCATTTGCAACTTGTCCCATGCGTGGTACCTTTTCCTAGAGCCCTTCATCTTCAAAATGTTTTTCACTGCTGAGTTCTGTCATTGAAGACATGCTGTAAATTGTTGCCCAGAGGGTGTACAAATAAGTAGAATGAGAATCCTTTGCTCATGGATTCATAATCTAGGAATGTATTTAGCTGGAAATAAAAGAAGTATTAATGATTCGTAGCTTAACTAAAATACTTATTTTACCCTTTCTTCCAGTTAGCTTTTGCAGTGGTAATTATAATCTCAGATTATCTCAGTGGCTTACACCACAAACATTCATTTCTCCCCTACAGACCTGTGGGACAGCAGCAGCTCCACTCAGCTCTCTTGACCCAATCTTCTCACTCCAGGATCCAAGCCGAAGGAGCAGCCTTCATCTCAGATGTACTGTTTTCCTGGTAGAGGAGAGGAGCCAGAGGCCAAACCGGCCGACGGAAGTTCAATGAAAGCTTCTGCTCACACATAGCATATTTAGGTCCATTTGCATAAATGGTTAGGCATCCATCTTGGTAAGAGTGGCTCAGTGACGCCGTCAGGAACTCCAAGTCATTCCAAATCTTTATCTGTTTCTTTGGTAGTAGTTTAGCGTTTATACTTTGAAAGACAGTTTTTTTCCTTCTTAACATAACTGCCTCTGAGTGGACTGGCACCAAAGGAATGGCAGTAATGGATATCCGCCAACTGTTGGGTTCCCTGGGTCTCTTCCTTGGCTCTTGTATCCTGGCCAGCATGCAAGTCTGTTTAATGCAGTTGTACTTTGAGTATGTTTTGATTTTTTTCTGCTTTGATTAGCTTGAAATGTATTTTACAGATTTCTCGAGTAAATTACTTTTGCCCTATTTTCCTAAGTTATAAGACATTTGGGGAAAAATAACATTCATATTAAAATTTAGATATTAATCTAAATACCTAATATCTAAACAAGTCAGTTTTAGTTTGGTTAAACGGTTTCTTTCAAGCACTGTAGTTATAAAATAAAATTTTATTTTTTTATAATATCTGGAGGATTTATGGAGCATTTTATATTTTAGGAATGGACATACTTAAGAATTTTTGAGATAACTATCAATTCATAAAGCCTGAAATTCCCTTTCATATTCAAAACCTTATATATTTTATTTTTGTTCAGATCTACTGTATCTAAAACTTTGGATTATAACTATTATTTATTAAATTAACTATACTTTTACAAATAAATTTTTTCGTTTTGTTAATAAATGGAATCACTAAAATATGAAATATATCTAATTAATTCTTCAGAAGTAAATAGGTTAGATTATTTATGTTGCTACTTCCTTAGGTGTTCTTGGGAAACTAGTTGGACCCCTACTTTCAAGGGTAACACAGTCACCACTAGGTCAGTGGCTTTCAAACATTTTTATAATTGGGGACTGCTTTTATCCAGTAAAATATTACAAAGAACTCCAGTACATAAAACAGAGACAAGTAAGACTGCTGTGTTTAAAATGACTATGTTTTATGTTCAAGAATTATTATGCCAATGTATAATTATTTTATAATTTCTCACTTTCTCTTTTAACAATAAAACAACTTACCCTCAGTTGGGGAAATGATATAAAAATATAGGCATTATTTGTTATTTTCAGCTACAGATTTGTCAACAAACTTGGGGTTGAGCAAAGTCATTTGAATTGTTTTATGGGTACAAATAGGGCTGCATTGCACGATCTCCCAGTTTTTTTCTTTGATTGACAAAGGGTGATATTATCCACACAAAGACTTTCGGAGGGGTTCATTTCATCACACCAATTATCAGTATATATGCAAGGCCTCTCCAAGACAGAAAGGTATTTGGGACTGCCAGTTCTGCCTCTTAATGAATATCTTCTGTGCCCAGCTAAATAAGCAAAACGGCAGAGAAAAACACAACTCTAGGGTAATCTGCAGCAGATGAAAAGACTTACTCATTTTGATGAATATGGCTCATTAGGATGGCTGGTTTTGTACTTGTCAATGCTTGGAATCTCTTACTTCTCTCATCCTAAATATCCAGTTGACATCGGCTATAGTTTTGTGAAAGTGAACTCCAGGCTGATCAGCAAAAAATAGTTTCAGAGGCAAAGGTGGAAAGAATTATTATTTCCTTAAAATTTATTTTTCTGTTATCCCATTAGACAAACATATTTGAGGTTATTTTGGGGGTCTTCCATTCTAGAAGACTTAGAAGTTTTACTACTCTTTGTTGCCTAACCTCCGTTACTCCCTTGCCATCTGCTACCCTGGCCTTCAAAATTTTATTTTATCAAATGTCTCTCAAAATTGTGTTTTGCCAACAGCTGTGGTTTAGTAGCATGCATAGTTGAATTTCAGTAATACCAAAGATATGGATTTAAATTTGTTTTCTGTTACTTTTTAGCTAGGTGACCTCAGAAAAGTTATTTTAACTCTCTACATCATAACATCCTAAAAGTGAACATAATACCCATCTCACATAAATATTGTGAAGATTAAGTAATTTTAATTAAGAAAAGCAATCTAGCACACTATTACCTTAATAATTCTTTAGAAATAATACTTTAGATATACAAATTGAATCATCTTACCCCTTCCCCAGTTAAGACAATTTATTGCTTTGCAATTTCTTTTCAGATAAAGACCAAAATTAATATGTTTTCTTATGAGGCATAGGAAAACATATGGATTCCTGTAAGTCTAGCTGTTATCTACACTCCAGCTTCACTTCCTCGATGTCCACAAATGTGAGGGTTCTTTCAGGCTAGAAATGGCTTTGTTTCCTACCACCTCAGGCCCTTTGCCTGTGTTGTTCTCATTAACTTCTCTTTTTACCTGGTTAACTCCTATTTTATCTTCCAATTTCAACTCAGTGATCACTTCCTGGAGGAAGCCTCTGCTATCATCTTCTCTTTTAGCACTGTACATGTAGCAAAATGTTATACAAAATGTTTCATCCATGTTCATTGATTGTGAACTGCTAGACTGTTACACAGTTCTATCTTCCTGACATTTTGAAATGCTTTATCTCAAACATTTACAAAACTACTTCAAAATGAATTTGTATTCAAATGGAATAAAAGGAGAAGAAGTGAGTCAATATTTATTGGGGGCCTACTATTACGTGAGGAACCCATCTAGGTGTAATATATACACTTTGCTTTATGTAATCCTCACCATATTTACTCTGTGAGCAAATATGATTTTTTAACAAAGAATGAACATATGTAATCATTAAAGATCTTTGTGCCAATTCAAGGAGCAAAAGGGAAGCATATACAATTTATAGACTAAAAAAGTACCTTTCTCTTTTGTTGAAGAGATAGAGGAATCCAGGAAAGTTTTATTATATCAGAAAAATTCTGTGTTGTAGAATATTCTAATCTTTCCAAAGATGCCTTTACCATTTGCATAGATCAGGCTAGATGAAATTCAAAGCTTCTAAAAAGTTGATAAATAGTATATAACTTGCACGTAGTGTAACATATTTACAAATTGTGTCATTATGAAAATAATTCCCATCATATGTATAAGTATCTATGATACCAATACTAATTTGCAACATAAACACAAAAAGAGATACTCTGAAAGAGTCTGCAGATGTCAAGAATAAGTTGTGAGCTATCACAGTAAACATTTCTTGGAAGTACAACATGTGATAAAACACTTGCAGCCTGTTAAATGAGGGCCACGGACCCTGTCAGAATGACACAGCCAGCCACCAGAGTTCAGAGAGAACTACATAAACTATTACCAAGAAATATATCCTTGTAAGAATGTTAATTAGCAAACTGTTCCATTGTTTATCTTAAACATTGCACAAGATACTGCTTTTGCTTCTTTTGTGTCACAGACGAAATCAGCTACTAAAAATCTGGCTTACAAAAATGATTCTTAAAATGAAAGGACTATAAATTTTTGTAAATCTGTAAAGAATTGAGGTTTACTGTAGACTTAAATCTACTGTTGTTAAATAGTGAAAGTACCAAGAGCTAGTCTGATACTCAGCCAGCTTTACTACCGCCAGATGTTAGAGGATAAGTCAAAATACTGAAATAAAATTAATTTAAATTTTTGTCAATTTAAAATATTGACCTACTTAAAAGACTATTCTTTCCTTGTCCTTCCTTCCTTATGTGTAAGAACTTAAATATTATTGTAATTAGTCTCTCTGACTTTAGTCTCTGTCACCATCTGTCAAACTAATCTTTGTAAATGCCTTCTTTGTAGAATTAATTTTCCTTTTAGAAGATCCCCAATAGGTTCCCCTTGACTTAAAAAAATTCTCATTTTGGTGGGGGATGGGGCAGGGACAGATGACTTTATTGATGGTACATGGCAAAATGGGGCTCCCTAAGCCTCTTCCAGTCTTCGGGGTGTCTGGCATGAAAACTGGGAGTTGGGGAGATTTTCAATGTGGTGGAGGACTGGATGCAGCAGGGACTCACCAGCAGCTGAGGGCCTCTCTCTTTTTCTGAGATCCTAGGGGGAGAATTCAGTGAGGTACTGCATACCATTTACTTAAAATTATTCCAGTAACTCTTGATAACTGTTATTTATTATTATCATAACTGAAGAATGAAATAAATCAGCTGAATAGATATCAGTGTCGATTTTGAAAACTGAACTGTTGATGTAAAAAAGGCATTTTACCAAAGTTTATTCTAGGCATTTTGAGTGTTAAGGCTGTAATATTTGTGCCTCAATTCTTTTTTCTTTTTTTTTTTTTGAGACAGAGTCTCGCTCTGTTGCCCAGGCTGGAGTGCAGTGGCCCAATCTCGGCTCACTGCAAGCTCCACCTCCCGGGTTCACGCCATTCTCCTGCCTCAGCCTCTCCGAGTAGCTGGGACTACAGGCGCCCGCCACCACCCCCGGCTAATTTTTTGTATTTTTAGTAGAGACGGGGTTTCACCGTGGTCTCGATCTCCTGACCTCGTGATCCGCCCGCCTGGGCCTCCCAGAGTGCTGGGATTACAAGCGTGAGCCACCGCGCCCGGCCACCTCAATTCTTTAAAATACTACCCTTTGTTGATTATTTAGCATCAAAAGCTGAGATTCTAAGAAATTCCATTTATTGTTAAACTTTGGATTTTCTATTTTCCGAATTCTGAGGAACAATATAGAATTCAAGTGACCCTAGTAACTCCCAAAATGTTCTTGCTGTTTCACATCTATATGTAAATAATGACATTTGTGGAGGTATTTTCTTGCATTCAGTATACTTACCTGAAGAAATATGTTGTCCATGTTTGCATATCTAGATATCTGCTGTGCCCTTGGAATATTTGTAAGTATGCAAGTAGTAAAATGTGGTATAACAGAGTGTTTTTCTGGTTGATAGGAAATGGCTTTCTTCTTAAATCCCTTCTCTTTGTCTTTATATTACTTACTCATCCAAACTTAAAATATTCTACTTCTTTCTTCCCTTATGAGCATACACTTTTTCTTCTAATTTTATGCTCTCCAGTTCCTAAATAGTTTTCATTTTCCTCTTCTCTCATCGCTCCCACAACAGTTCCCCAGTTCAGGACTCTTTAATGTCTCCTGTGCCTGATTCCAGTGGGCCCTGAGTGGACCTCACTGATCCCTCACTTCCTTTGGACTTTTCTTCCTTCAATCTCACCTCTGTGGGGTCCTCCCACCTTGAGATTTTGTGAAATACAGGCCTATGTAGGACACTTCTCCTGATTAAACCTCACTGACTCTTTGTGCCCCAGCCCTTTGATGTGGATAACACATTCACACAGTGGTTCTGCTCTCACCCTCTGATAAGGTTTGGCTCTGTGTCCCCGACCACATCCCATCTCAAATTGTAATCTCCACGTGTTGAGGGAGGGATCTGATGGAAGGTAATTGGATCGTGGGGGTGGTTCCCCCATGCTGTTCTTGTGATAGTGAGGGAGAGCCATGATAGTTCTTGTGATAGTTCTTGGAAAAGCTGATGGGTTTAAAAGTGTTTGGAAGTTTCCCTATTATTATCTCTCTCTCCTGCTGCCATGTAAGACGTGCCTTGCTTCCCCTTCACCTGTCTCCATGATTGTAAGTTTCCTGAGGCCTCCCAGCCATGTGGAACTGTGAGTCCATTAAACCCCTTTCTTTATAAATTACCCAGTCTCAGGTATCTTTATAGCAGTGTGAGAACGGACTAACGCACCCTCCTGTGTGCATTCGATATTCTGACCACGCTGAGCTATTAGGAGCCCTAAAAATATACCCTGTCTTGCCCAAGCATTATTAGTTGCCAGAAATACTGAAAAATTCCTTCTATTCATTCCTTAGGTTGTAGTTCCAAATGCCATTTTCTCCATGAAGGCTTTCTATACCTTCTGCCTCCTTCCATCCCAGGGAAAGTTAGTGGTTTTTTTCCTCTGTGTTTTGAAAGTGATTTACATACATTTCTACTGTAAGACTGACCATGTTATATTTTAATTGTTGATGTGTCTCTTTTTCAGTAAGATGACCATTATTTTATCAGAAATGGCATCTTATTTTTTGCATACCTAGCTCTTAACATACATTATCTATTCAGTAAATATTTATTCGAAGAATAAATGAATAGCAAAAAAAAATGAATAAACCAGATGTGAAATTAATGACTAACCTATAGACACATCATACTTTATCAGGCATAATGTGATCAGGCTTATATTCTAAATTATATGAAATAATATATTAAGCATGTAGTTTTGTAAATGGAATAGATAATATAAAATAAAACAAATGCAATATAGTGGATAAAGTATGAGCTTTGCCATTGTAAAACCTAAATATGGATTCTAACCATGCCAAGTAATAGTGAGGAAATTTGAAACAGGCTGTATAATTTTTGTAAGCCTTGTTTCTTTCATCTGTATGAACAAAAAATATTAATGTCTATCTCACCATTTGGTCATAAGAATCAAATGAGATAAATAAATGGAAATATTTTATATAACTATTAAAGTCTAGAGGTTTTTAATTTATAGTTTAGTAGGTTTAAATTTATAGTCACTGTCACAAACTCTGATGTGACAAAATGTAACTTTAAAAAATCTATAACTGATATCAAGGTATTTCACGAGGCCTGATTTCTGTACTTGTTAAATTTCTGTTTCCTTGACAAACTTATCAAGTTGTTTCATGTCTGAGACAGTATGTTCTCCTTTCCTTCTTCCCTATGCAATTGGTGCCGCTGCTCCTGCTGGGGTGTGTGTGTGTGTGTGTGTGCGCGCGTGCACGCGCACGCGTGCATGTGATTTAATATACATGTAATATACATTTTTAGTTCAATTTGTTCATATCAATATCTAAGGTTTCTGAGAATTTTTCGCGTTACCACTCCATTAAAAAGGGTGTGTGTGTGTGTGTGTGTGTGTGTGTGTGTGTGAGACAGACATGCTGTGATGCTGTGGGAGGGGTACTTACTCCCTGTGCCATCCTCTTCCTCTGCTGTCTCTGGCCTCTGCTGAGGTGTCCAACCACTGGATCAACTGCCCTCACTGAAACTGTCCTTAAAATTTCTGTACATCTGCCAGGATTACTAATCACTCAGGTATCTATACTTTATGTTCTTATCTGAACTCTCCATCCTTTCAAATCCTTCCACCCTTTCAGCACTTCATGCTCATGTCAGGAACATTTAGCTCAGACTCATGTCTCACTAGGGCATAAAGAATCCAGTGGGGAGTGAGTCCTCTGGCCCATGTCTGTGGGGATCTCCCTTAGTCTCTAAATGGACACTTTGTTGCTCAGTCCAATTGTGAATCTGAGATGTTCTTAGAGGTTTGTAGACTTCCAGGGTTGTATTTTGGGAAGAGAAGCACAAACTTGAATAAGAGATGCTATTAAAGCTATTAATATTTGGATGTTTCTGCCATACCCACCCTGAACTTTTAATCCGAGTGATGCGCCCCTTATTAGGCACCCACTAGGATTCATACTATAGTTTGGCTTACTTTGAATCATTCTCTCTTTCTAGATGGTGGAACACTTGTTTCCCTTGGGGTGGGAAATCAGATACTACATCAACCACTCTTTTGTAGTCTGTGGCTAATAATCACAATCTATGCCTATTTCTCCTAGCTTCATACATAATGTCCAGCTTTTGAAATTTCAAGAAAAATCTCTCAGCAAGTGTTTGGCTTTCTGACTATTATGTCAGAGAATGACATTAAACACTCTATTTTGAAATTCAAGCCTGAGCAATAACTTCTTTGTCCTCAGCTATATTTATCCTCTCCTTCTGCAATGAAAGCCACTGCCTCCACAGTTGTAAGGAAGAAAATGTAGAAAAAATATTATCCAGGAAATATCTACAAATATTTTCTGTTCATAATATTATTAGTATAATCATCTGCAATTTGAAGATTCCACTGTTTCTTTAAGCTACTGATAATATCCTAAAATTTCCCCAAAATATAAGTAACAAATTTCATTGTTCTGTGTGGTGTATCTCCAACTGGATTATAAGCTAAAGTCAGGAGGCATGCTTAAGTTTCCTAATCTATAAACTGGGGCTAATAATGTCTATATCATCAAGTTATTCAGTATTCAACGTGATATAGCACGTGGTAAGTGCTCAAACAAGTTAACATCTTAATCTTACTTTCATGATGTTATGTTGTATTCTTCCAAAGTACTTAAAAGAATTAGTTGGCAACCAGGATCAGCAAAATCTAATAATATTAACAATAAATGCAACAGCTCGCAATTATATCCTGTGCCAAGTAAGCCCTACTGTACTCCAAAAATTGTCAGCAGCAATGGGGATTGGAAAGCCTGTACCACAACTCACTACCGTGACAAGTGAAACACATATAAAAGAGACTGTAGGATCACATAAAAATAGCTTTTCATGTCTTTGAGGCATTTAGAAAGTAGTAGATTTCATCATTCTCAGCAAACTATCGCAAGGACAAAAAACAAACACCGCGTGTTCTCACTCATAGGTGGGAATTGAACAGTGAGAACACATGGACACAGGAAGGGGAACATCACACTCCGGGGACTGTTGTGGGGTGAGGGGAGGGGGGAAGGACAGCATTAGGAGATATACCTAATGCTAAATGACGAGTTAATGGGTGTGGCGCACCAACATGGCACATGTGTACATATGTAACAAACCTGCACGTTGTGCACATGCACCCTAAAGCTTAAAGTATAATAATAATAAAAGAAAAGAAAAGAAAAAAAAAAGAAAGTAGTAGGTTTCTAATTGGTACGTCCAACTAATGCCAGCCGTAGGCTAATTGCATCTGCCTATATTGTATTATTAGGCTCTTTTAGGTAGTCTCTGGTTCCAGCCAGTTCTTTAGTCCAGGCTTGATATCAAATATGAGCTTTAGACATAAAAAAAAAAATACAGGAAGGAACCTTTGTAGAAATTTAGCCTCTCTGAGTTCCTTAATCTCACAGAGAGGTAAGGATTGAGAAATAATGTGAAAAAAGTTTTAAAAATATAAAACATGCTATAAAATGCCAGAGACAAGTATTACTATTATGTTGAGAAGCAATTATTGGAAACGATAACTGTTTTTTAAATATAGAATACCTTAGCTACACATAAAGTTTAATTTTCGATAACGATGATGATGATGAATTGAAATTGGAAAAATTACTTCTAAAAAATCCTATTAAAACATTGATCATTGATTTTGGATTACATACCGGAGGAATACCCTGTGCCAAGCCAATTATAGGAGTTTGCTTGCTGTATCTCTTGAAACTTTTCAAAGATTTCCTGACAACAAGCAGGGAGAAACAAAAACGTGACAATCAATGCCAAACAAACGTGAGATATTCAGTTACTGTGGAAGAGCTTCCACAGAATATACATTTTAGTTCAATTTGTTCCTATCAGCATCTAACGTTTCTGAGAATTACTTTTTGTTGCCACTTCTTAAAAAGGATGGGAATAAGAAGCTATTTGGCAGAACAGTGGTTTCCTCATAGATGTCAAAAGGAAAAATCTCTCTGCCCTGCAAACATAAATCACACATACTTCGAAGGAAGGCCATATGATCCTCAAATAATCTCCCTATAGAAAATTGTAGTAAAACCGATAGCTTCCATGATGGATTTACTCTAAAGGCATTTATAAATCTGATCCTTAGTGTTTTCACAACTCTATGGTTGCACAGTTTTACATAATCCAATATCACCAAGATAAATATTTTTATTTTTCTATATTATCTGGAAATTCACCAGAAATCTAATATGTGATTCAGGATTGATGATCAGGTGAGTACTTACCTATCCATTTCTTCATCCAATTAGAATAGATGAAGCAAGAAGTGGCCATTTTTTATTCTTATTAATAAGTCATTAGCAAGCTTATCACATCCATCTGTAGACGCTCTTTTTAAGGTTGGTCTACTGTGTTACCTCAGTAATACAAAAACTCCCTCCCCCGTCTCATTTCTTCTTTTATTTCCTCTTTTTTAAATTCTTTTTGCCTTGTATACATTTATTCAAAAATATATTAATCTAATTGTGTTCCCTATGTGCAAGGCACTATGTCCAGTGTTAAGGAAGGAATTGATCTCTAGTCTCATTTGCCTTATAGTCTGCAGGAGAAGAAAGGCAATTACATTACTTTGTGCCGCTTGCTGTAGGATAGCACAAGTAAACAGAACTCTGCCATAAATTTAGTCCTAACTTTCTCGTTTTATCTTTCCTCTTTCCCCTCCCTCACACACATATACACATACCACCCACAACACATGTACTGTATCTCTTTAGTTTGTAAAAAGTGCACACATTCCATTTAAATAAAAATTTTAAATGAAATTAAATTATGACGTAAAGTCTGCTGATTCAAAAGAACATAAGAACATTGCCGAAAATGGATCTGCCTCTCAAATTCAGGCAGATCGTATTGTAATTCAGACAAACAAAATAATTAGAAAAGAAAGAGTGAGTGCATATATTTTTTTTACTCAAAAAAAGCTGACTTTTTAGAAACACTTGAATATTTTCATAACTTTTAAGCTTTAAGTCGTTACATTAAAAGTACCTAATGCTAGCCAAACGCTATTGTAAATGTTCCATCTAGCTGGCGAAGATCGCCTGATTTGAGTGCAGGATTGAATTTATGTCTGTTTTCTTTCTGTTAATATTTTGGCTGAAGCATAGCTGAGCATTTAGGGGAAATTGTGGAAATTTAAGAACGTATCATAGGAGTAGAAATGCTAAGCCTCTCACTTTTATATTTAGCGATAACAGCTAATATTTTCATTTACCAGATATAATTCAGTATATGCCTGACATACACAAGTACTTAAGCTTCACAACATATCTGGGAAAAAGAAAAATTTATATTCCCAATTTTACAAATAAGGAACATGTGGATGAGTGCTTGGGGAAGATGAGTAATTTTCCCCAGGTCTTAAAAGGCAAAGCTAGGATCTAAACCTGGGACTCCTGACACTTGAATGCTACCTTCTAATGTCTCAAAGTTTTTAGCATTTTTTCTTTTTACATAAATATTTTAAACACACCCACACAATGCAAGTTTAATTCTCATATATTGTAAAAGTTCAAATATAGCTGATCCTGGCCATGCATCTCACTTCTAAACAAATGTTTCTAATTAATATTTGTTTAATTCTGTATATAGGTTTTTTAGAGAATCAGTTCCAGAGAATTAAGTTTGTTTGAATTTGTAGTGTATAGCAGGGAAGACAGGCTGAGTAATGAAACATAAAAAAGAGCATTTAAAAATTTGAATTATTAAGAAATCTCATTATTAGAATTTAATTAAGAAATTAAAAGGTGATATTCTGTTATAAGCAAATTCATGAAAAATAAAGTAAGGTCATGAAAAACCTACGGTAGAATCCAAATGTATTTAGTAATAACAAAATAATATTTGGACATGTAACACGTGCTTTGTATTGTTTTTTATTGTTTTTATAGTTTTGCTTTTAGAACCAATTCACGAACAGTTGAAGGGATATTTCAGATTTATTCCTAAGCAAATAGAAGATATTGATTTTCAAAAATATACTGACAGTTTAAGGTGTCAGCAAAAGATTTGAGTGTGTGAGATATACTATAAAATACGTAAGTATTCTCATACAATTCTCATTTTTTTCCTAACCTTAATATCCTCTTGTTTTTAAATGCTCTGTTTTTGTAACACCAAGTTGCAACAATAAGGAAATGTTTAAAACTGAGAAAACACAGCAGTTTTCATTTCTCATGTAGTCTTCTTTTATTTGCCTTTTAGGTGTACATATTTACAGTTGAAATCAGAGACTGGGCATGATTTTCATCTTTTGTCATTTAAACAATAGTTTGTGAGCTGGATGTTCAGAACACAGGTTTTGTAGTCAAGTAACCTGATCTGAGTCTGAATCTATGTTCTGTTATTTCCCATCTGTGGAAACAGAGGCTGGGAACTTCTTACAACCATGAATACATACAACTGACCCTAACTCCCTTAACACAATCTATCCCTGGGCAGTATCTCCTGAGTCTTTGCCACTCACAAGCTGAGAGACCTTGGGAAATTTTCTTAATTTTCTGCAGCTATTTTTTTTCCTTTTGAAATGGAGATGACAATTCATACTGTGGTGTATTGAGATGGATGGATAAAATAGAGTGTCTAATGTATTGAACTCAATAATTGGTAGGAGTTATTAAAATATTAATTTTTACTGTCCGTATAATATTCAATGAAGTTGACATACTACATACCCATCTAGTCTAAACAGATATACACAGACATTTTCCCTGTTATTAGTAATTACCAAATTACATCTTTGTGTATGCCGCTCTTTATCCCCTTACTGTAAACTCATTGAGATAATTTATTAGAAGAAAAACTCTAGCATGTTAGATTATGAACAATTTTATGACTTTTTATATGTACCATTAATTTATTTTCCAAAAACTTTTTAGTGTTTATTGGGACCAGTTTTATTTGGCAAGCATTCCAGATATAAACAATCACATAAGTACCTCATGTTTTCTTCTTCAAAGTAGCCCCTAGGATGGCTCTGCTTTGATGCTAACAGTTCTGTTACAGCTCCCAACCATTCTGAAATGGCTTTGGAATTACTTTTATTACCTGCCTCTTGGGGCTTCATATTGAATTTTCCCTCTCCTTGCATTCCTATATTCTATACTAAGTCTTGTTCATACTCCATCCATACAGACTTTCACACTCACGCTGTTATCTTGTTATGAGTATACTGGTCCAGATCCTCATAATCTCTAGGCTGAAATATTCCAGTGGCATCTTAACTGATCTCTCTGCCACTCACATTTTTTCCCTCCAAGTCGTAGTCTCTGGTGCTAATGGGTGTCTCTCTAAAACCTAGATGTGGTCAAATCATCACCTTGCATTGAATCCGCTCATGCCGCTTCTCTGGTCGGTGACTTTGTTACCTGTTTGTTTGACTGACTCTTACTCAACCTGGAAGACATGCTACCTAAACTATATGAAAAAATGAAGAGTTTTTCATCAGTCCCTTTTATTATTAACATACGTAGAAGATGACATTACTATACCTAGTGTTTTGTAAAAATGATTTTTTTTTTTTTTTTTTTACTGTTTACTGTATATCAGGCAACTTCTTTAAACATTGAATATAGACCAACTCATTTAAACCTCACAGCTGTGTTATGAGACAGGCACTATCAATGTGTCCACTTTTCAAAAGAAGAAACTAAGACACAAGCATGTTAAGCAATCCCAGAACTTTGAGAGGCTAAAGCAGGTGGATCATGAGGTCAAGAGATCGAGACCATCCTGGCCAACATGGTGAAACCCCATCTCTAGTAAAAATACAAAAATTACCCAGGCATGGTGGCAGGTGCCTGTAATCCCAGCTACTCGGGAGGCTGAGACAGGAGAATCGCTTGAACCCAGGAGGTGGAATTTGCAGTGAGCCGAGATCGCGCCATTGCACTCCAGCCTGGCGACAGAGAGAGACTCTGTCTCAAAAAACCAACAAGCAAACAAATAATGTTAAGCGACTTGCTGAAGATCTGCAGTTGTTGACTGATGGGGCTGGGTTTCAAACCCGGGAAGTCTGGCCTTCAGCCACTACTGAAACAACAGCATCCTAGTAACTCATATTTTTTTCAATAGTGGTTACTCTGCTGCAAGCACTAACTTTACAACCTTATTTTCCCTGCCTTGGCTTTCCTAACTGTGCAAATGGACACCACCACACTTAGTAAAGTTTAACTTGTACTGACTTCACAGCATGTCAGATGTGGTGAAATGATGCATGGCATTCCTCATTTCGACAACAATTCAGTCTGCCAGATGGCACTTCAATAATACATTACGGTGTATTACGAAGACTGTACAGATATCCCAGCATTTACCTCTTGAAAATACTTAACTACAATTATACCATTTAAGTCTCCAGTCACTTTTCCTTAACTTCCTTAGCTTTTACAATAAAGCACATATTTTATTAAAAAAACATTTAATAACATACCCAGTGAGTGATTGCCTACTCGTAGACTGTTAAACTGTCTCATATAAAGTAGCTTATGTGATTTGATGTGAGAATTTAATTACTTTTTAAGTGAATCTTTTATATAATTATCCTTAATCACTCACAGGACGATGATACCTGCGAGTCTACATCTGCAGACGAAGGACTGCCCAGGTGCTTTAAAGCATAAGACTTCTTGTTTTCTGTTCGCAGGCAAGTCCATTATAAAAAGAGCACCGGCATTATTCTAACTAGTTTAAGAAGATTATCTCCTTTGCTCTTTGCAGCAACACTAGTGTCACTACCCTTTTTGGACAAAAAGTTAAAAATCTGGAGAGGTTAGATAACTTGATCAAGGTCACACAGCATACTAAGCGATTAAACCAGAACAAAACCCTGGAAATTTGGCTCCAGAGCCTTTATTGTTAACGACTGTACAACAGCTGTCTCACCATAATGTGATGTCCCTGTGCCTAGATTCCTGCATCTGATAATACTTATTTCTTCACAGAGGTCAGTTGAGGCGTAAGCAAACTGGTACATAATAACATGCTCGAAATTCTGACGATAAACCACCTGATGTAAACAATAGTATCCACGGATGTGTCACAGAAAGAACCTGTTTTGTAACTAAATTGTGGTTGTAAATACATGTTAAGCTTTAAGTGGGACAAACTATTTTCTTTCATCTTAAGTGAACTGGAAGTCAATCATTTGAATACTGGAAAAATCTGTCACAAGATTTAGCTAAAAGCTAAACCACTTATCTTCTCCTTTAGAATTAAAACTTACTTTTAAACATTTCCTTGTACCTCTTTTGAGAGCAAAATGGATGGCAGATGATATCAAATGAATTCCCACAAGTTCACCCACAAATGGACTTCACATTCATTGTGTGGTGTGTGGTTATAAAGTGAGCCGTGTTCCTCTTTCTCCTCTTTCACTGGCGTCAGTTGGTTGCATTTGGTATACATAGAGCTAATTTCAGTGTATTGAGTGAGAACGATCTGGTGTCAGTCACTGTGTTGATGAGGCATGCAGAGAATGATTAACTTCAGATATTCAAATTTTTACTGATTATTTTATATAACTGAAAAATCAAAGCCAATAAATATTCACTTTCCAAGTTTCCGTTTTCTAATATTTCCCCTCTTATTGGAGCAGTAATCAAATGAATGATCAAATAAAAATAAGTCTATATGTGATGGTGTCTTATGACATTTACTTTTAGGTTTATCTTTCAATTTTAAACATAGTTTCAGGGTCTATATTAATAGAGGGGAGGACTAGGAGAAGGAGTGAAAGACAGGGGTTAGATAGGCCTAGGAATTAATCTTATTCCACCACATTCTAGCTAACCTTGGATGGGTTATTCAATTTTGCTGAATCTCGGGTTCTTTATCTATAGAACAAGGATGCCTGTCTGAAGAATCATTACATGAGTTAGAGATAATATATGTAAAGTCCTTAATATCTTGCCTAAAACGAAATAAAAAACCAATAAATAGTATCTACTATTACATACGGTTTTCCCATTCTTCTAGGTTTCTACCATATGCTATAAATAAAAAATTTCCATTAAATGAGACTGGTCTCACTAGCTATAATTTGAGCAATACATCTTCCAGATTGAATTTGAATCCTGGCATCAAGCATAATGTCTCTAGCACCTAAGAAAATGCATGATCCATAACAAATCTCAATAAATTGCTGTTGACTCAAAAAATTTATTGATTTGAAACCCCAAAGTGGCAGGCAGAATGGATATGAAGATACAAGGTAGAACTATCCGTGGGACATTCTTCTAGACTGACATCTATTTCACATGATGGCCATTTACCTGTAACTTCAAAATAGAGTACTAGGATATTAATTCAAAGAATTAGCATCATGCAATACCATGCAGCAATATGATCATCTTCTTTGCAGTTTGCACCTTTCCAAGTATTTGTGATCTCATTTAAATCATAGTAATAGAAAATAGGGAGAGTGGAAACAAGAAAGACTCAACTACCTCTCAAAATAATCACTAGAGAATGTTCTAAGAGCCTCCATTCATCTACCAAACAGTTTTTAAAGTGACATACAATGATTTGTTGAGCAAAATCCTGCTAATATATACTTGAATCAACTTAAAACCGAATGTGTTGTCCCGTCTGCTAATGCATATCTGGTAAGATGGGTTTAGTCACAGGTAACTAAATTCCGGCATTCTAATGAGGTGTGGGCTTTTCCTACTCTGCTGCTATAGAGTGTCAGGTAATGAAGCTTCATTTACCTATGATCCTGAGACTAAACTTTCAGGAATATAGTCTATGCTAAAATACCAGAAAGTATGTTTTGATCTGGTGTAAATAAACTAAAATAAGTAGTGATGGCAGGATCTTGGGCAAAATCAGTAGTACAATTATGGCCTGATATATGAATATGTATATTTAGATATATCTATCTATCTAGAGAGAGATTTATTTTAAGAAATTGGCTCACATGATTGTGGAGGTTTTGCTCACAGGATAGGATAGGTTGTGGAGACTCAGGGAAGAGTGTGTGGGTCCAAAGGTAGTCTACTGGCAGAATTCCTTCTTGCTAGGGGAAGTCAATCATTTTCTACGAAGCCCTCCACCTAATCAGATGAGGCCCACCCACATTATGAAATGTAATCTGCTTTATTCAAAGTCCATTGATTTAAATGTTCATCTCATCCAAAAAACAACTTCACAGAATAACGTTTGACCAAATATATAGGCACCATGATCTAGCCAGTTGACCCATAAATTTAACCATCGCACATTCCAACATGTTTCCAGCCAAAAATGTTTCTCAGTACAAAAGGATATTGGATGCAATTAGTTAAATCAAAGATCCCATCAGCAAAGTCAGTAATCCAACATTCTACAGATTTCATGTTCCAAATATTTCTACTGAACATTATTCACTTTGGTCCCATTTGAGGCTCTTACTTTTTTTAAATATCCACGTTTCAGACTATTTCAGGTCATCAAGGAATTCATATATTTTGTTCATACATACCCTGCCTGACCTAACATGACAAATGAAGCATAATAATTGGCTCAAATGTGACTGAAGCTGTAGGAAGAATCCCTATAAAGTAGAAAAAAGAAAAACAGCATGTATGTGTACCACTAGCTGATGTATGCCACACAGGAATGAGGTAGATATTATCTCAGTTTTACAATTAAAAAAAGGGCCAGATAGGGTAAGTAATAGGTCTAAGATCACACAAGTAGGATGGAATATAGTTGGGATTTATGCTCATTTCTTTGTGGTACATGTTCTTTTCCTTTTGTTCCATGTGCCAAAAATAATTGTGTATACCTGAAGATGCAGACTGGCAACTTTCTTGCCACTTATCTTGTTGCAGTTTTCTTTTAGTCTGTGAGCATATGTGCAGGCTTTCAACTGGAAACCTTCTATTCTCATGAGATAATTTATGTAATTTATAACAGGGGAGTAGATAGAACATAAAATGAACTCTAGTCTTTATGTCCTAAGCCATTTTGTAAGCCATTTGCCAGTATCTTTAAAACTCATTATAAATAAAATCTATAATATCTCTGATTATATAAGCTTTAGAAAATAATATTCATCAGGGAGTCACATGTGACAAATTAGAAGCAACATACTATAAGTGAAAACTAATAGAAGTTGAAGCTTGGGTTATATAGCCTTGGCTCCCAATTCCTTGGTTCTGGGATGGCAGCAGACATAGCTGGTTATCTGCTTGCCATCCAGTCCCTTTTTCTTCCTTGCTGGCAGAGCTCCGATTTTATTTGGATATCTTTCCTTCCCCACAAGTCCTGGGGAAGGATAAATCTATTTTCACCTCCAGGATAAATCATGGTTGTTCTAGCTCAAACATTGCCATTCCAGTCTCTTTGCCAAAGATTGGTTTAAACTCAGTTCTGAGACATGAAAGGAGGTCTGCAAAACACGTTTACTCACTCCTAAGAAGACACATAGAAAATAAACTGCCACTTTGAGCGGAATGGGCAGATAGAAGCTACCTAGTTCCTTGTGATATTTTGAGACACAGATTAGACTAAGTCTAGAGCCACTCCACCTCTAGGCTTTACCTTATAGGTCAGGCAAAACAATTCTTAAAAAAATTTATTAAATTTTATTTTAAAATACATTTAGATTTATAGAAAAATTGCAATGATATTACAGGGTATTCCCATATAACCCTACACCCAATTTCCCCTTTATTATCATGTATTAGTATAATACATTTGTCACAATTAATGAACTATTATTGAGATATTATTAACTAAAGTCCATATTTTATTCAGACTTCCTTAGTTTTTACCTAGCATCCTTTTTTCTGACCCAGAGAATCATCCAGGATACCACATTGCCCTTAGTCATCTTGTTACCATAGGCCCCTCTTGGCTCTGACAGGTTTTCAATGTTGCATATTTGTAATGACCTTGACAGTTGTGATGTGTACTGCGCAGGTATTTTTTTAGAATAGTCCTTAACCGGGATTGTGTTATTTTTGTTCTCATAATTAGACTAGGGTTTTGAGAGGAAGACGAGAGAGATAAAGTACCTTCTATATCAGTATGGACTCATTGATGTTGACTTTATATTTTGAGTTATAATCCAATACTACTTTGTTTATTGTATAGCACACCTTGTTCTGGCTTTTGCTATTCACTGCTCTTCATTTGGCTCCTCTGCCCCTTTGACTTTCCCCATGCTTTTTTCTTGTAATAATTTTCTTACTTCATGGACAGTACAAGATACTCCAGGCTTATCTTGTATTTATTTTCTGCTCCAGTCTTAGAATTAGCCATTTCTCCAAGGATCTCTGGTTCTTTTTTTTTTTTGAGACGGAGTTTCGCTTTTGTCACTCAGGCTGGAGCGCAATCGCAAGCTCTCGGCTCACTGCAAGCTCCGCCTCCCGGGTTCAAGCTATTCTCCTGCCTCAACCTCCTGAGGAGCTGGAATTACAGGCGCCTGCCACTATGCCCGGCTAATCATTTTTGTACTTTTAGTAGAGACGGGGTTTCGCCATGTTGGCCAAGCTGGTCTTGAACTTCTGACCTCAGGTGATCCACCTGCCTCGGCCTCTCAAAGTGCTGGGATTACAGGCATGAGCCACCGAGCCTGGCCTCTGGTTCTTTTTATTAAAGAATTGTATTAAAAGCCAAGATCAGCACACTAGGTGTACTATTGCTCTAAGGGTGTCATTGCTTCCAGGCCCTCTTCGCTGACAAAGCAAGGAAATACATGTGTGTATACTAAAATGTATAGATACACATATTCAGAAATACTTCTGTTTGTAACCATCTGTGTCTGTATCAGCCAAACATGAGTTCATACTGTTTCCAACTCTAATCCATGACTGCATGGATCATTCTAGCCTCCCCCTTTTGCTTCTCTGTAACCTCCCCGTCCAACAGTAAGAAAACTGGTTTCCAACATCTACCATCCAACTTTTAATATTTAAATCTGAATATACACGTATAATGGTTTCAGAACTATTCAATCATATCCTTGTGGGAACTTATTTTCTCAACTAGAGGATAATGCTTCTGTGTGGTTACTTGTGCCTTTAGTGACATAGGCTCTTTTCATTTACAAAGTTACTTAGATCATATTTTTCCCATTAATAATGCCATTTTTAGTTTAACAATTTAATCTTTGATTTGTTAGTGATAAATATGTTTAAAACAAATATCAATATATAAAACTGTTTCCAGGTCAACATGGGAAAATAAAAATATTGGGTTAGGCCACTGACCTCTTTTATACTATCCCCTTTTTTGCTCATTAACAAGGATAAAGTGAATATACGTGCTCTTTTGAGGCCCACACCATTTTCAAATTTAAAATTTGTTAGTCTAAAGTATTATTTTTTGTACCCTGCTGCTTTGGGACAGCTGAATTCAGTTTTGTAAGGGTACCTCCACTGGTTCACATGTGTATTTTCTTTGTAGTTTTTATGATAAAAACATTATTTAAATAAGAAAACTTTGAAGTGTGTAACTCCAACAATGTATAAAACATTCTTATATACCTGTTATTTAGTTCAAAGAGAATCTTAAGAAGTTGGAAGGGCAAATTCTATCAGTTTTACTTTACAAATAAATAAATTGAGACTCAGTTACTTTTATATTCACATGACCTTAAAATGTCAGAACAAGAACAGAACCCAGATGCTCTGTCTTCTGTCATTCAATTATAAATTTTCCAGAATCTTTCTGTTTTCTCCAAATGGATTCGATCTAATACACACATTTCATTTTTTTTACACTTTCACAGTCACCCGACGGTATTGATGACAAAAGTAACATTCCTAAACAGCAGTGCATGGTTGACTGTAGCTTTGCATTAGAATATTGTACACAAAGTAAACTATAAGACGGTAAATGTCCTTTGGAATAAACTAATGACTCTTTCAAGTGGCAGACAGCTAATGCTATGATACATATTTTATTATTTTACAAAACCTTAAAATGGAACATTTTAAATAAAATAAAATTTGGTAAAAATAAAGTTGATTTTAAAAGTATTGGTGTTTATTACTAACGTCAAATCTCTGTTCTATGCTATCATAGTATTTAGTTTTCTAGGGCTATCATAGCAAGTTATCACAAACTGGGTAGCTAAAACCAACAAAAATGTATTCTTTCATAATTCTGGTGACCAGAAGTTTGAAATTATGGTGTTAGCAGGTTGAAGCTCTGAGAGAGAATCAATCTGTCCCATGCCTCTCTCCTAGCTGTTGGTGGCTCGAGAATCATTGGCTTACAGTCGTGCACCATATAATGATGTTCAGGTTAGCAACTTACAGCATACACAGCAGTGATCCCATAAGATTATAATACCTTATTCTTACTATATCTTTTTATGTTAAGATAAATTTAGATACAGAAATACCATTATGTAACAATTGCCTGCAGTATTCAGTATAGTAACCTGCTGTACAGATTTATAGCCTAGGTGTGTAGTAGCCTATGCGATCTAGGTTTGTGTGAGTACACTTTACTCTGAGGTTCGCACAATAACAAAATTGCCTAACAACACATTTCTTCAACTGTACTCCCAGTGTGAAGTGAAGCATGACTATACATGCATTATTCCAATTTCTAACTCTGTCTTCACATGGCTTTTCCCATTTATGTCATTTCTCTTTTTCTCTCTTACACGGATACTTATGATTGGATTCAGCACTCGCCATAAATCCAGCATGATCTCATCCCAAGATTTAAAAACGCTGTTCCCAAATAAAGTTACATACACAGATACCAGAAGTTAGGACTTGATCAGATTTTTTGAGGCAATTATTCAATCCACTACAGATACATAGCTTAGATAGAATTCATGAATACATTTTGTTAATTAGGTTATCCTGGTGACATTTGGTAATGCTAATGATGGCTGTGATAAACAAGTGCTCCCTTGCATGTTAGGAAAAGAGTTTAAGTAAGAAGTATTTTGCAAATAATTTAGTATGTTACAGTTGTTACATTTTATAATGCTTTTGTTATGTAAAGTGATAATTTCTACATATATTGTAATTCATATTAACTTTTATTACTGAAGTAGCATTCTGCTAGATCTTTTTTACAGACATTATAAATATCTTAATCCAGAAAACTAATAGAAATGTAAGTTTATAAGAAAAATATAAGTAGAAATTCTTACTTTAATTATTGCTTTTTAGGTCCTAGAGGCTAGATAATTTGTATGCGGTAGCTGAAAAATAATTGTATTCTTTTGTAATAACTCTTTGATAACCTTCCAATTTCTTATTTTCTTTTAAATTTATTTTATATTATTTGAAACACCAGAATGTAGATGACAAGTTAGGAAGCACAATAACCACTCCCATTTGTGGCTGCTTTGCTTGTGCCTTTTTCTTCCTTTATCCTTAGTAGTTTGATATATTTGTGATATTAAAAGATAGTTCTATTTTTTATTCCTAAAAATTTAATAAAAAATAAATGAATAATTCTTCAAATATATGAATAGTGTAAAAAATTCAAATATCAAATTTATAAAATTGCTTTTTTTTGACCTTATCAAACTCTTGAATATTTTAAGATTTGGTTTCCTTTTCTTCGGAACTGCGGAAATGAATTGTATGCTTGGGACTTTTTAAAAAGACAAGCTGTGGCTTCTATGTTGTTTTCTCTGGGAATTTACAAAGATGAATTTTTCAAATTCAAAATCTAAAACTCCAAACCTCTAAAAAATTGTATAGTTTGCTAATTTTACGTGATTTGGCCGAGTCATTCCATATTCTATCCTAGCACACAAAGTTAAATGCTACCATTTTATTTTTGGCCTTCAAAACAAAATGATTCTTCATTTTAAATGTGTCAATAAAAAATAATGTGAAGTTATGTATTGGCCCTTTAAAGGAATTTACAGCTTGTAAAATCCCCAAATAGTTCTCTTGATTGGCGAGAGGCAGATGAATTATAGAAGTCTGCTGTTAATATTCAAAACATGAAACTAGAAAAACATTAATTCACTAATACCTTAACTTGATTTAGTGATTTGGTTTATTGGATTAGCTCTAGCAGAGAACAGAACCCCGAGGGAGTAACACACATGACAGATTGAGTTTTGATGAAGGAATGTGATGTTTTTGGCATCACTTTTTATTGTTTTATGAGTTTTGCTGTAATTATTTTTAAGTAGTTCTAAATCTACCATTTTTTTTTTCACATTCCCCTGGGTTTGCTTACATTAGGTTTTAGCTGGTAGCATATATTAGGGTGGCTCTAAGGAACTTCTTGCCACGTTAAGATTTGTAAGATAAGAAAATAAAAATTAAAAAGTGTCCACTCCGTAAAAGAAAGTTAAGCTATTTACTACTAATGACATTATACAATTAAACTAGAAAAGACACTTCAGGCACATATAACAAAATGTTAAAACTCGTCTTTCAGCAAATGTGTGAGAACAATCTAGTTTTAACATGTAATACCTCATTGAACATCAGAGTGATTGGCTAGGCTGGCTGGATAGGCAGGTATCTTCTCACCTTAGTGAGGATGTGATATGGTGTAGCTGTGTCCCCACCCAAATCTCATCTTGAATTGTAGCTCCCATAGTTCCCACATGTCATGGGAGAAATCTTGTGGGAGGTAATTGGATCATGGGGATGGGTCTTTTCCATGCTGTTCTCGTGATAGTGAGTAAGTCTCAGGAGATCTGATGGTTTTATAAAGGGGAGTCCCCCTACACAAGCTCTCTTACCTGCTGCTACGTAAGACGTGCCTTTGTTCCTCCTTTGCCTTCTGCCATGATCGTGAGGTCTCTCCAGCCACGTGAAAGTGTGGGTCCATAAAACCTCTTTTTCTTTATAAATTACCTAGTCTGGGGTATATCTTTATTAGCAGCATGAGAACAGACTAATACAGGATGATTGCCCTGATTGACCTGGATGATTCTATTAAATACATAAAATGTATTCAACAAAGCTATTGAGAACTTGCTTTGTGCAGGGCACTTACTGCATGTCATAGAGGATGCAAAAATTAATAAGGCGTAATCTCTTCTTTAGAAGTAGTTCTGTTAAGGGACATGCAATGTATATATGGATAATCATGATTGATGCTACTGGGTAAGTGCTATGTGATGATAGTTTTGATTAGATGTAGAAAATCCACGACTGGCTCAGGTACTGGAGCACAGTTCCTAGAAAAGGAGACATTTCATTTGGGTCTTAAAATATAGAAAGTATTTTAATAGACCAAGAAGAAATAAATATATGCTACAGAAAACACACATACATACACTCAGGTAAAAGGACATGAGTTTTTATTTATTTATGTATTTATTTAGAATGAAAATCTACTTGGACTAGATTGTAGGGTTATTTAGGACTCAGTGAGACTTATGACTGGAAAATAAAGTGTGCCAGATGTAAGGAATGATTCTAATGCTATGCCAGAAAGTTAGAGTAATATTATCTAAAAAACTTAAGTCAAACTAAAAGTCACTTTTTTATCTTTCAAATAATTGTGTTGTTCTTTTTAAATGGATAAACTACAGTTGCTTTAAATGCATGTATGTTTATACATATCTCAAACTTTCTGGACTGAACTAATTCCCTTTCATGCAAGTACAAAATGCCCTTAGCATTCACACATTCAGCATTTGAGATTTTTTACTAAATAAGGAGCTCTTCAGAAATTCCACAACACAATAATCTGGTTTTCCTGAGGCATCACACTGAACAGTGTATCTTTAGAGCTGGTTCAAAGCTATTCAGAACACCCCTAGCCTAGAAAACCATCAGTTCTCTAATTATGATGTCATACATTTTGTCTGAGAAATGTAACAATGGTATAAGGGATTCACAAGCAACTTGGCATGAATCCTCCTCTAAATGTCAAGGATTTACTTTGCTCAAATATCATAATAAAGAGTTTTAAAAAATCTCCTATCTTCAAAAATCATCCACTCTCCTATATCCCACCAAAAGAAAAAAATAAGATACCAAAAGCTGATAATTAAAATATCTTATTAATTTCCAATGATGTCACTGTAATATGCATTTTTACTAAAACAAAGAGTTTTAAATTAGTATATGAAATCTCTATTATAGTGCACAAGTCCAGCTATTTATATTCCAGAGGAAAAATAAACCTAGATTTATTAAAGGCTTAAGGTAAAGTATAGTTTTGATGAAGTGTTCATGAGCTGTGGAGTCCATGACGGTTTGACCCACTTGTGTACTATCTTACAGATTCTTTCCTTGAGCAATATGCGGGAGGGGGTAGGTGTAGAATGAATTGCAACAACAGCCAACAAAAGCATCATTGCATTTGGTTAATACTTTCTTTTTTAGAGTTTTCTTTTTTTATTGGGAAATAGAAGACTTCAAGAAACAAATTTTAACAGGTGCCATCTTGTCAGTTTCAAAGTGAGTTTGGGTTCCTTATAGTTCATGCTGTCTGTGCACCTACACTTAGGTTGTCAATGCTGGGCTTCATTATTTTTTGGAGAAACATTTGGTTTTATGATTTGACTATAGGAGATAAATAGACATTGGTGATACTCTTCAGAATGAAATGAAGTGACTGAAGAGTTTCAGGTGGTCCAGTTATGCGAATTTTTGTTGGTTTGGAATATTCAGTCTAGTTTTCTATATTTTAAAACCCAAATGAAGTACGGTTTAGTGCTGTTCCGGATGGAAGCATGGTAATTGGGCTCCTGTCTGATTCTTTGGCAAGATTTTGAGTGTACTTGTTTATGTTTTTGGAAGGCAAGTAAAAGTCATCATAATAATCTCCTGGACTTGGTTCTCTAGGGCTCATCTCAGACTCATTGCTACTTTCTTCTCTTTTAGAATAATTTCTCATTTTATTTTATTATAAAGGAGTGATATAACACAAAATTAAAATTTTAAGCATTGCTAAAAATGACAGGACCCTCCCAATATTTTTAGAAAGGTTTTTGAACTTTCATTTTTCTTCCCTTTGTACCTTGATACACATTTTGATTTGTGCCTACTGTTACTTTTTCTGCCTTATGCATCTCTAAGCTTAGCTTTAGCTTGTTCATATTTAGGATCAAAAATGACTACTTTTGATTTATAGGTCTTCCTAGGTGAATCAGCCTTGATGATGGGTTAATTTTGTCCTTATTTCACTGAAAAACATTTTGTTCTACATTTTCTAGTGTGCCTGTGTTACTAGAAGCCCAGCAAATCTAATTTTTTTCCCATTGAAAAGATTTTCCTGCCAAATGATTAGATCAGGTACAGTTCTATCAAAGACATTGTCAGTAGATTATGTTCAACTAGAATAGTCAATATCAATTTTTAGTTTGTCCTGAGGAATAGCAGGTATTGACTCTTCCATTTGGAATGATATTCCTTATCCTAGAAGGTCAGTTTCCTGAAGAGGAACTTGTGTAAACCCTTCCCAAATGAACCTTGGAGTTGTCATTACTGTTGGAGTCCATTTCAAAAGGACACATTTCCTGGTTTTGAGCACGATCTTCTATTTCTTCTGAAATACGTTTATCTTTTAAAGCAAATAGCTGATGTGGGAGGTAGTAACATTCTTTTCTCACGTTGGATGATATCTTGGACTTACCTCACTTTGGGTTTTTCATTTCCCAAATCTCAAACTAACATTCTATTGTTGTCCAGCTGACTTTCAATAATATACAAGTGTTGGTGATTATTTAGCATAGCATATCTACAAAAAAAATTGTCATTTACCAATTTCTGCCAAGTTTTTCTTCATTTCTTTTAGTCTTCAAGGCTAATCTCAAAGGGCTTTTTAAGGCACCTCTTCCTGGCTATTTTCTCTTGGCCACCACCTCTGCCACAGTCCTGTTCTCCTTTATATTCCAAGGCTCTGCAAGCCTATCAGCATGGCCCTGGGCCCCAAGACTATGGCATCGTCTCCAGTCACCTATGACTTCTGCAAGGGTATTTAGAATTGTCTGCTGCAGTTGCCCTCTGGCTGGCTGAGAGGTAGTCACATGAGAAGATCATGCTGCCAGCCAGTGCAGGCAGAGCCTAACTCAGTGTCCCATAACACCTTAAAATCACTTAATAAAAAAGTACCACAGACCAGTCACCTTGCCATATTCAGTTCCTAATATAATTTCTGTACAGCTTCTTTAACAAATTCAGTTATATTTGTTAAGTGCTTAAACAGGCTGGACATTTTGCTGAGTGATTGACATACAGAAGTGGACAAGAGGTGTAAGAACTCTGACATTAAAAATCCTATATTTTACCAAATATTTTACCTAAGTAACTTTAAAGTAAGAACTGGCATCTCCTATAAGTTGCTCTGTCTCTCTCTCTCTCTCTCTCTATATATATATATATATATATATACACACACACACACACACACATATAAAATTATATATATAATTTTATACAGAAAAAGATATATTTAACAGAAAATATGTTCATATTACCTAACATGATATGATTTTATGAAATTGGCATTTCTCCATGGAAAAAATGTCCAGATAATGGGATATTTGAAAGATGAGCAGAGGCAGCTTGAGAGCACCCAGCTTTGTAGTTTGGACGGGAGAAAAACGAGTCTGTAAAAGCAAAGAGAAAGAGTGGAGGAAGACTATGGACTCCACACTTTGACCTTGGCCTAATTTGTTTATTACAGTTCTTAGAATATTGCTTTTGATCTTTCATCAGAAACTATGTTATACTCCAGTTATTTAAATCTGACTCACGTCTATGTATTCATAAAGGTGATTAATTAGAACAGTGGTAGAAAATGATTTAATATGTTAATCTATATATTATTCTAATCTCAGCTGATGAAAAGTTTTATTGTATGAAATTGAGATGAAATAAATTTATTAGTTTATCCTAATTTTTTTCATATATATACATAGAGGAAATAAAGTAAAAGTGCAAGGTAGAAAGAAAAAAATAAAAATGACCACTGTTTATCAGAAATGAATACTGATGACACTGAACTCTAAAGGTATCTTGTTAATATGTGTACTATTATAATTACCATCTTATGGATTAAGGAGTTAATGCTTAAATGAGTTTAATATATGTGATGGTGCTCAGCTGGTACATGGAACAGATGCTATTTGAACCTGTCTGCTTAAGTTTAAAGCCCTGTTTTAGCCAATGTGAGAAGTGCTCTTCTAAGTTACAATTTTTAATGAGTAATATATATCTATTTTATCTGTATTTTCTAATATTTGATTGTTTCTTTTAATTATACAATGCAACAATAAAACATTGAACATTCCTGCCCATTGTTTACATAGAATAATGCCTAGAAATGGGGTGACTCATACAACTGGCATTTTGTAAGCTGTATTTCAGAAAGTTTTTCACAATTTTTATATTTATAACCAAAAAGAAAGAATGTTAAAATGGACCTGCTATGTCCAATCAGCTATCTTCAGTAGTGATCACCATTTTATT
The DNA here is from genome assembly GCF_028878055.3 of Symphalangus syndactylus. Taxonomy (NCBI): domain Eukaryota; kingdom Metazoa; phylum Chordata; class Mammalia; order Primates; family Hylobatidae; genus Symphalangus; species Symphalangus syndactylus. The sequence goes on from NC_072441.2 coordinate 23,839,510, forward strand.
ACTCTTGTTTCACGTATGTTGGTATTTATTTTGCTTACTATAATATTTTAAAGAAAAATCCTGTTATAATACCATATCATTTCACCAACAAGTGTTTCAGTGTGTATCTCTGACGGATAAGAACCGAACTCTATAATGGGTTCTTGTCTCTTTCTTTCTTGCAATTTATTTGCTGAAGAAACAGGATCTTTTTTTTCTAAAAAATATTCAATACCCTGAATGACTAATCCTTCATGGTAGTGTTCAACCTGTTCCTTTTTCCCTCCTTTTCTCCTGTGAACTGACGGTTAGATCTAAAAGCTCAATGAGATTCAAAATCAGTTTTTTCTTTGGCAAGAATATTTTATCTATGGTGCTGTGCACCATGTCAGGAAGTATCATAATTGCATAACCATTTTCAGTGAGACAAGATTGGTCACTAGGTTCAGGCACATGTCCTTTAGTCTGTGTCTCCCACTTCCTTTTTCTCCCCTTAGCCTGAAATTGATGACTTCTTGTTGTTTTCTATGTCTGTGATTACTAGTAATTTGATTTTTTAATCATTCTTATTGGCCTTTAAAGTGCCTTTGTAAATAGCTTCTTTGTCTTTTGTTCATTATAATATTTGCTGTTGTGGAAGAATAAATATTTTTGTTGTATTTTAATGTTATTAAATTAGTGATATATTTAATTTTTTACATAGGACATTTTTAAGAGAGAGTCCTTTTAAAAATATGCTTAATGTAACAAGAAAACACATACAAGATTGGTAAGTATATTCACCTCCAGGGCAAAAATATTTCACAAACATAAGAAAAAAATACTTTTCTACACCGAATGTTTTAACAAATACGGTTTTCAATAATGAACATCTGCAAACTGAGAATTACATACCAACAGTCCTTGATTTCTTAATTAAATCTATTGTAGGAAGGACCGTTGCTTTTCTTATTAAACACACTAAGGCAAAATGCAACTTTATGATGACAAGACACAAACTAGATATAAATTTAATTAAAGTATTTTTATAAATACACATAGTATTTGCTAAATTGAATTCAACAAAAGGCAAGTAAAAACATTGTGTTTTCATTCTCAAAAGACTTTTGTCAACAGCTTTTTTAAACTTTAAGTTTCCCACTAATACTTTTGAAACTTTTGACCAATGATTTTAACTACAATTTATCAAAAGCTAACTTAAAGTCACTCCACTTTAATATACTTTATTTTCCCACCTTTATCTTTTTTTCATATATCGTCAATATTAAACCTCCGTTTTCTTAAGTATTATAAATATTTTTCCTAGGTTGTCATTTGCCTTTTACCTTATTTACCTTATTGTGGTTTTATATTAATTTTTTTGATATGTGAGATAGTATGGGTCAGTACAATTAATTCTAATTCGTGTTCTATCAAGTTGTGTTTCATAAAGTGGTAGTTGTAGTCTGAAATGTTGCTACAGGAAATACTGAATTAATGAGTGCTGAATCATTGCTCTTAGAGGAAATACAAGTTTAGTTTCCTGCAAGCCTTTAGCCACAACGTGTTCATTAACTGATCAAAACCTAATCTTGTTTTATGTGTTTCTGTTTAAAGACACTTCACTTCATACATTTTGCTGATTAATTAATGTTGAACTCATGGCCCACAATGCTATAACTCTTGCCTGAATCAAGCTTACCCAACACACACATTGTCTCCATAAGGCACATGGGACCCTTTTTGCTCTTAGCAACACTAGACAGTACTTCAGCACTATGTTTGATAGCTGTTTTCAACAGCACATCTCCAGCAAAAAGAGCACAGGAAGCAACAACGTGGCACTGAAGATCTCAAAAAGGACATGTGTTTATAACATGATGACACAAGAAAGCAAAGCATCACCTTAGCCAACCTCAGCTGGAAGTGTGCACATCGAATGACTCAAATAGTTTACCGTTTTTTGCATGCACATGTCCACAAATGACCATGAAAGTGTCACAAGCATTGATTTTGAGGTACAAATTAATTCTTGCCAGTAGGAAGCTACATAAATTTGTAAACTATGCATATTGAGGATCGACTGTAATTTCCTTCGTGATTTTCCCTTTGCTTTTCTATGTCACCCACATTTAATGATGTCTTAGAATAATTCCTGTGCTACCCTAATATCATTGACTTATATTGCATTAAGAGTGAATAAATGTATTTAAGCAAACTGAAATTTAAAAATACACCAAACCAGTGTTTTCTGCAATAAAATAGTATACTATAAATTTTTCAGACTTAAGAATTAATGCTACTATATCAAAACTTGATCTGATATGAAATTTAAAAATCATCATACTTTCTTGCAATCAATAATTACATTTTATATAACTTTCTATTTCATTTTGCTAGACTTAGTATCCCAGTAACTTGAAAATACTTGAATACTGATGAATTAAAGACAATTAGGTTATTGGACCTTCTGCTGTATGCTTTAATATACTAGGTTTTATTACTAGAAAGTGGCTGCAGCCTAGTATGAATGTAAGAACAATATAATATTCTTATATTCAATATAAGGAAGGTGGCAGATTAGGTGTATTCTAAAACTCTTGTTACTGTCATAGAAGCTTTCTTTTGACTTAAGGGAATACCCATAATGGTGAAGGAACATGTAAGGAATTTCTGGATATTGGTGTGAAGAAGTGTCTTTTTTGAATTAATTTGTGTATTTTAAACCATATACTGTAATTTACCTAAATAAGTTCTAATGTTTCGACTTAATTTTGTAACTGTAATGGAAACATATGTATATACCTATATAGTCATTTTTACAATTCTGTATTCAATATATTATTATCTCTGCTATACAAATGAAGAGACTGAGGCTTAGGGATTCAAATAATTTAACGGGGTCAAGTAGCTTGCCCAAGATCACATAGCAAACAGTGCTAACGCCAAAGCTCATCCTTCTACTCCCCTTATTACAAGCTCTAGACACACTAAACAAATTCAGGTTCTCTATGTGCCATGTTTTTTCTCACTCCTTGACTTTTTTACATGCTGCTTCATCTTCCTGAAACAATCTTGCCTACCCCACCCATCTTCACTTAATGAACTTTCAATCACTGTCTTAGCCAGTTTGGCCTGCTATAACAAGTATAGCATAGACTAGATGGCGTAGACAGCAAACATTTCTCACAGTTCCAGGACACTGGGAAGTCCAAGGTCAAGGTGCCAGCAGACCCTGTGTCTAGTGAGGGGCTTCCTTCCTGGTTTGCAGATGGCCATCTTCTCATTTTATCTGATTTAATCTGGCAGAGATCAGAGAAAGAACCAGCAAGCTCTCTCAGGTCTCTTCTTATAAGGACATTAATTCCACTCATGAGGGCTCCATCCTATGACCTAATTACCTACTTCCCAAAGGCCTCACCTCTAGATATTAGTATCATTACATTGGGGGTGAGGATTTCAACATATAAATTTATGGCGGACACATTAAGTCCATAGCACTTATCCTTTGATTTTCACCTCAAGTATCTTCTTCCAGTCTGTATGAGATGCCTCTCAAATGACACCGCTGAATGCTCAGTGCATCTGTTGTTATTTACCACAGTGTATTAAATGAAGCAGCCTTCTTTGCCTGCACTTCCAATTGGTGAGGTCAGAAAGAGCATGTGTCATTCACTGCTGTATTCTCAGCCCATAGCACTGTGACTGGCACACAGTGGGAACATTTGATTTGAAATATTTGCTCATTAAGTGGATGTATATTTCAAATGTTGGGCAAAGCGACATGTTTCTAGATTTGGCAAGCAGAAGCATTTTGATAACTACTGATGAATTGCCCCAAACCATTATAACTGGCTTATGGGAGGAAGTTAGAAAAGAATTATTCTGGAAATATGTCTTTGTGCCATTAGGTTACACTTGCAGAATAAATGGCAGAAAAAGTACATATCAAATAACGAAAATAATGAAAGACAGTTACGGATTTTATTAAAAGCCTGGAAAACAATAAGGAGTAATAAGAAAATATAATAATATTTATCCTACAATTGTGATAATTATCATTCATAAAGTTTCAGAATTTTGAAAATATTCATCTAATCATACATCTACTAGCTATGTTCTTGACAAATCTGCCCACTTTTCATTTCATGTTCATTAAGAAATACACATGGATATATCATATACAAACATAAACTCTTCACTGAAAAATTTTATTGGTTTATTTTCATTGCCAGGAGCATTTGTTAATCACCTTTGTGCTTGAAGTGGCACATGTGATAACAATGGAAAATGAATGTGACAGACACAGGTCCCCTCCTCAGATTTTGTTGTAAAGACAGACACCAGGAGCATAATAAACTGTTCATTATGAAAAACAATTTCCAAAGGCAGTCCCATTTATTTCAAGCAACATCAAATACAATTAGAGTACACGATAACTGTGTATCGCTATTTTCTTTGCCACTAAAACTGAATGCAAATCAGCTGGGGAATGTGTTCATTTTTACCTGTTAGTACCGTAGGCAGATAAAGCTCTCATTTGCCCTGGCCTCTGAGGCACGTTGATGTCATTGACCAAACACCAATTTGGACTGTGCTCTTTTGTGCAAAACAGGAGCAATTTAAAATCACCCTTAGGCAACTTTCATTGTCTTCATTCATGTTTCCTTTCTTGGCACTGATTTACTTATCTTGGCTCTCCTGTTAACTTCTGTGTGACTTGAGGGATACAGAAATTTAACGACATGTGTGATCTCTCTTATTTGCAGAATGCAACGAATCTACTTACTGTGGCAATGTGTGAAATTCCTAACGACACCAGGCAACTGTAATTTCTTGACTGACTAGAAATAATTTGCCCCAAATTTACAGACCAGGCGTGGGTTCTAGAAAAAGTCTCTCTGTGTGACATATAGATACCTTCACAACCTACCCCACCTAACAGGATAAAACTAGCTGAAGTATATTTTTATTTGTGGTTTTGCAAGAACCTGGGATAATTTTCTTCTACTTTTTCCATCTCTGAGCCAAATATTTGGCATAAAACAATCAGACTAAATATAAATATGCTGAACTATAAATCCATGCAATTATCTCTGCTTTAAAATTATTGTTAAATTTTATCACCAATAATCCCTTTTATGAAGAATTTATAAACACTTTTGTAGCAAACACTCTTAGCCTCCCTCTCCCTTGCCACTTCCATTTAGGGACTGAAAATTAATTTCTTTTTAAGAATTTTTTATTTCTATCTCCCTTTCCTCGTATAAAGATTAATTCCTCATTTCCTCAGCTTCCCTTGGAGCTAGGGTCGGGGTTGCAACAACAGTTCTGATCAGTGGAAATTCAGCAGAAGACTACTGGGAGTTCCTTAGAATGTTTTTGCTTTCCTTGTAATAGAAGCAGGGACTGGTGATAAGGTGTCTTCTCCCTTCTCATGTTGAAAGAAAGTTGCATTAGCCATCTTGAGGGGGAAAAAAGCGTAATAACAGACAACATGGAGTTGACGTCGTCGTTGAGCTGCTCAATCAATGCCAACAGCTTTCTACTTTCAGAATTCTAATCATGTGAGAAAAATAAGCCTTTGTAAAATGTAAGCCACCGTAAGTGGATTTATTTTAAGCTAAACACAGTCTTGAAACAAGATGAAAGAGTCTACATATACATGCAATTTTATATACATGCATATACATATAATTGTTAATAAAGGAAGAAATTTGAGAAGAAAGGGTTCAAAAAATTCAATTGTACAAAATTCAGATTTGGGTTACTGTGAGGTTAATGAAAATCACTACTTTAGCATAATTAGTGTAATTGAAGATTAAAAAATTTATACAGTTCATAACGAATCACATACTGAACTGGAAAATCTCAAATGATCAGGAAGCAATGCCTTCCTATGGCTAAACTCCCCACTTACGCTCCACCATAGGAGAGACATGAATTTTTGCTCCTTCAGGGCTGGTCAGAGGATGGAACTTAATCATGAATTATGTATTACCCAGATTTCTATTAATTTAATGAAAAAGACAAGGCAAATTTTAAATGTGTTTATCAAAGAAATTCAACAACTGTTTCTCTACTACCATTTATGAATCCAATGTCATGTTAGCATTGTGAAGTATACAAGAAAGCACAATTCTTAATACCCGTCTTTAAGTAAATATTGCATTTACTTAAAATAGTCTTGAATGTTGTAATCATAATGCAATAAATAAAATTTAATGTCAATTTTAAATGTCTGGGAAGTTAATTTTTCACTGGTAAAACCTAGGTCTTTTGGGTTGCTTTAAACAAATATGCCTAACTTTTGCACTTACATTTGAAAATGATTAGTGGATCAATTATTCTCTATTAAAATTAAAATTGCTAGTACTATACTGTACATAAATCCATAATAGTACCCTCATAATAAAAATTTTAGTAAAATAAAAGTATTCTATAAGATAGCATAGTGAAGCCTTCAAGCTTTTTGTGAGTTTGCTTCCTCAATTAAGCAATCAATGTTTCAGCAAACTTTTATTTAAAGTTATTATTATATTATAGAAAGCTTAATGTAAAATGTTTCTTTCCAATGGCTTGATGACTTGATACATTTATGGACTTTATGATGAGGAAAGATAATAATGTAAAGCTCAGACAGACTACTATTAGAAAGTAAGTTTCACTTAAAATATTCCACATTGCTCATGAGTGACCAGCTTAGTTTAGGCTCTGCCTTAAAGATACGCTGTCAAAAATGTCCACCTTGCTAGGCCTCTAGAGAAATGAAGTGGTATATTTCACAGGAGAAGGTTAGATTCAAAATGGCAAGGGATAGGCTACAGTAAGGACAATGAGAGTAACTTCGGAATTGTCCTGTAATAAATCACTTATTTACAACCAATCAAACTTCGATGTATTGAATATACTACTGGAAAGTGAGAGGAACGTATGTTCATGAAGAAACTCTATCAGAACTTGTGCCTAACTTTATATCACTAGATAAAATTCAAATGTTAGAAGTCAGGGTTATTCACTGTCCTTTGAGAAGAATTTAATTTCCATAACATATTTGCATTTGTAATCCTACAACTATATATCCCAAGCTGCATGTCAAAGAAATTCAATTTCTAATCCATAACATAGCTGAGAATTGTAGTGGTCACTTTCATTGTTAATGCCTCTCTCTTTCAAACATTTGACTCACAGCTGTGATAATTGAATGGATGTGCAAATTATATTGGAATATGAGCAGCAGCAGTTAGAATTTGGGGTTCAGTATTAAGCAGGACTAGTATGGCATATAATGCAAATCGAGTCAAATGCAAATATGTCAGCAAAAGCAATCACATTATTTATATGAGAGGAGGGACCACATCTGATTTGCTTACCATTGTATCACCAGCACTTGCTACAATGCCTGGCACTAGTAGTTTCACAATCAGCAGTTTTTGAATCTCCAATTTTAAAAAAGTTTAGAATCATTTTGGGAGTCATTTATAGGAAGAATGTGTTAGTAACAAGGATAGACTGTGGTGCACAAATCTTTGTGAGTTGAAGGTTGTTATATACTTACAGTAAAAAAAAAAAAAAATCAGAACTACTCTGAGACCTTGTGGGAGCTGCAGCCTACAAGTGGAGGAAATGATTTGTCTGCAGGAGTTAGCATCTGGGCCCTTACGGTAGTCGGTTAGTATAAGCACTAACAGCACCTGTTGCACTCTGCTCTTCCTAACTTCATCTATAGTATAAGCACTAACAGTACCTGTTGCAGTCTGCTCTTCCTAACTTCATCTATAGTATAAGCACTAACAGCACCTGTTGCAGTCTGCTCTTCCTAACTTCATCTATGGTATAAGCACTGACAGTACCTGTTGCAGTCTGCTCTTCCTAACTTCATCCATGGTATAAGCACTGACAGTACCTGTTGCAGTCTGCTCTTCCTAACTTCATGTATCTGTTTTACTCTTCTTCCCACACGTAGGGTGTACTCACTCCTCCTCAAGGAAGTTAATCCAAGATTGCATTTAGCCACTGGATCCAGGTCAACATAGAGCTACTTGGATAATAAGCAGTTCTCCTTATGGAGAACTGGCAGAACGGGGCCTGCAGCCCACAAACTAAAAAGAGAAGTAATCCAAAGCCCCATACCTGATGACAATAAACAGCATTGGGGCATAATCAGAGGGATATAATAGGAAGTCTCTCTAAGATAGAGAAATAGTGGAAGACACTGGCCCGTAACAATTATGAAATCTGACTAGACAAAATGGGAAGATCCCTACTATGGTGGTGGTGGTTTAAGGGAGTGGTGTCCCTTAATTAGAGTTCAATTCTGCTATGTAAGAACACATCTCATTTTTTCCCCCTCGGGAACTCTGGCTCCAAGCTCTGGGAATTTCTTCTTTTTCCATTACTCTCCATTACCAGATCTGATCGAAGCCCTGGGGCTGTGCCTTTCTTGAGGGCTGCCTAATATTCACAGCCCGCTTCTGATTCATGCCGGTATTGAGGCCAGAGAGTTATATAAATACCAAAGTTTCAGGTTCCTAGTTTCTTTGGCCATACAGTTTCCTTGAGAACTTAGTAAGCTTTTGATCTATTCTCTTTCAGTCAATTCTGTTTCAGCAACTATACCCAAAGTTCTTTCATCTTCATTCCAGTGTCTCTCTGCTTAATCACTGCTACATGAGGCCATCAGACATAGTTGGAGAGGCTATATCCTTTGTTCCATCTTTGCTATGAAGGCTGTCTTAGTCGAGTTAGACTCTCAGAGACAACTGTTTTTGGTCTTATTTTTTATTGCAAGAAGCCTACAAGTAGTTGGTTTTAACATTCCTTCAAGGCTTCAGATTTATGAACTTCTTCTTCCCTATCATTTCTGCTAATGAAACCTGCCAATTCTTGTTTGAGCTCAACTCTTTCTGGTAGTATTCTACTTAAAACAGCAATACCATCTAACACACATGATCATGTTGATATTTTCTCATCCCTTTGCCTAAAGCTATAGGATCTTGTAAACTGGTGACTGCTTTCCAAGTTATCGCTAGTAATAGTTTTACCAAATATCTGAAAAGGCAGAATAAGGCTTTCTAGCCTCATAGCTTCTGTCTCCTTGCCACCTGTGTTTCAGACACTTAGTATTAGCTTAATGCCCAGTATTTTAATTTTGTGTCATAGTTGCACCCAACTTCAAACTATCAAATTTAGAAGGGCTTACTGCTGCAATAAACAACCTTGACAGTGAGTGGCTTAGACAATAAATGCTTATTTCTGAATCATGTCTCAGTCCAGTGTAGATCTGTGTTTGGTGGAAGGGTCAGCATGTGTGAGGGCTTTGCTCCAATCCATCAAAATGTATGTCCCATTCATCTGTGATTTCACTTTCTTCTGATCAGCAGTTCTCAAACTCTGGTCCATGGACCTGAAATGGAGTGCTCTGCAAGATCAAAACTATTTTCTTAATAATATTTGAACATTATATGTCTTTTTCAGTATATTGACATTGGCACTGATAATAAAAAAACAATGGTGAGTAAAACTACTATTATCTTAACACAAATCAAAGCCGTGGCATCAAACTGTAATACTAGTACTTCTGTTCTTCACTGCAGCTTGCTTACTGTCAAAACACCACTGGTTTCTACTAAGAATGTCCTTGATAAGAAGGAATAATTACTAATTTTAATAGATCTTGACTTTTGAGTTCAAATCTTTTTCATATTCTGCATGAAGAAATGGGAACTACATATAAAGAACTGCTGCACACAAAAGTACAATGGTTTTCTCAAGGAAAATCTCTTGAAAAGTTTGAATTTCAACCCGAATTTGTCTTTTTTCCCCTCGGAAATACTATTTTTGCTTGAAAGAACAGACAGCTTGGACTTGGATATTTGGCATTAATTTCCCCCAAAAATTAACAGAGTGAGCTAATCGTTTAAAGGACAACAAACAGAAGGTATTCGTGGCAAATGGGTTCAAGTGAAAATTGGAATTTTGGAAAACTTGTATCTGCCATCAGAAGCTTGAAAACTTCTCAGTATTTAAAAACTTCTCTGATAAGATTGGTGGTGAGATTGACATTGTATAATGAAATGTGTCAACATTTAGAGAATATGTATAACTCAGTGAACCGGTAGTTTCCAAATGACCAATGCATGAAAGTGCAAACCTATGTATTGGTTAACAGTCCGTTAAAAATGAAAGATAGAGTCATGGATTTTAATATAACAATATAAAGAGTTCATTGCTTTGATTGCAGATTCTATCTTGCAAAGAGACTTTAAGAAACAATGAACTTTTGTGTCATATCAAAGAAGAATATCCAAAATATTCTGAAGACACTGCTTCCTTTCCCAATGATTTATCTGTGTGAACCTGGATTCTTCATATGTAGAAGTAGATATGATAAGCCAGCTATCTTATATGAAGACAATATTAAAGAAATTTGCAACGTTCTTCTCACTGTTTTTTCTTTTAGAAACCATAGCCACTTTGATTTAACTGTTTTTTAAATTAACATTTAATGACTTTAAATGGATTGATAAATAACTTTATATTTTTTTTTACTTTTACACTCTAATACAGTAAATATATTAGATATAATCCACATTTTTTAAAACAAAGCTCCTTGGGCTCCTTGGATGATCAATAATTAATTTTTAAATGTATATAAAAATTCTAAGACCAAAAAGTTTGAGAACCACTGCTCTAGAATCGTACTCTTTCAACTGGTAATGGAGAATAAGACTAAGTATTACAAGTGCAGGTTTTAATAGTTTGGCCCCAAATTGACACATATCACTCTCATTTATTTGCGTTAACTAGACTTCAGTCAGCTACATCGTGCTGCAAGGGAGCTGGACAGTGTCTAGGTGTATGTCCAGAACTAAGAGAAGAATACTAGTGAGCACCGGCCGTCTCTGACATGGCACTGGAAGTTTGTAATGACTATACTTTTCATGTGACTATAATTGGAAAGTTCTTAACGATATTCCTCCTTTCATAGGATATTGTTCTTCTCTTCTCCTATTCATTTCTACTGGATATTTGCCTGTCTTGTAAATATATGTCCTCCTTTTATGTAAATGCACTTTGTTGAACCCTAACCATGAGTTGGCCTTGACAAGATGCTTTACTTGTATTATTTAAAGTAATACTCACAAATATCTTATGAGGTAGTTTTGTTATCCCTGTTTCACAGAAGTCTGGGTAAAAGACTGAGATAGCTTACCCAACATCCCCTGGAACTGGAATTCAAATCTAAGTTTATCTCACTGCCTTTTCTCTGTTCTTTCTACTTTCTTATATTTCTTTCTTCTTTTTTTTTTTTTTCTTTTGAGACAGACTTTCACTCTTGTTGCCCAGGCTGGAGTGCAATGGTGCGATCTCATCTCACCGCAACCTCTGCCTCCTGGGTTCAAGCGATTCTCCTGTCTCAGGTTCCCGAGTAGCTGGGATTACAGGCACGTGCCACCCCGCCCAGCTAATTTTTTATGTTTTTAGTAGAGACAGCGTTTCTTCATGTTGGTCAGGCTGGTCCCGAACTCCCGACCTCAGGTGATCCACCCGCCTTGACCTCTCAAAGTGCTGGGGTAACAGGCGTGAGCACCCAGCCTCTTGTATCTCTTTATAGAGAAAAATGACTGTTCCACATCGGAGTCTGACCATTTGATCTTCTGTCAGATTCTATTAGTTCTTATATATTCTCTAATTCAGATTGGATCTTAAAACATTAGCGAATCTTTAGAACTGAATTTACATCATGTTCTTGACTCAGATGCATACAGGAGATTTTCTCTCCCTAGAAAATTTCCTAGTTGAAATATCATAGTTGTTTAATAATCACATGCAATCTCTTTACTAAGGTCTTTATTTTCCTACTCTCAGAGTGTTAGCTTGCAAATTGCCTTGTCAGGTTATATTATGTTTATTTGTGAAAGTATGCCCATACCAGACTTTCTAGCTGGTCTAGTAGCAACTGGAATTGTATTCAGAGCTTCTGTCTATGCCTTGGCCTTTCTGTCCTTACTGCCACGTAGTCTCCCTAAACCCTTACTGGACTGGATCACTCTTTTTCTGACTTGTATTGCATTCTGTCAGCCATTTCCTTTCTTCAGTAATGTCTTCTTCACTCTATTCAATGCTTTTGATTATTCAGTGTCCCTCTGAACCATGACCTTTCCCAAAGCTTTACCAGATTATTATCTATAATATTTTCCTTCTCTGAACTTGAAGTTTTCTATTTGTATCTTTTTTAGAGACTCTTATATATTTTACCTTATCTCTGTTTGCATATTTGGCTTATCCTGAAATTAGACTAGTAAGTTCCTCGAACAAAGAAATGCTAGCTACTCATCTTCTGTCTTAATAATGCCTTATACATAACAGCTGTTAATTCTGTGTGACTATAGGTGAATATTATTTCTCCCCTTCTCAGTTTACTAATTATCCACTAATAGGCAAAAAATTCTGAGTTTTAACATCATAAAGAAAGTAAATGGTTTTCCAGATTATAATTCTCTTGACACTAGTTTTGGGACAGAAACTTTCTTGTTCATATGTGGCTTACACTTTCATTTTAATTATTCTACAAATGACTTTGTGTACTTATGGCTTTTAAATTAGTTCAGACCATTTCCTACATGCTAATCTATTCAGAAAGGTCATGAAAAGATGAAAATTGTCTCTTTCCTAAGAGCCTGAAGATAATTTATTATTTTGGCCCTACCATCTCTGATACGGACTTCAGGACAACCCAAGATTATTCTAAAACTGGAAGAAGACATCATAGACTTTATATATTGACATACAAAGATGTAGAACTCTTAGGAAGTACCGGCTCTTGCGAAAACACAAGCCTGAGGTAATGTCGAGAATTAAGAGATTCTGGAGAAGTATATAGAAACTCACCTTGAGGGTGGTGGTGGTGGTTAGAAGAACAATAGGGAATTTTTACGGGACTCAAGGTCTCAGGAGAAACAGCAGTGCCTCTAATCATATGTGTTGCTTGTCCAAGGATAGGAGAGATCTTCTGAATAATTCTCTATAATGTATCAGAAACCGTGTTATTATTCAATTTGGCAAGTAAAAACTCAAGTTACTTGGCAAGTGAAAACTCAAGTTACTAAATATAGGCCAGGATAAGAAGCTTACCCGTCTATTTGAGGTGGCTACTCTTAAGAGATGATGGCCTCAGGTCCTTCTTAAGACTGTGTCTGAGTAGCTCCTACTTCCTTGTCTGTTTCCTCTGGACAAGAACCAAGTTGTCTACTGCTGGGGATGTTCAGAGTATCCCTGTAAATCAGAGTTCAGGTTTTCCGCCACTTGGATCTTGGAGAAGGGAGAGAAAAAGCTTTTTACCCATATCCTAAGTTCTGATCCTATCTGAAAATAAAATTCTTCCCTGTATAACTGACAGTGAAAATTGATATTCCTTCAGGGAAACTCCAACTCCAACCACAGGAACATGACCTTAGGAAACCTTGTGAAGAACAATTAAATTAAAATTGAATTGACTTAAATCAATACCTTTGGGGTTATGGAGTTTTAAATGGTACTGTAAGACACAAGATGAATTTTCTGTAGCCCTCCATGACTTGGAAATGGAGTGATCATCTATTGGCACAGAGAAATCTCAATCAACTGAGAGAAAATTAACATTTTAATCTGAATTCCAAAGATACATAGCTCTGCTACAAGAAAAAAAAAAACAGGTCACATAAACCTAAGGAAATTATCAATTTAACTTCTAAGAACGAATAGTTGATTTTGCCTACCTTAAGGCAACTTAGAAAAAGACATACTTTTTTTTTTTTTTTTTTTTTTTTATTTATTTTTTTTTTTTTATTATACTTTAGGGTTTTAGGGTACATGTGCACAATGTGCAGGTTTGTTACATATGTATCCATGTGCCATGTTGATTTCCTGCACCCATTAACTCGTCATTTAGCATTAGGTGTATCTCCTAATGCTGTCCCTCCCCCCTCCCCCCACCCCACAACAGTCCCCGGAGTGTGATGTTCCCCTTCCTGTGTCCATGAGTTCTCATTGTTCAATTCCCACCTATGAGTGAGAACATGCGGTGTTTGGTTTTTTGTCCTTGCGATAGTTTACTGAGAATGATGTTTTCCAGTTTCATCCATGTCCCTACAAAGGACACGAACTCATCATTTTTTATGGCTGCATAGTATTCCATGGTGTATATGTGCCACATTTTCTTAATCCAGTCTATCGTTGTTGGACATTTGGGTTGGTTCCAACTCTTTGCTATTGTGAATAGTGCCGCAATAAACATACGTGTGCATGTGTCTTTATAGCAGCATGATTTATAGTCCTTTGGGTATATACGCAGTAATGGGATGGCTGGGTCAAATGGTATTTCTAGTTCGAGATCCCTGAGGAATCGCCACACTGACTTCCACAATGGTTGAACTAGTTTACAGTCCCACCAACAGTGTAAAAGTGTTCCTATTTCTCCACATCCTCTCCAGCACCTGTTGTTTCCTGATTTTTTAATGATGGCCATTCTAACTGGTGTGAGATGGTATCTCATTGTGGTTTTGATTTGCATTTCTCTGATGGCCAGTGATGAGGAGCATTTCTTCATGTGTTTTTTGGCTGCATAAATGTCTTCTTTTGAGAAGTGTCTGTTCATGTCCTCTGCCCACTTTTTGATGGGGTTGTTTGTTTTTTTCTTGTAAATTTGTTTGAGTTCATTGTAGATTCTGGATATTAGCCCTTTGTCAGATGAGTAGGTTGCAAAAATTTTCTCCCATTGTGTAGGTTGCCTGTTCACTCTGATGGTAGTTTCTTTTGCTGTGCAGAAGCTCTTTAGTTTAATGAGATCCCATTTGTCGATTTTGGCTTTTGTTGCCATTGCTTTTGGTGTTTTAGACATGAAGTCCTTGCCCACGCCTATGTCCTGAATGGTATTGCCTAGCTTTTCTTGTAGGATTTTAATGGTTTTAGGTCTAACATATAAGTCTTTAATCCATCTTGAATTAATTTTTGTAAAAGGTGTAAGGAAGGGATCCAGTTGCAGCTTTCTACATATGGCTAGCCAGTTTTCCCAGCACCATTTATTAAATAGGGAATCCTTTCCCCATTTCTTGTTTTTGTCAGGTTTGTCAAAGATCAGATAGTTGTAGCTATGTGGCATCATTTCTGAGGGCTCTGTTCTGTTCCATTGATCTATGTCTCTGTTGTGGTACCAGTACCATGCTGTTTTGGTTACTGTAGCCTTGTAGTATAGTTTAAAGTCAGGTAGCGTGATGCCTCCAGCTTTGTTCTTTTGGCTTAGGATTGACTTGGTGATGCGGGCTCTTTTTTGGTTCCATATGAACTTTAAAGTAGTTTTTTCCAATTCTGTGAAGAAAGTCATTGGTAGCTTGATGGGGATGGCATTGAATCTATAAATTACCTTGGGCAGTATGGCCATTTTCACGATATTGATTCTTCCAACCCATGAGCATGGAATGTTCTTCCATTTGTTTGTATCCTCTTTTATTTCATTGAGCAGTGGTTTGTAGTTCTCCTTGAAGAGGTCCTTCACATCCCTTGTAAGTTGGATTCCTAGGTATTTGATTCTCTTTGAAGCAATTGTGAATGGGAGTTCACTCATGATTTGGCTCTCTGTTTGTCTGTTATTGGTGTACAAGAATGCTTGTGATTTTTGTACATTAATTTTGTATCCTGAGACTTTGCTGAAGTTGCTAATCAGCTTAAGGAGATTTTGGGCTGAGACAATGGGGTTTTCTAGATATACAATCATGTCATCTGCAAACAGGGACAATTTGACTTCCTCTTTTCCTAATTGAATACCCTTTATTTCCTTCTCCTGCCTGATTGCTCTGGCCAGAACTTCCAGCACTATGTTGAATAGGAGAGGTGAGAGAGGGCATCCCTGTCTTGTGCCAGTTTTCAGAGGGAATGCTTCCAGTTTTTGCCCATTCAGTATGATATTGGCTGTGGGTTTGTTGTAGATAGCTCTTATTATTTTGAGATACGTCCCATCAATACCTAATTTATTGAGAGTTTTTAGCATGAAGGGTTGTTGAATTTTGTCAAAGGCCTTTTCTGCATCTATTGAGATAATCATGTGGTTTTTGTCTTTGGTTCTGTTTATATGCTGGATTACATTTATTGATTTGCGTATGTTGAACCAGCCTTGCATCCCAGGGATGAAGCCCACTTGATCATGGTGGATAAGCTTTTTGATGTGCTGCTGGATTCGGTTTGCCAGTATTTTATTGAGGATTTTTGCATCAATGTTCATCAAGGATATTGGTCTGAAATTCTCTTTTTTGGTTATGTCTCTGCCAGGTTTTGGTATCAGGACGATGCTGGCTTCGTAAAATGTGTTAGGGAGGATTCCCTCTTTTTCTATCGATTGGAATAGTTTCAAAAGGAATGGTACCAGTTCCTCCTTGTACCTCTGGTAGAATTCAGCTGTGAATCCATCAGGTCCTGGACTCTTTTTGGTTGGTAAGCTATTGATTATTGCCACAATTTCAGAACCTGTTATTGGTCTATTCAGAGATTCAACTTCTTCCTGGTTTAGTCTTGGGAGGGTGTATTTGTCGAGGAATTTATCCATTTCTTCTAGATTTTCTAGTTTATTTGCATAGAGGTGTTTGTAGTATTCTCTGATGGTAGATTGTATTTCTGTGGGATCGGTGGTGATATCCCCTTTTTCGTTTTTTATTGCATCTATTTGATTCTTCTCTCTTTTCTTCTTTATTAGTCTTGCTAGCGGTCCATCAATTTTGTTGATCTTTTCAAAAAACCAGCTCCTGGATTCATTAATTTTTTGAAGGGTTTTTTGTGTCTCTATTTCCTTCAGTTCTGCTCTGATTTTAGTTATTTCTAGTCTTCTGCTAGCTTTTGAATGTGTTTGCTCTTGCTTTTCTAGTTCTTTTAATTGTGATGTTAGGGTGTCAATTTTGGATCTTTCCTGCTTTCTCTTGTGGGCATTTAGTGCTATAAATTTCCCTCTACACACTGCTTTGAACGTGTCCCAGAGATTCTGGTATGTTGTGTCTTTGTTCTCGTTGGTTTCAAAGAACATCTTTATTTCTGCCTTCATTTCATTATGTACCCAATAGTCATTCAGGAGCAGGTTGTTCAGTTTCCATGTAGTTGAGCGGTTTTGGCTGAGTTTCTTAATCCTGAGTTCTAGTTTGATTGCACTGTGGTCTGAGAGACAGTTTGTTATAATCTCTGTTCTTTTACATTTGCTGAGAAGAGCTTTACTTCCAACTATGTGGTCAATTTTGGAATAGGTGTGGTGTGGTGCTGAAAAAAATGTATATTCTGTTGATTTGGGGTGGAGAGTTCTGTAGATGTCTATTAGGTCCACTTTATGTAGAGCTGAGTTCAATTCCTGGATATCCTTGTTAACTTTCTGTCTCGTTGATCTGTCTAATGCTGACAGTGGGGTGTTAAAATCTCCCATTATTATTGTGTGGGAGTTTAAGTCCCTTTGTAGGTCACTGAGGACTTGCTTTATGAATCTGGGTGCTCCTGTGTTGGGTGCATATATATTTAGAATAGTTAGCTCTTCTTGTTGAATTGATCCCTTTACCATTATGTAATGGCCTTCTTTGTCTCTTTTGATCTTTGTTGGTTTAAAGTCTATTTTATCAGAGACTAGGATTGCAACCCCTGCCTTTTTTTGTTTTCCAGTTGCTTGATAGATCTTCCTCCATCCCTTTATTTTGAGTCTATGTGTGTCTCTGCACGTGAGATGGGTTTCCTGAATACAGCACACTGATGGGTCCTGGCTCCTTATCCAGCTTGCCAGTCTGTGTCTTTTGATTGGAGCATTTAGCCCATTAACATTTAACGTGAATATTGTTATGTGTGAATCTGATCCTGTCATTATGATGTTAGTTGGTTATTTTGCTCGTTAGTTGCTATAGTTTCTTCCTAGCCTCGATGGTCTTTACAATTTGGCATGTTTTTGCAGGGGCTGGTACCGGTTGTTCCTTTCCATGTTTAGTGCTTCCTTCAGGAGCTCTTTTAGGGCAGGCCTGGTGGTGACAAAATCACTCAGCGTTTGCTTGTCTGTAAAGTATTTTATTTCTCCTTGACTTATGAAGCTTAGTTTGGCGGGATAGGAAATTCTGGGTTGAAAATTCTTTTCTTTAAGAATGTTGAATATCGGCCCCCACTCTCTTCTGGCTTGTAGAGTTTCTGCTGAGAGATCAGCTGTTAGTCTGATGGGCTTCCCTTTGTGGGTAACCCGACCTTTCTCTCTGGCTGCCCTTAACATTTTTTCCTTCATTTCCACTTTGGTGAATCTGACAATTATGTGTCTTGGAGTTGCCCTTCTCGAGGAGTATCTTTGTGGCGTTCTCTGTATTTCCTGAATCTGAATGCTGGCCTGCCTTGCTAGATTGGGGAAGTTCTCCTGGATAATATCTTGCAGAGTGTTTTCCAACTTGGTTCCATTCTCCCCATCATTTTCAGGTACACCAATCAGACGTAGGTTTGGTCTTTTCACATAGTCCCAAATTTCTTGGAGGCTTTGTTCATTTCTTTTTATTCTTTTTTCTCTAAACTTCCTTTCTCTCTTCATTTCATTCATTTCATCTTCTATCAGCGATACCCTTTCTTCCAGTTGATCGCATCTGCTACTGAGGGTTCTGCATTCTTCGCGTAGTTCTCGAAACTTGGCTTTCAGCTCCATCATCTCCTTGAAGCCCTTCTCTCCATTGGTTATTCTAGTTATCCATTCTTCTAATTTTTTTTCAAAGTTTTTAACTTCTTTGCTATTGTTTTGAATTTCCTCTCGTAACTCAGAGTAGTTTGATCGTCTGAAGCCTTCTTCTCTCAACTCATCAAAGTCATCCTCCATCCAGCTTTGTTCCGTTGCTGGTGAGGAACTGCGTTCCTTTGGAGGAGGAGAGGTGCTCTGTTTTTTAGAGTTTCCAGTTTTTTTGGTCTGTTTTTTCCCCATCTTTGTGGTTTTGTCTACTTTTTGTCTTCGATGATGGTGATGTACAGATGGGTTTTTGGTGTGGATGTCCTTTCTGTTTGTTAATTTTCCTTCTACCAGACAAGACCCTCAGCTGCAGGTCTGTTGGAGTTTACTAGAGGTCCACTCCAGACCCTGTTTGGCTGGGTGTCAGCACCGGTGGCTGCAGAACAGCGGATTTTCGTGAGACCACAAATTCAGCTGTCTGATAGTTCCTCTGAAAGTTTTGTCCGGTTGAATGAGGTGTCAGTCTGTCCCTACTGGGGGGTGCCTCCCAGTTAGGCTGCTCAGGGGTGAGGGACCCACTTTAGGAGGCAGTCTGTCCGTTCTCAGATCTCCAGCTGCGTGCTGGGAGAACCACTACTCTCTTCAAAGCTGTCAGTCAGACAGGGACATTTAAGGCTGTGGAGGTTCTCGCTGAGTTTTTGGTTGTCTGTGCCCTGCCCCCAGAGGTGGAGCCTACAGAGGCAGGCAGGCCTCCTTGAGCTGTGGTGGGCTCCACCCAGTTCGAGCTTCCTGGCTGCTTTGTTTACCTAAGCAAGCCTGGGCAATGGCGGGCGCCCCTCCCCCAGCCTCGTTGCCGCCTTGCAGCGTGATCTCAGACTGCTGTGCTAGCAATCAGCAAGACTCTGTGGGCATAGGACCCTCCGAGCCAGGTGCGGGACACAATCTCCTAGTGTGCCGTTTTCCAGGCCCGTTGGAAAAGCGCAGTATTAGGACGGGACTGACCCGATATTCCAGGTGCCGTCTGTTTCCCCTTTCTTTGACTAGGAAAGGGAACTCCCTGACCCCTTGCGCTTCCCGAGTGAGGCAATGCCTCGCCCTGCTTCGGTTCGCGCACAGTGCGCTTCACCGACTGTCCTGAACCCACTGTTAGGCACTCCCTAGTGAGATGAAACCGGTACCTCAAGCAGAAATGCAGAAATCACCCGTCTTCTGTGTCGCTGGGGCTGGGAGCTGGAGACCGGAGCTGTTCCTATTCGGCCATCTTGGCTCCACCCGCCTTTTTTTTTTTTTTGAGACAGAGTTTCGCTCTTGTTGCCCAGGCTGGAGTGCAATGGTATGATCTCGGCTCACCGCAACCTCTGCCTCCCAGGTTCAAGCAATTTTCCTGCCTCAGCCTCCAGCGTAGCTGGGATTACAGGCATGCACCAGCACGCCTGGCTAATTTTGTATTTTTAGTAGAGACAGGGCTACTCCAAGTTGGTCAGGCTAGTCTTGAACTCCTGACCTCAGGTGATCCACCCACCTCGGCCTCCCAAAGTACTGGGATTATAGGTGAGGCATGAGCCACCGCGCCCAGCCAAGACATGCTTTTCTATGTCTTCCTTCTTTCAGTCAATATTGTATTTATGAAATTCAGTTTATCCGTGTTCATTTTTGTATAGCTTCTATTGTTTGGCCGTATTCACCTCCATTTGCTTGTTTCTTTGTTTTTGTAATGATTGATGAACACTGTATATTTCTCATTTGGGGCTACTGTAATAATGGTTCAGTGAACATTCATTTCGTGTACATGTGCACACATTTCTCTTGGCTATATATACCTAGGTGTAGAATGGCTGAATAATAAGAAACATATACTCAACTCCAGGAGATGATGCCAAATTGTTTCCCAAACTTACTGTACTGTTTACAGTCCCTGCAGAATAGAATTTCTGCTATTATATATCAGCCCTAATGCATAGTACTATTAGTAATTTTTAATTGTAGACATTCTAGTGGACCTCTGGTAGAATCTCACTGTTTCAATTAACATCTTCCTGATAATTAATGATATTGAGCACCTTTTTATATGTTTATTAGCCATTCACATACGTTTACTTAAGAAGTACCTGTTAAAGATGCACATATATATATATATATATATATACACACACACATCACAATTCATTTTGGTCTTATTTATTAATAGAAATCCTTTGTTCCATATAAATATTCTATATTGATTATTTGCAAATATCTTCCCCCACTCCATAGTTTGTTTTTTCCACTTATCATTCAACAAGCAGAAGGGTTAAGTTTTTTTAATATCAAATTTATTAATCTTTTTTGGTTGGGGTATGCTTTTTGTATCCTGTTTAAGAAATATTTAGATAACCAAAGTCATGAAAATATTTTCCTGCATAAAATTCTAAAAGTTCTTTGATTTTCACATTTTAATCTACACTCATCTAAATTTTACTTTTGTATATGGTGTGATGTGGATGTCAAGTTTTATTTCATTTTGTCTAATGTGACTACCCAATTCACTAGCTGCATTTACTGAAAAGCTCATCCTTTTCTGAATGTTTAGCAGTGTCATCTTGGTTACTAATCAAAGGTCCACATATGCCTAGTCTCCTTTTGGACTCTTCTTTTTCATTGATCTGTTTCTCAATCCTTAAGCCATTACCATATATCTTTATTACTGTAACCTTATACTTACATTAATTTATACCATTTGTGAGAATATTCCCTTTCCTTATTCTTCAATACTGTCATAAACCTAAGCTATACCATCCCCATTTTCATATACATCTTAGAAACAATTTGTCAAGGACCTGAAAAAATTGTGATTTTTATTGAGAAAATTTGTGTAAGGTTGGCATTATTTTTTCTTTAAATGATCAACAAAATTCATTTCTAAAGCCATCTGAGCAAGGAGTTTTCTTTGTGGGGAGATTTTAATTACAAATTAAGTATCTTTAATAGTTAAAAGGAGTATTTTGGTTTTTTTCCTCTTACGTCAATTTTAGTAAGCTGTATTTTATGGGAATTTGTCTTTTAATTTCTAATATATGAGCATAAACTTGGTTATAATATTCTTTAACAATTTTTTATATTGTTGAACCTATAGTGATGGCCTCATTTTAATTCCTGTTATTTATACCACCACTATTTTTTTTCTGAATCAGTCTTAGGAGCTTTATCAATTTTGTCAGTCTTTCCAAAGAGCCAAGTTTGGGCATTAATTATCTGCACTACATGTTTTCTTGATATTTTATTAATTTATTCTATTAACTTTACTATTTCCCACCTGCCTATATTTTTGGATGTTTAATTTACTGTTATTCTTAAGAATTGTAAATGAATGCTTGATTACTTATATCCATACTTTATTTTTAATTAATACATTCATTTATAGCTATAAACACCTCACAAGTTTGACTATAAACAGATTTTAGCTCCAAACAAATATAGCTACAAACTTCCCACAAATGCGACATGTAGCATTTCCATTATTGTTGTTTCAAAAATATGTTTTAATTTGTATTTTGAGCTCTTCTTTGATCCGGGGGCTGTTTAGAATACTTTTTTC
The DNA here is from genome assembly GCF_028878055.3 of Symphalangus syndactylus. Classification (NCBI taxonomy): domain Eukaryota; kingdom Metazoa; phylum Chordata; class Mammalia; order Primates; family Hylobatidae; genus Symphalangus; species Symphalangus syndactylus. The sequence goes on from NC_072441.2 coordinate 23,861,730, forward strand.
TGAATTTCTAAGCATCTGGAATTTTCTAGTTACCTATATGCCAGTTATTTCTTGCTAAATTCCAAATATTTGAAAATTGAAGAAACTCGTATGTTCCATGTGTGTTTGAATACAATGTGCAATTTGCCATCGGTCTGGTGTTCTATAGATGTAAATAAGATAATTTTTTTAAATCATATTGTTCAAATGTCCTATATTCTTACTAATTTTGTTATTGTTCAATGAAAATTTCTCACTAGGATTGTAAATGATCTATTTTTGCTTTTAATTCAATCAACTTTTACTTATATGAGGCTCCATTATTAGTTATGTAACATCTGAGATTATTCTGAGATGGATTTCAGTCCATCTTGGGACCCGTTAATATCTGATTCATTCTTATTTCTAGGGTGTAACTCTCAGGGACATCTTGCTTGAGGACGGATCTTATTTTGGCCCCAAAAGACCGTCAGATTCTATGCTATGTTTTGAGAATTGCCAGATGCCCCTGAGGAAAAGGCTAGACTCAGCTTTCTGGGTATCTATTGTCCTGGATCTTGACCCTGTATTTCTTTACTGCCTTGTTAGCTCTCTGATGCATTTACTAAGAATCTAAAAAAAAAATTGTCCAGATTTTTTTAATGTATTTTCAGTTAGAAGGGTTGGTCTGAATTACTTTCATCACTGTTAATGAAAGCAGATTTTTAAATATTGCTTATGATTTTTTCCGCTAGAAGTTTTACTTTAGTGTAGACATTTCTTACAGTACTTTATTTTAACATTTTATTATGATGACTACTATTATACTTTAAGTTCTAGGGTACATGTGCACAACGTGCAGGTTTGTTACATACGTATACATCTGCCATGCTGGTGTGCTGCACCCATTAACTCGTCATTTACATTAGGTATACCTCCTAATGCTGTCCCTCCCCCTCCCCCCACCCCATGACAGGCCCCACTTTGTGATGTTCCCCATCCTGTGTCCAAGTGTTCTCATTGTTTAATTCCCACCTTTGAGTGAGAACATGCGGCGTTTGGTTTTTTTGTCCTTGTGATAGTTTGCTGAGAATGATGGTTTCCAGCTTCATCCATGTCCCTACAAAGGACATGAACTCATCCTTTTTTATTGCTGCATAGTATTCCATGGTGTATATGTGCCACATTTTCTTAATCCAGTCTATCATTGATGGACATTTGTGTTGGTTCCAAGTCTTTGCTATTGTGAATAGTTCCACAATAAACATACGTGTGCATGTGTCTTTATTGCAGCATGATTTATAGTCCTTTGGGTATATACCCAGTAATGGGATGGCTGGGTCAAATGGTATTTCTAGTTCTATATCCTTGAGGAATCGCCACACTGACTTCCACAATGGTTGAACTAGTTTACAGTCCCACCAACAGTGTAAAAGTGTTCCTATTTCTCCACATCCTCTCCAGCACCTGACTTTTTAATGATGGCCATTCTAACTGGTGTGAGATGGTATCTCATTGTGGTTTTGATTTGCATTTCTCTTATGGCCAGTGATGATGAGCATTTTTCCATGTGTTTTTTGGCTGCATACATGTCTTCTTTTGAGAAGTGTCTGTTCATATCCTTCGCCCACGTTGTGATGGGGTTGTTTGCTTTTTTCTTTTAAATTTGTTTAAGTTCTTTGTAGATTCTGGATATTAGCCCTTTGTCAGATGGGTAGATTGCAAATATTTTCTCCCATTCTGTAGGTTGCCTGTTCACTCTGATGGTAGTTTCTTTTGCTGTGCAGAAGCTCTTTAGTTTGATGAGATCCCATTTGTCAAGTTTGGCTTTTGTTACCATTGCTTTTGGTGTTTTAGACATGAAGTCCTTGCCCATGCCAATGTCCTGAATGGTATTGCCTAGGTTTTCTTCTAGGGTTTTTATGGTTTTAGGTCTAACATTAAAATTTTATCATTAGAAAAGTCTTCCCACTCGGAGAATATCATGAGTATATTATCTCTTAATTTTTGTTGTATATGTTTTGGTTTCAATCTGTTTTTTATTTAAGTCTTCAATTGAATTGGAATATAATTTGGTATATAATGTAAGATAAAGATCTAACTCCTTTTGCTCTAAAAGCTTAACCAATTATTCCAACATAATTAGTTTGACTTTTTTTCTTTAGTGATTTTAAATTTTGATTTTATATGTGCTTACTTATTTTCAGATTGTGTTATATTTCTAGCTTTATATTTTGGCTCATATTCTATTTTTTTTTTTTTTACAAATACCACAGTTTACTTTTGTTAGCTTTATATTATACTTAATATATTTGGTATATTCCTCTTTTCACTAGGCATTGTCTTCTCAAAATTGTTTCCTTAATACCATACTTAATGGGGAGGAACTGAAGCTTTCCGAGAATGAGGCAAAAATGTCTCTCTCACTACTCATTTTCGGCATTGTACTGCAAGTCCTAGCTAATGCTATAAGAGAAAAGAAGGAAATAAAAGGTATATGTATTGGAAAGAAAGAATGAAAATTGTCTTTGTTTGCAGATAACACAGTCATTTATATGAAAAATCAGAATGAGTAAAAAAAATACTTTTGGAATAAGTGATTATACCAACGTCGTAGACGTTCAACACACACAAGTCAGTGGCTTTTTTATATACAGCAATGAACAAGTGAAATATGAAATTAAAACACAATACCATCTATATTAGCATTCTCCCAATGGAATACTTAGGTGTAAGTCTAACAAAATATGTACAAGATCAATATTAGGAAAACTACAAAACTGTGATAAAGGAAATCAAATAACTAAGTAAACTCAGAGATATTTAACATTTATAGATAGGAAGATTCAATATTGTCAGGATCTCAGTTTTTCCCAACCTGATCTATGGATTCTGTGTAACCCCAATCAAAATACCATCACATTCCTTTGTGGATATCAGCAAAGTGTTTTTGAAGTTTATGCGAACAGGCAAACACACGAGTAGCTAACACAATATTGAAGGAAAAGAACCAAGCCCAGATGATGAAAGTACTGAACTCCAACTACTATAAAGCTATAGTAATCAAGAGAATGTGGTATGGGCAAAGAATGGACAAATAGATCAGTGGAACAGAGCAGAGAGCTCAGAAATTAACTCACAGAATATAGTCACTTGATCTTTGACAATGAATCACAAACAGTACAATGGAGAAAAGACAGTCTCTTCAACAAACGGAGCTAGAACAACTGGATATATATGGGCAAGAAAACGAATCTAGACACAGACCTTACACCCTTCACAAAAAAAGAGCTCAAAATGGATTATAGACCTAAAGGCAGAACTTAAAACCATACGACTTCTAGAAGATTACGTAGGAGGAAATCTAGATGACCTTGGGTTTGGAAATGCATTTTTTACCTGTAACACCAAAGGCATGATCAATGAGAGAAATAATTGATAAGCAAGATTTCATTAAAATTTGAAATTTCTGTTCTCTGACAGAAACTTTCAAGAGAATTAGGCAACAAACTGGGAGAAAATATTGGCAAAAAATGTAACTGATAAAAGGCTGTTATCCAAAATATACAACCCTTAAAATTCAACAATAAGAAAATGAATTATCTGATTAAAAAGATGTGAACAGATACCACTTTGGCAACTTTTTTAGTTGAATAGAGATTTTGTTTGAAGCTACAAATAAGAATACATAAATTAAGAAGTATTAAAATCTTTATAGTATTTAGACAGTATTTCCATGAAGGAGTATGTTATGCCTGCCTTGAACCATGTTATCAGCTGGAAATACCAATTCTTTGTAACCTTACGCTTAAGCATCGCACTCTGCAACCTGCACGTCTCCAAGCTCAGTCACTTGGTCTGTAACCTATTATTCAAACACACAGAGATTCTAGTCCCAGGATGACTACACTTTCTCTCTCTAGATTCTCTTTATGTCATCTCTATTTTGACATAGTTTTGACTCTTCAGTATGTCACTTTATCCAATGTATCTCCAATATGTTCTCAATGACTTTCTCTTTGTTATTCTTAATTACTGGCATGTTCTTTCCCCCAGTGATGATGAGCATTTTTCCATATGTTTTTTGGCTGCATACATGTCTTCTTTTGAGAAGTGTCTGTTCATATCCTTCGCCCACGTTGTGATGGGGTTGTTTGCTTTTTTCTTTTAAATTTGTTTAAGTTCTTTGTAGATTCTGGATATTAACCCTTTGTCAGATGGGTAACTGCCTATGTTAACTGTAGAGGAAAGTAAATAATGCATAGATTGATGCTATTAAAGTTAATATTTCTATATTTTACTATTAATCTCTTGTTCCCATTTTATTCAGTAACTATTTCTTTGTCACTTCCCCCACATCTAACTTCACTATCACACTTTCAACTCTCAACAGCTGAGCTAGTTTTCTTCTTAAATCACAGAGAATATAGACATCATCAGATGTGAAATTTATCAATTTCATGTCACCAAATATGTAATCGTCTTGGCATGTGCACCGATCCTCCTTTTTTCCCTGCGGTATCCTGCTTCCTATAATGGTGATTTCTCTGCCTGTGCATTAGATTACATTGTATTCTGCTTCCATCCATGCATTTATCCATATTTTCTGTATCTCCAACATCTCTCTATTTACTTGTTCCTTCCTTCCTCATTTTAACTTCTACAATAATTTTCTATTAATAGCAAACAACTTTGGATGTCTTCCATATATATAATCTATTTCTCCCCTATCCACTTCAAACATTCTTAAAAGAGTTGCCCACTTCCCTATTGGTGGACAGTTTTCAATATTGTGCTATTTCAAACAATAGTAAAATTAGCACATATTTCTATAGGGTAGATTTATAGAATTACTATTAATAGGTTGAGAGTTAAGTGTTTAAAGGCATGATACTTACTGCCAAATTGCCTTATAAAATGTCTGTAACGATTGCCAACCCATCTACAGTTCAGTTTACCTATACTTGCTACCTTCATTTTTTCATTAGTAATGAATATTGTTTAATCTAAAATCTAAATATTTTAATCTAAAATCTGAAATTTTCTGCCAATCATTTTTAATTTTACATAGTTTTGATTAATCATTTTACTTCATAGTTTCAATTTTTTATCGATTAATAACATTGGGCACCTTTCCAAATATTCATTGGCTATTTCTTTTTCTATTAGTTGCCTATTTTCTTTTACCTTTTTATTTTTATATTTCTTGGAGCCATTTGTGAATAAATATTATAATTTTTTCTTTTTTAATTGCTAGATATACCCAATAAATTTGAAATTTCTGCTGTGTGAAAGAAACTGTCAAAAGAATTAGACAAGCAACAAACTAGGAGAAAATACTGGCAAAATACATGATGTGTAAGCAATTTTGTAAAAATTTTGTAAAAGTTGCTTATATAGCCAGATCTGTAACTTTTTCTTTTTGGCTTTTGGGTTACGTGCTTTAAAAATCACTCCTTTTGAGGAAATTGTGTACGTTGACTGCCTGCACTTCTTTTTTTCATTTTTTTATTGAACCTTAATAGAAGTACATATTTTCAGAGTACCTGTGATAATTTTATACATCCATATAATGTATACAGATCAAATCAGGGTAACTGGAATATCTATCACCTTAAATATCTTTATGTCTGCACTTTTTGAAACCCTATTATACCTTAATTCACTGCAATATGGATTTCTGTCTTCACTTCTCAACTTAACTTGCCCTTATCAAGGCTGCAAGTGACCACAGTAAGCACATTTTCTATGAAATTTTTTTTCTGTTCTTTTACATGATACCATATCCTACTCATTTTGGTCCTTGCTTTCTGACTACTCCTCCGTCTTTACACGCCTTGAACTCAAGTCATCTCATTGTTGATATTCTTCAGAGTTTTGCCCTCGGACCACATCCCTCCTCATTTCTCAAAACTCTGTCTTGTAGCTACAAGGTTTATCTCAAGGTTTGATGTCATCTTGTTGATCGTGGATGAGGGTGATGTTCTAGTTTTGTTTGACATCATTATGGCCAGGGCCCCAGGGAGGCCAAGGTCCTCCCCCGACAGTCTCTTCTTTCCTCTCTCCATAAAGCCGCGTGAGAGCTTTTTTGGCAAGAGTTGCCAAAAAGTAAAGAGAAAATGCCATGTTGTTATCAAAGCTGGGCTGGTGTGAGATAACTCTCAATGCAGAGCTCTGTTCAATTAGATAATAGTGAAGTGTTTAGGCTTCTTCTACCACTTCTCCTAAAAGCCCAGTCTCTACCTTTGGATCTTACTACACCCTAGCTGGCTGCTTGATAAACTCAAACTCATAATCATCCTGCTCGGTGTGTTCAGAGTCTGTTTTCAGCTCTCTTGCCAGAGCACACATCTTCATCTTAAATCTTATCATGTCTGTTTCCTACTCATGTCACTCCAAAGCCTCCCTTGTTGACTTAAGGTTTAAATACAAAACCTGTATCATGTCTTACAAGACGTTCTGATTTAAAGTCTTTCCTCCTTCTCCAATACAGCCTCCTTTTAAATTTTTAAATATTTTTCTTCTCTCTGCATCAGCCAGTCTGAATCTTTAGATTATCTAATAAAATGTCTTCTCTATAACCTTAGTGACTTTGTGCAAGCTGTTCCCTCTGGCTAGGACCCCATGCATTTCTTCCTGTGGCAAGTGGTCACTCCCGTGTGCCCACAGCAGCCGTTGTTTCCCTCCATCCCTCCAGCAATGATCACATTATGTTATACTTCCCCAGATACTTCACATTGTAGCTGCCACACTAGACTCTGAGCTATGTAAGGATAGGACACAGTTTTGTCCTCAGCACCTAGCATAATACCTGCAGTGTGATATATGGCTTATAAATATTTATTAAATTTACAGTTAGCTGAGTGCCAAGTACTCCCTTATAGCATTTTAAATTTTCTCTATCATTCCTTCTAAATTGTGTATAATTTTGATTAATCATTTTATGTAATTAGAGAGAGAAAGCCCACTTTACTGATTTTATTTTTCAAGAGGCTATTTTACATTAATTTTTCCCTTTAACGTCTTTTAGTACTCCAAATCACTGTTCTATTATCATCATATTTTGTTCTCCTCTCATAGTGTTTTGCCCCACTGCGGTTATTTGATGACTTGGGTTTATTGAGTGAGTGAGTGATTGAGTTAATGAGTAAATGCCTCTCACTTTTCCCCAAGCAGACACTAAGTGCCATCCAAGCAAGTACCGAATTCATCTTGTTCATTATTGGAGTCTCAGTGACTAGAATAAAGACTATATATGGGATTAATGAATAAATATGTAATTTTATGACTACCATTTTGCTAAGTAGTTTCTAATTTTAGAATTAAAATTAATTAAAAATTAAATAGTTTTAATTTTCTCTTTGGCCCAAGAGTTAAGTAGAGCATTTCTGTAATTTCCAAATAATTGAAAGTTTTTTCTTTCCTTTTTGCTTTGTATTAATACTTTGTAATTTTAATGCAATGAGATCACAGAAATAGAGTATTTACAACTGTACTATTGAAAACTTGTCAAGTCTTTCTTTGTGGGATAATAGCTGACTAATATTTTTAAATCTTCCATGATTACTTTATAAAGTTTCCGTAAGATACCAAGTCTGACCTGGAACTAGTAAATCAACAATAATATAGTATCCAGGTGTCATTCCTTATATATTTTTTGTTTACAAGTTCTGTAAAATGCTTTCTTAAAAAATGAGTTATGTAATCCCAGCACTTTGGGAGGCCGAGGCGGGCGGATCACGAGGTCAGGAGATCGAGACCACGGTGAAACCCCGTCTCTACTAAAAATACAAAAAATTAGCCGGGCGTGGTGGCGGGCGCCTGTAGACCCAGCTACTCGGAGAGGCTGAGGCAGGAGAATGGCGTGAACCCGGGAGGCGGAGCTTGCAGTGAGCCGAGATCGCGCCACTGCACTCTGGCCTGGGAGAAAGAGCAAGACTCCATATCAAAAAAAAAAAAAAAAAAAAAAAAGAGTTAAATCTACAATTACCGTCCTTTTTATTTTAATTTTCTTGATTCTAACACTTATGCAGATTATATGTTAATGTCTTGTTTTTGGTAAAGATTAATGATTATGGAATAACTTTATCTTTTTATCAAAATTATGTTACTGTATCTGTCCAATTTAAGGTGATTTGCTTTAAAATGTGCTTTTAATTTTTTTTGTTATTTATTTATTTAATTTTTGAGACAAAATCTCCCTCTGTTGCCCAGGCTGGAGTGCAGTGGTGCGATCTCAACTCACTGCAACCTCTGCCTCCCAGGTTCAATCAATTCTCCTGCCTCAGCCTCCCAAGTAGGTGGTATAACAGGCATGTGCCACCATATCCAGCTAATTTTTCTATTTTTGGTAGAGATAGTATTTCACCATGTTGGCCAGGCTGATCATGAATTCCTGACCTCAAGTGATTTGCCTGACCCTGCCTCCCAAAGTGCTGGGATTACAGGTGTGAGCCACCGTGCCCGGCCAAACATGCTTTTAAAATGTTATATTTTATAAAAACTCTTTTTATTGTTTTACTTATTTATTTTTTAATCTAGGGCCTGCCATGGGGCTGGCAGACCCCTCACCCTGGCAAGGGGAAATAATTCTTAAATAATATTATCTTAATGTTTGATTTCTTTTTTTGTTCTTGTTTACTGATATATTTTTGTCTAAACTTTATATTTAATCTTTCCTGTCATTTTGTTTTGAGTGTGACCCTTATAAATAGCTTATAGTTGTACTTTGTTTTCTGATCCAGTCTGAGTCTTTTCAACATGTTAGAAGAATTTAACTCACTTATACTTAGTGACATTAAAGCTAATATTTAATAAACAATTAACATTTTGAAAGCACTTACAATCTGTCATGTGCTACTCTAATTTTATCTATTAATGCATTTAATTTTTATAATAGTCCAACTAGATAAAGAGTATGAATATACTCATTTTACAGATATGGAAACTGAGACATAAAAAGATTATAAGTGATTTGTTAAGGTCACAAGGGTAAAAAGTAAAAGAGCCATGAAGTATTCCTAAGTAGTCTGGCTCTAGAGCTTCTATAGCTACAAGCTATATTGTCATCTAATTTTATGTTGATTTTGAAAACTTTGGATAATACATTATATATTCATGTGGTCTGCAAGATCTTTGAGATAATCATTTTAAAATGTTGCAGATAGATTTCTTAAAAATCTGTTTTCCCATGTGGCCCAGCTCTTCTGTGACAGTTTTCATCTATGCTTTGAGTCCTAAAAATACTTCTTGGTTCTGGAAGAATAATGCTGTTCATACCTGATTTATGGTTCTATTGAAACTTTGTAACTTTTATGTTTTCCGGATAAGCAGATGCTCACTCTGTCAACCTAACTATGAATTCCATTAGATTTCTGTTCCTTTATGTCTATGAAATCCAAATTACCCTTTCTCTCTTAGCTTTGAGCTCTGGTTGGATGTACACAATTCCTGTGACCACCTTTCTTAGGGTACTTTGGACATGGCACAATGCAGCCACTGGCATCTCAGCTTCTGGGATGGTTTTTAAACTTAAAGACGATTCCAGAAAGCCAGTGATCCTAATGACAGAGTCAGACTGGGCCGCAGACTGAAGCACACATAAAAGAAAATTTGACTGAGAGGAAAGTTGAGAAGTGAGAAGCAGAAAATGTCTGACATTCAGGTATTTAAAATTGCTTATTTAAGCTTTTTATTTTAAGTTCAAGGATACATGTGCTGGTTTGTTACATAGACAAACTTGTGTTACGGGGGTTTGTTGTACAGATTATTTCATCAGGCTAATACCCATAACTTGTTTTCCTGATCTCTTCCCTCCTGCACCCTCCACCCTCCACCCTCCAAAAGGCACCAGCATGTGTTCCCCTCTATGTGTCCTTGTGTTCCCGCTTATAAATGAGAACATGCAGTGTTTGGTTTTCTGTTACTGTGTTCGTTTGCTAAGGATAATGTCCTCCAGCTCCATCCATGTCCCCGCAAAGGGCATGATCTCATTCTTATTTATGGCTGCATAGTATTCCATGGTGTATTTAGTGTTTGCTTTAAGCTTAGTGAATGTGATTAATCCATAACTACCAAAAGACTAAAAAGAATTCTATTAAAACTGCTTTTTAACAATGTTTATTATGGCAGTAATAATTTTGGTGCATTGAATTTAAAAGGATAATGCAGTTATTTTGAGAATCTAAAATAGATAATAGATAAGGTCAAAAAGCCAAAATTAGAGGTAATAATGGTATAGGTAATCAAACAATGCAAATTTGTATTTTTGACAAAAAAATGATTTTTTTCATTATTTATCCATCTAAAATGCTTTTGTAATAAAAACAATTGGAATTTTTCCTGTTGAAATTTATTTTACAGACTACATTTTCAATATAATCTTTTTATGATGTCTGGATTTTAAAAATAATAACAATTTAGAACAACGGATAATGTTTGCTCACAGAAAACAACCAAAAGTTGATAGTGTGCTTGCATAACCTAGCAGTACACTCCAGTACCTATGAAACTAATGCAAGTAAAGATATATCAAAATAAGATACACATCACGTTACTGATGTTTTTTTAAAAAAATAATATCTCAATATTAATGACATAAATCATATAAAATCGTCTAATAGCGGATATTAAATTAGTGAAAATGAGCAAAACACATATCAATTTTTACCTAAATCATGCAGATATTAGTAAATAAATTAAACAATTTCCCTTAATAAATGGGATTTGTTCATCTTTTTAAGTTGGTAAGTAAAATATTAAATTGAATAAATTTGTTCAGGACATATTCATTGAATGATTGGATAAGTGAATGAATATCAAACCTACTTCCTGGTTTCAAAGAATCTACTATGCATCAATTCAATACTACCTAGGATAAGTGTAGAGTTATATATTTCTTGAAAAAAGAATGGCCAGATTTGTGTTTTCAGGTCATGTAACCACATATGTGATTCTATTCAGTTCTGTTCAATTCTAAATCTATTGAGAAATTTTTGTGTTACTTGTATATGACAGTTTCATCTGTTAGGCATTTTTCTTAGGCAAAATGAGAATTCAAAGTCCAGCTACATTTTAGAATATATTCTCCTCACCAATAAATTCAAAAAATGAGTTCTACTATCACTACAAATCCAGAGGATTTTACATCCAGACACAGACACACACACACACACACACAAACACAGAGAGAGAGAGAGAGAGAGAGAGACAAATTTTGTAGTTAGCAAGTAGGAGGATTAAAGGCTATGGTTATCTAAACACCTTCCGTAATCTTGTAATCATTTTTTTTCTTATTATGGCTGTTCAGAAGTTCCAGCAAAATGTTAAATACAAATGTCGATAATGGATTCATTTATTTTGTTTTTGGCTATAAAGGGAATGTTTCTCATGTTCACCATTAACCATGATATTTGCTTCTTTAACCTTTCTCAGGTCAAAGAAATTTCGGTATTCCTCATTCGTTAACAAATAAAGACCTCAGAGTTGAAATTCACCTAAAATATTTCACACACATTGAGGTGGTTGTATTATTTTTATCTTTTAATATAGTCATTGGAGGAATTACAATGGACAGCCTAGTGTTAAACCAACCATGCAGTCTGGAATACTTGGAAACTTATATTGATCATAAAAGATATAAATATTTATATCTGACCGGATTTAGTTTGCTAATATTTTATTCATGATGTTTCAACTTTGTTTATTAATGAAATTAGACTCTAATTTTCTTCTCTCATATTGCCCTTGTCGTGTTCTTTGGTATAAAAGTTACAGTGACTTCGTATTAGTTGGGAAACTCTCTCTTCCCTTCCTTCACCTTCGCCCTTCTCTCTCTCTCTTTTTCTCTCTCTCTCTCTCTTTCTCTCCCCCTCCCCCACCCCCACACACACAGAGCTATATAAGGTGGGTTAACTAAACACCTAGATTCAGTGGGAGGATTTAGGGTGGCATTTGTTTCATTTTGTGGAGGTAGGTTTTAAACTGCTTAATAAATGTCTTTAATAGCTCTAAATAAATTTAGGGGGTTTTCTAATTCTTCTTTGAGTTTGTTTCACATCAATATCTCACACTGTTTTTATATTTTCCATAAAAAGTATTTTTGTCTTTACATCTTCATATTAAAAATAACTTTGTTCTAAGTCTTGGAGTTAATTCTAAATAAATATTTGAGCATTGCCGAGTTGGACAAAAGAGTAGCAATACAAGACTGCTAGTTAGAAGACCTGATCTCTTATCACATCCCACAACCCACTTATCACAACTAAACATGGAGGCTAAGGCAAGATATTTAATCTTACCAGTTCTATTTCTACCGAAAATTTTGGAAAATTGACTGCATTTTTTGGGAATTAAATGAGATAATTTATTTAAAAGTCAAATAGTATTCCTCAGGGTTATGAAATACATGTTAATTCTCTTTCCCTTTCTTTTCTTTCATGACTATTTGTAAACACCTATTCTGTTAAATAGCTTTACCTTATGTAATCCATCTCCCTGTAACTAACATATTTTACTTAATTACACAGAATCATTTTAATATGTCAACTGTTGATTTTCTAAAGGACAAAGAATGTTTTTTAAAGATAAGCAGAGATTTGATGAAGCAAAGCTGAATTTCTTAAGCCTAGTGCAGTAAAAGAAAATGCCACCTTGAGATAATCTTAGTATTAGTCCAGAATAGAAAGGTGACACATTTTTAGGGTATAAGAGCCTCGCCTGAGATTTTAAGGCCAGTTTTGCAAAGAGAGAGAAAGGATGGGATTGGAGGGCACAATGAAGTGAGTCTTGATAAGCAATATGTTAGTGTCAAGAAAAGAAATCTTGGGTTAGTTTACGGAATTATCTTTCAGAAGCAAATATTTCCTAGAGAATAGCCAAGTTTATTTTGTTTGTTCTCCATTTTAATATAAAGATGGGAAAGTATGCACTGTCTCAATGTTGCTTAAATACAAGGAAGTAATCCAGTTCTCAGTAGCGTTTAACACTGTGTCAAAAATTATATTCATTTTAGTTCTAAATATTAATCATTCATTTGGTCATTTCTAACCCTGTGCCTGAATACAGACTATTATTGTCTGGGAATAATTAATTCAGATCTGTACTTCTGTTTGATACGTCATGATCAAGTGTAGAATTTCTGATGGTAGTCATTGCAGTTTCTGAAAGTGGCATATATTCTTGTTCTTTTCATTGGAAAATCATTTGTTGCATTTTTAATGAGACAGAACAGTGACCGTGGAGCAGCACTTAAAACTGGAGATCACAATTTGATTCCTATAATGGATGCAATAGAGGATTATTATCCTTGGAGTTTGTAGTCTGCTTGCAAGTTAAGAACCGAGGGTATATCAATTAAGTCAAGAGCACTCACCCCTAATCTGAAGAATCTGTAGAACCAGATATGGGTACATTAAATAAATTATCTAATTTTACTATTTCTTTGTTTTATGACATTATTTTTGTTTTTTGGAACCATAGAGATCTGTTCAAATGAAAGTACAATGTTCTTCACCTAAGACGACACATATTCCACTTCAAGATTATTATTATATTTAAAGCAACTCTGTTTTGAATCACCACTTGTTATCCTCCTAGTCTTTGCACTGTACTTTGTTACAGCAGGTAGCCATCTGCCCAGTTTTCAGACCTCCAGTATAAAGAGTGAAACAAAGTGTGAACAAAGAGGCTTGGGCTGAAAAATTTAATCTAATCCAAAACTCCTTTTCGTATCTAAGTTTTTTAACTCAAACTGAAACCCAGTTTTCTCTTTCTAAAATTAATTTTTCTATTTTTTTGTCAAAGGAGGAAAATTGATGGTCCAAACAGGATTCTGGATAATATCAAAGACTAACTTAATGACAGGTATCAGTTTATTGAGTAACAGATCCTGTCTAAATTATAGGTAGTAACCAATGGGCTTTTGTGTCCCAAATTTAGTAAGAGTTATTAAAGGCTACCCAATGATCTGTTTCAGCCACAATAACCAAATGGTGTTTTTGAATAGTATTTTAATGTTCTGTCATGACTCATCAAGAATTATCATGCAGTAGATAATGAAACTTTCAGTATATAGATCATCAGGTACCCCTAAAGCAAAAATTTAGAGATGAGCCTAAGTGGTATGGTTTTCTAATCACTTCTGTAAAAGTGAAACATCAGCCTCACAATTATACACCGGTACTTCTTTAGCTTTTCTGCAAACTCTAATTTTGTGAAAATTTTACTACCCAAACAAGCTCTATGAAAGGACTCTAAGTGGTGATTCTGTGAAGACAGGAGATTTCCTGTATAAGGACATCTTTAAAGAGGTTTTAGATTTCTGGCTCTCTGGCCCGTGGTGTTGTTTGCCCTCAATTAATGCTTTAGTAGTTAGATCAAATATCCAGGAAACCAAGTCACTTACTTTTATAAACTGGTATCAAAGGAAGCTGAGTAGAAACAAACTCAGTGGCTAGATTGCTTATATGTTTTAGCTAAATCATAAATTAAATTGCTGCCAGTATTTGAATTATATCAATACCTACAAATGCAAAAAGCAGTATTAAGGATAGAAACTTTCAAGAATCACAGTTACCAGCTAAAAAAAAAATCGGTTAATAATCCACAACTTTAAAACAGGAAAGAGGAAAGAAAATAGCTAGGAAAATAAAAACGTGCAGTTTGAACCATAACTGTCTGTGACTCTAGATATCTGGTTCTTGTTCTGTTGGCATTAGGTGCAAGATATTTACTTCTTGCAATTGTCTACTTGATCTGAGGGTCTTTGGCAAAAACTTTATCATACTCTCAAAGTTTGTCCACTCTGGAGGATTCCTAAATGTCTTCAGCTTGAAGTCTCCAGAAGGATACAGGTCTGAGGAAAAACATTCTAGCATTTTACTGTTGTTAGTTTTTAACAGTACCAGATAACATCCCTTTCACTGTCTTAAGGGAGATTTTTTTTCTGATATCTTTTCCACAAGATGAAATCTCTCAGAACGTTATAATGGTAGAAATTGAAATCCTCTATTTACATATAACACACAATTAATTCTTGAGGATGTAATCCATGATTGTCCTGGGAGGAAGAACATGTTATAAACAGTGTAAACTTTTCGACTTGTATAATAGATACTTTTTGACTTGTATAATAGTGAGCACTATGATTGTTCCTGATTAGTAAGAATAATGAATTAATAACTCAGAAACAAAGTCACTTTTTAGAATCATTATGCATTATTCTTTGTAGAGAACAGAAGGGTGTTTCTGAGAAATACACAATCATTAAACATAGATATTTTAATTTATTATGTTAATATAAATAAATATTTATTTTGTTATATTTAATTAATATAAGAGGACTGAATTTCTCTTTTGTCATTTTTTTAATTCTAAATTTGGTAAATAAAGTGCCTGTAATTTTGAGTTAATTAAAATTTGAGAAATGAATCACAAATAGTTTCATTGTCTTTTCACTTGTAATATGGAGGGGCAAAGACAATTCAGGTTTAAATGAAATCTTCAAAGTTTTATTATTTTGAGTTGCTACTTGAATTTGGGAAAGAAAAAATCAATAAAGGTTGTTAATGCAGTAAAATACTAACATAAGTCATAATATCTACAAAGTCGTTATTGGCAATATTTCATAAACATAATTAAGATGTTTATTAGGAGATTACCTTTCTTTCAAAAATAATGAAATTTTCTGTCAAAATGATTCAGGAAACAAAAAAGTTCAGAGGGTCAATAAAATATTTTTGGTGATACAAGGAAATTCTTTTTCCTGGATAGAGAACGTGGACATTTTATGACAAGACATCCCAGATTCTGAATTTATTCCTTTATTTTTTCCATTTAACAAGTTATAGTAATATTTTATAAACTTTTTACATTAGGAATAAATTCACTCACTCTGGAACAACAGTACTCAAAACAATTTTGAAGACAATTCATATATTTATTCCACTCATATATTTCTCATA
Source organism: Symphalangus syndactylus (assembly GCF_028878055.3). Classification (NCBI taxonomy): domain Eukaryota; kingdom Metazoa; phylum Chordata; class Mammalia; order Primates; family Hylobatidae; genus Symphalangus; species Symphalangus syndactylus. Next base: position 23,877,650 of record NC_072441.2, read on the forward strand.
CATTTCATATATTCATTCTCCATCAGCACTAGAAACCTAGACAAACTGAAATTACCTATCTCAGACCTTTGACATGGACAGTGCTTTAAGTTTGTCTTCTATTTTCTTTTTATTATAAATCTTTCAATTAATCCTTAATACTCATATTTATTCATTTAGACATATTCAAATATATATAAGTAGAGGGAAATAAAGGGTAAAATGAAAACTCTAAACATCAGCTTTAAGAAATAAATTAATCAGCATTCATGTATATATTACTAAATTTATCATATTAATAAACTTTACAGCTTATTAGAATTACAAACTACTTATAATTTGTATGCATATTTTTATTCCTATGGAAGCATTATAGCTAGCATTATCTCAATTTTTTGTATTAATTACCACCTTTGACCAAAATAACTCGCTTTTTGGGCAAAAGAGAACTAGAAGATGAAAAATTAATAATTTTGTGGCTACATTTTCTATAAGCACACTTTTTTTTAGAACTTTAACAAATTTTAAAATACATAATCATCAAGACATTTGCACATAGCATTGCTTGATAGCCATTCTACATATAAAAATTTTAAAAGTTAATTTAAAACTCTATGGTGACATATGCCTGAATCTTTTTCTTAAAATTATTCAAGTAGTCAAATATCATTTATTAGTTAACTCGTTTTAATAATAGTAAAAAGTTTTAAGTTGAATAAAGATCTGGAAGGTATAATTTAAGCTAGCCATTAGAGCTTCATGGTTGGTAGCATGGTAGCATTAACATAATTCAGAACACTAAACCATTTAACTGATGCTTAATATTATTTCATGTGGTTGAATACAATTTTATGTTTTTGTAATTTGAAAACCTTTGAGGAAGCAATAATAGTTTACAAGGCCTATTGCTATTATGATAATTTTATAAAGTTTAAATCATGAAATGTTATAACTAAATTCTTTTAATAAAAATATTATGCTAATGCTATTTTTACATAGTTACCATATCAGAGAGAAAAATGTAGTCATTTTACAGTTTAAATTAAATCACTCTAACTTATTCAAAATATAACAAATCTTGCTTGAAATTTTTCTAATGCAAATAAACCATTATATTCAAATATCAAAAAGTTATGATCAATTAATGTGTAATATTTCCCAAGAAAAAAGGAAAAGATAAGGATAGGAAGGTATAAAAGGAAATATGAGAAGAAATTACCTTCAAGCAAAAGTAAGGAGATCTATTATAGTAAATATAATAACTTACTTTTTAGGCAGACAAGACAGAATCTGTTCATGAGGAGTTTCTCTTTCGTTCTCGTCTTTTCTTTTTCTTCTTGTTTGCTCTAAAGTGCATCTCAAACACAATAATGTCAAAGTTTTCTAAAAATAGCCAGTGCAACTTCAGATTTTCCCTGATAAAATCATGCCAGTTAAAAAGATATGCATATGGCTGACAATATGAAAACATCATGTGTTTAAGTAGAGGTTTTAAATAGACTGAAAACTTTATGAAAATTGCAAAAGTCATTGTATCAGTTGGTATTCTCTAGAGAAACAGAACTAATGACATGATAGATAGATAGATAGATAGATAGATAGATAGATAGATAGATAGATAGATAGATTATATGATAGATTGGAAGGGATTTATTGTGGAAAATGGCTAATGTGATTATGGAGGCTGAGAAGTCCCATGATATGCCACCTGCAGGCTGGAGAGCCAGGAAAGCCAGAGGTGTAATCCAGTCTGAATTAGAACCAGGGGAGCTGACGGTATAACTCTCAGTCCAAGGCTGAAAGCATGGGAATAATGGGGGCAGCCAGTGGTGTAAGTCCTGAAATCTGAAGGCCCAAGAAGCAGGGGCTCCTGTGTCCAAGGGCGGGAGACAGTGGGCCTCAGCTCAGGAAGATAGGGGAAGAATTCGATCTTCATCTGTCTTTTGTTCTTGGTTCTAAATGGACGAGATGATACCTGCTCACATTGTTGAGCTTGGATCTTCTTTACTTAGTCTACTGATTCAAATACTAATCTTTTCAGGAAATACTCACACAAGCACACAGAGAAATAATGTTTCACCAGCTATCTGGGCATCCCTTAGCCCAGTTAAGTTAACATATAAAATTAACTCTCACAGTCAGTAAAAAAAGAGTGCTTGTACGTACAAATGTGTATCTGCAGAACCTGGCCAACTGCCAGCCAATATCACACGAGGGCCCAACAAAACAACTCTATTCTCCAAAAACAGAAATTCCTCTGCAGCACATGCTCCTCCAGCCTCCTTCAGCTGTTTTCCTAATGGTGTGTCCCACTTTCTTGTGCAGTTCAAGTCCTCTTTCCCAACGATGAGCAATATGTCTTATTAACCATGGGAAAGTTTTGCTCCTTGCCAGGTCATGTGACGCATGCACATAAACTACCCTAATCCCTCTCTCTGTTTAAAATTACTCTCAACTTCTTTGCTCTCTTTACTCATCAGGCTGAGGGATTAATATCAGATTACTATAGGAAGTTGACAGAAATTCCAAAATTGTATGATTGTTTTGAGGCATCCTCCACTCCCTTATTTGATTGGAAAAGAAGGCCAAGTAACCCCTCTGCTGGCCTGTGAAGTGTATTTTCTGGTAACAGCATAATTAGGAATTTAAAAAAAACTAGAAGATCCCTAAATGTTCTAAATTAAACAACGTATTTAAAAATAACCCATGCATTGAAGAAGGAGTCACAAACAAATTAAAAATATTTCAAGCTGAATAAAAATAAAAATGTAGCAAAATTTGTGGGATGCAGTTAATGCAATGCCTGGCAAAATTTTCAGTTTTAAAGGATTTCATTGTTTCAATGTCCTATATCTGGTCTATCTTGGAATATATTCTATGTGCATGTGAAAAGATGGTCTGTTCTGCATTTGTTGGATATAGCGTTCTATAAATATCAATAAGAACAAGGTGATTGAGAGTGATATTCATATCTTCTGTATTCTTACTAATTTCCTCTAACCTTTTTCAATTTCCAAGAGAGAGGTATTGTGTTTTTTAAGTACGGTTGCGTACTTTTCTATTTCTCTCTTTTTTTCTGTGAGTTTTTGCTTCGTACATTTAGAATCTCTTACTTGGTGCAAACATATTTAGGGTTGATACATCTTCCTGATGAATTATCCTGTTTATCATTATCAAAAATCTCTGTCTCTCTTTTTAAAGTCTTTGTCTTATATTTTACATTTTTCCGATAAAGCTGTAGCCTCACTAACTTTCATATGCTTCCAGTTGCGTGATAGATTATTTTCCATCCTTTTATTTTCACTGTACTTCTTGTAAACAGATAAAATTGGGTCTTGCTTTTTTAACCATATGGTTTCACTGGTGACTTCTATCAACTATTAAAGGAAGAAATATTACCAATATTAAACACACACATTCAAAAAATACTGGAAGAGTAAACACTTCCCAATTTACCTTGATACCAAAACCTGGTATCAAGTTTTTTGCTAAGGAATAGACACAAAAGGCTTTAACAAAATGTTAGCAAATTTAATCTACCAATATATAAAAAAAAATGCATCATTAACAAGTTAGGCTTATCTGAGGATTAACACTGAAATATCAAACAATTTTATTCACCATATTAACAGGATAAAGGAGAAAAATCTTGTGACCATCACAATAAATGCGGAAAAAAGCATTTGACAACATTAAATAATCTTTAGTCATAAAAACCCTTACCAAGTCTAGAATAGAAAAAAATTTCCTCCATTTAATAAGAGTACCTACAAAAATCTATAGCTAATGTTAGACTTAATTAATCGAGTGCATTCTTCAAGATAGAGAACAAAGCAAGAATATTCATTGTTGTAACTTGTACCCAACATGGTATCAATAGGTCCAGCAATGGTAGTGCAGTAAGAAAAGGCACAAAGTTTGGAAAAGAAGTAAAATCTTTTTTTTTTTTTATTCACAGATGACATAATTAATTTTATACAAAACCCAAAGGAATCTATAAAGCAACTACCTGAACTAATTAAGACTGACAGATTCTAAATATGCAAGTTCAACATAAAATAATCAATTGTATTTCTGAAAAATTTAAAACTGCATTAACTATAGCATCAATAAGTATAAAATACTTACTCATATGGTAGAGGCCTTCATCACATAGAGGCTCAGGGCTTCAGTTCTGGAAAACGACCTTGTCTTTCTGTAATGTTTCCTTCATTTCGTATGTGCTTTATGGAATTGCAATTAGTTAAGATACTTGAACTCCTAAATTAATAACGTGAATTTTCTTTTCCCTTTTTGTTCAACTCTCAACATTTTCTTTATATTTTTCATCATTCTTCACTTTTAGAATGAGACACAGAGAACCTGGGTAATTCTTCAGGATCACTCAGTTAATCTTTGTTTGAACTGCTCTTTGGAAACAGAACACATGACTTTAGCGACTACACAATACTGCTTCTTTTAGAAAATGCTTTTGTAATGAATAACCTGATGTTTAATAAGTGTATCCTATAGGGCAGAGAAGCCACAAAAAGATATTACAATGCATTCATAATACTATGAGAAAATATAAAGATGAGGTTTTATAAAAGTGATACCATAAAAGGTTCCAACTGTTTTGGTTTGGAACTATGATAAATCTTGATATTGAATTGATTTTTCTAGTAAACATTTACAATAAAATAGAACTGGAATTTTTTCTTGTTCCAGATTGCAAATTCCTCAAGGTCAAAGGCCATATTATATTAAGTTGTATATCTCAGAATGGAATAATAGCTTGTTATAGATGACTTATCACTGATATTCTAAAATTTTGGAAGTCAAGTTATTTATATGAATGATTAAAAAGATGTACCTAATGGCTAATTGGACAGCATACTTATAATTAGGCTCAGAGCTTATTCCCTTTTTTTGAAACTGAAAGTATGGATAATACATGCCATATGTTTTTAAACTCATTTTTGTAACTATAACTTAAAATTGCTATTAAAGTGCTAGAGCCTTATATATTTATTTTACTTTATTATTTTTTCCATCTGCTAAGGGATATTTTAAATAGACATGAGAGTCTGATGAGTATCTTTGCATAGATTTCTACTTAAGCCATTGTTTACATTTTTCTTCATCTTTTTGGAATAAGGCAATAAAATAGTGTAAATAAGTAAATTCATATTTCAAACAGTTATAATAGTATGTGGTACATATGTAACATTTAGAATAGCACTAATATAAAAAGGGATATTAGGAACTTACCAATATTTGGCTTTGTAGTTTCATGCCTAATCAAAGTTAAATGTTGACTTCTAATTTGAAAGTCAACACTTCTAATCTAGCTGGAGTCCTTGATGAAACTCCTTGGCTGCATGTGCTATGCTGTCACAAAGAGGGAAGCTGCTGCCATTAAAGACAGGAATGTTGGTCTTTGAGCATTCCTACGCAATCTTCTCATGGCTTCAGTACACATTCCCTGCTTCCTATGATATCTAGTCCTTGGTTCTGAAAAATCTGTATCAATTTAAAACCAGTGCAGCCGAACCTCTGTAGTAGTGCTTATCAATCCTGGCTGCACTAATACATCTGTTAAATGATTTGACACCAACACGGTCTTTTTTAATAAATCTGAAATAGGGCTTAAGGATCTCTATTCTTAAGAGGTTTGACTGGCTATTCAGATTGAGTACCCTGCATCATGGGAGCTGCTTTTAGAGGCAGCCAGAAGTTGGGTCCAGCAACCACATATCAGAGCTGGCCTACATCATTCTAAAGATGACAACATCTAGAGGAAAATCCTGGAAAGAAAAAAAAAATGTCATAGTAGGAAACAGAATCCTAGAATATATGTCCCCACTAGAAATGTATTATAGGCACAAACCAAAAGATTCCTGCTATTAATGCCAAAAAATATATAACGCATTTTCAGGTCTTTTGGTCTTCAGTGGCAAATGAGTTTGTACTTAAGTGGGCAGAAAATTAGCCAAGTCATCCACATACTTTGCTAGCCAGCACTAGATGTGTATAAGGTCCATGGGGTGGGTATTGGAATTCTACTTTCCTACCGGATTTAACTTTCTTTTCATAACGCACCCTTTAACGATTCTGTGAAACAAAAGAACGTCTAATTTTCAAATTAAAGTGCCTTTATTTTGCTTTCAGTCTTGAGTGCTAGAACTCAAGTGGATGTAAAGTGCTAATTTTTTGCTTACTTTCCTCAACACAGAAGATATTTTCGGTTCTGGCAACCATCTTTGTGGATCAGCTGGCCGTGATTCTGATTTCGATGCTCTGTAGGCTCCCTAGTAACTTTCAAGAATTTATCTTTGTATCTAAGGTTTTCCATTCCTTCTACAATTTATTTAATGTAGATTTATTTTTACTTATTTTTTTCTAAAGCCTATAGGCCCCTTCAATTTGAAGCTTATATTTTTATTTACTTCTGGAAAAATATCTGTCAGTTCTTCAAATACTAACTCATTCTCTCGTTTTCAAAATCCCATTATATGTATATTAAGTATGCACAAGCAATCATACATGTTTCTTAATATTTCTCTCATATTTTCTATCTACTTTAGACTACATGCTACATATGGGATGATTTTTTCAATTGATATATTATTTTATTGAGTGTATACTTGCTATTTGCTTCTTTTCCAAATTTATCTGAGATAGCTAGCTAGCTAGATATATTCCAGATCAACACATGTAAAATTCAGTGATTCTTTGAATAGATTTCTCTAAATACAAATGAAAATGCCTTTGGCTAATATAAAATGTTTTCAAAAGTTTATCTAGTAATCCTTTTTTTTTCAGATTTATTTCTAGGAATTTTAATGATTCAATAAGAAAGTATGGATTTCCGGAATGCTAGGTTAATAATACCAAATGAGGTAAATAGACATGGACCCTGTCTTCATGGAACTTAACCTTTAAGAAAAAATACAGACTTGATTTTATGATTGTTTGGAGGTTTAAATGAGAATGTGTGTAACATTTAGTGTCTGTCTCTTGGTAATTGTTCATAAATTAACTATTATTAATTTGTATGAAAATAATACTCGAGGTGTTATGAAAAGTGAATTGTATGGTTCTGTGGGAGTCTATAAGACGAACAGGGAGGTCTCCTAAGGAAGGCCTAAGAACGACATACCCACTAGATGAGCAAGGATGGAGCCTATTAATCCTGAAAACCAATTATTGCCCTTCTTCTGCCTTGCTCCATGTCCAGGGAGAAGGCCTATTAGCTGGTTTCTGGCTGCAACTAACCAGTGGGAGACACTGGTTGGAGAAGAAAGAGGAATGGGAAAAGCCAGAGTATTTCTCTCCCACCACAGGGGCCTTCACTAGCAGCAGCTACTTCTCCTCCATCATGTTTTTGGCTCCTGCCCAATAAGCCTACTATGGTTTCAACCTCTGCTGTATGAATCAAGGCCCTGGGCTTCAGAAACATGCCTCTTCCTGTTTTCATACACACTGGCTTCCAGCTCTTGCTATTCTCTGCCCTCTCTTGGGCTTCTCAGCTCCTCCACCTCCTGCGTAACCAACTTCCTTGCACTCAGTTCTCTCTGTGACAAATATTTGAAGTGGCTTTTGACTTTTAGGAACACTGTGAGGCACTAGGTAAAAACAGGTGATGAGATATGTTGTAGACAGCACAAAGAGTATATTTAAAGGTCTCACTATGAGAAGAGGCAAACGGGATTGTATTTTTATGGATTCTAGAAAGCCACCAGAAAATGTGGAGAAAATATTCTTTTGAGAAAGTAATCGTGTGCTGACACAGAATTGAAGATTTTTTAAAGATTTATTAAACATTACGATGCAGTTTTTCAAGATTTCCCATTCTCTAAAATGTTATTACTATTGGAATGTGAACAAACAGATATTATTAGATTCTGTCTCACTCACTATACACTTCAGTACTTGGCTTCACTACTCACTAGTTACATGACGTACAAGTTACTTTACTTTTTGTTGCCTCAGTTTATTCACACATAAAGTGGAAATTATAATAGTAACTTATTTACTTCATAAAGTACCTACAATGGTGCCTAGTTATAGTGAGTATTCTCAAATTGTTAGTTCTTGTTTTATTCTTATTTTTTTTCCTCAATTTTGAAGGGAGAGAAAGCTATGGGAAGTGAGGATGGTATATGTGCTTTGCCTAACCAAGATTTTAAGCAGACCTACAGTACTATGGAAGAAAGGAAGTGAAATCTGGAAATGTTACTAGGCTTCAGATTTTGAAGATTTGTGTATGACATATAAAAGGTAATTAAATATCTAGAGCATTCAAAAATATCCTGAGTCTGCTTTAGATAATGAAATTGGAAGGAAGTGATAATAGAGATTAGAAGTAATTTGGAAAGTTCTGGTAACCCTCCAGGAAAGATGTCAACAAAGACACCACTAGCCCATATGGCACCTTTGCTAATTGAAAAATGACTCCTCTTCCTCCACGCACATGCAATTCCATGCAGAAGTATATGGTTTGGTAGACAGGCTCATAAGCCTGGTTCTTTTATGCAGTTCACAAACTGCCTCCGCTTATTGTGCAAGCAGCTTTAGACACTACAAAAGGGCTTAAGGGTGGTAAAGATGGCTTAAAGAATCAAAGTGATTGAAAAAAAAAAAAAAAACCACCCTCACAGGGTAATTCTTGGCCTTCAATGACAGTTACATAAGGATTAGGCTCACTCCTCAAGGAGATTTAACAGATGTGAATACTTTATGGATAATGACAGGCAAGGATGCGATAAGAGACGGTAAGATACAGTTAGAGAATCCACCAATGTTTTCTAAAACAAATATTAATTTCAAGTCAGTGTGACTCTTTCTGCTAATGAAACTCAAGGACATAGCACAACAGTAATAATCTTACTCCATTATTAATTTTGTGGTTTTTTCTTCAAGGAAAATTCTTTCCCTGGCACATATTAATTTTATTTATTCCTCATAAAAGAAGAGCAAATTTGTTTTTTAATATTCTTTGGAATATTATTGAAAAACATTTTCATAAAAAGCCAAGCATCAGCCAGGCGCGGTGGCTCACGCCTGTAATCCCAGCACTTTGGGAGGCTGAGATGGGTGGATCACGAAGTCAGGAGATCAAGACCATCCTGGCTAACACGGTGAAAACCCGTGTCTACTAAAAATACAAAAAATTAGCCGGACGTGGTGACGGGCACCTGTAGTCCCAGCTGCTCGGGAGGCTGAGGCTGGAGAATGGCATGAACCTGGGAGGCGGAGCCTGCAGTGAGCCAAGATCGCGCCACTGCACTCCAGCCTGGGCGAAAGAGCGAGACTCCGTCTCAAAAAAAAAAAAAAAAAAGCCAAGCACCTTTGGCATTTGTTACACAAGAATACATTGCTTCATACATGTAGCAAATATTCATTAAGCATGCGTTGTAGGCTATCTGTGAAGTCTTTGTCTGTGTTTCATACATGCATACCTTTAAGCTTTGTATAAAATTAGTGTTTTTAGCCATAGCCTCCTAAACAAAATATAATGTTGTGCAATTTCTTATAATCAGAAAATTTTAATCATTTCTTTTAAAATATACTCTGAGTGCTTCAAATTTTCAGATACTCCTTGGCAGAATTTGGGAGCATATTGCAAGCATCATTGGTTTGGCACTGTCGATAGCTTACCTAATTTACTGGGTATATTTTAGCACATTTTTCATTTGATTATAGCTGCCACTGATATAAATGCTATCCTCACATGAAAGTTACAGCAGTAGTGACAAGTATAGATGTCAATTTCAAAATTATGGACTGAAGCATTGAGCTAAATTATTCCCTGAGACAGTTTGGCATGTCTAGATTCATGAAAATAAGTGACGAATGTCACTCTTTCTAATTAGGTGACATGCTGGAGGTACCATATGAATACAGCTAAGTTTTGGCATGAACTTAGAGGCATAAATATGTTAACTTTTCCATATTTTATTCATATACAGTATAAATAATTTCAAATCTGCATATTTAAAGAAATACATTTTTAAAGAAATATATTTTTATTTAATATATATAATATATTAAATATATTTTTTATTTATTATTTAAAGAAATATATTTTTAAAAACTGAGGCAAGTTTAACCTGGTTTACAAATCATCCTACGGTACTGATTAGAAAAAAAAAAGTGCACTACATTTGAAGCAAGAGCACCTATAACTTTCTCTATAGTTGAGAGCAAAATTATGCATCCTTTGGGACATAATGGAACTTTGCAAATCCAATTATATCTGCCAATTCAAAGAGTTTTCATTTCGTCTTGCTTTATCTACCAAAGTTATTTTTAAAAGCACTGGCAGATAAAATTAGCATAATTTATTTAAAAGTTAAAAGAAAAGCACTGTGGGAGTACTGACATCAGTAAAATGACATCATAAGAAGTCCTAGCCCCTCCACAGAAATATTGATTAAGCAGTAATACATGGAGCGAAATACCTTTATGAGAATTCCAGAATCCAGTTAAAAAGTTGCAGTATCCCAGGTGAGCACAAAGCTGGGAACACTTGCATTAAAACAGGTAAGAAGAGCAATTTTACTTTACCTGCATCAGCCCATTCCCAACACCAAGAGAGAATGTCCTGGCTCCCGGCTTCTCTGTCAAGGGAAAAGAGAAGAGTGGAACATGCATGTAAAGTTCTAGCTCTTTGGAGGGCTGTCTGGGGGAATAGTTTCTGTCAGTACCTCATTCAGAGCACTGACAGAACTGGCAGAGTTTGCACTCCTGGAGGCCCACTGAGAACAAGAAGAGGAGGGCATGGCTTGGTCCAATCAGCATGACTTGGTGTGAATAGAAAAGGTACACAACTTGAAGCTTCCCCTTCAGGAGGAAAGGAGAGGAGTGGAGAGTGTATCCTGCATTTCAGCTCCTGGGATGGCTACTCAAGCAACTGGTAATTGTCTTGCCTTACTTAGAGCCCTGATTAGAAGCCAGAATACTTTGGATTTGGAGTTCAACTCTCCTTACATCTCAAGGAACTGTCCAGAACAATTAGGCAACAAAAAGAAATAAAGGGCATACAAATAAAGAGGTACTCTGTTCACAGATGACATGATGTTATACGTAGAAAACCCTAAAGATTTCACAAACTGTTAGAACTAATATATCAGTTCAGCAAAGTTGCAGGATACAAAATCAACACACAAAAAATCAATTACATTCTGTACATTAACAATGAATAATTCAAAAAGGAAATTAAGAAACTAATCTCATCTACAGTAACACCAACAAAAATAATTAGGGAAGCAAAAGACCTGTAAACTGAAAATTATTAAATATTGATTAAATGAATTAAAGAGGACCTAAATAAATGAAGAAGCTCTTGTGTGCATGGATTTGAGGACTTAATATTGTTAAAATGCCCATGCTACCCAAAGCAATCTACAAATTCAATGCAATCTCTACCAAAATCCCAATGGCATTTTTAGAGTGAATTGTATAATTGTTTTTTCAATTCTATAATTTGGAAAAACTCCCCTATCTCCCATGGAACCTCAAAGGACTCTGAATAGCCATAACAGTCTTCAAAAAAAAATAATAACCAAAATAGAGGCTTCACATCCCTCGAGTTCAAAACTACAGTATTAAAACATTATATTACTGCCATAAAGACATATAGACCAATGGAACAGAAGAGAGCCAAGAAATAAACTCACTCAAATATGTTCAAATGATCTTTGTCAATGGCATCAAGACTATACAATGGGGAAAGGATAGTTTCTTCAAGAAATAGTGTGGGGAAAACTGAATACCCACACACAAAAATCAATTCAAAATGGATTAAAAATTTAAACATAAGATGGGAAACCATAAAATTCCTAAAAGAAAACACAGAAAAAGCTTCTTGCCACTTGGTCTTGGCAATGATTTATTGGATTTGACACCAAAAACAGGGTCAACAAAAGTAAGAATAGACATGTGGGATAACATCAAACTAAAAACTTCTGCATAACAAAACAACAGAATAAAAAGGCAACTACAGAATGGGAGAAAATATGTACACATGACATATCTGATAAGGGGTTAATATTCAAAATATACAAGAAACTGTTAAAATTCAAAAACAAAATAAACCAATTTAAAAGTGGGCAAATAATTTAAAAATTTTTTCCAAAGAAGAAAAACAAATGACCAACAGATCTGTGAAAAGATACTCAGCATCACTAATAGTTAGGGAAATGTAACTCAAAACCACAGTGAGGTATCACCTCTTATCTGTCAAGATGGTCATAATCAATTTTTTTAAGTGTTAGCAAGTATGCGTGCTAATAAAAAAAAGAAAACTGTTAGCAGGGATGTGGACAAATTAGAACCTTTTTGCATTTTTGATAGGAATGTAAAATGTGCAGCCACTTTAGAAAACAGTATGGAGGTTCCTCAAAAATGTATAAAAAGAACTACCATATAATCCAGCAATCCCACTTCTAGGTATTTATCCAAAACAATTGAAATCAGGATCTCAAAAATATATTTATGCCCTTATGATTATTTCAGCATTTTTCACAATAGCCAGGAGGTGACAACATCTTGAGTGTCCACAGTAGAATATTACTTTGCACCTGTCACGTGCAAAAACATGGATGAACTTTGAGGATGTTATGCTAAGTGACATGAGCTAATCACAGAAGGACAAATACTAAATGTTTATACTTATATGAGGTATCTAAATAGTCAAACGCATAGAAACAGAAAGTAGAATGGTGGTTTCCAGGGGTTGAGAGGAGGAGAAAATGGGGAATTGCCATTCAATAACTATAGAGTTTCAGTCATGCAAGATGAAATTGTTCTAAAGATTTGCTGCACAACAATGTGTATATAATTAATAATCCTGTAATGTACACTTAAAAATTTGTTAAGAAGTTAGATCTCATGTTATTTTACCACAACAAACAAAAGCACTATAGGACTAAGATAGACATGATACTAAGCACCTTACATTTATGTTAGGAAGAAAATGAAAATATCAAAGTGTGAAAGTACAAGAAACTTTAGATAAAAATATCAAAAAAGGGGAAACTTAAAACTTATGCCATTGGTTTAATTATGTTGTTATACTTTCATCTTACCAATGGAAATTATATGTATAAAACGCAAATGAAATTTTGGGTGAATTATAATAATGTGAACTGCTGATAGTTTACCTTTTATTTCAACAAATTCAAGTGAGCGAAAATATATCATAATTGCTTTTTCTCCATTTTAATTCCTGATAGATCCTTGCTTCCAAAATTAGAGTTGTGATAACAAGTCATGATAACCCTATTGAAGTTGCCAGTCTTGTCGCACAAATCATGTGCCAAATAGACTTTAAGATGCCTCTGTGTCGATGCACTTATGTAGTTATGCTAGATGAAGAAGCAATGTTATTACTCTAAATATAGGAAATCCAGCTTCTTAATTTTAAAAACCCATTTTTGAATCTTTTTTCTATAAGTTCATTTTTACAAAGATGATAACTGCTATTAGGTTTCAAGGGAAGTTATACGACTTATCTTTCTGCAAACAAGTGAGAGAAAAGTTGGGACAGGTTAATAATGAATATGGCAACTTGCCTGCTACTTATTCACCATTAATAAATGATAAATTGTTTTAATAACAAACTGGCTGTGCTTCTCAGAAATGAAATTAATTTTTAAAATATGCATTTTGATAAATTATCAAAATTACCCATTCCAAATATGTTGGCCAGTATTTCAAATAGTTTGGCTTCAACTTGGATGCCCTGTTGTCATTCATCATAATTGAGGTTTTCCCTTAAGCTGGTGTAATATTCTATATCTCAAAGCTAATTGGTCTTATCCAACCAAGTTTAGGCACTTCAAGAAAGCTATGAACTTGCTCAGGTTCTGTGATAAATTACTACTCCATAAATATTTAGTGAAGTTAAATAAAAGAGTTCACAAACCTTACAGGTATGGTTGAATATATTTACTACTAAGACAGTTGATAAGTTATGGGTTACATTCAAGTGCTAGTAATATAAACCGCCCAAAACTGTCCCAAACCAACCTGTGTTTTATTTTTTCTGTAATTATCTCTACTATCATGCAGGAGGCTGATGAGGTAGCTCAGAGACACCCTGGAGAGTACAGCTCCTTGCAGTTTTCTGCCAAGAGAAGCCAGTAGAACCTGTCCTTTTTCCTTTTAAAGAGCTTTCCCTAAGACTCCTAGTAACTTTGTTTTATATCATTTTAGCTTGTATTGGGTCACATTGCCACTCTTACAGTCATTGCAAGTTGGGAAATGCAAGATTTTAACATTTATGTACAAAATTGGGGCTCTATTGGTAAAGAAAAGGAACGTCTTCCAAAACATGCCTAAAGAAAAATCTTTGACTTTTACTTGTACATTACCTGATAAATGCAAGAAATTTTATGGTTTGTTTCTTGAGCTATAGATACTAGAATTGTATCACATTACATGTAAATGATTTAAAACATAGTTTGTTCCTAATGTTAATAATGCTTCCTGCAAGTCAAACCATCAGATCTTCAGTGTGGCCCAACATTGTAAATAAGAATATCCCGACTTAATATTAGCTATTTGAAAAGCCTGTATGTTAATTTGAATATTGGACTACATATTGAAATTAATCTTTCATATTTACATTGTTTTCCAGATAAGGAGTCATTTGAACTGCCTACATTCTCACATACAGTTATGGCTGTTTCATATGTTGATAAGAATGCCTTTTGTCAAAGAAACAATAAGTGGTTATTTAATTTAGATTTGATATACACAGAAATGGGATGCAAAAGAGCCAGTTAGTATATTTTTTCAAGTAGAAAAAAATAGTAAGAATTTGAAGCATTACCAGTACCATAATCACCAAGATGGAAACATGCTTACTTTTTTGTCAGCTTTTAAAATTTTCCCCACAAACATTACTCTAAGGAAATTCCTGAAAATTTTGAGTTCTTAGATTTATTGGATGGTATATTGTCAGTTTGACATACTGGCTTCTGTAATAATGATAAGCCATGTAATAACATGAACAAAACTGCAACTCTCTAATAATTGTTAGCAAGGCCTGATGAGTGATCCTGCAAATAGACTATATTATATCACATTTGTCATATGAGTTTGTAGCACTAAGGTAGACTAATGCTGTTTTGAAACATTGTAGTACTTGGTTCAATTCCAGTATGTGGAATGGTAACTATTTCTTTTTTACTAACTCACATATTTTGGGGAACCTTCTCCAAAATACACATAAACTTAAGACTTCATAGTTAAAACTGCAGGTGTTATATTATCAAACTCTGTTGCAGCATATGTTTATTTAACATTCATCAAATGGAGTACTGATTTGTTCAAACCACTTTAATTGACATTGAGGCTACAGTGGTGAACATGACTTGATTTCTTCCCTCAAGGAGTTAATAGTCTGA
The DNA here is from genome assembly GCF_028878055.3 of Symphalangus syndactylus. Lineage (NCBI taxonomy): Eukaryota > Metazoa > Chordata > Mammalia > Primates > Hylobatidae > Symphalangus > Symphalangus syndactylus. The sequence goes on from NC_072441.2 coordinate 23,893,027, forward strand.
TTCAGTGAATGCCAGTGGTAATTCATGCTTGAAAGATGCTTCCTCCGTGTTATTGTAATGAGAGGGCTCTGGGTTAACCGCTTGGTTATATTGGGTACAACAATAACAATAGTAGAAATAAACAATTTTAGCACCAATGTAATGGGAACTATCAAGAAATGACTACCATAATCCTTTATTATATTATAATTATTTAAAAGGAAAAGAAAGGGAATAGAAAAAAAAGGAAAGGAGAGGAAAAGGAAAACTAAAGGAAAGGACAAGACATAAATATTTAATGAGAAGCAAAACATTATAATGTTTCATTTTATTGTAAACCTCCACAGTCTGTTATAAACCCCAAATTAGATACTTACATTGTGTGTCTGTGTATGTGTGTGTGTGTTACTGGTTACTGACCTAAATTCACACTGACCTAATTTCTCACCAGCATTTCTATGTTACTAAATTGATAAACATTCCTAACATATCATTATTCTATGATTAATCTGGAAGACTAAAAGAATAATATTTTAAAAGTATAGTGACCAGCTAAGAGCATTATAATTATTTAAAACAACAATTTATTGGAATTTTAATAGCACTATCTTTTGCATAGATGATTTCATGCAAGGATTAGCAGTGCTTCAAGATATTTATTATAGGTAGAATTATTTCAGAATGACATATAAAATCATATATGGAAGCAGATTATAAGTTTATCCGTATCATCCAATTTGAAAAGTATAAGATTCCCAAGGATCCTCTTCATCCAGGTGCTATGTATCTGAACTGCCACAAGTAAAATGTATACATTGTATTTTTCCCCGATGTGTCTTCCGTATGTAAAGTATTAAAAGTTATAATATTGAATTAATTGACCCTATGATGTTATTGACTTACCTAGGTCTGCAGAGAATGTAGAAGGGATAAAGGCAGAGAAAGCATAGGAAGAAAGGAAAATTAATCCAAGGAGACTCGAGGGCTCATGCAGATGAATTTTCTTCCTATTTTAAAGTTTTGTCTAGGAATAGTCCTGCTAAAATAACCAGTATTTGTCATGTTTCAGGCTGTTCCTTATTTCAGGTTCGTCACCACAGTCACAGACTTATTTATCCTCTGTGCTTTTTCATAGAACATTCACCAGTCAAATAAATTCCTTTGATTTAATACTATCAAAAATGATGGGAGCCTTTTGGTTAAAATCCATATACTATTTTATTGATTCTTTCCAATGTATCTCTTAGCAGCTGTTTTTCAATTCATCATTTTTAACCCATAGAATCAGCATTTAATGGCTCTTACTTGAGCCTAAAGTAACAATATGTATTCTTAGTAATATTATTCTGATGTAATACAAAAAAACTAGGGTTAACAGAAGCGTTAGAGATTTTGGAATGAGTGAAATGTGAATCCTATCTTTGCTACTTCCTGTCTTTGTCATTTCTGGCAGCTTAGAGACGGCATTTCTAAGGCTCCATTACATCATATTTTTAGTATAACATATTTTAAATAATTCATATTAGCTTGTTTTATCTCTTCTAAAATATATCATCATGACAACTGAATTTATTTGTTTTTTAAAATGGGATCTCCATTATCATCAGCATGAAGCACCAAACACCCTGAAAGTACCTTTCCATAAAAACAACTAAAAAATCTGGATAAAACACAAGCGATATATTTTTTAGTGAGTTGCCACAATGGCTAAAAAATTAGGAGGTAGCTAGAAGCTAAATCAAGGAGAATCTCCTAGAAGGTAGGTAAGAATTGAAGGTAGATTTAACTGTAGACCTTGAGCTCCTGTTTTGGTGGCTGGAAATGGTCTTGGAGTCGGGAAATAAAGCTTAGATATTCTTTGGAGTGGAATACACTAATGAGAAACTAAAAACAACCCTCAAAGACAAATGTCCAGAAAAGTAAGTTCCTTATATAAAACATACAAAGAAACAAGAAACCATAAAAGGAACCACACCCTGTATCAAAGTCAGCAGTAACAAGAATCAAAAGAATCACATCGCAAAGTTTTTAAATACTAGAACCTTCTAAAGTGTGTGTGTTTCAGGAAATACACAATGGAAATGTGAGAAAAGAACAAGAGTCTACAACAATAACTGGGTGGATTTCTGAAAATAAGAAAGGTACAATTAAATAAACCAACAAGGTATGATGACACATCCTGAGGTTAGCAACAGCAAAAAGTCATTTTCGCCTGCATGTCTAAAGGAGCATAGAAGAGGAGAGGTTACAGGAAATTGGAGGTAGCCGTAATTGGAGCTATAGGATAGGGTTGTCCAAGAGGAACTGCAAACTTTGGTAGAAGAATGCAGCTTCTGCTCACCCACAGCCTACTAAGGAGGCAGGTTGGGAAATAAATACTCCTTTCTCTCCCCACACTCAAATGTCCTGCTGGTACTTTTCATTGGCCAAGCACACCTGGACACCAGAAGCAGGAAAACTTAGAGGATGCCTAACAGAGAGGTTGCTGAGCCAGAAAATAGAGCAGAATGGAGAAGAGAGAATCTGGCGGGATAAAAGAATTCCCAACACAGGAGAACAATGAGGATAGAGTGAAAAGGCATAAGCTACAAACAGAGTTGTAAAAGGAAAAAAACAAATATTCACAGATAAAATAGATGATGGCATTTCAGAATTGCTGAGAGACAATACATCTCTAATCCAAAAAATAAAACCAGTAAAAAAATGTATAAATAGACAATGTCATAGTGAAACTGAAGAACACCAAAAACAAAGAAGACCTTAAACAATCAGCCAAAAAAAAAGATTACCTTTCAAGGAAGGACAGTTGAATTAATAACTAATATCTCAACAGCTGCAATGACTCCATAGAATACAACTATATACGTTTAATTCCTCATCTAGCAAAAGACATTTTTCAACAAGAGGGACAAAATATGGACATTTTCAGAAGAACAACAGAGAGGGTTTAAAAAATGTCTTGACACACTTTAAAGAAAATTCTAAAGGATGAAGTTCAGAAAGAAACAAAATAAAGATAAAAGGCACTAGATGCGATAAAGAATAGTAAACAAATATTACATATGTAGATATATCCAAACATAGAAAAATCATGATTTCCAAAGTAGAAAACATAAAAAATAAAATGAAACAAGGAAAAAGGGTCCCAATTCAAAAGAAGAGAAGAAAAGCAAAATGGAAAATCTGTATAAATAGCACAAAATAAGATAGTAGACTTAAATTCAAGTTATCAGCAAATCAGATAAATGCAAATATAATCTGATTTAAAACTGAATTTAAAAAAATCTTTTATAATTCACAACCATATTTTTTTTCAACAGGCATATCTTAAATGTAAGAACCCCAAAACAACTTATTGCCAAAGTATGGAAAATGATATTCCAGGCAATTAATACTCATGAGGGGTTCTGCAACTATATTATCAGATAAGCAGATTTTAAGGCAATTATTATTTTTAGCTCTTACAATCACTACATAATGATAAAAGGTTCAATCCATCAGAATATTATAACTTCTGTATACTCAATATAGTCAAATTACAAAAAGCAAAAAAATGAGAGAACTGTAGGAAAAATAGACAAATTAACTATCATATTGGGGGCAGTGTTTATGCTTTTCTCACTAGTTAATAGACAACCAGAAACAAAATCAGCAACTTTCGAATTAATACACATTCTTTCCAAAGCACACCTCAACAATGAATTCGGCAAAAAAGTAGATAAAAGCCGATGTTAGATGTTGATATGCAGTAAGGTAAAAGAAAAAGTACAGCCTGGTAAGGAGGATGAAGAATGTTGATGTAGGAGTGGTATGCCAAGATAGGATTAACTGGTTCTCAGGAAAGGCCCCTGAAAAAGTAACATTTGAATAAGGACTTAATGAAAGTATTCCAAAGAGAAGACATTGCTAGTGTAAAGGCCTAAGGCGGGTGAATATTGTATATGCTCAAGTTGATTAGAAGGGGAAATAAAAGATTTGAGGGAAGGTCACAGGCAACCAAACATAAAGCGCCTTTGTAAAGATGTCTTTTGCTCTGTGTGAAATAGGAAGTCCTTAGAGTGTTGGAGGCAGTGCAGTGACACAATTTGACTCATGATTTAAAAGGACCCTCTGGCTGTTGAATTGAGAACAGATAATGACGGAGATGGATTGTAGCATAGAGGCTGTACACGTATGCTCTAACATTCCTTTAATGTGTTATATATTTAATATATTTACATTAACATAAATAACTTATCTAGATATGCACAAAAGAAGCCAGTAGAAGATAGCCAAAAAGAAAAAAGAAAAGTCCTTGGCCATGTTGGGGTAAGGAACTTGAAAATGAAATGCCAGGTTCAGGGTTTAAAGGGGAAGTGTTACGTCCCAGAGATGTGATACTTCCTCATGACTCCACAAAGTTTTGGAAAAAAAAGAACAAAGATTTTTTAATGCTCCTGGAACTAACATAGAACTATGTGATGTCCACTGACCACTTCAAGCTGCTAGTATATTCACTCAATCGCAAATAAAAATTTAATTTTTCCCAAGAACCTATCTTCCTAAATAAATGAGTCATCTTGATTCTTCTTTCCCTAGTAAAAGATACAGCATATTCCATTTTCTCATCTCAGTGTAAAATCCTAAGAGATTAAAAGTATTTTATGCCTTACAACATCCCAGAAATTATAACCATGAGTGTGATCATAATGATTTATTTTTCTCATCAATGAGTCATAGCCATCAAACAGTACTCACTTGATTAATCGTAACAGTTCATTTATTTTAAAAAATGCTGAGTATCTTTTACTCTGAGTGGTCAGCACCATCTGCAACAATCCTAGAGAATTTCCAGGAGAACATTGTGTCAATACTCAAAAAGCCCCTGATCTAGTGACTAGAAACCATTGCCTCATAATCATAACTACAGCTCAGAGACAATCACCATGGGTAGGACCTGGAAGGAGAGCAGCTGAAGGCAGAAGTCCAGGGAACCACTTGGTCTTTACTTCCCCGGATTATAAAATGAAGGTCATTTATATTCTATGTATGGTATATATTTAGACATTTATGAGCGTTTTGAAAAGAATGACATTTTTTTCATATTAGCCGACTCTCCTCATTTCACTTTGAGGAAGGAACGCACGCTTTTCTTACAAAAGCATTACATTCCCTCCACACACATCTTTTATTCTGCATCTAACAGCTGCCATATATGGTAGTAGTTCCTTCCCTGAGACACAAGAAGGCTCCAGGGGAAGGTGCAATAATCTGAACACGAGCAGAACAGTTTTTTCATTTAGGCAATTTTGCTCAGGTGGGAAGATTGTAGGAATCAGAAAACCTGAGCTTGAATCTGGCTTTGCAGTGACCTTGGACAAGTGGGTCTTAATTTCTTCATCTCTAAAAGACTAAACCCACTGGTCTTATCCTCATCTTTATGAAGATAAATAATATATGTAAAGATGCTCTATAACCATAAGCTTAGTAGTACTGTGTAGGGCTTACATTTATTGCTAAAACCATTCAATCATTTAAAAATAAATATTTAATGTTTGCTGTGGTCCGTGCTGTTTACAAAAGGTAAAATCTAGATTTTTCAAGACATTCGTGATACCAATCTATTCTGAATTCTATTTCTTTGAAAATAAAGTGAGAATAATGTACTATTGTGTTTGCTATTTTCCTAAATGTGTGACATGGCAATGAGTTTCTCTTTGCTGAAAGATTGCTGGTCTTTGTTCTTTTGGTAAATCATTGCTGCCCTTACAAATGAGGAATTTTGTTTAGTTTTCAACTTGACAGGACTTCACATATCTTTTTGTTTTGTTAAGCATTTCACTCTCTTTTAAGCAGTTTAGCTTTGGTTAACATGTGGTTTCTTTTCACACTAATCTTGCCGTTAAACTTTAGATTGTCCTTATTAACTATCAACTCAACATAGTTGGCTGAGATAATTGGGTATCGATTATTTTTGCACTGTCATTTGCAGTTCAAATTGGATCTTTATAAACACTTGAGACTTTATCAATGGCTATTGAAAGCTTGATATGCATGCTTTCAGCATAGTCCTGGTCTGGGATTTGGTTCACTGTGCTTCAAACTCTACTTTCCTTGGAAAAAAACTTAGTACCTTACTGATAAGGCAAGGCATGTGTCACTGCTTCTTCAACAATTTTCTCATTTCTCTTGAATTCAGAGCCAAATAAGGAAATCTAGAATTCTGAAGAGGTTTCTTGGTTTCAGGGTTTCATGAGGTTGGATGGTCAGAGTGCTGCCCTGTTCTTCTTTTTCCCTGGGCAGGACAGAGAAGACATTTATTATTATTTCCAACAATAAGATAGAAATCTTATTTCTTCTTTTTCCATAGAATGGTTAGTCCTACTTTCATTTTTAATTCCTTTTTTTATTTTTGCTTCCCATGAATTATTTCTGTTGAATTTTTAGACCTACAGAAGTGTGAGTCATATGTATGTTCAACAGTCATGCTAAGTAGAGGCTTTTAGATGTGCTGTAGTATGTAATACAGTTGTCACATGGTTATTTAGATTCAATAAGTTAAAATTCAGTACATTTTTTAATTTTAATTTTTAATTTTTAAGGACACATAGTAGGTGTATATATTTATGGGTTACATGAGATATTTTGATACCGGCATACAAATCATATTAGGATAAATAGGGTATTCATCACCTCAAGCATTTACCCTTTGTGTTGTGAGCAATCCAATTATGCTCTTTTAGTTATTTTTTAATTGCACAATTAAATTATTTCAACTACAGTCACTCTATTGTACTAGCAAATATTTAATACTAGGTCTTATTTATTCTTTCTATTTTTGATACCCATTAGCCCTCCCTACCTCTTCCCCTATAGCCTCACTACCCAGCCCAGTCTCTGGTAACCATCGTCCTACTCTCTGTCTCCATCAGTTCAGTCGTTTTAATTTTTAGCTCAAACAAATAAGTGAGAGCATGTAAAGTTTGTCTTTCTGTGCCTGGCTTATTTCACTTAACATAATGACTACCAGTTCCCTCCATGTTGTTGTAAATGACAGGACCTCATCCTTTTTCATGGCTGACTAGTATTTCATCGTGTATATGTACCACATTTACTTTAGGCATTTATCTGTTGATGAACACTTAGGTTGTTTCCAAATCTTGGCTGTTGTGAATAGGTCTGCAATAAACATGGGCTGTAGATATCTTTTTGATATACTGATTTCCTTTCTTTTGGATATATATACCCAATAGTGTTAATGCTGGATAATAAAGTAGCTGTATTTTTAGTTTTTTGAGGAACTTCCAAACTGTTCTCCATAGTGGTTGTACTAATTTACATTCCTATCAGCTGTGTACGAGGATTCCCATTTCTCCGCATCTCGCCAGCATTTGTTATTGCCTGACTTTTGGATAAAAGCCATTTTACCTGGGGTCAGATGATATCTCATTGCAGTTTTGAGTTACATTTCTCCGATTTTCAATGATGTTGACCACATTTCATATAACTATTTGCCTTTTGTATCTCTTCTTTTGAGAAATATCTATTCAGATATTTTGCCCATTTTTCATCAGATTATTAGATATTTTCCTATCATATTGCTTGAGTTCATTATGTAATCTGGTTATTAATCCCTTGTCATATGGGTAGTTTGCACATATCTTCTCCAGTTCTGTGGGTTGTTGTTTCACTTTGTTGATTGTATCCTTTGCTGTGCAGAAACTTTTTAACTTGATGTGATCCTATTTGTCTATTTGGGATTGGTTGCCTGTGCTTTTGGGGTACTCTTCGAAAAATTTTTGCCCTGATCAATGTCCTGGAGAGTTTCTCCAATGTTTACTTTAAGCAGTTTCATGGTTTGAGGTCTTAGATTTAAGTCTTTAATCCATTTTAATTTGATTTTTGCATATGGTGAGAGATAGTTTCATCTTTTTTGCCAGTGGATATCCAGTATTTCTACCACCAATAATTGAAGAAACTGTCCTTTCCGCAATGTGTGTTCATGGCACCTTCATCAAAAATGAGTTCACTGTAGATATATGGATTTATCTCTGGGTTCTCCATTCTGTTACACTGATCTATATGTCTGTTTTTATGCCAGTGCGATGCCATTTTGTTTACTACCGCTCTGTAGTGTAATTTAAAGTCAGGTAATGTGATTCCTTCAGTTTCCTTCTTTTGCTCAGGATGGCTTTCGCTATTCTGAGTCTCTTGTGGTTTCATATAAATATTAAAATTGTTTATTTCTGTGAAGAATGTCATTAGTATTTTGATAAGGATTGCCTTAAATCTGTAGATTGCTTTGAGTAGTAAGGACATTTTTACATTGATTGATTCTTTGTTCATTGTTCATTGTTGATTCTTCCAATTCATGAACATGGAATATCTTTCATTTTTGTGTGTTCTATTCAAATCTTTGCATTAATGTTTTATAGTTTTCATTGTAGAGATCTTTCACTTCTTGAGTTAAGTTAATTTCTAAGTATTTTACTTTATTTGTAGCCATTGTGAATGGGATTACTTTCTTTAATTCTTTCTCAGACTGTTCTCTGTTGGCATACAGAGGATACTACTGATTTTGTATCCTACAACTTTACTGAATTTGTTTATAAGTTCTAATAGTTTTCTTGGTGGAGATGTTAGATTTTTCCAGATATAAGATCATGTCATCTGGAAACAAGGATAATTTGACTTCTTCCTTTCTAATTTGTATGCCCTTTATTTCTTTCTCTTGGCTCATTGCCCTATCTAGAAATTCCAGGACTATGTTGAAAAACAGTGGGGAAAGTGGACATCCTTGTTGTGTTCCTGATCTTAGAGAAAGGCTTTCAGGTTTTCCCCATTAAGTATGATACTAGCTGTGGATCTGTCATATGGATCCACTCCATACTAGCTGTGGATCTGTCATGTGGATCTTTGTTATGTTGAGGTATGTTTCTTCTGTTCTCAGGTTTTTGAGGGTTTTTAAACATGAAGGGATGTTCAATGTTATCAAATGCGTCTTTAGCATCAATTGAAATGATCATATGGTTTTTGACCTTTATTCCGTTGATAGAATGTATTACATTAATTGATCTGCATATGTTGAACCATCTGTACATCCCTGGGATAAATCCCACTTGTTCATGATGACTGATCTTTTTAATGTATAGTTGAATTTGGTTCACTAGTATTTTGTTGTAAATGTTTGCATTAATACTCATCAGTGATATTGGCTGATAGTTTTCTCTTTTGATGTATCTTTGGGTTTGGTATCAAGATAATACTGGCCTTATGAATGAGTCTGAAAGTATTCCTTCCTCCTCTATTTTGCAGAATAGTTTGAGTAGAATTGGTATTATTTCTTTAAGTGTTTGGTAGAATTCAGCAGCGATACCATTGGGTCCTAGGTTTTTCTTTGCTGGGAGACTTATTATTATGGCTTCAATCTCATTACTAGTTATTGGTCTGTTTAGATTTTGGATTTCTTCATGGTTAAATCTTGGAAGGTTGTATGTGTGTAGGAATTTATCAGTTTCTTCTAGATTTTTCAATTTATCATCATATACTTGCTCATAGTAGCCACTAAAGATCTTTTGAATTTCTGTAGTATCAGTTGTAATGTCTCCTTTTTTATCTCTGATTTTATTTATTTGAGTCTTCTCTCCCTTTTTACTCTGGCTAAAGGTTTGTCAATTTTGTTTGCTTTTTCAAAAAAAATGATTTTTTTCATTGTTATTTCATATTGTTTTCTTAATTTCAAATTCATTTATTTTTGCTCTGATTTTTATTATGTCTTCTACTAATTTTGAGTTTGGTTTGCTCTTGTTTTTCTAGTTCTTCAAGATGCATCATTAGGTTGTTTATTTGAAGTTTTTCTTTTATGATGTAGGCACTAATAGCTATAAACTTCCTTCTTGGTACTGCTTTTGCTTTATCCCATAGGTTTTGGTATGTATTTCCATTATAATTTGTTTGAAGACATTTTTTCATTTTCCTCCATAACTTCTTCATTGTCCCACTGGTTATTGAGGAGCATATCATTTAATTTTCATGTGTTCATGTATTTTCCAAAATTGCCCTTTTTATTGATTTCTAGTTTTATTCCTTTGTGGTCAGAGAAGATGCTTAATATTATTTCACATTTTTTGAATGTTTTAAGACTTGCTTTGTGATTTAACATATGGTCTATCCTAGAGAATGATCCATGTGCTGAGGAAAAGAATATGTATTATGTAGCTCTTGGATGCAATGTTCTGTAAATATCTATTAGGTCAATTTTCTCTGCACTGCAGATTAAGTCTGATGGTTCCTTGTTGATTTTCTGTCTGGAAGATCTGCCTAATGCTGACAGTGGGGTGTTGAAGTCTCCAGCTTTTATTGTGTTGGGGTCTATCTCTCTCTTTAGCACTAATAGTATGTGTTTTATATACCTATGTGCTCCTGTACTGGATGCATATTTATTTAAAATTGTTATATTCTCTTGCTGAATTCACCCCTTTATCATTATATAGTGACTTTTGTCTATTCTTATAGTATTCGTCCTGAAATATATTTTGTCTGATATAAGTATAGGTACTCCCGCTCTTTTTGGTTTCCATTGGCATGGAATATCTTTTTTCTGTCCCTTTATTTTCAGTTATGTATGCCTTTATAGGCAAAGTGTGTTTCTTGAAAGCAACAGATCATTGAGTCTTTGTTTTTAATCTGTTCAGTCACTCCACATCTTTTGATTGAAGAGTTTAGTCCATTTATATTCAATGTTATTATTAATGAGTAAGTACTTACTCCTGGATTTTTATCATTTGTTTTCTGGTTGTTTTGTCATCATCTCCTCATTCTTTTCTTCCTTCTCGTCTTCCTTTTAGTGAAGGTAATTTTCTCTGGTGATATTATTTAATTCATTGCTTTTTATTTTTTGTGTACCCATTGTATGTTTTTTTATTTGAGGTCACCATGAGGCCTGCAAATACTGTCTTATAACCCATTATTTTAAGCTGGTAACAACAACACTATTTGCAAAGACAAATGAGCACAAAGAAAATTAATAAAAACTCAGCACCTTAACTTTGCCTTCCCACTTTTTAACATTTTGTGTTTCTTTTCTTTTTTTATTATACTTTAAGTTCTGGGATACATGTGCAGAACGTGTAGGTTTGTTACATAGGTATACATGTGCCATGGTGGTTTGCTGCACCCATCAACCCGTCATCTACATTAGGTATTTCTCCTAATGCTATCCCTCCCCTAGCCCCCCATCCCCCGACAGGCCCGTGTGTGATGTTCCCCTCCCTGTGTCCATGTGTTCTCATTGTTCAACTCCCACTTATGAGTGAGAACATGTGGTGTTTGGTTTTCTGTTCCTGTGTTAGTTTGCTGAGAATAATGGTTTCCAGTTTCATCCATGTCCCTGCAAAGGACATGAACTCATCCCTTTTTATGGAGGCATAGTATTCCATGGTGTATATAGGCCACATTTTCTTTATTCAGTCTATCATTGATTGGCATTTGGGTTGGTTCCAAGTCTTTGCTATTGTGAATAGTGCTGCAATAAACATATGTGTGCATATGTCCTTATAGTAGAACGATTTATTATCTTTTGGGTAGAAACCCAGTAATGGGATTGCTGGGTCAGATGGTATTTCTGGTTCTAGATCCTTGAGGAATCACCACACTGTCTTCCACAATGGTTGAAATAATTTACATGCCCACCAATAGTATAAAAGCATTCCTATTTTTCCACATCCTCTCCAGCATCTGTTGCTTCCTGACTTTTTAATGATTGCCATTCTAATTGGCGCGAGATGGTATCTCATTGCAGTTTTGATTTGCATTTCTCTGATGACAAGTGATGATGAGCTTTTTTTTCATATGATTTTTGGCCACATAAATGTCTTCTTTTGAGAAGTGTCTATTCATATCCTTCACCCACTTTTTGATAGGGTTGTTTGTTGTAACTTTTATTTATATCTTATCATACTGTCCATGTCTTGAAAAGTTCTTATGGTCTTTTTCATTGGTCCATCCTTTAGTCTTTCTACTTAAGATTCGTTTATACACCACGGTTACAGTGTTATAATACTCAGTGTTTTTCTGTGTCCTTACTATTACCAGTGAGTTTTGTACTTTTAGATGGTGTCTTATTGCTCATTAACGTCTTTTTCTTTCTGATCGAAGTACTTCCTTTAGCATTTCTTGCAGAATAGATCTGGTGTTGATGAAATCCTTCAGCGTTTGTTTGTCTGGGAAAGCCTTTATCTGCATGTTCAAAGGGTGTTTTCACTGAATATAGTATTCTAGGGTAAAATATTTTTCCTTCAGCACTTTAGATATGTCATGCCATTCTCTCATGGCCTATAAACTCTCTACTGAAAAGTCTGCTGCAAGACATATTGAAGCTCCATTGTGTGTTACTTGTTTTTTTGCTCTGGATGCTTTTAGGACCTTTTCTTTACCCTTGACCTTTGGGAGTTTGATTATTAAATGAACTGAGGTAGTCTTATTTGGATTGAATCTGCTTTATGTTTTCTAACCTTCTCATACTTGGATATTGATATCTTTCTTAGGTGAGGAGTTATCTGTTATTATCCTTTAAAATTTCTACCCCTACTTCTACCACCTCTTTAAGGCGAGTAAGTTTTAGATTTGCCCGTTTGAGGCTATTTTCTAGATCTTGTAGTCATGCTGTATTTTTTTATTCTTCTTTCTTTTGTCTTCTCTGACTGCATATTTTCAAAAGGCTGTTTTCATGCTGACTAATTGTTTCTTCTGCTTGATCAACTCTGCTATGAAAAGACTCTGATGCATTCTTCAGTATGCCAATTGGATTTTTCAACTCCAGAATTTCTGCTTGATTCTTTTTAATTATTTCCATCTCTTAGTTAAACTTATCTGATAAAATTCTGAATTCCTTCACTGTGTTATCTTGAAATTCTTTGAGTTTCCTCAAAACAGCTATTTTGAATTATCTGTCTAAAGGTCACATATCTCTTGTGTCTCCAAAATTGGTCTCTAGTGCCTTTTTTAGTTCATTTCATGAGGTCATGTTTTCCAGGATGGTCTTGATGCTTATAGATATTCATCTGTGTCTGGCCATTGAAGAGTTAGATATCTGTTGTAGCTGTCAAAGTCTGGGCTTGTTTGTGCCCATCCTTCCTGGGAAGGCTTTCAAGGTATTCAAAAGGACATGGGTGTTGTAATTTAAGCCGTATCTGCATTAGGGAGAACCCCAAGTTCATTAATGCTGTGGTTCTTGCAAACACAGAGGTACTACCTTAGTTGTCTTGCGTAAGATTCAGATCTTTTCCCTTACTTTCTCCCGAACAGAGTCTCTTTCTCTTTTCTGAGCTGCTTGGAGCTGCGGGTGGGATGATACAATCACCTCTGTGGCCACCTCTACTGGGACTGCACTGGACCAGACCTAAAGCCAGCACAGCACTGGGCCTCACTGTAACCACTCTCTGGCTACCACCTATGTTCAGTCAAGGCCCTGAAGTTCTAAAATCAGCAGGTAGTGAAGCCAGTCAGGCTTGTGTCTCTCTCTTCACGATGGCAAGCTCCCCCTGGCCCCAGGGAGGTCCAGAGGTCCCATCTAGGAGCCAGGGACTAGAATCAAAAGCCTTAGGAGTATACCTAGTATTTTAAATTACTGTAGCTGAGCTGGCAGTCAAACCATGAGACACAGTCCTTTCCACTCTTCCTTCCTCTTTCCACTGGGAGAAGAGTCTTAGCCCATGGCCACCATCTCCACAGACCCATGGGGATTAGTGCTAGGCTACCACCAATATTCCCTTAAGGCTCAAGGGCTCTTTATTCAGTTTGTGGTGAATGTTGCCTGGCATGGGACTCACTATTCAGGGCAGCGGGCTTCCCTTTGGCCCAGGATAGGTCAAGAAATGTCATGCAGGAGTCCAGGCCTGGAACTGGGGACCCCAGGAGCCTGCTTTGTGCTCTTTCCCTCTGTGGCAAAGCTGGTAACTAAGGTGCAAGACAATGTCCCCTTTACTTTTCCCTTCACTTTTCTCAGGCAAGAGGAGTCTCTTCCCATTCCCAGCCACCACAACTGGGAATGTGCTGAGTCTCGCCTGAAGCCAGCAAGTCTGAGTCTCACCTGAGGCGACAGCATAGTACCTGGGTATCACTGTTGGTTATTCAGGGCCCAGGGGCACTTTAGTCAGCAGGTGATGGGTCCTTCCCCTCAAGACAGCATGTTCCTTTCTTGCCTAGGATGTGTCTAGTAATATCATCTAGGAGGTAGGGCCTGGAAAGGGTGCCTCATGACTTTGACTGGTGCCCTATCCTACTGTGGCTAAGCTGGTATCAACGAACCAAGACAAAGTCTTCTTACTCTTTTCTTTCCTCTCCTCAAGCAGGAGGAAGGAGTGAGTCTCTTTTGGAACCATGAGCTGTGCAGCCTGGGGTTAGAGGTGAAGTGGCAGACACATTCCCTTAGCCAACCAGTTGGTATCTCAGTAGGCCACATATGCTCCCAAGTCCACTGGCGCTGAGCCCAGTTCAGTCCTAGGACTTACCTTCGAGTTGCAGTTCTAGTGTCCTAGCCTGCCTTTCAAGTTTACTTATGGCCTCAGATCATCTTAGCCCATGGTGGTGAGGCTTGCTGGAGCTCGATTTCCTACTGCTGGGATGGGCAATACTCCTGTGGCTAGGGCTGGTTTCAAAACTCCCTCTGTGGTTGGGCATCAGCTGAGTTCAGCCTAGTTATGCTTTCTGCTATGACAGGGGCAGCATTGGGTTCAATGTGATGTCATGCAACGGCTGCATTCATCTTGTCTCAAGTGCTGAGATTCTCCATGCCATGTGGCCGCTGCTGGGGGATAGGGGCAGAGTGATGTTTGCAATTCAGGACTCTTTCCTGCCCTCTTCAATGCCTCTTTCAGTGATATGAAGTTAAAACCAAGCACTGTGAGTGTTCACCTGATTTTTGGTTCTTATGAAGTCACTTTTTAAAAATTTTTTTATTATACTTTAAGTTCTAGGGTACATGCACACAACGTGCAGGTTTGTTACATATGTGTACATGCGCCATGTTGGTATGCTGCACCGATTAACTCATCATTTACATTAGATGAAGGCACTTTTTGTTGTGTGTGTAGACAGTTGTTAAATTGGTGTCCTAGCAGGGTGGGTATGGTGACGATTGGTGGAGCCTATTTGGCCATCTTCCTCTGCCCTTCTACTTCATACATTTTTTTTAAAAAAATTGTATTAAGTAAAGTTCAGTTCCTCAGTCACACTAGCCACATTTGAAGTGCTCAATAGCTGCATATGGCTAGCAGCCACTTTATTGGACAGCACAGATATTGAACATTTCCATCATTGCAGAAAGTTCTATTGCACAGCCCACGTCATAGTTAATAGATCTGAGGTCAGACAGATCTGGATTTAAATCTTGATTTTTTGCAGTTATGTGTGATCCTAAGCAAGTCACTTATATTTCTTAGACTCAGGTTAACCATGGATAAAATACAGATAACATAGATAATGTACATATAAAGAACCTAACAAAGCACCTGGCATATAATAGGCATTTGAGAATATTTATACTTGAAAGCTTTATTCTCTTATCCCAACTCCCTTTTCCTCCAGTGAGCCAATCATTCTCCTACTTCCTCCTCCATCAAGTATAAATGTATTTCAACTAGATTTTCATCCAGACTTCACATCCTTCATTCACTAGCCACACTGCCATCCCAGTCCATGATTCTAGATTAGTCCAAACATACTCCCTGATCCAACTGAGTCAGCCAAACCTCGTTAAGGGATATCATTTCACTATTGAGATTATCAACAGTGAGTTGATAATGTAAATGAGCAGCCTGTGTCGCTTCCTGTGAGTGACCTCCAGGCAACTTGGCAAGCCTTTGATTGTGCTTTTCTGGCTACTCTTTTCATTTTTGATAATTTCTATCCTAACTTCAGTCTCTTCCTCAGGCCCTACACTTCTGTGTTAATAGACAACTTTATCACCTGAATGAATTCAATGGACTTGTCTTCCCTACAATTCCAAGTATATATTTTTTGTTTACAGAGGTTCCCAAATGCCAGGATCTAAACAAGTGCACAGCTGGCTGGCTACTTTAGAAGCACCTGATTAATCTAAAAAACAAAACAAAACAAAACAAAACAAAATCAACTAGGACTTGACCTCAACCTACTGCACGATAATCTTTAGTACTGGGAAAATCACTCCTTGGGTGATTTTGAGACTTAGCCAAATTTGGGAGACACCATCAAGAATGTCATGGACACTTTTTGCTTATAACTGCTGATTGCTATTTCATGCTGTTTGATATTAACCTGGCTGCCCTTATTTCCTCCTAGCAGTTGAACACGTAGGCTGCACTTTTTCAGAGCCCTTCAATGAATTGTTAGAGCGTCTGTCTCACCTGTGGTCATTACATTTAATCTCTCCTTGCTGGAATTGTTAACACACTCCCACTGGTGGCTTGCCAAGCTTGCGAGTAGCTAGAACAGCTCCTTTGCAGTGACCTGGCTGTGCTCCAAGATTTCATTTTTGGTCATTTTGTCTGACTATTTAATGCAAACTGTAGATGATAGATAATGGTGGTGAAAGAGTAACCAGAAGTGTAATCTTGAGAAGATGGAAGTTTCAGTTATGTAATAATTTACACACAAACATTGCACTGCAAAATTATTAACTTCATTTTAAGTATGTTTCCAGTGGGCACCACATTTAGCATTCCAAGGAACAAAACGACTTTTAGTATTTTTTTTTATTTTTTCACCTATTAGTGTATCGTTCATGTAATTTATGTTGAATTGTTTTGGCCCCAGTTATCTTTTTGGCAGTTCTCAAAAACTTAAAATGTCGCTGATGGAAGCAAAAACTTCAGTGACAATAGAAAAATGATAAGAAATCAACATGTAATCAACAGATTAATACTAAAAACATATTTGAATATAAATATCATATTTATATATATTTTACATCTATAACATATAAATATGGAGGCAGGGTCTCGCTCTATTGCCCAGGCTCACTGCAGCCTCCACCTTCCCATCCTCAAGTGATTCTCCCACCTCAGCCTCCTGAGTATAGATATTAAAATATAAGTATTAATATTATGTTAATGATAATTTTACTAGAATTAAAAATACATTATATATTTGAATCTCAGTTATTCAGTCCCCTAGTGGAATTATAATCATGAACTCATGGAAATAATGGACTAAGAAGCAACTAGAAAAGTCCAGAAAAGATTGGTTAAATCTTAGTTGAGCCGCCTTCTACTTCTGATGTGGCCATGAGCAAGTCACTGAGCATATCTGAGCTTAACTTCTTCATCTTTAAAATATTCTTTCATAAGGTTGTTCAAAGGATTAATGAAGTAAATGGTAAAGTAAATGAAGTAATTTACTTCACGAAGTGATAAAGTAAATGGTAAATATATTACAAAATATTTTAATTGTTTCTAAGGTCCAAGGCAACTATAAAATTTTGAAATATTTTCTAAATTCTCTACAAAACCTGTAATTTTGTAGAACTTTAGTTAATTCATGATGACGACAACCCACTTTTATCCCTGTTAGTGTCCTCGGAAAATCGTCGTTAGTAATCCCTTAAATTTTATTGATAAAAAAATGAAGTATATTTAATTAAGTTCTTCATCTATGAAAATTGGCCATTTATATACCCGGATATTTTGTGTTTCCTAATAATCAGAAAATTTCTAAGCCAAATTTTTTTTTCCTCAACAGTACTATCTGTTTTCATTTTCTTTATTAAAGACCAGTTGTAATATTTTTCCAAATATATGGAACATTTTAAATACTAGTATATGATCACATTTTTATTTGTGATCATTATTAATAATAGCTTAATTTACTGAGCTCTCCATTGTGACAGACACAACGCAAAGCATTTTACACGTGTTACCATATTTAATCCTTACAACAATCCTGTCATGTATGTAAGCATGTAAGTAAGGCACAAAGTATGTGAGTAACTTTACCTCAGATCATCCTTTAAGAAACAAAAAGAGAGGTTAAGCCCAGGCATTCTGATTCCAGAGCTGAGGAACATTACATTTAAGCCATGCATTGTATAATCTCTTGCCTATCTGCCCGTGAGTATTCCCAGAATACAACCGCTGAACACCATGATTCCTGGGAGGCTCACCTGAGGGTCTTGGATACCAATAGTAACCATTTAAATCCTCCCAAAGCCTTTGAAAGTACTTTCTAATCTGTTTTTGAGTTTTTCTGACATACCCTGAACCATAATTACATGGAAATCAAGTAGACCACTTTCGTTTTCACATATTTGATAGGGATAAAAAGGAAAAATAATAGCCTATTCAAGAGAGTAGTTTTCATGTGTTCCCCACCCAACATAACTTGTCATTCCCCATCAGAGTGTAATCACAATGAGTAAAAGTGTTTTTAAAAATTACACTACAATTTTATGTAGGCATTTGCATGTGCAGGTTCTGTTTGCTATAATTTACTATCTTAAGCTTGTAAATACTAGTGAATAATTACAAGCTCACTTAAATTGTTATTAGATCATCATGGAGATTTCTGCATTTGCCCAAACACATAATCAAAATTGTGCGATGAATTAATTCAAGAGTCAGAAACTAGAAAATTTGATATAATTTAGTTCGCATAGCTAATCTTCATGATGAAACTGCAGGGACAGACCTAGAAGCTTAATCTTCACCCCGCCCCCCACACGCACACATATAATGTTGAAGCAATTTATGTCTTCTATTCTTCAAGTTTCCACTTGGTTTCCTGTCACTGTATTATCTATCTTGAGAGAAATAACATTTTCTCATTTGACATTAATTTTGAGTGAAACTAAGATTCAAGTTATCACTGCACATTAAAAAACAATTTCTTATACTTTAGAAACATAGGGATAGGCATATGAGTGCATGCACACACACACACACACACACACACACACAAGCACATAAAGCAGCCTCTACATATGAATAGATTGATTTCAGGAAGTATATGTGGAAGATTTTTTTTAAGCCCCAATGATAAGTTCCCATAGGAGTAGTATTATGTTACTATTCCACCACAAAAAGCCTTTTTATCCATATTTTCCACCACTTAACATCGTGCTTTTGTGGGATGATTCTTTGTCAATTTCCCCTCCAGACACAAGGAACATAATCCTCTCTATATACTACTAATCCTAGGAGACCCTCTGCCAGTATACCCGTAACAATCACACTGATTTCAATGGTATGCATGCAATCAACCAGGACAGTTATCAAAACCAGTGATATCCCTGGTTGAGGATAATCATATAGATATCAAGAAATCATGTTTATATTTTCAAAATGATAAATACTATGATTTAGTTCCGAAGTTTCAAATCCTGAGCATTCAATTTTTTTAGTGTTATAGAAGTTAGTGGAGTGCACATTGATGTGCAAAACTGTAAACTTTACTGAAAACAGAAAATACTCACCACTAAGATGCTCACCCAAGTTGTGTTTGATTAATTTATTATTTTCTGGTTGTCAGCATCGCTGTGTAACTAGTAACTGAAAGGTACAATTTATATTAACCACTTTTTTCAAGAAATCACAATTATTAGAATTTAAAAACATTCTGATCCAGTCATTAGTATGGAATGAAATCAGCAATTCCATTCTTGAAAACTGGTACTTTTTAAAAAACTTTCTTATTTCAATAGCTTTAGGGGTACAAGTGGGTTTTGGTTACACAGATGAATTGCGTATTGGTGAAGTCTAGGATTTCAGTGCACATGTCACCTGGATAGTGAACATTGTACTCGATGGGTAGTTCTTCATTAATCACCCTTCTCCCACCCTTTCCCTTCTGAGTCTCCAGTGTCCATTATACCACTCTGTGTGCCTTTGCATACTCATGCCTTAGTTCTTACACTTAAAAGTAAGAACACATGGTATTTGGTTTTTGTTCCTGAGTTACTTCATTTAGAGTAATGGTCTCCACTTCCATCCAAGTTACTGAACATTATTTCATCCTTTTGTGACTGAGTGGTATATTCCACGGTGTGTGTGTATGTGTGTGTGTGTATGTGTAGTGTGTGTATATATATATATATAAACACATATACATGGTGTGTGTAGATATATGTGTGCTTGTGTATATATTCTACATATATATACCCCACATTTATAGATATATAATATATAACACATATATTATATATGACATATATGATATGTATGATATAGTATATATCATATATGTCATATATATCCCACATTTTCTTTATCCACTCATAGGGTGATGGGCAGTTAGGTTGATTTCATATCTTTGCAATTGTGAATTCTGGTGTAATAAACATATGAGTGCAGGTGTTTTTATGAAAATAGTGTCTTTTCCTTTGGGTAATCAGCAGTGGGATTACTGGATCAAATGGTAGATTTACTTGTAGTTCTTTGAGAAATCTCCATGCTGTTTTTCATAGACACTGTGCTAGTTTACATCCCCAGCAGCAGTGTATAAGTGTTCCTTTTTCACATCCATGCCAATATCTATTGTTTTTTGACTTTTTAATAATGAGCATTCTGGCTGGGGTAAGGTGGTACCTCATTGTGAAAAACTGATATTTGAAATATTGGTGAGAGATATGCTTTTTCTTTCTGAATGATGACCTTATTTTTTTAAATTTATTTACTTTGCCAGTAGTTACTCTTTAGTCGAGAGGTCTTTATTTTATTCAGCTTGGGCTGCTATGACAAAATACCATAGACTCGGTGGCTTAAACAACAGACTATTGCTCTTAGTTCTGGAGGCTGGGAGGTCCAAGGTCAAGGTACTGATAAATTTGGTTCCTTGCGGAGGCCTTCACCATGGCTTGAAGACAGCTTCCTCCGTGTGTCCCCACATGGTGGAGAGAGAGAGAGGTCTACCTTTTTCCCCTTTTATCTCTCTCTCTTCCTATTAAGACACTAATCCCATCATAGACATTCCTTCATAACCTCCTCTAAACCTAATTACCTCCCAAAGGCCCTACCTTCCAATCACACTGGGGGCTGGTGCTTCAGTATTTGAATTTTGTGGGGACATATTCAGTCCATGGCAGTCTCGAATTAGAGAATGTACATAAGTTTCATACACATGGTGTTTTTAATTTTTTTTTAATTGGGATGCCGGAAAAGTCAAGCACTCTTCAATTTACTATGTCCCCGATGCTCCCTGCCAGCTTGCTCCTTGCCAGACCATCTTCATGGTGTTGTCCAGCAAAGTTCTATGGGTATTTGAATTTTAGACCATTTAACTTGCAAACATTTATTCAAAATAAAAGAGTATTAAAATACTCTTCCGATTCTCTCTTACAGGATGGAGAACCTAATAAGGGGAAGGAATCCCCCACAATACCAGAGAAGTCCCTGTAAAGAGGTTCGTGCAGCACTGCGGAAGAGGCCTGAAGAGGAGTGTAAGTATGTTTAATAGGATTCTCTGTGTTCTAGATAGATCTTGGTGAGTAGCATGGTAAAATGAAATGAGTGACCTTTAAATGGTTGGTCAAGTAGTAGAATATTTGTTGAGTCGAGTTGGTCTTTTAAAATAACTTACCATATGTTATCTGAATGTAAGTGCTTACTTAGAACATTGCTTTCTTAAGAATATTTCTCTGGTACTTCAAGATGTTCTACTGATAATCAAGTTCCATGTTCAAATGAGATGGGAAAAGGCTGTACAGTCTGACAAATCTTTCTTATATGTTTATACCATGCATGGTAATGGTTGTGAGACGTCCTGAAGTAAAGAAACTTTTGAAATGCATCTAAAATCCACACTTCCCAGTTTCCATTTAGCCGCAGGGTTCTTTTAACATTTTTTTTAACTGAGAACTTTTTAAAACCACTGCGTTAGACAAAATAATAGGTATCTGCCGGTAAATGTAAACCTGTTTGCCAAATGGAAACATTTGATTTAATTGAATTTAGGAAAATGTTCTGAAAGATAGATACCATGAATCTCAGTATAAAGTCATTTTAGTTCCTCCTCAAATTATTAAATATTAGAATATGCCATTGGCTGTGGGGATTATATTTATTTATTATCTGTAGCATGTAGTAGATTGTTGGAGACTCTTGACATAATATTCACATTTTAAGTTTATAAAATGATCCATAATACTAAGTTTCCTCATGGTATTTGCATATAATTATTTTCAGGGAACTAAATCACATTTCATTATGATAAAAATTTGTCAGAATTTTGTCCTTTTACAGGAACTCACATTTTACAAGGATAAAGCTAACGTAGTGGGTTCACTGAAGTATACAGTTAGTAGAATTTTAAGATTATCTTGGCATTTTTAAATTAGTTTGAGGTATACTCCTCTCGGTAAAGACCAACTATATTAAAGCAGGGCACACATGGCAAATGAATTGTTCTTGTTTGGTTTATTATAAAGTTAATAGATAACCTTACTGAGCTGACATATATGTCATTCAATAGTGTTTTGGCCTTCTTTAACCTGGTAGATTTATGGCTTATAACACCATAAACAATATTTAACTAAAACTAAAACTTGAAACTAAAGATAGAGTTCATGGGCATTTATAAGATGCAGACTCTTGCATAAAAGTATTGCATATTTCTGTTGGGTTTATAGAAACGGTTCGGGGTTTCTTCTCTATGCTTCAAGGAGACCATCAGTTTAGTCTCTGGTACAGAGACTTAACAAGGTACATGATATAACCGTCACTTGTGTTATAAATTCTCATCGATTGGATTGTGACAATCAGGGAAGTCTTTGAAGTGTCACCACAGAAATTCAGCTGGAGTATGTTATTGAACATGAAAAGATGTATTGAAAAATGCAAAATCTATAAAATTGTTTTCTCTTCCAGAGAGGTCTTTATTTTCCCCTGTTAGTACAATGAGCAGTTCTACTTGCTCTGTGACAGGCTAGTGTGAATTCCATGAAAAAAAGCCACAATTTTTTTTTTCGTAATGAAAGCAACATATCATGGTAGTTAAAACTATTAACTTTAGAGACACACAAAAGGATTTATTCTCTAATTTGACCAGATGCAGGACCATGAATAGTTATTTTAAATATAAAATTTAGTTTATTTGTCTGAAGAAAATGAGGATATGCTAGAGCCTACTTAATAGAATTATTTTAAGAGTTAAGGGAGATATTTATATTAAGCCGTTGGTACAGAACCTAGGATGTAGCGAGTTTTCTTTTCTCTCTTCTCTTTTTCTCTTTCTTTAATTGTTATTATTGTTCTCTTATTTCAAACTAAACATTCGAGGATAATAAGGCATTGTTTTGAGATCAGGAATGCAGATGCACACATATTACCACCACTATTTTTAGACACAAATGCATGGCAAAGAAGAGGTTCTAAGTAAATATCATAAAGCTGAAATTCTTGCAGCAATGTTAGATGGTAATTCATGTTTGATATTAGTTTAACACAATGCCCTAGTTGTTTTTCTGTGATTCTACAGATTCAGTATAGATCTACACCGAGACTTGTTGGTCAACTCCCATACAAAGGTGCCACCTTCGAAAACTATCATAGAAAGTCAAATCGTAGTAGCTTTTCTGCACTAAGAATTGAAAGGAATAAGGAAACTTGGTTCAGACCATAGGATCCTCCAGAGTAAGGAAATCACTCTTTCATTTGGAGATACCGTGTACGGGAAGGTTTTGCTAAATAGTATACGTTGTGTTTTTTCTTTTATAATTCTCTATACCACTTTACAGTATTTGCAATGTTAAAATCAACATAAGGTCACCAGACGTAGATCTAAGTTCTTTAACGGGTATTATATCTACCTATGCTGCATCTGGCATAGTCAAATAAACTTTCGGTAAAAATGGATTATTGTGGAAGACAGATTTTTAAATATGTTTAAGGTATTCCCCATTAAAATACAAAATAAAAACTTTGTCCTCAAAGCCACAGCCCCTTTCAACTATAGCCCTACACTCTTGTTCTCTGTCCAGGAAAATCTTTTGATTTATCTCAGAGTTATCTATACTCGCTGCATTTACTTGCCTCCCACTCACTCCTCCAAACCAGTCCAGTCTGGTTCCTGTCCAGTCACTCTACTGAAACAGCTTTTGTTCAGAGCACCAATAAATTTTTATGTTGCTATTATAGTTTTCTATTGCTATGTAACAAATTAGCACACATTCATATATCATCTCACATTTTCTGAAGGTCAGGACTCCAGAGTTCGCTGCTTCAGGTCTCACCAGGTTGAAGTCTTATCAAAAGCTCAACTGGGGAAATAATTCACTTCCAAACTCATTTAGGCTATTGGCAGAATTTGTTTCCTTGTGGTGGTATGATAAACAGTCCCAGCTTTTTGTTGGCTGCTAGCTGAAGTCACTTTTAGGTTCTAGAGGACTCCAGAAGCTCCTTGCTGTATGGACTTTCTAAATTAGCCAATTTACTCCCTCTTCTCAGGGAGAATTACCTCTCTTTTAAGTACTTTCACCTGATTAAGTGAGGCACACCCAAGATAATTTCAATTTGATTAACTCAAAATGTGGGATCATAATTACACCATTGCCTTTGCCATATTTTATTGTCCAGAAGAAAGTGATAAGTCCAGCTTATATCCAAGGAGAGGGGATTATACAGGGTTCAAGCATCAAGGAGTATGTTGATGATCATGGGGCCATCTTAGAAGTCAACCTATCATTTGCTAATCCATCAAGCATTGTTTTCAATGCTCATCTTACTTGACTTTTTAGCAGGGATCAATACTGTTGACCATTTTGTCCTTTTGAACACTGCAATGCTGTTAATATTACTATCCCTCCAAACTGTATATGTTAAAACCCAATGCCAAATTAGATAGGCATTTTGGAGGTAATCTATGACAAGGAACCATCTATGAACCAGAAAGTGGGACTTACCATCTACCAAATCTGCCAACATCTTGATCTTGGATTTCCCAGCTTCCAGAACTGTGAGAAATAAATTTTTGTTGTTTATAAGCTACCTAGTTCATGGAATTTCGTTATGGCAGCATGAATAGGCTGCCATAGAAAGAGATCATCTAATGCTTTGGCTACCATCATAGAATACTTCCCTGATTTTTCTAGAGTCTCTCTGGTTACTCTTTTGCATGCTCAACTCTCTCTTTCCAGCCATTATATATTAGAATTTTGGAAGACAGTTTGAGGTCTTCTTTTTTGTCCCAAATATACTTCCTCCACAAACAATGTCATTACATGCAGTATTAGTTATTCCTATAATCGGATGACTCACAAATTGATGTCTCTAGACCAAATGTCTCTCTGTTCATCCCAATGTGCACTTGACACATTCTTGAATGTTTCAACAATGCAACAAACTCAACAAATCCAAAACCAAAACTATGATCTTTCAAAGCCTGAGCTTCCCCCAGTGTTTTCTGTCTGAGTGTATGATGCTGTTAATCATCTAGGTTCAAAATTCATAAGCCCAGGAGTCCTCTTTCATACATTTCTTCCCCTTTTCTCTCCTGTGTTCACTCTAATTTCAAGGCCTCTCAACTTGACCTCCTACATATGTTTTGAATCTGTTCACAAATCACCTTTGCAAATATTCTGTGTAAGATTCTACCAAATGCTCCCCAAAGTGGCTTTCCTACATACTGTTAGAAAACCCTCCTTATCTTAAAATAACCCTATGGTTTTCCGTTGCTCATTCAAGAACGACAATAGCCATACTGTGGATTATAAGGTTTTACAGAGTCTAGCCTCCACCCACCCAATCAGCCTCATCTCATACTCCATTCCTGTGCTCTCTGTGCTTCAACCAACCTGGCTTTCTTATAATTATTGATCATATTCATTGATAAGAGAAAAAATATGTATTTTGAAATAATATAGAACTAGAGGGAAGAAGTTAACCTGGAAAGGAAGAGTTTGTCTTCAAAAATAATAAATGAAGAAACTAGAAGAAAAATTAAAAATATTAAATTTTTGATAGTCGCAAGAAATACTCTAAGAAATGCCTGCAAAATAAACAATGTGGAAAAACTTTTTAGAGAAAAGAAAAAGAAAAATGAACGTTATTGAGCAGGGAATTATAAAAAACTAAACATGAAGATCAAAATTAAAATCTTTACTGGAGTCAATAGAATAATTTACATGTAAAAATATCAGAAATTGGAACAACTGGAACTGGAAGCACTCCATGAATACAAAGGAAAGATGATGAAATAATAAATAATGATGGGAAACAATTACATGTGGAAAAATGGAGAATGAAAATCCAACCTAAGAATTATAAATTGTCTTAAAGGAATCAGAACAATTCAAACAAAAATGATAAAAGATTTAATGTAATGTACTTTTTGAAGTTATTAAAATATCTGATTGTATATTAAAATGTTTTCTGATATACTGTATAAAAATCAGTTATATAAGATCCATACCCAGATACCTACAGACAGATATTTTAGAATTATACTATCAACTCTCTGAGCAGCAAGAACTCCCTCTTATTCGCTATATTAATAACACATGACATATTGCCTGGCAGTTAGTAGGTGTTCAACAGATATTTTAGAATGAATGAGAATGAGTGAAGTAATTAATTACTTAACTTCAGAAATGAAAATGTATCACAAGAATCTGCTGGAAATAAAGAAAGAGATGGGTAGGGGAGATAAAAAGAAGAGAAGGGGTAAAAGGAAGGAAAGAAAGCCATAAGGAAAGAAAAAGAGAAAGGGAGAAAAAGAGAGTTGGAAGGAAGGTGAAAGAAGGGGAGGGGAGGCCAATCTTTTGATTCTGGAACAGATGGCATAGACTCACCTTTCCTGATACTCAATTCTAAATGAAACTAAACACTTTGGAAAAATTCTTCAACAGACCATTTTGAAAGGACTCTGAAAGCTTCAGAGACGAAGGCAAACTGACTGGGACATCAGGACTTGAAGAAAGACATCATGGTATGCTTCTTGCATTTTCTTTTTATCTCATACATATCCCTGGATGCATACCAGAGAGGCTTGCAATCTGGTACTGTCAACAGGCATGAAGAAAAGAAGGAAAAAAAAAAAAAAAAGCGAAGCCTACTCTCTCAGTCCAGAGGACCAAGAGAGAGAAAAACAACAGAGGTTTGGAAGAGAGCCACCAATATCTTATTCTATAATCCTGATTGACAGGCAGTTCAATTCACCTGCAGAAACAGAACAGTAAGGCCCCAGGCCATCCCTGCTCTGTTCTCCCTGGTGGGCAGACGTATCTGGTGGTAATGGTGGCAGCAGTAAAGCCCTGTGTCTTCCTATCTTTCACCCAGTGGCATAAAGAGACCCAGGCTCAGTGGCTTGTCTGCCTTCCCAGAGGTTTACCTAGGAATATTAGAGAATCCAGAGCAGCACTTTTAACTCTAGCAGATGACACCAGCAGAGTTTTAGCAGAAGCCCCAACAGTGCCAGAAGAATGAAGAAGACCAGATGAGCATTAGCATTATAAAAAATCAGAACACTAACTGCCATTGGAACTAAAGCCCACAAAATTAGTCCAAAACCTATAAGCTAAACCTAAACAGGATACATAACCTGCTAAAATAAAAGATTTCAATAGGGTTAAAAGTCTCCTAACATAATAATCAAAATATTCAAAATGCAATTGAATGTAACTCATCATACCATGAACCAGAAAAACCACAGTCTGAGAAAAGACAATCCACTGACCCCAATACTAAGACGAATTAGATAATGGAATTTCTGAGAAGGTTACTGAAGCATCCATCATAAGAATGCTTCAGGAGACAATTATATAATCTCTTGAAACAAGTGAAGAAAAACAGAAAATCTCAGGGAAAAAAAAAGAAGTTATAAAAAAGAACCAAATGGAAATTATGTAACTGAAAACCAAAATTACCAAAATAAAAATATCACTTAATGGACTCAATAGTAGAGTGAAAATTACAGAAAAGAGATTAAATGAATTATGTAGATTAGTGGAATTTACCCAATATGAACAACAAAGAGAATATACACTAAACAAAAATGAACAGAACCTCAGGGATTTGTGGAAAAATAATAAAATATATAATATTTGTATCATCAGAGTCCCAGGAGAGGAGGAGGAGTATGGGACAGAAAAAGTATTTGAAGAAGTAATGGTTGCAAACTTCTAAAAGTTGACAAAAGACATAAATCTAGATATTCAAGAAGCTGGGTCAACTCCAAAGAAGATAAACCAAAAAAAAAAAATCCACAACAGGACATTTCATAATTAAACTTGTGAGAACCAAAGATAAAGAAAAATCTTTAAAACAGCCAGAGTGCAATAACACATTACATATAAAGGAACAGAAATAACACATTACATATAAAGGAACATCAATTAAAATGACAGTATATTTTCATCTGAAACCACAGAGGCTGGAAGGAAATGACACACAAGATTTTCAAGTATTATAAGAATTGTCAACTCTGAATTCTATATCCAACTAAACCATCCTTCAGCAATGAAGGAGAAATAAAATCACTCTCAGAAGAAAGAAAACTGAGAGAATTTGTTGCTAACAAACCTTCCCCAAAACGATGGCTACACAGAACTCTCCAAACACAAAGAAAAAGTTTCACAAAAGAAGACTTGTACCTTCAGGAAGTAAAGAACAGTAGAATGAATAAAAATAGAAGTATGAATAATAGAATTTTCTTTACCTTATGTTTCATGGTTGAAGCAAAAACCATCTGATGTGGTGCACATGTATGTACATGAAATAAGTCAATTAATATTTAAAAAGTTGAAAGGGTAAAGGGACCTAAATTGATATAAGGTTTCTCTACTTCACTTGAAATGGTATAACACTGATACCAGTAGACTGTTATAAGTTACGTATGTATATTGTAATACCTAGAGCAACCACTAAGAAGACTACAAAATAATACACTCAAAAACGTTATAAGTAAATCAAAGGTGAACTAAATATACTCATGTAACCTAGAGGATGTAAAGGAAAAAGAAACATAGAAACAAGAAACCAAGAGAACAGAACAGAAAACAAATAATAAAATTAGATGTATTAGACTTAAGTCCTAATACATCAATAATTACATTAAGTGTAAATGGTGTAAATACCGTGGTTAAAACACAAAGCTTGTCAGATTGGATAAAAAAGAAAGACCAACTATATGTTGCTTATAAAAATGTCCTTTAGATGCAAAAATGCAAAAAGGTTAAATATAAAGGAATGGAAAAAGAAATACCATGCTAAATTATTTAAATGAAAGCTAGAGTGACTATATTAATATCAAGATAAAGGTAACTTCAGAGCAAAACATATTACAAGGGATAAAAAAGGTCAGTTCACCAAGAGGACTTAACAATCATAAAATTGTATGTATTCGATTTAATTTTACAAATATGTATTTTGTTAAACTTTGTTCCATTAGCTTTGCTGTATCTTTTTATTGATTTATCTTTTACTTAGCCCAACTTAGTTGTCAATAGCAAATAAATTCTTGTTAGCATAGTTGTGGTTATGGTCTGCTTAAAAAAAAACTATTATTTTAGGACAGGCACGTTGGCTCACACCTGTAATCCCAGCACTTTGGCAGGCTGAGGAGATTGAATCACCAGAGGTCGGGAATTCGACACCAGTCTTACCAAGATGGCGAAACCCTGTATCTACAAAAATGCAAAAAAATTAGCTGGGTGTGGTGGCACACGCCTGTAGTCCCAGCTACTCAGGAGGCTGAGGCAGGAGAATCACTTGAGTCCGGGAGGCGGAGGTTGCAATGAGCCGAGATCACACCACTGCACTCCAGCCTGGTCTACAAAGCAAGACCCCATCTCAAGAAAAAAAGAAAAGAAAAGAAAAAAAGAGAAATTATTATTTTTATAGAGAAATATTTATGACAGTGTAACGTTTTCCTGAAATCAACCTGAGTCAGTATTATGTACACTAAAAATACACGATGCCTGTCTAATGAGTTTTTGAATAATAACAGAAATTCACTGAAGGGTTTTGGTCCTTTTTTTTACCCTTCTAACAGAATTTCTTTAATATTAGCAAGAGATAACACTTAAAATTATTTTGTGTTTATATAACTGAATGTTACGCTTTCAAAGGTGAAAATATTCTAATATTAACCAGGTTGGTAAAAAATCATTATGATTAGTGACATTCCTACTTTTATAGTGGAAGCCACTGAATATGATTTAGCCTTTTCCTAATAACTCAAGGATGGTTTTATAATCTGCCATTATTATAAAGTGTGATAATGGAATTCTGTTTGCTTCCCTCCATATCAAGTTGTCAGCTGTTACTTTTGCTGTGACTGTTCTTGCTTTTTAACTACCTCTTCTTTTGACATTCTGTTTTCCATTTTAGTTTTCTCCTTCAAGAACCGAGAAGTCTGACAAACCATTCTTGTTACGAATTGTATATTAAACATGTGTCAATGAATCGGGGATTGAAAATTAATCACGCTTCAGATGCTATATGGTAAATCAGCTAAAAGAAGTAAGGAACATTAGTGAAATGTAAGGAGTAGGGTTCATTTGTTTAGTAGATCCTGGAGCCACCCCTTTTCCAGTTGACTTCACCTCAAGTCTGTACTGAGTCCCCAGATACTTGTGTTCTTTATCGGTTCTTTTTTCTTAAGCCATGTCCCAATGACCCAACTGTGATGTTGATGACCTGGTGCTACTGTGGTCAGGAGCTTATGCAACAGGGGGTGGGGAAAAATCTCATATCTACTAAAGAAATTTGATGGTTTGCATAACTGGTGGAAGTTTAGAAATAAGACAGGCGTCAGAACTTCACCATTCTCTGGGTGTCAGCTTTATTCTTGGGCTGGCAGCGATGTTCTGCAGTTATGAACGTCATGCATGTGCATGAAAATTTGCAGAGGATGAAATGCTATCTGTTTCTTGGATTCTTTTTATTTATTTATTTATTTTAAAAAAAAACCTCTTAGAAGCCTTAGGAAAATACTCCCTATTTTATCATTTTATTGGCCTAAATGATGTTACATCCCTATTCATGATCATTACTGTACACCAGGAGAATGCTGTGTACTCATTCATTGGCCTCACCCTATTGTACTGGACCAATCACTTTCAAGAGCTGGTTTAATATTAGAAGTAATCTCAGCGTTTGTATTTGCTATTTGGCTTAGCATCAGTAATGGAGCAGGTAAGATTACTCAACACTATATCTCATTTTGCATATACTACATATTTGTCTATACATACTCAACTATCCCAAAATATTTTACGGTTGTGAATTGGAGCAAGGATAGAGGAGGTGGTACTGGGGATATCAGGAATCAGGGCACTAATGTCACAGTGACTTCCAGGCACCTATAAGTCATTCAGTTCCCTCTTTTGCTATTTGAGCCCTGTAGTTTATGAGCAGTTTACATTGTCATCATCTTCAGTTTCTCCTTTAAATTCCTTAATCCAGTTTCTTTCCATTTTAAAACCAGACTCACTTCCCCTACGTCTCTCACACACTATGGTCAGCCCTTCTTCCTTTCAACCTTAAACAACTGTCAGTCAGATTTTACAGAAAGGGCTGCAGGAGCTCAGAAAGGTTCAGTAATTTATGCAATGTCACATAGCTAGTAAGTGCTGAAGCTGAGATATAAACCTAAGTTTAACTCTAAAAGCTGTCTTAGTCCTACTGGTTTATGCTATCTGCTTATACCATGCTATGTCCTCATTTTCCCTCTCTGGAATTCATCTTCTGCTTAACCCTTAAATTTTTAAAATATAAAACATCATACCTACAAAGAAATGCATATAACATGTGTGTATAGTTTCACAAATTATAAATTAATATTCATGCTGCAGTATCGGAGACACCGAACTAAACATTCCTACCCTGCTCTGCTTATCTCTAGTCAGGTGCATTCATTCCAGTCTTCCCCACTCCTCATTGCTTAGGTTCATCATTAAGGTGACTATTACTAAGTTTTACAACAAAGCTGAAAGAATACCGTATATGATTTTAGTACAAAGGGGCTCAAGAGAAACAAGTGGTCAGTGATTCCTCATTATCTCTAATAGTAAGCTAGAAAATCCTATTACATATTATGCTTCTATTAATATCTTGGGTTCCAGTTAAACAGTGTCATAACAATAAATTTAAAAAGTGAAGTTGTACTCAGTTGAATTTTATCTGCACATCCAAAATTAATACAGTTGATTATTTTAGCATAATATAAAAATAAGATTAAAGGATTACATCAAATTAGATTCACAGCCTGAATATTCTTAGACCTTCAGAAAATTGAAATCAAGTTAATGCAAATTTGGTACCAAGTTGAAGTATTTTAGGTATATTTAGGTGGTTTTTCCATTCAAACTTCAGGCAAATAACTTACCAAAAGTACATCGTAAGCTCCTCTATGGAAGGTCCGTAGCTTTGCTCCAGCCTCCATAGTTATTTTTGCAGCCAAACCGTTCCTGAGATGCTACATAGGATATAATTTTTTTAAAGATCAATTGCCACTTATTTTCCTAGCACCTCTGGCTTAGCAAATCAGTCATTTGTGTCAGGACTTGAGCTCCCACTGGGCTGTTTAAAAAATGCAAATGTCTCTGAGGAGTAACTGTAGTCAAGTCATAAAACTCTTCATTCAACATGAAAGTGTTTTCAGATCAATGGCCTCAATAACTAGAAGGAATCAGGTAGCAAGAGATCTTTGGATGCCCAGGAAGAAGTAGGAAAAAGTCAGAAAAATATTTAAGTGAGGGATTTGAAAAGCAAATTTCAACTACTACATATTTTTGACAAAGGTTAGTTTTGTTATCTGATGGAGGATTTTTTTGAATAAAATTTCAGCCCTTTTTACACCCTTCCTTTCCTATTAGCAGTAACTGTTTTGTTATTCATTCCTTCCTTATGAAAGCTTCCCTGATGCCTCTCCTCCTCTTCTTGGCAGACGTCAGAACTGTTAAAGGACCAACAGGTTCATATACCCACTATGCAATAACACACCAGATACACTGAGACAGCTGGATTTGCCCCAGAGAAAAAGTTAAATGATCACAGAGCAGCAGAGCACCAAGTGCGGAGATGAAGGAGACCCTCAAATCCATTTCCCCATCCCGAAGTTCTGGGCTGGGCTTTTTAAGGGAATCATAGAGGGTAAGGGGCTGGAAAATTGGAGTTGTTGGTTGAGGTAAGGAGAATGAAGTCATCAATGCATGGAAACCCATTCTTTGGTGACTCAGCTTCTTGTGGGGTCTTTCAGACCAGTTTGTGTCATAGGATCCTACAGAGCAGCTGACATCAGCAGTTTTACTAGTACGCAGGACCTGAAAGAATATCTCAGAGGGAAAACAATGTTTCATAATGTTCAGGAAGTTATCTATAGAGCAGCTAAGGGGAAATATTCTCGTAATGGGGTCTGGGTGATTCTTAGGTAGTAGGCCCCAAACAACCGTGAGGAAGCAGGTCAGAGGGCAAGCTGGCCTAGTGTTTAACATTGAATGGGCTGAAAGTTTGGTTTATTTTTGTTTCTTGTTTCTCCCCCTCCCTTCTTACCTGAATAATTTTATGAAGTTTATAGGGATGGTTTCAGGACCTCTGTTCTATCTGTTCCTGAAACATTACAAAAGGATTATTACTGTAGCACTCATCTAATTGTATTTTATCTTGTTGTTCGCATGTCTGTTTCTTCCCCAGTGAGTTGTAAATTGCTTAAGGGCAAACAGCCACATCCTATCTATCTGTCTGTCACTAACATTAAGCACAGCATTTGGTATACAGTCATCACTCTAATAAAGTTTGAAAAAATAAAAAGGAATGAATTATAAAAGATACACCTTGGCCAGGTACAGTGGCTGACCCCTGTAATCCCAATGCTTTGGGAGGCTAAGCCAGGTGGATCGCTTAAGCTCAGGAGCTTGAGATCGGCCTGAGCAACATGGCAAAACTCTGTCTCTACAAAAAGAACAAAAATTAGTCAGGAGTAGTGGCACATGCCTGTAGTCCCAGATACTCAGGAGGCTGAGGTGGGAGGATTGCTT
Source organism: Symphalangus syndactylus (assembly GCF_028878055.3). Lineage (NCBI taxonomy): Eukaryota > Metazoa > Chordata > Mammalia > Primates > Hylobatidae > Symphalangus > Symphalangus syndactylus. The sequence goes on from NC_072441.2 coordinate 23,926,928, forward strand.
GAGCCTGGGAGGTCGAGGCTGCAGTGAGTTGTGATTACACTGCTACACTTCAGCCTGGGCAACAGACGGAGACCCTGTCTCAAAAAAAAAAAAAAAGAAAAGAAACAGCTTGATTTAAGCCACAGTAGTTGTAGTTGAAAGTACAGTTGGAGTTTAAAGGCATCCAATAGATAACTTTCATACTGCAAAACAATTTTTAAACCAATTAAAATATTGACAAGATATCAGACATTATTTTTAAGTAATAAAGATCCTTGTGATGCTTGATCTTTATTATTTATAAAGGCTAGATTGGAGAACACAGTTGGGATTTTTGGCAACCATGGGGTTTTTCATAATATACTCTAGAAATGGGCATACCTATCCACCTAAACACAGCAGTACAAAAAACCACAGGGCTTCTTTTTTGGGGAATTCCTCCTACAAAACTTACAGCAGTGAAGAGCAGATTAATGTAGTGTATCTTACCTGAAGCAGTTCCATCTCAAAGAAAGATGGAGGAAGGTACTGGGCTACTTATGCCCAGTTCTCCTCCAATATTTATTAACTGGGTGAATCACCTCACTTCCTAACGGAGTTAGAAATGATATAAGAAGTCAAGAGTATTGGGGAAATCCCTCCACACAGAAAATAGATGACTGCATGATAAGCATCTCACTTCTAATGTTCCCTAAAATCTTTATCTCTTAAGCCATTAGGCTTAAATATTAAGCCTTTAGACAGCTAGAGAGGCATTTTTTAGGGCAGCCTTTACCCAGATATCAATCCTACTTTTTCGTGGGTCCTTCTGAGATTACTGACAGCAGAGAGGAGAAGCAATGTGGATTTAACTCCAAGACCATTCTAAACCAAGGCCTTGACACTTTACATTCTCCTGTCATTTCAAATTGTGTCTTACATTATTCTTGAATCTTCCAAAATATGATGATCAAATTACACTCATTTGTTCAACAAATATTGATTTAATGTCAGCTGTATGGCTGTCCCTCTTGTGTGCTTGTCATACACAGCATGTTGGATAATTTTATATGTAAACTTGACTGGGCCACAGTATGCACAGATCTGGCTAAACATTATTTCCAGGTGTGTCTATGTGAATGTTTTCAGAAAAAAAAAATAGTATTTAAGTTGGTGGCCCTCCCTAATATGGGCCTTCCCTAAAGTAGGCAGCCCTCCCTAATGTGGGTGGGGACCATCCAATCCATGAGGACGTGAATAGAAAAAAAGTGTGGCTGTGCTCACTGCTGGAGCTGGGACATCCATCTTCTCCTGCCTTTGGTGCTCCTGGTTTTCAGGCTCGCAGACATGGACAGGAGTCTACGCTGTTGGTTCCGTGTCTCACATGCCTTCAAACTACATCACTGGCTTCCCTGGGTCTCCAGCTTATGAACAGCAGATTATGGAACTACTCAACCTCCATAATTGCATGAACCAATTCCTTACAATAAATCTCATTGACCCCTCTCTATATAAGTTGATATTAGATATAGATGATATAGATATAGACATCTATATATCCCATACAATATTTAGGCTCATTTCTACTAAAAAAAAATTCATTGCTTATCTGAAACTCAAATTTGACCGAGTGTCTGTGTTGGTCAGCGTTCTCAGGAGAAACAGAACGTATAGAATGTGTGTGTGTATGTATATAGAGAGATTTATTTTAAGAAATTGGCTCCCATGATTTTGAAGACAGGCAAGTCCAAAATCTGCAGGATAGGCTGATAGGCTGGAGACCTAGGGAGGAGTTGACATTGCCATTCAAGTCTAACAGCTATGTGCTAGCAGAAATACTTTCTATAGAAACGCTGGTCTTTTTCTGTTAATGCCTTCAACTGAGTAGATGAGACCCACTGACATCATGCAGGGCAATCTATTTCACTCTAAATCCACCAATTTAAATGTTAATCTCATCCAAAAACACCCTCACAGAAACATCCAAAATAAGATTTGACCAACTATATGGGCTCCATAGCCCAGCCAAATTGACACATAAAATTAGCATCACAAGTGTCTTTTATTTTTATTTCCTAAATCTGACAACTCTATTTTAGGGGGTCTGAACTGAGTTGCTAAGGGTTTAAATTGCTCCCGTAGTCAATCTCTTTCTTTCTTTAACAATATGAAACCGGCACTATTTAACAGTACTTTGTGTTTTAGTTTTCTGTTGTTTTCAGAAGCAAGCATATATTTTTTAAACATATTTTCTTATATGTCTCATGAGGTTTCACATATGAGAGATATGAAATCAATAAGTTCCGAGTCTTCCAAAGGCCTTCATTGCTCAAGCAAATCATGTCCATTCTCTCCTTCCTGGGTTCGATAATCCCATCCAGGAAAAAATTTCTGATCAAGTCACCATCAAACCCAAGCCTGGACTTGATCTCTTATTGTTCTGCCTGCCTTTTCCAAGACCTCTTGTAACTTGCCTCATCTTGCTGCATTTCCCCTAATTCCTGAGATCTAGAGTGTTCCCTTAGGGCAAGGCAATTACGTGTATCCTCACCTGTAATAATTTTATTACTTTGAAACTCATCTCAGAATGCTTTAAATTTTTTTTATCTTTTGCCTTCTTATATCTGCTCGAGTTTCCTGGACATTTGGTATAGTGTCATCATTCTTTATGCTGTAATTCTCTAATTGCTCTCACTCTGGTCTTGTTATGCATAGCTTTAAAAGGCTGATTTTCCCTGATTTTTTGCACCAGACATTCCACACTGCTCTCTGAATTTCTGTTTCTCAGCTTCCGTTAGATATCTTTCGGCTTCAGTCACAATTTTTTGACCTGGTGATATGGTTTGGATATTTTCTTCCCTCCAAATTTCATGTTGAAATCTGACCTCCAGAGTTAGAAGTGGGCCTAGTGGGTGGTGTTTGCTTCATGAGGGTAGCTCCCTCAGGAATGGCTTGGGGGTGTTCTCATGATAAAAAGTGAGTTCTTGCTCTGAGTTCACATGAGATCTGGTTGTTTAAAAGAGTGTGGTACCCCTACCCACCCCCCCACTTCCTCTTCCTCCTTCTCATCATGTGATATGCCAGTTCACCCTTTGACTTCCACCATGATCATAAGCTTCTTGAGGCCCTCACTAGAAGCAGATTCTGGCACCATGCTTCTTGTACAGCCTACAGAACCATGAGCCAAAATAAACTTCTCTTCTTTATAAATTACTCAGCCTCGGGTATTCCTTTATAGCAACACAAATGGGCTAAAACAGAAAACTGTTACTGAGGAGTGGAGCATTGCTATAAATATACGTTCAGAACTGGATAATAGGCAGAGGTTGGAAGAGTTTGGAGACCTTGAAAGAAGACAGGAAGATAAGGGAAAATTTGAAACTTTTGAGTGGCTTGTTAAGTATTTGTGACCAAAATGCTGATAGAAATATGGATAGTGACATCCAAGCTGATGAAGTCTCAGATGGAAATGAGGTAATTATTGGGAACTGGTATAAAGGTCACCTATGTTATGTCATAGCAAAGAACTTGACTGCATTGTGTCCATGCCCTAGGAATCGGCGGAAGTTTGAACTTATGAATGATGACTTAGAGTATCTGGCAGAAGAAATCTATAAGAAGAAAAACATTCAAAATGTAGCATGGCTTCTTCTAACAGCCTATCATCAGATAAAGGAGCAAAGAAATAACTTAAATTTGGAACTTATAATTAAAAGGGAAGCACAGCATAAAAGTTTAGAAAATTCACAGCCTGGCCATGTGATAGAGAAGGAAAGGCTATTTTTAGGAGACGAACTGAAATGAGATTCAAAGCCACCACCTGCTAGAGAGCTTTGCATGACTAAAATGGAGCCAAGCACTAATAGCCAAGAAATGGGGAAAAGGCCTGAAAGGCCATCAGAAATCTTTGAGGCAGACCCTCCCATCATAGGCCCAGAGGCCTAGTGGAAAAGAATGGCTTCAGGGACCAGGCCCAGGCCCTTGCTGCCCTGTGCCACCTCAGGACACAGCTCCCCACATGCCAGCCACTCTGGCTCCAGCCTTAGCTTAAAGGGTCCCAAGTATAGTTTGGACTGTCACTTCAGAAGGCACCAACCATAAGCTTTGGTGGCTTCCATGTGGTGTAAAGTCTGCAGCTGCACAGAATCCAAGAATGAAGGAAGCTCGGCAGCTTCCACCTAGATTTCGGAGGATGTATGGGAAATCCTGGGTGCCCAAGCAGAAACCTGCTGCAGAGACAGAGGCCCCGCAGAGAGTCCCTACTAGGGCAATCCCAAGGAAAACTGTGGAGTCAGAGTCTGCACTGGAGCACTGCCTAGTGGAGCTGTGGGAATTGGGCCACTGCCCTCCAGACCCCTGAATGTTAGAGCAACTGGCAGCTTGTATCCTTGGCCTGGACAAGCTATAGGCACTCAACTCCAACCTGTAAGGGCACCCACAGGAGCTGCATCATGCAAAGCCACAGAGGTAGAGTTGCCCAAGGAGTTGCCTTGGGAGCCTGCCCGGCACAGCAGTGTTCCCAGGTTGTGGGACATGGAGTCAAAGATTGTTTTGGAGCTTTAAAGTTTTAAGTCTGCCCTGCTGGGTTTCAGACTTGTGTAGAACCTACTGCTCCTTTCTTTTGGCTGATTTCTGCCTTTTGGAATGGGAAAGTTTACCCAATGCCTATACCACCATTGTATCTTGGAAGTAAATAACGTTTTTTTAATTTACAGGCTCATAGGAGTCTCAGATGGGACTTTGAACTTTGGAGTTGGGACTTTAGAATGATGCTGGAATTAGTTAAGACTTTTGAGGACAATCAGGAAGTGATGATTGTATTTTGCAATGTGAGAAGAACAAGAGATGATGTGGAGGGACAGGAGTGGAATGATATGGCTTAGATGTTTTCTCCCCTCCAAATCTCATGTTGAAATGTGACCTCCAGTGTTTAACAAGGGCCTAGTAGAGGTGTTTAGGTCATGGGGCAGATTCCTCATGAGGCTTGGTGCTGTCCTCGTGATAATGCATGAGTTCCTGCTCTGAGTTCATGTGAGACGTGATTGTTTAAAATCACTCTCTCTTGCTTCCACTCGTCATGTGATATGCTAGCTCTCATGTTGCCTTCTGCCATGATTATAAGCTTCCTTAAGACCTCGCCAGATGCAGATGCTGGCACCACACTTCTTGTACAGCCCACAGAACCATGAGCCAAAATAAACCTCTTTTCTTTATAAACTACCCAGCTTCAGGTATTCCTTTATAAGAATGCAAATGGACTAACACATCCGATAATAGCTGAAACACCTGCTTTTCTACCTTCCTGTTTAAGATCAATCAGATCTGGGTCTATCCTTTTGCTTTCAATATCTGTTTCTTTCAAGCATCAAGATTCCATTCTCTATTTCATGGCTATCTAATTTGTCTCATAAAATCTCCATGTTTCTCATAAGGAAATCTCTCTTTTCCTCCAAAGTAATCAACCAGTTTTTCTATTTTTTTTTCCCATTTCTTCTGTTCTATTAAGAAAACTAAAACATGCCTCTTTCACACAACTGCAATTCCTCCTGGATATTTTACACAAACTCAATTCTTAAAATCCAGGTGCTCCAAACACAGCCTTTATTCTTTCTCTTCATAGCCTTTAAGTGTGCAATAATTTTAATAACTTGTTTGTTAACTTTTTCAATTCCACTGAAGACAGAGTAGATTCTCTGTATAGTAAGCACTTGCAACTACTTTTCCTGTTTTTTAATCAGATTCACTACCCCACTGTGGGCAAAACCATAATAAGTGTTCTCTGAGTTATAAGACCATGGACACTGCTTGTGTGATAACACAGTTCAAAGATCGAGATCAAACTGCAGTAGCTCAGCCAGTATCTACTCAGGCCAGCAGGGCCAATACACTAATGATAAAACTGTCCCATCTTCCCCAAAACAACTATTTGCTTAGGAATAAAACTGCTATGCCCTACAATAAACCCCAAAGTCAAAATCTTGCATAGCTAAAGCTGACAGCCCATAGCCCCATGCCCTAGTTTCATTAAAAATGTCTCCAGGTGTTATTTGAGTCACCAAAATCTACTTTGTGTCTATTTATGTTCAGTAGTGATAAAACTGATATCGGAGGAGGTGGTTTAAATGCATGGCTACAAGGATCTTCCTAAGACTTAGCGCATCTAGCCTCATCCCATGGGGCTTACTGCTGTACAACTGAGGCCTTGGAGGCAAAACCAAATATCCTCAGGTAGACTCCACAAGAAAGATACGGGAAGTGTCTGAGCTTTGCATCTGTGCTCACATCTTCAGACCCTGCCAATCAGACAATTCCTTAAACATTTGTAAGAAAGAAAAAATGGGGCAAGAGTTCAAGAAGTTTAGGGAAAATGCCTCCTCTTGAAAGCTGAGAAGTGAGCAACAAGTCTGTCCTCTCCAACCACACTCCAGCGGCATTTACAACCATCCACAAGCTCTGACAGAAGTTTCTGTGGACTCAGTCTTCCATGATGTGACTGCACATCAATATCTAGAACACCCGTTCTGGATTAAAGTCCAGTCGAGAGAGCCTCTCTTGATAAGACTTGCATACATTCAAGGCACATAATTTCATGAAGATTGCCCTATTTTAGCTTAATTTAGTTTTCAACCCCCAGCACTTTCTTATACTGATGACAGTCTATCTGATATTTGACAAAAACGATGCGTTGCCAAAACATGTAATCCAGAATGTCTTCCATATCATGCCCCCAAATGCAATGGCTCTCACCAAAGCTACAATTAACTAAATGAACAAGGAGCTTCCCCTAATCTTAAAGAGAAACCCATCTAGATCTCCTTTTATTATGTCTGCTTCCTAGGAATATCCAGAAAACTGAACAAAATTTCTAGTACCCTTCCTCACCCCTGCAGCCAGGCTCATGGCATTCTCCTTCTATTCTAGACATCCCAGTATGTATAACTGAGAGTTTGAACAACCATATTTCATGACACAATTAAGATGTAACTGTATTTTCATTACCTTCTGTGCATGGAAAGGGGGATAGTCTTACCCTGCTTTGATATCATGAACCCATCATTAGGTAATAAACAGCCTTGTGATTGCTTTAATTCACAAAACATGGTCTCAATGTTGTTATTAGACTATCTCAGTCCAAATTATTGGTCAATGCTTTAGTCTTCATTCAAATTTTAGACTTTTCCTACTTCACTCACCATCCCATCTGTAACTCTCTGTCTGTCTGACTTTAGGCTATAAAGTATAGTCAAACTTACTCCTATCCCTTTCACCTTCTCTCTGACTTCTTCGCTACCATGTCAGAGCCCCTTGAGATTTATATATATATATATATACACACACTTTAAGTTCTAGGGTACATGTGCACAACATGCAGTGTTGGTGGGACTGTAAACTAGTTCAACCATTGTGGAAGACACTGTGGCGATGCCCCTTGAGAAGGAGCTGGAGACACTTTGTGGAGAAAGGGAAGAATTTACCTGGCTAGAGGACTTGCCCATCTCTGAGAGAAAGTTCAAACTACTGTGAGCTATTATCATGGCTTTTCTTAAGAGAATCCCAGCCGAGTATGGTGGCTCACGCCTGTAATCCCAGCACTTTGGGAGGCCGAGGCGGGTGGATCACGAGGTCAATAGATCAAGACCATCCTGGCCAACATGGTGAAACCCCGTCTCTACTAAAAGTACAAAAATTAGCTGGGCGTGGTGGTGCATGCCTGTAATCCCAGCTACTTGAGAGGCTGAGGCAGGAGAATCACTTGAACCCGGGAGGCAGAGGTTGCAGTGAGCCGAGATCGTGCCACTGTACTCCACCTGGCAACAGAGCAAGACTCCATCTAAAAAAAAAAAGAGAGAGAATCCCTTCAGTGGCAGAACTTCTTTCCTGACGTCTGCAGATACATCTCTGTTTTGAATGTCCTTGCAACTCCTTCAGTAGCATCTAGAAGTTCAATATGTGTCTCCAAGTTTTTGCCTGTGGGGTTCATCTGTCCCTCCAGGCAGCTTTATTGAACACGGCCAAAGATGGCCCCACACAAGTTATCTCCTCTGTGTGGCCTACTTCTGAGGGACAGGAAAACTCGCACACTTTTTGCTTTCTGCTTGCAGATAAATCCTGATGCAGCCAGCTAGCCTCCCATAACCTGCTGACATCCTGAATTACTTCTCTAAGTGGGAGCCAAGCACCAGTCTTTTATGTTTTCAACTGCAGGGAATTCATTTCCAGCTGGCTGAGGGGTGCTATGGAAGCCTTTCTCACTAAACTGAAGTAATAGAGGGTAGCATCATTGACTTCACCCCTGGGTGGAAAAGGTACTCAGGTTATGGTAATAGATTTTGGGGAGATGTTCCTTCACAAATTCACCTTCTTTTTCAACATTCTGATCCCTTTTCAATCACTGATCTAGGGGTCCAAAAGGTGCAGATCTAGGGATCCAAAAGGTGCGGACCTGAACTTAGCTAGCACAAAACAGTCAGGAGTGCTTTACGTTGTAGATCCTGAAGCCAAACTGTCTGTGTTTGGATGATAGTTTTATTACTTACTAGCTGTGTAACTCAGGCAAGTCACTTAATCTTCCTTGCCTCAGTTTCCTCTTTGGAAGCAACAGTAAGGATTGAGTTAATGTATGTAAAGCATTTAGAACAATTCCTGGCATATAGTAAACACTATGTAACTATGTGCTGTTAGTATTCCTTTGTAAATTCTTCATATATTGATCTGGCTTTTTTGCTCCCTTTATTGAAATCTGTATTTTAACACCCTGTAATACTTATGAGTATCCTGTTCTTCTACTGGTCTAGCAGAAGCCCACGTTAGCCTTCATGTCTCCTTCCTCACAGCATAGGACAGGAATGTGAAAGATTTCCATCTACTGTGAGGCTGGCTTCGCTATTTTACAGAATAGCAATGCTAGCCCCAACAGAAAATGACGTAGGAGCTTAGAAACCCACCCAGCTACCTCACTCAAGCCAAGGGGGAAGAGACGACCAAGAGAGGAAGAAAGGAACAGGGATCCAGAAAATTACAGGGAAATTGGTTATAGGAGTTTGCGTTTATTCTCTCTCAGTTGCCACCATTAATATGACTCAATTCCAAAGTTTGAAATTACTATGTCTCCATTTCAAGTTTATTTCTCAGCAGAGAAATAATTTGATCAGCCCAAGACCAGGGTCATGTTGTGCTGTATATCAAGGCCATTCCAGAAAGAAGAAATCCTTGCATGTCAGACAACCCTTCAGTAGTCCACTGTAGCTCTGAGCACATGACTGTCCTGCGCCCCCTTGTGACTTCCTCGCTGTTGTTAACCTTACGCATCCTTAATTTCAAACCTGCACCAGCCCTAGCTATGAAACTACAAGTGATTGCATTAGGTTCAAGATATTTTTTAAACTCTACTAAATAAAACTGTACTTGTAGCCTTAAAATTATGGATGAAAGGTACAGACCAAACCTCAATAAACTCCTCTCTAAATTGTCAAATCAGATGTTACATATAAGGTACTAAAAAGTACCCTAGAAGAACATATCAATTAGGATATCAACACATTTCAGATGTTTCAGGCTCATTGAAGTAAATGAGTATAAAAATTCCCACCCACCCCAAGGAGAACTACTATTCATAGAATGTTGTGCTGTTCATTTTTCTTCACTAGACTCTTAGGTCAGTGGAAACACGGGCTGTGATCTGTTGCATCCATCTGTATCACACACACTGAGCCCAGTGCCTGGCACATGGAGATGCTTGATACATACTTGCTCATTGAATGACTGAATTAGTGAATAGGGCAGAAGACATTTTCATTTAAAAAAAAAACATACACTTCCATTTTTGTTCTCATCTCCCATATTAAATGAAAATGAAAGTCATTATAATGATAGCATTTTAAAGTCAGATATATTTATGAATTCATGTTCCTTGACATTTACTCATGAACCCACTAATGACTAAAACTCTGTTTCACATGAGGCTGTTTTTATATGTGGAATATGTAAGTGTTCCTATGAAATAAAAGTCCTGAAAACAAGGAATGCATTCTAGCCTCTTTGGAAGATTCTCTGGTTTTATTAAATTAAAGAAAACTTAACTATTTAATCAGAGCATGCTATTTTAGAAACAGTTGACTTAATTTACTTTCAAATTAGTGCACAGAGGATATCACTAGTGTTATACAAGCTAAAGGAAAGATTCTATTTTACGTATTTAAAATGCTTGAATTGATGATGTGTCCGTGTGGTATAAAGTTCAGAAAACCTTTACATTAATAATTTTTAAATTCTGTTTTTATTTACATTTTTATAACAATATCCAAAAACAAGGCATTGTGTTTTATTTTCTTTTGAACACCTCCTAGTCAAAAGCAAAACCAAATACTTCCTTTTTAATTTTAAAAGCAAAAATATATGTGGCATTTGTGCCACTTGGCTACATGCCCAGAGAGTGAATAATGTTACCTATCTGCTCGTGGCTCATCACACACGGTATTTAATCAAGAACATATTTTCACCTATAGTATTAGACATGTCACATGCCTATCAGTTTACTGTCAAGCAAGATAAAACACATCATCAAGTGCATCAGTTCTTACTGCTCTCTTTTGGAGCGCAGCACTGCAGATGACAGTAAACATGACAGCTTTTGGGATCAGCAACATTTTTGCTGGCATCTTGTTATTAATAACACTTTGGCTAGACAGTATTTCCAGGGATAATCCATGGTAGAACAATCGTTCCTGCATCATTGACCACAAAATGATTTTTAAGCCTTTTCTGAGGCTTTTTCTTTTCAGATTTTTTTTCTCTCTTTGGCCAAACTCTTAACTAACTTTGTTATAAAATTAATTGGGAAGGGGAAAAAGTGGGAAAGAGACCATTAAGACTAACTTTTTAATTCTTGACATGGAGGCTATTCATCAACTTTTAAGAGCCACAATGTGTATGGAAGTATCCAATCAAGAATAAGTGTGGTAGAGAGGTGGACCTGGGGGACAAATATAAATGATGGAAAAATGATCTTTGATTGAATATACAATTCTAGCATTTGGGGAGTTTATTATTAAGATGAATATTTTTGATGAGATGTGAAATACAGATAGTATCCTAGGCACAAAATAATGTTACTTAGTAGCCATAAGGACTTTTATGTGTTTTTTTTTCTTTAATCAATAGCAGTCAGGAAAGGATGAGCAGTTTTATGACAAACCATTATTCAGATGTGTTTTCCTCTCCTAGGATAAATTGCACTGTTTATTACATGGACGTAATTGAGCAAAGTTCAGGAGGTGACTTGTTCTCCGGCTCACTGATCTGTCTGCAGAGTCCAGCCTTTAATTACTTAATGTTTTTAGTTCTTATGAGACCCTAGAACAGTCTGAAGAGAAAACAGTAAAATTTTATATGAGGTTTACCTCAAAATACATTTTACTTTTACATCAAGCAATGAAAACACATTTCACTTTTACCTTGTTCTGACTTATTTTATCTTGAAAAATCTCACAGGACTGAGTCTCTCCTGGGATCATTTTCTTAAATTATAAGTAGTAAAATTAAATAGATTATTTACTTTCAACGATTGTTCAATATTTCAAGATAAAAATAAATAAATCTAGTTTTACTTCATTTCATAAAAGTAATACTATAGTTTTACATTTCTATGACAAATCTAAGTATTTTAGATAAATTTTTAGATTTCCTAGAACTAATTTACTCTAAGACTTAGCAAAATTTTGTTTCATTTCATATTTTTATTCAGAGTAATGGGACCATGAGAATTGAGGAAGAAGATTGTATTACACTTATACTGTACTTGCTGGCTAGTTTATCAAAGGCAATATCACTTTAGAGCTATTTATAATTTGTATTAGTTATATAGCTATATATCTATTCTAAGAACAAATTTGCATTTCTGCTCTATAAATCAGAAATTGGGAAACCTTCAACAGATTCCGTAATTGTTGCTTCAAACTCATAAGTTATTTAAGTATGTTTGCCGGTGTGTGTACATATAGCATGTGTATGATGTTTATAATGTTTATATTAATATGTATTCGCTTCATTTTGAGGTTTGCCTTTTAATTAACAATCCTTCCTAGTTAAAGAATATCAACAAAAAAGTATGCATAGATAGATAGTGCATATAATAATGTAGTCAACTTTATCACAGTTCTTTATTTTACCTAAAGATTTACCATTTCTTTCAGAAACTTGAAAAAGGATTTGGTCAGCGTTCTTATTTATAGTTGTTCTAGGTTCCAAGATACATACATCAACAGATTAAATACCTTTAAGATTTTTGTAACAAAATTAATGCACTTCTTTGTAACAGATAAAGAAAATTTATAACCTATACTTTTCCTTCATTGCCTCTCTTTCAGGAACCACAAATATACACTCAGTGCTAAGTCACAATAGATATATAAGTTTTATGATAAGGTATCTTTTTCTTTTCTTTTTTAACTTAAAACTAGTTTATAAAAGATCTTTTTTTCACTTAAAGCTAGTTTTTGTCTATCTTTTATTATGTCTCTTTAATTTTTTGAAGGAGATAAAGGGAAATACAATTATAACAAAATAAAATGTCTGTTTGTGTGTACACTTTATTCATTAGTTCAGTAGGCAGTTACCCCATGATATGTGCACAGTTTTTAATTAGATTCTTTATGTAGACTGAATCTCTTCTGATCTTAAGGAATAATCCATCCAGCCTCCATTTCCTCATCAATAAAATGGGAAATATATTAGTACTTCCTAGTGACTTCTGTTGTAAGTTTTTAATGTTCTAGAATGGTTTTTGTGCATAGACTATTTATGGCTCTTCACAATTTTTAATTTTTATTTCATGAAAGTTAACAGTTATAACTGAAATCTAGTATTTTAGTATGTTTACAGGGAACATACTAAATTATTATTCTGTTTATAAATGATCAGTTTTAATAATCACTTTAGGCCGGGCACGGTGGCTCACGCTTGTAATCCCAGCACTTTGGGAGGCCGAGGCAGGCGGATCACGAGGTCAGGAGATCGAGACCACGGTGAAACCCCGTCTCTACTAAAAATACAAAAAAAATTAGCCGGGCGTGGTGGCGGGCGCCTGTAGTCCCAGCTACTCAGAGAGGCTGAGGCAGGAGAATGGCGTGAACCCGGGAGGCGGAGCTTGCAGTGAGCCGAGATCGCGCCACTGCATTCCAGCCTGGGGGACAGAGAAAGACTCCGTCTCCAAAAAAAAAAAAAAAAAATTTATTTTCTTCCTAAATCTAATACATTGTATCTATTTATTAAGCCCTTCAAGCCCAGATATAACAAAGCAAAATATCCCCAAGGGCTAAAACCACTCTTGGAAATCTAATCAATTATATGTATAAATGTAGTAAATTTCAAATTATCTCAAGCATTACAATACTACTATTAGCCAATGAAATGAAATTCTCCTACATATTGCAACTACAAATCAAAATTCAATAATTCATTTCTCATTTCATTTGTAATCACATGTCCTCATACCCTAAGACCAAATTCCTTTAAATATTATGAACACTTTAAAACACCGTTTATAGATTTGTTCCTACATTAAACCCAAAATTATTTCTGTAAAATGTTTTCTTTATTATCTCAATTTCTAATTTGTAAACTTTCCCAAAATTCGAAAGACACTGTTACCCACTTCTTCTTAAACAGCTTTTACCGTTGTAATAATAAGTAACCCCCAAAACTCAGTGTTTATGACAACAAAGGTTTATTTTTCACTACAATTACTTGGCTCTATATTGGCTAGGGCTCTGCTCTACCTTCTGTTTGTTCCAGAATTTAGAAGGAAAATGAAGCCCATAGCTGTGATTTGCCACAGAGGGAAGAGAACACTGGTAGAAGCACAGGAGAGCTCTTAAAGCTTCTCCTTGGCTTGTATTCCATTAGCCAAAGTGAGTTGCATTGCCTAGCTAACATCATCGGGACAGGAAGTGTAATCCTTCTGTTGAAGTCAAAATAAAACAGAGACAGGCCTCTAAATTAAACATTTTCTTTGAGAGTCACAGACTTGCAATCCAGGGCATACACACAGATGAGGGTTATCTTCAGTATGTCTGAAGAACAAAGAAAAGGTTTAGAGTTTTATTAGAAAGAGAAGCATTTTGGAAGAAATCTTGACATTAGAGAAGACTGGTAAGTGAGGGTGGTAGGTAAAACTAGCTCTAGGGTCATGGCAGGTTGTTTCAGCAGCTACTACATAAAACTGGTATTTGGGTTACAGCAGGCCATTTCAGCAGCTGGGCTTGAGAAAAACTCAGTTATTGAAGATGGTGCTATATGCCCCTAGTGTTTTATCTCCCAGGCCCCTAGACTCTGATTTTGGACATGACCAGAATGACCTAATTTGTATGGTTAATTTTTAACACTCCCAGAGGAAGGAACATCCGTACAGATTAGCCTGATAGTACAAAGAAATGCTTCAAATATTTTTGATCAATCAATGCATTCTACCACATCTTCCCTCCAAAAAATAAATGGTCATATCATTACCTGATTATTTCTTATATGAATTTGTAACCTAGCACACAGGATGCAACTCTCTTCTTTTGGTAATTTCTTTGCTGCCCGACTGAATGCTGAATTATTTTCATGCATTTGTCTGGCACTATATTCAAGTTAATGGCCTCGTCTTGAGGCTTAAATGAAATAATGTCAATGAAGGCATCTACACACCCTTAGCAAATATAAGTAGGTATGTATTATTTCTTGTTCTTTTGTTTCCAGCTTCAACCTTACCGATTCCATTTTGCTTACACAGTTCTGTGGTTCATGTTCAGGTCCAATTATCTTGAGCAAAATCACTCACCTGTGCATGGATAAGAGGAATTTTACTGCCCTGTCCTCAGTTACTCTTGGGTGTTCCAGTCATTTGACTTCAGAAACAGAGTCTAGCATTCACCATCACTTACACCCAACCTTCGGACAGCTCTAGAAATTATATTCCCATTCATGCAGCCTTTTCACATGGGACTTTCTAGAGACTAGATCACACTGTTTTCTCATAGTACACTAATTGTTGACAATCAGCGACCTGCAAGTCGTTTTCACACATGGCCTTAAGAAATATTTCATTCATCCTATAATGTATTTGTGTACTGGTTTTTTTTAAAGCTACAAGACTAATCTAACTAGCCCGATTATAGAAGGATTTGAAAGTCAGGCAGAGAAGTTAAGACTTAATGATGTAGGAAATAGACAATAATTGAGTTTCTGGGGCAGGAAGCAGGAACACAGCATGGTGTCATTATCACAGTATGGTAGAGCGTGGGATTTATGTCGGACTTTCCTGTATTGGAATTCTGTCACCAGCAGTGTGGCCATAGCTTCCCACCTATTAACGAAGAACACACTACCTATGTCATAGAGATGTTTTTATTCGTTGATTCAACAAATCTCAAGTGGTTCCTACTTTGTATTCGATGTTGGTGAATAAAATAAACTCAGTTCTGGGCCTTATCATGCTCACAGTCTAATGACAAATATAGAAAATATACAAAAAAGGATAAAATTACCAGTAAACAGTTGTGATAAGGGATCAGAAGGAAAGAAACAAGTGATAGAGTGTGGTAGGATGTGTCTTCAAGTTGAGCAATAAGGGAATTAAGGGTCTAAAATGATGATGATTAATGAGGAATAAATAAGCAAAAGTTTCTGTAGCTGTTGAGGATCCTGCCATGCCCATTTGATCCTTGTTATTCCAGTCATGCCGTGGCATGTAAGTGCAGGCACTGTCATATTTGCCTGAGAACAGTCTTTCAGCTTGTGTTCAATGCAGCCTGTAAGAACAGAGGAGAGAATGCCCCCAGATGCACCCTTCCATCATTGACAGATAGGAGTATAAGAATAAATAGCCAGCCCTCTTCATCCCTCTGCTGAGTCACCCTGAGGCATATTCCACAGTGTCTGTCAGCATCTGCCCGCAGAATAGAGCCTCAGTTACCCAGATTGGTAATCTGCTTCATTACGTGCCAATTTCTGGCTTCCTTTCCTTCCCTGTTTTATTTCTTTACTCTTTTATTGGTGTTTCCTGGTATTCCCTCCCAAACAAATTATTTATTCTCAACTCTGTCTCAGGCAGAGTCTGACGCAGGGGAAACCAACCGGAGAAAGATGTAATCTCTAATCACCTAGGATAATATCTAGAATAAAATATGCATTCATTAAATGCTAATTTTCCTTTTCCTCCCTCTTGTTTCCTTGCCCCCAAGTCAAACATGCATAATAAAAATGTTTTAGAAAGTCATCTCTAGACTAGATTATAGTCTTGGAGGTAGGTAAAGTTAGAGTCATAGAGACTCGTGAGGAAGCAGACTCTTGCTTTAGAACTAATGAAGTGCAATAAAGACCCAGACAGACCAAGGTGAGATGCAGATTTCATTTAGTTATAATGGTCAGTTTCTGACTCGTCTGTATCCTTCACTGCACATTATATAGTCTGCTGGACCGCATGGTTCTAAGGGGTGGTATAAGAGAGTACTTGTTTTGCAAAGAAACCCTTGGGTATCCTTTATATACACTATTAGGCTAACAAAAGCAGGCTGAGAGATCAGTCATGTTCAGTAAAATTGGTCAGAGCTTCATCAGTCCTCCTGCCATATCTGGTATTCTTAGAAGTACCAAGTAGAAATGTAGAAGGGCCTCTCATGTCCATCAGCGCCCTTAAAGCCACAATATATACATATGACACATAAAACCTAAGTAAAAACAATGTGTTTGCTATATATATATAAGTGAATTTTCAAGTCAAGTATTTCTGTCTTCTCTTCCAATTCATTTCCCACCTTTAAGCTATCTTTCAACAGTCCCTATTGGCTGTTGTAAAATTTAAAAATTAATTTCCTACCAGAGTCCACAAGGACTGATCTCCCCGGTCTATTTCTGAACCCCCCTCCTTCATGCTTATTAGGCTTAGGCATACTGACCATCATTAAGTTCCTCAACATATGCCACATACCTTAGTGCCTTTTTGAATGTTGTTTCTTCTCCTAGAATTTTCTTCCTTTAGGTGTTCACTAAAATGTTACCCCCTCATTGAGGTCTTTATCTGAGAAGATATGTCAGTTAGTTATTACTTTAATAGTGTGTATATCAAGAACAAAATTTCCGTGGTATGCAATTCTGAACATCTGTTTAGGCCAAATGTGTGAGCATTGGTTGGGGGCCTGATGGTCAGGATAGACTCAGTGGTTGTGCTGATCTCATATAGGCATGTTCACGTCCTGAGGTCAGCTGATCTAAGGAGTCTCTGTTGGTACAACTCAGCTCCATATGTGGCTCATATTCCTCCTAGGACCAGTGGGCTAACCTGGACAGGTTTCTTTTATAGCCTTTATGTGTGGCAGAAATGGAACAATGTGAGCAGAAACACACAAGACCTTTTAAGGGATAAATTGAGAACTGGTCCACCATTACTTCCACCTATTTTATTGACTAAAGCAAGTCACAAAGCCAAACCCAACCAACATCACTGGTATATTCCTTCTATGAAAATAAGGGGGGGATTAAATATTTCTGAAATATTATCCGATCTACTACAAAAAGTCTCCCCTGTTACTTCAGTTCAGAGCATTCAGATTGTTCTTTCAAAGCAATTGTATTTTCTGTAACTATTTGGTTAGTGTCTGTCTTGCTCATGAAACTTTGTATTAGACAGGAAAGAATAGACTATGCAGTGATAAGAAATTAAACTCCAAAATAACATAGTAAAGTTTATTTCTCCTTCATGTCACAGTTCAATGCAGATTGAGAGGCTCTCGTTTGTAGCTATGCCAACTGGGTATTTGCAGCTTACCAGGGAAAGAGAGGATAAAAAGATCACAAGATTATATTTTTCCAGGGTCAGGCCTAGAAATATTGTTTATTAGGTTCACCCATCATTGACCAAACTTTCAGTCACATGGCCACAGTCTAGCTGTAGTAGGAGATGGGGGCAGAAAGAATCAATCTTCTTATGTGCTAGGGGAGAAAAACTGGTGTGGTGAACACGGCTTTGTTTTTGTCAGGACTACGGGGTCTTTGATGACAAGAGTCTTCTCTAGCTCCATAGTGCCTGGCAAATGAAGCTCTTAATTTGTTCGTGGAATGAATGAATGCTATCTGACTCGAAAGTCAGGTTTTACATCTATGAAAAGAGAATAAAGATACATGCCTAACAAACAGAATCATTACCAAGATTTAAGAAACACTCCGTATGATAGAGAGTTGTGTTATAGGAAAGACGGACTCTCTGGGCCCTCTTTTAGTTTATGACTTCACTTCTGTTTCAAAAATGCATAAGAAATATTGAGTGGGAGTTATAGTTTGTAATAATAATGAAAACTTACTGATTTATGCAACTATGTGTGTGGATATATGAAGCAAGACTTTTTAAGTTTATTTCTTATGATAATGGTAGGGAGAGGGAAAATTATTGATTTATGCAACTATGTGTATGGATATATGAAGCAAGACTTTTAAGTTTCATTTCTTATGATAATGGTAGGGATGATCTAGCAAAAAAGTCAACCGGGCATGGTGTCTTACGCCTGTAATCTTAGCACTTTGGGAGGCCAAGGCAGGTGGATCATGAGGTCAGGAGATCAAGCCCACCCACCCTGGCTAACGCGGTGAAACCCCGTCCTTACTAAAAATACAAAAAAATTAGCCAGGTGTGGTGGTGGTCGCCTGTAGTCCCAAGCTACTTGGGAGGCTGAGGCAGGAGAATCACTTGAACCCCAGAGGCGGAGGCTACAGTGAGCCAAGATCACGCCACTGCTCTCCAGCCTGGGCGACAGAGCCAGACTCTGTCTCAAAAAAAAAAAAAAAAAAAGAAAGAAAGAAAAAGTGTCAAGACAAGAGACCCAGAGCAGAGAAAGGCAGAAACAGTGGCCCAGTTTAGCCCAGAGTCTTCACTACAGCTTCAGGGCTTCCTTCTCTTGCCAGCAGCAACCAGCAAAGCAGTTTTGTACTGTCTATTCCTCCCTGTAGGGGTTTACAGATTTGGAGATGGGTGCATGTTTAAAGGTAACAATGAAAGCTTTATAGATATCTAGTCTCTGTTGTTTTTATTTTCTGTCTTTTTCTTACTGGGCTTAAGGCAAAACCATGTGCATGAAAGAAACTTGAAGAATCTTGGTTTTGTTTCCTGAAGTTTAATTAAAATGTAGTAAAGTGGATAAAATGCTTGGAATATCTAAGGCAGTGACCCATCAGTCTATGAACCCATAGATTGTGCTGAGTGCCCCTCTCCTGGATTCTTATGATACAGTGTGTACACATCCAAAATAGCGCTTCTCAGATTATATTTAAATCTGTTTTAGATCCCTGCCCCTCAAAGATAAGCTCTTCTGCAGGGCTTATTCATATTGCATCCCAGAGCCCACACTGACTAGATAACCAGAACTTAGTCTCAATTTGGAATTCTCTTTTCCCTTTTAGTTTCCGAAGACATTTATATATAGACTTTAAAGACCTGCTTTTAAATTTAAGTGACTCATAGGGCTTGCTGCAAAAACGTTCTTTGCTCCACTCAGATCTCACAAGTCCTGTGTTGAGTGTATGGCCTCATGCTTTCTGGAAAGCCCTCCAACTCTGATTCTTATAGGATGAGCACCTGTAAGATGTAACAACAAATCCTAATGAATCTCTGAAGATATTGGTGACCTTCAAAGTATAGTAAATTCTCCCTTGCTGAGGATGGCTGTGGTGTAATTTTTCCTAAAATGATAAACTGAGTGTGGCCGTTTAAAATTTCTGTCAAACCTGTAATTCAATCTAAATATGCTCTCTATCATAATTCTTGCTTGGAATCATGGTTATCACATTTCTTTGATGTGCAGTGCCTGTACTTCAACAGCTCCTAGCACACTGTTGGCACTAAATAATCAATGACTGTTAGTGATCATGTCACAAAACACTAGAGAACATTGACCATGAGACTGAGTTAAAGTTCTTAGCCAATTCAATATCCGTTTCAAAGCATCCTTGACATTTCAAATCCCCTGAATTTTTCATTTATTCAGTAATTGAAAACCTAAATCTAAAACTGTGTTATTATCACGAGTGCCCACTGCACCCTCTAGATTCAAAAGGTTAATTTTAATGAACTTTTAAACACTTGCATTAGGCAATTTCATTTAAATATAATTGAAATGTGAAGCTGGGTAGTTGTAGTGCTTGGCATTCAAATCTGGCCTATTTACCGTGTCGTCATGGCTCAAGTGCTGTAGCAACACTTGATAAATATTACAGTGTCTAGAGTCATAAACACTGATTATAAGCATAACTGAAGAAGGCCTTTGCCCCTGGGAAACCATGATTTAAGTAGGAGCTTATACCCTAAGGACTTTTAACCGTACTTTCCACTTTTGAGTAGCATGTCGGAGGCAGGTCAAACTGGAATCAAATGCAGCTTGGGCCACAGAAAGATGTAGAAAGTTCAGGTAGTATATGCTGGTGAGAATTAGCGTGTACCTATTATACACAGTGAGTGGGGGTCTTGTGTCATCATTTACATATAATCAAAGCACTGCATGAGGAGATTGTATTTCAAAAAATGTATTTCAAAAATTTTGACTAAAAATCTAGAAACCGGAAATGCCACTAAAAAGAGTTATGGCCCAAAGCAAGGAGCCTTTCAAAAGGCTTTCAAACAATACTTTCATATATAAGTTATCTCATAAAGTCGTTTAAAATAGACTTTAACCTGGAGGCGCAGTCACTTAGCTAAGTGTACCCCCAACCAATGAGGACAGTGGTAGCACTGAGAAAAAGAACACACACACACACACACACACACGTGCACGTGCACAAGTGCTTTAAAATTTAATTTTTTTAAGTATTTTATTTAGAAAAAAAAAAAGGGCCAGGTGCGGTGGCTCACGCCTGTAATCCCAGCACTTTGGGAGGCCGAGTCGGGCAGATCACCTGAGGTCAGGAGTTTGAGACCAGGCTGGCCAACATGGTGAAACCCTATCTCTGCTAAAAATATAAAAATTAGCCAGGCTTGGTGGCGGGCGCCTGTCATCCAAGCTATTCAGGAGGCTGACGCAGGGAGAATTGCTTGAACCCAGGAGGCAGAGGTTGCAGTGAGCTGAGATTGCGCCACTGCACTCCAGCCTGGGTGACAGAGTGAGACTCCGTCTCACAAAACAAACAAACCAACCAACAACAAAAAAAGAACCATTAGGGCTAGTATTCTGGTCTCTATTATAACCAAAAGTTATTTTTATTTTTTCTTTCAGCATTAAAAATGTAATATCACTAGTGACTAAATGCATTTGGTCTCTTATAAAAGAATAATAAAATACTGTGTTTAAAAGTATGTGTGCCTTGCTGGCTTTATTTCTCTTGTATGAAGGAGTGGGGTGATGATGTCCATATTGCATTAACCATGGAAAGGCCCAGTTTCAGCTATCTGCAAGGGAAAAAAGCAAGTCTATGCATACTTAAAATAATAACTGCTGCCTATGTAACACAAAGATCTGTTGTTCTAAATTTAGACACATATTCCCTCCAGTGTATTGAATGGTGGATCTCCCTGAAGGTGGAGGGTCACATTTTGTTTTCAACAAAATGACAAGATTACAGACAACAAGAATATAATAGTTTATTTTTAAGATATCACTTTCATGGATACTGTAATAATATATTTTAGGCATATAGTTTTACCTATTGTAATAAAAAATAATAATAACAACAAATACCCTTCTTCTAAGGAGAGTCTTTGCTCTTAAGAAGAACTTATTTTAAGGCCAGGCATGGTGGTTCATGCCTGTAATCCCAGCACTTTGGGGGGCCAAAGCAGGAGGCTCACTTGAGCCTAGGAGTTCCAGATCAGCCTGGGAAGCACAGTAAGACTTGGTCTCTCAAAAAAAAAAAAAAGTGTATATATATATAAATTATATATAATTTATTTATAATTATATATATATATAAAATTAGACAGGTGTGGTGGCCTTCACCTGTAACCTCATCTACTCTGGAGGCCGAGGTTGGATGATCACTTGAGCCTGGGAGGTCAAGGCCACCAGTGAGCCGTGATTGTGCCACTGCACCCCAGCCTGGATGACAAAGTGAGACCCTTCTCAAAAACAAACAAAAGGAGCTTATTTTACTTTTTTTTTCAAACTATGAGATGTTAAGTTTGATGATTACTGCCGTTTTACAGAAAAAGAAATTAAATTATCTGATTCCTGTTTTCTAAGTTGTAGGCCTATGCTATATCAAATGGTATTTAATCAGACTGTTGAATGACTGTTTCCTTAATTTCCAGCTACGTTTATGATCATTTCAGCTAAACCTTAGTTACTTGAATTACACAGAGTTGGAATCTGCATGGCATCTGGTATGAAACTGATCAAAGGGTTTGAATTCTGGGGAATAGAGATAATTGTTTAACATTAATACAGACTTTTGCCCCAAATAAGAATTTCCAGTCACAAAATGTTAATCACCATAGCTGAATGCTTGTTGTGTATCAGACACCTAAGAGCTGTGCTTAGAAAATCTACCCAGTAATCTTGCTAATTCCTGGGACTTTCTTCTTCTCTCTCTTCTTATTCTGTATCTTATTAATCCCAAAGCTAAACTCATCCAGCACCCTCATAACAAATATTTTGTACAATTTGCAAAAAGAATCATATGCAGAGAGGTATATTATATGGAGTGGCCACAGCCTTACACCAATTCACCTTGCTCGCCAAGCCTTCCCTCTTCCCAGAATGAGATTCTCCTTCTGCCACTCCCAGACACACTCAGCTCCCCTGAGTTACTTCTTCTACACCAAGAGGACATACTGAGGAATTTTTCCAACAATATCTAGTCTCCCTCTAGGAGGAAATCTCTTACCAACAAAAATTTGTCCAGTTTAATACATAAGCAATATTTATCAAAATTTTTAAAAGTATGAAGTGCTTATACTCTACAATATACCATCCCTGAAATTTGTTGAAATGCAAAGATAAATCATGGAGGAAAGCAGCTTATGAAAAAATTACAGTTTAGTCATTTGATGTGATGAAACATAAATAATTAGAATCTATTGAAAAGTATTACAAGAGGAAATGAGAAATGGCAATTTAGAGGACAGTGAAAGATTACATACAATTGAAAGGAATCAGGAAAGGCTTCCTGGAAGAGGAAGCTCATTATCTGGACTTTGATGACAGTAATGAAACCACAGGCAGAAATCAGTAGAAGGGCAGTCCTAGCGGGAGGAACAACATGAACAAAGATGTAGTGGGGGCCAGGGTGGGGAAGATTCCTCCAGGTGTTTCAGTCTTCCTGGTTCCTGAAGTATATATTGAAAAACTTTCGTGGGTCAAGTCAGGGGCAGAGAATCACTTTTTAACTTGAATACCAAGATTAGGAATCTGATGTTTTGTTTTTTATTTATTCTGTGAACAATGGCAAGACCAGAAGGAGCATTTTTATCACGTTGAAACCATAATTTCTATCTCATTTTAATAATGCATTTATTATCAGAAAATTATGTCTGCCTAAACACACCATTTGCTAAGCTTTATTGATTCTAAGACTATGCATTTTGTGCAAATAAAGAATTGTATCAATTAAACATAATCTTCAGCATTTTATCTGCTATTTATATATTGTCACTGTAGCTTTTATTTTCCAAAATATCCTTTAGAGTTCCAAATTCAAGAAAAGATTTTAGTATCTAAGTCATACTGTGTAAAATTGGCTTGTTTAAGTAGATATTTAAGTTTTTGTCCTTTTGATTTCCTTTTTAAAATTTTTAATAGAACCATTGCACTAAGTAATAATGATAATGAATCCTCCCTTTATGACTCTTAAGACATACCAGGCCCTGCCTGATTCTGGACATGAGCTAGATACTTCTCTGTCCCACTGATAAATGGAAATTCCCTATAGTCCTGACTTATACATTTAATGATTATATAGAGAGTCTTGGGTTTTATAGATATAGATATAAAGGCTCTATATTGAGTATTCAAATTAATAAATTTAAAGTACCTTTTCTTTATTTCCCATATCAACCATGGGATAATAAATGTATAGAATGCAAATTGCAACACTAAGTTAATGTGTATATCTCCATCAGTCTCATGCAAGTCACTTTTCTAAAATACACTTAATTACAAATGCATTTGGGGATTTGGGGCTCAATTATTTTAGTTATAATATACTGAATGCATTAAGCTATGACTATATGCACATATAATAACTAACAACGTCAAAGCATTTAGTTTTGTTTTAGTGATCACTGGGAATCACCAAATCAGTGTTTAAGGTATAATAGCAAGATATAAAATTTTATTGATTCAGAATAATTAGAGGAGAAGGCAACGCTAACCTGTATGAATCTAAATTATAAAATATTTTTTAAATTTTTTTATAAATTCAAGATAAGAAAAAATACATTTTACATTTATTATTTAGTTATTAGAAATAAAATAGGCAAGAAGGAAAAGCACTATACCAAGCATTTTTGCTTATAGGTATCGAAGTGTTGCTTTAAGGAAGAATGTTGGACAACAGTATCATCCTTTTATTCCACCCTGGATTTATATACCCACATCTCTAATGTTTAGTGGTAGTGTTTATGGAATTATTCTTATAGGATATGTAACCTGACAATTAGGGAAGCATCTAATTAAGCTCTTCACATTCCATTCTTGCTTATTATGTTCATTTAGATGCATTTGTCAATTTATAATTGCAGTTAATTGAAATTTTTTAAATTTTCTTTTTTTTTAAAGGAGCCCGCTACATGAAAAAAAATGCAAGTCAAAGTGGTCACAACCTAGAAGTCTGCAGAGACAGGAATAACTAGCAAGTAGATACTATATTATTTTACTATGCTTAAGTATATAGAATTCAGTAGTGTTATGGGAATTTTACTCTATAATTACCAAATAGTCTTGTAATTTTAAATTTATACTTAGCAGTTTTCATGTTAACCTATATCACATCACAAAAATAATTAGGAAGAAACATGGTAACTATGAATCTCAGGAAACTCATTTTCTGTCAGTAATAATGAAATTACTTTCATAAGAAACATGAATTTAAATACTGTATCCTCTCTCAGGTCTTATTTTTAGAGCCCCTAATTCGATACTTATTCCTTCATAAAAAGAGTAAATGAATCTGCCTATGTCTTGTGACATATTTATCCACTATGTAAATGCATTGATTCCTCTCATAAGCCATTCATAAATATTATTTTATAATAATGCTCCTAAGAAATAAAGTGAAATTATATTCCTTTTTGAAGGTTACATTTCAAAAATTCAAGGTGATATCAAATGAAATCCAGGCACAAAGCGGGAGCTTTGCATTTATCAGTATTTCCTGACATTTTCAAGAAATGAAATAGGAGGTTCAATGATAAAAGCATGCAATGTTTAGATAAATGGATCAAAAATGAACTTAAGAATGTGGGAAGAGTAAATAAGATTATTTGAACAGCAAGAAGAATCTTTGAAAATCTCATTGCTTCATATTAAAGTGGTCAGAGTTGATTCTTTATCCACAAATGTATCTTGAAAATTGTAATAGAATTAGAAAATACTAAAGCTAAAAGGATTTTAGAAAGTACTTACATAAATATTTCACTGGTATGGAGAAGGGAACTAAGTTTGCACTTAAAAACTGATTTTACATGTATATCTACATATCTACATATCTACATACACTTTTTTCAAGATAAAACTTAATACAGCTAGTTCTTAATTTAATAGGACTTATTCAATAGTAATGATTAAAATATATGTGCAAACAAAAATGTATACAAAATGATGGCAGTATCCATAATCAAAATTTTGTGCATAAATGTTTTATATTTAAAATTTTATAGTAGTAGATATTTCTATAACCACAGAAAATGTGTAAAATTGTGTTTCAATTGCTTAGCAGTACAGATTCCAAAAAAATTATATAAACCAACAGAAGTTTCTTCCTTTTCAATCTTCTTTGATGGCTTTATGAATGACAGGTCATGAATGATAAATACTTCACAGATAACTCTATCATATATTTATACAATTGGAACCACACATTTTGATAAGAGGAATACTAAGCAATGACTCAATAGAGATGAAAAACATTTTTATAATGAAAATTATTAGTCCTTAGTGTATTTGATTTATAAAATTACACTCTTCATCTTAGATTGCCATAAAGTGGCACATGCTTATCCTATGAGGGGGTGGAAAGGCAAACACCTTCAAAATTCAAAGTTCAGTTGGGCCAACTTCATACTGAAGGAGGGAAAATTGTAAAACTGTGTTTATAGATACCTTGGTAATAGTCAATATTAGCTTTAGCTAAGAAGGAACTCTAGAAGGCCATAATTTAAAAGATATTGGAATATAGGAAGAAAGAAAGAGAGAGAGAGAGAGAGAGAAAGGAAGGAAGGAAAGAAAGAAAGAAAAAGAGAAAGACAAAAGAGAAAGAAAGAAAGAGGAAAGAAAGAAAGAGGAGGGAGGGAAAGAGGGACAGAAGGAAAGAAAAAGGGAGAAACAGAGAGTAGAAAGAAAAAAGAAAGAAAGAAGAGAGAAAGAAATGAAATAAAGAGAAGAAAGAGAAGAGAGAAAAAAAAGAGAAAGAAAGGAAGAAGAAGGAAGGAAGGAAGGAAGGAAGGAAGGAAACATTTGGTAGCAGTGTGAGACTAGACTGCAGGGAGTTTGGTGCTGGGAAACAGGGAAATCAGTGGCTTGTTGTAAGCCAGGCTCAGGAATGTGGTAGAGATAGAGAAGCAAAGAACTTGATTTGAAAGGAATATCTTCTTTGCCAGACTCCGCAGGAACTTCATTTGTGATCTAATTATTTGAGACCTGGAACACTAAAAGAATAACAGTTAACTTCAATAGAGGATATTAAAACGGTAACTTTAGCTTAGAACGTGACATTTGTGTGTCTCCTGCGTAGCAAAATGGGGGATGATCACAGGGATAGTGAAAACACAGAACTGGCGCTCTAGGATTGGATAAAGCATGGGTTGATCTATTTGAATAGAGATGCTGATAGAAGCTGCCAGAATTTTATCAGGCAAAAAACATGTACTGAGTGAAAAGGAAACATTGCCACCGGTAGAACTTTTAGGATCATCAGTGTTCAGTCCTCAAAATTCTGTTCGAAGAAAGAGGAATTAGCCACAGAAACTGATAGTTAGAAATAAGAGAAAAACTGACTTCTAGTGTCTTTGTTTTGTTAAAAGAAACCAAAGAAGCCAAGAGATTCAAAGAGGGCAACAGTGTTAAATGCTCCTGAAAATTCTAGGAGAACGATTGAGGGAGAAAAGCTTTTGGATATTGCAATTAGTCAGTAATGGAACCCCAACAGAGCTAACCCAACTTTTGATGCCAGATGGTTTTTCGAATCCTCTTCAACAGCATCTTTATCTCTTTCCTATATCAATCCCAATGATTCATTTATGTTTTTCAGACTTATCTATGGGTAGTTTTATTTTTGTAAGTCAGATTTACTTATTCTCAGAATATCATTCAAAATATCGTTGTTATAAACACTTTAAGTCTTCCCATAATTTGAATAGCAAATTCAATTTAAAGTATGTTAGTTAAGGAACTGTTATTCTTGGGTAATCCCATCAATTATGTATGACTTATTCCATCTAATAATCTCAAAAGTAATTTCCCACGCTAGACTGACAAATATTCTATTAGCCTCAGAAATGATAATTTCAGTCAGTACTTGGCACAGACTAAGTACTCATAAGTAATTATTCAATGAATAAATGAATGAATGAATGAATGAATGAATCAGTTCTTTCCTCTCTTTGGATCATTCCCACATTCTTTTTGTTTTTAAGTACTCCTATATCATCTACTTGCAGAAAATACACTCAGAATTATCTAACTATCTTCTAATCCTTAAATAAATAGGACTAAGAAGAAAATGAGATTACATAACACTTTCATGTGCGATTTTCCACCTGATTCTCACTAGCTCTATTTTTACTTTTCTTGACCTAGCATTATAGACTTAATTTTCATAACTGTAATCAGAGCATAATAACCACTAAATCTTTTTAAACTGTTTTTATTTAGAAAGATTACTCTTAAATCTTTGTATTGCATTATTTCTTTTTCTGTCTACAGTAAAAAATGGCTTTATTGTTTTATTTCAGGTGATACAAATAATTCATGCTTATTGTAAAAACCTCAAACAATACAAAAAAGTATGATGAAGAATGTAAAAATCACTTTAAAAACCACTCCAAAGATAACCACAATTAACATTTACATTATTTATGGATTGATCACTTTATCATTATAAAATGTTACTTTTTATCTCTAATAATGCCTTTTGCTTTAAAATCTACTCTTTCTGTTTTTAGCACAAACAATGCCAACTTACATTTGGTTAATATTTGCATGGCTTTTCTTTGTGCACCCTTTTTTCAACCTTCTGGTTCTTATATTTATGATCTCTTGTAAGCATCTTATAGTAGCCTTTATTTTAAAAACCTGATAATATTGATAATATTGATAATACTAATCTGATAGTATTGATATATACTTGGGTTATATAGTCCATTTACATTTATATTAAAATAAACTTGGGTTTGTATCTATCATGTTACTATTTATTTTCTCTTTAACTCACCTACTTATATGTTTTTCTCTCCTTTATTCATTTCTTTTGGATTTTGGAAATAAACAGATACTTCTTGTTATTCCATTTTTATTTATTTATTAGATATACATTCTTATACTGTTCTTATAGTGGTTACTCTAGAGATTTCACATTCATCCTCAACTTTTACAGTCTAACACAAATAATTACTACTAGCAATTCCCTGATATTGCTAGAATCTTAGAAAATTTTAACTCCATCTTGTGCCATTATTAAGACATTTTTCACAGTTTGTTTAAGGATTACTTGGAGCATTTCTGTTCGTGTTTATATAGTCAATATCCATTTATATTTACCTGCACATTTACTTTTCCATTGTCATTCATTTCTTTTGCATATCTGTGTTTCCATCTGAAAATATTCTCCTTGCGTCTGAAGGAGTCATTTTAGGATTTCTTTTAGTGCTGGTATCCTGGAAATACATTTTCTGTTTTTATTTCTCTGGAAATTCTTTATTGTATCTGTGTTTCTAAACCTTATTTTTGCTGGTTATAGAATTTCTTTCAGCACCAAAGATTACATTCCACTGTCTTCTAGCTTTCATCCTCTCCGTTAGGGACAATCATTCATCTTATGGTTGCTCCTTTGATGCTTATTGGTTTTATTGTTTAAATAATGTTTAAATATTTTTTAATTTTTTTACTTATGATAAAATACTCATAAAAGTTACCGTCTAACCACTTTTAAGTGTACAGTTCAGTGACATTAACTACATTCAGGTTGTTTTGCAACCATCACCACCATGCATCTCCAGAACTCTTCAAAATAATCATGGAAATCTTTATACGTCAACTAGTACAGACTAATGTATCCTTTCTTTTCTTTTACTCAGAATTCTTTTTATTTGAAAAAACATAGACTTTATTTTTACAGTAGTGTTAGATTAATTGCCAAACTTGAGCAGAAAGTGCAGAGAATTCCCATTCGCCATCTATCCCCACACATTACAGACTCCCCCACTATCGACATCCCACACAAGAGTGTTATATTTGTTATAATCGATGAACCTGCATTACCATATAGTTATTACTCAAAGTCTGTAGTTTACATTAGGTTTTACTCCTGGTGTTGTATATTCTATGGGTTTAGACAAACGTATAATGACTTATATCCACAATTATAGTATAATACGGAATAGTTTCACTGCCCTAAAACTCCTCTGTGCTCCATCCTCCCTAATCTCTGCCAACCACTGATTTTTTTTTCTGTCTCCATAATTTTGTCATCTCCAAAATGTCATATAATTGGAATCAAACAGTGTGTAGTTTTTTCAGATTGGACTTTTTCACTTAGTAATATGCATTTAGGTTTTCTTCATGTCCTTTCATTGACTGATAGCTCATTTCTCTTTAGCACTGAATAATATGCCATTATATAATATATCACAATTTATTTATTCATTCATAAAGTATTCTCTTTAATGGGTGCATTCGATTTTACATCTGGATAATTTTTATCAAAAATCTCTTAATTAGGGATAATTTACTCTTCTGTTTTCAATTTTTTGCCATGTAAAATAATGGTATGTGAGCCAAATTGAATCTATCATTATTTACTTACATTTCTCAAAGGATATATACATCCTTAGGTACAGACTTGTTGAGAAACAGGTACTTTAAGAAAATTACTATTTTTAAAAGTATTTTATTGTGTGAAAATATACATAAAATACAATTTACCATTTAACCTTTTTTTAAGTGTATACTTCAGTGGCATTAAGTACATTCACACTGTCATGCAAAAAATCATCTTTAATATCAATGGGTAACAGCTCATGTGATTCAAAAATAAAAAGCTTCTAAATGATAAACTGAAAATAGTCTCTCCCAACTCTGTCCCTAGCCAATTTCCCTCTCTAGGGAGAATTAACTGGCATTATCAGCTTCTTATATAAATTTCCGGAAATAGTTTTCACATATGTAAGCCTATGTACACGTATATATTTTTTTCTCCTTTTCCATAGAAATTTTAGCATATTTAGACACTGTTCAATAACTTTTTTACTTAACAGAAAATATTAGAGATAATTTCACATATGCTCACAAAAAAACTTTCTAATTTTATTTTTTGACAGCTCCTTAGTGTCGTACATTGTATTGATTTTTTTTGCAACCAGTCTTTTGCTATCATGAACATAGCTGCTCTAAATGAGCATCTGCAGGACTGTTTTGCCTCTACGTAAGCATATCTAGAAGAAATAAAATTGCTGTATACAATGGTATGCCTTTTTGTAATTTTGCTAGATTTTATAATGTTGCCTTGCATAGAGCTTCTTCCAAATTTTTGCCATTATCCATAATGTGTAGTGAATAGGACTTTCTAAATTTAATAGATAGATACTGCACTCAAAAGCTGTGATGGTTTACATTTCCACTGGATTATATATTTAATATCCTTTGCCCACATTGCTACCCGGAAGTTGGGTGTGATTACTTTTCTCATTTTTCACATTCTGCCAGGCATAAAGTAATGTCTGAATTACTTCAAGTTGCATTTTTCTATTAGAGAGATTCAGCATTGTTTCATATGTGTATTAGTCATATACTCTTCTATAAATTGTATATTGATATTCTTTGACTTTTTTTATTGTTGGTTTTTTCTTTTCACTTTGTAACTACTCTTTGTATGCAATATATACCATATATGGTATACACCATACTGTTTGTATGTGATATATACACATACATACACTCTTTGTATGTAATATATATGCATTTTCTTTCAAATGTATTGCAAGTATTTTCCCCAGCTTAAAATTTGATTTTTATGTTAGTTTTTTGCCATTTTTATGTTAGTTTTTACCATTATTTTTAGAGGCATATGAGGTAAAAGGCATCTTTTGTTTTTGTAATGGAATTAACTATTTAATTCTATTATATGTGGTTCTTCTATATATAATGTATATTGGTATTTAATTCTCTTGAAGCAGTTAGGTAATTCTTATAGATATTGACAGGATGTCTGTCTTCCTAAATTATTTAATTATTTTTATTTTGACCCACTTATGATTGTGAAAAAGTTCACTTTTACAATTAGGGAACATGCAACATCTGCTAGGAAATGCATAGATGACTTCATACGTTTTTTGTACGGCTATCCTGAAAAAGTCATTTCCTAGATAAGAGATGTCAATAAATGGAAAGCAGTACAACTTCATTTGAGACTTAACATATTAAGAGAAAAAATTGTCTCAAAATACCAAAAATGGGAAAGGCATACAGCTGATTTTTTTATCATTCTGACAGTAAATAAGTGGCCAGAAGTCCTTCTGAGTTCTTTCTTGTTTTCCTTTGTGTTTTACTGGACAGTTGTCAGAAATTATTAATAAGAGAATTGGGAAATTAAAACTTTCATTTTCATGACTATTCATTTCGTATGATATTTAGAGACCCTTCTATTCTTTACAAGTTACAGTGGTAGAAAAAGTATCTTAGTCCTTTTGGGTCGTTACAACAAAATGCCATAGACTGAGTGACTTATAAACAGTCAACGTTTATTTCTTACAGTTCTGGAGGCTGAGAAGTTCAAGATGAAAGTGCCAGCAGATTCAGTGTCTAATGAGGTCCCCTTCCTCATCAGCAGCTGTGCTCTCACTGTAACCTCACATGGTAGAAGGAGCAAGGGAGTCTCTGGGGTCGTTTTTATATGGACATTAATCCCATTTACGAGAGTTCTGTTGTCATGAATTCAATACCTCCCAAAGGCCCCTTCTCCTAATACTTTATTTTGGAGGTTAAAATTTCAACATATAAATTTTGGGGATGAAAACATTCCATTCATTGCAAGTAGTACTCAAGGCTAGCAAAGACACAGAAGTCAAGGATGCAGTGGTTAAAACCACATGTTCTAGAGTTGAATTGTCTAGTTTAAAATCTAGCATTATCTTCTATGACTGTTTAAAATTGAGCACATTTCTTCATTTTTCATTGCTTCTTTTTCCTCATCTGTGAAAAAAAATAGATATAATTGTACTCATCTCTTAATATTGTCTAAGTGTTGGGAATAAAGCAGCAAACAAAACTGATAAAACTTGTGCCTTTCAGGAGAATCGCTTGAACCCAGCAGGCGGAGGTTGCAGTGAGCCAAGATCATGCCACTGCACTCCAGACTGGGCGACAGAACGAGACTCCATCTCAAACACATGAAAACCTATGCCTCTGTGAATGAGTTATTTGGGGCTATTCATATGGAATATAAATGTGAGAGCAGTTTGAGAGATGGATTAGAATAGCAAGCAACAGGACACATAGCACATAACATGCAGTAAACATTGCTTGTGATAATTATTTGAGAATCAAGAAATATAAATCAAATTAGACAAATTTATTTTTGAAAAGAAGTTCTTGCTCACAATTTGTAAAGAAGAATAAAATATGATAAATTATACAAAAAACTGACAAATTTATGCTTTTTTAACACTGGGATTTATTTATGCAACTAATGTTTATTGGGCATCTGTTACCTGCTGAGTCCTATTCCAGGTGCTGGAAATCTAGCAGTAAATGAGATGAGAAGTCACAGAGACTTATACTTGTGGGTGGTAACCAGAAACTCCAGAAAATTATACAATTGTGTGGTTATTGAATTTTTTTCAATAAAATCATTTCACTGTACGATAGGAACTTGCTACTTTAGAATAAATCCTTTTCAACTGTTACTATAAATAATTAGACATTTATTTGGTTCATATATTTGGTTTTCTTAAAGTGTGATAAGCTTATATTATTACAAATACAGTTACCCTTGAACAACGTAAGGGTTTGGGGCACCAATACTCCCAAGCAATCACAAAACCTAATATAACCTTTGACTCCACAAAAGCTTAACTACTAATACCCGCTGTTTACTGGACACCTTAGCTATAACATAATTAATATATATATATATGTCTTATATATATGTATATTAGAGAGTATATTAGACACTGTATTCTTATGATATGGCCAGAAAAAAGGCAATGTTATTTAAACAATCATAAAGAAGAGAAAAATACATATACTGTTCATTAAGTGAAAGTGGATCATCATAAAGGTCTTCATCCTTGTCTTTACATTGAGTAGGGGGAGGGGGAGGAAGAGAAGAGGTTGCTCTTTCCATCTCGGGGGTGGCAAAGGTGGAAGAAAATCCACATTTAAGTGGGCCCATACAATTCAAACCTGTGTTGTTCGAGGGTCAACTGTACTAACTCCAAACAACTTCCAAGTTCATATCCTACTGAAAGTATATCACTCATTCTGTTAGGAAGCCAAAGATAAATTTTAAATAATATAATATTGTCCATGAAGAATAACCTAAAACTGAAAACCAATTGTTACAGGTTAGAGGTGGCATTTATATGGGCAGAAATTGAAAATCTAAAGAATGAAATTGACGACAAGATTCTTCAGAGTCTGTATAGGTACGAAATGCCAACATACACTCAAGGTGCCTAAACGTTTTTAATATGATTAGAGGAAGTTATTGGAACTCTGGGGTGAGCTAGAAATAGTCAACACAGGAAAGAGGGATTGGAGGCAAGAAGGGAACTTGTCAAACTGTGCTTGTCTCTCAAGGCCATGATGGCCAGAGAGAGACTACAACCAGCTTCACACTCCAGGCTCCTGTCCAGACCTGTGCTGCTCTGGGGAGCCCTGCATGACCCAGCAACTTGGTTTCTGTTCCCTGAGTGTTCTGATACCAAGAAATCAGGTTTTGATGCTGCCATGTCTGTTTGACTATATTTCTAAATCATCTGTGCTGAACAAAGGGTCCGGACCCTACCTGTAGCCTAGACAGCACTCTCTAGCTGGAATTGACTAACTGAGTTTAGTTGTTTAAACTAAAGCTGTGACCATTAACCTAGAGAAAGATGGAACAGCAGAAGAGAGTAAAATTCACATTTATTGAGTAATTTCTATGTAGTCGAAATACATTCATACACACATTTTCTTACTTAGCCTTCATATTATCTCTATAAGAAATATGAGAAACTGAGATGCAGAGAAGTTACATAAGTGGCTTTTTGACAGTTATCCTGGTTACTAAAGGGAAAACCATTGCAGTCTATTTCTATATGACTTGAAGGGCCATTCTATTTCTACTGTATTGCCAGGAGGAAAGAGTTTCCTTGAGAGAAATTGGATGAAGAAGCTATCATAAAATTTTATCACCATAATAAACCTCTATAGAGTTATAGGCTTATTAGATAGAAATGTAAAAATTCCTTAAAACGACAACAATGGAACAATGACAGTAGTGGTATTGATGTCATTAAATATGGCGCCTCTGGTCATAGTGTAAAGGGTAGATTGAGGGAGATTATGGCAGAAGGTAGAGAGAATGGCTACCAGGAACAGTCATTGGATATCCAGGTAGCAATACTAAGTGGGTAAGTGGGTTTCTGAAATGAACAGAGATCTGGGCTAAAGATGTGGATTCAGG
This sequence comes from Symphalangus syndactylus, assembly GCF_028878055.3. NCBI lineage: Eukaryota > Metazoa > Chordata > Mammalia > Primates > Hylobatidae > Symphalangus > Symphalangus syndactylus. The sequence goes on from NC_072441.2 coordinate 23,961,941, forward strand.
AGATTTTACCATGAAGATCAGAACTAAAGCCAAGGGTATAAATGAGGTTGACCAAGAAAAGCAAGAAGCAAGGTAAGAAGAGAATAGAGAGCAAAACTTGCCTTTAAATTTCTTTAAAATTTGAAGATGTAAAAGGGCCAGAGTCAACTATGTCCACAGAAGAAAAAAAAAAGAATACCAAGGGAAAAATAACAGAATTAAATAAAAAACTGCAAAGAAAAGAAAGTCTGAGTTCATAGACTCTGGCGGTTAAGATATTTGGGGACCTGCAGAACTTTATAACCATGTGGGTTAAGCTACTGAGTGTATCTTAGGTCGGATTCCTTGGAAACAGACTCCAAGGTAAAAATGTGTGTGCAGGAGAATTATTGGGTGGTTCTGGGTAGAGAGAATTTGAACTACAGTGAGGTTGCAACACAGGCCTCAATGGAACCTAAGGGTAGCACTGGAGCTGGGAAAGCCCTTCAGTATTGTGCCAAAATGAGGCAAGGTAGCTGGGCTTTCAAACCAGCCTGTCATTGGAGGGATGTATCCTGGATGAGGTATTTCCCTGCAGTCAAGGGCAGGGCCCAGAGAGGATGCACCGGTGCACCTTCTGGCAACTGGGAGAATGAATGATTCCATCCTGCAAGGGATCTGGGATGGTCAGCACCTCACAGCTTCCCAGGAGAGAGTGAAGAAAATGAATGTGAAGGATGCTTTGCTGTAAGGGGTTTTTATAATTGTAGCCACTAATTCTCTCTTCCAAATTTTCCCTGCCATCATCTTTTTACCCGTCTGACTCCTTTACTGACAGATTTTCTTCTTAGATAGCTACTTCTTTTACTTATATGTCCTGCAATTAAGTAGCTGTCTTTTCTTTCACGATTTCACTGAGTTGTTACTAGTACCATAGGGGACAGTACAAGTCTAAGTGGATTCCTATAGCCACTCCCATTAATACTGATGTGCAAAATTACCATACTTTACAGAATTGCTTTTTCTAGATCAATTTTCATTAGAAAGGAGGCTTTCTGTGTGAGCTCTAAGTTAAGGAATTTAGAAACTATAAACCAAGACTTGATGTATGATTTGATGGCTCTGACTGTATTGAAGAGTCTGGTTTTACATATTTTCCGTGGGACTTTACATTTCCTTAGAAGAAAACACTAAATAAATAGGCTACAATTATAACTATGAAATCTTACCATAATCTTACGTTCATAAATATAGAAAAAGATTAAATAAAAGCTGTTAATCATTTTGGCAATTATTAATTTATGGGAGCTCTGCGAGGATGGTGTAAAAATAGTTCCCAGGAGGGATTTGAATCAACATGAACTTATATCCTCGTGTCAACCATTTTTATCACCCTGTATCTTCCTATTCCCTGCAGGTGCTTAATACAATATCCAGCTGTTTCTGGCAGTCACCTGAGATGTGTATTTACTGGCAGTTTTATTACTTTTTTCAGAATGTATCATACCATATATTTATTTCTCTTTTTAATGTATTGATAGAATAGGTTAATATTTAAGATGTATTAGTGACAGGTTTTTTGGAAAGTATAAACTTCTAGTCTATTAAATTCGTTTTAACCAAAAATAACCCCCGCTCACACCCTCCCCATTAAAAAAAATGGGAATCATGTAACATCTTTACTTAGATCTAACTAGAAACTGTTTGAAATGGGCAGATTTGTTCTTGCTTTGAAAATACCATATAAACAACAAAAAAGTCATTCCCATCTGTCAAGTTGCCTGGAGAATGCATTTAACAAGGAATGAGGCTACATTAAAGGCCATAAAATATGCAGCAAGGGAAGGAAGGATAAAGCTATCCTGCAGTTCATTGGCTTCACCTACTGTGCAGTGTACTCCTTGTGAACAAGACAGATTAGATAGTTATTGCTACATCAAAATATCTGCCATGGAGAGTAAGAGAATTGGAAAAAGAAAAGGGGACTCCTAATCCCAGCTCTTTGCATGATCATGAGCCAAGGAAATGTGAAAATTAATTACATTTTCTTTCATTTTATGCAATTGGATCAACTTTTCCTAATAGAGAATAGAACTTATTTGCAACAAAGGAAGCTTCAACTTCATTCATACTGTTACCCATTTGGCAATTGAAAGAAGTGAACTTAAAGTTTTGCAGCTGAGCCTAAAGGAAAAGGAATAAATTGCTGAAGAGTGTGCACATAAGCTGGATAATGGCAACAGTATTGTATTAATCCATTCTCACACTGCTAATGAAGACATACTTGAGACTGGGTAATTTATAAAGGAAAGAACTTTAATTAACTCCCAGTTCAGCATGGCTGGGGAGGCCTCAGAAAACTTACAATCATGGCAGAAAGGGAAGTAAATATGTCCTTCTTCACATGGCAGCAGCAAGGGGAAGTGCTGAGCGAAAGCGAGGGAAAGACCCTTATAAAACCATCCAATCTCATGAAAACTCACTATCACAAGAGCAGCACAAGGGGGTAACCGCCCCCATGATTCCATTACCTGCCACTAGGTCCCTTCCAAAACGTGGGGATTATGGGAACTAAAATTCAAGATGAGATTTGGGTGGGGACACAGCCAAACCACATCATTCCACCCCTGGCCTCTTCCAAATCTGATGTCCTCACAATTCAAAACACATTCATGCCTTTCCAGCAGTCCCCCAAGGTCTTCACTCATTCCAGCATTAACTCAGAAGTCCAAGTCCAAAGCCTAATTTGAGACAAGGCAAGTCCCTTACATCTGTAAGCCTGTAAAATCAAAAGCAAGTTAGTTACCTCCTAGATACAATGGGGGTACAGATATTGTGTAAATATACCCATTCCAAATGGGAGAAGTTGGCCAAAACCAAGGAGCCACAGGCCCCATGCAAGTCCAAAATCAAGCAGGGATGTCAAATCCTAAAGCTCCAAAATTATCTCCTTTGACTCTATGTCTGACATCTAGGTCAGGCTGATGATGCAAGAGATAGGCTCCCATAGTCTTTGGCAGCCCTGCCCCTGTGGCTTTGCAGGTACAGCCCCCCTCCAGGCTGCTTTTATGGGCTGGCATTCAGTGCCTGTGGCTTTTCCAGGCACACAGTACAAGCTATCAGTGGATCTACCATTCTGGGGTCTGGAGGACAGTGGCCCACTTCTCACAGCTCCTCTAGGAAGTGCCCCAGCAGGACTCTGTGTGGGGATTGCAAGCCCTCATTTTCCTTCTGTACTGCCCTAGCAGAGGTTCTCCATGAGGGCTCTGCCCCTGCAGCACAATTCTGCCTGGACATCCAGGCCTTTTCTGACATCCTCTGAAATCTAGGCAGAGGTTCCCAAACCTCAATTCTTGACTTCTAGGCACCTGCAGGCTCAACACCACATGAAACCTACCAAGGCTTGGAGCTTGCACTCTCTGAAGCAACGGCCCAAGCTGTACTTTTGCCCCTTTTAGCCAAGGCTAGAGCAGCTGGGGCACAGGGCACCAAGTCCTGAGGCTGCACACAGCAGGGGGCCCTTGACCTGGCCCAAGAAACCATTTTTCCCTCCTAGGCCTCCAGGCCTGTGACGAGAGGGGCTGCCATGAGGGTCTCTGACATCCCTGGAGACATTTTCCCCATTGTCTTGGCGATTAGTATTTGGCATCTGGTTACTTATGTAAATTTCTGCAGTGGGCTTGAATGTCTTCCCAGAAAATAGGTTTTTCTTTTTTACAGCATTGTCAGGCTGCAAATTTTTTAAACTTTTGTTCCTTGCTTCCTCTTGAATGTTTTGCTGCATAGACATTTCTTCCATCATATACCCTAAATCATCCCTCTCAAGTTCAAAGTTCCACAGATCTCAAGGGCGGGGGCAAAATGCCACCAGTCTTTTTGCTTAGCAAGAGTGACTTTTACTCCAGTTCCCAAGTTCCTCATCTCCATCTAAGACCACCTCATCCTGCACTTTATTGTCCATATCACTATTAATATTTTGGTCAAAGCCATTGAAGTTTCTAGGAAGCTCCAAACGTTCCCACATCTTCCTGTCTTCTGAGCCCTCCAAGTCTCTAGGCAGTTCCAAACTTTTCCACATTTTCCTATCATCTTCTGAGCCCTTCAAACTGTTCCAACCTCTGCCTATTACCAGTTCCAAAGAAGCTTCCACATTTTCAACTATCTTTAGAGCAGCACCCCACTACCTGGTGCCAATTTACTATATTAGTCTGTTCTCATACTATTAATAAAGACATACCCGAGACTGAGTAATTTATAAAGGAAAGAGCTTTAATTGACTCACAATTCAGGGCTTAGGAGGCCTCAGAAAACTTACAATCATGGCAGAAGGGGAATCCAACATATCTATCTTCACATGGCGGCAGCAAGAAGTGCCGAGAAAAAGAGGAAAAAGCTCCTTATAAAACCATGAGATCTCGGCTGGGCACAGTGGCTCATGCCTGTAATCCCAGAACTTTGGGAGGCTGAGGTGGGCAGATCATGAGGTCAGGAGATCAAGACCATCCTATGCTAATACTGTGAAACCCCGTCTCTACTAAAAATACAAAATAAATAGCTGGATGTGGTGGCGGGCGCCTGTAGTCCCAGCTACTCAGGAGGCTGAGGCGGGAGAATGGCGTGAACCCTGGAGGCTGAGCTTGCAGTGAGCCGAGATCGCGCCACTGCCCTCCAGCAAGACTCCATTTCCCCCACCCCCCAAAAAACCATGAGACCTAATGAGAACTCACTCACTGTTACAAGAACAGCAACCTGTGGGTAACTGCCCCCAAGATTCAATTACCTCCCACCAGGTTCCTCCCACAACATGCGGGGATTATGGGAACTTACAATTCAAGATAAGATTTGGGTGGAGATACAGCCCAACCATATCAAGTATAAACTTACTATTGTTTTATCAAAATGTGGAAGAAACACAAGAAAATGTGCTTATTTGGAGGGTGCTAACAGGAAATAAACTGTTCCTAACTTATCCCTCTGAAAAACAGAATGATAAATGTATTTAGACATCCTCTTCAAAGGTAGCTTTTTGTTTGCCTTGTACATTTGAAAGGTGTTCACTTTGCTATTGCAGAACCAATTTGAAAAACATTATCTGGGACAAAATGTTCAATGTCCAACGTATTAAAAGGGGTCTCCATCTATGAATGTGAGAAAATCTATACAAGGATTCTCTATTGATGAATTTTGAAAGTGGGAGAATATCATTAGATGTTCTGGGCAGTTTATAAGCACTTAGGAGCTACACTATTACAAGATCTTGCTTATTATTAGTGAGAAGTTATTTGGGTACTTCCAAGTAAAATGTGAAAATGTCCTCTCTACTGTCTCTAAATTTTCTCCTTATAGAACAAAAATAACATGTTTATTGCTACCTAGTTAATATATTAAAAACACTAGACAAAGTCTTTTGCTTGATTTCTTTTATACCAATGGAGCGATTATTTGAGCCATTTAGTGCCTAGAAAATGAAATGAAAAAAGGAAAACAGTCTCTCAATTTAAAAAAGTATTACATGTTACAAAAGTAATTCCAATTTAGTAGTAATAATAATTAGCTAGTTTTTAAAATACTGACTTTATTTTTAAATGTCTGGAAGATAACTTCAAGAAAAAGCTAAGTATTTTTTTAAATAAAGGAAATATTTAATACTAGGGCAGAAAAAGATTTTTTAAAGGTTGTTTAGAATTTTTTGAAGTTGGATAGATTTATACAATCTAATGAAAAATAGGAAAAAAATACATACAGCTAATTACTCAAAGAAAGATGAACACTGTTATGACTAAAATATGCAGTCAGTGAGAAATTCCAAAAGCTCTGGTCAGGTTTAAAAAAAAGTCCCTGAAAACTTAGAAATAAAGGATCCAATAGTTTTCCCAAATTCACAGAACTTTAAAAGAGCAATTATTTAAAGGCCAGTGTGTTAACATTCTGTTGCAAGGGAATTTTTTTTAAGTTTCATATTGACAAGTAGGGACAATAATCTAGAAAGATTAGATTTTAAGTAAATATAATAATAAAGTCCCATATTGAAGAAAACAGAATTCTTCAATCCTCAATTGGGCTTAATATATATTTGCAATATTTTGATTCTAAATTTTGACAAAATGAAGAGCTCATCTGTCTCCTTTTTCTATGCAAAAATAGTTTACTTGAACTAAAAATTAAATGTGAATGAAGATGGGACTGCAACTGACACACTTTTGAAGATACTTCAATAGAGTAAACCACTTTAACACCTTAGATATAAAGCATATTTATGGTTAATAGGGATTCCATACATTCCTGAGGAAGTGAGAATTAATCAATGGCTCAGGAATTGATCCAGAGGCTCTGTGCCAGGCAGATGTGATAGGGATATCTAATTACTAGAAGAGATTCAGTGTAAGAAGAAGTCTAGATGTGTTTCTGCAGAAGACAATTTAAGAAAAAATACATAGACCATGTATTTTCTTATCTATTTAAGACATTCAGAGTTAGAGAATCACAAAAATGAGGATCAATGTACTCTATTTATAAATGAGGACATGTGCTTTGACTCAGATGGTGTGGCTACTTAATGGCAGGATTGAGACTAGAATTCACTTCTCTTGACTCTTAATTCAAAGCTCTTTAATGGAATTCTGGCAAGATTCCTGATGATACTTGATGTTCCCTGTTAGACATGCAATTAAGCTTATAATTGGTCCTTGTTCCACTTCTCTGTGAACATGACTTTCTTCAGATTATATGAAATGGCACATTATTCACCCAGGGACAGAGAAGAGAGTGTAAAATTAAGTCAGTGAAGTAATTTTATTTTAGTCCTCCAGGAAAGGAGGAAAAATGACATGATTTGATTATTTGTTATTTTCAACTCATGTTTCCTCATTTGCATTAACTGAGTACCTGATTCATCTTTGTTAGCTACAAGTGACTGTCAATTTATTTTTTATTTTAGTTCTGAAGAATGCTAAAATAAAATTGTTGTAAATTGGGGCCTCTCCTGTTGTAACTTCAAATTTCCCCTGAATTTTGGTGCTATATGTCATGCCCAACATTGCTCTTCTTTAAACTATCAAACCATTCTTTGCTAACACTAAAACCCTCTTCCACTTATTTCTCAATACTGCACCTGTTTTTGTGCAGAAAAACAGTGCCTTTGCTAAAAATGTCATTTTGTTCAAAGGCATTTTCTCTCTGCATTAGATTATGCATCCATCACAGCCAAAGTTTTCCATCCCAGAAATCATGTCATCATACTTTCTTTTTATTGTTAATTGTACCGATCGCCCACCAACCAACTCAGCTAGTGTTAGTGTCTCCTAAATAATCCTACTGTAGTTTTTAGGTTATTATAAATAGGACTTTGAGTTGATGAGGTGGTTCTTTTATTTGTAATAAGAAACCTCAAAAGTCAGAGCTGTGCTTGAAATGACATAAATAGCAAAAGATTAAGGTTGGGAGTGTCACATATATTTATCAGCAATCCAAGTTCCTATTTAACTTTTTTTGTTTTATATTAGTTTGTTTATCTTATTACTAAAGCAAAACACAGACATTATAGAAAAATTAAAAAATAAAGTCAAAATAAAGAAAATTTAAAGCATCCATATGCCATCATAGATTACGTCTATTAAACTTCAGTTACCTCTATCTGAACACCCTTTCACACACATATACACATACCACGGACCCATGAGAAGGGATAATTTTGAATATGCAGTTTGTTGAGCTTTTTTCACTCTTAGAAATATATAGCGGCCGGGCGCGCTGGCTCATGCCTGTAATCCCAGCACTTTGGAAGGCTGAGGCGGGTGGATCACAAGGTCAGGAGATCGAGACCATCCTGGCTAACACGGTGGAACCCCGTCTCTACTAAAAATACAAAAAATTAGCCGGGCGTGGTGGTGGGCGCCTGTAGTCCCAGCTACTCTGGAGGCTGAGGCAGGAGAATGGCATTAACCCGGGAGGCAGAGCTTGCAGTGAGCAGAGATCGTGCCACTGCACTCCAGCCTGGGTGACAGAGCGAGACTCCGTCTCAAAAAAAAAAAAAAAATATATATATATATAGCGAAGATTTTTTAAATAAATATCAGTTTAATTAAAAAATTATAATACAGTATGTGAGTTTTACATGACCATTATTTGTGAGTGAATAAGAGGTATATGAACCAGTGAACTAATATAAACAATATGAACATCTTATCATTATCTACAATATCATTTTAATGGCTATATAGTATTTCATTCTAAGTGCATTTTATATTTGTTTAACCAGTTCTCTATGGCTAAATTTTAAGTTCTTCTAAATTTTCTTTGCTTTTATAAATGATTGTGCATGACTTTATACATATTTAACTCTGGATAGATTTTTATGAGTGGAATTATTCTTCAGGTAAAATTTCTGAATAAGAGTTTTGAATTCCTTACTTCCTATTTCTTTACTTCCTGTTTCTATAAGAAATAGGAAGCAATTAGCAATAGAAATTTAATTTGGTTTTATGCTTCCGGACATTTTTTACTCCAATTTTAGTGGAATATAGACAAAATGATTGATAAATACTTTTTTTAACTTGCATAGATAAATAGCATGTTTATCCAATGGCAATATACAATAAACATGAAAACAATAAAATGTTTCTAGATTTTTCAGAAAGTATCTATAAAAAACTGTTAAAAATAGGAAAAAAAGCACCTATATAATCTTTACCTAGATTCACCAATTGCCAACATTGGGCCGCATTAGTTTTATGAAGTTGCAGATATTATGATACTTCCTCTTTAAATATTTCATGTTCCCTCTCCTAAATTAAGGACAGTCTTTTCTATAACCACCATTATCAGGTGGTTTTCTGTAACAACGTTATCAGGATTAAGAAAATTTGTAATAATTCCATAATAATATCTAATATATAGTTCATATTTAAATTTCCCCAGTGGTCCCACAAATGTGTTTTATGACTGTTTTGTTTTTAATCCAATCAGTGTTCGTGCTACAGTAGTTTCTCTGCATTTCTTCAATATGTTTGTTTTTCATGACACTGACTTTTTAAAAAGTCTTCTCCAGTCATCTTTTAAAAGGTCCCATATACTGGATTTGTTAATTATTTCTTCATTATTGTATTTAGATTATCCATTTGGGCAAGACCACTAGATTGTTAGTTCTGTGTGCTTCTTATTCTATCACATCAGAAGGCGTATTATATCAATTTGTCCCACAACTGGTGATACTAAATTTGACCACTTAGTGGAAGTGATGCTAAGTTCTTCCATAGTGCATTTCCCCCTTTGTAATTAGTAAATAATGAGTGGGTCTGGAAAGTGTGTGAACACCCTGACTCTAACAGTTTTTTTACCCAATAGTTATAACTTCCACTGATGGTCCTTGACTGAATTCTTATTTGGGACTGCAAGATGGACATACCCTATCATTTTTCTACATGGTTTTAGCATTCTTTCAAGAAGCTTCCTTTTTATTGCTCGCCTCTTTCTCTTTCTCTCTCCCACTCCCTTCCCTTCCCTATCTGTCTCACTCCCTTCCTTGCAAAACTTCCTTTTCAATCTCTCTCTCTACCTCTCTCTGCCTGTCTCCCGTCACCACCCCACACCTTATCACTATGGGGTCATGAATTTATTTTTAATTAAATGATGTTTTAAATTCAATAAAACAATAGAAATTTCATTGTAAGTCTAGCTCACTTTGGCTGTTAAAATGCTCAAAATTATGGTGCTGAGAAAAATGGATACATTTAGTAACATTAGCATTGTTCTATCTTTAATAATAATTTTGATGCTTTCCTACAAGTCTAACGATAACATGTTGAAATCAATTACTTCACAATTTCCCTTTCCAAAAATAACATTTGAAATTTAGGAGATTAAACACTACAGAAAAAGTATTATATAATGTACTTTCTGAATTCTCATAAGATTTGACTACTTTTTCTGACCAATTCACTAAGAATAGAAAATTATTGATTTATTCAGTAAACCAAGTAGGTTTAAAATTTTAACATTTGCTAAGTCTTTTGGCCGTACTTCATCTCTTAGAAAACAAGGAATATTATAATTACTGCTTTTCTATTTTTAGCTTTTTACACAAATAAAATTACTTCATGTTTTCTTCAGACTTTAACAGAATCCAGTAGTATTTGAATGACAAAGAGACATTTTTATCATCAAAAGCAGGTTTTAACAATAATTTATCAGTGTTTGGGAATAAGTTAGGTAATGATTCTCTTTCCAAGGAACAAAACATCTTCTGAGAGATAAAAATTTTTACTGGGAAAGTTACAGAAAAATTGGGTTAATTTTAATATAAATGTGTGTGTGGTGAATAAATACAGTTTTTATAGTAAAGCCATCACCTATTTGAATATGAATTCACTCAGTCATGGCTTTGAGATTTTGTTGCCTTATCTGTAGAAAGGGGACCAGCCTGCGGGTTCTTTCTCTTCTTTCTCCGTGTCGAGGCTCACGGTAAGCCCTTGCCTATTTAATGTAGCTGTTGTAATTATTATCATCACCATCATTATCTTTACACTGCCTTTGATATTATCAGCCTTTGGATTAATTTGAGACAATAAGTTGTAAACCAAGGTTCGGAAAGTATGAGTCTTTTTTATAGAAAGGAGTTAAAGGTGACCTTTTTGTATTGGTGTTTATACTGTTTGCTTCTTCATAGCTTGTTCCAAGCCTGCCAGTGCCAACCTCAAATTCTTACACCTCCGATTGGTTTACATATAGCCCAAATTAGTATATTGTAAGCTGCTTAGAGCCTGCCTGCTTTGCATTCTTTACTAAACTTCACTTAGCATCCACTAGCCAGAGATTATTAGGCAAACTCTGTGATATGATTCAGTTGTGTCCCCACCCAACTCTCATCTTGAATTGTAGCTCTCATAAACCCCACGTGTTGTGAGAGGAAGCCGGTGGGAGGTAATTGAATCATGCTGATGGGTTTTTCCCATGCTGTTCTCGTGATAGTGAGTAAGTCTCACGAGATCTGATGTTTTTTTAAAGGGCAGTTCCCCTGCACAGGCTCTCTTTCCTGCCACCATGTAAGAAGTGCCTTTGTTCTAAAGATCCCTCACCTTTCGCCATGATTGTGAGACCTCCTAGCCATGTAGAAGTGCGAGTCCATTAAATCTCTTTTTCTTTATAAATTACCCAGTCTCGAGTGTTTCTTCATAGCAATATGAAAAATGGACTAATACACCCTGTAACTATTTGATGCTACCCTTTATAGCTTTGACCCAGAAACTCCCCCACATGGCTGCTGAGTGACATCAGCTAGACATATAAACCCCCTGTCCAATTCCCTGCTTTCCCAGAATTTCCTTGCCCTAGTTTACTTCTATGTAGTGGCCCCCATGCTACTGTATCTGGAAGGTCTTCCAGTGTTAGACACTTCCCAGAACTCTTGCAAACCTGTCCAAGTGCTGCCTAATAGAGACTGTTGTGCAATACTGCCATCTTGTGGTGGTGTCTTTTCCTTGATTAGCCCCAAAATCCTTGAACTCACCACAGTCTCATACCAGAGTTTTGGATCAAAGACTAAGAAGCTGAGAGTCTTTTAATAAATATTAGGGCTGGACTTTACTCTTTTGCTTTGTAAGACAGGAGGCAAAGGGAAGGATGGGCTTTGGTCTACGTTCATTTCACAACCTCATCCTAGGGAATTTGATTGTGGGCTCTATTGCACTTGTCAAATAGGGAATCTGACTATTTGGCAGAAATGGCTTAATCTTATTCCAGAGGATGACACATCTTGTCTGGGCTTACTGATACCGGTTTTAGTGTCAAATGAAGGCTGAATTGCTTAAGGAGGACCATCTGTGTCTCACTGAGACTACCAAAAAGGGCCATGTACCAAGTTCTAATAAGTAATATTGCATTGATTACTTCACTCAGCTTTATTTAGAGGGAACATTTCTCTTTTATTAGGAAGGTAACTAGAATGATAGAGCTGGTAATTGGCAGAGCTGGGATTTGCACCCCGACCCTGTCATCTCATAAGCCAGGGTCTTGCTCTCTTGTCATCCTGCTTTCCTGCACCAGAGCTAGTACTGATCTACAACTAAGTAGTTCACGGGACCTTTGGAAATGATACAAATCTATTTTTTTAATATTTTTTCTTCATCTTTTTACTCCTTGTTTTTCTATTGTCAATTCATCAAGCATCTTATAAAATTGAAACTTGAAACTCTTTAAAATAAAAATCCTACTTTTAGAAAAATTGCCTTTGTGTGTTTTTCTTATCACACAAAGTGTTACTTTATCAGTAGGCTGCTGTATGAGCCTGTTGCTTAGGGAGACTGAATAGTACCCCTTTGAGAGAGAGAAAAAGAAAGACTATTTTTATTCAAAAACAACATACTGGGGGTTCTATTCCTTGTAAAGGCAAGGCCCCCAGGGAGAGTTTATGTGAGAGAAATAAGACACAGAAAGAGCTAAACTGCTTTATTTAATAGACTATCAGGAATTATACAGTTGAGTCTTGGCAGACGGAGAAGAAAAAAACTTAAGTGGACCCCAGAGATGGAAAAAAGTAGATAGGCAGGAGCAAGTTCTTGAAGACTCTTTACAACTTGGAAACAAACAGGACCTAGAAAAAGGTGGCCAAGTGAGAAACCCCTTAAAGAGGAAAATAGGACTATCATTATGGCAAAAATAGCAGCTTTTAGGTTACCGGGTATAATACAAAATTCCTGTATTGAACAATAAAAAGGATTTGAGAGGCTTGACTAAAAGCAAGATAACAGTAGCTGGTCACTATGAGAACCAGAGGTAAAACGATGCTGATGGGCAAGGACACTGTTAAGATTGGGTTGAGCGTATGTGTCAAGGACATAGAGAAAGAAAATCAAGTTGCTTTTTCCATATATTCTTCTGTGACTTAGAAAAGGAGAGATAGAGGGGGGATAGGTACTAGCTAGCAAATATCATAATATAAACCACATAGTTTTTCCTGGCCTTGCTGGGGGCTAGCAGAAGGCAGGCCAAGCTAAGGGTAAGCGCAGTAATTAAATATACTAGTCACAGAGGGGGCAGCCATAGGGCTTTCAGCTGGTCCCCTGTCAGCCCAGGAATGTAGAAGAAGAAATGCTTTCTACCCACCAAGGATCAGAACAGCAAGAGGCCATCTTTCTACTACTGCCAAGCCTGCTTAGCAGCTGTAGGATGATTTAAACTGTGCATCCTCAGAATGAATACAACATCAAAAGGCAGAAGGTTGTAATAAGATTGGGAGCACACTTTTACAAAGTTAATTGATTTGACTGTAGGCCTTTGTGTTCATTTTTTTCAATTGCTCCGAATAGGATTTACATTTTTATTATCAAAGGAAAAGTGAGCTGTTTACTGGTTAACTGGACAATTTACTGGTTAATTGTGCTAGGTAATTTACATCTCATTTAATTTAATGAGTAGCTAGTTACTGAAGATACAAAGTCATATTTTGCCAAAAACAAGTTTAATTTGTGTACAATGGCAGCTACAAACTTGAATTTTCAAGACGTCAATCACCAGAGAAGAAACTGGCGGCTGATTTATGCTATTAAACAAAGAATTATCATTAAGCAAACTGAATGCACTTAAGTTTACAGTAAAAAAAGGTCTTCTGTTAGTTAGAACCTGGTTTTATAACTATCCAGCATTTACAGATATGAGCAGCATCACAACAGAAGGCTACTGAAGAAAGCAACCAAATGGAGGAAATAGGCAATGAGAGGTTAGAGGTTCTACTATATGATTGGTCAGTTTTCTAAATAGAAGGAAAGAAATACAATGATTTACGATGGCTCTACAGACCATGGATGGCTGGATAAGTCTTCCAGGGCTGCCATAACAAAACACAAACTGGGTGGCTTAAACAACAGAAATTAATTTCCTCCTAGTTCTAGAGGCTGAACGTCCGAGAACAATGTGCTGGCGCGGTTAATTTATTCTGAAGCCTCTCTCCATGGTTTGCAGATGGCTCCTTTCTTGCTGTGTCCTCACGGGGACTTTTCTCTGTGTGTACCCATCCCTAGTGTTCCTTCTTCCTCTACTTATAAGGACACCCACCCTTTCATATTGGGGCCCCAACTTTGTGACCTCTCTAAAGGCTCTGTTAAAATAAAAACTTCAGCCGAATTAAATTTCGAGGAGTTTAATTGAGCAATGAATGATTAGCAAATTGGGCAGCCCCCAGAATCACAGCAGATTCAGGGGGACTCCAGCACAGCCACGTGGTAGAAGATTTATGGACAGCAAAAGGAAAGTGAGTTACAGAAAACAGAGGTGAGGTACAGAAACAACTGGGTTGATTACAGCTCTGCGTTTGCCTTATTTGAACAGGGTTCCAGCAGTTGGCTACATGTGATTGGCCAAAACTCAGCGATTGGCACAGGTGTGGGCTACATTCGGTTGACATCTCCACTTGTTACAGTTCACGGTGTACAGAAAACCTTTAGGCCAAACTTAAATATGTAAGGAGGCAGCTTTAGACTAAACTGATTTAACAGCCCTGTCTCCAAATACAGTCACAGTGCGAGTTAGGCTTCAACATATGAATTTGGGGAAAACATATCTCAGTCCATAACAACAGCTAATGCCCTGAACAGAGCAGACTAGTGGAAGTATTCATTCATAAATATATACAATATTTATTGGATAAATAATGAATATTTATTAAGTATCCATTATATGTACTAGGTACTAGAGGAACTGCAATGACCAAAGGCAAACCTGCATGTTGTTCTACAGGCTAGTGGGTAAGGGAGTCGTGTCAACAATTTTACTACATGACATGTAAACCGCAGAGCTCACTGAGCTGAGCTATGCAGGAGCATTTAGCAGGGGCTCCTAGTCTATACTGGCAGATAAAATATACAATGCCAAGTTATGCTTAAATTTAAAAAAAACAGTTTTTTTTAATATAGATATGTTCAAAATATGGCATGGAGCATTCCTATACTTCCATTGTTTATCTGAAATTTACATGTAACTGGGTATCCTGAGGTTTTTGTTGTTTGTTTGATTGATTTTGTTTGTTCGCTAAATCTGGCACCTCCAGAATCCAGGAGGTGACATGTAATCTAAGACGTGAAAGAGTAAGAGCAGGAAAAGAAGAGGAAAAGAAAAGAAAAGAATCATGGACAAAAGAGAGATACTAGAGACTAGAAGTGGAGCTAGAGGCCAGACCACCAAAGGCAGTGTAGATGAAAACCAGTGATGAGAAGCAGAAATTTGACAGTGATTAGCATAGAAAGAGAGCGCAGAGACAGGCATGAGGAAGAGAGGGAAGAATTAATAACCAAATCCTACTAGCCTCCAAAAGTATTCAGAATAGGGGCAAGCTAAAGAAGACTTACCAACCATGACTAGCCAGTCACCGAGTCTTGCTGATTACGACTCTAATTTAGTCATTTATTCACTGGATTTTTTTTACTGTGTTCACTCCTTTCTTCTGTACCTCCTTTCTGGCCACAGCTTCTTCAGGAGTCTAATTAGTTTCCCGACCTTCTTCAAACTATTCTCCACAGAGCAGCAAGATACAAATGCAAACCTGATCAGACCCTTCTCCCACTTAGAAGTCTCACCACATTCCAAAATGACCTTCCATCGTGTGTGTAAGCCCATATAAATTATTCAGAAAGTGGCACTGAGATTTACACAGTGAATGAAGACTGCAACATAATTTTAAAAGAGCAAGAACAGAAATCTAAAAACTATGTGTGTAGGTGTGTGTTTTTATGTGAGTTATGTGACATAAAAACTCAAAAGAAAAACAGCCTAAAATCCTTAAGGTTATAAACTGAATAAAGTACATTGAGTACATGAAATAATTGGAATTGTAAGTATTACTTTTGGAGAAGATATGAACAATCCCAGTCAAAAATTATTATTTTACATGTGAAAAACTAAGTATCAAATAGTTTAGGACACTTACTGGTTTGCATCAGAATTAGGGTTAGAATGAGGGTTTCTTGACATCTTAACATAGTTATAATCATCCTGCTTTATACAAGTTATATATAACTAAGTAACAGAATATTCAGTGAAAAGATTTGCAAACCAATAATTGTAGTGGCAAACATTTTATGAGTAAAATAATTTTATATAATCATATATTTTATGTTGGGTGTGTTTAGCATCTTTAGATTAGACGTTCATTAGAAGATATTTATGTGTGTGTATGTGTGTGTCTTTTTGTGTGTGTGTGCACACAGTCATGTGTGTAAATACTGTGAGATATCTCAGCAACCAGCTTTGGAAACTTTGGGATATGAGACATTTATTTAATAATGTTTACTAAATTTTGCAGTAGCATGATCAACCATTCTGAGATTAAAGCAGAAAAATAGGGTAACTATTATTTCACAGAGATATACCATAGACCTTAGTTATTTTAAATCTTTGTGACTGCAAATATAATTATATTAGTGCCTTTAGCTCTATTAAACCTGACCTTATTGTTTATAGAGCATAATTGTAATGTATAAATGACAAATAATTTTTAATGTTATATATTCCTTTTTTACTCAGAACAGAAAAGCATTTCTGAGCCATAGATTTACTAAGAATAACAAGATACTCTCTTGTTAAAGGAAGCAGAGTTGGTGTCTGGTCATGTTTATTATAACCTACCACTGTATTATTTAGAACATAAGTGTCACCATACAGGATATTTTATTAGAAAGATGTGTTGTCATTTGGAAGTCACCTATATGTAATGTCTAGTAAAGTATGAATATGCTTGGACTTTTCTTTCTGATAAAACTTTAAAAATAAATTTGAATTATCAGTTGGCTAGGAATGGCTATTTTCAAAGCAAAGAATTCTAGAATTGTCTGTGTTAGTCAGGAATGAGCAGGTTAGGGTGAAGATAAATCCCCAGATACAGCTTGACAGCTTACCACAATAAATGTTAGAAAGTGCTCTAAGAGCAAAAGAAGAGAGTAACTTACATCCTGAGGAAGTTGGGAAAGATCTGCAGAAGGAGTGACATTTGAACTGTCTTAAAGATGATGATTGATTTCTCCAAGAGTGAAGATTATTCCTAGCAGAGAAAAACACTTGCAAAAGCATGGAAGAATGCAAAGGCATCATGGATGTGTGTTGGGCAGGAAGAAGTTGACCATATATGTAGGGTAGGCCATAAGGAAACCAATTAGAAAGTGATTTAACATGTCAAAGCAAGAGAAGAAGACAACGTCCAACATTCCAGCATTGTTAAAAAAGAAGGAGCCACATTTAAAAATCAGACTTATTTGTGACATTGAAAGTAGGAAATGATAGAAAATATAGAGTGGATGATGCTTCCAAAGGTTTAGTGTAGGAGATGGAAAAGTGTTGATTCATTAGCTAGAAGGTGGAAGTACCTTAAGGTCAGTTTGGGGGAATAAAATAATGACAATATATGTTAAACATTGTTAGAAGTTTAAAGTACAGTGAAAACAGCAGTGGCTAAGAGTCTGTACAGAGGGAAAAACTTACTGAGGGAAACAGTTTTATGAGACTTACTTGAAATGCCAACTTATAACAAGAAAAAAAGCCTTTTGTCGGATACTCTGATATTGAGATTGTATGATTGTATATATTCACTATACTTCTTTTTAAAGTGGAAAATTTCTTTAAAATGCTAAGATGCCCGTTAACTACTTACTATTCTCTACCCAATTCTCTCTATTGTAATTTTTTACCAAACAGCCCATTAATACTCATGATAACTCAGAAGCAAGCAAAAAAAAATTTATTATACTAAATATGTTTCCTTTACTATGATTGGGAAAAATATATTTTTAAAATATAAATAAAATGCTTAACCTAAGAAGGTTAAATGACTACTATATATTATCTAATATATTTACCTATTTCCAAGTGCCAATCTTTTCCCCTGCTTCAAAACCATATGCTCTCAACTGCAATACACACGTATATACATACACATGTACAATATATATAAACTCATTTAATGATTGCTTTTCTACTGTCCTTAAAGACTCAGTAGGTGGTGCAGGCGAATGATGGAATTATGTTACTTTTCTGCTTCAGGGTAGATTTGGCTCTTGGTTCAGAGACAGTCTAGCAAAATAGTTGTCACTACTTAATGAGAAATCAGGCGCATTTTGTCTCCATCGATGTTCATTTCTGTACCTTGTTTTGTTCTCCATATATCTAGAAAATGTGAAATAAAAAAAGATTTGTCCTGAATGCATTCATATGTTAATCTCACTATAATTGCCGGAGGTGGGTTGAGTTCTAAATGGGTTCAAGAAAGAATGTGAAACATTGAATTTAAATTGCTAAGGAATTATTTGGTGTGTGGCATTCTATGTCAGTAAGATATACAAATACTCTTGATCTAAGGCTTAGTGCAAAATTTCAAGCCCACTCAACAGAAGTGCTCCCATTACCAAGAGACGTTTCCATTTGAAAAGATTTTGTTTTCCATTGTCACTAACGGAAAACAAAAATAAATATTTTTTCCCATTTATCATGCTATTATAAATACACTTCCCGGCCGGGCGCGGTGGCTCACGCTTGTAATCACCGCACTCTGGGAGGCCGAGGCGGGCGGATCACGAGGTCAGGAGATCGAGACCACGGTGAAACCCCGTCTCTACTAAAAATACAAAAAATTAGCCGGGGGTGGTGGCGGGCGCCTGTAGTCCCAGCTACTCGGAGAGGCTGAGGCAGGAGAATGGCGTGAACCTGGGAGGCGGAGCTTGCAGTGAGCTGAGATCGCGCCACTGCACTCCAGCCTGGGCGACAGAGCGAGACTCCGTCTCCAAAAAAAAAAAAAAATACACTTCCCTAAAAATACACAACCAAATAAAAGATAACATGGTAAAATGCTGTAAATTCCATTAGTCTGCAACATGTAAAGATGTGCCCTTTATTTAATCATTTACATGGTTCTCTTATAATGGATCCACCTGCTCAAAAACCATGGCCAGTAGTAAACTTCCAAAAATATCTGGATTGTTTATACACTGTGCTGGAACTGTACCTGAGAATTAGCCTAATTATCAAAATGAGACAGTTCCTATAACTAAAATTGCAAAGCTATGGCATTGGCAGATGATCTTTTTCAAGAGATGAGACGAGAATTCCCAGAAATGATGTTTAAAGGCAGAGAATGGTGAAACAATAGTTTCCTATTTGTAGTCCATTGAGTTAAATCAACAAACTAATATTATAAGCATAAATCAAAGGCACAACAAATAAAGATATAGACTTAAAACACTTTAAATTACACTTTGCTTCACTAAACTGACAAGGATTGAAAATAAACCTACCATCTGTTGGCACTGGTGCAAGAAAATTGACATTCATATATAATAATCTGGGGAGTATACATTGGTAAAAATAATTGAGCAATTTTGCAATACTTAATCAGGAAAGGCGTTCAAATCCTTTCAACCTAGTGAACGTACACAAGTTTGTATTTTAGGTTGTTTACTAAGGCATTTTAATTTGGAAAAAAATGATAATATAATTTCCTAATACGGGAAAAAGATTGGCCAAATAAATTAGTAGACATATCACAACAGAATATTTCAGTCTTCAAAAAATATGTTTCAAGGAATATTTAATGATATGAGAAAAATATTCACAGTATAATGCTAAATTAAAAAGCATGACACAAAGCAATGTCTTAATTCTTAATGATACATTTGTGTGTTGGTGTGTGTGTGTGTTTGTGTATGTATTTATTGGTGGTGTAACCTTAAATGAATGACAGGAAATACTCTACTACATTAATAGTGCTTTATTTCCAGATCATAGTAATATTATGAATTTTATTTTCTTATTTATACTTTTCTATAATTTCAAAATTCCTAATAATAAACATATATAATTTTTATATTCTGAAGAAAATAAATAGTAATTTAAATAACAAAATTCTGATTGAGTAGAATTATGTGTCCAAAATATCTAAATAGTTCTGTCAGTACTCTTATTTTTTGTCTCTGTGCCAGTGTACTAATACTCATTAGTAAAATATCACCCAAATGTAATTCACATGATCTAGTGGCTAACAGTGTATGTTCTAGGGTTATATAACTTCTATTTTTATCCTCTCTCAAAAACTCTGCAATTTACATCCGTGATGAATTAGGATATCCATATTAACATAAAGCGCTCTCTCTTTTCCACTGTATCTCATTCTGCTTCATCTGAATGAGATGCACCCATTCATTTTCACAGGATGTCCATTATATCCATTTTTCAAGACATTTTTGAAATCTTTACTTGATCCTTTGGGTCAAGTTTTTAGGCTCCAGTAGTTTGTTATAATCACCGTGTGCATGGCTCAAAAACACTGGGAGTTGTTTCTTCTTCTGGATGTTTATTTCGGAACATGAGTGGGCACCTTACTGGGTTTGTTCTCTCTGTGGAATCATACGTGTTCTTTAGAGTACCTAATTTTGTCATCTTGTTGAACATTTTTGTACCTGTATCTGAAAATATAGTTTTAAATCCTCTTCAACAGATTGGTGAATCTAATTCCAAACAAAATGTATACATTTGCTTTATTTATTTATTCATTTATCTGTACAAAACAGAATTTTACTGAGAACGTATTGTATGTCTGCCCAGCAATGTCTGCCATCTGTTAGGAGTGCAAATGAAAGACAGTCTGTGCCATCTATTAGGAGTGCAAATGAAAGATAGTCTGTGCCATCTATTAGGAGTGCAAATGAAAGATAGTCTGTGGTCTACTAAACAGCTCATGCTACCTCTAGAGTTTGACAAGAAAACAATGGTAATTAATCTATGCCAGAGCTGGGCCCTAGGTTCTACAGATGTCAGAGAAGAAGCTGAAGACAGGTGTCGTATTGATTTTCTAGAGCTGCCATAACAAATACCACAAACTGGATGGCTTAAACAACAGAAATTCATTATCTCACGTTCTGGAGCCTGGAAGCCCCAAATCAAGGTGAACCACTGTTGGCTCCTTTTGAGGCCTGTGAGAAAAGGATGTGTGGTTCTGAGACTCTTTCCTTGGCTGGTAGATAGCCATCTTCTCCTTGTGCCTATTCCCATCATCTTCCTTCTGTGGACCTCGGTCTTTTCACAAGGCCTTCTTCTTAGAAGGACATCAATCACATTGGAGCATACTCCAGGATGACTTCATCTTAACTAATGACGTCTGCAACAACCCCTTTCCAAATAAGGTCGCACTCTGAGCTACTGATGGTTAGGACTCAACAAATGAATGTTGGGAGAACACCATTCAACCTGTAACAGGGATTGGAGGGAAATTTTTCTATGAAGTTAATCACTGAGTTTAATTGAAAATGATAAGGAAGGTAATTCGGGAAACATGAACATGCAGACAGTTCAGGAGAAGAAATAGGAAAATACAAATGTGCAAAGGCATGGGACATATGGTGCCTGTATGGGTGTGGTCCCAGAGGAGACCGATGTCATGCCAGAGGCTTGTATGTCCAGCTCAGCAGGATGTGATTATAGTAAAGGTAGCAGAGAGGCAGTGAAGAATTGTATGCATGTTCAGAGTGGAATTTTAGAAACAATTACGCTGGTAGCACCGTGGTTTCTTTTGATTAAATTCTGTCCACCAGCAGGACCCCATTATCTGAGCATGGTTTTTTCATTCTATTCTCTTAATTCATTCAAATGTTGTTGCCTTTCATCATCTTCTAAATAATTTAATTCAGTAACAATTACGTTTCATTTCGGGAAGAAATGAATAAATTTCATTTATGGCACTTATTACAACATGAATCAGGATAAGTATTTAAATATTCAGGATATTGTAAATTGTTTTTTGAAATTGTACTTTGATCCCATATCATAGACTAATAGTAAAGAAAAAATTCAAAATGGTAGCAAAATCATTCCGTTTTTAAATGAGCTTCTGATTCTTCCATTTCAAGCATTCATGAAGCTTTCATTTAACAATTGTTAAATCTGTGAATGCATTCACACATGCTTTTAACTTCCTTGTAGAAGGATTCTTAAATTAATTCTTTTATTTTAACTCTTCTTTCACCCTGCGGGTGACATTAAGCAGGCTTGTATGTTTCATGAATCTCTTACAAATCTTTCTAATTATAAAGTAACTGCCTAAATTTATACCCAAAGCAACTTAGTTTATTGAAAAATTATCACAACAAAACCCTGGTTATTTAGTTGAGTCTCAAAATTGTAGCATTCGTTCTAAGTATCCCGAAGGCACAAGTACAGCCATCATTAGCATTAATTACAATACTAATAAACTTAGGAGATATCAGAAGTTATCTATAGTTATGATTGAAGAATGAGTATAAAACAGCATGAAATATCATTTTAAAATGCTTTCTCTACATTGTTTATATCAGACAGAAAAGATGGGTCTCTTATCATGTGTTGTGAAGGGCACCAAATTAACATTGTGTCTCATCACAAAAGGCAAGGAGTCTCTGGGATGAGACAACTACATAGAAAATGATTTCCTACTAGTGCTTACTAAAGCTCCTACTCAAATCTCTGGAAGAAGGTGTGGGGTAAAATGCTTCACATAAAGTGGAAATTTTAACAAAATAAATTTTGACCATCAGTATACTCAAAGTTTTATTAAATAAAGTAGTTGATTAAAACACATTTAAAAGTACTATACACACCTCTGGCTTCTCAATAGACCATGCCAAGTCATTGATCTTTGTCTTGATAACTGACTCATCACTAAGAACATAAATCTTGTACTACAATATGAAAATTTCTCAGGAGATCTTAAGGTGTAAGAACGTCATCTTCTGAGTAATATGTTCAAGGATCAGGTAAGTGATTAGACTGAGGGTCCTTCCAAACTTGAGAGTCTGTCAATAAAATGCCTCTATAAGACTACTTCTGCTCCACTCTTTTATTCTGTGTCTTTTTATTCTTTTATTCTGGGTCAAGCCTTCAGATATTATTCCAGAAACCAATTACTTTAGGTTATTACCTTATGAAAGTTAGATCTTTGAGAGTATCCTAATGCTTAGAAATGTGTTTCTTTGTTGTGCTCTTGGGTCAGGTTTACAACTTGCCTGGAAGCCAAACTCTTCAAGAAACATAGGTGGAATAGTTTATTACTGAATTAGAACTTGTCTCTGAACTTTGGCTAATTTTAACCTGATGTTGTAATTTTCTTTCTACTGTCCTTACATGTATATTTGCATATTTAAATAAGTTAGTAGACAAAAATTTCAAGACAGAATGTGTGGAAAGAGAAAAACAAAAGTACTATAGTGTAGTTTTTCACCCAGGTGATGTGATGAGGACAGATTTTGAGTGAGTTTGTGTATGCCACTACTTAGTACAAACCTTCTCTCAAGGAACTGCTTCTAGCTTGATCCTATAATCCATAAGTTGATGTTCTTTAGTGTTACAATGACTGTAATAATGGTGAAGAGTAGCAGACAGACCAGGAAAGCAGCATTATTTATAAATATGGAACAGAAGATTTTTAAAAAGAAGACAAATTTAAGCTTCAATAAGTGCTTGAAACTCAAATTCTGTGGATTTTGTTCAACAATGCACAATATGACTAGAAGACAATGACCTAAATACATTAAAGAGTGAAACGGAATATTCTGTCAACCAAAAAGTTCCAATTCTCAGGTTTCTGTAACATCAGCTACTGTGATGTTTTAAGATTTACAAATTATAATTACAAACAAAAATCATTCAACATTATTTTTTAAAAATGTAAGTTTTACCATAGATTGGTAGGGTTGACATAGATGAAGAAAATGGGTGAAAGATATTCAGTTTTGGGAGCAGTGTAAGCTAGAGCATAGAATAGGGAAAGTGTCTTCACGAAAGGAGAAGGTAGAAAAACTGAGAAGTTCACGCCTGTAATCCCAGCACTTCGGGAGGCCGAGGTGGGCAGACCACAAGGTCAGGAGATCGAGACCATCTTGGCCAACATGGTGAAACCCCTTCTCTACTAAAATACAAAAATTAGCCAGGCGTGGTGGCATGTTCCTGTAGTCCCAGCTACTCGGGAGGCTGAGGCAGGGGAATCGCTTGAACCCGGGAGGTAGAGGTTGCAGTGAGCTGAGATCACGCCACTGCACTCCAGCCTGGCAACAGAGCAAGACTATGTCTCAAAAATAAATAAATAAATAAATAAATAAAATAAATAAATAATAATAACTGAAAAGTTAGGTTAAAGAGAACTTGAATGTCAAGCTAAAGAATCTTGTAGAGCAGCCTTTCATAAAATGGGTAATTCAGAATAGTAATGAGGAAAGTTTGGTTAATGGGTAAAAAGATGCAATTAAGAGTGAAGGAGCAAGTTATAGTGTTCAGTAGCACAGCAGGGAAACTCTTATTTAGCAAGAATGTATTGCATATTTTGAAATATTTAGAAGAATTTAGAATGTTACTAACAAAGAAATTATAAATTATTGAGGTTATACATATCCCAATTATTCTGATTTGATTGTCACACATTGTAGACTTGTATTAGGATATTGCATGTACCCCATAAATATGTACAACCATATGTATCATTAAATTTTTAATTAAAAATGTATCTAGAAAACATTGATTTGAACAAAGATAAATGTAGCTTTTTAATTTATCACAAGACCTCTGCCTTAGTTCATTTGTGCTGCTATAATGAAATACTGAGTAATTTATAAGCAGTGGAAATTTATTTCTCTCGGTTCTGAAGGCTAGAAGTCCAAGATCAAGGTGCCAGCAAGTTCAGAGTCTGTTGAGGGCCCAGTCTCCCCTTCCAAGATGATGTCTTATTGCTGCATCCACTGGATGGAATTGTTGCTGTGTCTTCACATGGCAAAGGAACAGAAGAACAGAGCCTAAACTGGTTTCCTTTAGCCCTTTTGTAAGACATTAATCCATTCATGAGGGCGGGGTCTTCATGACTTAGTCACTTCTCAGAAGGCCCCATCTCTTGATATCACCACACGGGGATTAAGTTTGAACATGAATTTTGAAGGGGACACAGTCAAACCATAGCAATTTCCGTGAGTCCTTAATATGCTAATGCTTATGGGATTCTGATCTCCTCTCAGCTTATGTCGAAGAGGAAGGTGGAACCCAGGAGCATGGTCTGGGAAATACTGTCATTGAAAATGTAGACTCAGTGAAGCTTTTAAACTGGGGAATGGATGTGCATTTTAAGAGATTAATTAATATCTTAAATGTATGTGTCAATATGTAAAAAGGATAAATAATATTTGCTTTTGTAGCAATTATAATATGCAATTATGGATTTATTTAAATAGCTTTTTATTTGATGTTCATCTCTCTTACTATCCCATAAATTCAATAGAGCAGGCACCATAGCTTTTTAACTCATTTGTATTATTCAACATATAAACCAGTACCTAACATATAGTAGACAATTGATAAGTATTTATTACATGTCTAGAAATAGTGTACTTTTGTACAGTATTTTCATTGGCATTACTACTAGAAGATGGAAAGGGTCTGAATTAGATTGAATGGTAAAGAAAGGAAAAGAAACATAAAATATTTAATATAGAAGGAAAAAAGGAAAGAAGGAAAAGCAAAAGAGGACTGCAACTACAGAACTAAGATAATTAAAGTACAATGAATCAAAGCAACAAATTATGAAGGAAAAGCACAATGTCCAGTAAGGAGTAGGAGCTTAGTAAATATGTCCAAGCTCTGCTTTGGACAAGCGGAGTTTTATTTAAATTTGGCATCTCATTAAGCCGTTAGAGGCAAAATCAGGGATGACGGTCTATAGTAAGAATCATTCATAGAACGAAGCTCTTTGAAGTCAGGACATGAAAATTCCTATGAAGACCATGTAGAGAAAGAACAGAAGCACGGTTGTTCTTAAAAGGAACTAATTTGCCTTAAGTAGAACTTAAAATACATAATAAGCTCCTTCTTGATAACAGGTACTATGCTTTTCTTCTTGACTCATGTTTATTTGCTGACATGATACATCGGCGTTAAAGACCATAAGGAGATTTGTCCCAAAAACAGTCCATTGATCTTGGTGAAGAAAAATTGGTTTCCCTGTATTGATAGCAAATCAAACCGTGGACAAGGATTACAGACTTTCCAATATTGTGATAAGATGAAAACAAACCCATGAAATCTGAGTAGTTTTCAAATGTGATCATTTCAAGAGTCAAAATATCAAATAAGCCTCAGATGCCTCTTTTGGAGTACCAGAATCCCCATGTATATTCTCTTGATAAAGGGGTTTCAGAGATGCACTTGAGGGTAGGTAATGATTTTAAAGATGTTCTTGAAGTAAGACATGGAACGAGGCTGGCAGATTTCCATATCCCTGTGGCACACTTAATGAGGAAAAAGGTTTCTCAATGAATAAATCAGATACATTTGTCATTTGAAAAATGCAAGACTGTGCCAACTAATGAGGACAGCCAGGATATTTGTCACAGGAAATCTTGGAAAGATTGAACTTTCCTTTGTCTCTTCTCCTTCCAGGTATGGAATATTAGGCAAAGATAACATAAATGAGCATTGGTCTAAAATTCTAGAGAATGCATAAGTATTGAAAGTTGAATGTTCTTAATACATATATTGTCATTGTTTCTATCTGCTACAGGCATAATTCTCAAGTGGTTGGAATTATCTTTGGTTTAAATTGTCAGTAGGGAAGGATTTGAAGAAAGTAGCAAGATGAGTCTCTCTGTTATTCACCTAGGTTAGGCCATGCTGGCAAGCACTGCTGTTCAAATATGTTTGACTCTGTGGGAGAGTATTGAAAAGGAAGCTATTGACTGCACACTGCAGTTGTAGAAAAAGAAAAATCCTCATTAGATATTTAATTTAAATTGAAAACAATGTCATTCAAGAGAGAAGGGAATCCATGCAGCATTGTGGAGAAACCAGAAAAGGATGTCCTTATCTTTGATTTTAAGAAATTTACTAGAAGGGCCTTAACAGAAAGAAATGAATACGTGTTTTCTTCTTGCCTTTTTTAATCCCTTTGAAAAACTGCGAATCTAAGAATTCCTCTTTTGGCTGTGTGCAGACGTGTGGTAACACAGGAAACCGGACTGTCACTGACTCAAGTCCAAATACTGGGTATAAAGCAGAGTGTTCTCTAATGTATACTGGACAGTGGCCATGTTTCAGGAAAAGGTAGATAGGTACTTCCATATATTATATGTGTAACATATTCGTGATTTCTTGTGTATATGCTCAACTCCGTTTCTGAAACACTTTCTCCATTCTGCCATATGGTATGCTCATCCTTTTGACATTAAAGGATAACTGGATAAGCAAATTGTTTCCCTTCCTGCTACTTCCTCATTCTGTTTTGTACCTATAAAGTATTCTTTACATAAATCATTGTCGTGTGTGTGTGTGTGTGTGTGTATGTGTGTGTGTGCGTGTGTGCGTTAGAACTACTTCTGGTAAATTCATGTCCATAAATTCTTATATGCTGATCTATAAATATTGCTATCAAGGTAATGCAGAGTCTGCTAACAAGAAAATCAATGGCTTTAGGGTGAAGATAGTGAGATCCAAGCCTAGGTCTACTAATTATTCTGTGTGTGACCCTATGCACATCATAGACTCACTAAACCTAAATTAGTTTATCATCAAAATGTGGAAAATAATATATGATCTATTTCTCATGAAAAAAAACAAGGTGATAGATTGTAAGTTGGTTTGAATTTTTGCAAGTATTGTATAAAAAAAAGTAATTAGTCATATTTTACACCCATATTCATTTGCTTATACAGGTAATATTTTAATATATCTACTTTAAATCATAGACTTGGCAAGTTACCAGAAATACATATTTTTGAACAGTCTAGGCGTGCTCTCTATCCTCATAAAACTTTCAGTCTAGTAAAGAAGATTGATATTGAGTGGAGTAATTAAAATATGATCAAGGTTAATTATAGCATATGGTAATATAGTCCCAAGAATCATAACCTACCTTGATGAACAGAAAGAAGCCGCTCTCCCTTTTTAATTTAAATTTTTTAAAGCAAGGGAAATATACCTTTGTGCCTTATGCAGAGGCAGCCATACATCTGAAGGCTCTAGTATAGGAGAGGTCATATAATCTTAAAAATGAAAAGGAAGCCATAGGTGTAAAGTGCACAGAAAGCAATGAGAAGAGTGGTACCTGGCCAGGCTGTGCAACGGGGCTGGGTGTGAATCTGGAACACAAGAGTCAGACAATGAGATCATATCATACTTGGTAGGTCATAGGAAAAATTCTGGACTTTGCTTTGAGGACAGAGAGGAGTCACGGAAGTATTTGCAGCAAAAGAGTGACATAATCATATTTGTGTTTTCAATAGGTCATCTAGCTATGCTGTGGAATGAGAACAGTAGAAAGAGAAACACAGGAATAAATGCAAGAGAAGATAATGGTTTGAACTAGGTCAATAGGTAGTTGAGATGAAGAAAAACAGTCTGGTTCAGGAAATGTTTAGGGTATTTAATGTTTAGAAGATGGTGATTGTTAAATGTGGAAAGTGAGAGAATTGGAGAAATCAAAATTGATGCCAAGCTTTCTGTCTTGGGAAACTAGGTCAGTGGTTCTGCTGTTTGCTGAGATTGGTCACACAGGAGGAGGAGGTTTGGGTAGAACAGTAATTGCTAACACTAAGTAAATGCTTACAACTTGAAGATACAATTTTAAGTGTTTTGTATGCATTCTAGTATTTTCCAGATGAGGAAACTGATAGAGGTAAAATAATGTGCCCTGGGTCACATAGCCAGGCAGTTTGCTCCAGCGTCCAAGCTCCTGAAAATGATAATGTGCTCCGGACCTCTCAAGAGCATCATGCCAATTATGTGCAGGTGACATACAACTTCTGAGAAATGCGCATCTTTGTAAATTGTGAGATGCCCATAAAACATAAAGTAGAAACGACGAGGGAAGTAAATCTGCATTAGACATTTAAAAAAATGTACAGTCATCCACTTACCATGTAACTTACGATAGATGAAGTGAGAGTTGGGAAAGCTGAATGATATTGTAAAGAAAAAAGGGGTACAATTAGAAGGGTAACAGTCTAGGGCACAAATTCTAACACTGTCACTCTCAGTGTCTGGGTAGAGAAAGTGACACCGCGAAAAATTGAAAGGGAAGAACCAAAGTGGAAGGATAAATGTCAGAAGAGTCGATGTCAGGGAAGCCAAAGGGAGAGTGTTTTTAAAGGGACAATATAGTTCTGTGCCCAGAACTACTTGCTAATACGTCAACTAAGGGAGGATTAAGAGGGTAGAAGGAACTAAAATCAAAACTTCCTTTAAACGTTGAAATTAACCCCTTGCTTTCCTGATGTATCTATTCTTATAACAAAGACTCCACTAACATTGAAATGAATCTCTCACTTTCCTAATATATCTATTGTTATAATGGAGACTCCACTAAACTAAAAGGAATATATATATATATATATATACACATATCTATATATTCTCTATCCTTATAAAATATATATATGCAAAAGTATATTTATATATATGCAAAAGTATATTTATATATATGCAAAAGTATATATATTTATATATATGCAAAAATTTATATATATATATATTTTGCAAGGATAGAGAAAATATAAAAGGAGACATCAGCAGATGAGAAACTTCAGAAATTTTTAGAATACAAGAAAGATGTATATGTGTTTATATAAATGCAATGTATATCTACATTGCATATATATGTGTGTACATATATACATGCATATACATATATAGTACAAGTTGCAAAGCACATTATTAGCAAGTTATAACAAAGTACCCACAAAGGGATATGAAAATAGATTATATACCACAGACCTTCTTAGAATCTTGGAAATATTGGGTACCAGGCAAGAAATTGAAGAGACTTAGTATTGAAAATAGGAAAACTGACTGAAAGTCTCTATATACATAGTAACATGGCTATACCCCAGGCAGAAGACCAGAATATTTTTCTCCAGAATATTTTTCTGGAATATCTTTTGGCTTGCTGCCAGATTACCCTGGACTAAAACCTATCAAGCCTGCAAAACTTCCAGTTAGCTTTTGAGGGTTTCATTCTTCAGTATAGGAAGACAGTCAGGGATCACCAGATATTTGTGGACAACCTTGACCATGAAAAATGAAAATCAAAAGAAACAAGCAGAAAGTAGAACTCAAATAACACAGGAAGC
The DNA here is from genome assembly GCF_028878055.3 of Symphalangus syndactylus. Lineage (NCBI taxonomy): Eukaryota > Metazoa > Chordata > Mammalia > Primates > Hylobatidae > Symphalangus > Symphalangus syndactylus. Next base: position 23,991,997 of record NC_072441.2, read on the forward strand.
CAGGGAAAAAAGACAGAAAGTCTGCAGTTAATATCTTCTGAGAAAATGAAAATGATATGGCACCTTGAGACACAAATAGGATACTATGAAAAAAGATCATTCAGGAAACAACATACAACTCTTGTAAGTAAAAATACGCTATTAGATAAAGGGTAAGTCAAGACATGTATTTAGGAGATAAAGTTGTGAAAATCTCACAGAAAATAGACTAAAAAGACAAAAACATGGAAATTTCAAAAGAAAAAAGTACTTGAATTGTAGGATAAGTCCAAGAGATAGGTCCTTCATCCAGTTAATAGAAATCACAGAAAAATGATTTTTTTTAAAAAAAATGAAGAACTTATCAATTAAATAATAACAAAAATTTAACAGAATGCAGGATAAATGCTTCCAGAGTGAAAGGGCTTATCAAGTACCTAGTATGATAGATTAAAAAAATGCATCAAAGCATATTTTCATGAATTTTCAAGAGTGAGGAAAAATAAAATTCTAAAATTTTCTGGTGGAGAAGAATGTGGGTGTGAAATAGGATTTTGAATAAGAATGGAACTTAGTTTCCCTGGAAACTAGAAAATATAATAAATAAAAAATTTTTTATTTATAAAGAAAAGGTATTTCTGACATGCAAGTCCTCAAAAAATATACCTACCATAAATCCTTTTTCAGCAAGTGAACAGACGTTATGTTCCACAAATGAAGGAATAAATCTAGAAAGAAAATGACATGGGGTCAAGAAAATGGGAAATATAACACAGAAAAGAAATGAAAAATTCACAGGATGATAGTGAAGAGAAATTCTAGGATGACAGCTGGAAAAGCAACCACTCCAGACTAAATCAAAAAGATATGTTATTCCTCAAAGGTTACTCCAGAGTGGAGGTTAAGGGGAGTCATGGAGTAGCACTACAATCAAGTTGTTTAGAAATTCAGGGGGAAAATCCCCTACAAAGTTGAAAGTTATCACGTATGGGGAGCATAAATCAGGAATAGAAGAAATTGTGATTGCAAGCCCGTAAACTAGAAGCCAGAGTCATCAATGAGAGCATGGGAATGTACAAGAGATTGGTAAAGGAAAGGTGTGAGGACAAGTAGAAAGATATTAATACTTTCTACTTAATACTTTCTAATTAATAGAGCATGAGACCATCAAATGGACAGGGATTTTACAAGATGAGAGAAGAGTCACAGTTTTTAGAGTGCAAGGGGGACAGCAATACCACCTTCCAACCAGAAATTGGCTAATCAGCATGTGATGTGAGAAAATCAGCATGCTCCACTTTTAAAGGCTGTAAGGTATCTAATTACCTTAAGGGAGAACCAAGTTCTATTTGGGTCTATGAGGATGGGAGTGAGGAGCATTCAATGAAGAGAGACTGAGCCTCAATAAGGATGTTTATCATGGTATAGACACAACTGAAGAATTCCCATGGAGCAGCAGGGAGAGAAGAAGCTGGGCCAGGGAAGTAGTTCGGCCTGTTGTGGGATGAGCAAAGAAATAAAAAAGATGACTAGAAGAGTTTGAGTTAATGAATGGGAAAGTGCCCTAAGTGAATAAAATTTCAAAAGTTTTGGTAGACAGTGGACACTGGCCAAATGGTTTAGGTTCAGGGCTGGATATTCTGTTTTTCCTCTTGGTTCATAATTTGAAATGTGCAATGACAGCAACACAGACATCAAGAAATAGCCACAGTGAGTGAGAGATGTTGGGCAACAAGAAGCATGAACAATTGATTTATTATTCCTCTGTGGATACAGAAGCGAATGGGTGTGTGCCTTGGGTCAGCTCTATTGCATCACTGGGAGTGGGTTAATGTGACTACTAGATACTCAAATTAAAAACCTGGAAATCTTTCAAGACCCTCCCCTCTCTCCCACAGCCTCTCTTTCCACCTCTCATTTAATCTATCATCAACTTTTAGATTCTGCTTCTTAAATATCTTCCCAATCCATCACTTCTTTTTATCCTCGCTGCCACTACCATAGTCTATGCTATCACCACTTCCCTTTACAACCGCAATAATCACAACAAACATTTACTAAGTGCCTATTATATATAATATGTTAGATACTTATGAGGGTGCATTTACTGGGTGCCTACTATGTGCTAGATGCCAGGTAATGACATGAAAGACATCAGTCCTACAATCAAGAATTTCAAGTAAGGTTATGTAAAACAATAGTTACAAAATCTTGCAATTCTGGTTCCCAGAAATGAAAAGAACAGGAGTTGGAGAGACAGAAAGTAATGGAGAAGAAAGGTCATCTTTTTAAATGTTTTTATTCAGCCTTCTACAGATTACCATGTGCAAACAATCATCTATAAGTATTTATTCATGAACCTGTCCCTAGAATATCCTTTTATTAATGTCAGAAGTTGAACAATGAAAAAGGATCACTTTAGGCTGAACATCTAACACCTCTTAAAGCATGTTCTACTTGATTGCCACCAAATATTTTTTTCTTCTAACTTTTATTTATGTTCATGGGGCACATGTGCAGCATCGGTTACATGGGTAAATTGTATGTTGCAGAATTTTGATATACAGATTATTTCATCACCCAGATAATGAGCATAGTACCCAACAGGTAGTTTTTTGAATCCTCACCCTCCTTCCACCCTCCACCCTCAAGTAGGCCCCGGTGTCTTTTGTTCCCTTCTTAGTGGCCATGTCTGTGCAGTGTTTAGCTCCCACTTCTAAATGAGAACATGCAGTATTTGGTTTTCTCTTCCTGCGTTAATTTGCTAGATAATGATTGTCTCCAAATTTGACTTAACATGAGCAATTTTAAAAACAAAATGCTACATTGTTTTTATAAGTGTTACTAATTTCTGTGTAAGAAATAAATTTGTGTTACTACGTAAAAATATATTGGCAAGTTAAATGCAAGTTTCAAATTCATGTTTATGAAGTTTTAATTCTGTGGTTGGCAAACTGTACTGTGTACTGTAAATTTAAGGATAAGTGAAACAAGATCTCCTCAGAGAACTTGCCTGATACATGGGGAAATAGCACACACAATTGGGAAAACAATATGATTAGTGGTCTGGGAACTCAGAGGAAGATGCTACTCATCTTTCCTGGGAAGACATTCACAGAGATAGTGACCTTTTCGTTAAAATAAGTTTTTCAAGCAATTATCAGTAGCTGATGGTGATTAGGAGGAGAGTCCCAAATATATTCATTTATTCATTCATGCTTTCATTTGTTTATTCTACAGTTGTTGTTAAATACATACTATATATCAAGTACCAAGATAAATACAAGAATGAACAAAATAATCACTGCCCTGAAGAGGCCTTACTGCTTAGGAGGAAAAAATACTTGAAAAACAGTAGATTGAATAAAATGTTGAAGGTGCCATGACAAAAGTCTTTGCAAAATTTCACGGTATTTGGTCAGTTTAACCTAGAGGAATAGGAGAAAGGTGTGTCAGGAGTGTCACAGGAATTTCTACCATAATTACAAGTTGTTTTATCCCATATTACAAGGTTCATAAAGATAGATCCCCATTTGGAAGTGAATAACCAGTCCAATTATAATCTGTAGTTCCCATGGAATAAAAACTCCATGAAAACAGGGTCTTTGTTCAATGCATCGCTGTCTCCACTAGAGCAGTGCCTGAAACAGCTGTTATTCAGTAAATATCTATTCACTGATGAAATCTGTGGGCTAAAAAGAGTACATCATAAACTTTGGGATTGAAACATGAGTATTTTTACAGAAATGGGAGAAATGTTTTTTTCCACAAATTCTGGAAGTTTCTCTTCTGCACTGTAATTTGTGTAAAAATAGAAAACATAGCTCCATGTTTCAAGTGAGGAGGTAAGCATCATAGTAGCCTAGAACTGAAACAGGATTGCATCCTAATTCGATTCTGCCATGCCAAAGCTGTGTGATGATGGGAAATCTCTTACACTTTTTGAGCCCATTTTCGAATTTGCTAGATGGGAATAAAACCTATTTCACATACCTCGCAGGGCTGTTTAAGGATTTAATGATACAATGCATGTGTGTGTCCTACTTTAGAGTATTCTAGACTATATACCAAAATTAAATTTCTAAGCTTTAAATATTACAAGAATGCCTTCCGAGGGCACTGGATAAGCTGTTTTGTTTTTGTTTTGTTTCTGCGTTTCTCTAGTGCAGTGCCTGGAGATGACCACCAAACAGAAAATCATCGGCCGTCTGGTGCCATGCCGATGTTTCCGAGGTGAAGAAGAAATCATCTCCGTTTTAGATTACTCCCACTGCAGTCTTCAGCAGGTGCCAAAGGAGGTCTTTAACTTCGAACGAACATTAGAGGAGCTTTATCTAGATGCCAATCAAATTGAAGAACTACCCAAGGTAACTTTTGGCAACCTAAAATATACGATGTAAATGAGTATTTCATAACTTTCAAAGACTTTATTATAATGATAATGTGAACTATGGGCTCCTATCTAGGTAACTGACAAGTCATTGAAATTGATATAACTTCCCCCAATATTCTCATTACCTTTTAATATTACTCCATTTATGATTTCACAGGCCTCTGTTAATAACAAATTGAGCTCTATGGAAACCACCATTTGATGGATTATGCCTCGTTATCTTCATTTAAAATGACCTCTATAAAAATATAGAGTAGAGGGTTGAGATCAATAGTTTATGTTTAGAAAGAAAGGAAAAGTATGACACTACTCCAGAACTGAAAATTTGTATGTTGTATATTAAGGTGACATTATATTACAACCTTGAATTGTATGCTCTAAGTCTAAGAAATGCTTTTACACACATTAATGCCATTATGAAAAACATGTTTTTGTACCTGTATGTAAAATATTTGATTATTACAAGTAGCACTGGATGTATGTGGCATATAACTAGTAAAAGGTTTACTAGGAATTTGAAACTATCAAACTTTGTGCACATGCACACACACACCCACACACGTGCACACCTGCACAGACACACTGCCATTATGGCATTGTGCCATGCAAAGAAAACCAGGTCTCCTGTGACCTTATTCCTTGTTGCTAAAAAGACTGGATGATAAGAGATTAGCTAAAGCAGATGAAGACCACACAGCAGAGAAGTTCAAAATCTAAATCAAGGAATCCTAACAGTCACCTAAGTAAGTAACCCAGATTATGTAGTTAGCATGGTATTTACCTGTGAAGTATTTATACGGCTGAGAAGGGAAAAAAAGTCATGAACTCAATTTCTGTTGCTTATGCTAAAAAGTAAAAATGTATATTAAATATCCAGTAATCAGAAAAAGAATCTTCCACAATAAAAACTTGAAATTAATTATCAGAATCTGATATTTCAATATGCTGATCAAAATATGAATAATTATTTTTATTTAGAGTTATAAATTATCACTTGCCAGCCTTTTGGCTAAGATCAAATGTAGAATTATAAATTATGCTGTTTACATAACACTTCAAAGTTAAGAACTTTTTAACATGTACTTCAAAAACAATATACTTCATTTTTGATGACCTGTGTATTGTGTCGTCTGGGATATTTCCTTAGATGACACTATACACAGGTATAGTGTATTTTTTAGGGGTAGGTCAGGCCTATAAAAAATATTATTGACTACATGGATTCACACTAGGATTGCACATCAACTAAAGCCTGGACTGAAATGGACTGTCTGTTGGACCGGATGAGGAACTACTTGAGGGCAAAGATGGCGCCGTATTCATCTCTGTTTCCTGGTACATGGGCAGGCATGATGAATTTCACATAATAGATACTGAGTCTCTGTTGTCCCTGACTGATAGAACAATGCAGAGAACTTTATATGCCACAGGACTTGATTAGCAAAAGTATATAAGGTTGAATAAGTCATAAATGTGGTAACTCATTCTAATTTAGGAAAATAGACATGGGGGGTGGTGGGTTTCTAGATCAGGCCAATCTAGGATTGCCAGAAAAAAATAGAGGACACCCAGTTATATTTTACTTTTAAATTCAGAAACAGACAACATTTTTGTAAAATTATGTCCCAAATTTTGTATGGGATACATTTACACTAAAAATTTTTTTATTTACCTGATGTTCAAATTTAACTTATCCTGTACTTTTATTGGCTAAATCTAGCAACCCTAAGCCAATCTGGTCATTTTAAATCTTTTTCCATTTCTATGCAACGAATTTTGTAAGATAGGTAGTAAAAACGTGAGTAATTTATCAAGCAAGTATTTATTTAATATCCACTCTACTACACAATACTTGAAGTTTTAGGGGGCTTACAAGAGAAATAAATCTCAATCTCTGCCCTTCCAGATCTGACAACCTAATTACAGAGAAAAACTGAAGCATTAGAGGCAAGTGCTCAGTGATGTATAATCGGAGCTAAAGAGCCAAGTACCACTGTAGAGCGTATGTATAGAGAAGAGCTCCATTTTTGGAGAAGTAAAAGAAGAGCTTGACCAAAAAGCACAGATGGAAAATTTAAGATGCATCAAGAGTTGAAGGGAGCCGGGCGCGGTGGCTCACGCTTGTAATCCCAGCACTTTGGGAGGCCGAGGCGGGCGGATCACGAGGTCAGGAGATCGAGACCACGATGAAACCCCGTCTCTACTAAAAATACAAAAAAAAAAATTAGCCGGGCGTGGTGGCGGGCGCCTGTAGTCCCAGCTACTCGGAGAGGCTGAGGCAGGAGAATGGCGTGAACCCGGGAGGCGGAGCTTGCAGTGAGCCGAGATCGCGCCACTGCACTCCAGCCTGGGCGACAGAGCAAGACTCTGTCTCAAAAAAAAAAAAAAAAGATTTGAAGGGAGCAGAGTTGTGAAGGGTCTGGAACTGCAGGTGCATGGATGTGGATGCAGACAATATGTAGGGAGACTGGGGGAGGACTCAGGTTATGAAAGTTCTTGAAAGTCACATAGTATTGTTTGGCTTAACGCATTGATAAGATAATTCCATTGAAAAGTCTTATACATCAAGGAACTCACTAGGATCCTAAGTGGGCTTGGAAGAGAAATTTTAAGATATTTTGTCTGTTTGGTTAGTTAAAATAATTGACTAACAATAATTAAAAATAATTTAAGTACACCAAACACTTAATATATTTTACCAGTGTATTACAGTTAAGGAGAATTTATTATCCTTTATCATTGACCTACCTTATACATTTCAAAGAAGTTTTACATAATCTTTTAAGGTTTCTGTGAGTTTCAAGGTTGAATTTTTTACTTTCATAAAACAGCCATGTAAGCTAGTTTCCCTTAAAGTATCTGATATATTGAAATATGATCTAATGATCTGATATTGAGGTATGATCCAAACAGTACATAGATGTATTTGTGCATTATTGGAAAAAAATAGGAAATACAAAAATGAAAGGAATAATGTATCAGAGTTCATTATATGTGTTTCACGTAACAGAAAACCCAACACAAACTGACTTTACAAAGAAATAGGTTTGATTGGCTCTCGTAAGTGGAAGATGCATCTCAGGGCAGTAATCAGAGGCGATGTGTTTCTATTCACCTTGGCAGGAACAAATTTATTCTGAAGCTGACTTTTCTCATGGTAGCAGAATGGCTGCAGGAGTTCTAGAGTTCACCTCCACAGCATCCAAAAACAGAAATATCTGACTCCTTAAAACTCTTTCTGAGAAGGACACAAAATGTCTCACCTAAAGTTCTTCAACTAATTTGTCTGCAGATCTCATTAGCATTAATTGTGTCACATGTTTACTGCTGATGTAATTCCTTTGCTATCTGAGTACAGAATAAGCTACTATAAGAAAAGTGGGATTACTGTGATTGGGCTAAATAATAACGGGTCACCTCTGTAGAGTTCTGGCTGCTGGCAGCAGTACAAGGGGAAGGGGTGGAAAGGGTAAAACAGCTCTTGCAGAGATAACCATAATGTGCACTATAAAGAAACTGCTATAAAATAATTATTTCAAGAGGAAAAATGGCTCAAAATAAAAAACTATGTATAAAGTTTTTAATGGCCTATAGGCAGAGCATTGAGCTCTTTAAGGATTTAAATCTTTTTTTTTTTTTTTTTTTTTTTTTTTTTTTTTTTTGAGACGGAGTCTCGCTCTGTCGCCCAGGCTGGAGTGCAGTGGTGCAATCTCGGCTCACTGCAAGCTCCGCCTCCCGGGTTCACGCCATTCTCCTGCCTCAGCCTCTCCGAGTAGCTGGGACTACAGGCGCCCGCCACCACGCCAGGCTAATTTTTTGTATTTTTAGTAGAGACAGGGTTTCACCGTGGTCTCGATCTCCTGACCTCGTGATCCGCCCGCCTCGGCCTCCCAAAGTGCTGGGATTACAAGCATGAGCCACCGCGCCCGGCCAAGGATTTAAATCTTTAAAGTTAGATTAAATAAAAATTACTTTTGTCTGCCATTTTATTTTATGGTTTTCTTTGAGTTGTTATTCAGATTTGTTGAATAATAAGATAGCCATTTTTATTCTTGATATTACATCAAGTAAGAATTATCTTTTATATATGTATTTATTCTTTGCTTTCTGATATTGTACACAGAGAATATTATAATTGGTCATGAATCTCTACTATAGGATGTTATATAATACAACGGGTAGAGAACAAAAAGTCAAGGTAAAAGGCATTAAGGAAGATATATCAAGAGTGTGTCAGAAAAGATACAATAATAGATATGAAAGAACAGGAAGTATTTTGATTAGGAATAGTTCAATCTGTGTGTCTTAATTTTCTGTAGTGAAAGGTAAAAATACAAAATGACATGCCTTTCACACAATGATAGAAATCCACGCAGCTTATAATTTAGTACTGTTCTGCTTGTTATTTTGAATTAGGAACTTAAAATTATAGACAGAGTAATAGACCATAACAGGTGCATATTATATATGAAGTAGTGTGGGATGGCAAATTTGCAAAAAAGCAATAAAGAGGAAAATCTGCCAAAAAAACTTCTTGAAACTGAAGAACTTTAAAAAAGAGATTATAATTAATTTTGGAAAAGCCAACATATGACTAAAATTGAAAGACCTGGAGAGTGAATTTGGTAGATGAAATCAATTTAACCACATGTAAAAGAAATGAGACTAAATTTTAAGCACCATACTTTCATCATTTTCTTGGCTTAAAAGTTTACAACCCACTCCAAAAATATTTTAGAGATCAAGAACCAGAGCTTTTGACCCAGACAAATCTGGAATTATATCCTAGCGTTGGTATTTGGTTAGAAAAGTATTTTTCCTGGAAACCTGTTTCTTCATTAGTAAAACTGGGGAAGTAACAACGCTGTCTTCTGTGGGTGGGTAAGTGGATGGATAGATAGATAGATAGATAGATAGATAGATAGATAGATAGATAGATCGATAACTGGGCAAGATGATGTCAGTGGAATACCTGGAATAGAAAAATATTCAATAACTGGTATTTATTATTCTATCACAGCTGAAATATGATTTCCATTTAATTTACCCTGAATCAAACAAAAGTAAGATTATGTAACATCTCAGGATAGTTCTAGTGTTGACTGTTCGACAAAAAATATTGTGGCATGACATTCTCTTTATCTGAAATCTTCAAAGACCTCTTGTAGGAAAACATTCCCTGGTCCATAAAACGTGATAGGGTTCTGACCCTACACAGTTACATCAACACATTTGTGATAATACCACTACTTCCCCAGAGAATTTTCTTGACTCACACAATAACAATATTACATTATTTTTATTAGAAGCAACCCTGGAGATTATTTAATTTAGTCCTCAATTTTTACTGATAAGTAAATCCAAAGGGAAAAGTTAATTGACTTTCCTTGGGCCACATGGCATGTTAGAGTCCTATCCAAAATTATTACCAAAGACTACGTATTAGGAAAGGAGAAGTTATGCTGCAGTAAAAACAAATCAGAATCTCAGTGGATAACTGAACAGAAATTTTGCTTTTTGTCCATTAGTGCTGGCAGGGACCACTGCTCTTCGCGAGCCCATCCTAACAAGTAGTTCAACTTTCCACCCAATGCAGAATCGTATGCTTATTATTTCTCTTGCAATGGTCACCCAAGCTCTTTGTGAACATTTTTAGCAGTGGAAAAAAATCACTAATTTAAAGGATAGACCATTATATTACTGGAAAGTTCTAATGTTTAGAAAACTCTGTAATATGTTAATGATGTTTCCCTATTTCCATCCATCTATCTGTCCATTCAGCACTTGGCTAGGAGCTCAGGGTGATACAGATTATTAAGGGACGACTTCACTGAACAAGAAACTATGCATCCATCATCACTGTCTTGATCCTTCAAGTATTTTTAAAAACTCGTGTACTTTGCTTAAGGGTTCTCTTTTCTAAGACAAGTTTCCAACTTCTCTTGACTATTTTTCAGACATGCTATCTAGACTCCTAACCATCATAGTTACTTTCTTCTGCACAGATAGCAGTTGTTAGCTTGGTTTTAGATAATACATTATCAAATAAAAATATTTATCCACGTGAAAGTACCCCAAAAAGCAATAAACAAAATGTAAACAAACTCAGGAGAGGAGTCATAGTTGGAGACAGATATTTAAGAGTCATCCTTTCAAGAAGTTAGTAAAAATCAACAGACAAAAAAAAAAAAAAAAAAAAAGTCCTTAGAAAGGAAAAAGACAATTACAGAGAAAAAAATATTAAACTTTAAAAAGTGAAATGATAGTATAAACTCACTGCTGGAACTTGACCAGAAGTTATTTGTGTTTCCCCCAGCAGTCATGACAACTTTGCACAGAGAGGCAAAATTGGGAAATTTTATTATGCTCATGAAGCCAAAAAATCTCTCCATGGGTGAGAGGAATGCAACATCCCAACTGATTTTGATCTAGGTTTCTATAACTTATAAAACCTATTTGCTCTAATGAACAGAAGACAAAGAGAGCAATTTACTGTGTAGCACTTTCAAAGCTAATTCTAGATATTTTCAATCCACTAAGACATTTGAGATTTAAGGTCTTGCTCATTTCACTTATAGAGATCACAAATTAACTGTTTTGTGTCTGAAGGGTGAAGTTCTTGCTTCCTATCAGAGTGCCATAAAACACTCAGAGTGGATACAACATCAGTGAGATGTAGAAAAGTTATACAGATATTTTAAAGTAATTAGCAGGAAAACCAAGCTACGTGTTCTTAAAACTTACTCATTTCCTGGAGGCACATTGATGGTGTCTTCATTTGATGCTGCTTTTACCTCAGCATGACGCAGATCAGTTGATCCCAGGCTTCTGGGTTGAAAAATCCAGCAAACTGTGGGAACTGACATTCTCTTTCTTTTGCTAAGTAAACATTTTTAAAACACTCATATATGACTTTTATTATTTAATTGTAAATGCTTTCACACCCAAAGGTAGAAAACAATCATAAGCACGAAACAAATGGCATCCTTCTACAAGAAAAAACAGGCAATAAACTTACACTGTCTTTTTTTCTTAAAAGTTTTGTTGAGATGTAATTTACGTTCCATCAAATTCATTTTTACAAATTCAGTTGTTATTTTCACAGAATTGCACAGCCGTCATCACTGTCTAATTCTAGAACATTTTCACCACCCTTTGAGAAACCGCCCATATCTATTAGCAGTCACTCCATGTTCCCTGCTTCTCCTCGCCCCTGGCAACTTATTTCTCCATCAATTTGCCGATTTCAGAAATTTCATATAAACGGAATTACATAGCATGGGTCCTTTTGTGACTGTCTTCACTGAGCACCATGTTTTCAGGGTTCATCCATGCTGTAGCATGTGTCAGTACTTCATTCCTTTTTATTGACAATAATGTTCCTTTGTATGAATATACCGTATGTCATTTTTTTAAAAAATAGAATGACACTTTTATAAATGCAGAAATTTTGTTACAAAATGTTATTTTTCTGTAACACATATGTGTAACTATTTTCTTAATACAAATCCATCAGTTTGGAGCTTTATGTCTTTAGTATACATAAAATTGAATTCCAATACCCAACTTCCTCCAGTATTTAGAGTTTTGTTTTTTAATTTTATTTATTTATTTTTTAAGAGACAAGAGTCTCACTCTGTCGCACCGTCTGGCATGCAGTGGCACAGTCGTAGCTTACTGCACCCTCGAACTCCTGGGCTCAAGTGATCCTCCCTCCTCAGCCTCCTGAGTATTTGGGACTACAGGTGTGTGCCACCATGCCGAGATAATTTTTTACAGAGAAGTGGTATTATGTTCTTTGTTATGTATATTGCCCAAGCTGGTCTCAAACTCCTAGCCTCAAGTGATCCTTCCGCGTCAGCCTCCCAAAGTGCTGGATTTACAGACATGAGCCACCGCGCCTGGCCAATCCAGTATTTTGTTTTAATTAGGCACTGGTTGAAATTCAATTTCATAAAAGTATGCAGTGAAAATGAAGGTAAATTTTTAACAATATTACACTCAATATAGAATATTGTCAGTAAGCTGTGAGGTGCCAGAAAGAAACAGCCTCCATATATCCACAGTTGCTTGCCCTAGGTGAGGGGAAAAAAGCAGACACTAAGAAGCCAGGTCCAGGTGAGGGCTGCAGGAAGACAGCTGTATGATGCTCACTACTCCATGCCGGCCACTCATGCTGGGCTTTGTAGCTGAAACACCGATCATTCAATATAACGCAGTCAGGGATTTATCACAAAGGTATGTTTTAGGCTGGTGAAAATTTTATCATGGGCTGGCTTCAGTCACTGGCCCATGAAATAGCAGAAATCCTCCCCAACTCTTTAGAAAATAAATGAACAACAAAAATGCATCTGAGTCATGCCAGCTAGAGCTCCATGTTCACGACTGGCAAATGGGCTCCGACAATTGTGCTGGAGCAGTTTGACCACATAAATGCCAAGCAGGTTTCTCCTCGGAGACTTTCCCCTTGGTTTTTCCACTGCCAGGCTTGCTCTGCCCCATGGCTTGCTCCTTTGTTTCCTTCAGATCTCCGCTCAAACATCACTGGAGAAGCTTTTCCCCATTATCTCATACAAAATAACAACACCCACTATCACCACCACTTATTCAGCCTGGACAAAATTTTAAGCCTCATTGTGTCTCTAAGAGATATCTCATACAACCTGATTGTGTTAACCAGTATTAAGATACTGCCTAACTACTTTATCATGGCCATAAAACATCACCGTAAAGATCTCCCTCTGATATGCTGTGTGTTATTTTACAAGGAATGGGAGCTTTGACAGTGGCCATAGGTGAGGAAGGAAGGGGAAAGTAGGAACATATCTGCATATGCATAAAACACAGAAAATATAACTCTCTTGTAGCAGTTTTTATATTTTTGATGCTGATCCTGGGAGTTGGGATGATATGGGATAGTTTATGTGATTCCTCCATAAGACAGGACCTAATACAACACACTCTTTGCATTTTTCCTTCCTCCCAAACTCTTAGTACTTTTATCCATATAAATTAGAGCTGTCACATAATGTTCGCTCAAGTAAAGGAATGTGCTGTTTGAGTCTAAGAGCAGTCAAAGGTCAGATGTCATGGAACGTGCTTTTATGTTTGGGGATGTGGGATGGAATAGGTTTTCTAAAATTCTTTCCAAACAATATTTTGTGATTCACTAGTATAAGCTTCTTTTTAAATAGACAAAAACAACCAACAATAGAAGGAAGCATTCTGACAAACAGCGTAGTAACTATAGTTACCAGTTATTATCACAGATGTACTACAGTACAATGTAAAGAATTCCAGCAAGAGAGGACCTAGGTTTAACACAAGTTGTGCCACTAATTAGTCATGTGACTTCAGACATATTGTTTCACTCCTTTGAGCCTTAGCATCTTCATTTGCAGTAGCTGCTCATCTAGATTTGTTCTTGCCCATCTCCTACAATTGTGGCGATGATCAAATAATATAAAGTATGTGAAAGTAATTTAAAAACAGCAAAGTAATCTACAGGGTGAGCGTCCCTAATCTGAAAAACTGAAATCTGAAATGCTCCAAAATCTGAAACTTTTTGAGCACAGACATAATATTACAATCAGAAAATTTCACAGCTGATCTCATATGACAGGTCACAGTCAAAACTTAGTTTCATGCACAAAAGTGATTTTAAAATATTGTATAAAATTACCTTCAGGTTATGTGTATAAAGTTTATATGAAGATAAATGAATTTTGTGTTTAGACTCTGGTCCCACCCCCAAGATATCTCAGTATGTATATGCAAGTATTCCAAAATCTGAAGAAAAGAAATTGAAATCCAAAACACTCTGGTTCCAAGTATAAGGGATATTTAACATGTATAACTGTTGAGTTAAGAGAAATGGCTTATTTTAATAAGAAACAAGAGTTGTTTAATGAAGTTGCTTGGTATAGTTAAAATAAAGACAAATATAACACTAAAATAACAGAAAGCTCTTTTAGTTGCTTAACCAATGGCTATAGATTACTATTTAATATGGATTTACAGTTGTGTCAGTTAGTTTTTTTTTATTGTAGGCCAGAAAAACCAACTGGCCATTTTAGGTAAAGATGAACACTTACTGGAAATATATCCAGGCTCATAGAATTAATAGGAGCCTGATGAACTTTACATGGAAAAAGGACAGGAACCAAGAGAGTTCTAGACTGCTGCTCAGAATTCACAGAACGGTGATGGTCTGGGCCACACAATGCTGATCTTCTGAGGATGGCAATTTACAAAGACCCCCATGTAACCGTGACAGTTGTTCAAGATTCAAATTCCTGCTGTCTCCACAATGTACAATGAGGGATGTCATTAAAAGGAAGATCAAGGTTCTAATGGAATAAGGGGAAATGGATGTCCGACAAGCAAAATAAACAAAAACAAAGCATCCTCTAATATTCTGCATATTATATGCTTTCAATTGATGCTTCTTTTCATTCACTGGTATTTTTAACTTAAGATGTATTAGTTCAAGGCCATGTTTTTCTTAAAACTTTAAGTAAAACTATTTGAAAACAAGGACACTTATTTTGTGTGAGATCTAATGAGATCAAAGGAGAAAGATCTTAGGGTGACAAATTTTGAAATGCCATTTCATGGTTGTGATTGTAGTTTATCAAAACTTGAATGATCATTGATTATTTTTTCCTCCTACTTAAAAAGGAATATTTTGAAATGAAAAAACTACTTCTATCACTATAATTGCTGCTTAAACAATTGTCATGATTGAGAATATGAAATATGTTGCTCGAGATTTAACACAGCCTAAACTCGCGAATGTAGAATAAAAAAATTGCCACTTGTTTAATAAAGTTGCCCCGTTTTAAAATTTCTGTGAACACTAATTCCCTTAAGGGTTTGTCTTTCATAAACAAGGAATGTTCTGTAGCCTTGGCATAAGTAGCCCCACATATATCCATGGAGGGCTCTCCTTAGATCCTGGGTTTGAATAAAGGTTTAAAAAATGACCTTTTAAAATGTCTCACTTTCTCACCAGTGATTTTGGTGCATGATTCTATCCTCCAGTAGAAAACTTAGATTCACCTGACCTAAGTCATGTATCCACTTTTGATTAATGTTTCCTGAAATACGAGAACCTATAACTAACAAGGTTGCATGATTTTGTCCCCCAGCGCCAAATGTATACAATTTTTCTGAATATATAAAACTACATCCAGGACAAAACTATCTCATATATATGCATATGTGATACATAAATGATCAAAATTTGACTCTGTTTAATCTCTTTCCTAAAGCATCTTTTTTTCATATATGATCTTTAATTGCAATTATTTTGGCATTTAAATGAATGCCATTATTTCTTTCAATAAATAATGTAGATTAACTCTCTAAAGCCCTAAGGAAGAATGAGATGAAGGACATGAAGATTAGCAAAAACATAGTTTGAATGTGGAAAATAGTAAATAATTTTTGCTTACTTAGATTTTTGTTTTTGCTTAAAATGTTTTATTATTTGAAAATTTATAGTATCAGCAACTCTTAATTATGTGAGTCAATGAGAAACTGACATCTGTAGTATCCCAGTCATTTTTTAAGCAGTTTTATAATCTTCTACAAGTTTATGAGTAAGATGACTTACTCATGCCATCATTTATTTCTAACCTTTACCCAGATATCAAATCTCATTAAAATCTGATTCAACAACAAATTTCCTGATTTTTCCTGCCAATTTTTGATAAATGATACAAAAAACTCAAGATTTTAGGTAAAATATATCAATTGATTTGTTTGTTCATTCAGCAAGCATTTCTTGATTACCAATTTTGTGCAAGCATTGTTCTAGGTGCCAGAGATATATTATTGAGGAAGATCAACGAGTTTCTATTCTCACAAAATCTATCTTGCTCCAAAAGGAGCATGTAAATCAACAAACAATTTAAAATGAAAGTGTTAGGTGATGGCAAACGCCATTAAGAAAATAAAGCAGGGGGCCAGGCGTGGTGGCTCACACCTGCAATCCCAGCACTTTGGGAGGCCGAGGATGGCGGATCACCTGAGGTCAAGAGTTCAAGACCAGCCTGGCCAACATGATGAAACCCCATCTCTCCTAAAAATACAAAACATTAGCCAGGCATGATGGTGGCGCCTGTAATGCCAGCTACTCAGTAGGCTGAGGCAGGAGAATCGCTTGAACCCAGGAGGTGGAGGCTGCAGTGAGGTGAAATTGTGCCACTGCATTCCAGCCTGGGCAACAAGAGCGAAACTCTGTCTCTAAATAAATAAATAAGAAAAAAGAAAGAAAATAAAATAAAGGAGGGGAATTCCTGAGAGGGTACTTGAGGTGGAAAGTGAAGTAAATGCCTAAAAAAGGATCTTTTGTGTTGAGTTCGGAATGACAGCGAGGGGTCAACTGTGCAAGGTCATGCAAGCTCAGAGAAAGAACATTCTAGGCAAAGGGGACACTCTAAGGAGTGTGGCATATTTACAGGACAGGAAGAAGGAGGGTGTGTAAAGAATGAAGGGAAAAGTGGTACAAGGCGCCACAGGAGAGGCAGGTGGGAGAGGTTGCAGGAGAAAGACTGGGGCTAAATCATACATGTTCAAATACGCTAGGAATTGTCTTAAGATTTTTTTCTAAGTAACATGAAGGGACACTGAAGAATTCTAAGAGAAACAATAACATGAAATTACTTTTATTTTAAAAATACCACTCTGGTTGCAGTGGAAATACATTGTAGCATGTCAAGAGCAGAGACAGAGATTGGAGGCTATTGCAGTTGTTCAGGTGAGAGGTTGGTGGCTTCAACTAGACTGATGATAGTGAAGACAAGAATTTCAGACTATGTTTTGTAGGCAAAGTTAACAAAATTTGCTAATGAAATGGATTTGAGAGATAGGGGATTAGGACCAGAAAGGAAATTTAGAAAGAGTTGCTATTGATAGAGGAGGAAAACAAGGAAAGGAGGGTTTTTGAGGATATAGGAAGAAAATTTATGTTGTCATGAAAACCAAGAAAAGAACAGAAAGTGTTTTAAAAAGAGGGAGTATAAACTGAGAGAGATTGGCTAAGAGGATAGAGGAGAGACCATTGTATTTGCTAGTATGGAAGTCGTTGGTGAGCTTAGTAAGAGCAGTACGGTGAAAACCTGATTGAAGTCGATTAAAGAGACAATGGTGATATAAACATCTCTACTTAAAATGTTTTGTTGTTAGGGAAAGCAGAAAAATGGGACCAGCTAGAAAAGTGCATGAGGTCAAAGTACATTTTGTTTTAAGATCAGTGACATGAAGGCACATTTGTTCATGAATAGAATTAAATAAGAAGAAAGGGGGAGAAACCAGATGCAGGAAATTGATGGAATAATTACAGGAGCAAAGTCCTGAAGGGAAAAGGATAGGAGATCCTCAGAATGCATAAAGGGGAGGAATAGACGTACTTCATTCATTGTAATGAAAGAGAAAGAAGAAAATATGGGTGCAGATGATGATGGTTGGGAGGACTTGAGGGACATGATGGACACTGAAGTTTGGTTCAAACCATAGAGGTTCCAATGTGTGAAAGAAATGCCGTGAGCTGAAAGGACGGGAAGTGACAAACCGAGAGGGTGAGAGAGTGGGGTACATGAAATTTGGGATTAAAGAGGACTATCACTTATAAGGAATTAAGGGCCTTAAATGTATAAATTAGTTGTATTTTATAAAGTTTCTTCTTAAAGTGGTGGGTAGTTGAAAAACAGATACCAAAGGCAAGTTCTCCTAAAATCTCCTTTATTGGCCTATATACCTGGACCAGAAGAAACCGAAAAGACAAATGAACAGCTAAGAAGGCAGGAAATGCAACAAAAGTTTATTGATCATCTGTTCTGTGCTAAGGACTTCATATGCAATAGCTTTTATGTCCTCAGAACAACCCTGCCCAATAGGTTTTGTTATCTTCACTAAATTTAAGGGCCTTAAAGCACAATGAGGTTAAAGAATGTACTAAAGGTTATACAACTAGAAAATAGAGCTGGGCATGGTGGCTTGCACTTGTTATCCCTGCTACTGGGGAGGCTGAGGCAGGAGGATTGCTTGAGCCCAAGAGTTCAAGACTGTAGCAAGCTATGATCACACCTCTACAGCCTGAGAGACAGAGTGACACCTAATTTTACTGGACTGGCCATCTTGATACTGGGGGAAGGAGCAAAATGGGTCACAGGTGACTCCTAGGTTTCTGCTACAGGATATCTGTGTAGGCAAAAAGAAGGGAGGCATAGAATCCAGGCACCAGGGCCCGGTTCAGAAGAGCAGTGAAGGAATATCTTACAAAGCCAGGTGTTCATCACCTTGAGAGAGCAATCTTCCCATGCTGCAGCCGGCTATACAGGGCACAGGAGTGAATTGGTCTAGAATAAAATGTAGACCTAGCAATTTATCCGATGTGCTTTATGTTTAGAAATATAATTGCTTGACATTTGACAAAGCTTTTTGAGCATTTGGAGAAAATTAAGGATAAATGTACAGAAAAAAAACAAGCTAAAAAATTAAGCAACTTCAGGAACAAAAAAAGTTTATGAGTAGCATATACATAGGATGAACAAATCTAGAAATCTAATGTACAGCATGAGGACTATAGGTAATAAAACTGCACTGTATGAAATTGATGCTTAATGAGTAGATTTTAGCTACTCTTGCCGCAGAAACAAAGAAAAGTGAGGTGATTTATATGTTAATTTGCTTCACTACAGTAGCCTTTTTGCTATCTATGTGTATTCTGTAACATCATGTTACATACTTTAAATATACATATTATATTTATGTTTAAAAAAACTTTTATGAGTAAAGCAAACACAGGGAACTAATCCACATTATTAATGTCAACATTTACTACTGATTTAACTGAAGATTTGGATGTAAGTATGCTGGGAAGATTAGGAAAAAAACTGATGGTGGCTTTGGTGGTGAGAGATGATATGATTTTTCAAGTGCCATAATATGAAATAAATACACAATCTCTACAGTTGATAGAAAAAGACAAAGAAATACATGCACATCTTTAGAAATGTAGAAGAAAATACAAGAAGTAATAGCTAAAAGAGTTGAAAGCAACTATCTGTGGAAGAGAGATTGTGGGATGTGAAGAAGAGGAAAAAGAACTGAGATATTTTTATTTAAAAAATTTTAAAGAGAAAAAGAGAATTGAGCTAGAAAAGAAAAACACAGGGATTAGTCTTTTGGGAGAGCTGATCAAATCTGACAATATAATAGCACTTCCTTTTGAAAATGATTTATCAATGTGTCTTATAAAAGCCACACTGATAAAAATATATGTCCAGGGCTCAAGTACATTATAAAACATGATTTGAGCAAATTAAATAAGGTAAAAAGTAAAAATGTAATTTCATTAAGGTGTTTCAATTTCTGCTATCTGTTCTTTTCACTGCTGCTTTTAATAGTTGTTACTTGGTTATTGCATGTTTTAATATTATTCATTTCCAGCTTAATCCTTAGTATGTGACTTGACAGTTTGTTACACTCTAGAGAATTAATCCCCTATCAACTCCAAAAGGCTGATTTCATTCTAGAAGTGAGTCCAAACTGCCACATTAGTAGAATGCCCTCTCTGATTTAGAACCACTTTGAGATCCAGTTCTTGACCAGGCACTCTTAGAAAGTCAGGCCACTCTTAACTTGTTACAGAAATGTAAGATTACTTCAAAGAGATTATGAAGCTGACCTTGCATAGAACTGACTTCTAGTCATACGTAAAATTCATGTATGGACATTTGCTTTCAAAAATTAGGAGAGCTATATAAGGCCAGGAGTCAGGTTCTACCATAGCAAATATGTACTGCGTCTTTCTATAATGACAATTAATTAAATGATTTCTAAGAGAGAACCATAAATATGTTACAGAATCAAATGCAAAATTCACCTGAATTGTGAAGATGAAAAATCATATTTACTGTATTCTGTTGTTAGAGATACAGTGGCAGAAAAGTTTAAGAGACCCTGGGCTAGACTTCAGAGATAATGAGAAGTTCCCCAGATTATGAGAAATGATGGGAAAGAAAAGAAGCAAAGGATATGAATAATGTAAGCTCACCCTTATTGCCTCCTAGCTAGCATTATTTAATTTCAAAGGTCAGCTCCAAAATCCCGACAGAGCCTCTAATTACAGAGACAGAGCAGCCCGATGTGAAATGTCTGGGGTAGGGAAAACCACTAAAGTCTTAGAGTTGGGCAGACTTAAGTTTGAACCCCAGCTTGGGGAAGGCTCTCAGCCTCAGTTTCTCTCCTATGTAAACTGGAGAAAATAGCATCTACCTTGAAAGACTGTCTTACTCGCATCTTATTTTTATCATCTACTGACTCTGGTAATTCTTCTTCACTGTTACATATTATATAACATAATATATGTGAAGTGTGAGTATGGTGTCTGCAGAACATAACCTTTCAACAAATGACAGTAATTGCTATGAGCTACAATACAGTAAAGAATACAAAAAAGCTGCCCTCTCCCTATAAAATGAGACCTGATAGTTGCACTTTCCAGAAAGGAAGTTATCTTCTATTCCAAATTAACAGTGGTATAAAATGAAACAAATCTTTTGCAGATGCTTTTTCTTCCAAAATGTATGTGGAAATTATTTTTTAATAAAATCCTAGAGATATGTATCCCTTCTATGCATAGAGGCAATTTGTTGTTTCTATAACGAACCTGAAACAGCACTAAGAGAGTTAAGACCAGTCAGAGATTAGAGGAAACACCAGTATTCTACCTCTTTCTTTAGAACCATTTTACTGCTTCTCGGTTTCCTGGTAATAATGCAACCTCACTAACTTGCTATTGATTTTTCATTTTGGGGTGTGTGTGGGTGTGTGTGTGGGTGTGCATGTCTGTGTGTGATATTTACTGCTTCTTGCTTTCCTGGTAACAATGCAACCTCGCTACCTTGCTATTGATTTTTCATTTTGGTGTGGGTCTGTGTGGGTGTGTGGGTCTGTGTGGGTGTGTGGGTTTGATATTTATTGCTCAGACAGTTAAGGTTCTGTTTTCTTTAAATTTTAAGTGGATGAATTTGTTTGTTTCCTATTTTTTGAGATTCTTTATGGTGAATTTCCCATGGCCCTCAATGGAGTCTTTCCTGTGTGTGAGTGACGTTAAATAGGATTCAATTTTAGCTTGCTACCAAGAGCCCTAAATAATCAAGAGCTGACTGATAAAAGCTTGTAGTATATGTTTATTCATTAACATTAATGATATTTGCTTCTGTCATCACCAGTGGAACACTGCCACCAGCCTACCTACAGAGGAACCCTAACACTTAGGAGGAATGGGGCAGAGCCCGGGCACACAGAGGCAGGGTATGCGGGATGCCAACAGCAGTTGGAACTCCTTTTAGAAGAATGAAATCAGGGATGTCAGAGTGGAGTGTTCTCAGAAGGGAGGGATGACATTGTTAAATGGAATAGGGAGGCCAAGAAAGGCAAGAACTGTATAATCCATTCGACCAGGCAATAAAGTGTCATTTGTATCTTTTACAATGCCTACTTCAGGAGAGCAAAGGGGAAAGCTCCTTGATCTTGCTGTTCTCTCTGGGTTATCACCTTCATCTATTCTCATGTTCTCAGTGCCACAGTGAAGACTCACAAATCTACGATGCCAGCTCAGCCCAGTCTCTCAATCTTCAAACTTGTACATACTTGCTTGTCTTACTTGAATATTCACACTCAACAAGTGTAATTTCCCCCTTGAAACCTATCTCCTGTCCTGTATTTCCTGTTTCAGTTGGTGACTATCCATTCAGTTTGGTTACCAAGACAGTCATCATTTACTCTTTCTGTTTGTTCAGCTTCCACATCAAATCAACGGCCAAGATTTTGTTACCTAAATATGTCTTAAATCTATCTCACCTCTCCACCCTATGACTGAAGCCTACGTCAGACCTTCATCTCGCAGCTGACTAATGGAATAGTCTCCTTGTTGTTACCTTAAACCAGCCTTTTCCCCCATTCTATTCCTCACACAGCCAACAGTGACCCATTCCAAATATAAATATGACCAGACTGTAACCTAAGTTAAGGAAGTTACCTGTCTCTTCTCTAACTTCAGGGGAAAAAAACCATGCAGCTTAGCATGGAATGCTGACATGAGGCCTCTATAGTCTGGCTACAGCCTATTGCTGCAATCTCTTCCTTCTTCTGCTCTCTTAGGAAGTGTTCCTGAAACACAAAGCTTTTCTTGCCTGTAGGTTCATGCTGTTTCCTCTGCCTGGCATGCTACTTTGATTCATCTCCACTGTCAGTTCCTCCCACAGCCTTCATTATTCACTCCCTGGCACATTTGTTCCACTCTCCTCTGTGCCTCCGTATTACCATGTATACAATTCCATAGTTGTACTTGCCAAACCTGTGGCAATTATTCATTCTCTATATGTTTATTGAATGCTTACTCTGTTTCAGGGAAACAAAGGTGGAGAAGAAAGACACTAATGTGTGTCTGCCTCCCCTACCAGAATACTGAACTATGTCTATTTAATCTTTGTTTCCATGGGAACTAGTGCAGTGTTTAGTCCAAAGCTAGCTTTTCACTAAATATTTATTGCATAAATACTTACAATTTTGTAACAGTGGGTTATAGAAATGTATATGTAACAGTATATGCAAACACAGTAGAGAGACAACCAATCCTGCTTTGCTTGGGGGTCAGGGAGGTCCACCTGGCAGAAGTGCATTGCTGAAGACAAGACTAGAGCACAATCTAACTGGGTTTTTAGATTAGAAATGGAACCTTAGAGAACATGGAGCTAGCTCAATAACGTGGCTAAGTATGAATGGAGTCAGAATTCAAATCCTGGTCTATCTGATTCCAAAGTTTATAATCCACTTATTAGCACTACCAGTGGAGAAAATCTCCAGTTATACCATGAGCCATCTTCTCTCTGGTTCACTGACCTGGGCAGAGCTAGTCAGCAAAGTTAGGCCTTTTGTCACTCACAACTGATCAGGGCAAAGAAGGGCAAAAACAAATATATATACACACACACACACATATATATATATACATTGCACACACACAAACATATATACACACACACACATATATATATTGCACACACACAAACATATATACACACACACACACAGAGATACATACACAAACCAGCTTACACTAGTATGGAACTTTAGATTAATGCCATTCAAGCTAATTGTTCACATACCACATTGATTACGCTCTATAGACAAAGCCAGTATTTTTTTTTTACTTGATTTTCAATCTTTTTTTTCTTTAAATCTTTTTTTTTTTATTATTATACTTTAGGTTTTAGGGTACATGTGCACAATGTGCAGGTTTGTTACATATGTATCCATGTGCCATGTTGATTTCCTGCACCCATTAACTCATCATTTAGCATTAGGTATATCTCCTAATGCTGTCCCTCCCCCCTACCCCAACCCCACAACAGTCCCTGGAGTGTGATGTTCCCCTTCCTGTGTCCATGAGTTCTCATTGTTCAATTCCTACCTATGAGTGAGAACATGCAGTGTTTGGTTTTTTGTCCTTGTGATAGTTTACTGAGAATGATGTTTTCCGGTTTCATCCATGTCCCTACAAAGGACATGAACTCATCATTTTTTATGGCTGCATAGTATTCCATGGTGTATATGTGCCACATTTTCTTAATCCAGTCTATCGTTGTTGGACATTTGGGTTGGTTCCAAGTCTTTGCTATTGTGAATAGTGCCACAATAAACATATGTGTGCATGTGTCTTTATAGCAGCATGATTTATAGTCTTTTGGGTATATACCCAGTAATGGGATGGCTAGGTCAAATGGTATTTCTAGTTCTAGATCCCTGAGGAATCGCCACACTGACTTCCACAATGGTTGAACTAGTTTACAGTCCCACCAACAGTGTAAAAGTGTTCCTATTTCTCCACATCCTCTCCAGCACCTGTTGTTTCCTGATTTTTTAATGATGGCCATTCTAACTGGTGTGAGATGGTATCTCACTGTGGTTTTGATTTGCATTTCTCTGATGGCCAGTGATGGTGAGCATTTCTTCATGTGTTTTTTGGCTGCATAAATGTCTTCTTTTGAGAAGTGTCT
Source organism: Symphalangus syndactylus (assembly GCF_028878055.3). Lineage (NCBI taxonomy): Eukaryota > Metazoa > Chordata > Mammalia > Primates > Hylobatidae > Symphalangus > Symphalangus syndactylus. The sequence continues at coordinate 24,016,441 of NC_072441.2, forward strand.
GTTCATGTCCTTTGCCCACTTTTTGATGGGGTTGTTTGTTTTTTTCTTGTAAATTTGTTTGAGTTCATTGTAGATTCTGGATATTAGCCCTTTGTCAGATGAGTAGGTTGCAAAAATTTTCTCCCATTCTGTAGGTTGCCTGTTCACTCTGATGGTAGTTTCTTTTGCTGTGCAGAAGCTCTTTAGTTTAATTAGATCCCATTTGTCAATTTTGGCTTTTGTTGCCATTGCTTTTGGTGTTTTAGACATGAAGTCCTTGCCCACGCCTATGTCCTGAATGGTATTGCCTAGGTTTTCTTGTAGGATTTTAATGGTTTTAGGCCTAACATTTAAGTCTTTAATCCATCTTGAATTAATTTTTGTATAAGGTGTAAGGAAGGGATCCAGTTTCAGCTTTCTACTTATGGCTAGCCAGTTTTCCCAGCACCATTTATTAAATAGGGAATCCTTTCCCCATTGCTTGTTTTTGTCAGGTTTGTCAAAGATCAGATAGTTGTACATATGCGGCATCATTTCTGAGGGCTCTGTTCTGTTCCATTGATCTATGTCTCTGTTGTGGTACCAGTACTATGCTGTTTTGGTTACTGTAGCCTTGTAGTATAGTTTGAAGTCAGGTAGCGTGATGCCTCCAGCTTTGTTCTTTTGGCTTAGGATTGACTTGGCAATGCGGGCTCTTTTTTGGTTCCATATGAACTTTCAAGTAGTTTTTTCCAATTCTGTGAAGAAAGTCATTGGTAGCTTGATGGGGATGGCATTGAATCTATAAATTACCTTGGGCAGTATGGCCATTTTCACGATATTGATTCTTCCAACCCATGAGCATGGAATGTTCTTCCATTTGTTTGTATCCTCTTTTATTTCATTGAGCAGTGGTTTGTAGTTCTCCTTGAAGAGGTCCTTCACATCCCTTTAAGTTGGTTTCCTAGGTATTTTATTCTCTTTGAAGCAATCGTGAATGGGAGTTCACTCATGATTTGGCTGTCTGTTTGTCTGTGATTGGTGTACAAGAATGCTTGTGATTTTTGTACATTGATTTTGTATCCTGAGACTTTGCTGAAGTTGCTTATCAGCTTAAGGAGATTTTGGGCTGAGACAATGGGGTTTTCTAGATGTACAATCATGTCATCTGCAAACAGGGACAGAAGAAAAGAGAGAAGAATCAAATAGATGCAATAAAAAATGAAAAAGGGGATGTCACCACCGATCCCACAGAAATACAATCTACCATCAGAGAATACTACAAACAGCTCTATGCAAATAAACTAGAAAATCTAGAAGAAATGGATAAATTCCTCGACAAATACACCCTCCCAAAACTAAACCAGGAAGAAGTTGAATCTCTGAATAGACCAATAACAGGTTCTGAAATTGTGGCAATAATCAATAGCTTACCAACCAAAAAGAGTCCAGGACCTGATGGATTCACAGCCGAATTCTACCAGAGGTACAAGGAGGAACTGGTACCATTCCTTCTGAAACTATTCCAATCGATAGAAAAAGAGGGAATCCTCCCTAACACATTTTATGAAGCCAGCATCGTCCTGATACCAAAGCCTGGCAGAGACATAACCAAAAAAGAGAATTTCAGACCAATATCCTTGATGAACATTGATGCAAAAATCCTCAATAAAATACTGGCAAACTGAATGCAGCAGCACATCAAAAAGCTTATCCACCATAATCAAGTGAGCTTCATCCCTGGGATGCAAGGCTGGTTCAACATACGCAAATCAATAAATGTAATCCAGCATATAAACAGAACCAAAGACAAAAACCACGTGATTATCTCAATAGATGCAGAAAAGGCCTTTTACAAAATTCAACAACCCTTCATGCTAAAAACTCTCAATAAATTAGGTATTGATGGGACGTATCTCAAAATAATAAGAGCTATCTGTGACAAACCCACAGCCAGTATCATACTGAATGGCCAAAAACTGGAAGCATTCCCTCTGAAAACTGGCACAAGACAGGGATGCCCTCTCTCACCGCTCCTATTCAACATAGTGCTGGAAGTTCTGGCCAGGGCAATCAGGCAGGAGAAGGAAATAAAGGGTATTCGAAGCCAGTATTTTTTTACATGTCAACTAACAAAAATTTTACCAACCAATAATTACTAAAAAAGCAACAAAAAGAACCCCCTTCAAAGGCACACCTATGAACAAGCATGCTCACACACACATATCCTTTATAATTTAGCTTAATAGAGACATCAGGAATTTACCACAAATACCCAGAAACAATGAAGCTGAGTTGAAATTAAGAACATTTAAAGCTATGCTTTTAAATTCAACTTTCACATTTTTCTAATTCATTCTGGGTATTATTAGCTTGCTACCATCACATAAGTAATCAAGGATATGTAAGTTAAATAACATTTTCATTTAAATATTTTTAATGCAAATTATTATTGAATAGAGTAGGTATGGCAATGTACTATGCCTTGTACATTCAAAGCAACAGCTGTTATTCCAATAAAAACAGATATATTCTGTTCCTTCTAAGACAATGACAAACATTAAAATAACCTTCTTCTTCCAAAGGGAAAAATGGTACAACAATATCTTTGTACAGATTGTTGTTTAAAAGTTCTGTATTTTAAAAACAACAGCAGTGATATTTGTTTTCTAGCATAAAATCCCTAGGTATCTATCATAGTCACCACCTTTCTGAAGGAAATAAAAGAGCTCTTCTCTGCAGCACATTCAGCATTGCTAAAATGTACTAGAAAGGACTATAATATTCCCTTTTCCTATAGCTCCAATGTTACTTGATACTACCAGCATCTGTCCAGTACTATACCTGTCCCACCAACCCTACACCATCACCACTACTGGACACACTAAAGTCTTGTTTGACTACAAAATCTTCTCTTCTTTGCCCATGCACAGCTGGTACCAACTCTTAATGACTTCTCCTCTTAACTGTGTCACTCTGCTCACTTCTACTAACAGTGCTTTAATGAAGACTCATTATTTTTCATCTGGATGTTTTCTAATCTCCCACCTGCCTGTCTGTTGAAAGGTGTCAACTGTTTCTCAAAAGCAAAAATCTGAGTAAGTCACTTCCCTGCATATGAATATTTAAGGGGTAGATGTTAGTGTGGGAGAGTAGCATAGAACAGTTTTTAAAAGCACACAATTCCATGTATTTAAATTCTCTACATCAAGGAAAAAAGTCTAGGGATATTTCTTTGGGAATAAAATGTTCTTTGCAAAGCCATCTCTGTGCTATAGTATTTATTACATTGAATTTTATTTATAACCATTAGTTAGCCGTATACATGAGGAAGGGGATTCTTTGTTATTCATCTTTGAATCCTGGCCCTGTGCCTGTCACTGAGTAGAACAGGTGCTCACTGAACACAAGCAGTCTAGGGGAAGGGAAAGGATAGAAGGGAGGAAGAAAGGGAAAAGGAGAGATAAAGGGAGGGAGAAAAAAAGGAGGGAAAGGAAGGGTAAATGATGTCACGATTGGAAGCTTACAATTTCACCAAGTATATATATAAAACCATTTTTACTCTCTTATTACTTACAGTTGGCTCTTTTCTAACACAAAAAAATTATTAACACTTGTTTTAAACAAAGGAAATTTTAAAATATTTTATTATAATGTGCACAGTATAATTATTTCTTTGAAACAACTTTCAAATGAACTGAACATCTTTAAAGGAATTCAAAGGAAGAACTTCTAAGAAACCAGCCATTCAGTGAGGCCAACTCGTTAGACAATCATTTCTTTTCCCTGGTGAAATCTCCATGTACCTACGTATGGCATCAGTAAGCCTCTCACTGAATATTTATGATTTAATATAAAGCTTTTCAGGAAAAGGATTTATCTTTTGAAAATTCACACACAACTAATACTTTTGTATTTGTGGTGAAAAACTACACAGCTTATTTTTTCTAAGAAACTAAGCTATGTGTGAGATATAGTCATCTACATTTATGCCATTTTTATAATGTTCTTAATTTTCTAAGCATGAGTATAAAGATGTTAATAAAATGCTAATCCAAATTATGATTTTTGCATTTATATGGCACTTTGCTAACCCCAAAGTGCTGTAACATATACTCATATTTACTCTAAGCTCCTCTCTGTCAGTAGATAGTTGTCGAGTCTGAGTCCTCTGGAATTCTTCTGGGGCCTGCGGCCTTTGTGAGGGCTCACTGGATCCTTGTCTTATCCACTCTCCCCTCCCAGAAAGCCTGTGAGAGACTGTTGTCAGTTCTCACCATTATCTTTCCAAAGCCCAGATCTGATCATTCAGAGGCGATAGTGTTCTGGTATAGAAATGGCTTTGTGTCTGGGCATGGTGTCTCATGCCTGTAATCCCAGCACTTTGGGAGGTCGAGGCAGGCAGATCACTCGAGGTCAGGAGGTCGAGACTAGGGTGACCAACATGGTGAAGTCCCGTCTGTACCAAAAATATAAAAAATTAGCCAGGTGTGGTGGTGCACAACTGTAATCCCAGCTACTCGGCAGGCTGAGGCAGGAGAATCACTTGAACCTGGCAGGTGGAGGTTGCAGTGAGCTGAGGTCATGCCACTGCACTCCAGCCTGGGAGACAGAGTGAGACTCTGTCAAAAAAAAAAAAAAGAGAGAGAGAGAGAGAAAGAAAGAAAGAAAGACCTATGAAATAGGCACGCACACAAAATGGTGACTATCTTGCTATTACGCCACTCTCCTACATAGAATATTCATGAAAGAATAACCACTTACTGAGAAGGTACAATGTGCCAAGCATTGTTTTCCACACTTCCCATACTGCGGGAACTGGAGAAACTACACTACAGTCTTGTAATCACAAAACTCAGACATCCATGTTTCAACAGGTATAACCGTACAGAACGCTACAGAGGTATGCAGGTGGAACATGTAAACAGGTCTTAATCTGTGACCTGCAACTTGAACAAGAGAGTAGAGGGGAGGTGGGATAGGGTGGAGTGGAAAGAGCTCCAGTTGGAGACTGGCATTTGTAAAGTCAAGGCAGCGTACAGCAGGTGCAGAAACACAGCTGCTGAGTGTGGCTGGAGCTGTGGTAATGCAGGACAGCAGGGGAGAGGTGTGGACGGAGAAGGGACAGGGAAAAGGGAAATGGCAAGATGAGAAATTGGAGAGGCGAAGAGCCTTGAAAGCCACATTAAGGAATTTGGACTGTCCTGAAGAGAGCAGACAACTACTGAAAAATTATGAGGAGGAGATGGGCCCAATCGCATTTGCTTAATTGGAAGGAACATGCCATCACTTCCTTTCTCGGTGGCCATTAACCCAGCCCACAGATCCATGCCTGGGCTTCAGGTGGTTTTCGGGTTCCCTCAGATTGGTTGCAAATGTGTGTATTTGTGTGGGTGGATGCATGCACATGTGCATATGTGTGTTCTCATAAACATTTTTCTGGAGATAGCAACTAAAAGAGTAACTCAAAATTGTGAAAAATGACCGTCCAAACACTTCCTACAGGATAAAGCTCAGACCCTTACAGCCTTTTACATTCTGACTAAAACCCACATTTTTCATTCCTCTCCACACAGCTTAGAATACAGCCACTTGCTTTTGTTGTTGTTGCCATTCTGAATACGCTTCTGAGCCTTTCTTTCATGTACAGCCTCTCGGGCTTTTCTGCACTTTCCAGTCTCCCCTACCTCCCCATCCCCACCTTCTACTCAGAAAACAACCCCTCTCTCTAAACATGGTTGAAGTGTTTCTTGCTTCTCCTGGCATTCTCTCATATTTCTTTCCCATTTTTTAAGAAAAGCACAAATCGAAGTTATAGAATTCTGGTGACCTCGCTAGAGTGAGAGAGGGATAGAAAAATAGACCAGTAGGCTAGGAATAGAAAATCCAGAAACTAACCCACACTTCAGTGGAAATCGGATATACAAAAAGGTTGTCTTGCAAACCAGTGGAGAAATAATGAAGTTTTAAAAAATGATGCTGGAGGCTGGGCACAGTGGCTAGCAACTGTAATCCCAGCACTTTGGGAGGCCGAGGCAGGCAGATCACCTGAGGTCAGGAGTTCAAGAGCAGCAATATGGTGAAACCCTGTCTCTACTAAAAATACAAAAAATTAGCCAGGTGTGGTGGCGAGCATCTGTAATCCCAGCTACCCGGGAGGCTGAGGCTGGAGAATTGCTTGAACCCGGGAGGAGGAGGTTGCAGTGAGCCGAGATCACGCCACTGCACTCCAGCCTGGATGACAGACCTAGATTCCTCATCTCAAAAAAAAAAAAAAAAAAAAAAGATGCTGGAATAACTGGTCATCTATAAGGGGAAAAGAATAAATCCTTACTTCACATCATTCTCAAAAATAAATTTCAGATAGGTCAAATCAAAGCATTAAAACATTTAGAAGAAAGGTAAATTATTTTATTTTCCAACTTTTGTGTATGTGCACTAGCAAATATATATTAGAATATTCTTAGCAGCATTGCTCATGTTAGAAAAAAATGAGAAAGAACCCAAAAGCCATGAACAATAGAACGTATAAGAAAGTTGTGTTGTATGAAACATAAAGCAGTGAAAGTGAATAAATACATTTTATACATCAACATTGAATACTATTAATAACATATCAAATGAAAAAGGAAAGTTGCAGGTGGAAATATACAGTATTACTCCATCCATATAAAGATAAACACACAAATCCGAACAATATATAATTTTAAGATGATTAAACCTGTTGCAAAAGCATAAACAGAAGCGAGGGAATTAGTAAAATAAAATTCAAGAAATTGGTTGCCTCTCAGTGGTGGTGGGTAGAAGACAAAGGTATATGATAGAGAGGAGCATAGGTGAACTTTCTTCAACTGGATTGAGAAATATGGGTCTTAGTTTTATTATAGTTAAAAAAATACATATTATATAGGCTCTTGGGTATGTGTATTTCACAATAAGACATTTTAAAAGACACAAACAATAATAAAATAAATACAATGACTCACAAAAGACACGGTTCCTCTCCTTGAGGAGCTCACAGTTCGATGTTTGCTTCAGTTCCTGTGTCCTCCTTGTTCCATAGATTGTTGTGAAGGGCCCCTTTCTTAACTATTGTTTCCCTTCTACGTCCTTTGGGTTTATTCTGTTGCCTTTGGTTGTTAATTTTCCTAAGTCGCATGCTTAACTCATTCATTTTCAGCCCTTTGTCTTCTCTAATGCAAGCATTTAAGGCTACACATTTACCACCTATTTTTCTGGCTATATCGTGGCATTTCTATTATGTAACATTTTATTATTTAATTGTTTTGTAATCTCCATTATCATTTATTCTTTGGTGCATGAGTTATTAAATTTTAGTTTGTAAATATAGAACACAATATAAGTGTTTTTAAAGTTATTTTTTAGTTACAAATTTTTAACTTAATTGCATTATTGACCAAGAATGTGGTCTTTTGTTATGAATTCTCTGGTCTTTGTTGAGACTTACTTTATGTGTAGCACATGATCAACTGTAAATTTTTATATGCATTTTTAAAAAATACTGTGTAGTAGTTGAGCTCAGTGTTCTCTATGTGTCCTGTAGAACAAGCTCATTAATTGTAGCCTTTAGTTCTTCTATAGCTTTTGGTATTTTTGTCTGTTTTTAGTCAATTATTGAAAAATGTGTTAAATATCCTGCTATGATAACAGTTTTATAATATCTCCTTGAAGATCTGTCAAATGTTCCTTTAAATATATTAATGCTACTATACTAGATAAATTTATAATTGTTATACATTCCTGGTGAACTGAAGTGATTATCATTATATGGTCACTCTCTCTCTAGTAATGTATTTTGCCTTAAATCAGTATTGCCGTGTATACTTTCTTTTAGTTAATTTTGGCAGTTTTATAATTTTGCATCAAGTTTTGGGTGCGCCACTGTTAAACAACATAGAGATTGCTTGTTTTTAATTTTAATCCCCTCAGACGGTCAAGTCTGTTTCTTAATTGGAGAAATTAATCCATATTTACTGAAGGCAATTATTGATGCATTTGTATTAATGTATTTCACTCTGTTCTTTATTTTTATCTGTGTTGCTACTTCTGAGTCTTTTTTTCATTATATTTATCAAAGTCTTTTCCACTTCTTTATCTCATTCCATTTATTTTGTCTCTATCAACTAGAAATCATACACTTTATTTCTGTTTTTTAATTTGTTATTCTAGAAATGTAAACATACCACTGTAACTTAACATGAATATTTAACTTTGATCTAAAGTTAATCAGTATCTTTGCGTTCCTCCCGAACAATGAAAAAAATCTGAAAATGTTTGTAATATAATATAATAATAATCTGAATATGAGTGCTTTCCAACAATTCTGAAATTCCTCCACTACCTCACTCATTTTATTTTCTACGGTTTCCCAAAATTCCAAAAAGACCTTCTTACTGTGTCCTCCATGTCATTTAAGCAGTCTTTTAAATCCTACTTTTATTTCTTTAAACGTGTTAAATGCATTTATTTTACATTTTATGTTTCATAATTCCATTATATCCACCATTTGCAGGCTTGAATCTTTGTTTTTCTATAACATCTCACTCAAGTCAATTATTTTATTATATATTTAGTGATTTTTTTTTAAATGATGTTATGTTTTTTGCTATGTTATCTGTGAGACAAAGGCCTAAATTTAAAGTTGAGTTCTTTAGAGGAGACTTGTGTATGCTTCTACCTGGCACTTGGGGCAATACTAACACAGGACCACTTGTAACTCTCAAGTGGGTTTAAAGAAGCCCCATAAATACATGAATTCCAGCCTCTAACACAAGAGAGGCCAGGCAATTCCTAGAAGACTTTTTTTCTCTCTCTCTCTCTGTCTTTTTGTTATTTTTTTCTTCATTCTTCCTTTCCTTCCCTCTCTCCCTTCATTCCTTTGCTATTCCTTTCTGTCCTCCATTTTTCCCTTCCTTTCCTTTTTTTCTTCTTTTTCATCCCTCTTATTTTTTCTCTTTCCCTTCCTCCCTGTATTAGTCTATTTTCATACTGCTGATAAAGACATACCCATGACTGGGCAATTTACAGAAGAAAGAGGTTTGTTGGACTTACGGTTCCACGTGGCTAGGGAGTCCTCACAATCATGGTGGAAGGTAAAAGGCACATCTCACACGCCGGCAGACAAGAGAAGGGCTTGTGCGGGAAACTCCCCTTTTTAAAACCATCAGATCTTGTGAGATTTATTCAATCACAAAAAGAACACAGGAAAGACTATGATTTAATTACCTCTCACTGGGTCCCTCTAACAACACGTGGGAATTATGGGAGCTACAAGATGAGATTTGGGTGGGGACACAGCCAAACCATATCATTCTGCCCCTGTACTCTCCCAGATCTTATGTACTCACATTTCAAAACCAATCATGCCTCTCCAACAATCCCTCAAAGTCTTAACTCATTTCAGCATTAACTCAGAAGTCCACAGTACAAAGTCTCATCTGAGACAAGTCCCTTCCACCTATGGGCCTGTAAAATCAAAAGCAAGTTAGTCACTTCCTAGATACAATGGGAGTACAGGCATTGAGTAAATACAGCCATTCCAAATAGAAGAAATGGGCCAAAACAATGGGGCTGCCTCATGCAAGTCCAAAATCTTAAAGCTCCAAAATGATCTCCTTTGACTCCATGTCTCACATCCAGGTCATGCTGATGCAAGAGGTGGGCTCCCACAGCCTTGGGCAGCTCTGCACTTGTGGCATCGCAGGGTACAGTCTCCCTCCCAGCTGCTTTCATGGGCTGTCATTGAGTGTCTGCAGCTTTTCCAGGCACACGGTGCAAGCTGTCAGTGCACCTACCATTCTGGGGTCTGGAGGATGGTGGCCCTCTTCTCACAGCTCCACTAGGAGGTGCCCAAGGAGGGACTCTGTGTGGGAGCTCTGACCCTACATTTCTCCTCTGCACTGCCCTCACAGAGATTCTCCATGAGGGCCCCGCCCCTGCAGCAAACTTCTGCCTGGGTATCCAGGCATTTCCATACATCTTCTGAAATCTACTCAGAGGTTCACAAACCCCAATTTTGGACTTCAGTGTACTTGCAGGCTCAACACCAAGTGGAAGCTGCCAAAGCTTGGGGCTTGCACCCTCTGAAGCCGTGGCCTGAGCTCTATGTTGGCCCCTTTCTGCACACAGCACGGGGCCCTGGGCCTGTGGTGGGAGAGGCTGCCGCAAAGGTCTCTGACATGCCCTGAAGACACTTTCCCCATTGCCTTGGTGACTAACTTTCAGCTCCTCGTTATTTATGCAAATTTCTGCAGTCAGCTTGAAAGACTTGCCCGCATGATTCAGTTACCTCCCAACAGGTCCCTCCCACAACATGTGAGAATTGTGGGAGCTACAGGATGAGATTTGAGTGGGGACACAGCCAAACTATATCACTCCCTTTCTTCATTCTTTTTCTTTTCTTTATTCCTTCTTCCCCCTCCCTCCATCCCTCCTGCCTTCCCTCCTTCCTTCTTTCCTCCTTCCTTCCTCCCTTCCTTCTTTTCTTCCTTTTTCACTCTTCACTCAAAGCCAAGGCTGAGAAGTACATGTATCCCCTGCTAAATCCCTTTACTGGCCCAGTTTTTTCTAGTTCAGTCACTGGGGGTGGTCTCTAGGCCAATCTCCCACTCTGTTCAGACTCCGAGCAGTCTTCTATGCTTCCACTTGCAATATCTTTAACTCAGGCTTAACCCATCAAGGACCAACAGACTCCACCAGAACAAAAGCTAAATCCAGACTCATGTAAGTCTATGTGTTATTTTTCTTGTTATCCTGGAATTCAAATAATTGCCTCAAATTACAATCAGAGCTCATTTTATACAATAAAGCAGTGGGTGAGTGTGAGGGTGTTTAGTTTTGCTGTACCAAAAGATTACTCTTTAAATATTTAGTTCACCCTACTTCTGAAACAGAAGTTGATTTCTTTTCATACCTTTATCTTTAGTGCTGAAGACAAATCATAGCACATAATAGACATTCAATAAATATATTTTAGATGCATATAGATGTTGTAGGCTCATACCATTCACTCCAAGATTCAAGTCTCCTCATGTTATCAAGCAAATATCTGAAACTAGTTTGAGCTACATATTCTTTGAGTTGAGATTATCTTTAGATGTTTCAACAAAGGTGTGACATTGTTGCCTCTTTAGCCTTCATCTGGCTAACTTCTGATTGCTCGCTCATGTCCATTTTTTCACACCTTTCCTAGAGATACTTCCATAAGTCAACTCCAGCACCATCAACAATAAAATCTGGTACAGATATCCTTCCTACCTGTGCATTTTCATTACAATGGATATTTGCCCCAACATAAATTTCAATTAAATTAATTAAAACTTAAACATCTGAATAATAAGGTACATTAATGCCTGAATATGAAAATATATTGTCTGAATATTAAAGTATAAAGAATCTGGGCTCAAGTATAGTTGCTTCCCCTGCACTTAGCATAGTGTCTAGCTTATAGCACTAAAATAAATGGTTTTTCTAGCTTATAGCACTAAAATAATGTTTTTTTGTGAATGAATTAATGAATGAATGAATGAAATATTTTGGAATATACATTTTTAGCTCCAAATGTATTTTTATTTTCAACTTTTGAGGCTTTTTTCTTTTTGTCAGCTCTCACGGAAGACATCTAACTGCTGTGTTTCAGTTCTAAATGTTTACTTTGGTGTCAGCAATTTATATTGTATACTCAAACCAATTTTTTCGGAGTTAAATTGCTTCCTTTAGCCCAAGAAAAAAGAACACTTCAGTACCCAAATATTTTAAGACTCGAAACAATTTTATTATTTTTGAAATGCAAAATACCATTAGCAAATGAAGAGAGGATAACCATGCCGTTAATTCAATTCAAGTCTTTGAGAATCATTGAGAAGTTTACCATGACCACTAACAGTTTTACTCTAATTATAATAGCTATCAATTATATTTGCCGTATTCTACTATACTGAAGAATTACAGGCATTTTATAAGCATTCCTTATTTTAATTCAAAGCTTTTGAATCTTGAAAGAGCTGTTAAAATGCTTTTTTAATTTCTTTGCCAATTTGTATTCTTCATAGTTATATTAAGAAGTTCAGTTTTATATTTGAAACTTAGATTCCACTGAGACTGTTTACCTACTGAAGTTCCCAATCCAGTGAACTACCACTCTTAGCTGGAATATAGCACTCGCTTTATTTCCCTTTTAATTATCTATGCAGAATTTCAAAAATATTTCTTCAATATATACTATGTACAGGACACTGTACCAGTCACTTTGGTGTATAGAAAGAAGAAACAGGTTGATACCAAGATGGATGAGGCATGATTCCTGCCTCCATCATCTAGAAAAGTAAAAAATAGATTATTATATAGGTGTGCCTCTGTATCTGGTACATAAATATTAATAATGGCTTACAGTTATCATGCTTTACTATGTGACAAACACAGTCTTACATTTCCACAAGTACCTTATTTCATCAAATATTCAAGGCCATTGATTATAAGACACGTCAATATTGTAGTACCATTAAGGAAGAAGAAAAGACTCCTTAAAAATCATAACTTACTCCTGACTGCAGGATGCATTCCAAATATCAAAGATGTTAACATGTGAAAATATGTGTGACTTAGAACTGATGAATCTATTAACTCAAATAATTCTCTCAACAACTCTTCAAGTTAGGTAATATATTGTTCTCATTTTATAGTCAAGGAAACTGATGAGTTCAAAGATATTACGTAACTTGCCCAAGATTGCACAGCTAGTAAATAGATGGGTGGAGGTTGAACACACGTCAATCTGATTCCACATACCATATTCTTAGCTTCTACATCAAGGAGATCTTGGATTCTTTTGTTACAGGCTGTTCAGAAGTTTCTGTGTCTTTTCTTTCTGATGTCACTTCATTTAAAGTTGAAAAAGAATACTGGGACTATTAATTCTTGAGCTCACTTCAGAATTTAGTTGAGACAAATTTATAAAACAAACAAATTGTGTTTTGAAAATCATTAGCTTGAACATGGCTTGAAATGGTTATATAATAGTGATCAGACTAGAGAGTTGTTAGTAAATCTTATCAAAATCAGTCATAAGACAATTGCTTTTTTTAAATCTATGAATCTATAACTGACCACACTGCATGCAGATATAGAGGTAATAGTTGTAACAGAATGATAGAGACTGGAATAAGTATAAATTAACTTATACCAGGAGTGTAGGCATCTGTTTTCCTATTTATTTAGAAGGAAATTTAATAGTAGAAACTATCCATCAAAGTATGCATCCGAGTTCTCTTTTTGAGGTTTCATAAAAATAAATAGCAACATTTATGTCTAAGATATTGACAATTAATTCTACACTACATGAAGTGTTATGAATAGTCTTTGTAAGGCACCAAACATGACCCAAAGTAAGAAACTGCATATTTCATATTAAGTAACAACCAGCCCAATTTATTTTTTAAAGGCTAATGAGTTAAGACATAACGACCATGTGCTACATTGTTTTTGCCTATAAATAACGAATTACATGGGAGAACAAATGGTAGTTTAATGTACTGTAGGCCAGTTTCATAGTCATGGATACCAGACTTCATCTGTGGAAATTCAGCCAAACAGAATTAGAAATGTCAAACAGAAAAGATCTCATTAAGATAATTCTTCCAGAAATGAATCAAAGATTCTGTCCCAGATGTTCGTATCTGGCAGGAGTGAAGATGGATTGGACAGAGCTAAACCATCTAATTTATTGCATCTCAAAATATGATACGGCAAACACCTATGTCAAAGTTTCCAGATCACTGGTGTGCTTGTTAAAAATGCAGATTGTTGACCCCCTTCCAGGACCGATTTGGGTAAAGCTCAATAATTCACATTTTAAAGAAGCATCTACCTCAACCAGTGAATATAAGCATGCTGGATTTCACAGCTATGACTTTAACACTTGGCTCTTTCCCACCTAATACTTTGGACTGATGGCAGAAATGAAGCAATTACGAGTGATTTTTTTCACCAAATATCAGAGGTTAAATGTCTCATGCACCAAATATGTATGAAACAGTTGGGAGAGGGAGCACAAAAGAAATGTGAGCTCAAGTATTCCAGTGTATTGCAGTTTTTGCATACTAGAGAAACAACTGTTCAATGTGATTACATTAAAATAATACCTCATGAAATCTAATGTGGTCACAGAAAAAGAGAACTGAGGTAATCCTGGTAGCTGTCAGAATAGAAAAGAAGGGACAACTCCAGAAGCTACTTAAAAGAAAAAGCAGTCAGTGGGGGATTCAGTGGTAAACTGAATGTGAGTGGTAAAAGAAGGGGCAAAATAGAATATCTTGGGTTTGAGTCTGGGTGGCCAAAAATAGAGGCACTAACATGGGAATAGAATGTGAAGCCATTCAGAAACAATTGAGAAGATGAGTTTGGAGGAAAGTGAGGCTCTTATGACTGGCTCTTTTACTGCTACCCATATAAACATGGTGACTTTAATTTTGTTACTGAGTTTATGAATGAATTTAACCAAATTGAGATCTAATTAATGATTATTTTCTATTACAGCAATTGTTCAACTGTCAAGCTCTACGAAAACTAAGTATTCCTGATAATGACCTTTCAAATCTGCCAACCACTATTGCTAGTTTAGTTAATCTTAAAGAACTCGACATCAGTAAAAATGGTAAGATTTTTCTCTCATCATAAAATATCTGGAATTTTTTAACTGAAAATGTGCTTTAATTGCTTTAATATCTTCTCTTAGCAAATAATCTAAAATAACTTTTTCTTTGATTTTGTTGCAACTGTAGCTTAAAGGTCTTGTAAAGTTAAATCCTAAATTTTAAGTCCAAGACAGACATCCTCTCTCTCCTCCTCTAACTAACGTGCTTGACTCATTCAAGCCTTGTTTCCCTCTGCATTCAGATATGTGATCTAATCTTTTCTAGAATAGTTTACTGCCTTCATAAAGCTGGCTTCTCTCATTCTCAGAGTAAAATTTTTTCTCAACATGTGTCAAATATCACCTGCATAACAAGGCCTTACCTGTTCACCCTATTTGAAAATATACTCTTAATTTCCCTTACTGGGCTTCAAATTTTTCCCCTAGCACTAACCATCCTCACAATATTGTATACTTTACTTATTTCCTATGGTTATGGTATATTTTTTTCCTAACTGATAATGTAAACTCCATTTCATAACAGGAACAATTTTTCTTTGTTTTGGTCACTAATATGTCCCAAACATCTACAGCAATGCCTAATAAATAATAGGAATTTAGTAGTTTTTGTCACATTTCTGGACAGACTTGTATATCTGGTGTTTTTGTCAATGATGATGCTGATGTTGATATTCAGGTTGATTATATTTTCTCCTGAGTATTTATGGGAGTGACTTAGAGCTTCAGAAAGTCTCTTGCATCTTTGTTCATTCATTAAATCTTCATTTCTTTCCAAATGAACTCAGCTCTCCCTTTTATTAGCAAGAATCAGTCAAAAGGGGTTATGTCTGGGTACAATGAGGATATAAAATAGGACCCCTTCATCATTAAGGTAGTCAATTAAACTTCCTGTGTGTGCACCATATCTGCACAAGTAGTGCTTTGGTTATTTATTTGGTTATATTTAGTGCCGAGGCAACAGGAATGCAGGCATGAACAAAACAGATCCTGCCCTTCTGAAGTTTACATTCAAGTGGGTTGCCCATTAAACAAGTAATTGTAGATGATTAAATAAGCAATTTTGTGTGAAGATACATTCAACATGAAGGGCATGCCTAGAGAAGGATGCAATCCAATCTTTGTAGTTAGGGAAGGTTTTCCTAAGAAGTGATAACCAGATAGGACCAAAAGAAGCTAGGTAAGATTGGCTTGACATCCTGGGAAATAAGGATCTGTTTTGTGAAGGGCCACCAGAAAAATATCTTGGTCACATGTAAATATAGCTTTCCTAAGAAATTTGGTGCCTTTAGAGCTCCATGACAATATCTCAGTAGCCTTGTCTCTGTTCATTTGATCAGAACTCTCCTCCACAAATATCTGCAATGCTCATTTCCTTATCACCTTCAGGCCTTTTCTTAAATGTACTGTCAACAAAGACTTCCCAGACCACCTTATTTAAAAATAAGATACTTATATTATTATTCAATAGAAGCACATTCTACTCTTTCTTTTTTTTTTTCTTATATGAAAAACTGACCCAATGTGTATTTAAATTATTTATCTATTGTCTGGAATCTCCTTACTAGAATTAAAATTCAATGATGCCCTAAATTTTTTGTTGTTCTTTTGTTTACTGCTCTATTTCCATTGCCTAAAACAGTGTGTGTCACATTTTAGGAGCCCAGTAAATATTTATTCAATGAATTCATGAATGAATGATTGTTCCAAAACACGGAAAACTTGCTGAAATTTACCAGTGTGAAGTGCTAGTGATTTTCTTAATTCAAGTCTTTGAGAGTAATTGAGAAGTTAATAGAATCACTGTGGATAAGACTGACACTCTCAAATAATCAGTGAAAATTATAAAATACTATACAATGAAGTACCTAATTATAAAGCACATGTTACAATGATAAATTCTTAGACAATGGAAGATTAATTAAGACTGCTGTATTATTAGGGAAGAGTTCAAGTAAAAGATGTTGCCTGAAGATTTCCATGAAACACTGTAGCATCTGAATAAAGAGAGTATTTCATCTGAAGGAGACAATCAGAACATAAACAGGGGACATAGACCTCTTTCTACACCAACTTGACTTGCCACTTAGAGGGTTTTCAGGAAGAGTTCAAGTAAAAGATGTTTCCTGAAGATTTCCATGAAATCTGAATAAAGAGAGTATTTCATCTGAAGGAGACAATCAGAACATAAACAGGGGACACAGATCTCTTTCTACACCAACTTGACTTGCCACTTAGAGGGTTTTCAGGAAGACAATTCTAAAAGTACCATATACAGATGTGTGAAGAGAAGAACAGCTAGGTTTTGACCCATGGAAAGATGACTTTGGTGCTACCATGCTTTGAGAATAGATTTACCTATTTGTATAGATTTGTATTTCTGTACAATAAAACAGAAACTACTACCTCTTTATTTATATACATTCACACTTCAAATTGTATTTTTGTTATAATTTCTGAGAAATAGTATATGGACAATTATCATATTCCTTGATTTTCAGGCAGGATTAGCTGGATATTCCAAGTAAAGAAAAATCTACCTTATTTTTAAAGAAGATCTGAAAATAATTTATCGCCCAATATAAACATGAAACTCCTAAATAATTTGAAATTTTTGTGAGCATGTAAAAGTTTCTGGTGGCCCTCTTACATCAAGAAATGTTTGCTCTTAGAAGGTGAACCACAGGTTATATTTTTTCAACTCAGAAGTATCTGTAAGCATCCTTAGAAGTTTTTGCAACTATTACTTCGGGGCTTTTAGCTATGTTTATGATGCTGTATATTCTGGAAATATTTATGCAAAAAGTCATGCAAAAGATGGCGAACCACTCTGCAATACTGGTATAGTACTATAGGCTTGATGAGTATAATGATAGCAGCCATTGCTAGAACTTACACAAACAGTAAAAGATTTCATCACATCAGCCATTTCGGAAAGCCATACCTAAGAAAGCTGTCACTGCCTGGCGCGGTGGCTCATGCCTGTAATCCCAGCACTTTGCGAGGCCCAGGCCGGGGGACCACGAGGTCAGGAGTTTGAGACCAGCCAGGCCAACATGGTGAAACCCCGTCTTGACTAAAAATATAAAAATTAGCCAGATGTGGTGGCACACGCCTGTGATCCCAGCTACTCAGGAGGTTGAGGCAGGAGAATCGCTTGAACCTGGGAGGTGGAGGTTGCACTGAGATCACGCCACTGCACTCTAGCCTGGACGACAGAGCAAGACACCGTCTCGAAAAGAAAAAGCTATCACTGATTCTGTGACAGAAAACTAGACAGTTACTTAAGAAACATAATATATCCTTTGGGAATCTGTCAAGTGAAGAAAGAGTAGATAGCAACAAGTAACTGCAGTGTCAGAATCACAGCTGACAAGGTTGGAATAGCCCTGCTGATAAAGGGGCCAGACCTGAGAGAATGCAAGCAGTATTGGTATTTAGGGACAGGACATAATAGACTGTTTCGAGACAGAGACTCATTCAAATATTAGTCAATCTAGGTTAAAATTACCTAAAATGTGCTTAAATTAGATGAGTGACCCCTTAATGAAATTAATTCACTCTAAGGTCGAGATTCAATCTGATCCTGATTGTTGATGTGACCTCCTGCCTTTATTTTTCATGTCCAATTCTACTGCCTGTCATCTTGATCCACCATTTTTCCTCTCTATAATTCAAAAATACTATTTTATATTAAAACCTTTAGATAAGTGAACTATTGTGTACAGAAGGATATCTGCACAATTTGAGTAAACAGATTTTTTTTGTTTTTTTGTTTTTTTTCCTAAATGTATTCTTTCTCTTTTCTTTTTTTTTATTTTATTTTATTATTATTACACTTTAAGTTTTAGGGTACATGTGCACAACATGCAGGTTTTGTTACATATGTATACATGTGCCATGTTGGTGTGCTGCACCCATTAACTCATCATTTAGCATTGGGTATATCTCCTAATGCTGTCCCTCCCCCCTCCCGCCACCCCACAACAGTCCCCAGAGTGTGATGTTCCCCTTCCTGTGTCCATGTGTTCTCACTGTTCAATTCCCACCTATGAGTGAGAACATGCGGTGTTTGGTTTTTTGTCCTTGCGATAGTTTGCTGAGAATGATGGTTTCCAGCTTCATCCACGTCCCTACAAAGGACATGACTCTAACGCAACTCCAGCTGGTTGTCTCTCTTCCATCTCATGCCCAGGTAGCACCAGACTCTAATTTCCAAATGCATCAAGCTGGTTGCTTGTGACACAAGGAATCATATTATCTTCTTGTCTTCTCTACCCAAAATACCCCTTCCTCCCTACTGCTGTACCCCATCAACCAGACAGAGTCCTCTTCACCTTTAAAAAGACATTTCAGCCAGGTGCGGTGGCTCATGCCTGTAATCCCAGCACTTTGGGAGGCTGAGGCCGGTGGATCACCTGAGGTCAGGAGTTCAAGACCAGCCTAGCCAACGTGGAGAAGCCCTGTCTCTACTAAAAATACAAAAAGAAGAAAAATCAGCCAGGCGTGGTGGCACACGCCTATAATTCCATCTACTCGGGAGGCTGAGGCAGGAGAATCGCTTGAACCCAGGAGGCAGAGGTTGCAGTGAGCCGAGATCGTGCCATTGCACTCCAGCCTGGGCAACAAGAGCGAAACTCCATCTCAAAAAAAAAAAAAAAAACACCAGACATTTCGGATGTCACTTCCCTGACACTGTATACATAAGGAGAATTAATTCCTTCTTCCTCTGTGATACTTTTTTACATTGTATATGTTTTTGTTTTGAACTTATTTCACTTTTTAATTTAATTTCTATATATTTGGCTAGATTGTGAGACCTTTAAGATTAAAGGCTATCCTAACGGCCCCTCGACCCGACAGGTACATACCAAGAAATTGAATTGCTGAGTCACAGGAGAGATTTACAAATAGTGTTTTGGCATCATGGAACGCGTAGGTTGTACTTGAACAGCAACTTACGCCCACCCTAGACCAACACCAGCCAAATTTCTACCAGCCATCAGTACCATGGCCTCAAGCTACAGGGACCGCTTTCCCCACTCCCGTTTGACCCGTAGCCTGAGCCTTCCTTGCAGACTGAACACATGCTACAAAGTCGCCTGCAGTTCCCCAAGCGTGGCCCCGAACTGCACCAGGTCACAGAGGATGTCCGAGAATACCACGCTTCCCTTTGTTTCCGACGGAACCAGTTTCTTCCCAAGATACACGCCGGATGACTGGGACAGGTCCAATTTAACCAACTATCAAGAGTCCAACACTTGCCGACATAATTCAGAGAAACTAAGAGCGGATACATCTCGGCTGATTGAAGGCAAATACCAACAAACAAGAAAAACCCAGGCAGACACAGCCCAAAATCTGGGAGAACGTGTCAGTGACATAGGGTTTTGCAAGTCTGAAATCATTCATGTATAAAAGATGTATAAATTCATGCAACTATGAAATGATCGGAGAGACAAATGCACGCACTGATGTGAAGAAAAGACTGCAGCGGGCTTTGATGAAGACTGAACCCCTCTGCAGGTGGCCCGAGAATGTCCATTTCAGCGAGAAAAGAGAATGGGAATCGATCCAGTCCAGGATGAAGTGGAAACACAGCTGCTGACGGAACTTGGTACTATTCTGTTTTGTCAAGAAAGAACGAAGATAGTTTGGATAATGCTATTGCCCAACTTGCGGCCGACAGAGCGTCCCAGCGTCAGCTGGAGAAGGACCTGAGTGACAAGCAGATGACCTTCCAGATCCACGACAAAGCCACCACCTGCACAACACGTCAGATGGTGTCGGCTCCTTCCGCGGAGTGCAGAGGGTCGATGCAGCCATCTCAGTGCCCGGGTCCTGGGCCAGATTTACAGATGACAGTATTTTCCCCTCCCGGAGCGAACGGGCAGCTGCCGCTCGACTTAGAGACGACATTGAACACCTCTTGGTTGTGACTGCCAATGAGATGTGGAGTCAGTTCAACAAAGTGAACCTGTCTTTCACCCATCGCCTTGCTGAGACTGTAGATGCTAAGAATAAGATTCAGATGCCCTTAACAAAGGCCGTGCAGGAGGTTTTCCAGACTGAAATGACCACAGAATCCATCAAGAAGGCCATCGAGGACAACACTGCCTTCCTGAAGGTGGCTCGGACCAGACTGGACGAGCGCAGGAGACGGCCGATCATTGGGTTCTGCCGAGACATGGCTCAGCTACACCTTGTTCACGAGGTGCACGAGGTTGGCGACACCATCCAGACCCTGCAGCAGCGCCTGAGGGATGCAGAGGACACCCTGCAGTCGCTGGTCAACACCAAAGCCATCCTCGAGTATGACCTGGCTGTCAAAGCCAATTCCCTGTACATCGACCAGAAAACATGCATGGCATGCACAAGAGCTACCCCAACACCCTCCGTCTGGTGGGCTTCTGCTAGGGACCCCACCGGGTGTGGTTTTGATACCCCTAAGTTAAGGCCGAGCCAGAGCACTGTCTCAGCATTTGAACCAAGTGCTAATATAGACACTTATTAAAGGATTAGGCTGATGGAAATGTTAAAAAAAAAAAAAAAAGATTAGGGGCTATCTCATTTATTTCTCTGTTTGGAACTACTAGCGCAATACCCAGTACACATGGTAGGCATTCATCAAATGTTTGGCAGGTACATAAGAATTATATAGAGACATTCTTTTAAAAATATATAATGTGTATTTAATTACATTAGGGATCCAACATAGGATAAGGTCCCCATCCAAATGTTTTAACCGAGTGCTGGAAAAGATAGAAGTGACGCTCCAGTAAGTAATGAGTAGCCACTAAAGTCGGCTCTAACCTGCCATATAATAATATATTTAATGTTTTTGTTCCTTAGAATAATGACTACCTCATATCAAGCTTTGGCCTTTCCCCTGAGCTTCAGACTAGAATAACCAACTTCATGTTGGGCATCACTATATTTATTCCACAAACACTCCCAATATAAAGTATTGAAAGCCAAATTCATCATTCTCTCCAACCTGCTTTTCCTCCATTGCCCAGTTCTCTGTTAATGTTACTGTGATCTACTCAGGTTTCCAAGGCAAAAATTCATTCTCTTCTTCAACTTCCATATCCATTCAGTCTTCAACTCCTGCCAAATTTACCTCCTAAATATATGGCAGGTCTTTTTCCTTCTTACTGTTCCCATTGTTACATTCATAAACTAGTCCCATATCTCTTTCCTAGATTAATTGATAGCCTCCTGACTGGTCTCATCTCCATTATTGCCACCACAATTACCAAACCCATTCTCCACAAAGTAGCTTTAGCACTGTTTCATAATTGCTAATATGACTGCATTACTCTCCATTGTAAGATATGTCATTTGAACTAGGGTAGAATGTAGAGTTCCTAACACAGAATTAAAAGTACCCGCAATTGACCTCTATTAACTCCCACATTCCATCTGCCAATCCCACCACGCATGATTTGCACTTTCTTTTTTTTTTTTTGAGATGGAGTCTTGCTCTGTCACCCAGGCTGGAGTGCAATGGCATGATCTTGGCTCACTGCAACCTCCGCCTCTCAGGTTCAAGTGATTCTCCTGCCTCAGCCTCTTGAGTAGCTGGGATTACAGGCGCCTGTAACACGCCCAGCTAATTTTTGTATTTTTAGTAGAGATGGGGATTCACCATGTTGGTCAGGCTGGGTCTCGAACTCCTGACCTTGTGGTCTGCCCTCCTCGGCCTCCCAAAGTGCTGGGATTACAGGCATGAGCCACTGTGCCCGGCTGATTTGCATTTTTTAACTTTATGGCCTAGATACTGAAGAGCTTCCTCAAATAGTGAATCTTGGTGACTCTATTTACATTATTTCCTCTTTCCTCTGACTAAATCATTTTTTACACCTCTTTTTACCTGGTTCAATCATACTTACTATTCAAAACTCAATTCTGTTGTTATTGTTTCCACGTGGCCTCTGACCTGACTAAATTAAGTCAAGGGTCTCCCCTCTGTACTAATACACCCTGTGTATTGTCTATCCTAACACTTAATATTGTGTTAAAAATGCTTGATAGTTATTAAAATATTTATGCATCTTTAATTTTTAAATTATTTTAACATTTTAAGCATGAAGAAAATAACATGAGACACCAATGTACCCATCATGGAAATTGAAATGTTAATGTTTATTATAGATTTCATGCTTCAGGGGTTTTATTAGTAAATAAAAGGTTAGAGAAACTTGTAAATGCTCATCTCAATCCCTTCCCACTTCCTCCCTCTCAGATTTAATGTCTTTAAAATTTCAGTGAAGTGCTACCACGTTGTATATATTATTCTTCAAGTTTTTCATTCTATATTTTCTAAGATTTGTCTTTGGTGTTAGTTATACCAGAAAATTACCAATGTCCCCATTGCCCCATATCTGTGTCACACATAGGGTTATTAAATATATTAATTGTTGGCCAATCAGATAGCTATATAAGAGTAGCTTGATACTTTGTATTTCCCTAATCACTAGTGAAGTTGGCATTTTTTTTCTTTTTTTGTTTTTATTGGCCAGTTTAGAGTCTCTTTCTTTACAGTTATCTCTTTGGGTTCATTTTAATTTTGAATGTTTGTCTTTTAGGTTTTTGGTGACTTGAAAGATTTATATACTCTGAATGCCAGTTTTGTTTTTTTTTTTTTTTTTTTAGTTATGTGGGCTACAAATATTGTCTCCCAATTTGTGGCTTGTCTTCACTTTGGGATGCCATTTGTCATAAAGAAGTTGCCAATTTATTTTTAAATTTTATTTGCATATCTTTAAGGGATACAACAGTTTTGTTAGATGCATACGATGCATAGTGGTAAATTCTGGGCTTTTAGTATAACCGTCATCCAAATAATGTACATTGTACTCAGTAAGTAATTTCTCATCCTTTTCCCCACACCCCACTTGACCACCCTTCTGAGTCTTCTATGTCTATTAATCCACACTTTATGTCCATGTGTACACACTGTTTAGCTTCTGCTTATAAGCAAGAACATGCAATATTTGACTTCCTGTCTCTGAGTTGTTTTACTTAAGATAATGGCTTCCACTTACATCTATGTTGCAGCAAAAGACACGATTACATTCTTTTTTGAATTGCAGACTAATATTCCATTGTATTTATGTGCTACATTTTCTTTATCCATTCATTGATTGATGGACACCTAGGTTGATTTCAACTCTTTGCTATAGTTTGCAAATATTTTCTCACATTCTGCAGACTTTCTGTTCACTCTGTTGATTATTTATTTGAGTGTGCAGAGGCTTTTTAGTTTCATTGTCTCAATGTCTCTTTTTGGTTTTGTTAATTGTGCTTTAGAGCACAAAAGCTCAAAAGGTCTTAAGTCATGAATTATTTGCCTAGTTCAATGTCCAGACGTGTTTTCTCTGGATTTTCTTCTAGTGTTTTTATGGTTTCGTGTTTACATTTAAGTCTTTAATACATTTTGAGTTGATTTCCATATACGGTGAGAGACGGGGTGAGTTTCGTTCTTCTGCATATAGCGATCCAGTTTTCCCAGCAGCATTTATTGAAGAGGGTGTCCTTTTCCCCATGTATGTTTGTCAACTTTGTCAAAGATCCACTGGCAAAGATATGTCACATTATCTCTGACTTTTCTATTCTATTCCATTGATTTCTGCATTGATTTTTATATAAGTACCATGTTGTTTTTGTAACTACGGCCTTGTAGTATAATTTGGGGGTCAGGTAATTTGATGTTTCCAGCTTTGTTCTTTTTGCTCAGAAATGTTTTGACTATTTAGGCTCTCTTTTAGTTCCACATGAATTTTAGGATTGGTTTGCCCAATTCTGTGAAAAATAGCATGCATATTTTCATATGGATTGTATTGAGTCTATAGATTGCTTTGGGCAGTATGGTCATTTCAACAGTATTAATTCTTCCAATCCAAGGGAGTGGAATGTTTTCCCATTTCTTTGGGTCATCTACAATTTGTTTCACCAGTGTATTGTAGTTTTCTTTGTACAGATATTCCACCTCCATGGTTAAATAGATTCCAAGGCATTTTATTTGTTTGCAGCTATTGTAAATGGGATTGCTTTCTTGATTTGTTTCTCAGCTTGTTATTGATGTACAGAAATGCTATTGATTTTTTGCACATTAATTTTGTATCCTGAAATTTTGCTGAATTCCTTTTTCAAATCTAAGCATTTTTTGAAGAGTCTTTAGGGTTTTTTAGGTATAAGATCATATCAATAGTAAACAGAGATCATTTCACTTTCCCTTTTCCAGCTTGAATGCCTTTTATTTCTTTCTCTTGGTTGAATACTCTGGCTAGGACTTCTAATACTATATTGAAGAGAGTAGTGAAAGTGGGCATTCTTGTCTTTCAGATTTACAGGGATTGCTTTCAGCTACTCCAAATTCATTGTGGTGTTGGCTGTGGGTTTGTCATATATGATCTTTATTTTTTTCAGGTATGTTCTTTCTATGCCTAGTTTGTTGAGGGTTTCTATCATGAAGGGATACTGAATTTTGTCAAATGCTTTTTCTCTATGTATTGAGATGATCATATGGTTTTTGTTTTTACTTTTGTTTATGTAATAGATTACATTTATTGATTTGCCTATTTTGAACCATCTTCGCACACTTTGAATAAAACCAACTTGATCTTTTTGATGTGCTGTTGGATTTGGTTTACTAGTATTTTGTTGAGAATTTGTGCATCTATGTTCACAAGGATATCGGTCTATAGTTTTCTTTTATTGTTGTGTCCTTGTCTGGCTTTGGTATCAGGATAATAACTTGCTTTCTAGAATGAATTATGGAGAATTCCCTCCTCCTCAGTTTTTTGGAACTGTTTCATGAGGGTTGGTACCAGTTCTTCTTTGTAGGTTTGGAAGAATTTGGCTCTGAATTCATCTGATCCTGGGATTTTATTTTTGGGAAGATGTTTTGTTACTGATTCTATCTCACCACTCATCATTGATCTGTTCAGGATTTCTATGTATTCCTGGTTCGATATTCGGAGGTTGTATGTTTCTAGGAATTTATTCATTTCCTCTGGAATTCTTAGCCTGTGAGCAAAGACTTATTCGTGGTAGTCTCTGATTATCTTTTGTATTTCTGTGGCATCAGTTATCATGTCTCCTTTTTTATTTCTGATTGTGTGTATTTGGATCTTCTCTCTCCTTTTCTTGATTAGTCTAGCTCATAGTCTATCAATTTTTTTTATCTTTTAAAGTACCAACTTTTAATTTAATTGATTGTTTTTGTTGTTGTTCTCAGTATCATTTAGTTCTGCTCTGATTTTTGTTATTTCTTTTCTTCTGCTGTGTATTTGGTTTGCCTTTGTTTTCTAGTTCCTTGGGATGAGCCTGGAAGTCAGTCTGTGACGTTTCTATTTTTTTTTTAATGTAAGCATTTAATACTATAAACTTCCCTCTTAGTACTACTTTTACTGTATTCCATAAGTTTTGGTAGGTTGTGTCTCCATTTTCATTCATTTCAAAAGATTTTTTTCTAATTTTTGTCTTAATTTCATTATTGACCAAATATTGTTCAGGAGTATATTGTTTAATTTCCATTTATTTGTGTAGTTTTGAGAGTTTTCCTTGGTTTTGATTTCTAGTTTTATTCCACTGTAGTCTAAGAATATACTTAATATGATTTCACTTTTTTAAAATATATTGAGACTTGTTTTATGGCCTGTCGTATGGTCTATCTATATTGGAGAATGCTCCATGTGCTAATGAGAGGAATATATATTCTGCAGTTGTTAAATCGAACGTTCTGTATGTCTATTAGGCCCATTTGGTCTAAAGTACAATTTAAGTCCACTGTTTCCTTGTTGATTTTCTATTTTCAATAATCTAAGTGTTGCGAGTGAGGTATTGAAGCCCCCCACTATTATTGTATTGCATCTATATCTTTTTTAGGTCTAGTAATGTTTGTTTTATAAATCTGGGAGCTTCAGTGGTGAGTGCATATATTTTTAGAATTATTACATCTTCTTCTGTAATTGATTCGTTTATTATATGACATCTTTCTCTTTTGTTTTCACTGTTTTTGATTAAAGTCTGTTTTATCTGACGTAAGTATAGCTACTCCTACTCTCTTTTAGTTTCCATTTGTGTAGAATATCTTTCCTCATCCCTTTACCTTCAGTTTCTAAGTGTCTTTGCTTACCAGTAAGGTGAATTTCTTATAGGCAGCATATAGTTACTTCACGTTGCTTAATCCATTCTACTAATCTATGTCTTTTAAAGGAACATTTGATTCATTTATATCCAAGATTAATATTGATTTGTGAGGGTTTTTTCCTGTTGTAATGTTTTTATCTGGTTGTTTTGTGGTTCTTTGTTTCTCTCAATGTAGTAAAACGTATTACTCTTTATTGTGTAATTTTACAAATTATTTAAGAAAATCTTCCCTACTCTAGTATCACAAAGATATTTTTCTATATTTTCTTCTAAAACTGTTTGTTTTTCTTTTCACATCTGGATAGTTAATTCATTTGCAATTTATTTCTATGCTCTATATGATCCAAATTTATCTTTTTCCATGTGAATAGATGATTCATTGTTCCAACAACATTGTATGGTCCTTCGTTGCCCCCACTGATTTGTAATTCTACCTCTTTTATATACAAAAAGCTTTTTCCCAAACTATTCATCCTGCTCCGTTGCCTTATTTGCCTATTCCTGTGCTATTACAACATTGCTGTAATCACTATAATCTAATATTAAGTCTTAACATCTCAAAATACAAGTCCACTTTTTTTTTGGTTTTAATTTTCAAAAGTGTTTTGCCATTCTTGATACTGAATTCTTCCACAGGAATGTTAGGTTCAACTTGAGGTACATAATCTATTGGAATTTTTAAAATTGGCTTTAATTGAAAGATTAATTTGGGAAGAGTTGATATCTTTGGCATAGTAAAAGTTGTAATTCGTGAACATGGTATTTCCCTTCATTTAGGTCTTACTATGTGTTGTTCAATAAAACTTTGTGACTTCCATCAAGAATATGTACACATTTTGTTAGAGTTATGTTTAAGTACTTTAAGTTGTTAGCTTTACAAATTGTATCACTTTTTAAGAAATGCATTTTCTAATTTTGGTTGATTCTATGTAAAAACATTACTAATTTTGATGTTTTGATCGTACATTGAGCTACAGAGCTGAATATAAGTTCTAATATGTAACCAGCAGATTCTTTTGAATCTTTATTATAAAATCATTTTATCTACTCGTGACAATATCCTTTCTTTCTAATCCTATACCTTTATTCTTCTTGAGTCACTTTTTCATAAATTACAATCTAATTAGGAAATAATCTATTTCATCATGCTGTTTTTTAAATTTATTTTCACATATTATCCACAGTCTTCTCTTTCATAAATCTCTACTACATCTGTGACTGTTTTCTCCATTATGTTCCTAACATTGTTTCACACTATTTATCTTTTAGTCTTTTTAGCACCTTTCCAGAGGTTTTTCTACTTTATTAATCTCTCAAATAATACTATTTTTGCTTGTTGGTCTTTTCTATTATTTGGTTTGTTTATTTGTTTGTTTTCCAACTCATTAATTTCTGCTTTCTACAGCAGCTATCATTATTATGTCCCTTCTTTTACTTTCTTATGGTTTAGTAAATAGTTTTCTGCTGCTCTAATACATTTGGGACCTTTTTACTCACCATTGTTTTTATGGAAATACATTGCAGACTACATGGTTTTGATGATACTGAGTTCTTATTAGTTATTGCCTTTCACATTGTGGCCAAGTATATTGTTAATTTTTTAAATGTTTCTTCTTGCTTGTAATAAAAATATATATTCTTTTATTATTAGGTATAGGCTAGAGATCTACTAATAGTACACTCTATTCTCCATTGTATTATAAACTTCTCTAAGACAAATACCACATTTTATGATTTTTACATACTTGGAACATTGAGAGTACCCAATACTTGAAATATTTACCTACTTGGAACATTAAAAACACCTAATGAGCCGGAAATAAATTAACTGGAAAATGAGGTTTTAATCTCTTATCTTCAGTAAAACATATTCTTTCTCTGAAAAAATAAGTATATTAACATTGACCTTTCTAAAGAAATTTTGGTTAGTTTTACTAAAACCTGGTTAGCTAGCCAGCTATCTAGAGGAAATATATAAATATCTGCATTGCATGTAAATTATTCTTCCTTTCTAAATTCTTTTTGTTCCCTAATTATATGCAGCAATCTATAAGTAAATGCATCGGCTTTCTATGCCAATGAATTTTTGTCCATGATTCCTCTCATCTTAATTCAACAGTAAAATAAAACTCCTATGTGCATCAGAGATGAATACATTTCATGATATTATGATTTCTAAACAAATAGTCCATGCGTGTTTGTGGAGACGATACCTGGTCATAATGAAGTAAATTGTTTTGTATGATAAAGCAAGATAATGAATTATAAGATTTAATTAGGCAGTGATTCTATTTCAAGTCTGATTGTTGATTTGTCATTGCTTTATAGAAACTGCGACACTATAATTTAAGGACTTTAATGAAAATGAATTAATTTGAAAGTGCTTCTAATTCTGCAGCAATTAAGTGATTTTTCTCTCATGCACTAAAACTCATTTCTATACAAGAATGGATTTGCACAGCATCATAGTGGGGAAAAAAAATCATTATTGTTAGTTATAATGAAATGCAATCAGAATTGAAGGCATTATTATGTGTTTTACCAACTTGCCAACTATTCCACCCCTTCCCTCAAATACATGCAAAACACTGAAGACAAATCATATCCTCTACTTGAAGGATAGGAGGGTCACTTTTTTTCTCTCAAATGGGCTAGAAAAAGCATAGATGTGTAATCAGTTAAATGATAGAAATCTTTAAACATTTGAGCACATTACTCTTGAGACTCTAGTAGGATATATATTATAAATTCATAAAGGGGTCTACTCGGTGACGCCTGTGTCAGGGAGAAAAATGGTACCATGCAATTGTTCTCAATAAGCAATAAATGTGTTCTCTGGTGTTTGGCAAACCATTACACCATTTATTTAGAGTAAAGCTCATTATTTTATTCTATTAAATACCTCACTTTCAACACTGTTAATGAGTTATTTATCTGAAATGTGATCACTAGCACTTCTTTCCCTTTAAGACTACTTTCCCTTTCTACAGAATCTACTTCTCCCCTGGGTTATGGTGTTAAAGTAAACCGAGGATTGACTCCTTCTGTTTCCATTAAAGAACATGATGGTAACAAAACCTAGGTTTTTTATTATTATTATTTCCTCCTGCCACCTTTTCAGCTTGATGCTGGAACTTTTAACTCTTTCTAATATTTTCATTAGGACATAAAATAAACAACTAATGCCTTATGTGTTTCACTAGCACTTACTCCGTGGGAGGTAAAACTTACAATCTGGTTATGTACTAAATACAAGGAAGAACACTTCCTCACCCTTTTGAGGTCTGTCTTGTGCTCTTTTACGTAAACTGATCAGTTTTCCTAGAGTTGCAGCCGAGCTAAGTGATGAACCTGTCCTCCATGTCTCAGTAGATCCTTAAAAAACAATTAAAATAACAAGCTTAAATGGACAATGAAGCATTGTGAGTCCTTCCTCTACAATGCCATGCTCCCTTGCAGCTTCAGTGTAAACGCCTCAAAAACAAGAATGAACGTTATATTGTTTCCAGATCCACAATAGGCCCTGTCGATGTCCAGGCATAGTGAGTGCTCAAGAAAGTGGTACATTGATAAGGAAGGAAAAATTCATTTGTCAAGTATGAAGCAAGATTATTAGACAGTTCATTTCACATAAAAGACTCAATGTGTTTGTTGTTGAACTAGAGAGAGAGAAAGAGAGCAAGAACAAGAGGAATTGAAGTGTCACTTAAATTAAGTCATTTAGACTAAGTCAAATTCATTCCCATGTGAACTTACTGTTGGCCAAGGTCATAAGCACCCCTCAAAATTTTCCTCAGATGTGTTTGTAAGGCAGAATCAGTTGTATGACTCTCTCTATTGATCACCAGCATTTGGCTTTTCACTTTACAATGCTACTAAAATAGGCAGAGTCTTGCAGTAGGTCTTTTAACTCTTCTTGCTGAGATTCCCAGTGAGCTCCTGGCTCCCTTTACTGGAGTGGTTAGAGGTAAAGCAAACCATTTTAGTCTGTTTCCTCTTTTGCTATTTTTTTTTTTCTCTCTCTCTCTCTCTGTCCATAAGATCTGACTGGCCTACACAATTTCTCCCAAATTTACTAACCTGATAGCTGTATGTATTTTTCTTCTAGTGTACGATGTGTTGCCCTTCTGAAATCTCCCTATAATCTGCACTTCCTACTCAATGGAGTATTGTCCCATTTGCCAAATATCCTTGAGTTGTACAGGTATACACACAAACTAATTTTCAAAATAAAATTAAAGTTTATCATTTTATATATCAAATTTTTAATTTTGTTTTAATCACTGTGGTCATAAATTATCCTAACAATGTTTCTTATTGCATTACCATAGTTAAATGAGTGGAATCAATGAAATTTAACGTATCTATGTTGACTTGAGTTCATCATAGGTTTGGTATTAACCGTCTTTTTAGTGTGTGTGGCTGTTTGCCTCTACACCAAAATAAGAATGGTAGACATGAAGATTTCTGGTGTCAGCTTTGTCATTTTTTCCATCATCTTCTCTATAAATGATACCATCAGCTATAACTGCTTCAGGCTGATACAGTTTTAAGGAGGCATCTCTTCTTACTTGCTCCAATAGCTATTGGTCAAATTGCATATAAAAAATACACCTGTATTGGGTGCATATATATTTAGGATAGTTAGCTCTTCTTGTTGCATTGATCCCTTTACCATTATGTAATGGCCTTGTTCGTCTCCTTTGATCTTGTTGGTTTAAAGTATGTTTTATCAGAGACTAGGATTGCAACCCCTGCTTTTTTTGTTTTCCATTTGCTTGTTAAATATTCCTCCATCTCTTTATTTCGAGCCTATGTGTGTCTTTGCACGTGAGATCGGTCTCCTGAATACAGCATACCGATGGGTCTTGACTCTTTCAATTTGCCAGTCCGTGCCTTGTAAATGGGGCATTTA
Organism: Symphalangus syndactylus; assembly: GCF_028878055.3. NCBI lineage: Eukaryota > Metazoa > Chordata > Mammalia > Primates > Hylobatidae > Symphalangus > Symphalangus syndactylus. The sequence continues at coordinate 24,048,141 of NC_072441.2, forward strand.
GCCCCTTTACATTCAAGGTTAATATTGATATGTGTGAATTTGATCCTGTCATTATGATGCTAGCTGGTTATTTGCCCGTTAGTTGATGCTGTTTCTTCATAGTGTCGATGGTCTTTACAATTTGGTATGTTTTTGCAGTTGCTGGTACCGATTGTTCCTTTCCATGTTTAGTGCTTCCTTCAGGAGCTCTTGTAAGGCAGGCCTGGTGGTGACAAAAATCCCTCAGCATTTGCTTGTCTGTAAAGGATTTTATTTCTCCTTCGCTTATGAAGCTTAGTTTAACTGGACATGAAATTCTGGGTTGAAAATTATTCTCTTTAAGAATGTTGACTATTGCCCCCCACTCTCTTCTGGCTTGTATGGTTTCTGCCGAGGGATCCACTGTTAGTCTGATGGGCTTCCCTTTGTGGGTAACCCGAACTTTCTCTCTGGCTGCCCTTAACATGTTTTCCTTCATTTCAACCTTGGTGGTTCGGACAATTATGTGTCTTGGGGTTGCTCTTCTTGAGGAGTATCTTTGTGGTGTTCTCTGTATTTCCTGAAATTGAATGTTGGCCTGTCTTGCTAGACTGAGGAAGTTCTCCTGGATAATATCCTGAAGCATGCTTTCCAACTTGGTTCCTTTCTCCCTGTAACTTTCAGGTACACCAATCAAATGAAGGTTTGGTCTTTTCACATAGTCCCATATTTCTTGAATGCTTTGTTCATTTCTTTTCATTCTTCTTTCTCTAAACTTACCTTCATGATTTACTTCATTAAGTCGATCTTCAATCTCTGATGTCCTTTCTTCTGCTTGATCAATTCAGCTATTGATACTTGTATATGCTTCACGAAGTTCTCATGCTGTGTTTTCAGCTCTATCAGGTCAGTTATCTTCTTCTCTAAACTAGTTATTCTAGTTAGCAATGCATCTAACCTTTTTTCAAGGTTTTCAGCTTCCTTGCATTGGGTTAAAACCCAGATTGAAAAGCAAGTTCTTAGAGACCTACACAGAGACATAGACACCTACACGATAATAGTGAGAGACTTTAATACCCCACTGTCAATATTAGACAGATCAACAAGACAAAAAATTAACAAGGGTATTCAGGACTTGAACTCTGCTCTGGACCAAGCAGACCTAACAGACATCTACAGAACTCTTCACCCCAAATCAACAGAATATACATTCTTCTCAGCACCACATTGCACTTATTCTAAAATTGACCACATAATTGGAAGTAAAACACTTAGCAAATGCAAAAGAATGGAAATCATAACAAACAGTCTCTCAGACTACAGTACAATCAAATTAGAACTTAGAATTAAGAAACTCACTCAAAACTGTACAACTACGTGGAAACTGAACAACCTGCTCCTGAATGACTACTGGGTAATGAAATTAACGCAGAAATAAATAAGTTCTTCGAAACCAATAAGAACAAAGACACAATGTGCCATAATCTCTGGGACATAGGTAAGGCAGTGTTTAGAGGGAAATTTATAGCACTAAATACCCACAGGAGAAAGCGGGAAATCTAAAATCGACACCCTAACATCACAATTAAGAGAACTAGAGAAGCAAGGGCAAACAAATTCAAAAGCTAGCAGAAGACAAGAAATAACTAAGATAAGGGCAGAACGGAAGGAGACAGAAACATGAAAAACCCTTCAAAAAAATCAATGAATCCAGGAGCTGGTTTTTTGAAAAGATCAACAAAATAGACTGCTAGCCAGACTAATAAAGAAGAAAGAGAGAAGAATCAAATAGACACAATAAAAAATGATAAAGGGGGTATCACCACTGATCCCACAAAAATTCAAACTACCATCAGAGAATACTATAAACACCTCTATGCAAATAAACTAGAAAATCTAGAAGAAATGGATAAATTCCTGAACACATACACCCTCCCAAGTCTAAACCAGGAAGAAGTTGAATCCCTGAATAGACAAATAACAAGTTCTGAAATTGAGGCAATAATTAATAGCCTGTCAACCGAAAAAAGTCCAGGACTAGAAGGATTCACAGCCAAATTCTACCAGAGATACAAAGAGTAGCTGGTACCATTCCTTCTGAAACTATTCCAAGTAATAGAAAATGGGGGATTCCTCCATAACTCATTTTATGAAGCCAGGATCATCCTGATACCAAAACCTGGCAGAGACACAACAGAAAACAGAAAATTTCAGGCCAATATCCCTGGTGAACATCGATGCAAAAATCCTCAATAAAATACTGGCAAACCGAATCCAGCAGCACATTAAAAAGCTTATCCACACGATCAAGTTGGCTTCATCCCTGAGATGAAAGGCTGGTTCAACATATGCAAATCAGTAAATGTAATCCATCGCATGAACAGAACCAATGACAAAAACCACATGATTATCTCAATAGATACAGAAAAGGCCTTCAACAAAATTCAACAGCCTTTCATGCTAAAAACTCTCAATAAACTAGCTATTGATGGAATGTATCTCAATATAATAAGAGCTATTTATGAGAAACCCACAGCCAATATTATACTGAATGGGCAAAAACTGGAAGCATTCCCTTTTTAAACTGGCACAAGACAAGAATGCCCTCTCTCACTACTCCTTTTCAACACAGTATTGGAAGTTCTGGCCAGGGCAATCAGGCAAGAGAAAGAAATAAACGGTATTCAAATAGGAAAAAAGGAAGTCAAATTATCTCTTTTTGCAGATGACATGATTGTATATTTTAAAAACCCCATAATCTCAGCCCAAAATCTCCTTAAGCTGACAAGCAACTTCAGCAAAGTCTCAGGACACAAAATCAATGTGCAAAAATCTCAAGCATTCCTATACACCAATAACAGAGAAACAGAGAGCCAAATCATAAGTGAACTCCCATTCACAATTGCTACGAAGAGAATAAAATACCTAGGAATCCAACTTACAAGAAATGTGAAGGACCTCTTCAAGGAGAACTACAAACCACTGCTCAAGGAAGTCAGAGAGGACAAAAACAAATGGAAAAACATTCCATGCTAATGGATAGGAAGAATCGATATCGTGAAAATGAGCATACTGCCCAAAGTAATTTATAGATTCGATTCTATCCCCATCAAGTTACCACTGACTTTCTTCACAGAATTAGAAAAAAATACTTTAAATTTCATATGGAAACAAAAAAGAGCCCACATAACCGAGACAATCCTAAGCAAAAAGAACAAACCTGGAGGCATCACGCTACTTGACTTCAAACTAAACTATAAGGCCACAGCAACTAAAAAAGCATGATACTGGTACCAACACAGATATATAGACCAATGGAACAGAATACAGGCCTTAGAAATAACACTACACATCTACAACCATCTGATCTTTGACAAACCTGATGAAAACAAGCAATGGGGAAAGAATTCCCTATTTAATAAATGGTGTTGGAAAAACTGGCTAGCCATATGCAGAAAACTGAAATTGGATCCCTTCCTTGCACCTTACACAAAAATTAACTCAAGATGGATTAACGACTTAAACATAAAACCTAAAACCATAAAAACCCTAGAAGAAAACCTAGGCAATACCATTCAGGATATAGGCATGGGCAAAGACTTCGTGACTAAAACACCAAAAGCAATGGCAACAGAAGCCAAAATTGACAACTGGGATCTAATTAAACCGAAGAGCGTCTGCACAGCAAAAGAAACTATCCTCAGAGTGAAGAGGAAACATACAGAATGGGAGAACATTTTTGCAATCTGTCTATCTGACAAAGGGCTAATATCCAGAATCTATAAGGAACTTAAACAAGTTTACAAGAAAAAAACAACCCCATCAAAACGTGGGTGAAGGATAGGAACAGCCACTTCTCAAAAGAGGACATTTATGCAGCCAACAAACATATGAAAAAAAGCTCATCATCACTGGTCATTAGAGAAATGCAAATCAAAACCACAATGAGATAACACCTCACACCAGTTAGAATGGCAATCATTGAAATGTCAGGAAAAAACAGATGCTGGAAAAGATGTGGAGAAATAGAAATGCTCTTACACTGTGGGTGGGAGTGTAAATTAGTTCAACCATTGTGGAAGACAGTGTGGCGATTCCTCAAGCATCTAAAACCAGAAATACCATTTCACCTAGCAATCCCATTACTGGGTATATACCCAAAGGATTATAAATCATTCTACTATAAAGACACATGGACACATATGTTTATTGTGGTGCTATTCACAATAGCAAAGACTTGGAACAAACCCAAATGTGCATCAATGATAGACTGGATAAAGAAAATGTGGACCATATACATCATGAAATACTATGCATCCATAAAAAGGATAAGTTCATGTCCTTTGCCGGGACATGGATGGAGCTGGAAACCATCATTCTCAGCAAACTAATACTGGAACAGAAAATCAAACACCACATATTCTCACTCATAAGTGGGAGTTGAACAATGAGAACGCATGGGACACAGGGAGGGGAACATCACACACGGGGGCCTGTTGGGGGTTGGGAGGCTAGGAGAGGGATAGCATTAGGAGAAATACCTAATGTAGATGACAGGTTGATGGGTGCAGCAAACCACCATGGCACATGTATACCTATGTAACAAACCTGCACATTCTGTGCATGTATCCCAGAACTTAAAGTATAATCAAAAAAATTTTTAAAAAGAGTACAAAGACTATGAACTAAGTTTCCAGTGCTTCGCATCAGTAAATGATTCAGAAATAAAGGACTTTATTACCTGAGCGTAACACTCAAAAAAGCCAGAAAGTTTATACTATCTGAAATTTGGCCTAAGAAAGCTATAGAACAAATGGAGCTTACAATGATGCTTTAAGGATGCTACATAGTCAACCTTGGTTGTGCTTTAAAAACAGAGTTCCAGAAAGTTAAGTTTGTTTGTATTTGACCTGAAGAGTACGTATGGGACAAATGTTATAAATGCTGCATCACCAGTCTTGTGTAGCTAAAACTTATATCCCAACGTAGTTTAGATCCTAGATTTGATGGAAGCAGTTTAACACAGGTTAATATGATAGCGTTTGAAATAAGCTAGGCCTAGTTTCAAACTCTGGGTAGCCTCTGAGCCTCAGTTTCTTAATTAGTTAAATGGGAATAATGAATCACTTTACAAAATTATTGTGCAGATGGAATAAAGTGCTTATTACATTTTCTCAATACCCTCTGTTCTTTCTATTCTTTAAGCTTAATCCAATTTAATAGATATACTAATATCTGACTTGCCTTCTCAAAATTGAAAAATAAAATTACAAAAATTTTATAGCAATTAAAATATCAGATGTAGATACTGAAATCTTATAAACATGCTTCCTGTCTTTATTTCATATGAGATGTATCATTAGGACTTTCGTCTTTATTAGCATATAACATTTATATCACAGAGTAAACCATTTGGGCTGATGATATGTGTAAAATTCGGAAAACATAAGCATTCAATATGCATTATTCCTATTATATGTGTATTGATTTATACAAAAATTTATAAGAAACAATTTTTATGCACTTGAGAGAACACTAAGTCATTCAAAATTTGGTATTTGTAAAGAAGTATGTTATGTCTGTCTGGTAGTGTTCTAGATCATCACCTCAAGCTATTGATGTGAAACTGTAACTAGATGCAATTTAACAAGCAATGGCTGAGTTTCCATTGTTTTCCTAGCGTTAACTTAGGTACTTTCAGGAATGTCAAGAAACTAAGTGTCAGTTGATGAATCCATAACCCCAAATATCTGACCCCATTCTCCCATTTCCAGAACCCTCCCTATCTTCAACCATCTTTTACCCCATCAGAACCACCAATCCATTATATTGGCATCTTCTCATGCACTTCTCCACAACATCGATGTTTTCTCTGCCCTCTTTATATGGTTCAAATTCTATAGTCAGTTATCAGATTACTCCCTCGTGGACCCCCTTGACACCCTTTCTTCTCTCTCATGTCACTGTGCGTGCTCAGCAAAATTACAACCCTGGCTGAATTCAACTCTCTATGTAGTGCTGAAAGGAACTAGCAAAAAGACTCAACCATACCAACTGATTGAACTCATGGTTGCAAATCTGAAGTGCAGTCTTGAGGCTTACCAGTGATCATTTCATACTTCCCTAGTCCATTGACTCTCCCTCTGTTCTGGGGACAATTTCATATCTTCTCTGGCTTTAAACCATCCATACCTCCTCTCCCATCTTCATCCTACTCCTCTGAAAAAACTAAAGCTCACTTCAGAGAAGAAACATGTCTCATTTGCTATTTGTGAATACGGCAATTTTCCGTTTTTTAAATTAAATATACCATTTTGCCTATAAAACATAATGCTTCCCATATAATTACTTTAGAATACAGTCCTTACTGTAAATGGTTGTTCAGCCTAGGTTTGAATATAGCCTAAATATAATAAGCTTGCGTCTCCAGGGAAATCAAAAGAAGTGAACTTGTGGGTTCCCTTAGAAGAGAGTTCACTGTAGGCCTGTGATAGAAATTTTTAGTGATATCACAGCTGAAAAATAGAGATCAGAGCTTGGATTACGTGGTCTACAAATTCTTGACCCTGTTAAATCACAAGTCAGAATGTTTGGAATAAGATATATTGCTAAAGTAAGGCTATTTATTCCATGTCTGAATGAATAAATGTAAAAATCAAAACAAAGTTATATCTTAGAAAATATGCGTATGTATATGTACAACCAATAGATATAACATATATAATTAACTATATGTACATACAAATTTCTTTATAAATTGAAAACAGTTGTTTCCGAGGACCAGACAGAAGATTACAGAAGTTGATTAATAAAAGTATGGGCTTTATTTGTCTAATGACAAATCTAACAATTTTAACAGGTGATTGCATAATGGATTAAAAAAGGATATGGTGTTTTGAAAATTTTATTAAATCCCATATATATCTATTCTCATCTGTAAACAACCATTAGATATTTAAGTAAACCTTCTACTCTTTGTAAATGTGTGGTTCTTCATTTGAAAAATGAAAATCATATTGCTTAATACAGCTTCAAAATTATTGAAAGAATTAAATGATTTTTTCACAGTGACAAAGTGAAGTGTAAGTTACCTTATACTTATTAATTAAAATTCTTATTCATACAATAATTTTATCTAGAATTTTTCAAGTACTTATTAAGGGCCAGACATGATACTCAGTGTTTTACATTCATATCATCAAATACTCAGGATAACCCTTTGAATTAAACAAGAAATGACTAATTCATTCAAATATTATAATGTCATCTAAGATTAAATGCTCAGTTAAGTGACAAAACTGGTACTTGGTCACCTTTCCCACCTGTGCTTTTAACCACTATACTTTTAACTACTACTATTTCTCTGTTTGGGTTGAACTCCTAGGTGAAGATATGCTCAAAGAACTTTCCCTAAACTCTAGAACTCATATATTAATATACATGGTGAAGAACCACTGGTAACCTACTTTTCTAAATGTGCTCCAAGAAATTAAGCAAATTAAGATAACCATGAAAGCCTCAGCAAAAACGTTGCTGAGCAAAAACTCCACCTACTCAATAGCTGAAACAAATCATACTCTTACTTTCTTGCCACATTTTGTTTTTCCTGAATTTAATGTTTGTTTTGTTGATTTTGTTGCTTAGCTTTTTGTGAGTTTTTTATCAGTCCAACCCAGAACTCTCCGTAAGCTGTGTAAATTTCCTGTCAATATGTTCAAACACATTAGTTGTTCTTTCACTTATATCTCATTGGGCAAAACTTCTCCAGGAGCTTTTGGAGCTAATGCAATCTGGACTGTGTGCTCTCCAGGCCTGCTGTGAGCCTTTGCCTTGTGAAACCGCCACCATCATTCTGGGGATTCCCTTTGCCTCTCTTATGTTGGACCATCTGGTTCCTGGTTACATTTCTTCCTTAATACATCATTTTGGTGACAAACATCCTACAGAAGATCTTTGGAAAACGGTGTGTGCAAAATAAAAATTTGGGGAACTTGAACATCTGAAAATATCTTTAAAAAAATCTAGGAGGTTATTACTTCCTATCAGACAGCTTATTTTCAGCTCAGTTAAGTTTAAAATTTTGTTAGCTTTTCTCTTTAGTATCCTCAGAAGGTTGGCTGTGTCTTTTTTTTTGGAATACCCTTCCACCTGTTTAGTAAGGACAAGTCAACTTCAAAAAATTCTGTGTTCTTAGGAAATGTCATTTATTTGGCAGGGATCCCAATGCGCAGCACAGCTTGATCCCCCTTCACAGTCCCCAAAACAGCTAGGCTTGACACCAGAAAGCTCTTTCAATGACAGCCATTCATTTATCAAAATTATTCTGAACTTAGAGAATATGGCTTTAAAAAAAAAACATACTCCAAGAAGTTCTTTCTCAGTCTGCTCAGGGTGCTATAACAAAATACTACAAACTGGGTGACTTATAAACAACAAACATTTGTTTCATACAGTTCCGGAGGCTGGGAAATCCAAGATCAAGGCACTGGCAAAGCTATCTCATGAGGGCCTGTTCCTCATAGACAGTACCTCAATTGACATGTGGCCCATAGTGTCCTTATTAAAAAGGCCAGTGGGAGCAGCCTTGCCCCTTCTCACTATGTCTTCAGCTGGTGGAAGGAGCAAGACAGCTCTCTAGAACCTTCATTTATTTATTTATTTATTATTTGAGACCTAGTCTTGCTGTGTCACCCAGGCTGGGGTGCAGTGGCATGATCTCAGCTCACTGCAATCCCCGCCTCCTGGGTTCAAGCAATTCTGCCTCAGCCTCCTGAGTAGCTGGGATTACAGGCGCCCACCCCCACACCCAGCTAATTTTTGTACTTTTAGTACAGACGGGGTTTCACCATGTTGGCCAGGCTAGTCTCGAACTCCTGACCTCAAGCAATCCACCCGCCTCAGCATCCTAAAGTGCTGGGATTACAGGCGCGAGCCACTGTGCCCAGCCTCGGGGGCCATTTTAATAAGGGCACTTATCCTATTCATGAAGGCTGTGCTATCATGACCTAATTATCTCCAAAATGCCTCACCTCTAAAAAATGTACCACCTTGAGTGCTAGGATTTCAACACATGAACTTGGGAAGATACAAATATTCAAACCGTAGCAGGCACATTCTGACAAATCTGCAGCCAGTATTTCTTCCCCAAAAGTTGTTTTAGCAATTGCATGGTTTTATGGGCATTTCTTATCATCTTTCTATTTTAGTGGAAGGCCTGAAGTGTCCCAGTGAAAAAGGTGTTGAAACATTTTTGACAGTGTCCTTGTTCCACAGTTGGCATTTGACTATGTTTAACTGAAAGGTAGAATGTAAATATTTAACTTCCATTTTCTATTTAATTTAAAAAATAACAATTTTTTCAAGTATACAACACAGTATAATTACTAACTATATTCCCCATAGTATATATTAGATCTCCAGAACTTCTTCATCTTAAAACTGAAAGCTCATACCTTTTGGCCAACATCTCCTCATTTCCCCCACTCCCCAGCACCTGGTAACAACTATTCTACTCTGTTTCTAAGAATTAGACTTTTTTAGATTCCCGTATAAGTGATATGATGCCATATTTGTCTTTCTATGTCTAGCTTATTTCACTTAGCGTGTCTTCCAGGCCCATCCATGATGTTCCAAATAGGAGGATTTGCTTATGCTTTAAGGCCAAATAATATTTCATGGTGCACATACATACTATGTGCATATATTATATGTATAGATAAGATATACATATATTATATGTACGTAGGTTTTGCTGTGCAAAAACATTTTATTTCATATAGTCCTACTTGCTTACATTTGCTTTTGTTGTTTGTGCTTTTGGTGTCACATTCAGAAAAACCATTTCCAAGTCCAATGTCAAGGAGCTTTACCCCTACTTTTTATTCCAGAAGTTTTAAAATTTCAGGTCTTATATATATATAAGTTTTTAAAGTTTCAGGTCTTATATATAAGTCTTTAATCCATTTGGGGTTGATTTTTGTGTATTATCTAAGATAAGGGTCCAATTTCATTCTTCTACCTGTGGGTTTCTAGTTTTCTCAGCACCATTTGTTGAAGAGACTATCCCCATTGGTACATTTGTTAACAATCAGTTGATTGATATATATGTGGCTTTTTTTTTCTGGGATCTCTAATTTATTCCACTGATCTCTAAGTCTGTGTTTGTGCCAATATCAGCCTGTTTTGATGATAATAGTTTAGTAATATAACTTGAAATGAAGAAAGGTGAGGCTTCTGGCTTTTTCTTCTTGCTCAAAATTACTTTAACTACTCAGAATCTTTTGTGATTTCATATAAATTTTCGGATTATTCTATTTCTGTAAAAAAAAAAGTCATTGGGATTTTGATAGGAATTGCATTTAATCTGTGAATTACTTTGGGTAGTATGGAATTTTAAACAACATTAATTATTTCACTCCATGAATTCATGATATCTTCCTGTTTATTTTTTTTTTTATTATTATTATACTTTAGGTTTTAGGGTACATGTGCACAATGTGCAGGTTTGTTACATATGTATCCATGTGCCATGTTGGTTTGCTGCACCCATTAACTCGTCATTTAGCATTAGGTATATCTCCTAATGCTGTCCCTCCCCCCTGCCCCCACCCCACAACAGTCCCCGGAGTGTGATGTTCCCCTTCCTGTGTCCATGAGTTCTCATTGTTCAATTCCCACCTATGAGTGAGAACATGTGGTGTTTGGTTTTTTGTCCTTGCGATAGTTTACTGAGAATGATGGTTTCCAGCTTCATCCATGTCCCTACAAAGGACATGAACTCATCATTTTTTACGGCTGCATAGTATTCCATGGTGTATATGTGCCACATTTTCTTAATCCAGTTTATCGTTGTTGGACATTTGGGTTGGTTCCAAGTCTTTGCTATTGTGAATAGTGCCGCAATAACACTTCTCAAAAGAAGACATTTATGCAGCCAAAAAACACATGCAAAAATGCTCATCATCACTGGCCATCAGAGAAATGCAAATCAAAACCACAGTGAGATACCATCTCACACCAGTTAGAATGGCCATCATTAAAAAATCAGGAAACAACAGGTGCTGGAGAGGATGTGGAGAAATAGGAACACTTTTACACTGTTGGTGGGACTGTAAACTAGTTCAACCATTGTGGAAGTCAGTGTGGCGATTCCTCAGGGATGTAGAACTAGAAATACCATTTGACCCAGCCATCCCATTACTGGGTATGTACCCAAAGGACTATAAATCATGCTGCTATAAAGACACATGCACACGTATGTTTATTGTGGCACTTTCTGTTTATTTTTGTCTTCAATTTTTTTCATCAGTCTTTTGAAGTTTTCAGTGATAACAGATTTTTCACCTCAGTTAAATTTATTTCTAAGTGTGGTATTCTTTCCCACACTATTATAAGCATTGTTTTATTTCTTTTTCACATAGTTTGTTGTGAGTGTATGGAAACAAAATTGACTTTTAAATGTTAATTTTGTAGCTTGTGCTCTACTGAATTTGCTTAATAGTTCCAATACCTTTTGGTGGACTGTTTAGGGTTTTCTATATATGAGATGCTGGCATCCACAAACAGGGACCATTCAACTTTCCTTTCTGACTTAGTTGCCTTTTGTTTCTTTTTCTTGCCTAACCCTCTGGTTAGGACTTTCAGTACTATGTTAAATAGAAGTGACAAGAATAATCATCCCTGTCATGTTCCTGATCTTAAATGAAAAGCTTTCAACTTTTCACTGTTGAGTATGATGTTAGCTGTAGGGTTGTCATATGTGGCTTTTTTTGTGTTAATGTACATTTCTTCTATACCTAATTTGTTGAGAGTTTCATTATGAAAGGATGTTGGATTTTGTTCAACGCTTTTTTCTGCATCTAGTAAAATGATCATATGATGCTTATCCTTCATTCTCTTGATGTGGTGTATCACATTTATTGATTTGTGGATGATAAACCATCTTTGCATCCCCGGGGTAAATCCCATTTGACTATGCTATATGATCCTTTTAGTGTGCTGTTGTATTGGGGTTTCTAGTACTTTGTTGAGGATTTTTGCACGTATGTTCATCAGGGATGTTGGCTTGTAATTTTCTTTTTTTTGTGGTTTCTTGTCTGGGTTTGGTGTCAAGGTAATGCTGGTCTTAGAAACTGGATTTGAAAGTGTTCCCTTCTCTTCAATTGTTTGAGAAGGATTGATATTAATTCTCCTTTCAATGTTTGGTAAAATTCACAGTGAAGTCATAGGGTACTGGGCTTTTCATTGTTGGGAGATTTCTGTTTACTGATTCAATCTCCTTATTAGTTATGTCTGTTCAAAGTTTTTATTCGTGATTCAGTCTAAGCAGGCTCTGTATCAATAAGAATTTATTTCTTCTAGATTATTCAGTTGTTTGTTGGCATATAATTTCTTGTAGTGGTATCTTATGATTTGTATATCTGTAGTATCAGTTGTAGTGTCTCCTTACTCATTTCTGGTTCTATTTATTTAAGCAGGTTCCCTTTTATTCTTAGTGTAGCTAAAGGCTGTAAGTTTTATCTTTTCAAAAAGACAAATTCTAGTTTCATTGATCTTTTCTGATTTTTTCTTGTCACTGCTTCATTTACTGCTGCTCTGATATTTGTTGGGTTTGTTCTTATTTTTCTAATAACTTGTAGTGTAAAGTTAGCTTATTTATTTGAGATCTTTCTTTGTTCTTAATTTGGCATTTATTGCTATAAACTTCCCTCTTAAAACTGCTTTTGCTCCATCCCATAAGTTTTGGTATGTTGTATTTCTATTTTTTTTTTGTATCAAGATTTTCTTTTAATTTTCCTTTTGCTTTCTTCTTTGACCTAGTGGTTGCTCAGGATGGTACTATTTGGTTTCCACATATTTGTGAATTTTCCAGTTTTCCTCTTGCTACTGATTTCTGGTTTTATGTATATCATTGATGTTGGAAAAGATATTTGGTATTAGTTCAGTCTTTGTAAATTTTTTAAGACTTATTTTGTGGCCTTGCATATAATATTCCTGCAGAATATTTCATGTGTGCTTGAGATTAATGTGTATTCTGCTGCTGTTGAATGGAATGCTCTCTCTGTGTGTGTGTGTGTGTGCGTGTGTGTGTATTAAGTCTATGAAGTCCAGTGTTTCTTTGTTGATATTTTGTCTGCATAATCTACCCTGTTGCAAGCAGGGTATCGAAGTCCCTGCTATTATTATATTTTATTCTATTTCTCCTTTCAGTCTGTCAATGCTTGCTTCATATATTTAGGTTATCTGGTATTGGGTGCATATATATCTAAATTATATCCTCTTGCTGAATTGACACTTTTATCATTATATAATTACCCTCTTTGTCACTTGTGACAGGTTTTGACTTAAAGCCTGTTTTGTCTGAAATAAGTACAGCTACTCCTGCTCTCTTTAGGTTTATATTTGCATGAAATATTATTTCTATCCTTTTATTTCAGCCTAATAGGTCCCTAAAGTGTGTTTCAAGCACGTGTAGTTGGGTCATGTTTTTTTCACCCATTCAGCGACTCTATGTCTTTTCATTAGATAATTTAGCCTATTTACATTTAAAATAATTATTGATAGGTAAGGACTTACTATTGCCATTTTGTTGATTTTTGTTCATTGTTTGAAATTACTGAAATATTCTTGAATTGTTCCTTTAATATTTTCTATCCTTTGTGTTCTCAGTTTACTCTTCTTAGAACTTCTATTACTCAGATACTAAATGTCTCAACTATTATAAATTCATCTTTACTGTCTTTTTGCCTAATTTACCACATTTTCTAGAAGACTTCTTCACATTTATCTTTTGATTCTTCTATAGTTTTTCTTTCAATCATTCTTCTGAGTTAGAACATCAATTTAAGAAAAATGTCATGAAGTCTTTTTCATCCCATTTTTTATGTCTGTAATCTTGGCACAATGTCTGGCACTTTTGAGTCCTCAAAGAACAGCAGCTTTAAAAGTGTGTGTGTGTACACATCCACACACATTAATAATGTATATATTCACAGTATATATATTATATTCTTTCAGCACACTGATTCTTTTTCCTGTGTTCTCTAAGATAGATAAATTTTATACATTTATGCCTGAAGCCAGATAATTCTGATATGTTTTTGCTTCTTTTTTTTACTTACATCCTCTGGTTCTTTGTTATTTCTAATAATTATAGATAACATTATTACAGCACTTTGTGCCAATTGCTTTTCTATATAATCTCTTCTAATCCTCACTACAACTCTATGATAACACCATTCATATAATCACTATTTTTCAGAGTAGGAAACAAGGCATTGGGAGTTTAAAAGACTTGCCTAGGGCTACCAGCCAGAAAGTATATAGCTGGGATTCCATCTTAAGCCAACAGATTGTCCTCTGACTTATTTTAAATTTAAACTGTAAACAATGTAATACGAATTTTTAAACAAATAATATAGCACCATTTTCACCAAAGTAGGCAATTCCATTTTCAGGAGAAGATAAAGAGACGTCATCTTGTTCTTAAAATCATATTTTAACTCACTTCTGCTTCCATGTCCTGGTTTATACATAATTTAAGGATATATCATTTTAAGGCAGGGACCTGTGGAAATAAAGCATCATGCATACCAGCATGCAATGAGCCCAGATTGGAGAGTGAACAGAAAAAGCTAAACGGAGAAAAGGAGAAATTTATACTCCTGTTGGTTGAAGATATTTAAAGTAAAGAATTTTACAGGAAAATGTTAAGAATTATTCACAACTTAGATTATTGACCTGGCTGCCCTTTTTTAGTGACCATTTAATGGAAGAAGTTCTAGGTGTTTTAGCCTTCCAAAAACAAGAGGAACAGGCTTTTTCATTAAATTCATGCATAATGGAGCTCCCAAACTTTTGGAGGCTCTTATTTAGAAGTAAGAATAGTTCGGTAATAATTTTAGGACCGCATGATTTCTGGTGAAATTTTAAATGGAGAGAAATGGGGTGAGAAACATTGCAAACCCCCCTTTGTACCCCTCTTTGGCAGTGGATAAGTGACCTGTCCTGGATTTGACTACCCTCCTGCTGCTTCAAGGGCTTTGAAGTCCTGTGGACATGATAGTCTAGATGAATGGAATCTAAAAAGGTGGAATATTTTGTTTCTTGAGTGTCCATCATCAAAAAGTTCAATTATATCCTGCCACAAAGCATTCCTTATCCTTCTGTCAGATATGGAGTACTGGGAATGGCCAGTTCTTTTTGAAAATGTTTGCATCCTTGATAATAGTTTCAAAAATTGAGTGAAAGTGGTACTGCAGGCATGTCGTATAATAACAGCTTCATATAGCTTCTTCCCTTCTAACTTTTGCAGGACCTTCTACATTGATCCATTGCTGTCAATTGATTGAAATGTCCCCCACATCTTTTATTCCTCTGACCCTCACATTTATGGATTAGGTTTCAGCTTTTGCATTTTCAGTTTCATAGAAAAATCTGTGTTTTTCTGTCACATAGCCAGCAGCACAGCTGTGACAGCAGATGAGCAATTCTCCAAGGGCAATCAGCCAGGCTGGCTACCTCAGAGACTCCAGGGGGGACCCAAGGAAAGCTGCTTGTCTCTTCACGCTTTCAGGCAGATGCAGAGCTGCACTCTGTACAGCCAACAAAAAAGAATTGTATAAAATTTAGCAGAGCCCTGTATTAGTTTGGGAATATCTATCAGTTTTGGGTGTATTCTTAAGTATTTTTCACATGTATATGTTCAACCTTCCTAACCTTATAAAATGATTATTGGAGTAAAGATTTTATCTTCTGTTGTCTTTACATCTACTTATTCTCCCTTCTCTCAGTAGTGGCACTATAACTTAATAACTTGAGCTATTTTTATTTCTTTAGGTTACCAAAGATCAAAGATTTATCTTAGGCCAAATACACAATTGTCCTCAATTTTACATACAATTTTAAACTTTTATTATAAAATATTATTTAACATTCAACTTTTATTAAAAATCATGTATATACAATTAATAATATTGATATGTTATGAAGTTTTTATTTCTACTTAAATGGTTATCCTAAATGGTGTTTACACCATGTACTGACTCATAGTTTTAATAATTATCTAAATACTAGAACTACAGTTTAAAGAATATTCGTTGGAACATTTTCATGTACTTTTTTTTTCACATTTTAGGTGTACAAGAATTTCCAGAAAACATAAAGTGCTGTAAGTGTTTAACAATTATTGAAGCCAGTGTCAATCCCATTTCTAAGTGAGTATGAGTGATTAAATTTTATTTGTATTTATATTCCCATTGTATAATACTGTACCAAAATAGAGGAAATGCACATCATAATTTAAATTTAAATGTAGCATTGACATAGCATTTAATTGAAGAATGGGCAACATTAGTCAGAATAGTTTGACAAAAGATGATTAAAAACGTTGCCGGGTAGCAAGGAAGACCCAATTGGCAAAAGATGGTATTGCTTTGAAACAAACTTTGTCACCATTTCCACAGCTCTCAGGTAACATTCCACAGATAAGAGTTGAAACTAATAAAACAGTTATTAGTTATGGTCATGGTGAAAAACGAGTATCAAGGACTGCCAGAAGTTCAAGATACTCCAAGAGTTTAAGGTATTGACAAGTGCATAAAAAAAACCTATTATGTAGTTCAAGGAAATTAAGTATGACCAGAACTAGAAAGTACTTGTATACCAGAGATTGCAGCAAGAGCAGAGAGATAACCCTAGGAGAATAGGAGAATGGAAGCCATGGATGATAGAGATGCTGTGATCAGAAAATGGGTATTTGTAGTCCAAGATGTGTTAATTAAGAAATGCTATAGAAAAATGACACCCGGCAAGTGACCATGTTGGTAAATTGAGGATATGGTGTAGTGACAGAAGTCTGTGGAATCAAGTAGGTCAGGAAGCAATAAAATAAATTGATTGGAGGAGTCATGAACCTGAATGTTAAAGTCACTTAATAATGGAAGTGGAAATAAACTCTAGAGAGGCTCCTGACAGTTGTAATATTTAGAAAAGGTTGAAACAAGTCAGTTGTATTGGGCTGCAAAAAATGAGCTTCAGAGTAAGACTGGCATTTTAATTATACAAAGCTGACAGCAGGATTTGAGAAAAATTCCTCAATCTTTTGTCTGATGAAGTGTAGGAGGCTGGGGGAAACTGGAGCCCATTGGAAAGACATTTAATGGATGGAGTGTTTTCAGAAGAAGACATAAATAAATTTGTCAAAGGGAAGTTGATGGGAAATTTATACCAGTAGAGTTGAGGAGAGGGAGTAGTGAAAGTGGTTCTCTATGGATGATGGGAAGAGGCTCTAGACAAGGTGAGAAGTGGAATAGAATGTAAAAGAATGAGATCGAAGTTTAGATGGAGATCTTTATAGTGGATGGTTTGTGAAATAATCTGAGGCCTTTTGTAGGAAATGTAAAACATCAAGCAACAAAATGTGTTTAAAAATTACGGTTTTTCTTCCTGAAAAAATTACAGTTTTTCTTCCTGAAAATAGGGAGGGGAAAAAAAGAGAAAACAAAACCCTAAAAAGCTTTTCCGAAAACTCTTAGACCAAAATGCAATTTTTTCAACATCTCAATGAAATAGATGTTACTAATTTCTCCCACCAGGACTACAGTCATGTCCTTGACTTGAGTCAAAACAATCCAGTGCTGACGATAAATTGCTTTTTTTTCCCTAATTATTTAATTCCAGTAGCTCATCTTATTTAGGAATCATGGTAGGTCTTTGGGAGTGGAAGCCAGATTAGAAATTACATCTTCGAGAAATTTCAAGTCTATGGTTTTATTGGATATGTCTAATTCCCTTCATATGTTTAACTTTTTAAAAGATAAATATGACCTATTTCAGCAAAAATGCATAACACTATAAACAATAAACAGTTTTGAAATTCATAAAAATTATGAAAAGTCAATATAATTGTTTATCAAATTTTAAAGTCAGGTTTTTAAATGTTATTTCTATACAATAAAATTTACTCTGGCCACGCATAGTTGCTCACACCTGTGATCCCAACACTTTGGGAGGCCAAGGCAGGAGGATCACATGAGTTCAAGATTGGCCCTGGCAACATGGTGAAACCCTATCTCTATAAAGCATGCCAAAAATTGGCCTGGTGTGGTGGTGTGTGCCTGTAGTCCTAGCTACTTGAGAGACTAAGGTGGGAGAATCACTTCAGCCTGGGAGGACAAGGCTGCAGTGAACCATGATCATGCCCCTGCACTCCATCCTGGGCAACAGAGTGAGACCCTGTCTCAAGAAAAGTAAGATTAATTCTATTTAGGTGTATGGTTCAATGAATTTTAACAAATGTATACAGTCATGTGACCATCTCCATAGTCAAGATACAGACTATTGCATCATCTCAAAGAATTCTCTTAGCCCAGTCATCCACTGACGATTACTATCCCCATTGCTTTGTCTTTTTCAAAATGACAAATAAATGATATCATACTTTTGTGTCTGACTTCTTTTACTTAACATAAAGATTTTGAAATTTATTTGTAATTTTTCAATAATCAGTACTTCATTCCCCTTTATTGCCAGGTAGTATTCCATTGTATGGATATAACATTATTTGTGTATCTATATTTCAGTTGATAGGCATTTGGGTTGTTTCCAGTTTTTGGCTATTATGAATAAAGCTGGTACAAACCATGCACAAGTGTTTGTGTGAGCATATATTTTCATTTCTATTGAGTGAACCCCTAGGAGTAGTTTTCTGAGTAGTATGGTATGTGTATGTTTAACATGATAAGAAACTTCCAAACCACTTTCCCAAAGCTATTCAATTGTGCGTTACACCAGTTCAGTTGTTCAGAGTTCAGCTGTTCCTCATCTTTGCCAGAATTTGGTTCTATCAGTTTTTTATTTTTTTCCATTTTAGCCAGTGTAGTGGAAATGGTATTTCATTATGGCTTTAATTTATATTTCTAATGTCTAATTAGCACCTTTGCATGTATTTATTTATAATCTGTATTGCTCCTTTGGTAAAGATTCAATTTTTTTGTTCATTTTTATTTGCTTGCCTTTTTATTATTGAATTACAAGAATTATGTATATATATTCTGGACCTTTAGAAGATATTTGGAAGTGAAGATTTGCTCTTATTCAATGGCTGATCTCTTTATTTTCTAAGTAGTACCTTTCAAAGAGAAGGTTTTCGATTTGATGAATTTCTATTTAATAATTGTTTCTGGTTTCTGCTGTCCTTTCTTATCTAGGAGATCTTTGCTAAATGTATAGCCATAGTCATTTTCCCCTGTGCCTTCCTCTGAAACTCTTATAGTTTAGGTTTTACAGTTAGGTCTATGATCCATTTAAAGTTGATTTTGTGTACCTTGTTGTAAAACAATTGATCACATATATTTGAGTTTATTTCTGGATTTTTGATTTTTGTTAATCTATATGTTTGTCCTTACACAAATTCCCTATTGTATTAATTATTGTAGCTTTATATAATAGTAAGTAATGAAATCAGAAAATATGAGTCCTTCAACTTTGTCCTTCATCAAAATCGTCTGGGCTAGTATGCTTTTTGCTATTCTAAGTAAATTTTATAACTAGCTTGCTAATTTATACAAAAATCTACAAGCCTGTTGGAATTTTGATAGAGATTGCATTAAATCTGTAGATTAATTTGGATAGAACTTAACATCTCAAAAATATTGAATATTCTCATCCCTGAGTATCATTTAGCTCCATACTTATTTAGGTATTTTAAATTTTATCAATATTTTATAGATTTCAGCATACAAATTTTGTTCTTTTTATTCTAAGTGTTTTATTGTTTTTGTGCTATTGTGAATGATTTTTTATTATTCCAATTGTTTACTGCCAGCATGTATAAATACAATTGATTTTTAATATTTATCCGATCTTCTGTAATCTTACTAAACTCACTAATTCCATTAAATTGCATATATGAATTTTTGGGGAATTTTCTATGTAGAATATCATGTTACCTGTGAATAAGACAGTTTTATTTTATCATTTTTTATCTATATGCCATTTATTTGTTTGTTTTTCTTACCTTTTGGTCTTGGCTAAGACCTCCTGTACATGTTGAACATCAGAGGTGAAAGCAGGCATCATTGCCTTGTTCCCAATCTTAGAGAGAAAGCATTTAGAGTTTCACCATTATGTGTGATTGTTACTTGTTTTTTAAATATATACCGTTTATCAGATTGAGAAAATTTCCAGTAACTTGACATTCACTTCCTTTTGAGCCCTCACTAGCAGTTTAGATTTCTTCTAAAAGTCTTTTCAAGAAAATGTACGCTTTATCATGATTTTTTAACATTCTCCAGTCTGTGACCACTGAGTGCTTTCAAAGCCACTGCACATTTTTAGAAATTAGTTATAGCAGAACCCCAATTCCAAGCATCAAAAATCTTTATTAATTTTCTAATGCTCTGAAACAAATCGCCACAAACGTATCAGCTTAAAACAACACATATTATTTATTTCTCAATGTCTGTGGGTCAGGAATTCGGGCATGGCTTATCTGGGTCCCCTGCTTCAGAATTTCACCAGGCTGTACTTTTTGCTGGCTGTCAGCTGGAAACCACTCATGGGACCTGAAGACTGTGTGCTGTTCCCTGCCATATAATTCTCTCCCAAGGCAGTTTTGAGTCTCTTAGCCTGATGGAGTTATATAATGTAATTTAGTCGTGGGAGCAACATTCTGTCATATTTGCCACATTCTATTGATCAGTAGCAAGTCACAGGTCCTACCAACACTCAAAAGAAGAAGATTATACAAGGGCATGAACATCAGGAGGTGAGGATCACGGCAGGGCATTTAGAATGTGTCTTCCACATATCTGATATTTGGTTTGCTGAGTTTATTACGAATGGATGTTGAATTTTGTCAAAGTTGTTTTTTATAACACCAGATCATATGGTCTGTCTTTTTTAGTTTGAACCTATGGTGACTCACACTGATCGATTTTTGATTATCAGCCAATTTTGCATTCCAGGGATCATGGCTACCTGATTAGGAAGTATTACTTTTTTTTTTCTATGTTGATGGCTCTGATTTGCTAATATTTGTGAGGAATTTTCCCATTTATACTCATGGAGCATATTAGTCTGAAGTTTCTTATCTTGTAATTTCTTTGTCTGGTTTTGCTATCAGGGTAACACTGGCTTCATAAAATGAGTTGAGAAATGTTATTTTCTATCTTACATAACAGTCTAGCTAGAATTGGTGATTTTTTTTATTATTATACTTTAAGTTTTAGGGTACATGTGCACAATGTGCAGGTTTGTTACATATGTATCCATGTACCATGTTGGTGTGCTGCACCCATTAACTCGTCATTTAGCATTAGGTATATCTCCTAATGCTGTCCCTCCCCCCTCCCCGCACCCTACAACAGTCCCCAGTGTGTGATGTTCCCCTTCCTGTGTCCAAGTGTTCTCATTGTTCAATTCCCACCTATGAGTGAGAACATGCGGTGTTTGGTTTTTTGTCCTTGCGATAGTTTACTGAGAATGATGATTTCCAGTTTCATCCATGTCCCTACAAAGGACATGAACTCATCATTTTTTATGGCTGCATAGTATTCCATGGTGTATATGTGCCACATTTTCTTAATCCAGTCTATCGTTGTTGGACATTTGGGTTGGTTCCAAGTCTTTGCTATTGTGAATAGTGCCGCAATAAACATACATGTGCACGTGTCTTTATAGCAGCATGATTTATAATCCTTTGGGTATATACCCAGTAATGGGATGGCTGGGTCAAATGGTATTTCTAGTTCTAGATCCCTGAGGAATCGCCACACTGACTTCCACAATGGTTGAACTAGTTTACAGTCCCACCAACAGTGTAAAAGTGTTCCTATTTCTCCACATCCTCTCCAGCACCTGTTGTTTCCTGACTTTTTAATGACTGCCATTCTAACTGGCATGAGATGGTATCTCATTGTGGTTTTGATTTGCATTTCTCTGATGGCCAGTGATGATGAGCATTTTTTCATGTGTTTTTTGGCTGCATAAATGTCTTCTTTTGAGAAGTGTCTGTTCATGTCCTTCGCCCACTTGTTGATGGGGTTTATTTTTAATATTGGTAGAATATGGAAGTGCAACCATGTAAGCCTGGAAATTTCATTATGAAAAAGTTTTAAATTACAGATTTAATTTCCTTAATAACAATTGGACTATTCAAACTATTTCTTCTTGAGTTACCTTTGGTAGTTGTGCTTTTCAGAAATTTGTACATTTCATATGTTTTCAAATATTGGCATATTGTTCTTCATAGAATTTCTTTATCTATTGGTCGTTTAATATCTGTGGTTTCTCTAGTGATGCCCTCTCTTTCATATCTGGTATTGGGAATTTGTGTCTTCTTTCTTTTTTTGCTTAATCAATCTGACTAGAGATTTATAAATTTTGTTGATCTTTACAAAAAAAAACCCAGATTTTTGTTTCATTGACTTTTTTGTATTGCTTTTCTGTTATTTTCTAAGAAATCTATGAAGTATTAAGTAATGTAAGTCCTTTAATATAAAAGTTAGTTTTCAATGTTACCATTTTAGTTTTACTTTTACGTGTGAACTTTATACTATAAGCTAGATGCCTTAACCAAGTTATTGGTGAAAATTATTACAATAAAAATTGAAAATAACTCCTCAATGGGAAAAGCAAGAACTAACATTTATTGAGAACCTACGTCTTAAACTTCTAGATACATTATTTCATTTTAATTTTTACAGAAACCTCATTCTGTAGATAAATATTATTACCTTTTATAGAGAGAAATGCATGAAGCCAGTATTTAAATTCCTAAGTTTCTTTCACTATATTTCACCATATCTGATAATGTATTTTTATTTGCTATAGGATACATTCTCAAAAATTTAAAACATTCTGAATGCTCAACAATGAAGAAATTACTATTAAATTACAGTACATCTATGGGGTGGATATGAAAGTTATAAGTAGAGTGACCAAGTGTCTCTGTTTGCCCAAAGCATCTCTGTTTACTAGCCTTGATTTGGCGTATTTATTAATAGCTGTCTTCTAACTCTCACAAATGTCCTAGTTTGAATTATAAATTATGTATTCACGCGATTTATACAGCAAAATTAAAAGACAATTATACATTAAAGGGAAATATAATGATACAAGTTTGCAGTGTTGTTAAAACAATTAATAGATCAGAAAGAAATAAATGAAATGATAATCATGGTTGTGCTAAGGAGGTAAAATTATTAGTTACACTTTTATCTTTATTTTCCTAATGTTCTCTAACATTGTGATGTTCGTTTTATAATTTTAAGCTGCATAAATGAAGATGTTTGGGTGTAAAATGCCTTCCCAGCTAGAGTAGAAACTTGTACGTTGTGTTCTTATTCACAACATAAAAAACTTAGAATTTTATATGGTTTAACAGTTCTATTAGAGGTCAGATGCGTTTAATATGTTTTCATTAAACTTCTAGAGTAAATGCAATTAGAAAAGATAAAAATGGTGAAATAAGGGTGACTGAAACTAATCTTAATTTGCCTATTCCAATAGTAAAAATTAGCAATTATGGAAGTATCTAAAATAGTATTCTATTTAGTGTTTATTGAAACATCAAAATAAAATTCGTACTAAATAAAAGTAGTAAAATTGCTTTGATTTGCTGATTCTTACTATGGGATAGGTAGTCATTCAATCATCAGAGCAAATCTGAGCAGCAGATATTAGTATTATCATTTTACAAATAAGGAAATCAACTATTGCAAATTTAAGTAATTGCAAAGGTCACATGAAAATAATTTGAAGACCTGTGATTCAAAGCAAGGTCTTCTGACATCAATACATGTGCTCAACTGCTAAACTGTATGAGTGTCTGGGTCTATTGTTATTCCATCTTTGTTGTAGTTTTTTAACTGATATATATAGATGTACATTTTGGGTGGGCACATGTGCTAATTTGATACATTCATATAATCAAATCAGGACAATTGAGATATCCATCACTTTAAATATTTATCTTTTCTTTACACTAGGAACATTCTAATTCTCTTCTGGCTATTTTGAAATGTAAAATTAATTAATGTTAACTAGAGTAGCCCTACTGATCTATCAAACACCATATCTCATTTGTTCTATGTAACTATGTATTTATACATACCACTTTTAATTTAAGCAATTAATAAAAGGAAAGTATTTACTTATCAGAATGAATAATTTGCTAATTTATAAAACATATATATTCTTTGAATTTTTAAATAAATCAATCACATGTGAAAAGCCACAAAGTTATTTTAAGATAGTAAAATCATTTCATTATTGAGAGTTCCTTACTTAATGTCAAATATTGGATTTCACTGAATACTTTGCAGGAAAGTAAAGGCAACTTATGATTGTCATCTTCATCAATTGCATCCAGCTTGCTATGGAATATTTTCTTCCTCACAGTTCCTCATACACTGTTCTGGAAGTGATTCTATTGACAAGTCACGCCCTTGTCTCTATCAGAAGCTACAAAATGTACCATAAAATTAATGATAAATAACTCCTCAATAGGAAAAGCAAGAACTAACATTTATTGAGAACCGATGTCTTAAACTTTTCGATACATTATTTCATTTTAATTTTTACAGAAACCTCATTCTGTAGATAAATATTATTACCTTTTATAGAGAGAAATGCATGAAGCCAGTATTTAAATTCCTAAGTTTCTTTCACTATATTTCACCATATCTGATAACGTATTTTTATTTGCTATAGGATACATTCTCAAAAATTTGAAACATTCTGAATGCTCAACAATGAAGAAATTACTATTAAATTACAGTACATCTATGGGGTGGATATGAAAGTTATAAGTAGAGTGACCAAGTGTCTCTGTTTGCCCAAATCGTCTCTGTTTACTATTCTTGATTTGGCATATTTATTAATAGCTGCCTCTTCACTCTCACAAATGTCCTACTTTGAATTATAAATTCTTTGAAAATCTTTTTTGGCAGACTTACTGACTGTACATAGATGATTTTTCAAAAACATCGAATCCATTTTTCATTGTATGTTATTTTCAAAGTACAATAACGGACAGTTTAAGAGATTTTAAAAATTCCTTATCCCCAAATAATTTATATTTTTTCCCAGGAATAGAAAATTTCCAATACTCGTACAAAGCATTATTGTATAAACATTCAACTAAATCTATGAACAGAATCCTATGAGGAAAATCAAGAAGACATTAATTTTGAATCTAAGTGCAGAGTAACCATTCAATAAATTCACATTGAAGTGAGTTGAAATAAAACATAGATGTCATTAAATAAGATATACTATGTAATCATATTCTTAACTCTACATTTTTAAGAAGGAAAGTTCAATAGAAAATGCCAATACATCTTTTTTTATAACCAGGCTGATAAAAACAGACTTACTTTGAAATGCTGGTTTTTCATATAACCTATTTTTGCTGGTCCAGTTTTCTTATTGGAATCTGAAAAATGTGGTCGATTCTTAAACTCTGAAACAAAATGTTCTGTGTAATAAGCCAGATTCTTCTAGGGCATAAGCATTACCAAAGAAGAAGCAAAAAAGAAGTATATTTTTGATCAAAGAAGTAGTACAATATCATGTATTACATACGTATGGAGAATAGTAGACTGAGAGAAGCTGGATAGTTTTGATATATAGGAAAACTATTTGTCCCTACCAATAGAAAATTAGTATTTTAAGAGCTGTTTTTTACTGAGTAGTGACACTGTTAAATTATTAGATTAATGGTTTTAACATTCGTCTAATTTTACATGTATCATATTGATCATCTTTTTTGAAAAGTCGTATGTAACTAGTTGTTTTGAATTACAAGACATCAAAGATAATAGTTAAATTCCAATTGAAATGTATTTAACATCTGTGCCATCCTCATAACAACTGTCATACTATCAGGATGTGAGCTGTAATGCATTACAACAAAGTAAAACACAGAGAAAATTAATGACCTACCATAGACTTTCGTTTCTATAAGATCAAGTTCAAACCTTTGAGTTGAGCATTCAAGGACTGTAAACCCTGCCCTCTGCTGATAATCTTAAATATTAACTTCGGATACTCTCATACGTAAAGTATATGCTACAGAGCTCATCTTCTCTTTGTTACACATCTCAAGTGTCTTCTTACCTCTACACTATAAAAACCTTCATTTTTCACTTGCCTCCCTTCTCTTTCTTTTCTACTTTCATAAATCTTATGTCTCTTAAAAGCAAATTTATGGCAACATCCTCTGTGAAATCATATCCACACAATTCAACTCCAAAATACAAACTAGAACAATATGTTTACAGTGAAAATAACCAATATCAGATTAATATACAGTAAGTCTTCACTTAATGCCATTGATAGGTTGTTGGAAACTGCAACTTTAAGTGAAAGGACATACAGCGGGTCTTCAAATAATGTTGTTTCCTTCAACATTATTTCATTATAATGTCGTAGAGAAGATAAAAAAATTGTTTTGTTATACATAGTTTCACTTAAAGTTGCAGTTTCAAGGAACCTATCAATGACATTGAGGACTTATTACTAAGAATATGTAAGGAATTGCCATAAATCAGTATAAATATATAAATGTGTTTGTTTTAGATTGCCCAGAAGCAGATGTTTAGAAAAGAATACAAGCAGTGTACTTAGGAGATAAACCCAGGAAATACTTGTTGAGAGTGTTTTTTCAAGCTCTTTACAGTATTTGGCCATTGGACTTTAACTTTCTGGGGAACTCTGGGTAACAGTGTAAAACACATACCGGAGTTATCAAACACAATGGGAGAGGGAGCAGAGGCATTTATATTCCTACTTGTCATTAGTTAAGTACTGTCTCTGAGAGGGACATTAATTCCATAGAACTTGAGCTACCAGGTGCATGAACAGACCAGGCTTTAGCCGCTGAAGAAAGCCTTCAAACAGGAAGGAAAGGGGCAGGCAATCATGATTTGTTCCAGTGTACAACAAAATTATAAAGGCAAGGAGTTCTCTGGTTGGGGCACCAATAGAAAAATAGGTAAAATAAGTAAACATGTATTTCACAGGAAGTGAAACAAATACTGCTAATAAACTTTTATTCCTAACTAACCAGTGAAATGATTATTATTACTATTTTATATTTACCAAATTGGCAAAAATGAAAAAAGCTAACAAAACCAAGGGTTAGGAAGGACACGGAAAAAAGGTGGAACTATTTTGAATGAAATTTGGCTACATCTAGTAAACATAGAATTGCATTCCCTGTGACCAATGATGTCACTTCTAAGGATATAACTTAAGTAATATTTTGTAAATGTATACTCTGTGTTCAAAAATATTCACAAAAGCCAATATTTATAATAGCAAAATGAAAAACTAGAAACAACTGTAGGCCATGCGCGGTGGCTCATGCCTGTAATCCCAGCACTTCGGGAGGCCGAGGTGGGTGGATCACCTGAGGTCAGGAGTTCGAGACCAGCCTGGCCAACATGGTGAAACCCTGCCTCAACTAAAAATACAAAAATTAGCCTGGCGTGATGGCAGGTGCCTGTAATCCCAACTACTTGGGAGGCTGAGGCAGGAGAATCACTTGAACCTGGGAGGTGGAGGTTGCAGTGAGCCGATATTGCACCATTGCACTCTAGCCTGGGAGACAAGAGTGAAACTCTATTTCAAAAAAAAAAAAAAAAAAAGAGGAAGAAACGACCGTAGTATTCATTAGAAGGAAAATGGTAAATTCTTTATTCATACAATGGAATACTATGCTATGATGGCCAATCAGTCACATCAAAAATGGATGGATTTTTAAATCTAATACTAAATTTTTTAAAGCCTTGGGAAAATGTAATTAGTATGATTTGATTTATATAATGTGCAAAACCATGCAAAACCATACAACATGTTTTGTTTTAGGGAATTAAATATTTGTAGTAAAGCTGTTTCAAAACAGAATAGTAAACATGACTCAGGAATTTGTGGGGCAAATAGGAAGATGTAGACAGGGAGGGACACCCAGAGGGTTTCAAAGATACTGATTCTATTTCTTCATTCTATTGTGGGTACACATATGTTCTTTTATATGTATATGTATGTACACACACACACACATACAAATACAAACATTATATGTATATATATAAGTGTTTTATATATACATATAAGAATGTATTGGACATAGGAAGAGAAACCATGGAATGAAACTCAGTTGTAATGTCCCAGGAGGAGAAGCAGGGAAATTGTAGTAGAAGCAAAGAAGGAGAGAACAAGCAGTGATGGCAACTGTTGCTAGGCAGTGTAGGATCTGAAATAAAATGAGGCTAATGAGATTGGAACTTAGGAGGTCAGTGGAGGCCTTGGTAAGTGCATTTGCAGTAATAGAGTGGAGGTAGATGCTAGAAAACAATGGCTTGAGTAGTAATAAAAAGCAATGAGTATAGGGAGTTTTTTAAATAAGTAAATGCAAGGAGGAAGATAGGCTGTAATTTGAGGAGAAGGCAAATTTGAAGGCTATTTAAGAGTATTTTATAAAATAACATAATCTGGACTAGACTGTACATAAAAGCATTAAAAATGTTTAAATAGAAATTTACTAATAAAAAATTAATATTCCTCTAAAAACACGTCTCCTGAGAAATCCTTGAATTAAATCGTTTTACATTTAAAATAATTATTTTGTCTAATTTCTAAAACTCTCCAAAGGTTACTTTCTTAATTTTTTGATGCGGTTTATAGCCTTTATGATTGTCTAATTATATTTTCAATGTTCTTTGTCATTTTTAATAAATATGAATTAGACCAATTTGAATCATGATTTACATACATGTTGAGCAGGCATTACAGAAATTATTCATTAAGGGGACAACATATTCCTTCACTTTTCATACTGGGCAATTTAGTCATCGCTGTAACAAATTGTAGACAAATTTTGATGATTAAGTGAAATAGTAACTGGATACTCTTGCCCGACTATATATGTGAATATTCCGTTGAAAAAGGAACATTAGTTTTAAAATTACAAACAAGCCAAACAACTTGAGATTTCCATGAAAGATGTCCTGGCTAGCGTGCATAAGGTTAGGCCAGCAATAAGAGATGATGTTGCTGATTTTAGCAGTGACATAAATCTTAGTATAGGAGAGTAGCATGGAAGTGGATAAATGCTATTTACTTTAATGACAGGCAAAATTTTCTAACTGTAACAACATGCTCAATAAATTCACTACTGTAATACCAAAGGAGAGTTGAAAAATGTATTACATTTCTATTTTTTCTCCTCAGAGATACATATTTTTGTTCTGTTTCTATGGCAACATCAATGCGGTGACTAAAACTTTAACTCCTTTTTAGACTCCCTGACGGCTTCACACAGCTCCTAAACCTGACCCAGCTCTACCTGAATGACGCCTTTCTTGAATTTCTTCCAGCCAATTTTGGAAGGTAAGAATAAGAAATTTAAATTAGGCAATTATATTTCACCTTAGGTATGTGCTTTACCAGTGCCAGTTGATGAGACTTCAAAAGTGACAGTTGTGATTAAAGATAGGCCTCATTATTATTCAATAAATGAAACTCTGTTAATTAATGAAACTTTTGCAAAAAAATAAAAGTAAAATTAGGCCTTTACATGACATTAATAGTCAAATAAATTCTAGATGAATTAAAGAGTTGAATATAAAAAAAATAAAGGCAGAAATTATCTGGGGGAAAAAAAGGAGATGAATATTTATGGCTCTTTTGTTGAGAAATACCTTTATAGGCATAGAAGCAAAGAAAAATATCATAAATGGATAGATATGATGACCTAAATACTTTTAACATAAAGTATCAGAAAATCAAAGATATAAGGTAAAACAATAAATTGAAAAAATAGTTTCATTATATATGAAAAACAAATTGTATATATTTAACATAGAAAGAATTCTTACATATAAACATGAAAGCAAAGATTTTAGAGAAAACTGGTCGAATTACAAGAAAAAACAATTCATAATAACATATATAAATGGCTGGGGAACACATAAAAAATGTCTATCTTCACAAATAATAAATATAATACAAGTTAAAATAATAAAAGACCTTTATGTTCCAACATACTGCAAAACCTTTTTTTTAGAGTATAAGAACAGAGATGATGTCATGCCCTCTGATAGGACTGCAGAATGTTATGACCTTCATGCAGGGCAGTATGCCTTTAAAACCTTTGAAAATATTTACAACCGTTGCCTTTGTGAATCATTTCTAGAAATGTCTATTGCCATTGTCAGATATCCCACTAGGATTTATGGACAAGTTTATTGTTATTTACGATGTGAAAAAAGTGTAATCACACATCTGTCTAGGATATTGGTTAAATATATTATGGTTCATCTATATGATAATACTATATAATAACAATATTATCTTAAGGAAGTATTTTTTAAAATTCTTAAGATGTTTCCAATATGAATATGACTCTGTATGAAATAAAAGACTGCATCTTAGAAGTAAAATTATGAATAATTTTTCTTGTCATCTTGACATGTTTTTCAATATTTTTCAGGTGTTCTACAATGAACTTTTTTGTGCAAAAGATATATCTCAATAGCTAGGACATTTTTAAGTTTACTGTCAACTGCATTTATGTAAATGATCGTCTTTGAAATTGTTCAAATAATAGACCAAGTATAGCTTGACACCAATCTGTTGACTGAAGCTCGCACAGGACATTCAGAACTCAGTTGAATAATGAAGTCACTTAACATGTGACAGCCTCCATTTACATACTGAGAGCACATCAACATTTCCCAGGTTCCTTTACTTTTGCAGATCATGCCATCACAACACTTACGAACAGCATATACTTGAGCAGTTTTAAAATTCACAGAGCGTCCAAAGAGCATTGCTTGGCTTCTAAATGAATTGGCATTTCATCAGTCATCCATAGAAACTAGCCTGGCCTTTCTGCTTCTGAACACAGCCTTACAATACACTTTGGATTTATCAAATCAGAAAATATTTAATTATTATCTTAAGATACATTTTTTTCTTGAACTTTTATCAGTTCTCTGTAAGTAGTCCTAATGTGAGAAAAAGATTTGGGCAAGTGAAAAACATAATACCAATACCTAAACCATTTGAAAATAGAATTTAATTTTGAATAAATTGCCTACAAAAAATATGCTCTATTTTATTATTGTAATCTAAAAAGGTCTTTAACCTTCAACTGGATAGTTTAACAAGAGGACACTTAAAATTCCTTTTAAAACCTGAGATTCTGTGCTCCTAAAAGCCAAAATCAGTACAAAATATCCTACTAGTACAATTGTTGACAAGATTTGAGACATGCAAATGTTTAAGAAATCTCCTTTACTAGCAATATACTCATGCTGTGAAGAACTGAATCACTTTATTTCATATACAGATTAATCGTTGTAAGATTAAAAGTAAATAAAAAGCTTGATAGGAGGCAAAAAAAAAGAAAGGGAAAGATACCTACACGAAAACCTAAACGTACAGTAAATATGGGAGACGTAGATGAAAAACTTCAAATAGTAAAATGTTTCCCAAAACATGAAGAATTCAGAGAATCCAATTAATATCTATTCTAAAGTAGCTTCATCTGGGTACATTTTAATGTTCAATATGGACATGAATAACAATAGTGTGTCCTAGACTGCAAAACTTAACAAGTAACTAAGTGTGAAATGCATTCCTAATCACAAATGTTACTCAAGCAACAGAAACTATGAATACCTCTCATTTCTTTTCACGTGATTTCCCCAACCCCAGCATTGTCACGGGACAGATGATGTGACAGATTTTTAAATGCGTAACCTTTTCATAAATGTTAAAATATGCACCTGAGAGTCAGTGAAATATGGTATATTGCAGCACTTCTCCCATTGTGTAAGTGATGAAAATAATAATAGCCAATTCTTATTAAAACTTGTGATATACCAGAAATTATTCTTTACATGTATTACATTATTTAATGTTCCAAACCATATAAATTTGATACTGCTGTCACACACTTATGGATAAGGAAATTGAATTAAGAGAGGTTAATTAATTTGCCCAGTGTCAGAGAGGCAGAGTATGAAAGTTTGGATTTCACCCAGGTTTGTCTTCCTAACAAAGTCCCATTTTTTTAACTCTATGCCATAGTATTTGCTTTTTGGTTTATTTATAATCTCTTGAGAGAAATTATTGCCATATTCCAGTGAACACAGCATCTGGTATTTAGTATACATTCAATTATCTATTGAATGCATAAAATTAAACAACAAATATGTTTGCATAAAACATACGAAATTTAGAAGGCCAGAATCCAAAGATATCTTTAAAATATCTCAGTTAATTTTAGGAAAACGATATTTGTCATTGCCCAGTATTGATGTAACCCTACTCATAATCAATATGTATATTTCTTTAAAATCTATAACCATAGTAAAAAAAAATATTTGGACATAGCTGTTTGAATAGTGATAATGATAGTTTACCATAGTAAAATTTATTTTTATTTTAATTTTTAATTATTTTGGGTACATATAGTTGTATATATTTATGAGGTACATGCAATATTTTAGTACAGACATACAATGTGTAATGATCAAATCAGGGTAATTGGGGCATCCATCACTTCAAGCTTTTATCATTTCTTTGTGTTAGAAATATTCCAATTCTACTTTTTTAGTTATTTTTAAATATACATTATTGTTAACCATAGACACCTAATAGTGCTACCAAATACTAGATCTTATTCAATAATTTTTTAGACAGAAATACTAAGAGGAAATTTTTAAAATTCATTTCTGTAGACTTGTCAAATTGCGGATCTTGGAGTTAAGAGAAAATCACTTGAAAACTCTACCAAAGTAAGTGACTGTGTATTTTCTGAATTTTGAACTGTGATTTTTTTCACTAGTAAGAAAAATAACTACTTTTATTTTATCTGTGTTTTGGCACTTTAATTGAGTTAATTTATCTACACATTTTTCCTAAAGGCCAAAAATTATGGTATACTGTAAAAAATTCATATTACATGAGAATGTATTCTGTTTTATAAAACTGTAATTACAGATAAAGGTGGAAACAGTTCACTTAAGTTTCTTCTCGTGGCTGAAGATACATGCCAGAAAATTATCGCACTAAAACATATGAAATTGTCATTCTTATAGCTAAAAACAATAGTGCCACAAGGTTCAACCTAATAAGATGCTTAATTCTTCAAGTTAATTTATGGATTGTAGTATATCTTTCAGTTTTTAAATCAAGAATATGCCAGAAATTTTTAGGAAAAAAGATTAAAAGTTTTCAAGAGATCGTAAAGTAGTTTAGCTAAAAGTTATATATTCTTGCAAATTGTTCATTTTTACTAGTCTATTTAAAATTTGGCTTATATAAAAATATAGGATATTTTAAAGTAAAAACTGATCCCTAAAATTTTATGCAATGTTTACCATAATAAAATGCTTTGTTTCACCCAGCTTTGCCTTATTCATGTGTAACAATAGAATTTTGTGTTTTACAGAGTTAACTATATTTGAAAGTCAAAATGGGATTTTACTCAATTAAATCAGTATGACTGGTATATGTTATGATGAAAATATTTAAAGTACTATGTTGCTATTATCACCCTTCTGCAGTATTATAGAAAAATATTGAGTACAGTGACTAATTTTTTAAACATTTCAGTAGTACTTAGATTCATCTGCTGGA
This sequence comes from Symphalangus syndactylus, assembly GCF_028878055.3. Lineage (NCBI taxonomy): Eukaryota > Metazoa > Chordata > Mammalia > Primates > Hylobatidae > Symphalangus > Symphalangus syndactylus. The sequence goes on from NC_072441.2 coordinate 24,081,756, forward strand.
CCAAAATGTAACCTTATTTTTTACTTATTAAATCCTTTTCCTAAGCAAACTGGATTGACTAATATTTCAACAACTTACCTTCAAGTGCATTTTATGTACGATATTGTGTATTACAATTGTCATTGCAATGTAATGCCACAATTATGAAAATAACTTTCAATAATGATATGGATTTAATTTGAATATATACATAAAGATAAAACACCTACTTAATCGGCCCTAAGAGAAGACAAGGAGAGAGCATAGAAGTGAGGAAACATCTGCATGTTTCACCATCCTGCACTTTTGAATTATGCCTTTCTCTAAGCTAAAGCACTGGGTATGGGCCTAACCCAGGGGACCCCTCCCAGGTTGGGTGCATAAACTGGTGGAAATACGGTTGAGGGTGTTCATTGTTCAAGTGGAAATTTCCTGCAAATGCAGCTAGTGCCACTGAGTCCATCCCTCATGCTTTTGTCTGCCACATTTAAAGTAAGTGGAAACATTGCCAACTGAAAGCTAAACCAAGATAGAAAAGCAGTTGTCCCCTTCACCTAAATATATACATTTAGGTCAAGGAAAAAGTATTGAGTATGCAGAGGAGAATCCTTTTCCCTCTGTTCTCAAATAATGGCTTTCATTTGAAGTACAAAGTAAACCTGACATAGGTTGTTAGCTTTTTAAATATATGCCTTTAAATACGAATCTTAAATATATATCTTTAAATATGAATCTTAAATATAAATTAAAACCTGATATAGATTGATAATGTGGAGTTTATATGAAATAGTTGTGTGAATAAATCAGAGTGATGAGGAACAATAATAACAACAATAATTGTGCAGGCTTTGAGATTGTGGCCCAGTATTAAACAGAATTAAATTAAGTAGAATAATATGCATAAACCAATTTGGACATAGAAAAATGTTGTAAAGACATATTAGGACTGATGTCGAGTCTCTTTGATAGACTCATACATATATAACTTATATAGCTGTTACAGCTTTTATGTTTTAAGAAACATTTTCAAAGTTACTTGCAATCTAGTGTGTTCATTTTATAACTCACAGGCCAAAATCTAAAGAACCAAATTCAGGCATAAAATATAGATAACTTTAGTTTTGGGTCTATAGAATGAGAACTGCAGAAAGAAATTCTTCTTTGAATAAAAATAAACTTCGTTTTCACTATGTATTATACCTTTTGATCGCCAGTCTATATCTCATGTAACTTAAAGCTACATGAGAGCATTATAGTAGCATTTATTTTGCACGCCCAATAAAAATAAAGGTAAAAACATAGTTTTAGGAAAAACAATTTTAGTTTAACAATAACTATTCTGAGAAGAGATAACTCATGATTTCCTTAGGGATACAAACAAGATGTTGGATCGTTAGTTCTTTTCTCTTCTTTTCATCTTTTAAGTTTATATGCTTAGCAATCTGTGCAAAATGTGAATGTGTGCAAGAATTATAATATAACATACATTAAGATGTACATCCTTTAAGCAAACTGATGGAGACACTTAGATGTATGCAAATTCTAGGATAATTTTTTTCAGTTACAGAAACAAATTAGTATTGTAAGTTTCCTTATAATGTTTATGATCATTCCTCTAGATACATCAAGGAGTAATAAAATTAAGTCCTTTGGATATGCATTTGCCTAAAACTCATTGAAAGTCAAGTCTTGATTATTTGTAATAATAGAAGACAGTGAACTTCTGAAAATAACTAGATTGCCAAAAGGAAAAATTTTTAGATTATATGATACAGTGTTTCCTTACACAAGAATTATCTTCCTAACTGTGTTTTTTGAGGGATAGTCAGAAAATGTGTAAATGGTAGAGAGAATTCAAATGAATGTTAAATGTCAAGGGAAAACCAAGCCTTTGTTTGCTTATTTGTTTGCTTATTTATTCCTTACCTCATTTGTCTGTGTAAGAGTATCTCAGGGTTAGGGATTGAAGAGAAGCTAGATTCTCGGTGATGCTGTCTCAGGGTGTCTCCTGAGGCTTGAATGGGCCAGGGTTTGCCTCAAACCTCACTCAAGTGGTGGTTGGCAAATGGGTTTCTCACCGGTGATAGACTGGAAGCTTTCCATTCTTTTCCTATGGAAGCTCACGTGTGCTTCTCTATAGGGCTACTCTCAATGTGGCTGCTTGCTTCTTTCTGAGCAAGTGATTTGAGAGAGAGTGCGCATCTAAGACAGAAGCCTTGGTGTTTTTATAATCTAATCTCAGAAGTGATATACTATGATGTCTACCATATGCTATTCATCACAGAGACCAAATGTGGACCATTTCTTCCAAAGTATGGAAGAAAACAACGTTAAGACTATAAATACCAGGAGACAGGGATTCATGGAGTCCACTGTAGAGGTTCCTACCACAGGTCTGGTTCTCAGCATTGCTAGTCTAGAAATTCAGTGCTGACATATACTAGATGCATCAGATGCAGGAGGCCGACGCACACAAATCAAAGGCACAGGGGATTTTATGTCAGCACAACACACTCTGTTTTCCAGAACTCCAGCTATGTTGGTGTTCCTCTTGAACAAAACAAGTGTGTTTCCATTTTGGAGGCTTTACACTGTCTAGAATTTTCTTTCCACACATCTTTGCATTGTTAGGTCTTCCTTATGATTCATGTCTCTCTTCAGATACTGCCTCCTCAGGGGCCTTCCCCAATTATGTCATATAAGATAGTCTCCCTTCTTCTTTATAGCACTTCATTATTGTGTTTGATTTTCGTCATAGCACTTACCCTTCTCTATTCGATTTCGACTCTTTGTTGACTTGGAGATTATCTCCGCAAGACAGTGTAAGCATCATTACTGAGAGGTTGTTTCCACTCGGCCACTGCGGACTCTCCAGTGCCTTAAACACGGTAGACATTCCAAACCAGAATGCTGAGCTATGGATTCACAATGACAAGTATCTGTCATGTGACCTGGACATTTTGCGTCACTCGATTATTTTTCTCCCTAGAAAATTATATGGGAAGCCCAACATTATAATCAGATTAGTCTTGGAGAGCGCATGAAGTCAGACAAGGACAAATGATTGGGCTCAATAGCTGATAGCCCAGACTTGGATTTTATAACCCTACACACATTTTCTCTCTCTCCAGATGGTTTCAAGCTGGGCATAACAGTTAAGACATGACAGGGAGAAAAATAACTTCATATCATTAATATTTATAATAACTAAATAAAATACGAAAATAGTATAACATCTTTGCTTTTTATTAAAATGTGTCATATTTCATCAAGAAACAAGATATATGTCAAGATAAAAATGAAGGGATAAAAACAATTTTTTAAATGAAATTTAGAAATATTTTCCACAGAAGTAACATAACATCATATAAATGGTTGGTAATAATAGTGGGTTTTAACTTTAAATAAAACTCTTCCATATGATGAGAATAATTTTTCTAATACCCTAAAGTTAAAATAAGGCCTCATTCATTAATAATTTATCAAGGCCATGACTAACTTTGTTTCAACTAGAGTTAAAATATATTATGTAAATGCATGTGTTAATTATGAACTATGAAGTAATATGAAGAAAAAGAAACATAAATTAAGGTAACATAAATATTCATGTCTCCTGATGCACAAGGCATGAAGCATGATACCTCACTTTGCTGTCATAAACACTTCCTAAGAGAGGAATGTTTCGAATATATTCCAACAGAATTACTGGGGCAATATCAGTAAATACAGTAAAACCTGATGAACATATTCAAAATTGGGCAAGTGGATGGATTTGGTAGATGAAGAATGCTAAGAGTTGTTGGAAGAAGTTCTAAGTGGAAAGATAAATCTGAAGTAGTGACAGTATCTTTTGGGTCAGTGACCCTTCTGAGAATCTGAAAAAAGCTATGGAATATAGAAAAGTATTAATTCTAAAATGCAAGTTGTATCTATTTTCAGTATATGAATAACCTATTGTGAATATACATGTTCTTATTTTCACCTAGAAGTAGACTATTTTGCCTTTTCTGTAACATAAGCCACATCAAAACACCTAGTATCGGCCAGGAGCAGTGGTTCACATCTGTAATCCCAGCACTCTGGGAGACCAAGGCAGGCAGATCACTTGAGGTCAGGAGTTTGAGACCAGCCTGGCCAACATGGTGAAATCCCGTCTCTACTGAAAATGCAAAAAGTAACCAGGCATGGTGGCATATACCTGTAACCCCAGCTACTCGAGAGGCTGAGGCAACTGAATCGCTTGAACCTGGGAGGCGGAGGTTGCAGAGATCATGCCACTGAACTCCAGCCTGGGCAACAGAGTAAGACTCCATCTGAAAAAAAAAAAAAAAAAACCCAGTATAGAGCACCAAAAAGAGGGCCCTCCCGATTTTAGGGATCAAATTTGTCAAATGGATAATTTTAGTCACATAACCGTTTCTAGTATGTTCATTGAAGAAGATTTTTTTAAGACGAGAATATTTTATTGAGTAAATTTTATTTTGGGTTGTTAATAGGATTAGATTTCATTATCATCTGTGAAGTTTTTTAATTTCTCATAGTAGAAATTATTAAGGAATTATTTAAGAGAAAGATTCTCCCAAGTACAAGCATAAATGATACTTTTAAACTACTAAACTATGTATGCTAGATATCTCGTAAATGGTGTATCTATTATTTATATGATTTTATCCCTCAGGCATCATTGCTTTTATTAAGTGACTTTGCCCCTGAAAACAGAGGTTCAGGAACTCTGTAGTACCACCTTTGTGAATACCCAAGGACGTGTACACAACACAAATATACTCACAGAAGATGCCAGTACCTTAAAACTTAACTGGACATACTCTTCCAAAAAGATTCACTTTAAATTACATACGTAAATTAAAACCAGAGCTACACCGACAGCTGCACACTGTTAAGGAAAGGTATTAGATCATGAAAGTCGAAAAAGACTAAGGGACTATTACAGATTCAAGAAGACTAAAGAGACTAAAAGAAATGTCATTCTGAACTGGTTCTTTTGCTATAGAGGACATTTTTGAGACAACTGACAAAATTTGGGTTTGAAGATGAGATGGTAGTAATGTATCACTATTAATTTCCTCATTTGGTTGGTTGTATTTTGATTGTGTAGAATGTTTGTGTGTAGGAAATACCGAAGTATTTGGGAGGATGGGACACCAGATTAGCGCTTTACTCTCAAGTAATTCAGAAAAACATGATTTTTAGTTTTTAAACATTTTTGTAATTTTATAACTATTTCAACACAGAAGTCACTCTATTTTTTATTGTGTTCTTCGATTTCCTTTTTAATTTTTTATCGTGGTAAGACTACTTAACATGAGATCTACCCTCTTAACAAGCTTTTAAGCATACAATACAGTATTGTTAGCCATAGGTACAATGTTGGACAGCAGACGTCTGCAACTCATTCATCTTGTATAACTGAAACTTTATGCCAATTGAACAACTCCCCATTCCCTCCTCCCCTCAGCCCCTGGCAGCCATCGTTTGATGCTGTTTCTGTGAGTCTGACCATTTTAGATACCTTGTGTAAGTGGAACGTGCAGGATTTGTCCTTCTGTGGCTAGCCTATGCCACTTAGCAGATTCACCCATGTTGTCACATATGGCAGGATTTCCTTCTTTGTTAAGGTAGAATAATATTCCGCTGTATACATACATACCACATTCTCTGTATTCGTTCATCTGTTGTTGGACATTTAAGTTGATTCCATATCTTGGCTACTGTGAATAATGATGCAATGAACACGGGAGTGCAGACATCTCTTCAAGGTCCCGGGGTCAATTCCTTTGGATATACATTTAGAAGTGGGATTGCTGCATCATATGGTAGTTCTGTTTTAAATGTTTTCAGGAAACTATTCACTATATTTTACCATACTGTTTTCCATAGGAGCTGTACCATTTTCCAATGTAACAAAGGGAACATAAAAATAAATGTGTTCTAGAAATATATTTTCAAAGATAAATTCCTTAAAAATAAAGAGAAAAGCACTTTCAACACAGATAAAATTATTAACTGTATGAAATATTTGTCAATACATAGGTTAAGAGAAGAATTTGCACTTCCGTACTAAAATGCTAAGGCCGTGAGGCCTATAGTTCTAGCACTTTGGGAGGCCAAGGTGGGAGAATCACTTGAGCCCGAGAGTTTGAGACCAGCCTAGGCAACAGAGCGAGGCCCTGTCTCTACAAAAATTTTAAAAAATTAGCTGGGATTGGTGGTGTGTGCCTGTATTCCCAGCTACAAGGGAGGCTGAAGTGGGAGGATCACTTGAGCAAAGGAGGTAGAGATTGCAGTGAGCTCTAATCATGCCACTGCACTCCAGCCTGGGCAACAAAGTGAGACCCGCTCTCAAATAAACAAATAAAATGCTTAAATATGTGTAAAACTCAGCGTTTTAGAAGTAAAGGTTCTATGTATGTGAGTAATATATGCACTGTGTATTTTTTTTCCTAACCTGAATGGCAATAAGTGCTACATATTTATAATTAGCACTCAAATTTCTAAACTATTCATTTCCAAATACAGTGTTTTTATTTTCCATATAAGTTCATTTATTCTTTTTTAATAAGATTACTCCATAGACAGGCTTATCTAAAATATAATAGATTTGCTATGTTTTCTTTTTCTAAAATTCTTCCTTCCTTTGTTATCTAGTTTACTAGCAGTTATTATCAAAATAATGAAGAAAGCTCATAGATTAATATGTATTCTTAACTGGACAGGTGTGACGAAGTCGTGTTTCCATTCTCATTTCAGTGTCCTATTAATGAATTTATCTCGCTTGGCATTATGCTACCCTACTAGCTATTTTAATGAAATACATCAATAGGTTCCTTAGTGCCATTGTAATGAAAATTCCATTGTCAGGGACAGCTTACAGAATGGCTTTTTGATGTTTCTGTTAACTCTGTATTTGTAATTCTGTTTTGTAACTGTAATATATAATTGGATACTGTGTGATTGTGTAATCATACTACCTTATGCTTTTACAGATTTATATCAATTTACAAGGTACAGTGTTTTTGCTGAACCCATGGTACCATGCTCCTCAGGATTATCTTTATGAAAACCCCCAGTTTGACAGCTAACTAACCAAGGGAACCACATTAGTGCCCTCTGCTTTTAGAGAATTATACATAGAAATAGATATTTTCTTTACATCTTCTCACTTGGTGCTATATTTTCAATTCAAATAAAATAAGTGGATAATTATGACATTCTATATTCAAGAGTATTCTATAATTATAATGCATTATAACAAAGTAATTATTAGAGTCACTTCTAAAATATCAAACATATGCTTTCCATAGCCTCACAAAGGAAACACTGAGTTCTGCCTTGTGAACTAATTGTGTTTATTTTTAAACTTATACTCTCAACACAAAATTAAGAATGATAATATTATGGCTAGCTAAGGATGTGTCGACAATGGGAGGAGCTTGGAAAAGGTCACAAAAGCCAAGTAACACCATGGTATTCAAATTGCTCTTCTCAGACTACTTCAAACAATAGCTACTCTGATCCCTGACGATGAGTTTACCAAAAGATAAAACCTGCCTGCAGTAACAGTGAGGCTGAAAGCACTCAGCTTCAGTTTTATAAGATCTCGGAGGCTTAGTCTCTAGTGGAACAATTAGCCCACACTCTGACTTCTGTTTCGCTGAGAAGAGCTGTAAAGTACTTGAGTGGGAATGTACTTTGCAGTCAAAAGGCCCTTGTTGCTTGTTTATGAGTTATTTACCTTCTCTGAATCTCAATGTCCTTATTTGTAAAGAGTGCTGGATATCATTACCTCTTTTAAGCTGGGAAATATATTTTGGGTAACAGTTGATGAAAATAAGTCTTATTATCATTTAGACCCAGGAAAAATTTTAAATAAATTTAGTATACACTGGCACTTAGAAAATCTGGGTGTGTGCAAGAAAAGATTGGCATGAGTTCTAGATATTTTTCATTTTATCTCATAAAAATATCTTTATTATAAATGAAATAATGTTATTTTTAGTTTTTTTATAATAAATTCCTAAAAATAATGTGTGATGCTAACGTGCCTTTCTTACTTCACCAGCAGTACTCTAATGAAAACTTACACAATTCATTTTCTGTCATTCTCAATAAAAAATATAGAAAATGTTTAACTAAGTGATCTAGTTATTGATTCTTCATGAGTTTTTGCTTTTAAAATTGGTAGCTTCTTTAGGCAAATATTGAACTTAGCAACTAAATCACGTGATAGAAATTGACACTCAACAAGGATTAGGAAAGGCATACATCCATTGTTTGTATCTTCCTGTATCTTATAAATTCATTCTTGTGGATTTTTGTTATATCCTTTATGGTCTCTAAATAAATGTAGTATCTTTCCTAAATGAATGTTCTGAAACATTATACTAATACTGACTTTTGTCTCAGTGTCTCAGGCCAGAAAATACACAAACAACCTAGTTAACAGATATATTCCTGTGGCCTCAGGTACTACCTCTGTACTGATGAGCAGAAGACATTTATTTCCAACCTGAACTTTTTACCTGAATTCCAATTCCATATTCCAATTGCCAATCTCAAATGGAATATTCACCATATGTTAACATGGAAATCATCCTCATTGCTCTTTTCCACCCACCACCCCATAACAAAACCAAACTCGGTTAAACCAAATCAAACAGAAATCCTGTTTCTTATTATACACTGCCTAATGACAGCACTACCCACAGAATCACAGAAGGTAGAACTATCCATCACATTTTCCTCTCCTACTAGCCCCAAATCATTAGCCATCAACTTATGTCACATCTGAGCATTCTTCTTCCCATGTTGTTGCCCTACTTGAGTTTCTTAATAACGCTTGCCTGTGCCTTCAACAATTCCTCCCCCTTCTCATCTCTACCATTGGAATACATCTTCCTTATTGCTGTCAGAGCTTTCTTATTGAAACATACCAAGGCACATGTCAATTTGAAAGCACAGAATGACTGCTCACAGCTTTCAGAAGACAAAATGTCAAGAATTGTCATAGCTTGAAGTCAACACTTCTACTTCATTGCCTCCCAACACTTTCACAACCTCATGAGGTTTCTGCTACATCCAATATACAATGCACCTTTCTATCTCTAAGCATCTTTCTTGAGACATTCCCTTTTTCTGTCTGAAAAACTTCAAATTATCCCTTACCTTTCCCACCACTCTTGCCATGAAATTAGCCATAGATTTTGCATTCTGAGTGGCAGCTTAGAAATTCTTCTTGAGTTTTAGCAAGGCAAAGTTTCCATGGGAATTTGGATCTAATTATAGTTTTACTCAGAAATATAATAAGCTTAATTCTGTGAGGCTTTTTTTGTTATCTTGAATATATTATCTGAAGCTTTAACTCCATGGTTCAACTGTCAAGTAAGCAACTGGGGAGCAGTGTGCTTTTCCTACCCAACTGCAGATTTTGGAATGGCACAGTCTCCGCAACAGTGGACACGTAACAGGTATTGAGGGACTGACTTTTGCCGGGCTCTCTTCTATGATATTTTGGTAGGTGCAAAAAAAAATTAAAAACAACCCTGAATTTCATCAGATATATTTTATTATAGCATCTTGAAAGATTTCCCTACCACCTATGCTTTGATTTTTACTTTTATAAAGGACCCTTCATGTGTAAACAACAAACTACCCCATTATTGCTAGTTGGTTCAGTAAGACACACTAAAACCGCTGAAATGTATCTAACTCTCCATAGATTTTCTGCTTTCTTCAGGTCTCCTGTCTCCTCTCTACTCAAGTCAGGGTTATTTCAGGTCTTTCGATATGCAAAATACATCTTTAAAAAGCTCGCTTTTCTGTCGAACAGATGCAAGGGGGAATATTTCTAAATTGCTATAGTTTGCCACAGTTTCTGTGACATTTAAGATAAGTGGCTGAGCAATATTAAAAATAAAAATTCACATAAGAAATTAACTTCATGATATTAATATTTTCTTTTGGTAATATGAGGTTATAATTTGTCCTTTCGTGGATTTTTACAAAATCATTTTCTTACCAAACTAATTTTTCCATTGTGTTTAGTTTTATATTATTTATATTGCATATACCCCAAACCTTTACCTAACTACTTTGCATTTCTATTCCTTTTGCTTTAAATTTAACCTTTTCCTGTAACTTTAATAGGACTCCTGTTCACATTTACTACTTAACAGCAAGCTTTTCTAGTTATAAAATAAATGCACTATAATTTTATGAGCAAGATTAGAAATAAAATTAATTAGATTACAAAGCTATGAATCTTACCAAGCATTAGCTGTTTACATTTATGTTCATTCTAAAATGATGGGATAGAAGATCTCACACTATATGAATTGGTTAAAAAGTAGGAGCATTATTCAGGAAATGTTCAGTGGCACTGTAGATAAATGAATTATTTTGTATTTTAATTATAGTAAAATGTCATTAAGGCTATCTATTGGCTCTGGATTATACTGAAATACATCTAAATTAAACATATTTCTAAATGCAAAAACTTCATTTTGCTTAAATGTTTCACTGAATTTTCAGAAGAAAATGGAACAGCATTTCTTATACTAAATATAATCTTAGAGAGCGTCTTTTAAATTATTACTTCCATCTTAAGGGATATACATTGTAAAATATAAAACACATTTTAAAATATATGCATTTTAAAATATATACTTTAGTTTTATAAAAGGAAGACCTAATCTTTACTTAAGAGAGAATATAAAATGAAAAATCTTTGGCTTCCTATTGTTCATACAATAATATCTAAACCCCAAAACATGGCATTCCAGGCTCTTCGCAATCTGACCCCAACTTTTCCTCCTACCACTGCCTACTTAATTCCCTAAATATGACTCCCAAGTTTGTGCCTCTGAAGACATACTGATAAGTTCTCACTTTGTATAATGAACAAGTCAGTTAAAAATAACTTTAATTGATCATGTACCTAATATGTGTCAGACACTATTCTCGGTGCCAAGGAATCTAACAATTTTCCACTGTTCAATGACTTTTAAGTGTGGTGGAAGGAGACAGATAATAAAATATAAACAAATAAATGAGTAAGATTGGTAACTGCTATGAAGAACACAGGATGATGTTATAGAGAGAGGTGGGTTTTTGAGGGTTCATGGGGAGGTTGGATGATTTGGGGTGGGAGTTGGGTTTTTTTGTTGTTTTTTCTAGGCTGGTCCAGAAAGACCTTTATGAACAGGTCCAGTTTGCATCTAGATTTGAATGGTAGGAATGATGAAGTTGTAAAGAAAGAGAAAGAGCAAAAATAACCAAAGAAACCAAGAAGAAAATCAGGTGTACAAAACTTCTGATGGCAGCAAGCTTGAGATGTCTAAGAAGCACAAGGCCAGAGTAGCTGAACATGCCCAGTGCAAGGTGAAGGAATATGAAAGGACAGTGGGGTAAATTTATGAGCTGCCTTGTGAGCCATGTTGGAAAATTAGGATTGTATTCTGATCGTAATGGGAAGCCATGGGGACTCTGAGCAAAGAAGACATGTGATTTTTGATCTTAGCTTTACAATGAACAGTCTGACTTCTCTAAAGAGAAGGGATTTTAGGGAGGCAACATTGAAAAAGGGACAGCGATCAGGAGATGATTGCAATGGTGAAGATGAGTAATGTTGGTGACTTTGCCTGAGATTGTAGTTATGGAGACAATGAGTGGGAAGATTTGTGATCCATTTTGGAGGTAGGTCCTTGCTGATGGACAGAATACGTGGTGAAAGGAAAAAGTAGGAATCAAGGCACATTTCCAAATTTTGGGTTTAACTAATTGGATATGGTGACACAATTTCCTATATAGAGAAACTTTGAAGAGTAGTGGATGAGGGGAATTGGGAATTTGATATTGGCAATGGAAAGCTTGAGATGTCTATTAAACAATCAACTGTTGGTAGCTAGATACATAAATCATCTGCTCCGGGAGATAGAGAAATAAGTTAAGAGTCATCAGTGTATAGATTATATTTAAAATTATGAAACTCTTTGAAGTTATCAAGGGAGAGAACACAAATAGAGAAGAGATGAGGAGGCAGAATTGAGCTTGGAACATTTATAGTTTGAGCATGGAAAAGGAGCCTATAAAAGATTATGAGAGTGAGCAGCCAGAGAGTTAAGAAGAAAACCAACTGCAGGTGGTGCCATTGAAGTCTGGAAAAAAATGTGAGAGGGAGGAGTCAATTGTACCAAGTGTTACTGAGAAGTCAATTAAGAAGGAAAAAGAAAACTAAGCATTGGCATTAGCAAGATACAGGTCATTGAGAGGAGTTTGATAAGAGCTATTTTAGTAGTGCATTATGTGCAGCCTTATTAGAGTAGTTGAGGAGCAAATAGGGATTAGCAAAAAGAGACAACAAGCACAATTTCTTCCATTTTAACTGCAAGATGCAGCAGTGCAAAGATGTCAGTAACTGGACAGGAACATCGCATCATGAAAAGTACTTTTTAAAGATAGATTTTAGTGGAGCATACTTGCAAGCTGATGAAAATGACCCAGTAGAAAGAAAGGAATTAATGATGCAGAAGAGAAGGGAAGTAATTACCAGAGGAAATGCTTGAAGAGGTGAGGGAATGGGATGTAGAGCACAAATGGAGGAGGCAGCCATAGAAGCAGGGACTCTTCTAACATGGAAACACTGGTGGCCCGGGAGTGGAAAGATAAAAATCTTCTCAACTGATTTCTTTGAGGTTCTCTGTAAAGGATGAAGAGTCATCACCTGAGCAAAAGTAGAAAATATTAGAGATTTGAGGAGACAAGAGACAGCATGAAAGAACTCTGAGAGAGTGGGAAAGTTAATGGACAAGGGTGGTGTCCTAGAATCTTCTGGCCGTGTTCACCACCTATTTGTGATTTAAGATTATACATTTGAAGAAAATCCAGTCAGAAAAGTTAGGCAATCTTCTTCAGAAGGTCAGATACTTTGCAGGCATAGAAGGAGACAGCCAGACAGCTGGAGTTTGCCAAATTAGCCAGATGGAGGAGGAGGGGACAAGGAAACACAGGTTGTTTATGGGATAGTGACTGGGATCTAGAACTACAAAATTTAAGATGGGAGGTAAATGTGAAGATATGAAAAGGTCAGGAAGAAACGTTTTATTTGTCTTTCTTTCCTTTTTGATATACCATAAGTCTTTAAAGTGCAATCCAAATGCTACTCTCTCTACAAAGTGTCTCATGACACCTCAGACAAACAATTATTCTTTTCTCTTTGTTATATTGCCTTTTGTACATTTCTCGATGGGAGCATTTATCACATTATGTTGAATTTGCTGTCTACCAGTATATCCCCAAGAAGACTGTAACTTGTAAAGGGAAAAACTACATATATCTTATTCATTCATCTTTATTTTGGCAACAATGTGGCGCATAAAGAAGGCTTGCAAAGAATGTTTACAGTGTGGTATGAAAGGAAGTGCTTTAGTGCCTAGACTCATGCCAGGCACTTGATGGAATCCTGTGAGTACTTGACTGATTGGCAGGAGCAGAAATGAATAGGAAGTTAAGCTCTGTGATATTTTCTTATACAACAGCTGGCTCTTGATTATTGGAAACTTAATAACTCAAGTACAATGTTCATTGTTTATCTTTCTTCTCATTTCACCTGCATGCCTGTAGCCATTGCATCCATCACTATCCTTGGCGAGAGTTCACTACAGATGCCAAATTGTTTTAGTATCTTTTGCTTTTTTAAAAATGTTGACAGTGTAATAACATGGCTTAAACTGACACTTTCCGGTTATATGTGGACTTTGCTTTCTTAAGTTAGTTAATTGAACATATTATCAATTTTAATTGAAAAAATAAATATCAACTTTTGGTATATTCTTAGGTGATATTTCCTTATAGGAAAATTTGTTACAGTACATTTTAGATGGAATGAATTTCCATAACATTATGAAGAATGAAAATGTGTTTAAAGAAAGAAATGACGAAGAAGTTACAGTGTATCATAAGGCAATGTGGCCTTTTCTAGATTGCCAAATGTTGTTGCCTGGTGAGCACACTGTGTAAAACACTTTGTATCAGAATGTCCATAATGCGATTATAATTGCTATAGGTAGCTTTTACCAAAGCTTCTGTAGCTTACTAAATGTATCCTGCCTGAAAATTTTACAAAATCTTTAAGTCATCCCTGATGCCCAAATGCAGCTACTGTAGATCCTCCTTATAAGGCTGATATTGTGAGAAAAAAAACTAATAAATGATAAATACTATGTTCAAATAATTATTTGATTTATGATCTATCTAAAATTATAAAATAAGCTGTATTTTACTGGAATTCTGTTCTACTTGAGTTCTTAATAAGAAATTAGCACCTTCCATTTGTTTCTCTTTTTCCTTTCTTTGTTTTTTTTTTTATTTCTTTTTTGAGACAGAGTCTCACTCTGTCACCCAGGCTGGAGTGCAATGGCATGGTCTCAGCTTACTGCAACCTCTGCCTCTTGGGTTCAAGCGATTCTCCTGCTTCAGCCTCCCAAGTAGCTGGGACTACAGGCGTGTGCCACCACACCTGGCTAATTTTTGTATTTTTAGTAGAGATGGGGTTTCACCATGTTGGCCACACTGGTCTCAAACTCCTCACCTTGTGATCCGCCCACCTCGACTCCCAAAGTGCTGGGACTACAGGTGTGAGCCACTGCGCCCTGCCCATTTGTTCCTCTTAAATAATTTTAAATAATTTCTGATTGAAAATTTTGCATTTGAAATAAGTTTTAGACTGTTGCAGAAAGAAACATGTGAAAGAGTGTAATCCAAGATGAAGGCAGAGCTACACTGAGCAAATGGTAGGAGAAAATGGGTGAGAAATATGAACTCAGCTGATTTAGGGAAGCAGACAGCTTTTTCCCTTCATAATAACAATGAGAAATCTGAAATCCTTGCTTTGGTTGAAATTCAGTCACTTATATAAATATTTTGTAGTGTTTATATTAAGTATAATGATTAGCATTCAATATTGGTTCATAAGTAAAATTTACTACCTTGGAAAGCCTGGCAGATATTTCACTGACAAAGTTTTGAATAGATGATGCAGAGTCTCATTAAATTATGATTATGTTTGTTAGTCCCAGTTTATCTGCAGAATAAGCATTAAATAAGTAAATCAGCATAGTTCCAACTGTGGCCTGTTTTTTAGTTGAGATCCTTGGATATATTTGAAACAAGGATAATTAACTTCTCTAAAATTTCTTTTATTGTTTTCCATCATATTTTTCCATCTGTAGTTTTAAATAGAAATGCACACTGATTCTTCACCCTTGTATTACTGAACAAGTAAGATGAAACAGGAACATGGAACCAGGCATGGTGGCTGGTCTGTAATCCTAGCACTTTGGGAGGCTGAGGTGGGAAGATCACTTGAGGTCAGGAGTTTGAGACTAGCCTGGACAATGTAGTAAGATCCCATCGCTAAAAAAAAAAAAAAAATTTAAAAATTTGCCAAGCCTTGTGATGTGTGCCTGTGGTCCTAGCTACTTGGGAGGCAAAGGCAGGAGGATTTCTTCAGCCCAGGAGATCAAGGCTGCAATAAGCTAAAATTGTACCATTGCACTCCAGCCTGGGCAACAGAGCAAAACTCTGTCTCTAAATTTAAAGACAGAGAGAGAAGCAGGAATATGAATTTTTTGGTAATGGTAAACTACCTATTTTTAAGCCAACTTACTTAGGGTAACTTGATCCAAGGGGAATCCAGATATCCAGATATCTTTACACTCTCATATAGAATGAAGTTATTACTTGAAAATTATATAGTAAAAATGAGTATTCCTTTGGGGGAAAAACAGCTGTTAGATGAGCTGTTCCAACATTTTAATAGCAAAATTAAAAGTATTAAAATCTAATACAAGTTTTAAAAATATGCCAGCATTTTTAAAAATCAACAGTTCTATGGGTGATTTTTTTAAGTTTACAAAATAAAATCTGGATTCATTTTCCTTAACTTAGCCTTTGGTTCCCTGCCTTTAGCAGAAACATCATGGCCAAGTGGAGGGGAGCTTGCTTTAGATTGCAGCAAACATGATTCCAAATCTTTTTCAACTCTTACTACTTTCATACCTTAGAGCAGGGCATTTAGCCTTTCTGATATGTATTATGTATTTAGGCATTATATGTAATGTGATATATGTATTATACCAATAGTGTCTTTACATGGTTGATGCATGATAAGTGAAAGTGGTTGTTAAGTTTGCAGAGGGAAGGAGTGCAAATGAAGCCAAGAGAAGCTTCTCACAGGTTCTCAACAGTGTAGTAGTCCTTAAGATAAAAATAAATCTAGTTCTTTTAATTGTGATGTTAGGGTGTCCATTTTAGATCTTTCCTGCTTTCTCTTGTGGGCATTTAGTGCTATAAATTTCCCTCTACACACTGCTTTAAATGTGTCCCAGAGATTGTGGTATTGTGGTATGCTGTGTCTTTGTTCTCACTGGTTTCAAAGAACATCTTTATTTCTGGCTTCATTTCATTATGTACCCAGTAGTCATTCAGGAGCAGGTTGTTCAGTTTCCATGTAGTTGAGCAGTTTTGAGTGAGTTTCTTAATCCTGAGTTCTAGTTTGATTGTACTGTGGTCTGAGAGACAGTTTGTTATAATTTCTGTTCTTTTACATTTGCTGAGGAGTGCTTTACTTCCAACTATGTAGCCAATTTTGGAATAAGTGTGATGTGGTGCTGAGAAGAATGCATATTCTGTTGATTTGGGGTGGAGAGTTCTATAGATGTCTATTAGGTCCACTTGGTGCAGAGCTGAGTTCAGTTCCTGGATATCCTTGTTAACTTTCTGTCTCATTGATCTGTCTAATGTTGACAGTGGGGTGTTAAAGTCTCCCGTTATTATTGTATGGGAGTCTAAGTCTCTTTGTAGGTCTCTAAGGACTTACTTTATGAATCTGGGTGCTCCTGTATTGGGTGCATATTTATTGAGGATAGTCAGCTCTTCTTGTTGAATTGATCCCTTTACCATTATGTAATGGCCTTCTTTGTCTCTTTTGATCTTTGTTGGTTTAAAGTCTCTTTTATCAGAGACTAGGATTGCAACCCCTGCCTTTTTTTGCTTTCCATTTGCTTGGTAGATCTTCCTCCATCCCTTTATTTTGAGCCTATGTGTGTCTCTGCATGTGAGATGGGTCTCCTGAATACAGCACACTGATGGGTCTTGACTCTTTATCCAATTTGCCAGTCTGTGTCTTTTAATTGGAGCATTTATCCCATTTACATTTAAGGTTAATATTGTTATGTGTGAATTTCATCCTGTCATTATGATGTTAGCTGGTTATTTTGCTCATTAGTTGATGCAGTTTCTTAAGAGCAAACACATTCAAAAGCTAGCAGAAGGCAAGAAATAACTAAGATCAGAGCAGAACTGAAGGAGATAGAGACACAAAAAACTCTTCAAAAAATCAATGAATCCGGGAGCTGGTTTTTTGAAAAGATCAACAAAATTGATCCACTAGCAAAACTAATAAAGAAGAAAAGAGAGAAGAATCAAATAGGCGCAATAAAAAATGATAAAGAGAATATCACCACCGATCCCACAGAAATACAAACTACCATCAGAGAATACTATAAACACCTCTATGCAAATAAACTAAAAAATCTAGAAGAAATGGATAAATTCCTGGACACATACACCCTCCCGAGACTAAACCAGAAAGAAGTTGAATCCGTGAATAGACCAATAACAGGCTCTGAAATTGAAGCAATAATTAATAGCTTACCAACCAAAAAAAAGTCCAGGACCAGATGGATTCACAGCCGAATTATACCAAAGGTACAAGGAGGAGCTGGTACCATTCCTTCTGAAACTATTCCAATAAATAGAAAAAGAGGGAATCCTCCCTAACTCATTTTATGAGGCCAGCATCATCCTGGCAGAGACACAACCAAAAAAGACAATTTTAGACCAATATCCCTGATGAACATCAATGCAAAAATCCTCAGTAAAATACTGGCAAACCAAATCCAGCAGCACATCAAAAAGCTTATCCACCATGATCAAGTGGGCTTCATCCCTGGGTTGCAAGGCTGGTTCAACATATGCAAATCAATAAGCGTAATCCTGCATATAAACAGAACCAAAGACAAAAACCACATGGTTATCTCAATAGATGCAGAAAAGGCCTTCAACAAAATTCAACAGTCCTTCATGCTAAAAACTCTCAATAAATTAGGTATTGATGAGATGTATCTCAAGATAATAAGAGCTATCTATGACAAACCTACAGCCAATATCATACTGAATGGGCAAAAACTGGAAGCATTCCCTTTGAAAACTGGCACAAGACAGGGATGCCCTCTCTCACTCCTATTCAACATAGTGTTGGAAGTTCTGGCCAGGGCAATCAGGCAGGAGAAGGAAATAAAGGGTATTCAATTAGGAAAAGAGGAAGTCAAATTGTCCATGTTTGCAGATGACATGATTATATATTTAGAAAACCCCATCGTCTCAGCCCAAAATCTCCTTAAGCTGATTAGCAACTTCAGCAAAGTCTCAGGATACAAAATCAATGTACAAAAATCACAAGCATTCTTGTACACCAATAACAGACAAACAGAGAGCCAAATCATGAGTGAACTCCCATTTACAATTGCTTCAAAGAGAATAAAATACCTAGGAATCCAACTTACAAGGGATGTGAAGGACCTCTTCAAGGAGAACTACAAATCACTGCTCAATGAAATAAAAGAGGACACAAACAAATGGAAGAACATTCCATGCACATGGATAGGAAGAATCAATATCGTGAAAATGGCCATACTGCCCAAGGTAATTTATAGATTCAATGCCATCCCCGTCAAGCTACCAATGACTTTCTTCACAGAATTGGAAAAAACTACTTTAAAGTTCGTATGGAGCCAAAAAAGAGCCCGCATTGCCAAGACAATCCTAAGCCAAAAGAACAAAGCTGGAGGCATCACACTACCTGACTTCAAATTACACTACAAGGCTACAGTAACCAAAACAGCATGGTACTGGTACAAAAACAGAGATATAGACAAATGGAACAGAACAGAGCCCTCAGAAGTAATACCACACATCTACAACCATCTGATCTTTGACAAGCCTGACAAAAACAAGAAATGGGGAAAGGATTCCCTATTTAATAAATGGTGCTGGGAAAACTGGCTAGCCATATATAGAAAGCTGAAATCGGATCCCATCCTTACACCTTATACAAAAATTAATTCAAGATGGATTAAAGACTTAAATGTTAGACCTAAAACCATAAAAACCCTACAAGAAAACCTAGGCAATACCATTCAGGACATAGGCGTGGGCAAGGACTTCATGTCTAAAACACCAGAAGCCATGGCAACAAAAGCCAGAATTGACAAATGGGATCTAATTAAACTAAAGAGCTTCTGCGCAGCAAAAGAAACTACCATCAGAGTGAACAGGCAACTTACAGAATGGGAGAAAATTTTTGCAATCTACCCTTCTGACAAAGGGCTAGTATCCAGAATCTACAAAAAACTCAAACAAATTTACAACCTGCACATTATGCACATGTACCCTAGAACTTAAAGTATAATAATAATAAAAAAATAAATCCAGAGAGACAAGGGCCATCCAGGCTACACCAATATTAGCATGCTAGAAGGTCTCTTTCTCTTTTTTCTTTCTTGTTCTTTTTCCTTTCATCCTTTGAGATGGGAATTGTGGCAGGACCTCTGGATTCAAGGTTTACCATTTCTGACCTTGCTTTGCCTGCTTTGCTTCACAGCGGCAGTTACACAGCAGGATCCAGATGACAACTGCTCAGGAAGTCAAAATATTTATATCAGAATCAACTCTTCCTATCCACCAGATTATGAGTCATAAGATATTTGCTCTAAAATGCCCACAGTGCTTGTGCTCATTTTGCATTTCCTGAGTTATCTGACCTCTAGTTCTCAAGGAATGGCCTTTTGAGTCCTTTTATATATCTTGGTAACCTCCTCAATGCCTAGAATCTTGTCTCTAGAGACAAAGAAGTCATTACATAATGATAAAAGGGTCAATTCAACAGGAAGATGTAACAATTGCAAATATATATGAACTCAACAGCAGAGCACCTAAGTGCATAGAGCAAATATTGACAGATCTCAAAGGAGCAATTGACAGCAATACAATAAATTTCATTCCTAATCCCAGGTAACTGATCTGATCAGAAAATGAATGTCACTATTCATAAAGAGAAATAAATTCCCCTGCCACCTCTGCCCAAAAAATTTTGCATGGATCTAGAACCCAAATCTACTGCTTCATATACAACTTATAATGTTGCATGTTTTTGCTGAGTGTGACAAGCTGTGTATCATCTGTATATATGAGAATTATATTAAAAAATGCATTAGAATTGAGAGTCTTGATATTTTTCAGCAAGTAGAATGAAGACTAATTTTAACACATCTCAGTTTGAAAACAGTAAGTACATGCATCACGATTCCTGAAGTTTATTCAACAACTTTTCTAACACATTATTTTGGCATCACACACCTATATAGTAGGCTTACTATATGGGTGGTATCAAAACTTTATTATATTCATTTATGATCCCAAAATCCAATATGCCATTGACAGACAGCTAATTTGAATATTCTTTCTTCCTTTGTCAGGTAGTGAAGATTTTTATTATTAGCTGACCCAAGAGATTTTATTCCCTTTTATTTTGCTCTGATGGCAATTAGCGTTAATGGATTCTGATATATATTTAAGTCCATTTCTTTTGACAAGTGTAAATTAATCACATGTGGGGAAGCTTTTCTTAGCTAAATTGTATAAATTTAAATGTTAACCTTTGTGTAAAGGTAATGCTTTTGTTAAGAGCTAACAAAGTTGAGAAAGAAACAAGGAATTCAAAATAGTGAAAAAAAGTTTCTTTAAATGACAGTATGATATGTTCATTTTGACCCATTTTAAAACCAACAAGAAAACTTTCCTAGAGAACCTACTCAAATTATTTAACTTAGGTTTTAATAATATGTGTTAATATTTGTAGAAATTATATTAATCTTTTAGTATTAGTAAGTTAAAGTGAACTAAGTGATGTGATTTACACTGAATATCTCTATTTCTACTACAGCCAACTTATGAGCTCAATTCTCTTTTTTTTCCAGTGGTTTCCAAAATTCCCAAAATTTAATTCACCATTCTATTCCTATTATATATTGTTTTGTTTATGCACATATCAATACTCTCATCAGGGTTTTTGTTTTTATTTGTTGTTTTTTAAACTTTTAAAAGTTTACTGCTAGCTGAAATACATTCTGTGTTGAATTCTATTTTCCTAAAGAGTCAGCTGGCATTGTATTTTTTGTTTGTATCATTTTTTTCCATGTTGCTTGGAGAATCTCTTCACCTCATCATTTCTCAGTGCTTTATACCTGCCAGATACTAGACTAACGTACTTTATATGTATTAA
Source organism: Symphalangus syndactylus (assembly GCF_028878055.3). Classification (NCBI taxonomy): domain Eukaryota; kingdom Metazoa; phylum Chordata; class Mammalia; order Primates; family Hylobatidae; genus Symphalangus; species Symphalangus syndactylus. The sequence goes on from NC_072441.2 coordinate 24,103,153, forward strand.
TACTTTAAATTCACAAAGTATCATTATAATATAGGTACCATTATCAGTTCCCACTGTATAGATGAGGAAAAAAAGACTTAAAGAGACTGAGCAACGTGACCAATATTGCACAATCCTTAAAGCTGGATTAGGGATTCAAAGACAGATCTGTCTTACTTATAAATCTGAGTAGAAACAATAATGAGTGACAGTTATATTCTTTGCTAACCATATGGCCATACTATGTACACTTAGCAAATCTGAGGCCTAATATATACTAGAATGAATAAGAATATTTTATAAGATGATTGGAAATAAAATGAGTAGATTAATATCAATAGGTTTTTTCATTCTAGAAAAAAAGCATTGATGAAAGAAACAGAAATAAATATTCCATTCACTAGAGCAACAAAACGTATGTGATATTTAGGAATAAGTTTTACAAGGAAGGCATATGCTTCTGAAATAAAACTATAAATTCTTACTGAAGGACATAAAAGAAGATTTGAATAAATGAAAAGACATATATAACTTCTTATATGGAAAGATTTAATATCATAAAAGTGTTATCTCTTCCCAAGTTATTCATGAATGAAGTTAAATATTTGTCTAACCAACTTTCGTTAGAATTCCAAAGGCTTTTAATTAAATGAAATAATCTTAGAGTTTGTAGGAGACAAAATACATTATAGGTTATATATTTGGGTCACTTGAGGCTCAGGTCAAGGAGAGAAGTAAGTGAAAGAGTGTGAGAAAGAGGAAGAAAGCACTCTCATTTTATAAGTACAATTGTAAAAATTAAAATTACAATGAAAAAGCATATATGAAATAATCAGTTATAAATTTATGAAAGCTATATTTTAATGTTATGTATATACAAAGCATTTTTAAATAGAAAAGTTGAAAAGGACTGCCATTTAATTACTTCAATTGCTATTGGCAATTTATAAATTTTTGCATTCTTATCTGCCACATCATTAATAACATTCATATTTTTCTAGATAATGTTCACGGATAATGTTCTTTAGATAAATTCAGCAAATGGTATTCTTAAACAATTTAGCAGACACAACGTAATATGACCTTGTATCAACATATTGATTTAGAAAAATGAGAATGTTAGTGAAAAATATTGCAGTGGTGACAAAAGAATCTCAAATACTTTTTAATGGATTTTGACTCCTAAAGAGTAACAGATTCAATCTACATTTTGAGTCCTGCTGAATGTGACAAGCAATTTAACAAGTCCAGCCTACAGAGACATAGGAGCAGAAATCAGACCAAAAAGGAGTAACCTCGCAAACAGATCTGATAAAAGTTGAGTTCATCCATGGAGGTAGAAAATCAAGTTCAACTAGAAATACCATTTGACCCAGCCATCCCATTACTGGGTATATACCCAAAGGACTATAAATCATGCTGCTATAAAGACACATGCACACGTATGTTTATTGCGGCACTATTCACAATAGCAAAGACTTGGAACCAACCCAAATGTCCAACAACGATAGACTGGATTAAGAAAATGTGGCACATATACACCATGGAATACTATGCAGCCATAAAAAATGAAGAGTTCATGTCCTTTGTAGGGACATGGATGAAACTGGAAACCATCATTCTCAGTAAACTATCACAAGGACAAAAAACCAAACACCACATGTTCTCACTCATAGGTGGGAATTGAACAATGAGAACACATGGACACAGGAAGGGGAACATCACACTCCGGGGCCTGTTGTGGGGTGGGGGGAGGGGGGAGGGACAGCATTAGGAGGTACACCTAATGCTAAATGACGAGTTAATGGGTGCAGCACACGAACATGGCACATGGATACGTATGTAAAAAACCTGCACATTGTGCACATGTACCCTAAAACTTAAAGTACAATAATAAATTAATAAATTAATAAAAAGTAAATCAAGTTCAAGGATATATGCTAGGGAATAAAGTGTTAAGCTGGGCCATAGAAGTGAAACAGCAGGATTCAGCTGTCCATACAGGTATCCAACTAGAATAGCTGTGACAGAAAAGGCTAATGGAGAATCTTATTTCTAAACCCGAGGCTCTTTGCTTTATGCCTTATGCTCTGCAGTGTCTGTGTGGGGTGGAGCTGGAAATCACAGGTGTTCTTGCAGTTCAAACAGACAAGTGCCTGTCAAGCCCTCCACCCACACGTCATAAAATCAGTTGCTACAGTGTAGCTTTCTGGTACTTTTTAAAAGTTATCTGAAAAACAGGGTAAGTTTATCAGGTCAAATTACTTACAGTTGTGTCTTCTCTGTTAAGCTAATTCTTCAGATCCACGGTAGCTGCGTGTGAGGGTAGCAGGGTAGTCTCTGGCTTGTCTGTACACAAAGAGCACTGTCTAGCTTGGATGGTCATTAGCACACCACCTTTCAAAATTAACCACAAAAGTATCCTTGTTAAAGAAGTCTAATCATCACCCTTCTCATTTATAACATAAAGGAAACCATCTATGGCCCAAGATAATATTGAAAAATATTTGCAGTAAACTACCCACCTCTCAACCAGACCCTCAAGTCTAGGTAGAACATGGAAAACTGGTAGTGTGTTCTTATAGATGACACATAGATTATTATGATGGGCAAAAATAGAGAGTGGGATCTTAAAAGAATCAGGCTTCTTTCAATGGAAATGAAACTTTTTATAATAAAATCAAAAATTAAAACTGAGTATTTTCACCGATTATTATAGGGAGAAGTACAGTAAAAGACCCCAGATATTCAGATTTCTGCCTGGGAATAATTAGTCCTGGAGAAAGCCTGCCAAGAACTAATAGTCATGTTACCTTTGAATGTCCACTTTAACAGAAAATTCTGAATCATCAGAACAGAGTCTATTTGCCCTGAATAGCTGCAAGTATTTGGAAAATTTTCAGCAAATGTAGTTAAGTAAAGATATTGCCAGTTAAGGAGTTTCACCTAGAGAACATTATTGTAATAATTTTTTAGAGTCATGGTTCATATCTTTTTTATTATATTTTAAGTTCTGGGGTACATGTGCAGAATGTGCAGTTTTGTTACATAGTTATATGCATGCCATAGTGGTTTGCTGCACCCATCGACCCATCACCTACTATCCCTCCCTTAGCCCCCCACCCCCAAACAGGCCCCTGTGTGTGATGTTCCCCTCCCTGTGTCCATGTGTTCTCATTGTTCAACTCCCACTATGCGTGAGAATGAAAGAAAGTATATTTTAGAGGTGAATTATCATCCATGTATTTCAACGCATCACAGGTACCTTAAAGTCAACAGTTTCAGTATTGAATTCATCATTTACATCACTATCTGTACTTTTTCCAGTATCTCCAAGCTCAGTTAATAGAAATAACATTTTTTTAGATCCTATGAATCATCTTAGGCCTATTTCTTACTCCCACATCTGATCAGTCAACAAGTTCTGTCAAATCTGTCTATTTCGCTTATTCATTTCCTCCTGTCTGGAACTCTCAGCCCCCAGAGGCTGACTCCTTTTTTATCATTTAAATCTCAAATCAAATGTCACTTGCTGCAAAAGGTCTTTGATGACCCTCCAATCTAAAGCAGCCATTCCGACCCCAGGCACCTTCCAAAAACTATTTTAACTTCTATATAACACTGGTTAATTTTACAAATTCTCTTATTTTTTACTTGTCTCTCCCATTTTAAAAACTTGACCTTGAGAACAGGAATCTTGCCTAGCTTGTTTATCTCTGTATCCTCATTGCCTAGTATTCTGCACAGTGCATGGTATGCATTAATAGTTTGTACTTTTTAAATTCATTCATTAGAGCATTCACTCAACAAATACACTTATTAGACATTTGTATGCCCCGCATCGTGTTAGGCATAGGAAATACGGTAATGGACAAAAGTAAACCCTATCTTTGTCCGTATGTAGCTTACATTTAATCAGAGAGACAGACATTAACAGAATACCTACATAAATAAATGTAAAGTTGCAACTATGAGTAATTACTCTTTTCTCTTAATCTCTATTACCATTGCATTAGTTCAGGTTATCATTATCTCATGCCTCAACTGTTAAAATCAACTATTTCTCTGCCTCCACTCTGCCACACTCCACTCTGTTTTTCCAAAGCTAAGATGCAAATTCAATGTCACTTTCCACCTTAAAAACCATAATAACTTCAATGACATTCAAGAAAATGTTTCTAAACTCCTTAAGATAATGGCCCTTCATGACCTGCCTATCATCTGCCTCTCCTTCCTCTCCTCATGCTGTATGCTTCAATCACCCTAAATTACGCTCTTATCTTGGGGCCTTTGTATATATCGTTCCTTCTGCCTGATACATCTTTTTCTACTCTTTGATTAACTTACTTACTTATCCTTTATGGCTCAATGAAGAAAAGCTCTTTCAGAAAGCCTTTTCTGGACCCACTCAAACTGGCTCTGCCATCCCTCTTATGTGCTCTCTTAGCAAAAAAAGAAGAAAATAATAATAATTTCATTGTGCTAGAATTGTTTATTTATTTGCTTGTTTCCCTTGCAGGTCTATGAATTCTCTTATGAGGACTCATAGATAGAAATATGAATGTCGTTTATATTTCTATCTCCATTGCCTAGAGCAGTAGCAAGTATGTAGAATAAAATAGTTGGAAGAATAGTTGGATGAATAGATGGATGGAGGAATTTGCTTGATAAAACTAAAAACAAATGTCTATAATGATATTCAATAACACAGCTTCAAACATGCACTATTAAAATGTGTGTGAAAAGCATATTGGCCAGAAAAGAAGGCTAGTGAAGCCCATTTGGATGTTTCAAATACGGTGACAGTCAGCGCTCAGTAATTTGGTCACTAACTTTATTTCATGTTTGTTAATGTTAAGAAGAGGACATCAACTATCCATAGCCCTGTGTCTGAAGTGTCAGAAGATAGGGTAACGTGGCAATTAAATCAGCAGACTAAAAGACAATTTGCAATATTTCTACTAGTAATGACACACTGATTAAAACAAAGAGTATCCACATTCTCTAGTCTTCAGTAAGGAACTTTGTAACTGAAGAAGAAAATACATGGTTACAATTTATTTGTCACTGGATATAAGGAATTTCTAACAAATAGAGTCAATACCCTATCATGTGTTAAGGAACGCTGAATATTTAAGCCAGTAAATAAGGTATAATGCTGGCTGGGTCTTACTGTGGCAACTGGGAATATATGACAACTATTGCTGTCCTAGGAAAACAATGACAATTATTTCTAGGGAAGAGGAGCATGAGGGCACAAAGATTGCTGGTCCTTGAAAAAGTCTCAGCATCTGTTTGCCATCAGAAAGTTGTTTGTTGCCTTTAGCCTTTAGGGACAGAATGAGTAAACAACAAAAGCCATAAAAATAAGGTGACTCTGGTTATTTCACCTGAGAACATCCCAGTGGAGGGGAACTACTTCCACCCCACCCGCAATGAACCTAGAGAAGACAACTTTCCTTGCTTGAAAAGGGTAACTTAAGCACCAGGGCAGGTGCTTATATATCAGCGATGGTTCCAGTAGAGGCTTCAGTTGACAAGATGGTCAATACGACATCTGCACAACATGCAGCCAGTATTCGTTTAAAATGTACTCTGTTTCAGGCACTCGGTTGCATGATGCCTATCAGAAAAAAAGAGCTAAGGGTAGCTGTAAGAATAGAGCTAAGGTGAACTTTTGAAGTACCAACACTAATAGGCACCAGATTCCTACAGCTAAGGAACTAAGGCCCTTCAGAGCATCCGAATAAGCAAAAGCTGCTGAAGACAGTTCCTTTTTTTTTTTTTTTTTTTTTGAGACGGAGTCTCGCTCTGTCACCCAGGCTGGAGTGCAGTGGCGCAATCTCGGCTCACTGCAAGCTCTGCCTCCCGGGTTCACGCCATTCTCCTGCCTCAGCCTCTCCGAGTAGCTGGGACTACAGGCGCCCGCCACCACGCCCGGCTAATTTTTTGTATTTTTAGTAGAGACGGGGTTTCACCGTGTTAGCCAGGACGGTCTCGATCTCCTGACCTCGTGATCCGCCCGCCTCGGCCTCCCAAAGTGCTGGGATCACAGGTGTGAGCCACCGCGCCCGGCCTGACCGTTCCTTTTATGTAAGTGATAAACAGCGCTATTGAACAAATACCAGTCACCTCAGGAGTGACCTGGCAACCAGCCTGTGGCCAGGATAACCTCAGATTCACCAGCAGTAATGAGTGAAAACAAAGCTCCCTAGGTGTCTCTGCCAAATGGAAAATAACATTTTGTGGCAGATAGAAAGTTTGGAAAGAAATAGTTAACTATGTCTGAAGGCACCTGTAACTTTCAGTAGTGGATCAGTTACCATTTGGCAAGATGAAACATTCTCAAATGGCAAAAGAATGAAGCCCAAGATAAATTCAACACAATGCTCTTGCTTTAGTATATTATTATTTCTAACACTCAAATGGTGGAAAGGAAGAGCCCAGGAGGGTGAGTCTTCTAATGACAAAGGTTTGTTGTGTTTGTCTATTTTAAAATCACTACACCTGAAAAGAAAACAATAATAGGTGGTGAAAGTGAGAGAAAGTGGAAGCTGCTCCTTACTTTATCTCCACTAAGGCTAAGAGCTCTTGATGGGAGCTGTGGTTTTGAAAGGAGACAGGGTTGTTGTGTCAAAGGTGGAAGAGGACTAGGGTCTGCAAGTGGAGCATCAAACTGAGGGAAAGTGGAGAACCAGCGAAGTGTGAACTCAGTAGCAGGCTTGGTGATGAAAGGGCATATCCTTTTACCCTCCCAAAGTGAACCTAAAGAATTTTTGGAAGTTAGAATCTGATGGCATTCAGACTTTGCAAGCATGGACCTTCTGATTCCAAGGGTTATTTATCATTTTCTATTCCTAAATCTTCTTGCTATAATTGTGCCCTAAATAAGAGGACATTTACATCTTATACAATGAAAGCATCAGAACATTCTTAAACATCATAATAACAAAAATCATAGCAATAAGCATGCCTCATAGTGGTGTCATTCAGAGCAAAGTTTCCCCTCAATTAGACTCAAAATTAATTCATTAGCACTGAATGTCAATTCTGCATTAGTGCTCCTTTGGTAATGATTACTCACTGCCAAGGCTCCATTAAATTTCCAGTTAGAAATGATGAATGTGTACCTCTATCACTGCTTGTGATTTTATGAGTTATTTTTAGAAAAATAATATTTTTAGCAATGTATCTATTGTTTTTCCAACATTTCATAATCAACTAAGCCTTGAAAAGTTTATATATATTAAGCTCACAGTAGGAGTAAAATGTCATATATTTTTCAGACTCTTTGAGACACTGGAATGAATAAACTAGCAAAGTCTCTATTACAGAGAACTTTATAAAATTATCATACACCTCAATGTCAAAGGAATTTAGAAATGCGAAAAAATAGTTTTTATTTTCATTCTGATTATGATTTTATTACAAATTCTTTATTCTTTAGTCTCCTCTCTCTTTTAATATTCTTCCTACATTGAACCTATAGTGAAGATATTGCCAACATAGATATTTAGACATGTTATATATTTTTAGTTTTTATAGATTCTTCTATCAAATTTCCCATCTTGGGATGGAATCAGGTACACAGACTCATAAGTAATAATCACAATATAGTTTTCTGAGAAGCACTGATGTAAAATAGAAAACTTGGGCTGATTCCCTCAGGTGTTTGTGAGAAAGATTGAATAACATTATATATAAGGTACCTAGTACAGGGCCATACCAAAGGATTGGAACTTGGTTTTGAAGTATCCAATGATCCACTGAAGAACATTAAGCTAGGAGTGATGTCATCAGGTTTGCATTTTTCAAGGGTAACAAACAGTTATGAAGCAAATCTGAGGAAGGTGGAATCGAGGAGTTTAAAGACACAAGGATGGGTTTAGAGACCATTTCAATAGCCTGCAACTTACGAGAACCAATTTAAATCAATGACAGTGGAATGTGGAATACAGGGGAAAGATACAAGGTATTCTTAGGAGATAGAGTCGAAACATTTAGTAAATGGCTGAGTTTGAATCGGGAAAGCTTGTAGGAAAAGGGAAGTCAAGGATAACACACTGGTTGTTAACTTGGAAGACTTGGTGCTTGATGCTTGGGTGAACTATTATGCTATAAACAGGTACAAAAAGTTTGAAGAAAATTAGAGGATGGGACAGGTACTAGATTAGAATAATGAGTTTCATTTTGAATATATGAAGTTTTAGTAAAATTCCGTGGTTAAGAGGTCCAAGAGATACACAGATCCAGAGACCAGACAGAGGTCTAGAGTTAGAGGTATGAGAATCATACCATACCATTTATTATTCTACGCCCAGAACAATCAAAAACATCTTCTGAATTTCTGGTTATAGAAGAATAATTAGAATTATTGAAGTAAGCCAACAAGGTGGAATATATTATGAAGCCATTAACGTTGTTTTTTAAAGATGGGACAATGCTCAAAAGATAATATTAAATCAAATAAAAAAACAGAATGCAAAATTTTGTACAATAAAATCTCTATTGTTTAAATAAAATAGGCCTTAAAAAGATGGACGGAAAATCATTAAACAGTTAAAATGCTTACATTAGGGTTAAGAGTTTATGGTAATTTTTCTTTTTTTTTCTATGTATCAATATTTTACAAGTTTTCTATGTGCATTTCTTAAAAGTCATTTTAGGGTAAGGACAGGGTCTTGGAAAGATATTGATTAAACTGAGTCTAAAGAACTGAAAGAGTTGAGTCAGATGAAGAGGGCAGTGTTAGCAGAGGTACAAAGGTGAGGAATATAGTGTGTACTTCAAACTGTAAGCAGTTAAGAGTTGGTGAAGTATAGCATGGTGGCAGAGAGTCATCAGAGAGGAAGCTGAATAGGGAGATATGGTCACACTGTGGGGGTTTGCTCCATTAAAATTATATCCTATGTGCTCTGGGAAACTCTTGAAGAAATATACATAAAGCATGTATCCATTGGCTAGGACTGCCATAACAAAGTGCCACAGACCTATAGTGAAGATATTGCCAACACAGATACTTAGACATTTTATATATTTTTAGTTTTTATAGATTCTTCTATCAAATTTCCCATCTTGGGATGGAATCAGGTACACAGACTCATAAGTAATAATCACAATATAGTTTTCTGAGAAGCACTGATGTAAAGTAGAAAACTTGGGCTGATTCCCTCAGGTGTTTGTGAGAACACACTATAGGTTTGTTTGTTGGACTAAACAATAGAAATTTATCTTCTTATACTTCTGGAGGCCGGAAGTCCAATATCAAGGTGTCAGCAAGGTTGGTTTCTTCTGAAGGCGCTCTCCGTGGCTTATGAATGGCTATCTCCTCCCCAAGCCTTTACATGGTTTCTCTCTCTCTCTCTCTCTCTATATATATATATAAAAAATATATATAATATATATCTTAATATATATATTACATATTATATATTATATATCTTAATATATATTACATATTATATATTATATATCTTAATATATATATTACATATTATATATCTTAATATATATATTACATATTATATGTATATCTTAATCTCCTGTTTGTATAAAGATATCACTCATATTGGATTACGGTCCACCCTAGTGACCTCATTTTAACTTAAATACTGCTTTAAATACCTTATCTTCAATATAGTCTTATTCTGAGACACCAGGAATTGAAATTTCAACCTATGAATTTTGAGCGAACACAACTCAGCCCACAACGGGGAATGATGTGGTTAAATTTCATTTCGTAGTCATGTAGAGTTTTGAGGAAGAAGAGATAAATCAACAGGTTATTGTAATAATCAAGGCAAAACTTGGATTTATTCTATAGAACTTTGTTAACAGATTGAGAGAAAGGGACAAATTACTGAAATATTTAGGAAATAAAATTGGCACAGGATTAAGGTTACTTGGATATTAGAAATGAGAGGGAGAAGCCTAATCTAGGTCTCTGGATTTCTGATGTGAATGACCCAGTAGATGGTGACATCATCAATGAAGGTTAAAAAAAATCCAAAGTAAGAAACTTGTTCAGAGAGGAAACGATGAATTCAGTTTGAGGAATCCAATTAGAGTTACCTGAAATACAGTTAGATAGAGGACTCTGAAGCACAAAGACAGATAATTGGGCCGGAAGTCTAGATTCTGTCTTTACTATTCTCATATGTTATGTGAAACTATGGGAGCACATCCTCACATACTGAATGATAAGAACAATGTACTTAAAAGGAAAGAAAACCAACATCTGTGGGACAGGCAGAGAACAAGCCCCTGAAAGAGACAGTAAAGTATGAGATGAAGCAGGAAAGGCACTTGTCATAGAGTCCAAGAGAGTGGAGGGCTTTGATATAGGGAATAATCAGTAGTGAAAGACAGCAAAGAGATCCCAAAGGTAAAGATTGACAAATGTTAGCTGGATTTGAAATCAGAAGGATTTTTGGACATTTATACCTAATAACAATTCCTTAGGCTTTCATGTGCTAGACAATGGATAAAGCATGGCATGTGTATGATATTTCATTTTGAGATTCATTATAGTAGATTGAGGAAAGTGTCATTATGTCCATTTTACAGATTGCAAAGATTATAGCTCAAGACAGTCAAATACCTTGCCGAAGTTCAGCCTGAGAACAGCAGATGTGGGAGTCAGTTCCAGCTTTCATCTTACGTTACCAAAGCAGGTGTGATAAGTGGAGGGGCTCAAAATTCAGAGAGCAGTGGGGCAATGAATGAACAGTTGGTGAGGAAGTAAGATTGACTGCCCTTTTTGGCAGGGGAGAAGGTTTAGTACATTGCCTACACACAGTAGATGCTCAATAAATTTTAGTTCAGTGAACAAGAAATAAACGTCAACATGTGCTAGCTATCAGGTTTACATATTAGGTGTGGAAGAGGAGGTAGCAGAGGTGTTGAGTACACACAGCCCGAGATTAAGGAGCCAGTAGAGAGAACAATGCCAAAGAAGAAAGGGGAAAATTTAGCAAACCAGGTCCTTCATAGAAGAGGTTGATTCAGCCTGGTATCGAGTATAGAGGCAAGAATTTTACGTGAGTAGATGGACTCTTTCTTTGAGATTGAATAAAAAAAGAGTGAGGTATAGAAATAGGTGTACCAAAGGCAAGTTGTTTCATCTCCCAACAATCCCCTCCATATTAAGCTCCCTTATGAAAAAAATATCTCACCATTCCTAATAAGTTATTTCCTTTAAAGTTTTAATAAATGTATACATGCAATTCCTGATGCCTAGAATTCCTTCTCTTTTTTTGTATAGTAAATGCTTATGGAGAAATAAAGACCCCAATTATAAGTTAGCTCTTAAAATTGTTTCTTGAATTCTCCCAACATTCTATCACTCCCTCCGTTTTCCACCTCTTACAGCACTCACTCCCTCTTCTGTAGAGCCTTGGAAGCCGTAGATAATTATGCTTCCATTTTTTATTAAGCCTTTTGAAACACTTTAACATATCAACAAAACATTTGAAAATGTTATAAGGTATATCTTAGAGCAAGCATAACTTAGCTTGAACACAATTGCATGATTTAGCTCGAACTTTTATATGCCAACAATTATATGATGTAAATTTTCTTAATGGTTAGCTAAAGACTACTCTAGCAGATGACTGCATTTTGTAATAAAAATATACTCCTAATTCGTTGACTTTTAATAATGTTATACCACAAATGATGCATAAATTGGGAAAATTTATACAATGTATTTAAAGAATAAAATGTTGCTTGCCATTATAAAGATTTATGTATTGATCACTTTGATGTTTAAAGAAAATGATGTATACTTATGCCCTATCTTCAAAGCCAAATTGTATGCTGTAATACCTTAAGCTTTCAGCTGGTGTTAAATTTTGGCTGGTTCAATAGTGGGCTGAGAATATTGATTGCTATATTACTGCTCTGTTAGACAATTTTATTTTTGAATAATCTATATGCCCTATGAGAAGATCAAATGATACGGCAGAGAGATCTGAGACAAAACACTAAGATTCAATTGTATTAAGTTCAGCACGATCAAGTTGCACATTTCAGAATCGTTCAGAAATGCACCGAATGCATAATTATATTCAATTTGAGTTTGAATTTGAGCGATGTAGCATGATCCATGTGTAATTTATATAGTCGAGTATTTAAAATATAAAAATATAATATTCTTTGTAATATTTTACACATGCTGTTATTTTCCTTACATCAGCAAAATAAGAATGTGAACTTTATAAACATGCATTGAGAGTTAAGATAATCATGTGAAATGGCTATATCAATCTGTAAACATCTCTTTTAAATGACTATTTAATATTCCATCCAAAAAATAAATACATAAAACCCAACTTATAGCAAAATCCATGAGACAAAATATTCTCACAAGGAATCTGTTTATGTATTGCCTGTCAATTAAACATGAAGCTAAGTAATTTTTGTTCACATAATCTATGTATATTCCCATTGTACCTATTATATACATGAAATTGTTCAACCTTTAGAGTATTTGCCAAATTTTTCTAATGTTAGTAATAATTATGTGGATTTTAGAACTACACTTCTTACATTCTATTGTGAAAATATTTTAAGATCCATGTACACTAATTTCAGTTGTATGCAAAAATACTGTAATGAAACATTATATTATCATTTTTTAATGGAAAATATAAAAGTCTCTTTAGATGGAGCAAAAAGAAATTTCTAATGCAGCTAATGTATTCAATCATCGTTTAATATTCTGTGTAGCCATAATTGCATTTGTCTGAGCATAACCAACGTTTAAATTAGTACAAGTTGGTAAAATTGTAGCATTTAATTAGTTTGAATAAAATGTAGTACATAAAAAATTGTAAACAAAATATGTGTAAGTTATTAATTGAAATGTGATTGGTGGCTTTTCTGGAAGAAATGGGGAGAAACTTAGAGTAATAGCATGATTAATTGATTCAGGATGGTTTCTGCTGAAAAATTATGTTCAGTAAAAATCTGTCATGACTTATGATCATTTGTTACTCTACAGTATATCAAATATAATGGAGTCAGGTGCACAAGCTGTAAAAGCAAGTATTATAAAAGTGCCAATTTCTTAAATTAAAAAGGTGGTTACTTAAATGATTTAATTTCAAATAGCCATACTTTTATTAATTTGAGCTATTGCTGTATCTAGAGATGATAAATATCTTTATAAATGATTTTGTTCTCATATATACATTTATCATTCTGCATTCAAGTCAATGGTTTTTAAAATTTCCTCTCAAGATCCAAATTACACATATTTTCATTAAAACATGGAGATGCCTGGCAAAAGTTGCTGTTTAAATATTTAACAGAAAAATAAATTGGAAGAATAATTATTTGTTTACAACCCAAAACATTATTTCAATCAAAATTCTTTTAATGTAATAAAATGTGTTCTTCTACAGTATGTCCATTTACATATACCTTTCTCACTGGTGTCTTTCAGTGATGTTCTCATATGAGATCTTTTTCAAACACTACGGAGATTAAGCTGAATTATCTTAATATGATTTGAGCTGCTATACTGGAGAAGAAAATTTCATAGAAGGGAAATTCATAAATTTTGTCATTTTCAGAGAGTGTAGGGGACATTAAAATTCATAGTAAAATATCAACGTGTCCATTTCTATCATGCCTTAAACAGTATGCCTTAATCATGCTTGTTATCTCAGAGAGTTACTGGAAATGAGTAGAAGCTTGGAAGTGATAGTGTAAGCAAGTTATTTTCATGACAATGGCTTATCACTTGATGATCATCATATGAAAGTTTTGCTTGCTCCTGTCAGGGGTGTGCATGTTTTTCGTCATCTGGTCCAATTCCACTCTGAGTTTAATTTTCTGTTTTTATTTTATCTAACATTTTTCCTAATCCTAGAACTATGCCTCTTTACAAAAAATATTCCTTAAAACCTATTTCTACAGAATTACATTAAAACAAGTAAACTTTCTACCTCCCTGTACTGTAAACCAATTGGTAATTATTTTAGTCACCTTCTGCATTAGGAGTTCCATCTTTTGGGCATTGAAATTGATTTTTTTCATCTTAGCATCTGAAGATCCAGAGTGTGCCCCTTACCCAATCGCCTGAGACTATACAGTGACACCTACAACAGAGGATGTGGAGGGAGCAGCTTTTCGGGCACCAGAAATGGCAGCATCAGGAGCATCAGCACGAATAGACTTTGTAGAGGTAGTTCTCCCAAACTATATTATGAAACCAAACATTTTTGGTGCGCTACCTGCTGATGGGGGCTGCCTTCTTACTGCCTAGTATCTACAAAATGTTTGGTCTTTGTTAAAGTTTAACAATGACATTTCTGACTCATATAGAGAGACCTGATTTTTTTCCAAGTGTGTTCAGTTGCCATAACTTTCAATGAATATGAAATTTTATCAGTCTTGGAAAAACATTAATACCCATATTTTTATCTAATTGATTTCACTATTATGTTAAGGTGCTATCATGTATAATTTTTGTATATAGTTTTAAATGGATCAAACTAAGCCATAATTTAAAAGTCATCCTAATGCAGTAAATAAGATAATTTCTCTAGTTTGTTAAATTCTTCAGAGACTGAATATAATTGCCGTTTTTCTGTCATACTCCGTGATGATGTTCCATTGTGGACTTATTTTGCGAAGTTCCCAGATGGCACAAGTCAAAATATGAAATGCTGGTGATTGATTGATTTTATATGTCCTTTGATCTTATGTAATTTAATGTGAAAGAGTTATTTTGTAGCTCTAAAATACATTTGTTAATTAACCATATTGACTTTTCATGCAGTTCAATGGCTTATAGCATTTCAATTTGCATAGAAAATGAGTCTCTGTAATGATACTTTTGCTAAATAAATAACAATCGACATAATGGGTTCATTTGCTTTTAACATTTTATACATATAATTTAGAAGTAGGATATATTTCATATTGAAATTTTGAAAAGCTTGAAATTCAACATACAAAGGTCACCATCTTGCTGATGCCTAATGCCATACAGCAAATTCATTCTTCATCCCATATTAACTGCTTTTCGGAACAAGGCAAAATACAAATAATTTACAATGATTGTGTTGGAGCTATTGCTTGATTAAATACAATTCAAAGATTCTTTTTATAAAACAGGTATGAGCAGGACACATTGAGCTTACAGGCTTTTCCTATTGTTTTGTTTCTATTTCATTTTACTGCCTAGGAAAGAAACACATTTTTTTGTAAAACCTATGCTATGGAGCTGAAATGTACTTTCTTGAATATTTCTATTCTGTCTTATGAATATCAATTATGTGAAATATATAAATGTAAAATTGTCTTAGAATGCATAACTCTTTGTATAAAACATATATCTGAAAGTAGATGTTGATTTTTTGTTAAAATTGTGTAAATGCTGATTTTTCCATGTGTACTTATGAAGATCTAGATGTAAAAATTTTAAGTCTGCTTATTGTGTTTGTACCACCTTGTTTTTAGCTGTGTATACTATATGCTAATTGACTTCTGTCATTGTCACATATATTGCATATATCTCTCAAAAATTAGAAGATATATTGCTATTCTAAAAATAAAAAATGTAAATTCCTGACATTGCTTTAGAATAAGTTGCACTATCTTAGTGTAGTTTTGTAATATGTTCTTATGAATTCTCAGTGCCCTTCAAATGCCAATTTATTTAGCTTTCCGAAATTTATTTTAGAGATTACTTAAAAAGAGATTACTTAAAACATTCTGTGTGAAAGTAGCTTTAAAGATTAAAGAAACATTGCTGTTTTGACTTTATGATGTTCTAAGTAAGAAACTGGACCTTTCATTATTAAAGCTTAAAAATCTTATACAGCGGCAATAAAAGTCTGCATCAGTGTGCAGACTGTTGAATAATTAACCTTACTACAGTAAACCATGTTGCCTTTCTGGTCTTGATAATATATAACAATTGAAAACTTGTATGTGTAGCATAAAGGAAACTTTTCTTAATGAAAAGAAATTAAGAAGTAAGTGGAATAACTGTTATCAAAGTTCAGCTCTTTAAAACTTAATCAGCAGAAGTGATTATAAAAGTAAAAGGCTAAAATAAATACAATCGAATATAATACATGATTTATTTTTCCCACTGTCCATGTTATATGTCCTGGTTAGTGCTCCAACAATCATAAGTGATTGTAAATTCATTCACAATATTTGTGTGACTCTGATCTTTTATTCTAAGAGAAATCATGCATGCTAGTTTAACAAAATACTGACTGTGTTTATCTGTGACGTTTCATATATTTTCAGCCTCAATATATACTTTTTTAAAAAACAGGTAAAATGATAATAAGATGAAATATTTTATATGCATTTATTCTTATTGAAACAATTGTATTGAACTGTCTTTTATAAATATATTCTATTGATTTTTACATTCATGAGTAGTAGGATATGCATATTAAGCCAGAATTTGGCTAAACATATTCAATAAAGAAAAATGACCCCTTAAGAAGAAGGCAGTAGAGTATGTGGTTACCCATTCTCCATGATACAAATACCATACAGCCCTTTCCTTCTTCATAATATTAGACTACTCTCAGGAACCTGGGGCATGATGTGAACACACTATATTGCCTTTCATCATTTTATTGGCATCTCATGAAGAGAAGCCAGTTGTTATGCCTTTTAGGAGTGCCTCAGAGAATAGAATACGTATTCCTGTATGTTTCTTAGAAGTTACAGGTTTCTGGAACTTCATTAAGAATTCCATAAATGTGCTCTACCAGCCGTATTTTTTGTCCATATCAATCTTTGCCAATTAAGGTTCCTGCAATTTTGTCTTCTCTTTTTAATCAAATCAACTTTTCTTGAGCCAAAACTGGCAGATCTAAATTTTGTCACCAAAACTTATGATTATTTTATCAATTTTTTAAAAGAAGGCATGTTAGGCATAGTCAGTTTTATTTTGTGTCACTTGTTTCTGCCACTAGCAATCAATATAAGTTAATAAAGACTGATTGTCTATATTTATTCATTGGCATAAAAAATACTATTACCAGGGCAACAATGTAGCATCTGGAGGTCTAGTAAAGTAAAAATAATAATTCCAGAACAGATGGGTTTAGAACAGCAAGAGAATGTGGAAACTACATCTTGCTCAAATCTCAATGAGGTAAAAATCTTGTATCCAACCGGTAATTCTTCCAACCTTCACACACGTACAGCTTGCTTTGATTTCAGCTGTATTTTACATATAGATAGAACATCTGAAATCCAAACTCTTCATCGCCTCTTGTGCTTGGGCAAATTTTAGAGAAATACAAACTTTTAATTCAATCCAATTCAATAAACATTTGTTGAGGACTGACTGTGTGTCAAGCACAAGGATTAACACCAGAGACCCCATGTACAAGGAGGCCCTGCTGTTCAGAAGCTTAAGGTCTGATAAGGAACAGAGACAAGTGAAGCATTATATTCAGTACAGCATAGTACACAGGATTGTGGAGATGTGATGCAGGCCCAGAAAGAGTACAGAGAAGTTCTATTTATTAGTCCTATCTGTAAAGTCCAGGTGAAGCCTGAGGAGTCTTTCAAACCATAAATTGGAATTTTAAAATGGGCAAAAGGAGAATGAGTGTTGCTCATAGAAAAAAACCCATGTCAAAAGGGGTTGAATATGCAAAATAGAAAGCATGATGAAGGAGTAACCATGAGCTAGACAGAGGAGAAACTGTGAAGGGGCTGTGATGACATGGTTGGACTTTATTTTCTGGGCAATAGAGAGGTTTTGATGAAATGGTTTTAAGCAGCGGAATGACAAGTTAGATTTGTAAGTGATGGGATAACATTGGCTAAGTAAGAATTCAAACTCCTTGCTAAGCAAGCAAAGAACAAAAGCCACTCTGGGCCAAGTGTAGTGGTGTACACCTATAATCCCATTGCTTTGAGAGGCCAAGGCAGGAGGATCGCTTGAGGCCAAGAATTTGAGGCTACAATGAGCTGTGATCACACCACTGCACTCCAGCCTGGGCAATAGAACAAGACCCTGTCTCTAAAGCTACTTAGACAATTCTTTTTTTTTAAACCAGCTTTATTGAGGTGTGTGAAATACATACCATAGAACAAACTCATTTTAAGTGTATAATTCAATATTTTTAGCAAATTTATAGAGAAGTGCAATTATCACCACAATTTAATTTTGGCCATTTCTATTACCCAATGCCCAAGTCCCTCCTGCTTATTCACAGTTAATCCCCATTCTAATCTCCTGTCCTACCCTAGCCCCAGGTAACTACTAAACTGCTTTCTGTCTTTATAAATTTTCCTTTCTGAACATTTCATATAAGTAGAATTATTCATGTAGACATCTTTTGTGTCTGGTTGCTTTCACTTAGCATAACACTTAGCATAACGCATAATAATCTGGCATAACCTGTAGTGAGGTTTCTGCCAGATTATTATTAGACAAACAGAATAGACATACTTTACTCCTAAAGCGACTGTGAACACTGGGAAAACACGTGTGATAAGGATGTGGTGTGAGACTATCAAAGGTGTCGAGGAGACAAGAAATTGAGGGACCAAGATAGGGCAGGATGGCAGGGAAAAAGAGCCAGTTGGAGTAAAGAATCAGAAGCGCACAGTTACGTGAAAGTAGAAGAAAAGGTCAAGATAGTTTAATAAAATTTGCTGAAGACTAAAGATTTGAACCGTATTGCCTCCCCACCTTAAATATTTCAAACAGGTATTTGTAAAGATTGGACTTGCTGTTTGTCATTACTACTAGATTCTAGATACTAGAGGTATCACAAGCTTCATTAGTTTCTTGGAGAAGTAAAGTCACTTCTCCAAAGAATGCTTATCTTAGAAAAAAAAAAACAAGAATGCTCTTAAATAGTGACAGACTGACATCTGCAGTTAAAACATAAAGGGGCAAAAGTGCATCTAGAGCAAGCTGTGTTATCTTTGAAAAAGCACCGTGGAACCAACGGTTCATTTTGACAGTCACACTGAGATTGGAGTTACAGTGTTTTTGGAGAATGCGCGACTGATTTAAGAATGCTTGTTCAGATGAAGAAACAGACTTAGGTGGCATGATGAGGTCACTCAAGTCACAAAAATTTAAAAATTCTTTCTGCAGGAGAAGACAAAAGCCTTCTGGCAGATTTTCTGAGTCTATATTCAAGATCCACCCCACTAACTGAGAATGGCTGCCTTGCTGATTTGACTGTTACTGTAGAACTGAAGATAAAGCGAATTTTGGAGTTGTTTGTGCGATCTACTAGTTACTAGAAAAATCACAGGTTTATAGCGCAGCTAATGGGATAAACAGACTTTGATTTTAGGGCAGTGAAGACACTCTGCATGATGGATAATGATACTATATATATAAATAAATGTATATATATATAAAAAAGAACAAGCTGTGTGTGATATATATTTACTCTGCTATGTATAATATTTATATATAAATATATATTATAAAATGTATATATACATATATTTATATATGGTGTAATTTGATGGGTTTGGACAAATGTATAATGAAATGTATAATCCATCCATGATGGATACATGTCATTATACATTTGTCCAAACCCGTCAAATATATATTATAATCCACCCATGATGGATACATGTCATTGTACATTTGTCCAAACCCATCAAATGTACACTGAGAGTGAACTCTAATGTAAACTGTGGACTTTGGGTGACTAAGATGTGTAGATGTAGTTTATCAGTTGAAACAATGTACCACTCAGGCCGGGGATGTGAATATTAGGGAAAGCTACGCATGTGTTGGGGTGGGGAGTATATGAGAAATCTCTGTGCCTTCCTCTCAATTTTGCTGTAAACCTAAAACTGCTCTAAAAAAAAAAAAAAAAAAGACTGCACACTGGTCAGAATATGCCTGCCACTTAGTTGTTACCAGGAAGGGACAAACTCAAAAACAAAGAACCCACTAAGGAGGAAATCTGACAAAAATTTTCAGGCCTAATGTCATGACTGGCCTCAGGCCAAGAACTCTCTGATGAATGAAATTGGAGTCTCAGAAGACAGCACCAAAGACGGTTTCTGAGAGGCTACTGAAAGGACCCTCTTTCGAGAAGCCACATCTCCGTACCCCTAGGAGTGGGAAGTGGTCCTGCCAAGCACAGTTCCTAGAGGGCCCAGTGGCCCGCTGTGACCTCGGTAGGAATGAGAGGTTTCTCAGCGCTGGTTGGAAATACTGCAGAACCCCCAGGCGGGGTGGCACACGCCGGTAGTCCCAGCTACTCGGGAGACTGAGGCAGGAGGATTTCTTGAGCCCAGGAGTTCTAGGCTGTAGTGTCTTACGCTGATCGGGTGGCAACACTAAGTGTGGCATCAATATGGTGACCTTCCTTGAGCGGGGACCACTCGGTTTTCTTTTCTTTTTTTTTTAATTTAATTTAATTTTATTATTATACTTTAGGTTTTAGGGTACATGTGCACAATGTGCAGGTTTGTTACATATGTATCCATGTGCCGTGTTGATTTCCTGCACCCATTAACTCGTCATTTAGCATTAGGTATATCTCCTAATGCTGTCCCACCCCCCTCCCCCCACCCCACAACAGTCCCCAGAGTGTGATGTTCCCCTTCCTGTGTCCATGAGTTCTCATTGTTCAATTCCCACCTATGAGTGAGAACATGTGGTGTTTGGTTTTTTGTCCTTGCGATAGTTTACTGAGAATGATGATTTCCAGTTTCATCCACGTCCCTACAAAGGACATGAATTCATCATTTTTTTTCTCTTTTTTATTTTTATTATTATGCTTTAGGGTACATGTGCACAATGTGCAGGTTTGTTACATATGTATCCATGTGCCATGTTGGTGTGCTGCACCCATTAACTCGTCATTTAGCATTAGGTATATCTCCTAATGCTGTCCCTCCCCCCTCCCCCTACCCCACAACAGTCCCCAGAGTGTGATGTTCCCCTTCCTGTGTCCATGAGTTCTCATTGTTCGATTCCCACCTATGAGTGAGAACATGCGGTGTTTGGTTTTTTGTCCTTGCCATAGTTTACTGAGAATGATGGTTTCCAGTTTCATCCATGTCCCTACAAAGGACATGAACTCATCATTTTTTATGGCTGCATAGTATTCCATGGTGTATATGTGCCACATTTTCCTAATCCAGTCTATCGTTGTTGGACATTTGGGTTGGGAGGGGTGAACCAACTCAGGTCGGAAACGGAGCAGGTCAAAATTTCCATGCTGAACAGAAATTCTCAGGAACAATCCCAGGTTAAGGACTGCAGATTCATTCCCCAAGCCATGGAGTCAGGGTCCCCTGCCTTGGTCAGGGTGAACGGGACAAACCGAGAACCCTGATGGCTGGTCTTGTTTGCTGCTGTTAAAGTAACAAGGAGCTATTTTACCACGCATAAAACTAAGACTCTATTCCTTAAAAGAGAGGAGGTTAACTACTAATACGAATGTGTTTTAATTACAAGAAGTTGGTATTTCTCCGGGAAATGCTCCGAGACACTGGAGAAATGTCTGCATACTCTGGGTAGGGGAGAAAAAGATGCAAATTAAAATGGGATGGGATAAAATGGAGATGTTTGTATTTTTCCTTCATCCTTGCCCACTTAGCTTTGTTCTCTGTCTCCACTTCCTGAGAGAAGAAAAGACAACTGTCACTGCAAGATGCTCTCAACTAAAAGTCAAAGGAGGAGAATTATTCTCCCTCGTGGGTTCCGTGTGGGAGCTGGAGGAGAGGGGACATCAGGAGCTCGCACTGCAGGACTTTAGCACTGAGCAAGCGGGATGGTCAGGGCAGAAGATGGGGTAGGCGTGATGTCAGGAAAGAGAGTTCTTTGGGTGGGAGAGTAAGGTTTTCCTAGGAGTTTTGGGGTGCTATGCAGTAGGATGGAAAATAGCAGTAAGAAGTGCTGTGAGACAAGTTCTTAGATCCCCTTAAATGTTGACAACAACCATAGGACAGAAATTGCCGTTTGGGGTCTATGTTTCTCTAAGTAACCTTGATGGAAGTATCATGGGAGTGAATGTGAAGGACAGGGACACCAGTTGCTGTAATCATGGCAACAGGAGGAGAGTATAATCATAGGGAAGAAAAAGTTGACAGAATTGGGGGACATTTTTGGAAGTAAAATTCAAAGGACTTTCCTCAGAGTGTAGCTTATTCTTGTCATATATAAGGAAAAAAAGAAGAAGTTTTACAAAAACTGCTTCTAGATTGTCCCTTAAATCAGGGCTTTACTCTGTGGCTTTATGATTTAATTTGAAAAGGATTTTCCAGAAAAAAAAGACACAGCCATGTTCAAAGCAACTAGCAACAAATTGCAAAGCCAGAATAATGCATCTTGCATTTATAACTGTCTTCGATTGACTTATAAATCTGCTTCCGTTTATTAGTTTGACTAAGATCCAGTCCAAATGTCAATGCCTCTTTGAAGATTTCCCTGGATCCCCAAACATGTGCACATGGGACTTTGGATTTAAAATTTCTAAACTGTTATCACATCATATTTTAATTAGTTGTTTGAAGGTCTGCTTTCTTGAGCTCTTTGAAAGCGGGACTGTGTCTTATTCATCATTATATCTCCACTGGATAGAAAAGTGCTTTGTCCAAAGTTAGATTTGTTAAATGAATAGAGGAGATATGGCAATCAGAGGAAATGCAATCTTCTGCTGAGTGTCAGAAGTACTATTATATGCAATAACAACAAAATTAAAATGTCTAAAATCAGTCCCTGCATCTATAAAAAATGAAACTATTTCCAATATTATTCCTATCAAAATTTCCAATGAAACCAGTACTTGTATGTGCTATTAGTTCTAATCATGCTGCTAGAACATTGTTGAGTTTGAAATTGTTAGCCTCATTCAACTAATATGTGTATAGCTGTCACTTCCTCTTGAATTATTATGACACCAAAAGCTCAGGCAACAAAATAAAAACAAATGAGACTAACTCAAACGAAAAGGTTTTTACACAGCAAAGGAAACAGTCAACAAAGTAAAAAGGCAGGCTGGGTATATATATCTGTAATCTCAGAACTTTAGGAGGCCAAGGCGGGAGGATCACTGAGGCCGGAGTTCAAGACTAGTCTGGGCAACATAGTAAGACCCCCATCTCTACAAAAAAAAAAAATAAAATTAACCACGAGTGGTAGTGCATGCTTGTGGTCCCAGCTACTTGGGAGGCTGAGGTGGGAAGGTCACTGAAACCGAGGAGGTCAAGACTACAGTGAGCCATGATCGCACCACTGCACTCCAGCCTGGGTGACAGAGTGAGACCCAGTCTCCAGACTAAAAAAAGAACAAATACAAGGCACCCTATAGATGGGGAGAAAATATTTGCAAACTATATATCTAATAAGAAGTTGGTATCCAAAATATATTTTAAAAGCTCACATGACCGAATAGCAAAAAAAAAAGCAAACAAAAAATAACCCAGTCTACAAAATGGAATCGACAAAGGATATAAATAAACATTTTTCCAAAGAAGACTTATGAATAACAACAAGTGTATGAGAAGATGTTCAACATCACTAATCATCAGGAAAATGCAAATCAAAGCCATGAGTTATCACGGTATACCAGTTAGGATGGGTATTATCAAGAAGACGAGAGACAACTAGATATTGGAAAGAGAGTAGAGAAAAGGTAAATTGCTGAGAATGTAAATTGGTACAGCCATTACAGAAAACAGTATGAAGATTCCTTAAAAAGTTAAAACTACCACATGATCCAGCAATTCCTCTTCTGTGTATATTATAACCAAAGAAAATAAAACAAGTACCTCAAAGAGAGATTTGCAGTCCCATGTTCATTGCAGGATTATTCACAATAGCCACAATATGGAAACAGTGTAAATGCCCATTGACTGATGAATGGATAAAGAAATTGCATCATATATGTACGTACCTACACACACACAAATAAAACACTGTATAAATATCATTTAGCCTTAAAAACAGAGATTCTGCCATTTGTAACAACATGACTGAAAGTAGAGGATATTTTTCTAAGTGAAATAAGCCAAACACAGAAAGAAAATTACTACATGATCTCATTTATAGGTGGAATCTAAAACAACACAGACAGAAGCCAAGAGTAGAACAGTGGTTACCAGCTGTTTGGGGGTAGGGAAGATGGGGAGATGTAGCCCAAAGGAAACAAACTTGCAGTTATAAAATGGATACATGCTGGAGACCTAATGCACAGCATAAGAATATACTGAGTACGTGACATATGCTAAGAGAGTGGATCTTAAGTACAGTCATACCTCAGAGATATTGCAGGCTGAGTTTCACACCACCACAATAAAGCAAATATTGCAATGAAACTATTGCTTTCCACTGCATATAAACGTTATGTTTACAATATACTGTAGTCGATTAAGTGTGCAATAGCATTATGTCTTTAAAAACAATATACGTATCCTAATGAAAAAATACTTTATTGCTAAAAATTCTAACAATCATCTGATGCTTCGGCAAGTAGTAATATTTTTGTTGATAGAGGGTCTTTCCTTGATGTTAGTGACTGCTGACTGATCAGGGTGGTGGTTGATTAAGGTTGTGGTGGCTCCGCCAATTTCTTAAAATAAGACAACAATGAAGTTTGCTGCATCGATTGACTCTTCCTTTCATGAAAGATTTCTCTAGAACATCTTTCTCTTTAAGATGCTAAGATTTCTCTGTAGCACGTGATGCTATTTGACAGTATTTTACCTACAGTAGAACTTCTTTCCAAATTTGAGTCAATACTCTCAAACATTTGTGGCTACTTTATTAGTTTATGTAATATTCTGAATTCTTTCTTGTCATTTCAACAATGTTCACAGCATCTTTACCAGGAGTAGATTCCATCTCAAGAAACCACTTTCACTAGGTGCAGTGACTCACTCCTGTAATCCCAGCACTTTGGGAGGCTAAAGCAGGTGGATTACTTCAGCCCAGAAGTTTGCTATCACCCTGGGCAACATGCCAAAGCTCTGTCTCTACAAAAATATACAAAATTAGCTAGGTGTAGTGGCATGCACCTGTAGTCCCAGCTACTCAGGAGGCTGAGGTGGGAGGATCACTTGAGCTTGGGTGGTTAAGGCTTCAGTGAGTCAAGACTGTGCCACTCACTCCAGCCTGGATGACAGAGTGAGACCCTGTCTAAAAGAAGAGTAAGGAGATGGAGAAGAAGAAGGAGAGGAGGAGGAGGAGGAGAAGGAGGAGGAAAGACATCACTTTCTTAGATCATCCATAAGAAGCAATTTCTTGTCTGTTAAAGTTTTATGAGATTGCAGCAATTCAGTCACATCTTCAGGCTCCACTTCTAATTTTAGATCTCTTTCTACCACATTTAAATTGCTTTCTACACTGAAGTCTTAAACCCCTCAAAGTCATCCATGAGGGTTGGAATCAATTTCTTCCAAACTTCTGTTAATGTTGATAGTTTGATCTCCTCTCATAAATTATGATTGCTGTTAATGGCATCTAGAATGCTGAATCCTCTCCAGAATGTTTTCAATTTACTTTTCCTAGGTCCATGTGAGGAATCACTATCTGGCTGTACAAAATGTATTTCTTAAATAATAAGGCTTGAAAGTCAAAATTACTCCTTGACCCATTAACAGCAGAATGGATGTTGTATTCACAGGCGTGAAAAGAACACTCGTCTTGTACATCTCCTTGGGAGCTTTTGGGTGACTAGGTGCATTGTCAATGAACAGTATATTTTGAAAGGAATCTTTGTTGCTGAGCAGTAGGTCTAAACAGTAGTCTTAAAATATTCAGTAAACCATGTAAACAGAGGTGTTGTCATCCAGACTTTGTTGTTTCGTTTCTAAAGCACATGCAGAATAGATTTAGCATAATTCTTAAGGCCCCTAAGATTTTCCGAATGGTAAATGAGCATTGGCTTTAACTTTAATTTACCAACAGCATTAGCCTCTAATAAGAGAGTCAGACTGTCCTTTGAGGCTTTGATGGCAGGTATTGACTTTTCCTCTTTAGCTTTGAATGTCCCAGATGGCATTTTCTTCCAATAGAAGGCTATTTTATCTATATTGAAAACCTGTTTTTTAATGTAGCCACCTTCATTAATTATCTTAGCTAGATCTTCTGGATAATTCACTGCAGCTTCTACATCAGCACTTGTCGCTTCACCTTGCACTTTTATGTCATGAAGATGACTTATTTCCTTAAACTTCATAAACCAACCTCTGCTAGCTTCAAACTTTTCTTCTGCAGCTTCCTTGCTTTTCTCAGTCTTCATAGGATTGAAGAGAGTTAGGGTCTTGCTCTGGATTAGTCTTTGGCTTAAGAAAATGTTGTGGCTGGTTTGATCTTCTGTCCAGACCACTACCACTTTGTCCATATTAGCGGTAAGGCTGTTTCACTTTCTTATCATTCATGTGTTCACTGAAGTGGCACTTTTGATTTCCTTCAAGAAATGTTCCTTTGAATTTACAACTTGGCTAACTGTTTGGCACAAGAGACATAGCTTTTGGTTGACTCCAGCTTCTGACATGCCTTCCTCACTAAGGCATTTTGTTTTTTGATTTAAAGTGGAAGACCCACAAATCTTCCTTTCACTTGAACACTTAGAGACAATTATAGGGTTATTAATTGGCCTAATTTCAATATTGTTGTGTCTCAGGGAATAGAGACCCCCAAGGAGAGGGAGAGAGGAATGGTCTTTTGGTGGAACAGGCAGAATATACACAGCACTTATCAAATTAACTTTTCCATCTTATATGGGCATGGTTCATGGCTCCCCAAAAAAATTACAATAGTAGTAACATCAAATATCGCTGATCATTGGCTGGGCATGGTGGCTCACACCTGTAATCCAAGCATTTCGGGAGGCCAGGGTGGGCGGATCACTTGAGGCCAAGAGTTCAAGACCAGCCTGGCCAACATGATGAAACCCCACCTCTACTAAAAATACAAAACTTAGCCAGGTGTGGTGGTGTACATCTGTAGTGCCAGCTACTCAGGAGGCTGAGGCAGGAGAATTGTTTGAACCCAGGAGGTGGAGGTTGCAGTGAGCCGAGATCATGCCAATGAACTCCAGCCTGGGCAACAGAGTAAGACTCTATCTCAAAAAAGAAAAAAAATCACTGATTACAAATAAACATAATAGATACAGCAATAAAGGAAAAGTTTAGTATTACCAAAAGTGACACAAAGACATGAGTGAGCACATGCTTTTGGAAAAATGGTGCCAGTAGACTTGCTCAACACCGGTTGCCACAGACCTTCAGTGTGTAAAAAGTGAAGTGCCTGTGAAGCACAATAAAGTGAAGTGCAATAAAATGACACGTGCCTGTATTCTCATCACAAAAAAAGAAACAAAACCGGAAGTGATGGGTGTCTTAATTCACTTGATTGTGGTAATAATTTCACAATGTATACATATATTGAAACATCACTCTGTATATTGAATATATACTATTTGTTTATGTCAATTATAACTCAGTAAAACTGAATAAATGGAAAACTCCAAAGTATCATAAAAGGGGAGCAGTTATATTTCAACTATTGGAAAGACAGCAGTGGCATATCAGGCAGAGAAAACAGTGGATGTGGGAAAGTCTGACATATATTTATTGAATGAGGAGTGGCCTGGTTTTCTGATCAGGGAAGTAAGTTAAAAACAGTGGTAGAAATACAAGTGGGAAGGTAGGGTGAGGAGTTTGGACCTCACTACGTGGTAACTCTTAAAGATTACCTATGTGAGTAGCAAGGACACAGTTGGTACTCAAGGCATGAGTTAAAAACTCAAATGAGAGGCCGGGCGCGGTGGCTCACGCTTGTAATCCCAGCACTTTGGGAGGCCGAGGCGGGCGGATCACGAGGTCAGGAGATCGAGACCACGGTGAAACCCCGTCTCTACTAAAAATACAAAAAATTAGCTGGGCGTGGTGGCGGGCACCTGTAGTCCCAGCTACTCGGAGAGGCTGAGACGGGAGAATGGCATGAACCCGGGAGGCGGAGCTTGCAGTGAGCCGAGACTGCGCCACTGCACTCCAGCCTGGGCGACAGAGCGAGACTCCGTCTCAAAAAAAAAAAAAAAAAAAAAAAAAACTCAAATGAGAAAAAAATGTGGGAGCAACACCACGCAGATAAATCCAATGATGTATTTAAATACGATACAATACAATACACATCTTTAAAATTCCTTCTGGTACTGTAATTGACCTGAAGATACATGAAGTCGTATGAATTACGACTCAAACTGTCATCCCTCTAACAAAACAGTAAGCCAGACAAAACTGATTTAGCCTATAAGTTGTCCCTTATTCCATAACAATGAGGGGTAGATAATATTTATTTACTGGACATGCCAAGCTCTTTACCTACATGCATTATTTCACTGACCCTTGTAACAACTGAGTGAGGTACGTGTTGTCACTCTGTTACACATGAGAAAATTGAGTCTCAGAGAAATTAAACAATTTACTCAAGATCGCTTTGATAGAAAGTGGCAGAAACCGGATTCAAACCCCTTCTCTCCAGTACTCTATCTTGTATCAACTTGATTGTTTTGCCTACAGAGTATAGTTTTGCTTAAATTCTGTTTAAGAAAGCAAATTACTTATGCTAGTGTTGCTTATTTGATTTACCTCCAAGGCACTTGATTAAGAATTAAATTATATGAATGTTTCTTGTGAATGATAGATATTCATCACATGTTACAAGAATTGCTTATTCTCTTGAGGTGTTTTTCATTTTTAAAAATACATTCAGGTACATTTTGGGTTCTTGAATCGCAGATTAACTATTCAGTCTTCACAATGGGAGATTGAAGAAATAATCAGTGGATTTCATATGGTTAAAAGAGTATCAGTTTCTTTGCAATAATGTAATACTGCCCTTAATTTACGACTCAATGTCTTTAGCTATCAATTTTATTTTTCCAACCTTTTAAAATCAAGGTGGTTTCTTTTGCATTTCCTGAGATTCAAGATTGAAAATGTAACAAAATCTCAGACAGCTAACATGTATTAAACTTTTCAAAGCACATGAAACAATGCTTTAAAAGATATGTTTTTTGAACTACGCATTAGCCTCGTAAGAGGAGCATAAAAAATATTTCCCATTCAACTAATAAGAACT
Source organism: Symphalangus syndactylus (assembly GCF_028878055.3). Lineage (NCBI taxonomy): Eukaryota > Metazoa > Chordata > Mammalia > Primates > Hylobatidae > Symphalangus > Symphalangus syndactylus. The sequence continues at coordinate 24,132,209 of NC_072441.2, forward strand.
TTAATGTCATTTGGTATGGATAATACACTAATTTGTGTTTCAGCTTATGCTATGTATTGAAATACACTCTATATTATTTTTTCTTGAAAAAATGTTTGGAATTGTAATTTTTATTATAAGTAGAAGCTTTGTAGAAGAATTTTATACAAACTGGTAAAACTTTGAAATGTAAATTATTTCCTGTAGTAATTACCATAAACATGGGTAAATAGCTCAGAATGTTTCTATATGTAACCACTGAGTAAGGTATTTTCAGTATTCCTTGATATAAGTTATGGGAACCATGTAGCTTCTAATAATATCAAGGCATATGCTATTTTAAGAGATTTTTAAATTTAATTTTTAATATAAAATTTCTTATACTTGAAAACCAAATTTTTTTTAGTCCTCTCAATGAGCTCTTGGTTTTGAGGAAGAGATATTCTAGGCCAAAGAAAGTCATGTGCAAAAGCAGGGAGATGAATGAGAAACTGATGAACTGTGCAGGATACAAGGAGATTCATTGGTGTGGGAGGCACTGGCTACTGAATGTCAAGACATGAGGTTTGAGCAATAGAACAGAGCCTATTCAAAAGTGGTTTTATATTCCAGTATAATGGTTAGATCAACAAAGAGAAATAAACCTCATTGCGTTGATTTTTCAAGAAATACTGATCATTTTATTTTACCTAATCTAGGGACCAGAATCTAATAGGTAATATAGTTGCTAATATTTATTGAGTTCTAAATTCTTTACATGTATTAATTCACATAGCCCTCATAGTATCTTGAAGTAGGTATTATTATTATCCCCATTTTACAAATAAAGAAACTAAAACACAAAGAAGTAACTTGCCCAAGGTCAGGAAGCTGGTAAAGTGTGGGGGAAGGATTTGAACCCCGGCAGCGTGACTCTCGCCTTGTTCTTAATTACTATGGCACAGCTGAATAGAGACCACCCAAACTGAATTGATATGAGGATATGTGATGATTTTGTTAGAGGTTTGAATACATATTGAATTCATTTCCTCACATTTGTTAGTAAAATATCCTAGCCTCCTTTTCGTTTTTGAAAACAGTTTTATTGAAGTACAATCACCATCTAATAAACTGACATACTTAACACATACAAATTCACAATATTCAAGAAAGAAAAGCAACCTAAATGTCTATGGACAGATGAATTAAAAAATGTGGCATTTATACACATTACACACAATGACATATTAATCAGCCTTTAAAAAGACAAAAATGCTACCATTTTTAAAAACATGGATGGACCTGGAAGACATTATGTTAACTAAAATAAGTCAGTTGTAGGACAAATGCTGCATAATATCTCTTAAATGAGGCACCTAAAATAATCAAAGGTATAGAAGTAGTAGAATGATGGTTACCAGAAGATGTCAGGGGTATAAAGTTACAGTTATACAATATGAGTAAGTTCCAGAGATCTTCTGTACAACAAACAGTGGCCATAATCAACAATAAGGTATTGTGTACATAAAAATTTAGGCCGGAGGTGGTGGCTCACGCCTGTAATCCCAGCACTTTGGGAGGCTGAGGCAGGCGGATTACCTGAGGTCGGGAGTTCAAGACCAGCCTGACCAACACCGCTGCTAAAATAGAACATCTCTACTAAAAATACAAAATTAGCTCGGCATGGTGGTGCTTGCCTGTAATCCCAGCTACTCGGGAGGCTGAGGCAAGAGAATCTCATGAACCCAGGCAGCAGAGGTTGCAGTGAGCCAAGATTGCGCCATTGCACTCCAGCCTGGGCAACAAGAGTGAAACTCGATCTAAAAAAAAAAAATAATTAAGAAGGTAGATCTCATGTTAAGTGTTCTTACTACAAAAATAAATGAACACACACACAAAAACCCAGAAAACAAAAAAGCAAAGGTACACAAGGAAACTTTTGGAGATGATGTAAACCTCCTATCTGGATGGTGGCAATAGTAACTTGAATTTATAACATATACAAACTCACCAAACTGTGTATATTAATATGAAATTTTTGTATACTAAGAAACTCTAAATAAAACAGAAAAATGTGTAGAATTTTACAAGTGTTGAAATATGTACATACCAGTGAAAGCATCACTGTAATTGAGATAATGAACAAAATTCATCAGCCCCAACGGTGTCCCCAAGGCCCTGTTCACTCCACTCCCCACCCAGACAAATACTGTTGTGCTTTCTCTCACTGTAGATGAGTCTGACTTTTCTGGAGTTTTATGTAAATGTAACTACACAGTATATTCTCTTTTTCTGCCTGGATTCTTTCACTGAGCATAATTATTTTGGGATTGATCTGTGTTGTAATGTTTATCAGTTTTTATTGATGAATAATATTCCATTGTAGAAATATTCCATGGCTGTTTATTCTTTCACCTAGTGATGAATATTTGTGCTGCTTCCTTTCAGATTTGGGCTATTGCAAATAGGCTGCTATGAATATTTATGTACAAGTCTTTGTATGAATGTTGAGGAAAAGAAGCCACAAAGAAAATATATGTCTTCATTTATATAGAATACAACATGAGGCAAAATTACTCTATGGTATTAGAAATTACAATACTGGTTATCTTTTGGGAAGTATGATATTATTGTATTAGAAGTTACAGTAGTGGTTATCCTTTGGGAAGTATGATAGAGACTAAAAGCATGCCTGAAGGGGGGCTGCTTTTGGACTCTGGTAATAATGTGCTTCTTTTTTTACATTTTATTTTATATCGATGCATAATAGATGTACATATTTTCAGGGTACATGTGATAATTTCATATATTCATATAATTTGTAAAGATCAAATCAGCATAATTGAGATATTTATAACCTTAAATATTTTTCTTTTATCTATGCTGGAAACATTCAAATTATTCTTTTCTAGCTATTTGAAATATACAATAGATGATTATAAATTATACTCACCCTCCTGATCTATCAAACCCTACATCTTATTTCTTCTATCAAACTATATATTTGTACCCATTAATCAACCTGTTTCTTCATCTTGATGTTGATTACACAGATTATCAGTCAGTATATGAAAATTCAGTGAGCATATTTTAGATATTTATTATTTTATAGATATCTTATACATAGATTAAAAGTGAGGCTGATGAAATGGTTGTGGCTAGATCTAGATGATTCTCTATACATTGCCTGACTGGTATGCCTGTTTCTTATTTCATAGCCTTATTACTATTCCACTCATAAACTCCCAGTATCCTCTCTGCCTTTATAGCCTGTACTGTAATTATTTATTTTAGTTTAGGTCTTTCTTGTTACACTGTAAATTTTCTGCAACAAAAAAAAAGAGAGAATGTCTAACTTTTCAGCTTTGTTTTTATTCTACAGCATGGTGCTTGGTGCAGAGTAGATATTCCATGGACCCTTAGATGAATACTGTAAAGCCTTCTCTGTTGGTTGCTTATGCTTCTGCTCAGAGGTTAGCCTCTGAGTCTTCATTATTTGACTTCTACTAGAGCCTTCAGTTCTCCTATTGTCTACAAATTATTGAGTAGGTTTTGTGATATTGAGAGATTTTCTTCCAAATGTAATGCTTTGTTTCAGCATCATTTTTCCAACGATAATAATCTGTGTTGTTGAGTACTTACCATGTACTCTGTTTAAGCACTTTACATCTGCTATCTCTTTGAAGATGCACAACCCAACAATATTCCCATTTTATAAACAGGGAAACTGAGGTATAGAGAAGTAGAATGTCATATCACATTGCTAGTAAGTGACAGAACTCAAATTTGATTCCAGACAATCTCACTTCAGAACTCATGCTTTTATTCAGTTTAGTCTTTTATGTGTATATATGCTATATTATATCATTATGTTTCCTCACTTCCTTTAAAACTTCAGTAAAATATTAGCTTTTCAGAGTGGCTTTCGTTGGGCACTTTACATGAAGTAGCATCCCTTACAATACTGTCTATCATTCTTACTCTGCTTTATTTTTTTCCCAGCACTTACCACCACTCTGTATGTTGTATATTTATTTCTACTTCCTTCTTGTACATTTCTCCCCACAAGAATGATATTTCCATGAGGGCAGAGACTTTATCTGTTTTGCTTTTGACTGTATTCCTATCTCATAGAATAAAGCCTGGGACATAATGGGTGTTTAATAAATATTTGTTGAACGAATGCATGAACGCTTCATAGAATCAATTTATGTTATGGCATTGTGGTGCTAAGTACAAAGCAACAGCAAAGGTTTGTAAAAAAAATACCTTCTAGCAGAATCATTTTCTGCTTATAAACTAAAATGGATCTTTATTAGACAGAAACATGGATACCAACACATATTCCATGTAGCACGGTTGAACATGATGTGTCAACCTTAATGCAAGGCCATTTTTGAAGATTCTTTGAAGATACAGTGTCATGTGAGTTTGTATTCTGGGGAAACTTTCTTCTGGCAAACGGGAGTTGAAAGAGTTTTTATATTACTTGCATTTTGTCACTTGCATTTTGGAAAGATTTCAATGGCTGCTCCGTGCAGAGCGGATTATAGCGGGCACGGTGGAACACATGGTAACCAGTTAACAAAGTTGTAGTGTTAATCCATGGGAGAATTAACTGAAGCCTTGAACTAGAACTATAAAGTAGCTATGTAGATGAGAAAGGATGTATTCAGAGAGAGTAGAATTCATAGGGCTTGGTGAATAATTCATCATGGGGTAAGGAATACCTCCCAGGTTTCTGTTTTAGGGAATATCAACTACATAGACAGAAAATAAGGAAGGTCTGGGGAGATGATGAATTTTGTTTTCAACATAATAAATTGGAAATGTATGTGGTATATTCAAGTGGAGCCAGTCAGTAGACAATAAGAAATTTAGACCTGGAACTTCGCACCTGTGGTTGGAGAGCTATATTTCAAAGTCATCAAATGCCTGAAGTTACATAGGGAGATTATGAAGAATATTGTTCGATTGGATTTATATGTATCACACAATAACCAACTCTGTGATTTTAGCTGAAAAAGACTTTAATGGGAGGACCTTGAATAAATGAAATAATTGATGGCAAGACAAGTTAAACTTAGAAACTAAACAAAAGCAATTTAAAAAGAACACTACAGTGTAATACCATTGCAACAGCACTGAACACGGAATGCCACAGTTTGCACTGGTACTCTGCCAGCGCTGGGCACTGGCCACTGCTACTGCATCATCAGCTTGCAGTTTCTGTTGCTATCATCACATCACTGTTGCTGCTGCTGCTGCTGCTCAAATGATAATCAATTCTAAGTGGTCAGGAACTTCTGTAGATAGTATCTGTGGAGGGTAAGGAGCATGTGTCTGACTTGCATCGCCTGAGTGCCCAATTCACTGACACCAGCAAGGCTTAAAAGCCAAATATCTGGCTTCTAAGAGGGTTAAAAGTTGAGACCCACCAAGAAGATACCACCAAATGTACTTAGTTAACATTAGGTTTATTCATTGCTGCTGCAACAGAGATCGTATACCATGGGGAACCATGCAGCATCTCAGTAACAGGGAGCTAGAAGGAACCTATAGATTATGTTGAAAGTGTTCAAAAAATGGGGATTATCACTTCGGGATTGGGAATTCTCCGAAAATGGGACATTTGGCTATTGGAGATTTTAGTATTTTTTACCCGTGAGCAGAAGGAATGGAAAGGAATTAGAGTTCTTATTGGAGAAGCAGCAGTACTCTCTCATATTAGCAGAAGCACAAAGTCTTTGCTTTTATCTCTATTCAGGCATAATTATGAAGTTGTCTTGTTTTTATTTTGTATCATTGTGGTCACAAAGAATCGTCAATCAATGACGATGTTTCATGGAATTATTTATGATCAGCAAGGAAATACCATAGCATAGGTGGTGGTAACCAGACCAGCTACCAGCTGTTCCCTGTCAGGGATGCTTTTACCTTTCTGGAGAGGAAACTTTGCCTCCTAACAAGACTCCTGAAGTAGAGAATTGACAAAACGCCAGATGCCAGGGAGCCAATAAAAAGAAAAAGTTACTAAAGCCTACAATTTCCAACTATTCCGTATCACTGTAACTCAGAAGTCAGCAAATTGGGTCAGATAGTAAATATTTTCCCCTTTGTGAGCCATCAGGTCTCCACTGTAACTACTCGGTTCTGCCATTGTAAGCATAAATGCAGCCATAGACAATATGTAAACAAATGATCATGGCTGTGTTCCAATAAAACCATTGCTATGGTTTCAATGTGGCCCCTCCAAAATTCAGGTGTTGCCAATGCGGTAGTTTCAACAGGTGGGGCCTGTAAGATGTGATTAGGCTGTAAGGACTGCTCACCCCTTAATAAGATTCAGGCTGTTTTAAAAGCGGCTTCCTGCAGCTCTTCGGCCGTATGAGGACTTAGCCTTCCTCCCTTCTTGGAGTGTACAACAAGAAGTCCTTCACCGGATGGCAGTGCCTTGATCTTGGACTTCCCAACCTCCAGAACTGTGAGAAAATTAACTTTTGTTCTTTATAAATGACCCAGTCCGTGGTATTCTGTTATAGCAGCACAAACAGACTTAATAGCTTTGCTGTAATAAAATTTATTTTATGAACACTGACATTTGAAATGTATATCCTTTTCATATATATTATTATTTTGTTTTTTTCCAACTATTTAAAAATGTAAAAACCATTCCAAATTTGTAGGCTGTATAAAAAGAACAGCGGGCCAGATTTGGCCTGCAGGCTATCAGCTGCAAACCCTTGCTCCAACTAAGAAACAATATTGCTGATAGGAGTCTGTTGCCTGTGAGACAGGTATGGAAAGAGAGTCAATAGTTTTTATGGGATCACAAGAACACATCGTCTGGATTTGGAAGAGAAGTCAGCATAATAGAGGTTCCGTTTAGTTTTGGTCCTTCACATAAAACCCAGAATCTACATCTATTTTAATAGCTTTTAAATTAAGAAATAGTGATAAACTAACACTTCATTTTTCTTCTTTGTATTCTAGGATAAACTTCTTACCATACATTTTTAAAAAGTATTATTTATTGGTCAGCTTCAGAGGAGAGCTCTCGGTTGCATAAAAATCAAGAGTGTTGATACTGTTTTCTTGTTTTTGATCTATAAAAATTATGAGTTTTATTGTAGCATACAATATTCTTCTAAGGTGCCAAATCATAATAAATATTCTCCCCAACAATTCTACCTTAAAAAGCAATTACTGGTTGAGCATCACTAATATGAAAATTCAAAATCCAAATTCTGAAATGCTCCAATGAGCAACTTTGAGCATCACGTTGGCACTCAAAATATTTCAGATTTTAAAGCATTGTAGGTTTTAGATTTTCACACTAGGGATATTCAACCTGTATTCTCAATTGCGTGTTTTTAATCTGAGTAGTCCTCTAAGATGTATTTAAAATGGATAGCTTTAGTCTCATGATCTCCAAAACTAAATCTACCAGAGAATGACTCCCATGAGAGAACCAAATTCATTTAGCCATTATAAATAGTTCAATACGCCTGTAAATTACAACGTATATGGTGGTTTTGCAGGCGATAAAAACCAGAAAGGTAAGCTGGTCTCAAATTATAAGGTTCCTTCAATGCAATATTGAGGAATTTAGACTTTTTCTTTAAATAATTGTATTTCTGAGCCCAGAAATGATATGATCAAATTATTTTGAGGTTTACTCTGGTGACGATGTATGGATTGGAAGCAGCTGAAAGTGGAGGCAGGAAGACTAGTGAAGAGGCTGTTACAAATGCCTGGGTTGCCATCATCCAAGAAGTAAGAAGGGCAAAACTAAGACAGTAGCAGAGGGGATAAAAAGAGAGTACACATTCAAGAGAGCATAATGGAAATAGAATACACAGGTGTTTGTAACTAATTGGAGAATGCTAGAGAAAAAAGTTTAGAATAGCTTCCATGTTTCTGTTAAAGGCTACTGGGAGCATAGTAGTAATACTCATTAAAATAGCAAATAGAGAAGAAGCAAGTTATTTCTCCTTGTTTCATTTGAACTCCTCCCTTTTCTTATGGGGGAAGTGGGCTTCCTCATCTAGTTTTAGTGCTAACGGTTGTTCTCCATTCCTAAGAATGAAGCCCTGCTCACAGTGTAAAGTTTCAGCACAGTATTACTCTGGGAACATGACCTACTGTAGCCTGATAGGGAAATAATTGTCTGAACCAGGCCTCTCCAAGAGTGAATTGCTCTTGAGAAATAACTGTCTATCTCTTCCTTGGCCATTAATGTTAAGAAAACAAAAATCATCTTTGATCTCCTTCATGTCGCAGGGAACTTGATTGAAAAAAATACATTGCTATTTCTAGAACGTGCAAAATACTTTTTACACCTAACTGAATGCTGATAAAAGTGCCATTTTCTTTTTTTTAATTTTATTATTATTATACTGTAAGTTTTAGGGTACATGTGCACAACGTGCAGGTCTGTTACATATGTATCCATGTGCCATGTTGGTGTGCTGCACCCATTAACTTGTCATTCAGCATTAGGTATATCTCCTAATGCTATCCCTCCCCCCTCCCCCCACCCCACAACAGTCCCCGGAGTGTGGTGTTCCCCTTCCTGTGTCCATGAGTTCTCATTGTTCAATTCCCACCTGTGAGTGAGAACATGTGGTGTTTGGTTTTTTGTCCTTGCGATAGTTTGCTGAGAATGATGGTTTCCAGTTTCATCTATGTCCCTACAAAGGACATGAATTTATCATTTTTTATGGCTGCATAGTATTCCATGGTGTATATGTGCCACATTTTCTTAATCCAGTCTATCGTTGTTGGACATGTGGGTTGGTTCCAAGTCTTTACTATTGTGAAAAGTGCCGCAATAAACATACGTGTGCATGTGTCTTTATAGCAGCATGATTTATAGTCCTTTGGGTATATACCCAGTAATGGGATGGCTGGGTCAAATGGTATTTCTGGTTCTAGATCCCTGAGGAATCGCCACACTGACTTCCACAATGGTTGAACTAGTTTACAGTCCCACCAACAGTGTAAAAGTGTTGCTATTTCTCCACATCCTCTCCAGCACCTGTTATTTCCTGACTTTTTAATGATGGCCATTCTAACTGGTGTGAGATGGTATCTCATTGTGGTTTTGATTTGCATTTCTCTGATGGCCAGTGATGATGAGTATTTTTTCATGTGTTCTTTGGCTGCATAAATGTCTTCTTTTGAGAAGTGTCTGTTCATGTCCTTCGCCCAGTTTTTGATGGGGTTGTTTGTTTTTTTCTTGTAAATTTGTTTGAGTTCATTGTAGATTCTGGATATTGGCCATTTGTCAGATGAGTAGGTTGTGAAAATTTTCTCCCATTTTGTAGGTTCCCTGTTCACTCTGATGGTAGTTTCTTTCGCTTTGCAGAAGTTCTTTAGTTTAATTAGATCCCATTTGTCAATTTTGGCTTTTGTTGCCATTGCTTTTGGTGTTTTAGACATGAAGTCCTTGCCCATGCCTATGTCCTGAATGGTATTGCCTAGGTTTTCTTCTAGCGTTTTTATGGTTTTAGGTCTAACATGTAAGTCTTTAATCCATCTGGAATTAATTTTTGTATAAGGTATAAGGAAGGGATCCAGTTTCAGCTTTCTACATATGGCTAGCCAGTTTTCCCAGCACCATTTATTAAATAGGGAATCCTTTCCCCATTGCTTGTTTTTGTCAGGTTTGTCAAAGATCAGATGGTTGTAGATATGCAGCATATTTGAGGGCTCTGTTCTGTTCCATTGATCTATATCTCTGTTTTGGTACCAGTACCATGCTGTTTTAGTTACTGTAGCCTTGTAGTATAGTTTGAAGTCAGGTAGCGTGATGCCTCCAGCTTTGTTCTTTTGGCTTAGGATTGACTTGGTGATGCAGGCTCTTTTTTGGTTCCATATGAACTTTCAAGTAGTTTTTTCCAATTCTGTGAAGAAAGTCATTGATAGCTTGATGGGGATGGCATTGAATCTATAAATTACCTTGGGCAGTATGGCCATTTTCACAATATTGATTCTTCCTACCCATGAGCATGGAATGTTCTTCCATTTGTTTGTATCCTCTTATTTCATTGAGCAGTGGTTTGTAGTTCTCCTTGAAGAGGTCCTTCACATCCCTTGTAAGTTGGATTCCTAGGTATTTTATTCTCTTTGAAGCAATTGTGAATGGGAATTCACTCATGATTTGGCTCTCTGTTTGTCTGTGATTGGTGTATAAGAATGCTTGTGATTTTTGTACATTGATTTTGTATCCTGAGACTTTGCTGAAGTTGCTAATCAGCTTAAGGAGATTTTGGGCTGAGACAATGGGGTTTTCTAGATATACAATCATGTCATCTGCAAATACGGACAATTTGACTTCCTCTTTTCCTAATTGAATACCCTTTATTTCCTTCTCCTGCCTGATTGCTCTGGCCAGAACTTCCAGCACTATGTTGAATAGGAGTGGTGAGAGAGGGCATCCCTGTCTAGTGCCAGTTTTCAAAGGGAATGCTTCCAGTTTTTGCCCATTCAGTATGATATTGGCTGTGGGTTTGTCATAAATAGCTCTTATTATTTTGAGATATGTCCCATCAATACCTAATTTATTGAGAGTTTTTAGCATGAAGGGTTGTTGAATTTTGTCAAAGGCCTTTTCTGCATCTATTGAGATAATCATGTGGTTTTTGTCTTTGGTTCTGTTTATATGCTGGATTACATTTATTGATTTGCGTATGTTGAATCAGCCTTGCATCCCAGAGATGAAGCCCACTTGATCATGGTGGATAAGCTTTTTGATGTGCTGCTGGATTCGGTTTGCCAGCATTTTACTGAGGATTTTTGCATCAATGTTCATCAAGGATATTGGTCTAAAATTCTCTTTTTCGGTTGTGTCTCTGCCAGGCTTTGGTATCAGGATGATGCTGGCCTCATAAAATGAGTTAGGGAGGATTCCCTCTTTTTCTATTGATTGGAATAGTTTCAGAAGGAATGGTACCAGCTCCTTCTTGTACCTCTGGTAGAATTCAGCTGTGAATCCAACGGGTCCTGGATTTTCTTTGGTTGGTAAGCTATTGATTATTGCCACCATTTCAGAGCCTGTTATTAGTCTATTCAGAGATTCAACTTCTTCCTGGTTTAGTCTTGGGAGGGTGTATTTGTCGAGGAATTTATCCATTTCTTCTACATTTTCTAGTTTATTTGCGTAGAGGTGTTTGTAGTATTCTCTGATGGCAGTGTGTATTTCTGTGGGATCGGTGGTGATATCCCCTTTATCATTTTTTATTGCATCTATTTGATTCTTCTCTCTTTTCTTCTTTATTAGTCTTGCTAGCAGTCTATCAATTTTGTTGATCTTTTCAAAATACCAACTCCTGGATTCATTAATTTTTGAAGGGTTTTTTGTGTCTCCATTTCCTTCAGTTCTGCTCTGATTTTAGTTATTTCTTGCCTTCTGCTAGCTGTTTGCTCTTGCTTTTCTAGTTCTTTTAATTGTGATGTTAGGGTGTCAATTTTGGATCTTTCCTGCTTTCTCTTGTGGGCATTTAGTGCTATAAATTTCCCTCTACACACTGCTTTGAAGGTGTCCCAGAGATTCTGGTATGTTGTGTCTTTGTTCTCGTTGGTTTCAAAGAACATCTTTATTTCTGCCTTCATTTCTTTATGTATCCAGTAGTCATTCAGGAGCAGGTTGTTCGATTTCCATGTAGTTGAGTGGTTTGAGTGAGTTTCTTAATCCTGAGTTCTAGTTTGATTGTACTGTGGTCTGAGAGACAGTTTGTTATAATTTCTGTTCTTTTACATTTGCTGAGGAGAGCTTTACTTCCAACTATGTGGTCAATTTTGGAATAGGTGTGGTGTGGTTCTGAAAAAAATGTATATTCTGTTGATTTGGGGTGGAGAGTTCTACAGATGTCTGTTAGGTCCATTTGGTGCAGAGCTGAGTTCAATTCCTGGATATCCTTGTTAACTTTCTGTCTCGTTGATCTGTCTAATGTTGACAGTGGGGTGTTAAAGTCTCCCATTATTATTGTGTGGGAGTCTAAGTCTCTTTGTAGGTCACTAAGGACTTGCTTTATGAATCTGGGTGCTCCTGTATTGGTTGCATATATATTTAGGATAGTTAGCTCTTCTTGTTGAATTGATCCCTTTGCCATTATGTAATGGCCTTCTTTGTCTCTTTTGATCTTTGTTGGTTTAAAGTCTGTTTTATCAGAGACTAGGATTGCAACCCCTGCCTTTTTTTGTTTTCCATTTGCTTGGTAGATCTTCCTCCATTCCTTTATTTTGAGCCTATGTGTGTCTCTGCATGTCAGAAGAGTTTCCTGAATACAGCACACTGATGGGTCTTGACTCTTTATCCAGTTTGCCAGTCTGTGTCTTTTAATTGGAGCGTTTAGCCCATTTACATTTAAAGTTAATATTGTTATGTGTGAATTTGATCCTGTCATTATGATGTTAGTTGGTTATTTTGCTCGTTAGTTGATGCAGTGTCTTCCTAGCCCTGATGGTCTTTACATCTTTTGGCATGTTTTTGCAGGGGCTGGTACCGGTTGTTCCTTTCCATGTTTAGTGCTTCCTTCAGGAGCTCTTTTAGGGCAGGCCTGGTGGTGACAAAATCACTCAGCATTTGCTTGTCTGTAAAGTATTTTATTTCTCCTTCACTTATGAAGCTTAGTTTGGCTGGATATGAAATTCTGGGTTGAAAATTCTTTTCTTTAAGAATGTTGAATATCGGCCCCCACTCTCTTCTGGCTTGTAGAGTTTCTGCCGAGAGATCAGCTGTTAGTCTGATGGGCTTCCCTTTGTGGGTAACCCGACCTTTCTCTCTGGCTGCCCTTAACATTTTTTCCTTCATTTCAACTTTGGTGAATCTGACAATTATGTGTCTTGGAGTTGCTCTTCTCGAGGAGTATCTTTGTGGCATTCTCTGTATTTCCTGAATCTGAATGTTGGCCTGCCTTGCTAGATTGGGGAAGTTCTCCTGGATAATATCTTGCAGAGTGTTTTCCAACTTGATTCCATTCTCCCCGTCACTTTCAGGTACACCAATCAGACGTAGATTTGGTCTTTTCACATAGTCCCATATTTCTTGGGGGCTTTGTTCGTTTATTTTTATTCTTTTTTCTCTAAACTTCCCTTCTCGCTTCATTTCATTCGTTTCGTCTTCCATCGCTGATACCCTTTCTTCCAGTTGATCGCATCAGCTCCTGAGGCTTCTGCAATCTTCACGTAGTTCTCGAGCCTTGGCTTTAGGCTCCATCAGCTCCTTTAAGGACTTCTCTGCATTGGTTATTCTAGTTATCCATTCATCTAATTTTTTTTTTCAAAGTTTCTGACTTCTTTGCCATTGGTTTGAATCTTCTCCTGTAGCTCGTAGTAGTTCGATCGTCTGAAGCCTTCTTCTCTCAACTCGTCAAAGTCATTCTCCATCCAGCTTTGTTCCGTTGCTGGTGAGGAGCTGCATTCCTTTGGAGGAGGAGAGGCGCTCTGCTTTTTAGAGTTTCCTGTTTTTCTGCTCTGTTTTTTCCCCATCTTTGTAGTTTTATCTACTTTTGGTCTTTGATGATGGTGACATACAGATGGGTTTTTGATGTGGATGTCCTTTCTGTTTGTTAGTTTTCCTTCTAACAGACAGGACCCTCAGCTGCAGGTCTGTTGGAGTTTGCTAGAGTCCCACTCCAGATGCTGTTTGCCTGGGTGTCAGCAGTGGTGGCTGCAGAACAGCAGTGGCTTTAGAACAGCAGAATTTGGTGACCCGCAAATGCTACTGCCTGATCGTTCCTCTGGAAGTTTTGTCTCAGAGGAGTACCCGGCCGAGTGAGGTGTCAGTCTGCCCCTACTGGGGGGTGCCTCCCAGTTAGGGTGCTCGGGGGTCAGGGACCCACTTTAGGAGGCAGTCTGCCTGTTCTCAGATCTCCAGCTGTGTGCTAGGAGAACCACTACTCTCTTCAAAGCTGTCAGACAGGGACATTTAAGTCTGCAGAGGTTATTGCTGTCTTTCTGTTTGTCTGTGCCCTGCCCCCAGAGGTGGAGCCTACAGAGGCAGGCAGGCCTCCCTGAGCTGTGATGGGCTCCACCCAGTTCGAGCTTCCTGGCTGCTTTGTTTACCTAATCAAGCCTGGGCGATGGCAGATGCCCCTCCCCCAGCCTAGCTGCCACCTTGCAGTTTGATCTCAGACTGCTGTGCTAGCAATCAGCGAGACTCCGTGGGCGTAGGACCCTCTGAGCCAGGTGCGGGACACAATCTCCTGGTGTGCCATTTTTTAAGCCCATCGGAAAAGCACAGTATTAGGGTGGGAGTGACCTGATTTTCCAGTTGCTGTCTGTCACCCCTTTCTTTGACTAGGAAAAGGAACTCCCTGACCCCTTGCACTTCCCGAGTGAGGCAATGTCTCGCCCTGCTTTGGCTCACACATAGTACGCTGCACCCACTGTCTTGCACCCACTGTCTGGCACTCCCTAGTGAGATGAACCCGGTACCTCAGATGGAAATGCAGAAATCACCCGTCTTCTGCGTCGCTCACGCTGGGAGCTGTAGACCGGAACTGTTCCTATTCAGCCGTCTTGGCTCCAACCCCAAATTTGTTATATCTAGTGTCATTTTCTTTGCTTGGGATTCCCATTCTACCTTCTCCATCTGGTGAACTCATTATTTCTTAAGCCCTAATTCCAGTGTTATCTTATAGAAAGCCATCTGTAGATCAAGCCCTGATTACAAGCTCTCATAGTACTCTGACTTCTGCATATCATGATTCCCAACTATAATAAATTAATATATTAATTTCATAATAAGTTAATATCTAAATTGTATGGTAGAATGTATGCTCCATCAGGGCAGGAACTGTGTCTGCTTTGTTAATCCTTGAATTGCTATGACACACATAATAAGACTTCATTGTAGCCATTATTATTACTAATTGGAAGCTTTTATAACTACTCCATTAGGTTGTGAGGACCTGAAAGCAACAGCCACATGTTAATCCCCATCCTTAGCCCAGTGCCTAGAATCTAATACGTACTCAAATGATGTTTGTTAAATTGATTTTAAAAGTAGCTATCTGGTTGATGAAATTAAAAAGCTTTAATTGGGACCAGGTGTGGTGGCTCACACCTGTAATCCCAGCACTTTGGGAGGCTGAGGTGGGCAGATCACTTGATTCCAGGAGTTGGAGACCAGCCTGGGCAACATGGTGAAACCTCATCTCTACAAAACAATACAAAAATTAGCCAGGCATAGTGGCATGCATCTGTAGTCCCAGCTACTCAAGAGACTGAGGCACAAGAATTGCTTGAACCCAGGAGGCGGAGGTTGCAGTGAGCTGAGATCGCCATTGCACTCCAGCCTGGGTGACAGAGCCAGACCCTGTTTCAAAACAAAACAAAACAAAACAAAAAAAGCTTTAATTTTCAAGGACGTTATAAAGTGAAGTATCAGTATAGTACAAAAGTAAAGAGAATTGATAATCAACTTGTTTTGTCCACATGATAAAAATAATTTGAAGAATGAGACTTTTCTTGCTCTTTGGGCAATTAGCCAAGTGTTATCACATTGACAAAAAAAAATCTTTATTCAATAGAATTCAAGTTCAGAAACATACTTTTTTATGAGAGTATGTGAAAAGCAATGGTTGATGCAAGACTTGCCTTATGCAACTATAATTACCCATAAGAAATAATGCAATTAGACTTTGTGTCTTTTATAGTTCTTTGAAGTGAGTTTTCATTATGAGGCACATTTCACCATGTTCTCATTTAGAGTAGATTTCTTATCCATTGTTATTTTTATTGTACAGTCCATTATTTCTGATAGTTGTCCTATTATATTTTATTTCACAACTTCCAAGTGCTGATGGATAATAGTCATTTTTTTGGCATGATAGTCTTTATGACAAATTATAACCATGGGAAAAAGTTATTCCTGGTCAGAGCCAATCAGAAAGTTATCCTAAGTGAAATTTGTTCTTAAGTTGCTATTGCACCAGAGAGCTGAGCAAGATGGTTGAATAGGAACAGCTCCAGTCTGCAGCTCCCAGAAGAGACCAACACAGAAGGCAGGTGATTTCTGCATTTCTAACTGAGGTACTCGGTTCGTCTCACTGGGACTGGTTAGACAGTGGTTGCAGCCCACAGAGGGTGAGCAGAAGCAGGGTGGGGCATTGCCTCACCTGCAAAATGAAAGGGGTCAGGGAACTCCCTCCCCTAGCCAAGGGAAGCCATGAGGGACTGTGCTGTGAGGGACGGTGCACTGTGGCCCAGATACTACACTTTTCCCACAGTCTTCACAACCCACAGACCAGTAGATTCCATCAGGTGCCTATACCACATGGGACCTTATAGCACTAAACGGCCACAAGACAAAGTGGGAAAGATTTAAAATCAACACCCTAACATCACAATTAAAAGAACTAGAGAAGCAAGAGCAAACAAATTTAAAAGCTAGCAGAAGACAAGAAATAATTAAGATAAGAGCAGAACTGAAGGAGACAGAGACACAGAAAACCCTTCAAAAAATCAGTGAATCCAGGAGCTGGTTTTTTGAAAAGATCAACAAAATAGATCGCTAGCCAGACTAATAAAGAAGAAAAGAGAGAAGAATCAAATAGAAACAATAAAAAATGATAAAGGGGAGATCACCACTGATCCCACAGAAATACAAACTACCATCAGAGAATGCTGTAAACACCTCTATGCCAATAAACTAGAAAATTTAGAAGAAATGGATAAATTCCTGGATACGTACACCCTCCCAAGACTAAACCAGGAAGAAGTCAAATCCCTGAATAAACCAATAACAAGCTCTGAAATTGAGGCAGTAATTAATAGCCTACCAACCAAAAAAGTCCAGGACTAGACAGATTCACAGCCGAATTCTGGCAGAGGAACTGGTACCATTCCTTCCGTACGTATAGACACTACTCACAAATATACCAGCACTATAGGTTTTAGCATTCAAATGGTAAGAGAATAATCTCTAGGAATATCTTACATAGAAGGAATAACTGTGTTGAGTCAGAAACAAGTTGAGTCCAATGCTATATTATTTTAAGAAGAAACAACATACAGAAAAAGAATTTTTGAGTAATTTTTGGAAGATATAGTAAATATTGAAAAAGAATACTAATTTGAAAAATGTTAACATATTTAATTCTGAAGTAATTAAAAGAAAAAGAAACAATGCATGTAGAATCATAGACATGGTTTCTGAAAAGAAGAAATTATAAACATTGGAAATCACTCTGATATCCACAGCATAATTGATGAAAAAACCATGCAAATGGAAACCTAGAATATTGGAAAGTTAAATGTGGGAAGGAAAAAACAGAAAGGATACTCTGAATCCTAAATGACTTATAAAAATTTCTTTTTTTTAGTATTTTAAGTAATGTAAAAAATTATGCAAATATATTGCTATATATTTTATATTTCTTTTTAACTTATTTAAATGCACTTTCTCCTGATCTTTTTGGTTTTTTACATTTTTAAAATTTTATTTTAGGTTCAGGGGTAGGTACATGTGCAGGTTTGTTATATAAGTAAATGGCATGTCACAGGGGTTTGATGTGCAGATTATTTTGTTACCCAGGTAATGAGCATCATACCCGATAAGCAGTTTTTCTATCCTTACCCTCTTCCCACACACTACCCTTGAGTAGCCCCTGGTGTCTGTTTCCTTTTTCTTGTCCATATATACTCAATATTTATCTCCCACTTATAAGTGAGAATATGCGGTATTTGGTTTTCTGTGCCTGCATTAATTCACTGAAGATAATGCCCTCCATTATGTATAATTACATATGTAACATTCTACATTTACATCATAGAATATTACACAGTTATGAAAAAGAACTCAGTTATGTCATCAGTGGTAGACTTTATTCTACCTACTATTGATGGGCATTTAGGTTGATTCCATGTCTAATTCCATGTCTTTGCTTTTGTGAATAGTGCTGTGATGAAAATACACATGCATAAGCCTTTATGAAAGAGTAATTTATTTTTTTTTTATTTTTTTTATTATACTTTAGGGTTTTAGGGTACATGTGCACAATGTGCAGGTTTGTTACATATGTATCCATGTGCCATGTTGATTTCCTGCACCCATTAACTCGTCATTTAGCATTAGGTGTATCTCCTAATGCTGTCCCTCCCCCCTCCCCCCACCCCACAACAGTCCCCGGAGTGTGATGTTCCCCTTCCTGTGTCCATGAGTTCTCATTGTTCAATTCCCACCTATGAGTGAGAACATGCGGTGTTTGGTTTTTTGTCCTTGCGATAGTTTACTGAGAATGATGTTTTCCAGTTTCATCCATGTCCCTACAAAGGACACGAACTCATCATTTTTTATGGCTGCATAGTATTCCATGGTGTATATGTGCCACATTTTCTTAATCCAGTCTATCGTTGTTGGACATTTGGGTTGGTTCCAAGTCTTTGCTATTGTGAATAGTGCCGCAATAAACATACGTGTGCATGTGTCTTTATAGCAGCATGATTTATAGTCCTTTGGGTATATACCCAGTAATGGGATGGCTGGGTCAAATGGTATTTCTAGTTCGAGATCCCTGAGGAATCGCCACACTGACTTCCACAATGGTTGAACTAGTTTACAGTCCCACCAACAGTGTAAAAGTGTTCCTATTTCTCCACATCCTCTCCAGCACCTGTTATTTCCTGATTTTTTAATGATGGCCATTCTAACTGGTGTGAGATGGTATCTCACTGTGGTTTTGATTTGCATTTCTCTGATGGCCAGTGATGATGAGCATTTCTTCATGTGTTTTTTGGCTGCATAAATGTCTTCTTTTGAGAAGTGTCTGTTCATGTCCTCTGCCCACTTTTTGATGGGGTTGTTTGTTTTTTTCTTGTAAATTTGTTTGAGTTCATTGTAGATTCTGGATATTAGCCCTTTGTCAGATGAGTACGTTGCAAAAATTTTCTCCCATTGTGTAGGTTGCCTGTTCACTCTGATGATAGTTTTCTTTTGCTGTGCAGAAGCTCTTTAGTTTAATGAGATCCCATTTGTCGATTTAGGCTTTTGTTGCCATTGCTTTTGGTGTTTTAGACATGAAGTCCTTGCCCACGCCTATGTCCTGAATGGTATTGCCTAGGTTTTCTTGTAGGGTTTTAATGGTTTTAGGTCTAACATATAAGTCTTTAATCCATCTTGAATTAATTTTTGTATAAGGTGTAAGGAAGGGATCCAGTTGCAGCTTTCTACATATGGCTAGCCAGTTTTCCCAGCACCATTTATTAAATAGGGAATCCTTTCCCCATTTCTTGTTTTTGTCAGGCTTGTCAAAGATCAGATAGTTGTAGCTATGCGGCATCATTTCTGAGGGCTCTGTTCTGTTCCATTGATCTATGTCTCTGTTGTGGTACCAGTACCATGCTGTTTTGGTTACTGTAGCCTTGTAGTATAGTTTAAAGTCAGGTAGCGTGATGCCTCCAGCTTTGTTCTTTTGGCTTAGGATTGACTTGGCGATGCGGGCTCTTTTTTGGTTCCATATGAACTTTAAAGTAGTTTTTTCCAATTCTGTGAAGAAAGTCATTGGTAGCTTGATGGGGATGGCATTGAATCTATAAATTACCTTGGGCAGTATGGCCATTTTCACGATATTGATTCTTCCTACCCATGAGCATGGAATGTTCTTCCATTTGTTTGTATCCTCTTTGATTTCATTGAGCAGTGGTTTGTAGTTCTCCTTGAAGAGGTCCTTCACATCCCTTGTAAGTTGGATTCCTAGGTATTTGATTCTCTTTGAAGCAATTGTGAATGGGAGTTCACTCATGATTTGGCTCTCTGTTTGTCTGTTATTGGTGTACAAGAATGCTTGTGATTTTTGTACATTAATTTTATATCCTGAGACTTTGCTGAAGTTGCTAATCAGCTTAAGGAGATTTTGGGCTGAGACAATGGGGTTTTCTAGATATACAATCATGTCATCTGCAAACAGGGACAATTTGACTTCCTCTTTTCCTAATTGAATACCCTTTATTTCCTTCTCCTGCCTGATTGCTCTGGCCAGAACTTCCAGCACTATGTTGAATAGGAGCGGTGAGAGAGGGCATCCCTGTTTTGTGCCAGTTTTCAGAGGGAATGCTTCCAGTTTTTGCCCATTCAGTATGATATTGGCTGTGGGTTTGTTGTAGATAGCTCTTATTATTTTGAGATACATCCCATCAATACCTAATTTATTGAGAGTTTTTAGCATGAAGGGTTGTTGAATTTTGTCAAAGGCCTTTTCTGCATCTATTGAGATAATCATGTGGTTTTTGTCTTTGCTTCTGTTTATATGCTGGATTACATTTATTGATTTGCATATGTTGAACCAGCCTTGCATCCCAGGGATGAAGCCCACTTGATCATGGTGTATAAGCTTTTTGATGTGCTGCTGGATTCGGTTTGCCAGTATTTTATTGAGGATTTTTGCATCAATGTTCATCAAGGATATTGGTCTGAAATTCTCTTTTTTGGTTATGTCTCTGCCAGGTTTTGGTATCAGGACGATGCTGGCTTCGTAAAATGTGTTAGGGAGGATTCCCTCTTTTTCTATCGATTGGAATAGTTTCAGAAGGAATGGTACCAGCTCCTCCTTGTACCTCTGGTAGAATTCAGCTGTGAATCCATCAGGTCCTGGACTCTTTTTGGTTGGTAAGCTATTGATTATTGCCACAATTTCAGAACCTGTTATTGGTCTATTCAGAGATTCAACTTCTTCCTGGTTTAGTCTTCGGAGGGTGTATTTGTTGAGGAATTTATCCATTTCTAGATTTTCTAGTTTATTTGCATAGAGGTGTTTGTAGTATTCTCTGATGGTAGATTGTATTTCTGTGGGATCGGTGGTGATATCCCCTTTTTCATTTTTTATTGCATCTATTTTATTCTTCTCTCTTTTCTTCTTTATTAGTCTTGCTAGCGGTCCATCAATTTTGTTGATCTTTTCAAAAAACCAGCTCCTGGATTCATTAATTTTTTGAAGGGTTTTTTGTGTCTCTATTTCCTTCAGTTCTGCTCTGATTTTAGTTATTTCTAGCCTTCTGCTAGCTTTTGAATGTGTTTGCTCTTGCTTTTCTAGTTCTTTCAATTGTGATGTTAGGGTGTCAATTTTGGATCTTTCCTGCTTTCTCTTGTGGGCATTTAGTGCTATAAATTTCCCTCTACACACTGCTTTGAACGTGTCCCAGAGATTCTGGTATGTTGTGTCTTTGTTCTCGTTGGTTTCAAAGAACATCTTTATTTCTGCCTTCATTTCATTATGTACCCAATAGTCATTCAGGAGCAGGTTGTTCAGTTTCCATGTAGTTGAGCGGTTTTGACTGAGTTTCTTAATCCTGAGTTCTAGTTTGATTGCACTGTGGTCTGAGAGACAGTTTGTTATAATCTCTGTTCTTTTACATTTGCTGAGAAGAGCTTTACTTCCAACTATGTGGTCAATTTTGGAATAGGTGTGGTGTGGTGCTGAAAAAAATGTATATTCTGTTGATTTGGGGTGGAGAGTTCTGTAGATGTCTATTAGGTCCACTTTATGTAGAGCTGAGTTCAATTCCTGGATATCCTTGTTAACTTTCTGTCTCGTTGATCTGTCTAATGCTGACAGTGGAGTGTTAAAATCTCCCATTATTATTGTGTGGGAGTTTAAGTCCCTTTGTAGGTCACTGAGGACTTGCTTTATGAATCTGGGTGCTCCTGTGTTGGGTGCATATATATTTAGGATAGTTAGCTCTTCTTGTTGAATTGATCCCTTTACCATTATGTAATGGCCTTCTTTGTCTCTTTTGATCTTTGTTGGTTTAAAGTCTATTTTATCAGAGACTAGGATTGCAACCCCTGCCTTTTTTTTGTTTTCCATTTGCTTGATAGATCTTCCTCCATCCCTTTATTTTGAGTCTATGTGTGTCTCTGCACGTGAGATGGGTTTCCTGAATACAGCACACTGATGGGTCCTGACTCCTTATCCAGTTTGCCAGTCTGTGTCTTTTGATTGGAGCATTTAGCCCATTTACATTTAACGTGAATATCGTTATGTGTGAATCTGATCCTGTCATTATGATGTTAGTTGGTTATTTTGCTCGTTAGTTGCTATAGTTTCTTCCTAGCCTCGATGGTCTTTACAATTTGGCATGTTTTTGCAGGGGCTGGTACCGGTTGTTCCTTTCCATGTTTAGTGCTTCCTTCAGGAGCTCTTTTAGGGCAGGCCTGGTGGTGACAAAATCACTCAGCGTTTGCTTGTCTGTAAAGTATTTTATTTCTCCTTCACTTATGAAGCTTAGTTTGGCGGGATAGGAAATTCTGGGTTGAAAATTCTTTTCTTTAAGAATGTTGAATATCGGCCCCCACTCTCTTCTGGCTTGTAGAGTTTCTGCTGAGAGATCAGCTGTTAGTCTGATGGGCTTCCCTTTGTGGGTAACCCGACCTTTCTCTCTGGCTGCCCTTAACATTTTTTCCTTCATTTCAACTTTGGTGAATCTGACAATTATGTGTCTTGGAGTTGCCCTTCTCAAGGAGTATCTTTGTGGCGTTCTCTGTATTTCCTGAATCTGAATGCTGGCCTGCCTTGCTAGATTGGGGAAGTTCTCCTGGATAATATCTTGCAGAGTGTTTTCCAACTTGGTTCCATTCTCCCCATCATTTTCAGGTACACCAATCAGACGTAGGTTTGGTCTTTTCACATAGTCTCAAATTTCTTGGAGGCTTTGTTCATTTCTTTTTATTCTTTTTTCTCTAAACTTCCCTTCTCTCTTCATTTCATTCATTTCATCTTCTATCAGCGATACCCTTTCTTCCAGTTGATCGCATCTGCTACTGAGGCTTCTGCATTCTTCGCGTAGTTCTCGAAACTTGGCTTTCAGCTCCATCATCTCCTTTAAGCCCTTCTCTCCATTGGTTATTCTAGTTATCCATTCTTCTAATTTTTTTTCAAAGTTTTTAACTTCTTTGCTATTGTTTTGAATTTCCTCTCGTAGCTCAGAGTAGTTTGATCGTCTGAAGCCTTCTTCTCTCAACTCATCAAAGTCATCCTCCATCCAGCTTTGTTCCGTTGCTGGTGAGGAACTGCATTCCTTTGGAGAGGGAGAGGTGCTCTGTTTTTTAGAGTTTCCAGTTTTTTTGGTCTGTTTTTTCCCCATCTTTGTGGTTTTGTCTACTTTTTGTCTTCGATGATGGTGATGTACAGATGGGTTTTTGGTGTGGATGTCCTTTCTGTTTGTTAATTTTCCTTCTACCAGACAAGACCCTCAGCTCCAGGTCTGTTGGGGTTTACTAGAGGTCCACTCCAGACCCTGTTTGGCTGGGTGTCAGCACCGGTGGCTGCAGAACAGCAGATTTTCGTGAGACCACAAATTCAGCTGTCTGATAGTTCCTCTGAAAGTTTTGTCTCAGAGGAGTACCCGGTTGAATGAGGTGTCAGTCTGTCCCTACTGGGGGGGGTGCCTCCCAGTTAGGCTGCTCAGGGGTGAGGGACCCACTTTAGGAGGCAGTCTGTCCGTTCTCAGATCTCCAGCTGCGTGCTGGGAGAACCACTACTCTCTTCAAAGCTGTCAGTCAGACAGGGACATTTAAGGCTGTGGAGGTTCTCGCTGAGTTTTTGGTTGTCTGTGCCCTGCCCCCAGAGGTGGAGCCTACAGAGGCAGGCAGGCCTCCTTGAGCTGTGGTGGGCTCCACCCAGTTCGAGCTTCCTGGCTGCTTTGTTTACCTAAGCAAGGCTGGGCAATGGCGGGCGCCCCTCCCCCAGCCTCGTTGCCGCCTTGCAGCGTGATCTCAGACTGCTGTGCTAGCAACCAGCAAGACTCTGTGGGCATAGGACCCTCCGAGCCAGGTGCGGGACACAATCTCCTAGTGTGCCGTTTTCCAGGCCCATTGGAAAAGCGCAGTGTTAGGACGGGACTGACCTGATATTCCAGGTGCCGTCTGTTTCCCCTTTCTTTGACTAGGAAAGGGAACTCCCTGACCCCTTGCGCTTCCCGAGTGATGCAATGCCTCGCCCTGCTTCGGCTCGCGCACAGTGCGCTTCACCGACTGTCCTGAACCCACTGTTAGGCACTCCCTAGTGAGATGAAACCGGTACCTCAAGCAGAAATGCAGAAATCACCCGTCTTCTGTGTCGCTGGGGCTGGGAGCTGGAGACCGGAGCTGTTCCTATTCGGCCATCTTGGCTCCACCGAAAGAGTAATTTATATTCCTTTGGGTATATATCCAATAATGAGATTGCTGGATCAATGGTAATTCTGTTGTAAGTTCTTTGAGAAATTGCCAAACTGCTTTCCACGATGACTAAGTTACCTCCCCATCAACAGTGTTTAAGTGTTCCCTTTTCTCCACAACCTCACCATCATCTGTGATTTTTTGACTTTTAGTAATAGCCATTCTGACTGGTGTGAGATGGTATCTTATTATTGTTTTGAATTGCATGCTTCCTCCCTCTTAAATCATGGAGGGAGATCTTTCTCGGAATCTCCTCCAGCAGAGTCCTCTTCCTGTTCCAGTGGCCAGAACTAGATCATAAGTTCATGTCCTAGTTGCAAAAGAAATTTGGATGGTGACTATATGACATTTCTCGTCTCTGATGCAGGCAGGTTCTGCTGGCATGTAAGAAAGGTAGTTGCATGGGAAAGAGCCATGGCTACTTTGACAGATTACTTTTAAAGGTCCTTAGCCTCTAAAGTTTAAATTCGCTGACAGCTTAGTCACGGAGTTATGCCTATATGATACACCCGTCAGGGTATCAACAATCTAAGGCCAAACTATGTAAAAGCACAGTTAGACCTCTGCAGATGGAAAATATTTGGAAAAAAATAATAACTACAATAATTTTAAAAATACAAGAAAACAATGCAATATAACAACTCTTTACAAAGCACTTACATTGTATTATGTATTTACATTGTATTATGTATTTACATTGTATTAGGTATTTAAAGTACACAGGAGGATGTGTGTAGGTTAGGTGCAACTACTATGCCATTTTGCAGAAACTGGAGTGTCAGTGGATTTTTTATATCCATGAAGGTCATGGAACCAATTCCCTCAAGGATACTGAGCAACGATTGTACATAAATCTTAATACTCAGAAACCCCAGTATAACACGTAATAACTTTTTCAATGAAATAGAGCCAGAAAACAACGAGCCTGACACATTGTCTGTGTGACCCTGTGTATGCTCACATGCATATGTACGTGTTAAAGGGCTCTTTTAGAAAAGAAACTTTGTGGTAGTGGTGGTGGTACTTGCCCAGTTATCTATAAAAGTTTTGAAACAGCTTAACTTGGCTGAACTATTTTTTCAGTAACATTCAACATCTTTTCATGAGCATATAATGTAGGGTGCAATATGTTCTAATGAAAATGGGCATATTAGTAACTATGTTTCTCATTACCTTTTGATTAGACTGCTGCTGCATGCATTCTAGGACCTTCAGCTCTGACAGAGTAGCCCCCCGCCCTCAGAAATAATGTCATTGTTCTTGCTTATAGGGCACCTTTTCCCCCACAGAGAGCTCAAAAGTTCTATCAAGCATGATTATATCTTTGCTGTGTAATCATGAGTTAGGATTGCACAATAATTTTCAGTCAGTGGAAAATTCATGTACAGCATGAATGAATAATTGGTTCTGGTTATAAATTCAAGAAGACTATATAGAAAGTAATGAAATTCAGGTTTCTCTTCAGTCTAATTAAACCCTTCATTAAAAGCAGTAGTGCAGTATTTGTCCTATAGCCAGTTGCTGTTATTAAGGTACAATTTTACTACTTAATCTTTCTGTTTTATTTAACAAACATACCTTACTGTATAAACAAGATATATTCTTAAAAGGTTACTAATGAAGTTACTTCTTTGTACAGAATCTTTTTTCATATTTTGCATTAAACTAGAGATAATCATAGGAAAGAAAACTTTCTCAATAAGACATCACAAAATTAACCTAAACTGTTCAATGTTAAATATCTAAAAGGAAAAAATATTTCCTAAGGAAGTCCTCAAAATATGTGACAGCTTAATGCAAATTATATATTTTCAAAGTTTATCCTAATAATTTAAATACTGCAAGGAGGAATACCTTAACTGATCGACATTAACAAAGTGGTTTAAAAAATTAGGTCTTCCCAATATTCTTTTACAAAATAATAGATGTTTAATTTGGTCACATATCCTTTTGGAAGATGCCATAAGCCAGTTTGACTTTTTGTTGTTCTTGAGGGAAGTTGAGTTGAAATGCTGAAAAGTACAAACAATCACAGCTGTGACTTTGGTTTAAGATATAGTATTAACTAAAGAAAACATTTGATCATAGAAATTATGTTTTATGGCATTAAGTATGCCATCAGACACTAGGTATTTAATGTTTCCTGGTTTATAACAACAAGTTACATTTTCTCATAATGAGGTGTTCCAGAAGTTTCCTTTTTTTTTTTTTTTTTTTTTTTTTGTGAGATGGGAGTTTCACTCTTGTTGCCCAGGCTGGAGTGCAATGGTGCGATCCCGGCTCACTGCAACCTCCACCTCCTGGGTTCAAGCGATTCTCCTGCCTTAGCCTCCCAAGTAGCTGGGATTACAGGCACCCATGACCACACCTGGCTAATTTTTTGTATTTTTAGTAGAAATGGGACTTTACCACGTTGGCCAGGCTGGTCTCAAACTCTTGACCTCAGATGATCCACCCACCTCAGCCTCCCAAAGTGCTGGGATTACCGATGTGAGCCACCGTGCCTGGCCTGAGTTTGCATTTTTAAAGAATATAAAATCCTGGGCCTTGCAGTCTTCAGTAACTGTGCTGTAAAGAGCAATTTATTTCTAAAATTTTGTAATATGCAGTTTATTCAAAGAAATGAATTAATAACAAGAGAAGAACATGATTATGTGATAAAATTGACAGGTCTAAATCATAAAATCCAAATATCCATTAAATACAGGACACAGACTAAGCAAAGTGAAAAAATTCTTTTTTTTAAGTGTCATTAAGAGAGAGACATCAGACAGCAATAACTGGGAGAAGTTTTCCTGTCCTTGTGCCATGAATAGCCAGTAATTGGAAAGAGTGAGCACATTTGAAAAACAAGTTAAAAACTGGAATGCATAAGTCCATGCCAAAAATTTGCAGAAGCCTGAGTCAGCAAATCCAAGTTGCTGCACTGGAAATTTATGGGAAAACAACATTCCAGCCAAATTTATGTGGCTTCAGAGGTAATCGTACATTTAAATGGATAAAACCTCTGAATCTGATAGAAAGAAAATCATAGATTGTACAATTTTGTCAAAGTGACAGATGTACCAAAATATTGCAGAAATTCCATCACTGCTTCAACTGGAATATTTTCCAGCTTTGCAATTGGATAAATGCTGTAAAGAGATAGCATGATAGGAAGGACTTAATTTTAATAAATGCAACCAAAATGACAGCATTGAGAGCAAATGTCTCTGGATTCCAGCAGTGTTCCTCATTATTTGAAATAATACATACATATAAATAGTTAAGGGTTTCAAATAATACACACATATAAAGAGTTATCTATTGACAATTTTATAATAATATTCTCAATCCTTAATTTATCTGTTACATCTTTATTCATGGTCTGGAAACTTAAATATTCTTAGACTTTATGAACAGGTATAGAATAGGGTTGATAGACTATGTCTTGTCCAAATCTGGCAAGTCTGTTTTTATAAATAAAGATTTGTTGGAACAAAACCGTGTCTATTTTTTAACATATTGTGTAATACAACAATGGTAGAATTGAGTAGCGACAGAAACCATATGGACTGGAGAGCCTGAAACATTTGCAATGTGGCCCTTTACAGAGAAGGTTTGCTGACTCCTGGCATAGAATATAGTGAAGTGCAGAGCACATATTTTACATAAAATCATTCATATTTAAACAATGGACAAGCCAGACAAAACAGGCCAGATTCAGATGACTGGCCAGTGCTGGAAAATAGATGAAGATCCTGTGTCAGCACTGTCACTAATTTTCTGTGTGATATGGAGCAAGTCACCAATTCTCCTCTAGTAAGAAGAGAGTGTCTCCCTTTGCTGAGGTTACAGTGCATAAGGCCAAATGGCAAAACTACATCATCTTTAAGGGGAAAGTGACACTAAGCCAAAGAGCTATGTCCAAAAGAATCGCAAATGCAAGGAGAGCCTGAAGTGAATATTGGGAGCGGAGGTGCAGAGCCTAACAGGTCAGAGTTTTAAGCAGACAAATGAGGATGATCTAATCTAATTTAAATACTCACAATAACCTACTTAAATATACCTAGGCCTGTGTTTTCGTAAATTAAGTATGTCTATGGTTTCATAGACTGAGATGCACAAGAACTGTTTCATCTTCTGCAAAATGAAGTTTTGATAGAAAAACTTCTGGCAAAGTGTGCTTCTAGTCTAAGAAATGTCCTGCAGGAAAGAAAAAAAGAAAAAGTTCCTTGGTTACATAAACAGGAAATAGTCTAAACCATTTCCATCTGTTAGAGATTCACAACGATCATTTGTATATTTTGCCTGAGAAGTCCTGCCAATAAGAAGCCTAACATTTTTTTCAACAAGCTTTGCCAAAATGTACTGGCCATCTGAAATTTTTTAAAAATCATGCAACACTTATAAATCCTTGGAAAAACTTTAGAAAACACTTTCTTAGACAATCATCTCTAAAGTTTTGTTGTTGCACTTCAGATATTCAGAGAAGTAAAAACTACCTAAACATCTCAGCTAATATTTCTTTTATTATTTGAATTTTAAAAAACCTATTATTGGAAATGTCAGGAAGTTAACACAAAATTTGAAAATACAGAGACTGGTGCACCTTGCCTTATCTGCCTTTAGCTCCATGCATATTCTACAATAAGTGAACTAATGTATCCTCATTATAGTATTCATTAAAATAGGCTTATCAGGATTTCTCATTGACCACTGTTAATTAATTGTAGCTGCCTCCTTGGCAACTATCAATTAACTATAGATGCCTGACAGAAATTGAGTGATTTCTCTTTGTAAATATTCTAGAATTCCAGCTTCTTACTGGTAAAGAATCATTCATTCATGCCTGTGTAAATGTCTTCATTTAACCGTCACTGGTTGAGAAGCTATTTATGTTGTGAATAACATTGGCAAGTTACTTGCTTTGATGGACTTTAAATCTAGCAGAGGGAGAGGAACAACAAATAAACAAATAAAAACTAAGATATTTTCAGTGGTGTTAATAAGAAAATAAAATAGGGTAATATATAAAATGAAGGTAAGAAGGATAGTTTATTTTGGTTGGTGGAAAATGGACTAACATATGAGCTAAGGAAAAGGGACTGACTATGAGAAGATTTACAGGAAGAATATTACAGGCAGGAGCGACAGCAATAATAAAAGTAACGATTTAGAAATTTTACACATTTCAACAATTTTACATGTATAATGTGGCTATAGATTGGTAAATATTTAATACCACCATTTTTATTAGAACTTTCTCCTTAAGATAACTGAGTTAATATGCAAATGAGTCTAAATAATCAGCAAGATATTTGGTTCAGAGGGATGAAGTTCAAATAGTTACCATTACTGACGGAGAATGTGTGCCAAACTTGTGATCAAGTCCTAATATTTGCTCCCTGACCTACGGTAGTGATCATATCTTCAGGTTCAGCTATTTGTATAGGGAAATCACACCGATGGCCTTCCACGTGGGGAAAGGGAGATAGGCCCAGACCCACCCGTGCTTACTTTCATGAAGAAGGAGTAGAGCCAATGAGTGCATTCCTCAAGTAGGCTAGTTTGAATAGCTAAGGGCAAGCCACGTGGGAACCCACCTAGTAGCATAAGGAGGTAACAAATGGAGGTAAGATGCTTACTTTTCTGACAATCAGTAAAGAGAGGAGACATTTGACAATGTCTGGAGACATTCTGACGGTAACAACTGTAAGAGTGCTGCTGCTATCTAGTGGGTACTTTGGATGCTGCTAAACATCTTAGAGTGCACAAGATAGTCCCCCACAACAAACAATTATCTCATACAAAATGTCAGTCGTGCCAAGGTTGACAAACACTACATCCCAGAAGTTTCCTTTTCCGTTCATGAGAGTAGGACAATAGACTTTCCTGCAACATACTCTAATGGGAATTTTTAGAGCTTCTTCACTTTGGACCAAAATCTTTTACATCCTTTGGGGATGTATTACATACATAAGATTATGTGCATAACACTATCTCGAGCTACAATCTCAAAAAAGTCTGTTGATTATATCTCAACTTTAGAATTACTCTTTCAGTATTTTCATTATTTCTCTTTACATTTACAAGTACATGTGATTTTTATAACAAGTTTCTCTGAAACCTAGCTCAAATGTCACTTCTTAAAATTATTCCTAATTACTGAACTGTTTGTTGTTCCTTCTTCTGTGTTCCTATAGCAATCTATCCATACTTTTATCGTGGCACTTATCACTCTATGAAGTAATTATTCATTTAAAGGTCATTCCCATTTAGAAAATAAGCCTTTCAGAGTAGAGGCTGTGTAGGATGTGCTAAACATCCTACAATGCACATGATAGCCCCCTGTGTCAAAGAATTAACCAGTCCAAAATGTCAGTAGTGCTGAGGTGGAGAAACCCTGCGTCTCTGAAATCTTTGTAACTCCAGTGCCCACAGGGCACCTGCCACAAAGAAGCACGTTATAGGAATGAATGAATGAATGATTGCTCACAAAGAACAATACTAACATAAAAATACCATGAGTTCTATTTTATTTTTCTGAGAAAATCTTACTTGTTTGTATGCTCATGAAATTAAAAACCCTGTTACATATGTTCATCTAAAAGGAACTTTTTTTTGGACAATTTGACAGAATGATTAGAGTTTAGCAACTGGCACATGAACAAGAAAAGTAATAGACTGTGTTATGAACTGTCTCAAATCTTGTGGGTAAGTGAAGACAGTCAAACTTGGAAGAGTGAAACATAGCAAATAATACTGAATGCCATCTCTGAAAACAGCAATAAGAATATAATATTTTAAAGGTACAAAATGTAGAGAAACAGCAGAAAGACAACTTCAAAAGTGGGAAATGTAATGACAGAATGAAACTATAGTGATAATAATTGAAAACTGATGGAAAGTAGGGTCATATAAATAAAATGAGATAAAATTAAAATAGAAGAGATGGTATTTTAAATAAAATAAATAAGCTTCAGGAAATGGGTCATAAAACCCTATGGAACAGCTTTTCTTTCCCCCAGAACGAGCAAAACAAAAGAATTGTTGCCTATTCAAAAGAATGTCAAAGGAATAGTAGGAAGCTATATTATGAATTTTAAAATATAGTTTCCCGGGCATGAAGTTATGAACCAACGGTTTCAAAAGCAATAGAAAAAGACTTAGAGGTGGCATAGAGTGTACCTTTCTCCCCACAAAAGGAATCGATCAAATTTAAACTACACTAATATAAAGGTAAGAAATAATTTTTTTAATACATTGTCTGGGTCAGAAAGCATCTAGAGAGTAGAGTTTAATTCTAAGTGCCACCAGGCCCTCAGAGATAGATAGGAAATGTTTCAGGCTCTGCAGTCCATAGGGTGTCATTCTCAACGATTCAGTTCTGTGGTTGTAGTACACAAGCAGCCAAATGTATTTGCTAGATACATTAGCAAATAAATATGACTGTGTTCCAATAAAACTTTATTTACAAAAACAAGAGTGTGAGGAGAAACTGCCTCCTGACGAGAGGAGAAACAACTGCCTCCTGACGAGAGGAGAAACTGCCTCCTGACGAGAGGAGAAACTGCCTCCTGACGAGAGGAGAAACTGCCTCCTGACGAGAGGAGAAACTGCCTCCTGACGAGAGGAGAAACTGCCTCCTGACGAGAGGAGAAACTGCCTCCTGACGAGAGGAGAAACTGCCTCCTGACGAGAGGAGAAACTGCCTCCTGACGAGAGGAGAAACTGCCTCCTGACGAGAGGAGAAACTGCCTCCTGACGAGAGGAGAAACTGCCTCCTGACGAGAGGAGAAACTGCCTCCTGACGAGAGGAGAAACTGCCTCCTGACGAGAGGAGAAACTGCCTCCTGACGAGAGGAGAAACTGCCTCCTGACGAGAGGAGAAACTGCCTCCTGACGAGAGGAGAAACTGCCTCCTGACGAGAGGAGAAACTGCCTCCTGGCTGGGAAAAGTGCATGAGCCGCCCCTCAGGCCGAGGGTACTACTTCAACCACATCTCTAATGCCAGCCAGTGGGAGCGGAGCAGCGGGAACAGCAGCAGTGGCGGCAAAATCTGGCAGGGGGAGCCCGCCAGGGACCGCCGCTCGCACCTGCTGGTGAAGCCAGTCAGGGCGGCCCTCGACCTGGCGGCAGGAAATCACCCGGACCGAGGAGGAGGCCCTGGAGCTGATCAGCGGCTACATCCAGAAGATCAAGGCAGGAGAGAAGGACTTTGAGTCTCTGGCGTCACAATTCAGCGACTGCAGCTCGGCCAAGGCCAGGGGAGACCTGGGTGCCTTCAGCAAAGGTCAGATGCTGCAGCCATTTGAAGACTCCTGGTTTGCGCGGTGGACGGGGGAGATGAGCGGGACAGGGTTCACGGATTCCGGCATCCGCGTCATTGTCCGCACGGAGTGAGGATTGGGGGCCCAGGCCTGGCCTCGGGGTTCCCCCGCTGCCTGCTGGCCAGTGGCCAAACCCCCCACTCCCTGCCACCGTCACACAGTATTTATTGTTACCAAAATGGCTGAGAGGGGGCCCTTCCAGACTGGGGGCCCTGGGGTTCCCCACTCGCCTGTCCGTCCCCAGTTGGGGCTGCGACCTCCAGACTCTCCCTTAAGGAGTTGACTTCAGCATGGGTGGGAGGCTCGCAGACCCAGGGCAATGTGGTGGGTGGGTGGTGGGGTGGGGGTTCCAAAGAGAAGATCTGGTCAGCAGAGCCGCCCCGTGTCCCACCAGGTCCTGGCGGCAGATGCGAGGGCCCAGAGTTGTTTCTAGGCTTCTCTGTTCAGTAGCGAAAGCAAACACTCGTGGGCCCAGCTGTGGGCCCTCTGAGCAACTGTGCAGCACCCTTTCACCCCCAATTAAATCCGGAACCACCAAAAAAAAAAAACACCAAGAATGCCAGATAGATTTGAGCCTGCTCTGTTTTGGAAGATAGATAAACATTGGCAAATTTTAGCAGGTCTAAATTGAATAATCAATGTGTTTAGGAGTCTGGAAACACTATTATACAAGGGATTTAAGAGATCATTAATATCCTATATAAAGATAAGTCCTATTACCAATAAAATATTCCTTAAGACACTGAAGCATAAGAAATCACTCATTTCTTCTTTTAATAAAATTAGTTTTGTCTTGGGCCTCAACCGCTGGACTGGCAAAAATCTACTCTGAGCTTTATATCATACTCTCCTGGGACATCAGTGAGAACTACAGAATTCATAGAATCCTAGAAATTGCAGAAAGACCTCTGGTCTTTAGCTCATTATGGTTCTCACTAGAATATATGTTGCCTAGAACTACACAGTCAAGTCAAAAGCAGGTGACCTACTATTCCTATAAGCATTTCTTATTCACTTGCCACACTTGGTTACTTGGTCCCGCACCTGGGCCCCCAATACTTTGGTGCTTATTGTTTGTTTGTTGCGTATGTGGTCTCAGGGTAAGGTTTGAGAGAATCTGCCACTCCATATTCCCAGGCTCAGAAGACAATTTAATTCTCTCCTCATGGGCCCCAACTATTCCCCAACCCCCTTTCCCTAGAAGCACCTATTCAGTGGTATAGATTGAGTGAGAGGTGTAGCAGATGTTCTCCTTACAACATTGGCCAAGGTTTCACAACCATCTTTGGGCTGCTGGTGGTCCCACACGGGATGTTCTGGGCATCTTGAAACATATTTTAAGATCTAGGGGGAGAAAGGAGACTGATAGATTTGAAAAAAGTAACAATTCAAGAAAGTGTGTGGTAAACTCCAAGTAAGTCATGCAAAAGGAAGAAAATGGAATGTGGGTTAAAAAGGAGAGTTCGTTTTCAGGTAGCGTAGATAAGAAGATTTTATTCCTCGAGTCTTTATTTCCAGTGAAGACTTTTTGCCTGAGCTCCAGACACACACACACACACACACACACAGTTTTTCCTAATATAAGTGTCTTGGATTCACCTCAAAGCCAATATAGTATTTAACATACAATCCATTACATTCAACCTATCTCCACCTTAGATTTATTCCATTCCAATATTCTCTCACTCCTATTCAACTAAGAGACTATCTTTAATTTTTTCCTCTCCTTTACATCTGACATCCAATCAGTCATCATCATTAATCCAGTCATGTCTTTTTCCACAGCATCTCTCCTATCTGCCACCACATTATTCATATTGCCATTGCCTTATTTCTGGCCCCAATTATATCCCACATGAATTTCAAAACAGTCTGTTATCTGGCCTTGTGGCTGGCTATCCTCTCCCCATTGCCCACATCATTCCAAGCTGCTGATGGGAGCTCTCTAAAATAGAAACCTGGTATCTTTTTCCTACCTGAACCTTAAAGCCTTCCATTGCCTTCAAGCTAAAACTCAAATTCCTTGGCTTGACACAGGAGATAACCTCATGATCCAGTGCTCACCTACATATTATTTCTTACTACTTCCTACCATTTTTCTTATTTCTTATCAATTCTTAGATTCTTTGTTTTGTTTTCTTTTGTTTTTGTTTGAGATGAAGTCTCGCTCTTGTCCCCCAGGCTGGAGTGCAATGGCACTATCTCGGCTCACTGCAACCTCTGCCTCCCAGATTCAATCAATTCTCCTGCCTCAGCCTCCTGAGTAGCTGGGATTACAGGCACCTGCCATCATGCCTGGCTAATTTTTGTATCTTTAGTAGAGACGGGTGTTTCACCATGTTGGCCAGGCTGGTCTCGAACTCCTGACCTCAGGTGATCTACCTGTCTCGGCCCCCCAAAGTGCTGGGATTACAGGCATGAGCCACCATGCCCGGCACATTTTTCTTACTATTCCTGCTAACCTGCAGTTCCTTGAGTGGACCATGATCTCTTCCATCCTACCTCTTTGACATTTTCTCCTGAAATGACCATCTCCCCTGACTCTCTAACCTCATCAGCTCCTCCAAAGTAAAGCTTCAGTAAAGCCTTCTATGTTCTATTCCTACCTCCCCCAAGGCTGAAAAAGTACCTCTCCTTTTTGTTCTCTAGCACCTACACGTATGATTTTTACGGCAAATGCCATATTGGGTAGAAATTTTTCATTCCACTTGTAATTTCTCTCGGTTATGAACTACTTAATACTGGGGACAACACCTTTCGTCTTTAAAACCCTAAAACTTGGGAGAAAATAGAAAATCAATATATTTTTGTTATTGAATAAGTAATTTTGAGTGATAAATGGGTAAAAAGCATATTGAATAGAGGAAAGAGCATTGGCAAAAGCTTAAAACTTCTAAAACTAATCATCTCAAAATTACCACTCATCTCCATGTTGTCGAATTAAGTGGTCAGTTCTCAGATCTATCAGCAGTTTTTGTCATAACTGCTCATAGCATCCACCTCGAAATACTATTCTTACTTGGCTTCCAGGACTTTACGCTCTTATTTTTTCTCCTATGTCCCTAGTCACTTTTCAGTTTTATTTATTTATTCTTCATATCCATTTAGACCTATTCTGTTTATTATTATTATTATTATTATACTTTAAGTTTTAGGGTACATGTGTACAATGTGCAGGTTTGTTACATATGTATACATGTGCCATGTAGGTGTGCTACACCCATTAACTAGTCGTTTAGCATTAGGTATATCTCCTAATGCTGTCCCTCCCCCCTCCCCCTACCCCACAACAGTCCCCAGAGTGTGATGTTCCCCTTGCTAAGTCCATGTGTTCTCATTGTTCAATAACCACCTATGAGTGAGAACATGCGGTGTTTGGTTTTTTGTCCTTGCGATAGTTTACTGAGAATGATGGTTTCCAGTTTCATCCATGTCCCTACAAAGGACATGAATTCATCATTTTTTTATGGCTGCATAGTATTCCATGGTGTATATGTGCCACATTTTCTTAATCCAGTCTATCGTTGTTGGACATGTGGGTTGGTTCCAAGTCTTTGCTATTGTGAATAGTGCCGCAATAAACATACGTGTGCATGTGTCTTTATAGCAGCATGATTTATAGTCCTTTGGGTATATACCCAGTAATGGGATGGCTGGGTCAAATGGTATTTCTAGTTCTATATCCATGAGGAATCGCCACACTGACTTCCACAATGGTTGAACTAGTTTACAGTCCCACCAACAGTGTAAAAGTGTTCCTATTTCTCCACATCCTCTCCAGCACCTGTTGTTTCCTGACTTTTTAATGATCGCCATTCTAACTGGTGTGAGATGGTATCTCATTGTGGTTTTGATTTGCATTTCTCTGATGGCCAGTGATGATGAGCATTTTTTCATGTGTTTTTTGGCTGCATAAATGTCTTCTTTTGAGAAGTGTCTGTTCATGTCCTTTGCCCACTTTTTGATGGGGTTGTTTGTTTTTTTCTTGTAAATTTGTTTGAGTTCATTGTAGATTCTGGATATTAGCCCTTTGTCAGTTGAGTAGGTTGTGAAAATTTTCTCCCATTTTGTAGGTTGCCTGTTCACTCTGATGGTAGTTTCTTTTGCTGTGCAGAAGCTCTTTAGTTTAATTAGATCCCATTTGTCAATTTTGGCTTTTGTTGCCATTGCTTTTGGTGTCTTAGACATGAAGTCCTTGCCCATGCCTATGTCCTGAATGATAATGCCTAGGTTTTCTTCTAGGGTTTTTATGGTTTTAGGTCTAACATTTAAGTCTTTAATCCATCTTGAATTAATTTTTGTATAAGGTGTAAGGAAGGGATCCAGTTTCAGCTTTCTACATATGGCTAGCCAGTTTTCCCAGCACCATTTATTAAATAGGGAATCCTTTCCCCATTTCTTGTTTTTGTCAGATTTGTCAAAGATCAGATACTTGTAGATACGCGGCATCATTTCTGAGGGCTCTGTTCTGTTCCATTGATCTATGTCTCTGTTGTGGTACCAGTACCACGCTGTTTTGGTTACTGTAGCCTTGTAGTATAGTTTGAAGTCAGGTAGCGTGATGCCTCCAGCTTTGTTCTTTTGGGTTAGGATTGACTTGGCAATGCGGGCTCTTTTTTGGTTCCACATGAACTTTAAAGTCATTTTTTCCAATTCTGTGAAGAAAGTCATTGGTAGCTTGATGGGGATGGCATTGAATCTATAAATTACCTTGGGCAGTGTGGCCATTTTCACAATATTGATTATTCCAACCCATGAGCATGGAATGTTCTTCCATTTGTTTGTATCCTCTTTTATTTCATTGAGCAGTGGTTTGTAGTTCTCCTTGAAGAGGTCCTTCACATCCCTTGAAAGTTGGATTCCTAGGTATTTTATTTTCTTTGAAGCAATTGTGAATGGGAGTTCACTCATGATTTGGCTCTCTGTTTGTCTGTGATTGGTGTACAAGAATGCTTGTGATTTTTGTACATTGATTTTGTATCCTGAGACTTTGCTGAAGTTGCTTATCAGCTTAAGGAGATTTTGGGCTGAAACAATGGGGTTTTCTAGATATACAATCATATCATCTGCAAACGGGGACAATTTGACTTCCTCTTTTCCTAATTGAATACCCTTTATTTCCTTCTCCTGCCGGATTGCCCTGGCCAGAACTTCCAGCACTGTGTTGAATAGGAGTGGTGAGAGAGGGGATCCCTGTCTTGTGCCAGTTTTCAAAGGGAATGCTTCGAGTTTTTGCCCACTCAGTATGGTATGGGCTGTGGGTTTGTCATAGATAGCTCTTATTATTTTGAGATACGTCCCATCAATACCTATTTATTGAGAGTTTTTAGCATGAAGGGTTGTTGAATTTTGTCAAAGGCTTTTTCTGCATCTATTGAGATAATCATGTGGTTTTTGTCTTTGGTTCTGTTTATATGCTGGATTACATTTATTGATTTGCATATGTTGAATCAGCCTTGCATCCCAGGGATGAAGCCCACTTGATCATGGTGTATAAGCTTTTTGATGTGCTGCTGGATTCGGTTTGCCAGTATTTTATTGAGGATTTTTGCATCAATGTTCATCAAGGATATTGGTCTGAAATTCTCTTTTTTGGTTGTGTCTCTGCCAGGCTTTGGTATCAGGATGATGCTGGCCTCATAAAATGTGTTAGGGAGGATTCCCTCTTTTTCTATCGATTGGAATAGTTTCAGAAGGAATGGTACCAGTTCCTCCTTGTACTTCTGGTAGAATTCGGCTGTGAATCCATCAGGTCCTGGACTCTTTTTGGTTGGTAAGCTATTGATTATTGCCACAATTTCAGAGCCTGTTATTGGTCTATTCAGAGATTCAACTTCTTCTTGGTTTAGTCTTGGGAGGGTGTATTTGTCGAGGAATTTATCCATTTCTTCTAGATTTTCTAGTTTATTTGCATAGAGGTGTTTGTAGTATTCTCTGATGGTAGATTGTATTTCTGTGGGATCGGTGGTGATATACCCTTCATCATTTTTTATTGAGTCTATTTGATTCTTCTCTCTTTTCTTCTTTATTAGTCTTGCTAGCGGTCTATCAATTTTGTTGATCTTTTCAAAAAAACCAGCTCCTGGATTCATTAATTTTTTGAAGGGTTTTTTGTGTCTCTATTTCCTTCAGTTCTGCTCTGATTTTAGTTATTTCTTGCCTTCTGCTAGCTATTGAATGTGTTTGCTCTTGCTTTTCTAGTTCTTTTAATTGTGATGTTAGGGTGTCAATTTTGGATCTTTCCTGCTTTCTCTTATGGGCATTTAGTGCTATAAATTTCCCTCTACACACTGCTTTGAATGTGTCCCAGAGATTCTGGTATGTTGTGTCTTTGTACTCATTGGTTTCAAAGAACATCTTTATTTCTGCCTTCATTTCGTTATGTACCCAGTAGTCATTCAGGAGCAGGTTGTTCAGTTTCCATGTAGTTGAGCAGTTTTGAGTGAGTTTCTGAATCCTGAGTTCTAGTTTGATTGCACTGTGGTCTGAGAGACAATTTGTTATAATTTCTGTTCTTTTACATTTGCTGAGGAGAGCTTTACTTCCAACTATGTGGTCAATTTTGGAATAGGTGTGGTGTGGTGCTGAAAAAAATGTATATTCTGTTGATTTGGGGTGGAGAGTTCTGTAGATGTCTATTAAGTCTACTTGGTGCAGAGCTGAGTTCAATTCCTGGGTATCCTTGTTAACTTTCTGTCTCAATGATCTGTCTAATGTTGACAGTGGGGTGTTAAAATCTCCCATTATTATTGTGTGGGAGTTTAAGTCCCTTTGTAGGTCACTCAGGACTTGCTTTATGAATCTGGGTGCCCCTGTGTTGGGTGCATATGTATTTAGGATAGTTAGCTCTTCTTGTTGAATTGATCCCTTTACCATTATGTAATGGCTTCCTTTGTCTCTTTTGATCTTTGTTGGTTTAAAGTCTATTTTATCAGAGACTAGGATTGCAACCCCTGCCTTTTTATGTTTTCCATTGCTTGGTAGATGTTCCTCCATCCCTTTATTTTGAGTCTATGTGTGTCTCTGCACGTGAGATAGGTTTCCTAAATACAGCACACTGATGGGTCTTGACTCTTTATCCAGTTTGCCAGTCTGTGTCTTTTAATTGGAGTATTTAGCCCATTTACATTTGAAGTTAATATTGTTATGTGTGAATTTGGTCCTGTCATTATGATGTTAGTTGGTTATTTTGCTCGTTAGTTGCAGTTTCTTCCTAGCCTCGATGGTCTTTACAATTTGGCATGTTTTTGCAGTGGCTGGTACCGGTTGTTCCTTTTCATATTTAGTGCTTCCTTCAGGAGCTCTTTTAGGGCAGGTCTGGTGGTGACAAAATCACTCAGCATTTGCTTGTCTGTAAAGTATTTTATTTCTCCTTCACTTATGAAGCTTAGTCTGGCTGGATATGAAATTCTGGGTTGAAAATTCTCTTCTTTAAGAATGTTGGATATCGGCCCCCACTCTCTTCTGGCTTGTAGAGTTTCTGCTGAGAGATCAGCTGTTAGTCTGATGGGCTTCCCTTTGTGGGTAACCCGACCTTTCTCTCTGGCTGCCCTTAACAGTTTTTCCTTCATTTCAACTTTGGTGAATCTGACAATTATGTGTCTTGGAGTTGCTCTTCTCGAGGAGTATCTTTGTGGCATTCTCTGTATTTCCTGAATCTGAATGTTGGCCTGCCTTGCTAGACTGGGGAAGTTCTCCTGGATAGTATCTTGCAGAGTGTTTTCCAACTTGGTTCCATTCTCCCCGTCACTTTCAGGTACACCAATCAGACGTAGGTTTGGTCTTTTCACATAGTCCCATATTTCTTGGAGGCTTTGTTTGTTTCTTTTTATTCTTTTTTCTCTAAACTTCCCTTCTCGCTTCATTTCATTCATTTCATCTTCCATTGCTGATACTCTTTCTTCCAGTTGATCGCATCTGCTACCGAGGCTTCTGCAGTCTTCATGTAGTTCTCAAAACTTGGCTTTCAGCTCCAGCAGCTCCTTTAAGCCCTTCTCTGCATTGGTTATCTTAGTTATACATTCATCTATTTTTTTTCAAAGTTTTTAACTTCTTTGCCATTGGTTTGTATTTCCTCCCATAGCTCAGAGTAGTTTGATCATCTGAAGCCTTCTTCTCTCAACTCGTCAAAGTCATTCTCCATCCAGCTTTGTTCCGTTGCTCATGAGGAACTCCGTTCCTTTGGAGGAGGAGAGGTGCTCTGCTTTTTAGAGTTTCCAGTTTTTCTGCTCTGTTTTCTCCCCATCTTTGTAGGTTTTTGTACTTTTGGTCTTTGATGATGGTGATGTACAGATGGGTTTTTGGTGTGGATGTCCTTTCTATTTGTTAGTTTTCCTTCTAACAGACAGGACCCTCAGCTGCAGGTCTGTTGGAGTTTGCTAGAGGTCCACTCCAGACCCTGTTTTGCTGGGTGTCAGCAGCGGTGGCTGCAGAACAGCGGATTTTTGTGAACTGCAAATTTAGCTGTCTGATAGTTCCTCTGGAAGTTTTATCTCAGAGGAGTACCTGGCTGAGTGAGGTGTCAGTCTGTCCCTACTAGGGGGTGCCTCTCAGTTAGGCTGCTCGGGGGTCAGGGACCCACTTTAGGAGGCAGTCTGTCCGTTCTCAGATCTCCAGCTGCGTGCTGGGAGAACCACTACTCTCTTCAAAGCTGTCAGACAGGGACATTTAAGTCTGCAGAGGTTCCTGCTGTCTTTTTGTTTGTCTGTGCCCTGCCCCCAGAGGTGGAGCCCACAGAGGCAGGCAGGCCTCCTTGAGCTGTGGCAGGCTCCATCTAGTTCGAGCTTCCTAGCTGCTTTGTTTACCTAAGCAAGCCTGGGCAATGGCAGGTGCCCCCTCCCCCAGCCTCACTGCCGCCTTGCAGTTTGATCTCAGACTGCTGTGCTAGCAATCAGCGAGACTCCGTGGGTGTAGGACCCTCCGAGCCAGGTGAGGGACACAATCTCCTGGTGTGCCGTTTTCCAAGCCCGTTGGAAAAGCGCAGTATTAGGGTGGGAGTGACCCGATTTTCCGGGTGCCGTCTGTTACCCCTTTCTTTGACTAGGAAAGGGAACTCCCTGACCCCTTGTGCTTCTCAAATGAGGCAATGCCTCGTGCTGCTTTGGTTCGCGCATGGTGTCCTGCACCGACTGTCCTGCACCCACTGTTTGGCACTCCCTAGTGAGATGAACCCGGTACCTCAGATGGAAATGCAGAAATCACCTGTCTTCTGTGTCTCTCACGCTGGGAGCTGTAGACTGGAGCTGTTCCTATTCGGCCATCTTGGCTCCACCTGACCTATTCTCTTTTTAGCTACATTTATGCCCTTGATGATCTGTATTCTCAAGACCTCACAATAGTATTTTTTCTTCATCTGTTATAGGTAAATGCACAAACTGGCCCAGGTGGAAAGACTTGACCTAGGTAATAATGAATTCAGTGAGCTGGTCAGCCATCTCTATGCTACCATGCTCAAATTATGTCTTTCCTAGACTTTTTTCTTAATATCTAGGCTTGTTTATGCAACTGAATGATTAACATGTCTAGTTGACTCTAGAGTAGAAATTTCCAACTGAATACCTAAAAC
Source organism: Symphalangus syndactylus (assembly GCF_028878055.3). NCBI lineage: Eukaryota > Metazoa > Chordata > Mammalia > Primates > Hylobatidae > Symphalangus > Symphalangus syndactylus. Next base: position 24,174,208 of record NC_072441.2, read on the forward strand.
TGAACTTCCAGTCTACCCAAAACCCTGCTCCACCTGGTCTTCCTCATCAGTCACTTGCAACTCCATCCTTGTAGTTGTTCAGACCAAAACACATCTTTAGTCACATTCAACGCTCATTCCCCACAGCTAACTCATCAAGACATTTAGTTTTTATCTTAACTATATCCAGAACCCAACCACCTCTCAACACCTTTGCCATTGCCTTATTTATGGCCACCACTGTGGCCTTAAATTTCTTATAATAAGAAATAAGAAAAATGGATTCAGTGCAAGCCACCATCACCTCTTATTTGACTTATTACATTAGCCTCCTCTTTCATCTTCCTTCGTCTACTGTTGTCCCCCTCAGTCTGTTTATAAGCCTGCAATCACAGATATTCTTCTAAAACAAATCATTTCAGAAACATCTTTCATAAAAAAAACCTTTCAGTGACCCCCTATCCTACTCAGAATCAAAGCCAAAGTCTCTACATTGTGCTGTAAGATCGTATATTATGCAACTCCCCATTACATCATCTCTTTACTCCTCTCCCTCTCTCTCTCTTCTTTAGCGATACTGGTCTCCTAGGATGTCTTCAAGCAAGTAAAATGTCCCTGCTTTAGAATCTCCATATTAGCATGCTTTTTCATTTCCTTTCAGCCTTGGCTCCAATCTCGTATTCTCATTGAGGCCTTACCTGATCACCCTACTAAAAATTAAATCCTTGTATGAATTCTCCCTGTCTACCTCCTCTGCTTAACTTTTCTCCGTAGCACTTGTAACCTTTTAATATGTTGTTTTATTTAATTTAATTATTTAATTATTTTGTTTACTCTCATTCTTCCCTACTGAATGTAAAGTCCTTCTGGTAGGAATTTTTATCTGTTTTGTTCTCTGCCATACCCCAGATCAGCACATAATACTCTCTCAATGATAGTTGCTGAGTGAAGAAAGAGTACACACTTTTTTGCATTTCTGAGTATCTGATAGTGTCTGGATTGCAGTAATATTTAAGGTTCATAAAAGCCCTGTAAGGTAATTTCTACATCCATTTTAAATGTGATAAAACTAAAATTTGTAAGATTTCAATCAGTGGTGTCTCAAGAATTCCTGTATAGGCCAAACTTAAGGACAGAATTCTTATTAGTGGAGAGATAAAAAAAAATCATTCAGAAAAACACTATTTTCTCATAGTGTATGTTTATTTGAGAGTGCTTTGGGAAATGCTGACTGCATATGGAGTATACTTGGGTTCCCTGAACCTTTGACATCAACTCTTGCCCAAGGTTTGTGTATTAGTCTGTTTTCACACTGCTATAAAGAACTGCTCCAGACTGGGTAATTTATATAGAAAAGAGGTTTAACTGATTCACAGTTCCACATGGCTGGGCAGGCTTCGGGAAACTTAAAATCATGGCTGAAGGGGAAGCAGGCACATCTTACATGGCGGCAGGCGAGAGAGAGCATGTGAAGGAGGAACTGTCAAACACTTATAAAACCTTCAGATCTCATGAGAACTCACTCAGTTTCATGAGAACAGCATAGGAGAAACCACCCCCATGATCCAATCACCTCCCACCAGGTCCCTTCCTCAATATAGGATTATGGGGATTACAATTCAAGATGAGATTTGGGTCAGGACACAGACCACAACTGTATCAGTTTGACAACTATTCATAGCTATAGCAGCTTTCAAGTCAATATGTTTTGGAGACAATGACTACAATTTGTCTATAACAGAAGTTCATTTAAGGGAGTAGAAAATAATAAGACTGATGATGAAATGGTGCCATATTATGAGGTTTTAGAATGGTTTGCTGAGAATTGGTTTCAGCCATTGATTCCCAAACCTGTGGTGACTCTTAAAAATATTGAAGTGGGGCCCCACCCTACACCTCCCACTGGTGTAGATATTTAATAAGCTTCTTGGATTTTTGTTAAGCAGCCAGCCCTGCATGCCAACCATATTGGCATTTGTGAACAGATGCTGGAGCTTTTCAGATGGCAGTTTGCATAGATTTTGTGTATTTGACATTTACTTGTTGCTGAAGAGTACCCCCAGTTTTGTGCACTACACAATCAGGTAAATCTGACAGGAAGGTGGTTGGAATGTCTTTTAGAGCAATGTATCATGCACTGCCTCACAATAGTATTTTTCTCCATCTGTTGTAGGTCAATGCACAAACTGGCCCAGTTGGAAAGACTTGACCTAGGCAATAATGAATTCGGTGAGCTGGTAAGCAAATGCATTTTCTAAACTTGATAAATACCCTTCAGGAGATTCTTTCTTTTGCTCTTTGTAAACCAAGGTATTAACTCGATTGCACATTTGCATTTGCTAAATGTAAAAGTAAAAAACTGGAAGTTAACATTAGCTTTCACTTTTTGGAAAAAAAATGGAATCGAGCCAGATACAAATTGATAGTTTTGAGGACCAACTATGTGACAGGTACCATGCTTAGTATGTTACATATGTTATCTCTTTTAATCCTGATTAGACATGTTGTCATTTTAACCGAATGGAAATGAACTTAAAATGGTCACTGTCATACATAGCTATTAAGTGACTGAACAGGGATTAAACCCAGACTTGTTTAAATGCAAAGACTGTACCTTGAAAACCTGCTTTGGAGGCTTCTTGGTGCCATTGCATGAGAGAAGTAAGTCACCAATGGCATTCTGGTTCTTACTATATTGAAAGCGTCTTTCTAGTGAACCCATATTACTACTTCACTGCTGGCAAGACTGGCAGAATTCTGCCTGCTCCTTTTAAGCATCCATTTTGTTTAAAATTTGCCTGAAGACCAAAATCTCAAATGCAAATCCGAAAGCGTATACTTCTTTACAAGACGACTCAGCTTTCTCTATCCAGAAGTCTTCCACTTGAATATCTCAAATTTCAAAAAATTCAATTCATCTAAAGTGTATTTTAACTATTTCAAAATTAAAACATTTAAATAAGCAATCCATTCCCTGTCCCAGGTCTGTTACTAGCTATGTGACTTTGTGCAAGTTGCATAACCTCTTTTAGCCTTATTTTCCTCATGTATAAAATGGGGATTATAATGTTCTCCCTCACACAGGGCTTGTGTGAGAATTAAATGAGATAATGTATGTACGGGACCTGGCAAAAGTTATTCTAATAAATGCCAGCGTGCAAGGGTGAAAGGGCTTAACTCACACTGTATTTTGAATGCACAAAGAAAATTAATTTGTTTTACTTCAACCATAGCTAATCTGATCATTACCCCAGCCTCCATCAGTTGTTTATTAAGGATAAAAACTGAGTTTTATTCTTCTGTGATTAAGTTTAATCTGATTTAAGAAGTTAGGTAGTCCCTTCAGGTTGTTTTCATCTTTCTTGCATAAAAATTCCTAGTCTCTCATGTTCCTCTCTCCATCCCCTGCTTTCCTCCCTAAGATGGAATTTGGGTGTGTGCAGAGGAGGCTAAATTTCCTTGTGACCTGGGCAATAAGGACTCTCTGGCCTCAAGCTAGTTTTCAGAAGTAGGTTGGCAGCACTTGCTGGTCTCTGGGCTGCTGTCTGCAGCTGATGCTGCCTTCTGTGTTAAATCGTCAGTTCTGAATCCGCAGTCCAGTCTTCGGGCTCAGACAAGACTCTCTAGAGCATTGGCCATCTTCCTCTTTGGGCATTGCTATACTCAGCTCTCACTGGCTGTAAATGAATGAGGCTGTGCCCTGTCCTCCCTCCGGCACAGGATGAGCAGTCCATCCCCAGTTTGTGTTGTGAAGGGCCCTCACCAGCCATGACCTCAGTAGTGGCCCCATGGCCTGTCTGCTGGCTCTGAGAGTCCACATAACATACAAACTCAGAGACACCAAGTAAAGCTGAACTCCAGAGACTTCTTTGCCTGTCAGATTACACTGTCAAGTTTACTCTGCTTTGGATATACCTAGTGTTGTTACAAAGCAGTTTGCAGGGTGGCCTCAACACAGATATTAAGGCAAGGGTACCTCGTAAATACATAGCTTAATGCACCTCAGGAATTTTTAAAGGAGATATTTATTAATGTAGGTAGAGAGATTGGAGAGGGTGGTAAATAACAGATAGTGGCAAAACTAGTAGTTTTATACTTATTGTTTTAAAAATAAGTTGTTAAAGACCTAAGATCTGCCCACACTTTTATTAAGACATGTAGGTCAGCCTAATAATTGAAAAACATGGAGGGTAACTTTGGGTCTATAGCTCACTCTCTAACTTCAGCTTCCTTATCAATATAGTAAGGGCATCAATCTCCCCTATCTTACAGGCTTTTTGAGAGAATTTCATGCAAGATAATCTACAACAAACATTCAGTATGTTAAATGAATTTCAATTCTGTCAGGTATATTATTCTGCAAGTGTTTCATATGACTATATGTGAATCAGTATGTTACTGTAAAGATTTGGGTCAACAATGATGAAAAGGGTGGGTTTATTTTTCAAAACTAGATGTACTAAAAGTAAATTTTAAATTATTTTAATAACGTATGATTTATGGTATCTAAGAAATCCTATGAGCAGAAATAACTTTTATTTTGTGTTATGCTGGTATTTCATGCTAGGCACAAAATAAGTCTCTTTTTCTATTTTCTTACTTTGGCATTTGTTCTAGGAGATTTTATTTGGTAGTGCTTAAGTATTTGAAGAGTATAACTGTGGAACTTTACATTTCTGATGTTACTCACTTTTAATCATAGTTTGACTATTACTAGTCATATGCATGGAACAGGCTGTTGTTGTAACAGTAACAACTTTGAATGAGAAAATAAGAGATTTTGCTCTGATAAGAGACCTCTAGAAACAATGTCATGTGGAGGAGAGGAGATCAAATTCTATTCTGTAGCTAGATATTGACACCGTAGGAGATTATCATTAGGTGATTTATTTTTGCATGACATGTTAAAGAGACAATGTGGAGAGTAGATGACTATAATTTTAAAAATAAAATGTGAAGGCCTAATGAGAAAAGAAGTTGGCTTGCTTGAGAAGCAATGTAAATGTCCCAAATAAGATTCAGAGTAGAAATATCTACTTATAGAAGCATTTGTAATAATGAAAAATTCTAAACAAAGGGAATTATTTTATATTTTTAATTGCAATTATCCCCAGAATATATTGGACAAAGTTCTAAGAACATAACAGATATTTTTGGGGGTTTTTTTGTTGTTTCTTTCATGAATTGTTTTGCTGAACATAAAATGAATAAATGTTCATTTTTTAAAAAATAGAAAGTTAAAAAGTGAAAAAATGAGAGTAAGGATCATTCATGATCTCATCCTATATATAGCCATTATTAATATTTTTTAGTATATTCTTCCCTTTACTCTCATTTTCTTTAATGAAGTCAAACAAGTATTATCTGGGGTCAGGTCAGAGATGGAACACTATTAGGCTGATGTATGGAACCAGATAACATCAACCCTTAGGATCATCGTCTTTGCTGACCATGGCCAACCCTCCCCTTAATCTAGACCCAGCTTCCAGCTGCAAGCCTCCTTCACGGCCTCTCTCCCCTCCCTGTGCTGGAAAGAAGAGGGCTGTTCTATAAAGGAGAGTGTCACTTAAGGCCCCAACAACTTTGCCATGGGAGCCTTCATCAGAAGAGTCAGTTATAAGAAGCAAAACTTGCTTTTTTGTAAGCCAGAAAGAAAGAAGAGCCCAGCCCAGAGAAGACTAACAAACTAAGTGAGAAGTAGTCTATATGTGGTTTAGAGTTCGGGAATTCAAAGAAAGCAGCGTGGGTAGGGACCCACTAACCACAAAGTATCAATGGGTAGCAGGGAAGGAACGCAGGGAGTACAATGGTGATTGGAGCAGCGTCTCCCCTTATGTGAAACTCCCTTGTCTTTGCCCCCACCAAACCCCTCCAAAGGACTCCTAAAAAGAATAACTGGGGAGGGCTATTTCAAGAAGGACCCAATTTCCTTATCCTGTGCTATTCAAGCAGGGAGTGCTTGAATAGATTTAAAATTTTACTGTAAGTATGGCATAATACATACTGGTTATATGTGTCTGCACAGATATTTCTACCTACCAAATTGGAATTATAATGTGCATTCTATTTTATTTTAAAGCATGGTTATCAAATTCAAAATCTAGATTCCTTACAGGCATTGTAATATATAACCTTTCTTTGTAGCTGAACTAGAAAGACTGCCAAATAATGGATACAAAATAAACACTAAATTAAGTTGTCTATCCCTGATTTCTAATGAGATTGCGGATTTTTTCATATGTTTATGGCAATTTGTGTTTCCTCTTTTGTGAAATGCCAGTTTATGTATTTTTGCTCATTTTTCTATTGGTAGTCATTTTCTTGTTGATTTATGGAGATCTTTGATATATTTCACATACTAATCCTTTGTTGTCTGTAGGTACTACAGTTATTTCTTTTCAGTCTCTGAAAAGTCTTTTTATTTTCTACCTGGTATATTTTGATGGATAGAAGGTCTTAATTGTAAAATAAGAAACTGTATACTTTTTGGGGGGTAGCACATTTTCTGTTTTGCTTAAGAAGTCCTTCCCTCCTCAAAGCCAAAACATGTTTTTCATATGTTTTCTTCTAAATGTTTGAAGGTTTAATTTTTTCATAATCAAATTGGTTTCTGTGGGGGGCTTAATTATTTATACTGTGTACTGTGTATTTTATTCCAGAGACTCAGCTTTCCAAGCACCATTTATTAAGTAGCATTTCCTTTCCACATGGATATGAGTATCACCGCTTAACAAAATATGATTTCTGTGCATTTATGAGTTACTTTCCTCATTTTCTAGGTACAAAAACTACATGATTGTAATTAGCGCAAACAATAAGTTTTGACAGTGGATAGGGCAAGTGTCTCAAACTTAGGCATCTGGACATTTACTTTTTGTATACATTTAGAATTAGCTGATGAAGTTTCTCAAAAAGAAAAAATGTTAGGACTTGATTACAACGGCATTGACCCTGTAACTCAATTTTTTATTGGAACGATAATAAAGAGTTGACATTTCTATCATATCAAATCTTTTTAGGCATCAACATGACATACGTCTTCATTTTTTTTCTATTTTAATATCTAAGTTTTATAATTTTCTTCAGAAAAAGATTTCACACATTCTTAATTTATTCCCAAGCACATTATTTTTAAATTGTAGTTATAAATGTACTTCTTCAAAAATTATAGTTTCCAGTTGCTTGTTGCAGGTTTTTTTCTTCCAAATTTATTTTAGGTTCAGGTGGTGCATGTGCAGGTTTGTTACATGGATAAATTGCGTGTCACTGGGGTTTGGTGTACAAACGATTTCATCACCAGGTAGAGAGCGTAGTACCTGACAGGTAGTTTTTCAATCTTCACCCTCCTCCTACCCTGCACCTCCAGGTAGGACCCCAGTATCTATTATTTCCCTCTTTGTGTCGTTGTGTGTTCAATGTTTAGCTCCCACTTATAAGTGAGAACATGTGGTATTTGGTTTTCTGTTCCTGCATTAATTTGCTTAATTAAGTTAATGGCCTCCAGCTGCATCCATGTTGTTGCAAAGGAAATGATTTAATTCTTTTTTAACACTGCATAGAATACCATGGTGAATATGTAACATGTTTTCTATATCCAGTCCACCATTGATAGGCATCTAGGTTGATTCTATGTCTTGGCTATCACGAAAAGTTATTGCAGGTTTTTTTTACTTATATCTAGCTATCTGCTAAACCCTCTTAATAAAATGAATAATTCGTTTATAAATTATTTAGAGATTTCTATGTAACTAATCAAATAGCCTGTGAATAATCACAGTTTGTTTTCTTGCACCCAATTTTTTTTTATTTTTTTTTTATTTTTTATTTTTTTTTGAGACGGAGTCTCGCTCTGCCGCCCAGGCTGGAGTGCAGTGGCGCGATCTCGGCTCACTGTAAGCTCCGCCTCCCGGGTTCACGCCATTCTCCTGCCTCAGCCTCTCCGAGTAGCTGGGACTACAGGCGCCCGCCACCACACCCGGCTAATTTTTTGTATTTTTTTAGTAGAGACGGAGTTTCACCGTGGTCTCGATCTCCTGACCTCGTGATTCACCCGCTTTTTATTATCATTATACTTTAGGTTTTAGGGTACATGTTCACAATGTGCAGGTTTGTTACATATGTATCCATGTGCCGTGTTGATTTGCTGCACCCATTAACTCGTCATTTAGCATTAGGTATATCTCCTAATGCTGTCCCTCCCCCCTCCCCCCAACCCACAACAGTCCCCGGAGTGTGATGTTCCCCTTCCTGTGTCCATGTGTTCTCATTGTTCAATTCCCACCTATGAGAGAGAACATGCTGTGTTTGGTTTTTTGTCCTTGCGATAGTTTACTGAGAATGATGTTTTCCAGTTTCATCCATGTCCCTACAAAGGACATGAATTCATCGTTTTTTATGGCTGCATAGTATTCCTTGGTGTATGTGTGCCACATTTTCTTAATCCAGTCTATCGTTGTTGGACATTTGGGTTGGTTCCAAGTCCTTGATATTGTGAATAGTGCCGCAACAAACATACGTGTGCATGTGTCTTTATAGCAGCATCATTTATAGTCCTTTGGGTATATACCCAGTAATGGGATTGCTGGGTCAAAAGGTATTTCTAGTTCTAGATCCCTGATGAATCGCCACACTGACTTCCACAATGGTTGAACTAGTTTACAGTCCCACCAACAGTGTAAAAGTGTTCCTATTTCTCCACATCCTCTCCAGCACCTGTTGTTTCCTGACTTTTTAATGATGGCCATTCTAACTGGTGTGAGATGGTATCTCATTGTGGTTTTGATTTGCATTTCTCTGATGGCCAGTGATGATGAGCATTTTTGCATGTGTTTTTTGGCTGCATAAATGTCTTCTTTTGAAAAGTGTCTGTTCATGTCCTTCGCACACTTTTTGATGGGGTTGTTTTTTTCTTGTAAATTTGTTTGAGTTCATTGTAGATTCTGGATATTAGCCCTTTGTCAGATGAGTAGGTTGCAAAAATTTTCTCCCATTTTGTAGGTTGCCTGTTCACTCTGATGGTAGTTTCTTTTGCTGTGCAGAAGCTCTTTAGTTTAATTAGATCCCATTTGTCAATTTTGGCTTTTGTTGACATTGCTTTTGGTGTTTTAGACATGAAGTCCTTGCCCATGCCCATGTCCTGAATGGTATTGCCTAGGCTTTCTTCTAGGGTTTTTATGGTTTTAGGTCTAAGATGTAAGTCTTTAATCCATCTTGAATTAATTTTTGTATAAGGTGTAAGGAAGGGATCTAGTTTCAGCTTTCTACATATGGCTAGCCAGTTTTCCCAGCACCATTTATTAAATAGGGAATCCTTTCCCCATTGCTTGTTTTTGTCAGATTTGTCAAAGATCAGATAATTGTAGATATGTGGCATTATTTCTGAGGGCTCTGTTCTGTTCCATTGATCTATGTCTCTGTTGTGGTAACAGCACCATGCTGTTTTGGTTACTGTAGCCTTGTAGTATAGTTTGAAGTCAGGTAGCGTGATGCCTCCAGCTTTGTTCTTTTGGCTTAGGATTGACTTGGCAATGCAGCCTCTTTTTTGGTTCCATATGAACTTTAAAGTAGTTTTTTCCAATTCTGTGAAGAAAGTCATTGGTAGCTTGATGGGGATGGCATTGAATCTATAAATTACCTTGGGCAGTATGGCCATTTTCACGATACTGATTCTTCCAACCCATGAGCATGGAATGTTCTTCCATTTGTTTGTATCCTCTTTGATTTCATTGAGCAGTGGTTTGTAGTTCTCCTTGAAGAGGTCCTTCACATCCCTTGTAAGTTGGATTCCTAGGTATTTTATTCTCTTTGAAGCAATTGTGAATGGGAGTTCACTCATGATTTGGCTCTCTGTTTGTCTGTTATTGGTGTACAAGAATGCTTGTGATTTTTGTACATTGATTTTGTATCCTGAGACTTTGCTGAAGTTGCTAATCAGCTTAAGGAGATTTTGGGCTGAGACAATGGGGTTTTCTAGATATACAATCATGTCATCCGCAAACACAGACAATTTGACTTCCTCTTTTCCTAATCGAACACCCTTTATTTCCTTCTCCTGCCTGATTGCCCTGGCCAGAACTTCCAACACTATGTTGAATAGGAGTGGTAAGAGAGGGCATGCCTGTCTTGTGCCAGTTTTCAAAGGGAATGCTTCCAGTTTTTGCCCATTCAGTATGATATTGGCTATGGGTTTGTCATAGATAGCTCTTATTATTTCGAGATATGTCCCATCAATACCTAATTTATTGAGAGTTTTTATCATGAAGGGTTGTTGAATTTTGTCAAAGGCCTTTTCTGCATCTATTGAGATAATCATGTGGTTTTTGTCTTTGGTTCTGTTTATATGCTGGATTACATTTATTGATTTGCGTATGTTGAACCAGCCTTGCATCCCAGGGATGAAGCCCACTTGATCATGGTGTATAAGCTTTTTGATGTGCTGCTGGATTCGGTTTGCCAGTATTTTATTGAGGATTTTTGCATCAATGTTCATCAAGGATATTGGTCTGAAATTCTCTTTTTTGTTTATGTCTCTACCAGGCTTTGGTATCAGGATGATGCTGGCCTCATAAAATGTGTTAGGGAGGATTCCCTCTTTTTCTATCAATTGGAATAGTTTCAGAAGGAATGGTACCAGTTCCTCCTTGTACCTCTGGTAGAATTCGGCTGTGAATCCATCAGGTCCTGGACTCTTTTTGGTTGGTAAGCTATTGACTATTGCCACAATTTCAGAATCTGTTATTGGTCTATTCAGAGATTCAACTTCTTCCTGGTTTAGTCTTGGGAGGGTGGATTTGTTGAGGTATTTATCCATTTCCTCTAGATTTTCTAGTTTATTTGGATAGAGGTGTTTGTAGTATTCTCTGATGGCAGACTGTATTTCAGTGGGATCAGTGGTGATAATCCCTTTTTCATTTTTTATTGTATCTATTTGATTCTTCTCTCTTTTCTTCTTTATTAGTCTTGCTAGAGGTCTATCAATTTTGTTGATCTTTTCAAAAAACCAGCTCCTGGATTCATTAATTTTTTGAAGGTTTTTTGTGTCTCTATTTCCTTCAGTTCTGCTCTGATTTTAGTTATTTCTAGCCTTCTGCTAGCTTTTGAATGTGTTTGCTCTTGCTTTTCTAGTTCTTTTAATTGTGATGTTAGGGTGTCAATTTTAGATCTTTCCTGCTTTCTCTTATGGGCATTTAGTGCTATAAATTTCCCTCTACACACTGCTTTGAATGTGTCCCAGAGATTCTGGTATGTTGTGTCTTTGTTCTCGTTGGTTTCAAAGAACATCTTTATTTCTGCCTTCATTTCATTATGTACCCAGTAGTCATTCAGGAGCAGGTTGTTCAGTTTCTGTGTAGTTGAGCGGTTTTGAGTGAGTTTCTTAATCCTGAGTTCTAGTTTGATTGCACTGTGGTCTGAGAGACAGTTTGTTATAATTTCTGTTCTTTTACATTTGCTGAGGAGTGCTTTACTTCCAACTATGTGGTCAATTTTGGAATAGGTGTGGTGTGGTTCTGAAAAAAATGTATATTCTGTTGATTTGGGGTGGAGAGTTCTGCAGATGTCTATTAGGTCCACTTTGTGCAGAGCTGAGTTCAATTCCTGGATATCCTTGTTAACTTTCTGTCTCATTGATCTGTCTAATGTTGACAGTGGAGTGTTAAAGTCTCCCATTATTGTTGTGTGGGAGTTTAAGTCCCTTTGTAGGTCACTCAGGACTTGCTTTATGAATCTGGGTGCTCCTGTGTTGGGTGCATATGTATTTAGGATAGTTATCTCTTCTTGTTGAATTGATCCCTTTACCATTATGTAATGGCCTTCTTTGTCTCTTTTGATCTTTGTTGGTTTAAAGTCTATTTTATCAGAGACTAGGATTGCAACCCCTGCCTTTTTTTGTTTTCCATTTGCTTGGTAGATGTTCCTCCATCCCTTTATTTTGAGTCTATGTGTGTCTCTGCACGTGAGGTGGGTTTCCTGAATACAGCACACTGATGGGTCTTGACTCTTTATCCAGTTTGCCAGTCTGTGTCTTTTAATTGGAGCATTTAGCCCATTTACATTTGAAGTTAATGTTGTTATGTGTGAATTTGTTCCTGTCGTTATGATGTTAGTTGGTTATTTTGCTCGTTAGTTGATGCCGTTTCTTCCTAGCCTCAATGGTCTTTACAATTTGGCATGTTTTTGCAGTGGCTGCTACCAGTTGTTCCTTTCCGTGTTTAGTGCTTCCTTCAGGAGCTCTTTTAGGGCAGGCCTGGTGGTGACAAAATCACTCAGCATTTGCTTGTCTGTAAAGTATTTTATTTCTCCTTCACTTATGAAGCTTAGTTTGGCTGGATATGAAATTCTGGGTTGAAAATTCTTTTCTTTAAGAATGTTGAATATTGGCCCCCACTCTCTTCTGGCTTGTAGAGTTTCTGCTGAGAGATCAGCTGTTAGTCTGATGGGCTTCCCTTTGTGGGTAACCCGACCTTTCTCTCTGGCTGCCCTTAACATTTTTTCCTTCATTTCAACTATGGTGAATCTGACAATTATGTGTCTTGGAGTTGCCCTTCTCAAGGAGTATCTTTGTGGTGTTCTCTGTATTTCCTGAATCTGAATGCTGGCCTGCCTTGCTAGATTGGGGAAGTTCTCCTGGATAATATCTTGCAGAGTGTTTTCCAACTTGGTTCCATTCTCCCCATCATTTTCAGGTACACCAATCAGACGTAGGTTTGGTCTTTTCACATAGTCCCAAATTTCTTGGAGGCTTTGTTCATTTCTTTTTATTCTTTTTTCTCTAAACTTCCCTTCTCACTTCATTTCATCTTCCATCGCTGATACCCTTTCTTCCAGTTGATCGCATCGGCTCCCGAGGCTTCTGCAATCTTCGCGTAGTTCTCGAAACTTGGCTTTCAGCTCCATCAGCTCCTTTAAGCCCTTCTCTCCATTGGTTATTCTAGTTATCCATTCGTCTAATTTTTTTTCAAAGTTTTTAACTTCTTTGCTATTGTTTTGAATTTCCTCCCATAGCTCGGAGTAGTTTGATCGTCTAAAGCCTTCTTCTCTCAACTTGTCACAGTCATTCTCCATCCAGCTTTGTTCCATTGCTGGTGAGGAACTGCGTTCCTTTGGAGGAGGAGAGGTGCTCTGCTTTTTAGAGTTTCCAGTTTTTCTGCTCTGTTTTTTCCCCATCTTTGTGATTTTACCTACTTTTGGTCTTTGATGATGGTGATGTACAGATGGGTTTTTGGTGTGGATGTCCTTTCTGTTTGTTAATTTTCCTTCTACCAGACAGGACCCTCAGCTGCAGGTCTGTTGGAGTTTGCTAGAGGTTTACTCCAGAAGCTGTATGGCTGGGTGTCAGCAGCAGTGGCTGCAGAACAGTGGATTTTCGTGAGACCTCAAATTCAGCTGTCTGATAGTTCCTCTGGAAGTTTGTCTCAGAGGAGTACCTGGCTGAGTGAGGTGTCAGTCTGTCCCTACTGGGGGGTGCCTCCCAGTTAGGCTGCTCGGGGGTCAGGGACCCACTTTAGGAGGCAGTCTGTCCGTTCTCAGATATCCAGCTGCATCCTGGGAGAACCACTACTCTCTTCAAAGCTGTCAGACAGGGACTTTTAAGTCTGCAGAGGTTCCTGCTGAATTTTTGTTTGTCTGTGCCCTGCCACCAGAGGTGGAGCCTACAGAGGCAGGCAGGCCTCCTTGAGCTGTGGTGGTCTCCACCCAGTTCGAGCTTCCTGGCTGCTTTGTTTAAGTAAGCAAGCCTGGGCAATGGCGGGCACCCCTCCCCCAGCCTCGCTGCAGCCTTGCAGTTTGATCTCAGACTGCTGTGCTAGCCATCAGGGAAATTCCGTGGGCATAGGACCCTCCGAGCCACGTGTGGGACACAATCTCCTGGTGTGCCATTTTCTAAGCCCGTTGGAAAAGCGCAGTATTAGGGTGGGACTGACCCGACTTTCCCGGTGCCGTCTGTTACCCCTTTCTTTGACTAGGAAAGGGAACTCCCTGACCCCTTGTGCTTCCCGAGTGAGGCAATGCCTCGCCCTGCTTTGGCTTACGCACAGTGCGCTGCACCAACTGTCCTGCACCCACTGTTTGTTTGGCACTCCCTAGTGAGATGAACCCAGTACCTCAAACGGAAATGCAGAAATCACCCGTCTTCTGTGCCACTCACGCTGGGAGCTGTGGACTGGAGCTGTTCTTATTGGGCCATCTTGGCTCCACCTGCACCTCAGTTTTTAAACACTATTTCTCTCTCTTGCTTTATTTGTGACTAGTACTATGTTGAAGTGAAGCAACTATCATTGTCTGATTCCTGTTTTTAATGGGAACACCTATAATGTTTTGTCATTAATAATCCCTTTACCATTAGCTTCGTATAGATATTCTTTATCAGGTTCATATCATCCCTTCCTGCTTCTAGATTACTAAGAGAATTTAGCATGAACAAGTACTAAACTCTATGGGATGTTTTGTCTGCATTTATTGATATTCCATTTTTTCTCTTTTATTCTGTTAATACAACATTTCTAATGTAAAACCACTTTTGCATTTCTGAAATACATACATGATCATGATATTCTATATAAACTATTTGGTTCATTCCTGCTTGGAATTTGTAAAAATCTGTACTCATTAGTGAGATTTGTATACATTATTCTTGCATACTTTATCTGTAGGTTCATATTACTCATCAATTTTGGAAAATTATCAGCCCTGTCTCTTTAAATGTTTCCTTTTACCTATTTGCTCTGTATCTCCTGCTGGAATTTGGATTAAATAGAAATATGAATATAAAATCATAAGTGCTTAGGACTCACTAGCTGATTTTATTAATTATTTTATATTTTTTTCCTGAAAAAGCAATCAATCAGAGAAGAGGAAATTTTAAAATATTTCTTTCATATCCTTAAAGAGAGGCTTTCTTATGTTTTTACATAAAATGATACAGTATTAATTTCCCCAGAACTTGGAGACTTGATGATGAGGTCATTTTGAGAGGGTTTTCAACTTTTTTAACTACTTAATGTACTCATTACTCACAAAGATATTTCTAAATTATAGGCTACTCAATTTCTGGATTAAAGAACAAAATATAATTTTAAAAACAAAACATCAAAATGATAGCACCAAAAATATTTAAAGAGCAAGAAAAGTTATTCTATGTGAAAAAGAAAACAATATTTAATTTTTTAAACACAATGTAAAGTTGGATTGAATTTAAAAGTTCAAAAATTCAGCAGGAAATAAGTAGTATCATTTTAACTAACATTTGAAACAGTAAATCAGGCAGTCTTTATAAAAACATTTCATAAATTCAGCCATCCACGAACTGTATTAGAAGACTTGTATTCTATAAAACTTCTTTATAGAAAAGCTTTAAAAAAAATCCTGCACTCTACAAATCACCATTTTAAATGCTCAGTAAGGCTACAGATTATAATAAGCAAGAATTGTTAATCTCAATATTCAAATAGAATTTGTTTCTGTTGGCTTTACTCACTTTATTTCATAGAGTCAAACAAAAATTTCAGAGAAATGAATTAAACAAAAATTCCTAGAATAGAGATATTCTGAGTGATACAGTTGACAAGAAATAGATGCTTTGGGCTAAATAAATGATATGAATGCGTTTTCATAGAAATTTGAGACAGTCAAGTACTTATGCTAATGTTTTCCTTATAACTAAAATTGACTAGAATTAAATTAAAGTCATTTTACTAAAAGCATGGCAGCCAATAGTCTCACCTCCCTAGTTCACCGAAGGTGTGCTCATTTTTAATTACCTAAAATGCATGTATACCTGAGGCAAGCGCTATATTTTCATAGCCAGTAATTTCCTTATAAGCAATTACAGCATAGGTTTGCCACACCTACTATTCAAATTGGGTAATTTATTCTTCAAGTTGTACTCACTTTTTAAAAAGAGCAAAATAATGAAGTATGATTTGTCATCACGTAACTGGCCACCCAATTTTAAGGAAAACAGTTGAAACATGCTAATTTACTCCTCCATTTTTCTGCATTTGTAAAGCCACCAAGGCCATAGATTATATATATGTATCACAGACATATGAGTCCAGTCAGCAGGTGAAAACTATACTGATTATTTAACAAAGAAAGTTTAATAGAAAGATGGTTTATTGTATATGAGAGAACTGAAGGAGCAAAGGGGGGGACACTGAAAAAGGAAGTATGAGAAGGTGAAGTTGGGTCTTCGACTTCTAAGGAGGGGCACCCACAGGCTAGTGCTGGTGTCTCTCACATGAAGAGGCTGATTCTAGTTATGTGGAAAAACTACACACTGGAAACACTTGCTGTTACTGAATTCTAGTGTCACCATAGTGAAGTATTGCTGAGGAAGTGCAAAGAGAAGCCAAACGTAAATAAAAAGAGCAAGTCCCTCTTCCTCCTCCAGCTTCTCCCCAGGACACTCAATTGTTAGAGCCTAACGTGGAGGCCCTTGTCAAAATGGCGGTGTGGCTAACCCCAGAATTACAAAGTAGAAATTGGAAGAGTCACCTCACAGCTGAAAAGCCACTGTTTAATAACCAGCGAGTCGGTACTGTGTCCTGAAAACAATAGACAAGAGAAGTGTTGATTTTTGTGACTCAGTTTTGACATCATTTTCTCCAGAAAGTTTTCCTTGCACCTAGCAGAGTACCCAGCTCCCAACTGGTACTTGACATTTTGACATTTGTAGAACAAATCATTTGATTTTAAAAGCAAAGATCAGTCAATTCTCATCATCAGAATCATGCCTATATAAAAACAAATTTTTAACTCTAAACAATAGTAGAGGTAGAGAAAATACTTTCATTTGTCTGAAAAGCAATCATTCCATAATTAGCTGTCTTTTGAAGCATCAATCCCAATTTACTTTGAGACATACTTCCAAATGAGTTTCTTGATGAAACTTTAAAGTACAAAATTTGAAATTGTGACCAATAAATACATACACACATGCAAATATGCATATGTACATAAATAAATAAATCTGCAGTCCCTCTAACTCTGAAATTTGAAAGGAATTCTTGAAGAGTCATTCAATTAAAATGAACTTTCTGGCTGAAACTAATTACAGAGATACTTCTTTCAGAGGAGGATCAAATTGGGGTCTCCACTTTTATCAGTGCAACATCTCTTGACCTATGGCTTTGATAATCAGACTCCACTGTCATACATAGAAGTAAAGAAACTCCTTTTCTTGCTCTTGAATTTCCCCTTTGCTAGCAGTAAAATAAATCATCTTTGCTTCTGTTTTCCAAGGAAGCAGCTTTTCCCTCATTGCCATTTCTCATTAACAAAGTATCATGACTGGGCACTATGAATGAAATTAATTAGCTCGGTTTGCGTTTCCATAAATGGATTTTTCTGAGAACGGCATGTATCTCCATGCAGTCAAATACCCTGGTGATTCTGTCAACGGTTTCTACCAGAGAAACTGAAGGCGGAATAATATGTAAATTAATTAAAAGCTCCCTGATGGAACCAGAGTAAAGCATATTAAATAGGAGTTCAAATGTGTAATCAAGACTTTACAAAGAATCTCCCCCTGCAAAAATAAAGAAAATCAGACTTTGCAAAGAAAATAAAAGTATTCTGCAACCAAGGAGTAAACCCTATATACGACTCCTATTCACAACTCGAAAACATAAACTTGAGTTGGCCGGGTGCGGTGGCTCACGCCTGTAATCCCAGCACTTTGGGAGACCGAGGCGGGCGGATCACGAGGTCAGGAGATTGAGACCATCCTGGCTAACACGGTGAAACCCCTTCTCTACTACAAAAACAAAAAAAATTAGCCGGGCGAGATGGCGGGCGCTTGTAATCCCAGCTACTCGGGAGGCTGAGGCAGGAGAATGGTGTGAACCCAGGAGGCGGAGCTTGCAGTGAGCCGAGATCGCACCACTGCACTCCAGCCTGGGTGACAGTGAGACTCCGTCTCAAAAAAAAAAAAAAAAGAAAACATACTTGAGTTGTGAATAGGAGTTGTAAATCACCCCAAAAAACCAAGTAAAATTATATTTAAAGTAATTCAAACTAAAATCTTCATTTATATGCTGAAACGGAAATATCTGGATGTATTGCCTAAAATCAAATTAATAGAAAACAAATGTTATTTGATTTCAGGTTTCACAACAAAGCAAAACTAAAAGTAAAAACACTGAGGAGAACTACAAAGAATGGAAAAGATGACATGGGGTGGGGAGATGTCATTGGTTAGTCTGGCTGGGTAAGCTTCATTCTCAGAAGGTAGCATTTTAGTAAAAACTGAAAGGCAGTCAGGGAGTGAGCCATGCAAATGTCTGGCTGGAAGATTGTTCTATGCAGGGGGAACAGCAAGTACCAACACCTGATATGAGACCAAGCCTGACCTGTGGACAGCAAGAAGCCCAGAAGGACGCAGTAGACCAAATGAGAAAAGTAACAGGAGAAAAGTTAATTTGTGGAGTGGGAGAGAACCCTGTAAGACGTTTTAAGGATTTAGGATTTTATTCTGAGTAAAATGGGAAGCTCTTTGGAAGGGTTTGAGCAAGTAGAACCTCGATCTAACTCACATCAAATTATGTTACTTTATATTACAGTAGGTCATATTAATTAATTACATTATCAGGACCACTTTACTATGTTGAGAATAGACAGGTCAGGCAGTGTCAAGGTAGAGTCAGGGAAACCAGTTAGGAAGTTATTGCAGTAATCTAGGCAGGAAATATTAGCGTGCTGGATTAGGGTAGTAGCAATGGAGGTGGTAAGAAACCAATTTCTGGGTAAATTTTTAAAGTATAGCTAGAAGAAGATATGGTAGGATCTGAATTTTGTAAATTGGGAACACCTATCAAAAATTAATACACAATTAGAAATACATAATTAGATACAAAAGGGAATGTTATTCAGAATAAAAAAAGAAACTACAAATTTTAAATTACAAATAAAAATCATAAAATATAATTTTGAAAGCTGACAAAATGCCACAAACATCATAAAATCCAGGAAAATAACATAATAGCACACATCTATAATGCTTCCTTCCCCCTTACATTTTGGTTTCATGCTCTTTGACAGCCTTTCCATGTGACAAACATCGTGTAGTATTTTCTTTGGAGATTATAGAAAAACAATCCAGTCTTTCCTCTAACATGATTTTTAATATTGATAGTTTGGAAATGCTTACAATTTTCGTTGATATGCCTTGCAAATTTTTAGGATTGTTGTCAAATTTGGGAAAACATTTGCCTCCATATATTCTAAACCTTCTTTTTCCTCCACCGTCTATGTACTTATGGTGCCAGGAACCAAAGAACAGGTTTATGTCTCAGTACATGCTCTGGCCCTGCACCTTCATGTCCTGATGGTCAGGTGAGTGGGCACAGTGGGCAGCAGGAGGCTTTCCAGAAGCCATTTCTAAATAAAATGGCTAGCTAGCACAAGTTAAGTACACACAGAAATTATTGCCAATCATATAAACATATTCCACAAAACCTGTATGAAGGGTATCCCCATACAACTTCCTTTTAGCAAGCTCTGCAAAATGCCTGGGTCCATTCAATCACCATAGGACATGAGAGAAATTGCAACAGAGGCAACAGAGGGGAAGCGAAATAGAAATTCTAGTTAAAATACCTTACTTTTATCCAGAATTCCAGGCCTGCATATATACCTGTGTTACTTTTCTATTTCTGAATGGCAACAAATTACCACAAATTCAGTGTATAAAGGCAATACAAAATTATTATCTTACAGTTCTGGAGGTCGGAAGTCCTAAAATCCAGGTCTCATCAGGGCTGCACTCCTTCTAAAGGCACTAGAGGAGAATCCATTTCTTCTCTTTTCCCAGCTTCTAGAGGCCACTTGCTTTCCTTACGTGGCCCCTTCCTCACATCGCCTTGATCTCTGCCTCTATCATCACATTTTCTCTACCGTCTCTGACCCCCTTGCCTCTCTCTTATAAGGACATTTGTAATTACACTGGGTCCCCTCAGATAATCCAGGATAATCTCTCCATCTCAAGATCCCTAAATTAATCACATCTGTAATTTCTTTTACTATGTAAGGTAACATATTTATAGGTTCTTGGAATTAGGATGTGAACATCTTTGGGGTGTCATTATTCAGTCTACTACAAGTTTGTCCAGCCCTTGGCCTATGAGCCACTATGTGGCCCAGGACAGCTTTGAATGCAGACCAACACAAATTTGTAAACTATCTTAAAGCATTATGAAATTTTTTTGCAATTTTTTTTAGCTTATCAGCTATCATTAGTGTTAGTATATTTTTATATCTGGCCCAAGACAATTGTTTTTCTTCCAGTGTGGCCCAGGGAAGCTGGAAGATTGGACAGCCCTAGTCTACTACAATACCCAAGAAAATTGAAAATGCTATGTTCACACAAAACACATACATGAATATGCAAACCAACATTATTGATAATAGGCAAGAAGTGGAAACAATAGAAATGTCCATCATCTGTTGAATGGATGTGCATGATGTGGTATATCCATACAATGGAATAGTATGCAGCAACAAAAAAATGATTAGAGGTCTGATATGTGCTACAACGTGGTTAAACCTTGAAAACATTATGCCAACTAAAAGAAGCCAGAAACAAAAGGCCATGTGTTATATGATTTTACTTATATGAAATGTCCAAAATAGACAAATCCACAATGGCAAGCAGTAGATTGGTGCTTTCCAGGGTCCAGAGGGAGAGGAGAATGGGTATGGGTTTTTTGGGAAATGATGAAAATATACTGGAATTAGATAGTGGTGATGGTTGACAACTCTGTGAATATACTAAAAACCACTTAATTTTATACTCTAAAAGGGTGAATTTTATGATATATGAGTTATATTTCAATGTTTTAAATCTTAAAAAATAAAACAATCTTACTTTTGCAAATATTCCAGAAACATACGGCCAAGTGAACACTTTTCCAGGCTGCCTCCCAGGATCTAGAAAGGAATTCATGCAAATAGGGCTTTAAAGCTTAAGCTTCATTAACTTCAAGGTAAACCTGCCTCTAGGTAGAAGCAACAGGATTTGTTGACAGATCAGATATCAGGAATAAGAGGGAGAGTAGTTAAGTGTAACTTCAAGATTTGAGACCTAAGCAACTTAAACAATGAAATTTCTAATTCCAAGTAGGAAACAATAAAAAATGAAGGTTTTTTTTTCAGTTCTTATTTTTTATCATGGTAAACACACACACACACACACACACACACACACACACACCCCATGAGATTTACCCTCTTCTCAAATTTTTCAATAGCCATTTCATTATTGTGAATAAGCACAATGTTGTGCAGCAGATCTCTAGAACTTTTCCATCTTCCATAACTGAAAGTTTTGCCCATTGAACTGCAACTCCCCGTTTTCCTCTCCCCAACCCCTGGAACCACCATTCTGCTTTCTGCTTCTGTGGGTTTGACTTTTTCAGATATGTCGTTTCAGCAGAATCACGCAGTATTTACCTTTCTGTGACTGGTTTATTTCACTTACCAAACTATCTCCAAGGTTCATCCATGTTTCTACATGATAGGAATTTCTTCTTTCTTGAGGCCAAATCATATTTCATTACATACATATGCTACTCATCAGTTGATCCACTCATTCATCAGTGGACATGTAAGACATTTATTTATTCATCCATCAGTGAACATTTGGGTCACTTATACATCCCAGCTATTGTTAATAATGCTGCAATGAATACATAAGGACAAACTTTTTTGAAGTCCCTATTTCAGTTCTTTTGGATAAGTATCCAAAAGCATGATTGCTGGATCATATAGTAGTTTTATTTTTAACTTTATGAAGAAACTTCATATTGTTTTCCATAATGACAGCACCATTTTACGTTCCCACCAACAGTACATAAGAGTTCCAATTTCCCCCACATCCTTGCCAACACTTATTATTTTGGTTTTTCTTTTCTTTATAATGTTCGTTATAACAAGTGGGAGGTGATTTTTCGTTGTGGTTTTGATTTGCATTTTCCTGATTATTACTGATGTTGAGCATTTTTTCTTATACCTGTGCGTTATTTGTATGTCTTTTTTTAAGAAATGACTCTTAATGTTCTTTTCTGTTTTTTAACCAGGTTGTTTTACTATTATTGAGTCTTTTTAATTCCTCATATATTTTAGATATTGATCCCTTATCAGATATGTAGTTTGCAAATACTTTCTTCCATTCTATATGTTGTCTCTTCACTCTGTTGATTGTTTCCTTTGACTTGCAGAAGATTTAGTTTGCTATAATCCCACTTGTCTATTTTTACTTCTTTTGTCTCTGCTTTTGGGTTATATCCAAAGAGCCTTTGCCAAGAACAACGCCAAGAAACTTTTTTCTGTATTTTCTTCTAGAAGTTTTACAGTTTCGAGACATACATTACTTAAGTCTTCAACCCATTTTGAGTTGATTTTTGCATATGGGGTGGAATAATGGTCCAATTTCATACTTTAGCATATCCAACTTTCCCAAAATTATTTATCAGAGACTACCCTTTCCCCATTGCGGTGTTGTTGACACCTTTAGTGAAGATCAGTTCATTAGTATAAATGTGGTTTTATTTCTGGGCTTTCTGTTTTATTTCATTGGTCTATATGTCTGTTCTCTGTGCCTGTACCATACTGTTTCAATTACCATAACTTTTTAGTAGATTTTGAGATCAGATAGTATGATGCCTCTAGCTTTGTTCTTTTTGCTCAAGATTGCTTTGTCTATTTGTGAACTTTTGTGATTTCATGCTTGTTTTAGAATTGTTTTTTCTAATTCTGTGAAAAATGTCAGAATTTGTGTGGGGATTGCATTAAATATGTAGATCACTTTGGGTAGTATGGGCATTATAACAATATTCTTCCAATCCATGAATTTAGGATATCTTTCTACTTATTTCTATCTATCTTCTTCAATTTATTTCATCAACATTTTATAGTTTTCAGTGTACACATCTTTCACCTCTTTGGTTAAATTTATCCCTAAGTATTTTTTTATGCTAGGATAAATGGGATTTTCCTGATTTATTTTTGGACAGCTCATTTTTCTGTATAAAAACTCTATTAATTTTATGTTGATTTTGTATCCCGCAACCTTACTGAATTTGTCTATTAGTTTTAATTTTGGTGGAACCTTTGGGGCTTTCCATATACAAGAGCATGTCATCTGTAAGCAGAGACATTTTACATCTCTTTTCTATTTGCATGCCTATTTCTTTTTCTTGCCTAATTTCTCTGGCTAGGATTTCCAGTACTCTGTTGAACAAAACTGGTAATAAGTGTGCATTCTTGTCTCGTTCCTGATGTTAGAAGAAAAGGTTATAGTTTTTCAGTGTCGAGCATGATGTTAGCTGTGGGCTTGTCATACATGACCCTTAGCATGTTGAGGTACGTTTTTTCTATACTTAATTTGTTAAGAGTTTTTATCATGAAAAGATGTTGAATTTTGTCAAATACTTTTTCTGCATCTAATAAGATGATCATATTATTTTTATCCTTCGTTCTGTTAATGTGGTGCATTTCAAATATTGATTTGCACATGTTGAACCATCCCTTTATTCCAGAGATAAATCCCACTTACAAATGTTCTGTGTGCGCTTGAGAAAAATGTTTATTAAGCTGTCATTGGGTGGAATATTCTGTACATGTCTGTTAAGTCCATTGGTATACAGGGTTTTTCAAGTCCTGTTTTTTGGGTATTTTTTTTAATTGATCTGGAATGTTCTAGCCATTGTTGAAAGTAGAATATTGAAGTCCCTTACTCATATTGTGTTGCTTTCTATTTCCTCCCTCAATTCTGTCAACATTTGCATCATATATTTAGATATTCTGATATCGGGTTTGCATATATTTATAATTGCTATAGCTTCTTGGTGAATGGACCCCTTTATCATTATATAATGTTCTTTATCTAGTTTGACAGTTTTTAAAGTGTAATTTGTCTGATATAAATATTACCAGTCTTGCTGTCTTCTCATTACCATTTGCATGGAATATCTTTTTTCATCCATTCACTTTCATCCTATGTATGCCTTTAAATCTAAAGTGAATAGGCCAGGTGCAGTGGCTCATGCCTGTAATCTCAGCACTTTGGGAGGCTGAGATGGGTGGATCACCTGAGGTTGGGAGTTCGAGACCAGCCTGGCCAACATGGTGAAACCCCATCTCTACTAAAACTACAAAACTTAGCCAGGCATGGTGGAGCTCACCTGTAATCCCAGCTAATCTGGAGGCTGAGGCATGAGAATCGCTTGAACCAGGGAAGCAGAGGTTGCAGTGAGCCGAGCTCGCACCACTGCACTCCAGCTGAGGCAAGATCATGCCACTGCACTTCAGCCTGAGCAACAGAGTGAGACTCTGTCTCAAAATAAATAAATAAATAAATAAATAAATCTAAAGTGAATCTCTTGTAGACAGCTTATAGTTGGGTCTTGTTATATATCTATTCAGTAACTCTGTGTTGTCTCATTGGAGAGTTCAATTCACTTACATTTAGAGTAATTATTGATGGAGAAGGACTTAGTATTGCCATTTTTTTAATTATTTTATCCCTGTCTTATAACTTTTTTGTCTTATTTTTCTTCTCTTTCTGTTTTCCTTTGTGTTTCATTCATTCTTTATACTTATTTGTTTTGACTCCTATTTAATTTTCTTTTGTGTATCATCAGTAGGTATATTTGGGGCTTACCATAAGGCACTCATAAAATATACTTATAAAAATTTATTTTAAGCTGATAACAACTTAACTTTAATCATATACAAAAACTCTACACTTTTACATTTCCCCAAGGCCACTTCATGCTTTTAATGTCACAGCTTATATATTTTTATATTGTATATCCATCAACTTATTTTTATAGTTATATTTATATACTGTTGCCTTTTCATTTCTGTACCAGACTTAACAATGGTTTATGCACTACTACAATATTCCCCCTTTATCTGCAGAGGATATGCTTCAAAACCCACAACAGATGCCTGAAACTGTGGATAGTACCAGACCTATATATACTATTTTTTTACATATACATACCTATGATAAAGTTTAATTTATAAATTAGGCACAGTAAAAGACTAACAGCAATAACTAACAATAAAATAGAACAATTATAACAATATACTGTAAAAAAAAGTTATGCAAATGTGATCTCTCTCTCTCTCTCTCCCCCTCTTTCTCTTTCTCTCTCTCAAAATATCTTATTGTGGTATACTAACTCTTCTTGTGATCTGTCAACCTGGTAACTGAGAAGGTTACTAGGTGACTAATCAGGTGGGTAGTGGGTACAGCATGAATACTTTGGACGAAGGGGTGACTCACATCCCAGGAGAGACAGAGCAGGACAGTGTGAGATTTCATCCTGCTACTCAGAACAGTGCACAATTTAAAACTTATAAATAGTTTGTTTCTGGAATTTTCCATTTAATATTTTCAGATTATGGTTGAACACTGGTAACTAAAACTGTGGAAAATGAAACTGTGGATAAGCAGGAGATTATTACAGAATGACATACTGTGTATTTGTTGATACGTTTACCTTTAACAGTAAGCTTTATACTTTCATATGCTTTTGTGTCACTGTTTAGTGTCCTTTTGTTTCAACTTGAAGGACTCTCTATAGCATTTCTTGTAAGGCAAGTCTAGTGGTAAACTCCCTCAGCTGAACCACTCCAACTGTAAAGTAATTATATTTTACACAATTCTACTTCCTCCAGTGGATTTTCCCCTGCCCCGGTCTTCCTAGGCACTCAAGCAGAGTGCTACATATTGTCTATGGTGAGTGAGCAAGCAGATTTACAAACAAGCACATATCATTTGGGTCCTTCAAGAAATGTGGATGGCAGTAGAGGGCCCTTCTTTATATGACCAATTCCCAATTCATAGCCTCCTCTGCACGACTGAATAATCAATGTTGTGATTGATGTGCCAGCTACTTTTACGAGGCACTTTAGCTGAGTTCCAAATGAAGAGAGCTCCCCAACCCACCATCTCCTCCAGCCATTGATATAGGATTCTTAAGGCCTAAAGCTTTACTTGACAGCAAGACATGGATGAAGAATTACTGATGAGGACAAGCACATTATAGACTTTGAGTGTTGTTTCGATTGCACCAACCTGAAGTTAGGTAGAACACTGACTCCTTCTATATCTGACTCTATTACTCATATTAGGAGTCAGTGGGAGCAGACATTTAATGAGAATTCTAAGCTAGTGAGATAACCCTAAGTACTAAGCTGTAACTGTCTAGAAATCTTTCAGTCTCTCCTTATGGACTAACTATGGCCTGTTTTGCTCTCAGCCCCTGCTGTTTCAAGTCTGGAGATTTTGTTTAAATTGTTAAGCTGATTATATTGCTCTTTAGTTACAAAAGTAGCTGCAATACAGAAAAAAAAAAAAAAGGAAAAAGAGTGGTCCCCTCACCAATCTCCCAGTCCCACTCCCCAGAGGTAGGCACAGTTTAATGTCTACCATGCCACTTCTTTCTCTATGCATTTACATTTAAATATATGTGCATCTTTTTCACTTAAAAATATATTAGGCTGGGCGCAGTGGCTCACACGGGTAATCCCAACACTTCTTTGGGAGGCATAGACAGGCAGATCACCTGAGCCCAGGAGTTTGAGACCAGTCTGACCAAGATGGCAAAATCCTGTCTCAACTGAAAATACAAAAAATTAGCCAGCTGTGGTCCCAGCTACTCCAGGGGCTGAGGTGGGAGGATCACTTGGCCCTGGGAGGCACAGGTTGCAGTGAGCAGAGATTGTGTGGTTCCACTGCAGTCTGGGTGATAGAGCAAGACCCAGTCCCAAAGAAAAATAGAGAGAGAGAGAATATAAATATTGTATATCTTTTATTAGTTTTATTCTTTTATTTAATCTATAACCTATTGATGGGCATCTTTGTTGTTTCCAGTATTTTGGTATTTTAACAATGCCATAAACAACTTTTTATGTATACATGCATATACTTGCAAAGAATGGATTCTTACAGGTAGAACTACTGGATCATTGGGTGTGCATATTTTACTTTAATAGATGATAGTAAATTTTTCCTTCCAACAGCATTACTAATTTATATAAACTTTTGGAACTCATTAAAAAAGTCAAGCAATTCTGACATCCCAGAGGGACTCATTTTGGTTTGTGTTATCACAGGCGATTGACACTGATTTTTTTAATCGAATTGAGTCTACTTCGTTTCTTCTACAAAATTCTGTGCGTTTATGGCCTCTTTTTTTTCCTTTTCTGTCCACTAGCAGCAGCATTTTTTCCTTTCACTTGTTTTCAGTGAAAGAAAATCTGAATCAGCTTACTCTTTTTCCATTCACCACATGTTTACTCTGTGTTTATGTAGCTATTCTCAAGAACTGGGAATACAAAACTTAGTAAAACACAAATTTTGCCATTCAGAAATCCAAGCCTAATAATAGTAATGAAAATGAAAGTACCACAGTTAATAGAAGGATAGACATATGGATGGATGGATAGATGGATAGATGATAATATAGGAGAACTGCAGAGTGACTTTTGGAGGGAAAGGCAGAGAGGTCCAGGGTGAAGAAATAATTGAAAGGTAAATAAGGAAGAGATACCAACTCATAGACATGAGGAGTGATAACAGAAGACAAGGCCTGGAAAGCTTGGAGAAATCATGTAGGCTGGAGTTACAGATCATTTTGTAGAATAAAGGGAGGCAAGATCAGAAAATTAAACTGAAGTAAGACTACCAGAGTCTTTGAATGCCATGCTAAGAATGCTAAGAATTTGGTATTTATCCTATGAATAACAAATAGTCTCAAAAATTATAAGCAGATAAATATTAGGGCCTACATTTTAAAATTTGCTCTGACATGAAAGATGAGTTAATCAATCAACATTTTTATTGTAAAGTAAGTGTCAGAAATTGTGGTAAGTGCTAAAATTTTAATAGAAACAGACTGAAACCAATGATAATTGAAAATTATTATAATAGTTTCAGAAATATGATACAGCCAGAACTAAGGTGGAAACAGAGGAGGAAAAGAATAGAATAAAAAAATAAAGAACTGAAAGAACACAAGGGAGATGGATAAAAGAGAGAAATAATCTGCTATGTTGCTTTTAGTTGTAATCTGGATGCTTTGGGCATAATGTTAGAATTGAAATAAGAATATAGGAGGACAAAGAAATTGAGTAGGAAAAGATGAAACAGTTCTGAACACACTGAGTTTGAATTGCCTTTGGAACACCCAGGTGGAAATATCTAAATAATAGAGAGTAAACAAACAACACAGAGAATGGGAGAAGTATTTTCAAACTATGCATCTGACAAAGGTCTAATATCCAGCATCTATAAGGAACTTAAACAAATTTACCAAAAAAAGAAACCCATTAAAAAGAGAACAAAGGACATGAACATACTTTTCAAAAGAAGACATATATGCGGCCAACAAACATATGAAAAAAAACCCGCAATATCACTGATCACTAGAGAAATCAAATCAAAACCACACTGAGATACCATCTCACATCAGTCAGTATGGCTGTTATTAAAAAGTCGAAAAATAACAAGATACTGGCGAAGCTGCAGAAAAAAGGGAACACTTATACACTGTTGGTGAAAGTGTAAATTAGTTCAACCACTGTGGAAAGCAGTATCACAAGTCCTCAAAGAGCTAAAAGCAGAACTACCATTCAATCCAGCAATCCCACTACTGCGTATATACCCAGAGGAATATAAATCATTCTGCCGTGAAGCCACATGCATGCAAATGTTCATTGCAGCGCTGTTCACAATAGCAAAGGCATGGAATCAACCTAAATGCCCATCCATGACAGACTGGATAAATAAAATGTAGTACATATAGACCATGGAAAACTACGCATCCATAAAAAAGAACAAGATCATGTCTTTTACAGGAACATGGATGGCGCTAGAGGCTATTATCCTTAGCAAACTAATGCAGGAACAGAAAACCAAATACTGCATGTTCTCACTTAAAAGTGGGAGCTAAATGATGAGAACTTATGAACACAAAGAAGGAAACAACAGACACTGGGGTCTACTTGAGGATGGAGGGTGGGAGAAGGGAGAACAGAAAAGATAACTACTGGGCACTAGGCTTAATACCTGGGTGAAGAAATAATCTGCACAACAAACCCTCATGACATGAATTTACCTTCAAGTGTACCCGCAACCTAAAATAAAAGTTTAAAACATAAATTAATAATAATAAATAAAAGATAGTTAGAAATATAGATTTGAAACTTAGTAAATGTGACTGAGCTAGATAAATATTTGAGAATCACTGATGAAATTGACCCTATGAAAATGGATAAAAACAGAAAATAAAATGTACAGAATCAGAAGAAAAAGGGGTTGTAGAAAATAACATAACAAATACATAAAATTTTTACAAAGTTTAAGATGTTATATACTATAACTATTATCGCTGTTTCTGAACAATTGAACCAAACTACTAGATCTAATTTAAGTTCCACAAAATCAAGGAATTTGTCCCCCTGGTTCACCAGTATATTCCAGAATGTATAGAATATTGTCAAACATGTGATATGTTTTTAGTAAATATTTATTCCTTATCCAAATGCATTTATTGAATGCCTTAGACATATGTATTTATTATATGGGTGGATTGGGAGTCATGACATTTCCCCATGAGAGCTCTAACAATTCTCTTCCACAGCTACACTGTTGAATTTGTAAAGCCAGATCATTAACTCTGAAAAAAAGTCTTCCTTAAATTTATAGCCCAATTAATACTACAGAAATCGGTCATTACTTCCTAAATGTTCAAACAGTTGGCTTTGCAGGGTAATTATTATTTTTTCCATTCCAAGTACACATTTTTGTCTTATGTTAATAAGACAGAAGTACAAATTTAAGAAAATATTTACAGTTAATGTGGAGAAAATGAAAAAGAAGCATACATCCATAGTAAGATTCCCAATGAACTAGAACTGCATTCTTCATATTCAGGCACCTCCAGTGTCTTCACAGCATGACTAGAAGATCGTTAACAGTGACAATCTTCTAGTTTAGTGCCAACAGAGTAGAGAAAACCAGTGGTGCGTGGTCCTCCTACATGCTGTGGGAGCCCTCCTTTGGAGAAGAAAACAACCTCCATTAATCAGTCAACAGAAATTTTTTGAACTCTTACTGTTTGCCAGGCATTGCACTACATTCCGTAGGGCTTCTAAAGAAATGTGAAGCCTGCCCATGCCTTCAGGAAAAGTATGTTTGTAGGAGAGACAAGGCAAAAAAAAAAAAAAAAGTATATATTGTCAAATGAGTTGTCAAAGGAGTAAATGCTATTCTGTGGTGTAGTATTCAAGGTCTCCTAAGATCTGGCCCAGTTTACCTTTCTGGAGTATTTCCTTCAATCCACCGCTACAAGGACAATTGTTCTTCTCGTAGTCTTTACTAACCTAAATTGAACTGCTTGATGTCCTTCGTATGTGCAATGTGCTTCCTACCTCTGTGTTCTTGCTTTTACTAATTCTTCCTTCTGGAATACTCTTGCTTTTCTTATCAGCAACTGTATGCTATAGTTTGTAAATCTTATCTTTTCCTCAAGGAACAGCTCAAATACAGCACCTTCTCCAAAATTCCTTGACTTTACTAGCTATAAATAATCTTCCCCTCCTCTAAACTCCTCTACAACGAGATCTGTACTGCACCCATTATTTTTGCCTTATGTCTTAGTTGTGCCTATTTATGGAGGTGCATAATCATGGCACACATCTTTCCCTTCTCCCTCCTCTACTGTTTGCTGAATAGTGCCCATAACAGATTCTAACCTTTGGGAACCCACTGTGGTTTCAGTGCATCAAGTGCTGTTGACTCTTTCCATTTCCTGTTTTCCCTGAAACCATCTCACAAGCCTTTTCATTTTTTCACATGTAATAATTACATAATATATCTGTATTGGGATTAACCAACTGCACTAACTAGGATGGGAGCTCCTTGAGGAGATCCTTGAAGAGCACTCATCTTAGTGACTCCTGTGTCCAAGCAGTGTATGTTAAAGAAGCATCCGCAGATTACCATCAACACTTGTTACAGAGTTTTATTTCTAGGCCACACTTGTAGAAATTCTGTTTCAGTGAGTTTTGCGCAGAGCTCAGGAACCTGCATTTTTTCAAATTTTCTAGATGATTCTTATCTGATAAATTTGAAAATAGTCACCAGTTAATAAGTATAGAATTTGTTGAATAAATGCTTACTTTTTTGTCTCTCTCTTAAACTATAAGCATCTTAAAGGAAGGACATGTGTTCTACTAAGTACCTGGCCCAGCCATTTGAACATAGTAGTTTCTCAAACACTGTGGAATCAGTCTATGTTAATGGGGTGACTTATGACTGGGGTAATTAAGAAAAGCTTTCCCTGAGGCACAGAATTTTCTGAGCCTTGAAAAATGAGTTGGATTTGGATAGGTGGGGAGGGGAGAGAGCATCCTGGTCAGGAGATTGACATAATCAAAGGAAAGGAGTGGAGGAAACACAAGCGTGCTGTGGGTTGATGGTTAAATTAGTTTAACAAGAGCAAGAGATTCTTGTGGCAGAGGAATGA
This sequence comes from Symphalangus syndactylus, assembly GCF_028878055.3. Classification (NCBI taxonomy): domain Eukaryota; kingdom Metazoa; phylum Chordata; class Mammalia; order Primates; family Hylobatidae; genus Symphalangus; species Symphalangus syndactylus. Next base: position 24,205,722 of record NC_072441.2, read on the forward strand.
AAGATGAGGCTGCCTCCCCACTGTATAAAATAAACATTTGTTAGCAGAGCTCTCATTTTTGTTTTAATTTAATAAAAGCAAAAATAAGTGATTTTGATGTAATTAATGACCGATAACGGGTCCACGGTGCTGACTTGGTGAGCATCCACCTTCATGGCACATGTAGAAACACAAGATTTAGTATAGAATTAACTTGCCCAAGCATCTGTTCACAAATCCATATGAAAAAGAAAAAATAGACCAAAGCATATGTTATAAGCTAAAGTCTCAACAACTTCTTTTTCATATCATGTTGATAGGAATTCACATTTTTAGCAAAATCTCTTACTGACTGGGTAATGTGAATTCAAATATAAGATAACCACAATAATTATAAAGAAAAACTGTTTTTTAAGAAAAGCATTCTGTTCACACATAAAGAAAATATTAACTTGTTACAAAAAGGACAATAAATTTGTAGTTAAAATATATTCCTGCTGTCTTATGACATTGTCAGCACCAACTTATACATTTATAATTAATTCACGTGGGCATTTACTCATTCACTGATCTGATAAATAGTTATTAGCAATCTACTGCTTGCAAAGCTGTACACAGATGTTAATGGCAAAGCACTATGTGCATGATACAAATTGAAGATCATTCTTACATGGAAGAGAGAAGAAAGATTGATTAGAATAATTAGGATCAAATTATTACTCATTTTTTTTGTTCATTCAACAACTCTTAGATGAATGAATACAGCCCATGACTTTGCTTTGTTCTCTGTTATATGCCAGACACTGAGCCTAGCACTTGATATATAAGTGCTCAATAAATATTTATTGTATGAATACTTGTATTGATCACTTTTTCAGGTTCTCAATATACAAAAGTAAAGTAAAAACAGAGATGTCCTTGCCCTCAGTGAGTTCATAGTCTAGTGAGGAAGACAAATATTAATCATGTGCACTCAGGAATGTAAAATTTCAGCTATGCCAAGTGTTGAGGAGCCTCTATCAGATTTGGCCTAACATACAAAGACTTCCTGAAAAAATGATATTGCAGTGAAACCTAAAAAAAAGTGGAAATTAACCAGGCTAAGAGAAGGAGGAGGAGTGCTTTAGGCAGAAGAGGGAGCAGGAAAGAGCATGATGAGTCCACTGTGGCTGCCATGCAGATTGAGAGGAGAGTCACAAAAATGGGAATGGAAAGGCAGGTGGCTAGGGTGAAAGTGTGTAAAGACAACTCTTCGGGACTTCAAGTTTATAAATATTGGGCAAGATTATATAAATAAGGAAATATATTGTTTAAAGTTGATAAAATCCAAATCAGTTTGATAAAATTGATATGTTTGCAATAGACATTTGGTTAAAATTAAAACCTCAAAACTCATTGCTCATCTGTAATATAAATGAAAAATTTGTGTGATGAAACTAAGCAGTTTTTTTTCAGTGACAAGCAAAACAATTGAGCATGTAATTCCAAATTACATAACCTTGGCCCTTGTACATTGAGCCAATAATATTATAATTTTACTAAATTACACAGCAGCAATTAGCCCTCAAATGAGGGTTAATAACAAAATCAACACAGTACCATAAAAATAATTTGGGTGTACTGATGTAGAACTATATTGACAAATTAATATACCCTGACAAACAGTTCATTCAACTTTTGTGTAAGACTAATAAAAAATACCTAATTTATTGATGTAGTTCACATGTTAGAATTTATGCAGAGAAAAGTAAAGCTGAGACTCTTAAAGAGCAGTTGTGGAATGTGGAAACAATGACATTAAAATATAACCAAAGAAATAGCTGACTTTACTGTCTCAGTAGTTATTATAAAGTATTTGGTCAGGTAGACGAATATTATTTTACACAATTTCTTTAGTTTTTCCTTTTGCCTGTATCCTAGTATAATTTTTACCACAGCATTTAACTCTGGATACATATCTCTGTCCATTAACCTATATCAATATTTTGTCTGAGATATTATAGTAATATTGAGTTTCCCTTTTCTCCACACCCACACTCATATATCCCATAACACAGAGCTGCATGTGGGATTGGTGCTTGGTAAGTACTTGTTAAATTTTCAGGAGTGGACAGTTAGAATACTTGTGAATAAATATCACAAGTTTTAACAGTAATAATGAGAAGTATTTTAAGTTCTGAGTAAGTTTAGTTTATTAATGTTATTATTATTTGAGTAGTCAGGTTGGGGATAGATGTTGAGGAATGTTATAAATTAATTGTCTCTTACCAGTTTATATTATTTATGTAGGATATGGAAAATAAATATAATAAATATCCAGCAATAGTTACATCATTTCTATTCTAACCTGATACCTAATTGAAAATAAGTATAAAACTCAAGAATAAAAATTAGAATAGGAGAACAGACAGACTGCCTCCTAAAGTGGGTCCCTCACTCCTGAGCAGCCTAACTGGGAGGCACCCCCCCAGTAGGGACAGACTGACACCTCACTCGGCCAGGTACTCCTCTGAGACAAAACTTCCAGAGGAACTATCAGACAGCTGAATTTGTGGACTCACGAAAATCCGCTGTTCTGCAGCCACTGCTGCTGACACCCAGCCAAACAGGGTCTGGAGTGGACCTCTAGTAAACTCCAACAGACCTGCAGCTGAGGGTCCTGTCTGGTAGAAGGAAAACTAAGAAACAGAAAGGACATCCACACCAAAAACCCATCTGTGCATTACCATCATCAAAGACCAAAAGTAGATAAAACCACAAAGATGGGGAAAAAACAGAGCAGAAAAGCTGGAAACTCTAAAAAGCAGAGCACCTCTCCTCCTCCAAAGGAACGCAGTTCCTCACCAGCAACGGAACAAAGCTGGATGGAGGATGACTTTGATGAGTTGAGAGAAGAAGGCTTCAGACGATCAAACTACTCTGAGCTATGGGAGGAAATTCAAAACAATAGCAAAGAAGTTAAAAACTTTGAAAAAAAATTAGAAGAATGGATAACTAGAATAACCAATGGGGAGAAGGGCTTAAAGGAGCTGATGGAGCTGAAAGCCAAGTTTCGAGAACTACGCGAAGATTGCAGAAGCCTCAGTAGCAGATGGGATCAACTGGAAGAAAGGGTATCAGCGATGGAAGATGAAATGAATGAAATGAAGTGAGAAGGGAAGTTTAGAGAAAAAAGAATAAAAAGAAATGAACAAAGCCTCCAAGAAATTTGGGACTATGTGAAAAGACAAAACCTACGTCTGATTGGTGTACCTGAAAATGACGGGGAGAATGGAACCAAGTTGGAAAACACTCTGCAAGATATCCAGGAGAACTTCCCCAATCTAGCAAGGCAGGCCAGCATTCAGATTCAGGAAATACAGAGAATGCCACAAAGATACTCCTCGAGAAGAGCAACTCCAAGACACATAATTGTTAGATTCACCAAAGTTGAAATGAAGGAAAAAATGTTAAGGGCAGCCAGAGAGAAAGGTCGGGTTACCCACAAAGGGAAGCCCATCAGACTAACAGCTGATCTCTCAGCAGAAACTCTACAAGCCAGAAGAGAGTGGGGGCCGATATTCAACATTCTTAAAGAAAAGAATTTTCAACCCAGAATTTCATATCCAGCCAAACTAAGCTTCATAAGTGAAGGAGAAATAAAATACTTTACAGACAAGCAAATGCTGAGTGATTTTGTCACCACCAGGCCTGCCCTAAAAGAGCACCTGAAGGAAGCACTAAACATGGAAAGGAACAACCAGTACCAGCCACTGCAAAAACATGCCAAATTGTAAAGACCATCGAGGCTAGGAGAAACTGCATCAACTAACGAGCAAAATAACCAACTAACATCATAATGACAGGATCAGATTCACACATAACAATATTAACTTTAAATGTAAATGGGCTAAATACTCCAATTAAAAGACACAGACTGGCAAACTGGATAAGGAGTCAGGACCCATCAGTGTGCTGTATTCAGGAAACCCATCTCACGTGCAGAGACACACATAGACTCAAAATAAAGGGATGGAGGAAGATCTATCAAGCAAATGGAAAACAAAGACAGGGGTTGCAATCCTAGTCTCTGATAAAATACACTTTAAACCAACAAAGATCAAAAGAGACAAAGAAGGCCATTACATAATGGTAAAGGGATCAATTCAACAAGAAGAGCTAACTATCCTAAATATATATGCACCCAACACAGGAGCACCCAGATTCATAAAGCAAGTCCTGAGTGACCTACAAAGGGACTTAAACTCCCACACGATAATAATGGGAGATTTTAACACCCCACTGTCAACACTAGACAGATCATTGAGACAGAAAGTTAACAAGGATATCCAGGAATTGAACTCAGCTCTACACAAAGTGGACCTAATAGACATCTACAGAACTCTCCACCCCAAATCAACAGAATATACATTTTTTTCAGCACCACATCACACCTATTCCAAAATTGACCACATAGTTGGAAGTAAAGCTCTCCTCAGCAAATGTAAAAGAACAGAAATTATAACAAACTGTCTCTCAGACCACAGTGCAATCAAACTAGAACTCAGGATTAAGAAACTCAGTCAAAACCGCTCAACTACATGGAAACTGAACAACCTGCTCCTGAATGACTACTGGGTACATAATGAAATGAAGGCAGAAATAAAGATGTTCTTTGAAACCAACGAGAACAAAGACACAACATACCAGAATCTCTGGGACACGTTCAAAGCAGTGTGTAGAGGGAAATTTATAGCACTAAATGCCCACAAGAGAAAGCAGGAAAGGTCCAAAATTGACACCCTAACATCACAATTAAAAGAACTAGAAAAGCAAGAGCAAACACATTCAAAAGCTAGCAGAAGGCTAGAAATAACTAAAATCAGAACAGAACTGAAGGAAATAGAGACACAAAAAACCCTTCAAAAACTTAATGAATCCAGGAGCTGGTTTCTTGAAAAGATCAACAAAATTGATAGACCGCTAGCAAGACTAATAAAGAAGAAAAGAGAGAAGAATCAAATATACGCAATAAAAAATGAAAAAGGGGATATCACCACCGATCCCACAGAAATACAATCTACCATCAGAGAATACTACAAACACCTCTATGCAAATAAACTAGAAAATCTAGAAGAAATGGATAAATTCCTCGACAAATACACCCTCCCAAGACTAAATCAGGAAGAAGTTGAATCTCTGAATAGACCAATAACAGGTTCTGAAATTGTGGCAATAATCAATAGCTTACCAACCAAAAAGAGTCCAGGACCTGATGGATTCACAGCCGAATTCTACCAGAGGTACAAGGAGGAACTGATACCATTCCTTCTGAAACTATTCCAATCGATAGAAAAAGAGGGAATCCTCCCTAACACATTTTATGAAGCCAGCATTGTCCTGATACCAAAGCCTGGCAGAGACATAACCAAAAAGAGAATTTCAGACCAATATCCTTGATGAACATTGATGCAAAAATCCTCAATAAAATACTGGCAAACCGAATCCAGCAGCATATCAAAAGCTTATCCACCATGATCAAGTGGGCTTCATCCCTGGGATGCAAGGCTGGTTCAACATACGCAAATCAATAAATGTAATCCAGCATATAAACAGAACCAAAGACAAAAACCACATGATTATCTCAATAGATGCAGAAAAGGCCTTTGACAAAATTCAACAACCCTTCATGCTAAAAACTCTCAATAAATTAGGTATTGATGGGATGTATCTCAAAATAATAAGAGCTATCTACAACAAACCCACAGCCAATATCATACTGAATGGGCAAAAACTGGAAGCATTCCCTCTGAAAACTGGCACAAGACAGGGATGCCCTCTCTCACCGCTCCTATTCAACATAATGCTGGAAGTTCTGGCCAGAGCAATCAGGCAGGAGAAGGAAATAAAGGGTATTCAATTAGGAAAAGAGGAAGTCAAATTGTCCCTGTTTGCAGATGACATGATTGTATATTTAGAAAACCCCACTGTCTCAGCCCAAAATCTCCTTAAGCTGATTAGCAACTTCAGCAAAGTCTCAGGATACAAAATCAATGTACAAAAATCACAAGCATTCCTGTATACCAATAACAGACAAACAGAGAGCCAAATCATGAGTGAACTCCCATTCACAATTGCTTCAAAGAGAATAAAATACCTAGGAATCCAACTTACAAGGGATGTAAAGGACCTCTTCAAGGAGAACTACAAACCACTGCTCAATGAAATAAAAGAGGATACAAACAAATGGAAGAACATTCCATGCTCATGGGTAGGAAGAATCAATATCGTGAAAATGGCCATACTGCCCAAGGTAATTTATAGATTCAATGCGATCCCCATCAAGCTACCAATGACTTTCTTCACAGAATTGGAAAAAACTACTTGAAAGTTCATATGGAACCAAAAAAGAGCCTGCATCGCCAAGTCAATCCTAAGCCAAAAGAACAAAGTGGGAGGCATCACCCTACCTGACTTCAAACTATACTACAAGGCTACAGTAACCAAAACAGCATGGTACTGGTACCACAACAGAGACATAGATCAATGGAACAGAACAGAGCCCTCAGAAATAATGCCACATATCTACAATTATCTGATCTTTGACAAACCTGACAAAAACAAGAAATGGGGAAAGGATTCCCTATTTAATAAATGGTGCTGGTAAAACTGGCTAGCCATATGTAGAAAGCTGAAACTGGATCCCTTCCTTACACCTTATACAAAAATTAATTCAAGATGGATTAAAGACTTAAATGTTAGACCTAAAACCATTAAAATCCCACAAGAAAACCTAGGCAATACCATTCAGGACATAGGGGTGGGCAAGGACTTCATGTCTAAAACACCAAAAGCAATGGCAACAAAAGCCAAAATTGACAAATGAGATCTAATTAAACTAAAGAGCTTCTGCACAGCAAAAGAAACTACCATCAGAGTGAACAGGCAACCTACAGAATGGGAGAAAATTTTTGCAACCTACTCATCTGACAAAGGGCTAATATCCAGAATCTACAATGAACTCAAACAAATTTACAAGAAAAAAACAAACAACCCCATCAAAAAGTGGGCGAAGGACATGAACAGACACTTCTCAAAAGAAGACATTTATGCAGCCAAAAAACACATGAAGAAGTGCTCATCATCACTGGCCATCAGAGAAATGCAAATCAAAACCACAGTGAGATACCATCTCACACCAGTTGGAATGGCCATCATTAAAAAATCAGGAAACAACAGGTGCTGGAGAGGATGTGGAGAAATAGGAACACTTTTACACTGTTGGTGGGACTGTAAACTAGTTCAACCATTGTGGAAGTCAGTGTGGCAATTCCTCAGGGATCTAGAACTAGAAATACCATTTGACCCAGCCATCCCATTACTGGGTATATACCCAAAGGACTATAAATCATGCTGCTATAAAGACACATGCACACGTATGTTTATTGCGGCACTATTCACAATAGCAAAGAGTTGGAACCAACCCAAATGTCCAACAACGATAGACTGGATTAAGAAAATGTGGCACATATACACCATGGAATACTATGCAGCCATAAAAAATAATGAGTTCATATCCTTTGTAGGGACATGGATGAAACTGGAAAACATCATTCTCAGTAAACTATCGCAAGGACCAAAAACCAAACACTGCATGTTCTCACTCATAGGTGGGAATTGAACAATGAGAACTCATGGACACAGGAAGGGGAACATCACACTCCGGGGACTGTTGTGGGGTTGGGGGAGGGGGGAGGGACAGCATTAGGAGATATACCTAATGCTAAATGACGAGTTAATGGGTGCAGGAAATCAACGTGGCACATGGATACATATGTAACAAACCTGCACATTGTGCACATGTACCCTAAAACCTAAAGTATAATTAAAAAAAAAAAAAGATAAAGTGGAAAAAAAAAAATTAGAATATATTGTAAAAATAGGATATAACATATTCAGGGTAATAAAACTAACTGTAATATATTTAGAAATAATAAAACAAATATGAAAAATGAATAACTCATTTTCCACTTACAATAATCCATCAAACTCTAATAGTGTGTAAAAATTTTGCATTTTTTCAAAATGCAGTTTAAAAGCCCATGATGTATAACACATGAGATTTTATTGCTCTACATAACATTACTATGCAGTGAAGTCAAGTAGGATAAGTGTAAGTATTCCTACTTCTCTAATGGATAAATTAAAGCACAGCAAAATTAAAGGTTTCTACTGATGACACTAATCTTCTTTTTTCATTTAACATATATTTATTAAACATTCACTGGGTATCCACTAGGTAGAGGCCAGGTGATGACTCAGTTTAGCATTTTCTATCTACCACAAATTGAAAACAGGATAACTTTGGAACTGATACATGAATGAGTTTTTGTTATGACTCGGTTCTTGCCTGCCTCTAACGAGGTATTTTTCTACCAAACACACAACCAAATGGTCTTTACCTGGAAAGACTTACAATTTTTTTAATATAGATTCTCACTTCCATTGAACAAACGTAAGGTACTGACATAAAAAGCAGACTATCTACCTCAACATTTACTGACTTTCAGGCAGAAAAGATAATGCATGTACAGTTGACAGCTTAACTTCTCATTTGATGAAATGCTCACTTTAACAGATTGGTGATATAATTTTTTTGTTATTTTCTGTTTAGTTAATTGGCTATTATGTAGTTTAGTAGAGAGTGAATGCTCCTATACTAGATATTGATTACCAACTTTCAAAGAATTCAGATTTTGAATTACATTGAAATCATGCTGAACAGAAGTAGTCTTTTCTGATTCAGAAGGTATTTCAGTTTTGCAGTACATCTTTATGATCCGAATGTTATTGCCAACATTTTTTGCAACAGTCACACTGCTGAGTACCAGAGATTCAGAGATTCGAGTTCTACTTTAAAAGCTCACAATAGTTATAGAATTATCAGTAAAAAGAAATTTCAGGTTACTGGTTTGCCAATAAAAAATAATGACCTTGTTTTCCATTCAGTGAACTATCTAAATTGGAAAAAATATTTATCTACTCCAGAAGAAATGAAACATTTTTGGATATTTTCAGAGGTTAGCTCATAAGAATGCATAATAATAGAATGTGATGCATGTAAAAAAATATGTATTTTCAACATTTCAAATATTAATAAGAGAGAAAATAGATATACTGTAGAAACTATATAATTTACTATAATTATAATTTATGTTAATGAACACCTATATATCATCTAATGATTCTAAAATGAAATATTGCATTGGCAACTTCAAATTTTCTCTATATCTTAAAAATATTTACAGCCATAAAATTTCCTTTAATCAGTTGGACTTTAATGTAAGTTTTGCATTTAGACATTTAAAATTGTTTTTTCTTCTCTAATTTGCTATCTGCCCTTTATTGGCTGACTTTACTAGCTAAGTACTTAGTCTGACTTACGTAGCTGTATTTCAGGGATCCTAGCTCCAAAATGGAGGTCATAAAGACTTCCACAAGAGCAGTTTTCAGTGCCCTATCAGAGTGGGTTGAAGTGTGAATGGGAGATAAGGAAGCAAAGGCAAAGAGCTGGGCACATTATTTCTACTGTGATCCTGTGAAAAACAGAGCAAACAAATAGGGAAGTAGATGGAAGGATCTGTAGCTCTATAAAAATGGTATCTTTTTAATCATGGAAGAAACCAAGGCATGTTTGTGTGCTGCTGAAGGTGACCTAGTAGAGACAGAGGTTGAAAGTGTGTAGGAAATAAGTCCAGATCTAGAGTTCCTGTAAAGACAAGAAGAGATTTAGATCTCAGATGGACAGGAAGGAAACACAAATTTGGGAGAGCCAGAGGTAGTTAGTGAGAGAAAACTACTGAAGTGACCGCAAAACACATAAATGTATTGCACTAAATTCAGACTAATTGTATCCCCAATTCAACTTCAACTAAGCCAGATCCTAAATGTGCCACATTTTGTCAGAGGAAGTATGATGAAGAGAAAGTGAACGTAGCAAAATACGGCAGTCTTAACCAATTGTCTTAAAATCTTAAAATATATTCCTTTGCAAATTCTCTAACTATGCATGTGAGGAGGCTGAAGCCCAAGCTTTATTACCTTTGGAGTAAACCTACCTATTATTGTTTGTGTTTGTTTCAGTAAATAATAGGGTAAGTGATGAGCTGTGGTAAAAAGAGGATAGTTTTGACAAGATTGAAGAATTATGAAAGAGTCTCAGAGAGCTGAAAAGCAAGTTGAGGAAAAGTAGCAAAGTTGCAAGCATTATTCAATCCCCATTTCAGGTATTTGTCTGGAATTTAAAGTTAAAGCAGTCAGCCAAACTGTGATTTTCTCCAACAAATCTTCGTGCATTTGCAGTAAAGGCAGAATGTTGGATTCAACCAATGATAAGTTCAACTAGGGAAATGTAACAAAAGAAACAGTTTGCTAAGTGATGTTTGCAAGAAATTGTTCGTAACGATGGACTGTTAATGAATCTCAGCTTAGGAAGGAAGGAAAGATAGGTAAATAGAGACAAGGTAAATGTAGCATATCAGTGATATATCAATAGCTGTGGCAGAGGAATTCTAGGATACTGTAATAAGTGAACTGAAAGTATAGGAGGGGACGATCAGCCAGTGGTATATTTGCAATTGAGATTTCAAAGGTAATATAGATCATTGTGTTGACAAATCTAAGTGTTATCTTTGGAATAAGTTACTGAGGTGGAGAAGAAGAACAGATTGGTTATGAACATAGATCGTTTATTTTGTTCAATTTAGATCTAATTCTTGGAGCAGTAGCATGCACAGGTTACCTTGGAAGGAATTGGAGACACAGAGATGAACAAGATTCAGTCCCCTGCTTCAAGGAGCTCAATATATATATGCAAAGTGCTACAGTAGGGATACTAACACAGAAGGAAGGATACCTAACCCAATCAGGGATCAGCTGAACGAGCTTAGAAAACAACATTTGTGTATGTTGAACCAACCTTGTATCCTGGGGATGAAGGCTACTTGATTGTGGTGGACAAGCTTTTTGATGTACTGCTGGATTCAGTTTGTCAGTATTTTGTTGAGGATGTTTGCATTGATATTCATCAAGGATATTGGCCTGAAGTTTTTGTTGTTGTTGTTCTCTGCCAGGTTTTGGTATCAGGATAATGCTGGCCTCATAGAATGAGTTAAGGAGGAGTCCCTTCTTTTTGATTTTTTGGAATAGTTTTGGTAGAAATGATGCCAGCTCTTCTTTGTACATTTGGTAGAATTCAGCTGTGAATCCATCTGGTCCTGGGTTTTGGGGGTTGGAGGCTATTTATTACTGTCTCAATTTCAGAACTCATTACTGGTCTCTTCAGGAATTCGATTTCTTCCTGGTTCAGTCTTGGGGGAGGGTGTATGAGTCCAGGAAGTTATCCATTTCTTGTAGATTTTTAGTTTATGTGCTTAGAGATGTTTATAATTTCTGATGGTTGTTTGTATTTCTGTGGGGCCAGTGGTAATACCCCCCTTATAATTTTTTATTGTGTCTATTTGATTCTTCTCTTTTCTTCTTTATTAATGTAGCTAGACAGCTATCTGTTTTATTAAGTTTTTCAAAAAGCCAGCTCCTGGATTCGTTGATCTTTCAAATGGTTTGTCCTTTCTCTGTCTCCTTCAGTTTGACTCTGATTTTCATTATTTCTTCTGCTAGCTTCGGGGTTTGTTTGCTCTTGGTTATCTAGTTCTTTTAGTTCTGATGTTGGGTTGTTAAATTGAAATCTTTCTAGTTTTTTTTTTTTATGTGAGCATTCAGTGCTATAAATTACTCTTTTAACACTGCTTTAGCTGTGTCCCAGAGTTTCTGGTATGCAAATCAATAAATATGATTCATCACATAAACAGAACTAAAGACAAAAACCATATGATTATCTCAATCAATGCAGAAAAGGCCTTCAATAAAGTTCAACTCTCTTTATGTTAAAAAAAACTCTCATTAAACTAGGTATTCAAGGAACATACCGCAAAATAATAAGAGCCATATATGACAAAACCACAGCCAATATCATACTGAATGGGCAAAAGCTGGAAGCATCCCCCTTGAAAACTGGCACAAGACAAGAATACCCTCTCTCACCACTCCTATTCAACATAGTGTTGGAATTTCTGGCCGGGGCAATCAGGCAAGAGAAAGAAATAAAGCGCATTCAAATAGGAAGGGAGGAAGTCAAACTATCCCTGTTTGCAGGTGACATGATCCTATATCTAGAAAACTCCATTGTCTCAACCCAAAAACTTCTTAAGCTGATAAGCAACTTCAGCAAAGTCTCAGGATATAAAATCGATGTGCAAAAATCACTAGCTCTTCTATACGCTAGCAATAGTCAAGCTGAGAGTCAAATTACAAATGAGCTCCCATTCACAATTGAAATAAAAAGAATAAAATACCTAGGAATACAGCTAACAAGGGAAGTGAATGGTCTCTACAAGGAGAACTACAAACCACTTCTCCAAGAAATCAGACATGAAACAAACAAACGGAAAAACATTCCATGCTCATGGATAAGAAGAATCAATATCACTAAAATGGCCACACTGCCCAAAGCAATTTATAGATTCAGTGCTTTTCCCATTAAACTATCATTGACATTCTTTGCAGAACTAGAAAAAAACTATTTTAAATTCATATGGAACCAAAAAAGAGCCCAAATAGCCAAGGCCACCCTAGGCAGAAAGAACAAAGCTGGAGGCATCACGCTACCTGACCTTAAACTATACTACAGGGCTGCTACAGTAACCAAAACAGCATGGTACTAGTACAAGAGCAGACACACAGACCAATGTAACAGAACAGAAAACCCAGAAATAAGACTGCACACCTACAATTATCCGATCTTCAACAAACCTGACAAAAACAAGCAATGGGAAAAGGATTCCCTGTTTAATAAATGGTGCTGGGATAACTGGCTAGCTGTATGCAGAAAGTTGAAGCTGGAACCCTTCTTTATACCATATACAAAAATCAACTCAAGATGGATTAAAGACTTAAATGTAAAACCCAAAACCATTAAAACCCTAGAAGAAAACCTAGGCTACAGTACCATTCAGGACATAGGCATGGGCAAAGATTTCATGACTAAGATGCCAAAACCAATTGCAAAAAAAAAGCAAAAATTAACAAATGGATCTAATTAAACTAAAGAGCTTCTGCACAGCAAAAGAAACTATCAATAGAGTAAACAGACAATCTACAGAATGGGAGAAAAATTTTGCAAACTATGCATCTGACAAAAGTCTAATATCCAGCATCTATAAGGAATTAAAGTTTACCAAAAAAAAAAAAAAATTTAAAAGTGGGCAAAGGACACGAACAGACACTTCTCAAAAGAAGACATACATGCACCCAACAATTACATGAATAAAAAGCTCAACATCACTGATCATTAAAGAAATGCAAATCAAACCTACAATGCAATACCACTTCACACCAGTCAGAATGGCTATTATTTAAAAGTCAAAAAACAACAGATTCTGGTGAGATTGTGGAGAAAAAAGATCACTTATACACTGTGGGTGGAAGTGTAAATTAGTTCAACCATTGTGGAAGATAGTGTGAGAATTCCTCAAAGACCTAAAGAAAGAACTAAGATTTGACCCAGCAATCCCATTACTAGCTATATACCCAAAGGAATATAAATTGTTCTATAATAAAGATGGATACAACGTATGTTCATTGCAGCACTGTTCACAATATCAAAGACAAGGTATCAACCTATATGCCCATCAATGACAGATTAGATAAAGAAAATGTAGTATATATACACCAAGGAATACTATGCAACCATGAAAAACAGCAAGATCATCTCTTTGCAGGAACATGGATGGAGCTGGAGGCCATTATCCTTAACAAACTAACACAGGAACAGAAAACCAAATACCACATATTCTCACTTACAAGTGGGAGCTAAAAGATGAGAACACATGGACAGATAGAGGGGAGCAACACACACTGGGGCCTACTGGAGGACAGAGGGTGGGAGGCAGGAGAGAATCAGGAAAAATGACTAACAGATACTAAGCTTAATACCTAGGTAATGAAATAATCTGTACAACAAGTGCTCATGACACGTATTTACTTATGTAACAATCCTGCACATCCTGCACATGTACCCCTGAACTTAAGAAGAAGAAGGGCCGGGCACGGTGCCTGTAATCCCAGCACTTTGGGAGGCTGAGGCGGGCGGATCACCAGGACAGGAGTTTGAGACCAGCCTGGCCAGCCTGGTGAAAGCCTGTCTCTACTAAAAATACAAAAATTAGCCGGGCATGGTGCTACATGCCTGTAATCCCAGCTACTCGGGAGGCTGAGTCAGGAGAATTGCTTGAACCCAGGAGGCGGAGGTTGCAGTGAGCTGAGATCTGGGCCACTGTACTCCAGCCTGGGTGGCAGAGCAAGACTCCGTCTCAAAAAAAAAAAAAAAAAAGAAAACATTTGCAAAGACCGGATTGCAAGATCAAGCATGATGCCTTTATGAACTGCAGACAGTTGAGTTTTCCTTAAGGCTGGAGGGTACACTGAAAGGAGAGCCCAAGAAGTAAGCAAGGGTCAAATAAGAGACTTTTTGTATGATATGGCAAAGGCCTAGTGGGGGCTTTGTATTCTTTGGATAATGGGAAGACTGTTTGAAGCAGGAGTAATTATACTGAAATGGCCCACAGGCTACAATGTAGATAGAAGATGGAGGAAGGTAGTAGCCACAGTTTTTTTTGTTTTGTTTTTTTTTTTTTTTGGAGAAAGAAAATAAGACAAGTTTGAATTATAAAATGAGAGTGCATGTGTTACACGGTCTTTACTCTTAAATTTAGATTCAGACGAAGTCACCAAAGTTTGCGGTATAGGTGGAGAGTAATGCATTAAAGTGCAGATCATGAAACCTGAATGGCTTCTTTTGTCCAGTTGTTAACATTTTGTAGAACCCAGCCCAGGAACATAAAATACTGGAATGTAACATCCATGAGGGTTTGTCTATTTTGTTTGCTTTTTCTCCACTACTCAGTACATGATAGGCCCTTAATAAAGATTAACTGAATAAAATCATTGAAGGAAATAAGGTCTATCTTTAGTATCTGATCTCCTCCTATGCTACCATCATTCTAAGGCCTCCTGCTTAAGTAACATCATGCTAGGTGTGAACCACTTGTAATTTTTCCCCAGAATACCCCTTTACTTTTGAACCTTACTCATCATATTTTACAAAACCAAGATCAGGCTCTTGCCCTCCCCATATATTAGCTGTATGACTTTGGGCACATTCATTTGGTTTTTTATGCCTAAATCTCTGTAAAATAGAGATAGTAGCTAATGCCCATTGAGCATTGAGCACTAACACTTAGAACCAGTCACTGTCCTAAAAAACTTTAAATGCCTTAACACAGTTAATCCTTAGTATCCTCCTATGTGGGCTATACTACTGTCATTCACCTATTACAGATGAGGAACCTGAGCCAAGATAAGTCACACAACAAGTAAGTGACAAAGCCTGGATCTGAACTCAGTCCGCCTCCTGAGACCGTGCTCTTAACCATTATGCATATTGCCTGTCCAGGCGTGCTACCCCGCTCATTGGACAGTCGTGAAGATTCAATGAGAACAATCTACATAAAAACACTTAGAAAAGGGCCTTACTATAGTAAGTACCCAATAGAAGTTAGATTTTTTTTTGTTATTGTTTTACTCTGTTTATAGCTTCCAGGATCTTATATGTTCATTGATAGATGAGTCACTTTTTCTCAAAGAAAATCAGATTATTTCATTTTAGACAGATCTAATTGGGAAAAAAGTCATTGTTGGTTTGATGCTCACTTACACTTAACTTCCTGCGACTTTCCTCATTGTTTCTAGTTCTGAACTGGGGGTAAAGAGAGGCAACCCTCAGATATTCAAAGGAGAGTGTTTTTGACACCTACAGTCCATTCTTCAGTCTAAGCAGTTTGAATCACTTGCTGTTTCTCTTATGGCATGGTTTCCAGATATTCTGGTTTGATGCAGACACCCTTATACCTGGCCATCTAGATGAAAACAAGATATTATAGCTCATATGTGGAGTAATAGCTGCATATAAAACAGGACATTGAAAGAAAAGATTTGAGGATAGTCCTGTCAGTCTGAATTATATTCTCAGAGACAGTTATGGTGCCTTCCTTGCATGGAGTAGGTAGTAATTCTTGACTGAATGAATTCACTTATAAACAAATGTGTTAATAAGCCCTGAGCTTACTCTTCACTTAAATCTCCATTCTTGTTCACATGTACTTCTGCTTCTGGTGCTATACTTCTGTGATTGGTTTGGGAAACATATAGTAGGACATCATATTAGTCCCTATTAAACTTCATTTTGTTTGAGCTATCCAGTCTTCCAACGTTTCAGATCATCTTGGATACTAATTTTGTCATTTCGTGTATTGTCATTCCCTCCAAACATCATGTCATCTGTAGATTTCTCCTCTGGGCCATTAATACAATCCTCTGAGTATTTAAATGGAATATATTATGCTCATATTCTATTAAAATATTCATAAGGGCTTATGGCTTAAAGTGTTTTAATTAATTATAAATCAATCATATCTTAGCAGTCCATTTTATCATGAATTGTCATTAAGAATATCTTCTTATTTATTCATTCAATAATTATTAAAATATAAAAATATTTTTTCCAAAATATCACCCAAATTTGAGTAATTAAATTTTTTTTTAATTTTAAAAATTTATGAACATTTTAATGTGATGGGCTTCTGAAATGAATTTGAAAAACATGAAATTAATGTAAACTGAAAATAGGGTCAGACCTTATGGTGCTAACCTTTTCATCATCAAAGAAATTAACTGAAAAAGCTAAACAGTCTCAAGGCATGTAATACATTACTATTGGGAGAATGTACAAGTAGGATTGTCATCAAAAGGTGAACAATTTTAGTCATCTAATTTCGTGTATCAGAATTTCAACCAGGTACTATGAAATTCATGAATAAAAGATTTCCCACTTGTGAGAACTAAAGGGCTAGTAATAAACCAAGTGTATTGTTGAATAAAAGATTTAAATAAAAATGGAAGAAAGTTTCTTAAAATGAAGTCATACTTCCTTGGTGGATTGCAAAATCTAAATGTTACTAAACAAAGATAGTAAAATTAAAAAGAAATAAAAAGTTATACCCTGAAATACTGATGATCTCAAAATTTAGAAAAAAATGTAATAACTGGAATATCTCAATAAAATATCATAATTATGTCACTTTGATTAGAGAATGTAGCTTTAAAAATTTTATTGGCTGATTTGCATTTATTAATTTGAGAAAACACCTTCACCTTCATTAATTCAGATTAAAATTTTAATTTTAAAACAGGTGTCATTCTGTTGCCTTCAGTTGTATATTGCTTCTGGGAATAACAAGTTTTTTTAATTACAGTATCTACCATGTAATCTCACACAATTTTAAAATTTAAAGGTCTCTTATATTTTACTAGTTTTACTTTGATAAAATTAGATAAATGGCAGGTTATGTTTTTCATTAGTAACATTTCTCTTAACCTCATTTCATCTTAACCTCCCAGGTATAAAAATAAATACAATCAAATTCTATCATCCAAATTGGTAGAATAATAGTAATTCATATAGTCAAATAAATGGGTAGGAATACATTAGGAAAGCCAGGAGAACCCACTGAAGGAAGTGGATTGCTCCTGTAGGACCTGGGAGACACCCCAAATACTGTGAGTGCCCAAACCATGAAATGGGAAAGGGAGATCGTCCACCCCGAGCACATACACCCACCAGGGAACCTGAAGGTCTAGATCACAGAAGATTCTGACCTTACCTGGAGCTGAGTCAATTTAGAGAGCCGAGCAAAATACAGGGGTAGAGGAAGCAGTGGGAAAATCCCTAAGCCATTTCTGCCTGGCCTCACAGGGGTCCTTGAGCAGGGCTGCCAGAGGCACTGGGCAAAGGCCACAGGGAGAAGGAAACCTCCAGTTGAACTTTGTAACAATTTGAACTGATCAAGAAGTCTCCTGGCCAGAACTCAGGGGAAGGTGTGAATCTGGTGTGCAGACTCCACAAGTTGGGGAAGAAAGAAAGCCCTACTTTCGCAGCTGGGAGGCAGGTAGCCTGGGGCAAGTTCTCAGCCCTGCTCGCCCACTGCCTGGAAACAGACTCTGTGCTATTGGAAGGGGCACAGTGGGAATGAGACCAGCCCTTTGAATTGTGTGAGAGGTGGGTGGGGTATTTGACTGCCACTTTCCCCTACTTCCCTGACAACCAGCATGACACAGCAGAGACAGCCATAATCCTCCTGGGAACATAACTCCATGGGACCTGGGACCCTCACCCACATCCCCCACAGCAGCCACAGCAAGATCTGCCCAAGTAAAGTCTGAGCTTAGACATGCCTAGCCCTGCTCCCACCTAATGCCCCTTCCCTACACCCTCTGGTAACTGAAGACAAAGGGCAGTATACTCTTGGGAGTTCTAGGGCCCCACCCACCACCTGTTTCTCCCCATACTGCCATAGCTGATACTTTCTTGAAAGCGCCACCTCTCAGCAGGATGCCAGATAGCACAAAAATAGTGCACTAATCAACCACCCAAGCTAAGGAACCTCACAGAGTCCATTTCACCCCCTCTGCCACCTCCACCAGAGCAGGTGCCAGTATCCACAGCTGAGAGACTCACAGATGGTTCACATTACAGGACTCTGTACAGACAGCCCCAGTCCCAGCCTAGAGCCTGGCAGACTTGCTGCATGGCTGGATCCAGAAGAGAGATAACAGTCCTACAGCTCAGCTCTCAGGAAGCCACATCCCTAGGGAAAGGAGGAGAGTACTACATCAAGGAAATACCCATGGGTCAAAAGGAACTGAACAACAGCCTTGAGCCTTAGACTTTTCCCTTCAACAGAGCCTACCCAAATGAAAAGGAACCAGGAAACCAGCTCTGGTAATATGACAAAACAAGGTTTTTTAGCACCCCCCAAAAAATCACAGTAGCTCGCCAGCAATGGATCCAAACCAAGACGAAATCCCTGATTTACCTGAAAAATAATGCAGAAGGTTAGTTATTAAGCTAATCAGAGAGTCACCAGAGAACGGTGAAGCCCAATGTAAGGAAATCAAAAAAATGATACAAGAAGTGAGGGGAGAAATATTCAATGAAATAGATAGCATAAATAAAAAATAATCAAAACTTCAAGAAACAATGGATGCACTTATAGAAATGCAAAATGCTCTGGAAAGTCTCAGCAATAGAATTGAACAAGCAGAAGAAAGAACTTCAGAGCTCAAAGACAAGGTTTTCAAGTTAACACAATCCAACAAAGACAAAGAAAAAAGAATAAGGAAATATGAACAAAGACTCCAAGAAGTCTGGAATTATGTTAAACGACCAAACCTAAGAATAACGTGTTCCTGAGGAAGAAGAGAAATATAAGTTTGGAAAACATATTTTGGGGAATAATTGAGGAAAACTTCCCCAGCCTTGCTAAAGAACTAGACATTTGAGTACAAGAAGCTCAAAGAACACCTGGGAAATTCATCACAAAAAGATCATCACCCAGGTACATTGTCATCAGATTATCTAAAGTTAAGACAAAGGAAAGAATCTTAAGAGCTGTGAGGCAAAAACACCAGGTAACCTATAAAGGAAAACTCATCAGATTAACAGCAGATTTCTCAGCAGAAACCCTACAAGCTAGAAGGGTTTGGGGCCCTATCTTCAGCCTCCTCAAACAACACACTTATCAGCCAAGAGTTTTGTACCCAGCAAAACTATACAGTCTCTTCCAGACAAGCAAATGCTGAGAGAATTCGCCCCTATCAAGCCAGCAATAAAACAACTGCTAAAAGGAGCTCTAAATCTTTTTTTTTTTTTTTTTTTTTTTTTGAGACAGAGTCTTGCTCTGTCTCCCAGGCTGGAGTGCAGTGGCACAATCTTGGCTCGCTGCAAGCTCCGCCTCCCAGGTTCACGCCATTCTCCTGCCTCAGCTTCCCGAGTAGCTGGGACTACAGGTGCCTGCCACCATGCCTGGCTAGTTTTTTGTATTTTTAGTAGAGATGGGGTTTCACCGTGTTAGCCAGGATGGTCTCAATCTCCTGACCTTGTGATCTGCCCACCTTGACCTCCCAAAGTGCTGGGATTACAGGCGTGAGCCACCACGCCTGGCCAAGGAGCTTTTTTTTTTTTTTTTTGAGACGGAGTCTCGCTGTCGCCCAGGCTGGAGTGCAATGGCGTGATCTCGGCTCACTGCAGGCTCCGCCCCCGGGGTTCACGCCATTCTCCTGCCTCAGCCTCCTGAGTAGCTGGGACTACAGGTGCCCACCACCTTGCCCGGCTAATTTTTTGTATTTTTAGTAGAGACGGGGTTTCACTGTGTTAGCCAGGATGGTCTCGATCTCCTGACCTCGTGATCTGCCCGCCTCGGCCTCCCAAAGTGCTGGAATTACAGGCGTGAGCCACCGCACCTGGCCCGGCCAAGGAGCTCTAAATCTTGAAACAAATCCTGGAAACACATCAAAACAGAACCTCTTTAAAGCATAAATCACACAGAACCTATAAAACACAAATACAATTTAAAACAAAAAACCAAGGTATACAGGCAATAAATAGCATGATTAATGGAGTGGTACCTCACATCTCAATACTAATATTAAATGCAAATGGTCTAAATGCTCCACTTAAAAGATACATAATTGTAGAATGGATAAGAATTCACCAACCAACTATGTGTTGCCTTCAAGAGATACACCTAACACATAAGGACTCACATAAACTTAAGGTAGAGGGATGGCAAAAGACACCCTGTGCAAATGGACACCAAATGCGAGCAGCAATAGCTATTCTTACATCAGACAAAACAAACTTTAAAGCAACAGTGTTAAAAGAGAAAGAGGGTCACTATGTAATGATAAAAGGCCTTGTCCAACACGAAAATGTCACAATCCTAAATATATATGCACCTAACACTAGAGCTCCCAAACTTATAAAACAACTACTACTAGACCTAAGAAATGAGATAGACAGCAACACAATAATAGTGGGGGACTTCGATATACCACTCACAGCAATAGACAGGTCATCAAGACAGAAAGTCAGCAAAGAAAGAATGGATTTAAACTATACCCCAGAACAAATAGACTTAACATATATTTACATGACATTCTACCCAACAACCACAGAATATACATTCTATTCAACAGTGCATGGAACTTTCTCTAGGATAGACCACATGATAGGCCACAAAATGAGCCTCAATAAATTCAAGAAAATTGAAATTATATCAAGCACTCTCTCAGACCACAGTGGAATTAAACTGGAAATCAACTGCAAAAGGAACCTTCAAAACCATACAAATACATGGAAATTAAATAACTTGCTCCTGAATGATCATTGGATCAAAAACAAAATCAAGATGAAAATTTAAAAATTCTTCAAACTGAAAAACAATAGTGACACAACCTATCAAAACCTCTGGCATACAGCAAAGGCGGTGCTGAGAGGAAAGTTCATACCCCTAAACACCTTCATCAAAAAGTCTGAAAGAGCACAAACAGACAATCTAAGGTAACATCTCAAGGAACTAGAGAAACAAGAACAAACCAAACCCAAACCCAGCAGAAGAAAGGAAATAACCAAGATCAGAGCAGAACTAAATAAAATTGAAACCAAAAAAATACAAAAGACAAATATAACAAAAAACTGGTTCTTTGAAAAGATAAATAAAATTGATAGACCATTGGCAAGATTAACCAAGAAAAGGAGAGAGAAAATCCAAATAAGCTCAATTAGAAATGAAACGAGAGATATTACAACTCACATCACAGAAATACAAAAGATCATTCAAGGCTAATATGAACACCTTTATGTACACAAACTAGAACACCTAGAGGAGATGGATAAAATCCTGGGAAGATACAACCTTCCTAGCTTAAATCAGGAAGAATTACATACTCTGAACAGGCCAATAACAAGCAGTAAGATTGAAATGTTAATGAAAGAGTTACCAACAAAAAGAAGTCCAGGACCAGACAGACTCACAGCACAATTCTACCAGACATTCAAAGAAGAATTGATGTCAATCTTTTGACACTATTCCACCAGATACAGAAAGAGGGAACCCTCCCTAAATTATTGTATGAAGCCAGTATCACCCTAATACCAAAAGCAGGAAAAGACATAATCAAAAAAGAAAACTACAAATCAATATCCCTGATGAACATAGATGCTAAAATCCTTAACATAATACTAGCTAATTGAATCCAACAACGTATCAAAAAGATAATCCACCATCATCAAGTGGGTTTTATACCAGGGTTGCAGGGATGGTTTAACATACACAAGTCAACAAATGTGATACACCACATAAATAGAATAAAAAACAAAAATCACATATCATCTTAACAGATGTAGAAAAAGCATTTGACAAAATCCAGCATCCCTTTATGATTAAAACTCTCAGCAAAATCAGCATACAAGGACATACCTCAATGTAATAAAAACCATCTATGACAAATCCATAGCCAGCATCATACTGAATGGGGAAAAGTTGAAAGCATTCCCTCTGACAACTGAAACAAGACAAGGATGCCCACTCTCACCATTCCTCTTCAACATAATATTATGTTGAAGCCAGAGCAATCAGACAAGTGAAAGAAACAAAGGGCATCCAAATTGGTAAAGAGGAAGTCAAACTGTCCCTGCTTGCTGATGATATGTTTACCTAAAAAACCCTAAAGACTCCTCCAGAAAGCTCCTAGAACTGATAAAAGAATTCAGCAAAGTTTCCAGATACAAAATTAATGTACCCAAATCAGTAGCTCTTCTATATACCCACAGCGACCAAGCGGAGAATCAGATCAAGAACTTAATCCCTTTTACAATAGCTGCAAACAAACAAAATACTTAGGAATATACCTAACCAAGGAGGTGAAAGACCTCTACAAGGAAAACTACAAAACACTGCTGAAAGAAATCATAGATGACACAAACTAATGGAAACACATCCCATGCTCATGGATGGGTAGAATCAATATTGTGAAAATGACCATACTGCCAAAAGCAATCCACAAATTCAATGCAACTCCCATCAAAATACCACCATCATTCTTCACAGAATTAGAAAAAACAATCCTAAAATTCATATGAAACCAAGAAAGAGCCCACATAGCCAAAGCAAGACTAAGCAAAAAGAATAAATCTGGAGGCATCACATAACCTGATTTCAAACTATACTATAAAGCCATAGTCACCAAAACAGAATGGTACTGGCATAAAAATAGACACATAGACCAATGGAACAGAATAGCAAACTCAGAAATAAACCCTGATACTTACAGCCAACTGATCTTTGGCAAAGCAAACAAAAAGATAAAGTGGAGAAAGGACACCTTATTCAACAAATAGTGCTGAGATAATTGGCAAGCCACATGTAGGAGAATGAAACTGGATCTTAATCTCTCACCTTATACAAAAATCAACTCAAGATGGATCAAGGACTTAAATCTGAGACCTGAAACTCTAAAAATTCTAGAAGACAATGTTGGAAAAACCCTTCTAGATATTGGCTTAGGCAATGATTTCATAACCAAGAACCCAAAAGCAAGTGCAATAAAAACAAAGATAAATAGCTGGGACTTAATTAAACTAAAGAGCTTTTGCATAGCAAAAGAAACAGCAGAGTAAACAGACAACCCACAGAATCGGAGAAAATCTTCACAATCTATATATCTGAAAAAGGACTAATATGCAGAATCTACAACGAACTCAAACTAATTAGCAAGAAAACAAACAATCCCATCAAAAAAGTGGGCTAAGGACATGAATAGACAATTCTAAAAAGAAGATATACAAATGGCAAACAAACATAAGAAAAAAATGCTCAACATCACTAATGATCAGGGAAATGCAAATCAAAACCCGAATGTGATACCAACTTACTCCTGCAAGAATGGCCATAATCAAAAAATCAAAATATAATAGATGTTGGCCTGGATACGGTGAAAGGGAAATGCTTTTACACTGCTGGTGGGAATGTAAACCAGTACAACCACTATGGAAAACAGTGTGGTGATTCCTTAAAGAGCTAAAAATAGAACTACCCTTTGATCCACCAATCCCACTACTGGGTATCTACCCAGAAGAAAAGAAGTCATTATATGAAAAAGATACTTGCACACACATGTTTATAGCAGCACAGTTTGCAATTGCAAAAACATGGAACCAACCCGAGTGCCCATCAATGAGTGGATAGGGAAACTGTTTATATATAACTATATATATATATAAATACTACTAGATACTATATATATACTATATATAAATACTACTATATATAGTATATATGATACTATATATAAATACTATATATCTAAAATACTATATATATAAAATACTGTGTGTGTGTGTGTGTGTATATATATATATATATATATATATATATATATATATATAAATACTACTCAGCCATAAAAAGGAATGAATTAATGGCATTCACAGCAACCTGGATGAGACTGGAGACTATTATTCTAAGCAAAGTAACTCAGGAATGGAAAAACCAAACATCGTATGTTGTTAGTCATATGTGGGAGCTAAGCTATGACGATGCAAAGGCATAAGAATAACACAGTGGACTTTAGGGACTCGGTGGGGAAAGGGTAGGAAAGGGGTCAGAGATAAAAGACCACAAATTGGGTGCAGTGTATACTGCTTGGGTGATGGGTGCACCAAAATCTCACAAATCACCACTAAAGAATTTACTCATGTAACCAAACACCACCTGTTCCCCAATAACCTATGGAAATAAAAAAATTTTAATAAAAAAAATAAAAACAAAGTAATGGAACCGCCTAAAATTGCATATACATGGCAGGAGTTATTGGAATTTGTTGCAGTCATACAAAATATATATTTTCTTTGTGTTAATATTGATGTAACCATTTTCATAGCTCCATTTGATTGATCATGGTAAAATCACCTTGAAAAGGATACACTCTGTCACCCAGGCTGGAGGGCAGTGGCGCAATCTTGGCTCACTGCCCCATGGGTTCAAGCAATCCTCCTGCCTCAGCCTCCCCAGTAGCTGGGATTACAGGCATGTAACACCACACCTGGCTAATTTTTGTATTTTTAGTAGAGACGGGATTTCGCCATGTTGGCTAGGCTGGTCTCAAACTCCTGACCTCAGGTGATCCGCCCGCCTCAGCCTCCCAAAGTGTTTGGATTACAGGCATGAACCTCCATGCCCAGCCATTTTGTGTTTGATTTTGATCTCTGTTTTAAAGAGAAAAAGCACTGCAGCTGTAAAGTAGACATCTTCTATGTTCCCGCTCCAAGTCGTATTCCAATCCCTCCTTCACCAAGGAAATTACTTCTTTGAATTTGGCATACATCTATTCCATATTTCTATTTTGAAATGCATGTATATGTATTCATCAGTATATAGCATAGTTTTTTGGACTTGTGTAAATTGATTTGTGCTATATAAATTTTCTGTACTTGCTTACTTACACAATATTGGTTGCAAGATCTATTCATCATATTTCCTACATAAAAATATAGATAATTCATTTTCATTGCTGTTCATTTTAACAACATATTACTTTTTCATAATTTACCATATATTGTTGTTTATTTAGGTTGTGACCAACTTTTTAATATTATTCTGTAATTAACATTTTTATGTTGATTTTTCTATATTTTAGATTATCTAGGTAGGATAGTTGCTTAGAAGTAGATATGAAAGTTTTTTGAGGTGTGAGATTCATATTTGAAAATGTTTTCCAAAAAAATTACAGTTTATAATCTCAAAACCCATTTATGAGAGTGCTCATCTTATAGCACTTTCACTAGCATTGAATATTCCAAGTTATTCTGGAGTTAATTCGCTCATTTTTAATGGAAACAACTGACTTTGTGATTAAATTAAGTGGCTATGGCACATGGATACATATGTAACAAACCTGCACATTGTGCACATGTACCCTAAAACTTAAAGTATAATAACAAAAAAAAGTAGCATAGAAAAATGTGATCAATGTTTTGGTTGGATGTAAGCCATTTAGTTAAGTTCCAAGATCCACTTTAAAATCGTCTATTGATTATGAAATGCTATTGTATCATTTTATGTTGTGGTTTTGTCTTCTTTTCAGAAAGGCCATGGATCTGCTATGCTTTATCTGTGCTATTCTTAGGAAGTTTTTGAAGCTTCCTCTGTAGTACATTTTATTATAACATCCAGTAATAAAGATATCTTTTTTTAGAAATCAAGCATATGCTTTACTTTCTTTATTGGGTATTTGTGATCATCAACTCTCTTCATTATTTTGGAATTTCAGTTTTAAGCTCTAAGATGATGTCATCTTTGTAGCCAGAAGACCTGAGCAGCAATATCATCTGCAGTTATGCAAACTTCATCAAATTATTCTCATTTTCCACAGGAAATTATCAGATTATTTATCCATAAAGTGGGATTATTATCACCTTATTATGTTCTTAAATAGATTAAATGAGATCCTTTAAAATAAAGTAGAAATATAGATTAGAATCACTGATCTCTTTCCAAGTAGCCATAGGTACCTAAAGTCCCCAGTAGAACCCAGAATTAGAGAAATTTCAGAGGTATGATTGATCATCTTTCTCTGCCACTTTGCCTGACACAGCCAAGAGAGCAATTTATGCAGTGCATCACAGGTTGCCCAAATCCTTGGAAATCATGAAAGGCCTTATGTTCCCACAGCATCCTCCCCCACCTACACACCAAGATTTTATACTTTGTACCTTAGCCAACTCTCCCCAGAGTTAGTTTGAATTTTGCCATTATCCAAAACAACTTCAGAAATCTTGAATCCCTAAATTCTACCACAAATTCTAATTTTTCCTTCTTCCACTTCTGTCTGTCCCCTCGCTCCTGCTACACTCCTCTCCGACCTATGGAAACCTGAAATCTTTTGTTTCTTCTATTTTCTCCTAGACTCAATTCCCTTCCCGGCCCAGAAAAAAAGTTATAATTGTTATCATTGATATAACTCTTTTGATTGTTCTGAGTGATTCCTCTCAAACTACTTCAATATGGACCATTCTCCCCAACTGCTGATGTGTACAAAATTCTTGTTCCCTTATGTTAACAGATTACCTCATTTCCTACTTCATCAAGAAAATCTGAGATCTTCAGAAATGCCTCCCTCAACTACCAGCCCTCCTTCCACCATGCCAACTTACACCCATACCATCCCTGCAGTCTTCCCTCCAATCTGAACAAATGAGATGCCTCACTGCTATTCAGTGTCAGCCCCTCCCCTTGTGCTGTCAATCTCCTCTTCATTGTCCCCTCTTGGAATGTACTCAGTGTTTTTTTTTTTTGTACCATCTTACCTCTCTTTAACCTGTTCCTCTTTGCCAGTGTCTTCATGTCAGCTTTCCTTTCCCTTGACCCCTCAGTTTTTTTATAGCCCCTTAACTTCTCCTCTCCTCTCATTCAGGCTTTACAAATAATATTCTACCTGTATTGTGTCTATTTATTTTCTTCTTATTTATCTTCAGCCCACTGTAAGATAGTTATCACCTGAAATGTCTGTGTTAGTCAGGGTTCTCTAGAGGGACAGAACTAATAGGATAGATAGATATATAAAGGGGAGTTTATTAAGTAGTATTAACTCACATGATCATAAGGCCCCAAAATAGGCCGTCCACAAGCTGAGGCACAAGGAAGCCAGTTCAAGTCTCAAAGCTGAAGAACTTGGAGTCAGATGTTTGAGGGCAGGAAGCATCCAGCATGGGAGAAAGATGTAGGCTAGGAGGTTAAGCCAGTCTACCCTTTTCATGTTTTTCTGCCTGCTTTATGTTTGCTGGCAGCTGATTAGATTGTGCCCACCCAGATTAAGGGTGGGTCTGCCCTCCCCAGCCCACTGACTCAAATATCAATCTCCTTTGGCAACACCCTCACAGACAACCCCAAGATCAATACTTTGCATCTTTTAATCCAATCCAGTTCACACTCACTATTAACCATCACAATGTCTATCACCAAGGTTACTAGTGACCTCCTGTTTTTAAAATGGAGTGAGTATCCTCGATCTCTTATTTCATTGGACACCTTTCCTGTGTAGGATGCTCTTGTTCACTTCCTTTTTCCTAACACAACCCTATTCATTGAACTCTAGTCACCCTTACACTTCTGGACGCCATTCCTTCTTGTTGCTCTTCCTGTTTTCAGCCCTCAAGTATTAGTGTCCCTTGAGGTACTGTCCTCAGTCAACTGACTTTAGTTCCCCTCACATTCCCCTTGGAGAGCTCATTCACGTGAGTTTCTCCTTCCGTGATACTTGTAAGTTGCATCTCCAGCTAAAACCTATTCTCTAAGCTTCACATTTTGATGCCAGCTGATTCCTGGTAATCTCCACCTATGTCCTCCAGGAACCTGAAGTTAATTATGATCAAAACTGATTTCAGTCTCTCCCATTTATCTGCTTCCACCCCAATACTCTGCATCTCCATTGGTGACATCACCACATGCTGGGAAACTAGAAGACATGTTTGTGCATGACTCACTCCCTCGCCCCCATATCCTGTCACCAAGTCCTACCATTTTTATCTTTTAAATGTTTCCTGAAGCAGCTGCTTTTTATTCCTCATTACCTCTTTCATTACCAGCCCTGTTAAGTTTCCTGTTTTTGTTTTTCTTTTTTCGAATAGGATAGAGTATATATACAGAACACCAATCTGCCAAAATCACTTCCCATTAAAAATATTTTAATTATGCTCCTTCACTTATGCAAAAAAGTCTATCTCCTTTAAAAAAAAATACAAGCTTTGAGTTTCTTGAGGGCAGAGACCATACCATGCACTGTGACTTGTATAATGCCTACCACTTAGAAAATGTTTAATTAGATCTTACTTAATTAAGGGACGAATAAATTATAGAAGTGCTGTGTATCCATTCTTCTCATTCGTTTTTCATACAGTGTCACTGTGTGGCAGAGACAATACTATTTACCAAATAATCCAAATCCTCCCTCTGTATTTCCCAGCCTTCCTTGTGCTAAGGGTGAGGCCATATAAATAGTTCTAGACATTGAGCTATAAGCATAAATGCTCCATGGCACTTGCAGCCCGATATCTTTAAGAGCAATGGTGAATTTTCCACACTCTCTCTTCCCTTGCTTTGGCTCTCCTGACAGTCTTGAGATGGTATCACAAGATAATGGGGCAGAAACGCATGCTGGACATACAGTAGTAGGAATAGTGGAAAGTAAGCCTTTTGCGTTAAATCACTGAGATTTCAGGGTTAATTTGTTAAAACAATATAATCTAATCCACCCTGAATAATAATAATGTTTACTGTTACAAGTTTATACATCAGTCTCTGTCTTATTGTATTCATATGAGCTTTTGTTGAACCTTGCCTAGTGGGCAGCCCGTTTGCGTTTCCTTACATGTGCATAATGCATAGGAAAAAAACAAAAAAAACAAAAACACACTGGGAGGCTGAGGCAGGTGGATCACCTGAAGTCAAGAGTTTGAGACCAGCCTGGCCAACATGGTGAAACCCTGCCTCTACTAAAAATACAAAAATTAGCCATGCGTGGTGGCCTGTGCCTGTGGTCCCAGCTACTCGGGAGGCCGAGGCAGGAGAATGGCTTGAACCCACGAGGCGGAGGTTGCAGTGAGCTGAGATCGCACCACTGCACTCCAGCCTGGGTGACAGAGTGAGACTCCGTCGTCAGAGAGGAGAGGAGGGGAGGGAAGGGGAGGGGAGCCACACATGACTGATGTTTTCCCACTCACCTGCCTGTTGCTAGCCAGCCCTCTGTCCCAAAACCTTTGCATATCAGAGTGTGCTCCCTACACATGATTTATGTTTTCCATCCTTGCCCAGCAAGGCAGAGCAGTTCATTGCCTGTTCCCCAGGATCTGACAGTAGAAGTATTTTTCTACATGCACACACACACACATCCTCCATACTACCTCATGGATGCCTTTGATTTCACAGCAGAATGCCATGTCTCTAATTTTAAATTTCAATCCTTGTTATAAAGGAAACTTCTCCCAAGAATCGTACCATGTTCTATTGCGAGCACAGGCTAAAGGAGTCGGAGAATATCTCCAAAGTAGATCTGGAAGCCTTAAGCCCTCCCGATTTGTTAAGGATGTGTAGATAATCTCCACTGACCTACAATTACTAATATTCTCATGGTAACTTTGATATAATTCCATTCTTTTCTACAAGTATTCTACAAAGTGGCCGGGCGCGGTGGCTCACGCTTGTAATCCCAGCACTCTGGGAGGCCGAGACGGGCGGATCACGAGGTCAGGAGATCGAGACCACGGTGAAACCCCGTCTCTACTAAAAATACAAAAAATTAGCCGGGCGTGGTGGCGGGCGCCTGTAGTCCCAGCTACTCGGAGAGGCTGAGGCAGGAGAATGGCGTGAACCCGGGAGGCGGAGCTTGCAGTGAGCCGAGATTGCGCCACTGCACTCCAGCCTGTGTGACAGAGCGAGACTCCGTCTCAAAAAAAAAAAAGTATTCTACAAAGTGCACTGCTTTTGTATTTTGGAACCTAATTAGGTTCCAAATTTTATGGAACTGTTTTGTATTTTGTTGTTTCAGTAAGTAATAATTCTTTCAGTTAGGAAAAAAACAAAAAAACAAAAAAGAACAGGAAATCTGCCTTCCAGGCTTACATAATCTTACCAGGATCTATCCTTTAGCTCTACTTTCTGTAGAAATGCTCCATCCTCAGACAGGCTCTCCTCTTTTTGTCATGCGTGAAGTTCCCAGGGCTGCAGAGAAAAGCAAAAGTGTTTTCCCCAGAAGTCACAAAGATTCGCTGCTTTGTATGTGTTCTGAATGCGCCATGTTCCCATCCTGGACCAAGCTCTGTGGCCAGGTGGATACAATGCACTAGTTAGCTGAGGCCTTAATCATCTCCCAAAGCGGTAAAAAACAAACAAAAAAGGAATGGGCTTCAAAGGAAGCACAAGGCCTAAGAATGGGGAAGGGGATAATTTCTGGAGAAAAATTAGGCTACCACTAGGAAGGTTATGATGTTGGCAGCAATAGCAACCTCTATTCTCTCTATATAGTCTGCTGCCCGGAGCTAGAATTTAGAGACAGCATCTAAGTAGAGAAAGAAAATATTTCTTTATATACTACATGTTACACTTTGATCATATTCTCTCTGTCCCTTCTCTGAACTTTTAAAACATATTCTAAAGTATTCTCCTATATGCTGCCTTGGTTTTAGTTATTTATAAATATTTCTCTTCCCTAAATCTAGATCTAGATCATCAGCTATTTCAAGGCAAGTACTGGTGGTTATATGACTGTGTATTCTGCATTGTGCATTACATGTAGTAGGCATCCCTGACTATTCAACAAATAATTATTCATTGACAAAATGAAAGGATTAAAAGTCCATGGGTCTTCAGGTGGTAGCTTGGGGACTGATTTTTTAAAAGTCAATGGGTCTTGAGGGCAGAGACCATACCATGCACTGTGACTTGTATAATGCCTACCACTTAGAAAATGTTTAATTAGATCTTACTTAATGAAGGGACGAATAAATTATAGAAGTGCTGTGTATCCATTCTTCCCATTCTTTTTTCATACAGTGTCACTGTGTGGCAGAGACAATACTATTTACCAAATAATCCACATCCTCCCTCTGTATTTCCCAGCCTTCCTTGTGCTAAGGGTGAGGCCATATAAATAGTTCTAGACATTGAGCTATAAGCATAAATGCTCCATGGCACTTGCAGCCCGATATCTTTAAGAGCAATGGTGAATTTTCCACACTCTCTCTTCCCTTGCTTTGGCTCTCCTGACAATCTTGAGATGGTATCACAAGATAATGGGGCAGAAACGCATGCTGGACATACAGTAGTAGGAATAGTGGAAAGTAAGCCTTTTGTGTTAAATCACTGAGATTTCAGGGTTAATTTGTTAAAACAACATAATCTAATCCACCCTGAATAATAATAATGTTTACTGTTACAAGTTTATACATCAGTCTCTGTCTTATTGTATTCATATGAGCTTTTGTTGAACCTTGCCTAGTGGGCAGCCCGTTTGCTTCTCCTTACATGTGCATAATGCATAGGAAAAAAACAAAAAAAACAAAAACACACTGGGAGGCTGAGGCAGGTGGATCACCTGAAGTCAAGAGTTTGAGACCAGCCTGGCCAACATGGTGAAACCCTGCCTCTACTAAAAATACAAAAATTAGCCATGCGTGGTGGCCTGTGCCTGTGGTCCCAGCTACTCGGGAGGCCGAGGCGGGAGAATGGCTTGAACCCAGGAGGCGGAGGTTGCAGTGAGCTGAGATCGCACCACTGCACTCCAGCCTGGGTGACAGAGTGAGACTCCGTCGTCGGAGAGGAGAGGAGGGGAGGGAAGGGGAGGGGAGCCACACATGACTGATGTTTTCCCACTCACCTGCCTGTTGCTAGCCAGCCCTCTGTCCCAAAACCTTTGCATATCAGAGTGTGCTCCCTACACATGATTTATGTTTTCCATCCTTGCCCAGCAAGGCAGAGCAGTTCATTGCCTGTTCCCCAGGATCTGACAGTAGAAGTATTTTTCTACATGCACACACACACACATCCTCCATACTACCTCATGGATGCCTTTGATTTCACAGCAGAATGCCATGTCTCTAATTTTAAATTTCAATCCTTGTTATAAAGGAAACTTCTCCCAAGAATCGTACCATGTTCTATTGCGAGCACAGGCTAAAGGAGTCGGAGACTATCTCCAAAGTAGATCTGGAAGCCTTAAGCCCTCCCGATTTGTTAAGGATGTGTAGATAATCTCCACTGACCTACAATTACTAATATTCTCATGGTAACTTTGATATAATTCCATTCTTTTCTACAAGTATTCTACAAAGTGGCCGGGCGCGGTGGCTCACGCTTGTAATCCCAGCACTCTGGGAGGCCGAGGCGGGCGGATCACGAGGTCAGGAGATCGAGACCACGGTGAAACCCCGTCTCTACTAAAAATACAAAAAATTAGCCGGGTGTGGTGGCGGGCGCCTGTAGTCCCAGCTACTCGGAGAGGCTGAGGCAGGAGAATGGCGTGAACCCGGGAGGCGGAGCTTGCAGTGAGCCGAGATTGCGCCACTGCACTCCAGCCTGTGTGACAGAGCGAGACTCCGTCTCAAAAAAAAAAAAAAAAAAAAAAAAAGTATTCTACAAAGTGCACTGCTTTTGTATTTTGGAACCTAATTAGGTTCCAAATTTTATGGAACTGTTTTGTATTTTGTTGTTTCAGTAAGTAATAATTCTTTCAGTTAGGAAAAAAACAAAAAAACAAAAAAGAACAGGAAATCTGCCTTCCAGGCTTACATAATCTTACCAGGATCTATCCTTTAGCTCTACTTTCTGTAGAAATGCTCCATCCTCAGACAGGCTCTCCTCTTTTTGTCATGCGTGAAGTTCCCAGGGCTGCAGAGAAAAGCAAAAGTGTTTTCCCCAGAAGTCACAAAGATTCGCTGCTTTGTATGTGTTCTGAATGCGCCATGTTCCCATCCTGGACCAAGCTCTGTGGCCAGGTGGATACAATGCACTAGTTAGCTGAGGCCTTAATCATCTCCCAAAGCGGTAAAAAAACAAACAAAAAAGGAATGGGCTTCAAAGGAAGCACAAGGCCTAAGAATGGGGAAGGGGATAATTTCTGGAGAAAAATTAGGCTACCACTAGGAAGGTTATGATGTTGGCAGCAATAGCAACCTCTATTCTCTCTATATAGTCTGCTGCCCGGAGCTAGAATTTAGAGACAGCATCTAAGTAGAGAAAGAAAATATTTCTTTATATACTACATGTTACACTTTGATCATATTCTCTCTGTCCCTTCTCTGAACTTTTAAAACATATTCTAAAGTATTCTCCTATATGCTGCCTTGGTTTTAGTTATTTATAAATATTTCTCTTCCCTAAATCTAGATCTAGATCATCAGCTATTTCAAGGCAAGTACTGGTGGTTATATGACTGTGTATTCTGCATTGTGCATTACATGTAGTAGGCATCCCTGACTATTCAACAAATAATTATTCATTGACAAAATGAAAGGATTAAAAGTCCATGGGTCTTCAGGTGGTAGCTTGGGGACTGATTTTTTAAAAGTCAATGGGTCTTGAGGGCAGAGACCATACCATGCACTGTGACTTGTATAATGCCTACCACTTAGAAAATGTTTAATTAGATCTTACTTAATGAAGGGACGAATAAATTATAGAAGTGCTGTGTATCCATTCTTCCCATTCTTTTTTCATACAGTGTCACTGTGTGGCAGAGACAATACTATTTACCAAATAATCCACATCCTCCCTCTGTATTTCCCAGCCTTCCTTGTGCTAAGGGTGAGGCCATATAAATAGTTCTAGACATTGAGCTATAAGCATAAATGCTCCATGGCACTTGCAGCCCGATATCTTTAAGAGCAATGGTGAATTTTCCACACTCTCTCTTCCCTTGCTTTGGCTCTCCTGACAATCTTGAGATGGTATCACAAGATAATGGGGCAGAAACGCATGCTGGACATACAGTAGTAGGAATAGTGGAAAGTAAGCCTTTTGTGTTAAATCACTGAGATTTCAGGGTTAATTTGTTAAAACAACATAATCTAATCCACCCTGAATAATAATAATGTTTACTGTTACAAGTTTATACATCAGTCTCTGTCTTATTGTATTCATATGAGCTTTTGTTGAACCTTGCCTAGTGGGCAGCCCGTTTGCTTCTCCTTACATGTGCATAATGCATAGGAAAAAAACAAAAAAAACAAAAACACACTGGGAGGCTGAGGCAGGTGGATCACCTGAAGTCAAGAGTTTGAGACCAGCCTGGCCAACATGGTGAAACCCTGCCTCTACTAAAAATACAAAAATTAGCCATGCGTGGTGGCCTGTGCCTGTGGTCCCAGCTACTCGGGAGGCCGAGGCGGGAGAATGGCTTGAACCCAGGAGGCGGAGGTTGCAGTGAGCTGAGATCGCACCACTGCACTCCAGCCTGGGTGACAGAGTGAGACTCCGTCGTCGGAGAGGAGAGGAGGGGAGGGAAGGGGAGGGGAGCCACACATGACTGATGTTTTCCCACTCACCTGCCTGTTGCTAGCCAGCCCTCTGTCCCAAAACCTTTGCATATCAGAGTGTGCTCCCTACACATGATTTATGTTTTCCATCCTTGCCCAGCAAGGCAGAGCAGTTCATTGCCTGTTCCCCAGGATCTGACAGTAGAAGTATTTTTCTACATGCACACACACACACATCCTCCATACTACCTCATGGATGCCTTTGATTTCACAGCAGAATGCCATGTCTCTAATTTTAAATTTCAATCCTTGTTATAAAGGAAACTTCTCCCAAGAATCGTACCATGTTCTATTGCGAGCACAGGCTAAAGGAGTCGGAGACTATCTCCAAAGTAGATCTGGAAGCCTTAAGCCCTCCCGATTTGTTAAGGATGTGTAGATAATCTCCACTGACCTACAATTACTAATATTCTCATGGTAACTTTGATATAATTCCATTCTTTTCTACAAGTATTCTACAAAGTGGCCGGGCGCGGTGGCTCACGCTTGTAATCCCAGCACTCTGGGAGGCCGAGGCGGGCGGATCACGAGGTCAGGAGATCGAGACCACGGTGAAACCCCGTCTCTACTAAAAATACAAAAAATTAGCCGGGTGTGGTGGCGGGCGCCTGTAGTCCCAGCTACTCGGAGAGGCTGAGGCAGGAGAATGGCGTGAACCCGGGAGGCGGAGCTTGCAGTGAGCCGAGATTGCGCCACTGCACTCCAGCCTGTGTGACAGAGCGAGACTCCGTCTCAAAAAAAAAAAAAAAAAAAAAAGTATTCTACAAAGTGCACTGCTTTTGTATTTTGGAACCTAATTAGGTTCCAAATTTTATGGAACTGTTTTGTATTTTGTTGTTTCAGTAAGTAATAATTCTTTCAGTTAGGAAAAAAACAAAAAAAAAAGAACAGGAAATCTGCCTTCCAGGCTTACATAATCTTACCAGGATCTATCCTTTAGCTCTACTTTCTGTAGAAATGCTCCATCCTCAGACAGGCTCTCCTCTTTTTGTCATGCGTGAAGTTCCCAGGGCTGCAGAGAAAAGCAAAAGTGTTTTCCCCAGAAGTCACAAAGATTCGCTGCTTTGTATGTGTTCTGAATGCGCCATGTTCCCATCCTGGACCAAGCTCTGTGGCCAGGTGGATACAATGCACTAGTTAGCTGAGGCCTTAATCATCTCCCAAAGCGGTAAAAAAACAAACAAAAAAGGAATGGGCTTCAAAGGAAGCACAAGGCCTAAGAATGGGGAAGGGGATAATTTCTGGAGAAAAATTAGGCTACCACTAGGAAGGTTATGATGTTGGCAGCAATAGCAACCTCTATTCTCTCTATATAGTCTGCTGCCCGGAGCTAGAATTTAGAGACAGCATCTAAGTAGAGAAAGAAAATATTTCTTTATATACTACATGTTACACTTTGATCATATTCTCTCTGTCCCTTCTCTGAACTTTTAAAACATATTCTAAAGTATTCTCCTATATGCTGCCTTGGTTTTAGTTATTTATAAATATTTCTCTTCCCTAAATCTAGATCTAGATCATCAGCTATTTCAAGGCAAGTACTGGTGGTTATATGACTGTGTATTCTGCATTGTGCATTACATGTAGTAGGCATCCCTGACTATTCAACAAATAATTATTCATTGACAAAATGAAAGGATTAAAAGTCCATGGGTCTTCAGGTGGTAGCTTGGGGACTGATTTTTTAAAAGTCAATGGGTCTTGAGGGCAGAGACCATACCATGCACTGTGACTTGTATAATGCCTACCACTTAGAAAATGTTTAATTAGATCTTACTTAATGAAGGGACGAATAAATTATAGAAGTGCTGTGTATCCATTCTTCCCATTCTTTTTTCATACAGTGTCACTGTGTGGCAGAGACAATACTATTTACCAAATAATCCACATCCTCCCTCTGTATTTCCCAGCCTTCCTTGTGCTAAGGGTGAGGCCATATAAATAGTTCTAGACATTGAGCTATAAGCATAAATGCTCCATGGCACTTGCAGCCCGATATCTTTAAGAGCAATGGTGAATTTTCCACACTCTCTCTTCCCTTGCTTTGGCTCTCCTGACAATCTTGAGATGGTATCACAAGATAATGGGGCAGAAACGCATGCTGGACATACAGTAGTAGGAATAGTGGAAAGTAAGCCTTTTGTGTTAAATCACTGAGATTTCAGGGTTAATTTGTTAAAACAACATAATCTAATCCACCCTGAATAATAATAATGTTAACTGTTACAAGTTTATACATCAGTCTCTGTCTTATTGTATTCATATGAGCTTTTGTTGAACCTTGCCTAGTGGGCAGCCCATTTGCTTCTCCTTACATGTGCATAATGCATAGGAAAAAAACAAAAAAAACAAAAACACACTGGGAGGCTGAGGCAGGTGGATCACCTGAAGTCAAGAGTTTGAGACCAGCCTGGCCAACATGGTGAAACCCTGCCTCTACTAAAAATACAAAAATTAGCCATGCGTGGTGGCCTGTGCCTGTGGTCCCAGCTACTCGGGAGGCCGAGGCAGGAGAATGGCTTGAACCCACGAGGCGGAGGTTGCAGTGAGCTGAGATCGCACCACTGCACTCCAGCCTGGGTGACAGAGTGAGACTCCGTCGTCAGAGAGGAGAGGAGGGGAGGGAAGGGGAGGGGAGCCACACATGACTGATGTTTTCCCACTCACCTGCCTGTTGCTAGCCAGCCCTCTGTCCCAAAACCTTTGCATATCAGAGTGTGCTCCCTACACATGATTTATGTTTTCCATCCTTGCCCAGCAAGGCAGAGCAGTTCATTGCCTGTTCCCCAGGATCTGACAGTAGAAGTATTTTTCTACATGCACACACACACACATCCTCCATACTACCTCATGGATGCCTTTGATTTCACAGCAGAATGCCATGTCTCTAATTTTAAATTTCAATCCTTGTTATAAAGGAAACTTCTCCCAAGAATCGTACCATGTTCTATTGCGAGCACAGGCTAAAGGAGTCGGAGAATATCTCCAAAGTAGATCTGGAAGCCTTAAGCCCTCCCGATTTGTTAAGGATGTGTAGATAATCTCCACTGACCTACAATTACTAATATTCTCATGGTAACTTTGATATAATTCCATTCTTTTCTACAAGTATTCTACAAAGTGGCCGGGCGCGGTGGCTCACGCTTGTAATCCCAGCACTCTGGGAGGCCGAGACGGGCGGATCACGAGGTCAGGAGATCGAGACCACGGTGAAACCCCGTCTCTACTAAAAATACAAAAAATTAGCCGGGCGTGGTGGCGGGCGCCTGTAGTCCCAGCTACTCGGAGAGGCTGAGGCAGGAGAATGGCGTGAACCCGGGAGGCGGAGCTTGCAGTGAGCCGAGATTGCGCCACTGCACTCCAGCCTGTGTGACAGAGCGAGACTCCGTCTCAAAAAAAAAAAAGTATTCTACAAAGTGCACTGCTTTTGTATTTTGGAACCTAATTAGGTTCCAAATTTTATGGAACTGTTTTGTATTTTGTTGTTTCAGTAAGTAATAATTCTTTCAGTTAGGAAAAAAACAAAAAAACAAAAAAGAACAGGAAATCTGCCTTCCAGGCTTACATAATCTTACCAGGATCTATCCTTTAGCTCTACTTTCTGTAGAAATGCTCCATCCTCAGACAGGCTCTCCTCTTTTTGTCATGCGTGAAGTTCCCAGGGCTGCAGAGAAAAGCAAAAGTGTTTTCCCCAGAAGTCACAAAGATTCGCTGCTTTGTATGTGTTCTGAATGCGCCATGTTCCCATCCTGGACCAAGCTCTGTGGCCAGGTGGATACAATGCACTAGTTAGCTGAGGCCTTAATCATCTCCCAAAGCGGTAAAAAACAAACAAAAAAGGAATGGGCTTCAAAGGAAGCACAAGGCCTAAGAATGGGGAAGGGGATAATTTCTGGAGAAAAATTAGGCTACCACTAGGAAGGTTATGATGTTGGCAGCAATAGCAACCTCTATTCTCTCTATATAGTCTGCTGCCCGGAGCTAGAATTTAGAGACAGCATCTAAGTAGAGAAAGAAAATATTTCTTTATATACTACATGTTACACTTTGATCATATTCTCTCTGTCCCTTCTCTGAACTTTTAAAACATATTCTAAAGTATTCTCCTATATGCTGCCTTGGTTTTAGTTATTTATAAATATTTCTCTTCCCTAAATCTAGATCTAGATCATCAGCTATTTCAAGGCAAGTACTGGTGGTTATATGACTGTGTATTCTGCATTGTGCATTACATGTAGTAGGCATCCCTGACTATTCAACAAATAATTATTCATTGACAAAATGAAAGGATTAAAAGTCCATGGGTCTTCAGGTGGTAGCTTGGGGACTGATTTTTTAAAAGTCAATGGGTCTTGAGGGCAGAGACCATACCATGCACTGTGACTTGTATAATGCCTACCACTTAGAAAATGTTTAATTAGATCTTACTTAATGAAGGGACGAATAAATTATAGAAGTGCTGTGTATCCATTCTTCCCATTCTTTTTTCATACAGTGTCACTGTGTGGCAGAGACAATACTATTTACCAAATAATCCACATCCTCCCTCTGTATTTCCCAGCCTTCCTTGTGCTAAGGGTGAGGCCATATAAATAGTTCTAGACATTGAGCTATAAGCATAAATGCTCCATGGCACTTGCAGCCCGATATCTTTAAGAGCAATGGTGAATTTTCCACACTCTCTCTTCCCTTGCTTTGGCTCTCCTGACAATCTTGAGATGGTATCACAAGATAATGGGGCAGAAACGCATGCTGGACATACAGTAGTAGGAATAGTGGAAAGTAAGCCTTTTGTGTTAAATCACTGAGATTTCAGGGTTAATTTGTTAAAACAACATAATCTAATCCACCCTGAATAATAATAATGTTTACTGTTACAAGTTTATACATCAGTCTCTGTCTTATTGTATTCATATGAGCTTTTGTTGAACCTTGCCTAGTGGGCAGCCCGTTTGCTTCTCCTTACATGTGCATAATGCATAGGAAAAAAACAAAAAAAACAAAAACACACTGGGAGGCTGAGGCAGGTGGATCACCTGAAGTCAAGAGTTTGAGACCAGCCTGGCCAACATGGTGAAACCCTGCCTCTACTAAAAATACAAAAATTAGCCATGCGTGGTGGCCTGTGCCTGTGGTCCCAGCTACTCGGGAGGCCGAGGCGGGAGAATGGCTTGAACCCAGGAGGCGGAGGTTGCAGTGAGCTGAGATCGCACCACTGCACTCCAGCCTGGGTGACAGAGTGAGACTCCGTCGTCGGAGAGGAGAGGAGGGGAGGGAAGGGGAGGGGAGCCACACATGACTGATGTTTTCCCACTCACCTGCCTGTTGCTAGCCAGCCCTCTGTCCCAAAACCTTTGCATATCAGAGTGTGCTCCCTACACATGATTTATGTTTTCCATCCTTGCCCAGCAAGGCAGAGCAGTTCATTGCCTGTTCCCCAGGATCTGACAGTAGAAGTATTTTTCTACATGCACACACACACACATCCTCCATACTACCTCATGGATGCCTTTGATTTCACAGCAGAATGCCATGTCTCTAATTTTAAATTTCAATCCTTGTTATAAAGGAAACTTCTCCCAAGAATCGTACCATGTTCTATTGCGAGCACAGGCTAAAGGAGTCGGAGACTATCTCCAAAGTAGATCTGGAAGCCTTAAGCCCTCCCGATTTGTTAAGGATGTGTAGATAATCTCCACTGACCTACAATTACTAATATTCTCATGGTAACTTTGATATAATTCCATTCTTTTCTACAAGTATTCTACAAAGTGGCCGGGCGCGGTGGCTCACGCTTGTAATCCCAGCACTCTGGGAGGCCGAGGC
The DNA here is from genome assembly GCF_028878055.3 of Symphalangus syndactylus. NCBI lineage: Eukaryota > Metazoa > Chordata > Mammalia > Primates > Hylobatidae > Symphalangus > Symphalangus syndactylus. Next base: position 24,246,604 of record NC_072441.2, read on the forward strand.
GGGCGGATCACGAGGTCAGGAGATCGAGACCACGGTGAAACCCCGTCTCTACTAAAAATACAAAAAATTAGCCGGGTGTGGTGGCGGGCGCCTGTAGTCCCAGCTACTCGGAGAGGCTGAGGCAGGAGAATGGCGTGAACCCGGGAGGCGGAGCTTGCAGTGAGCCGAGATTGCGCCACTGCACTCCAGCCTGTGTGACAGAGCGAGACTCCGTCTCAAAAAAAAAAAAAAAAAAAAAAAAAGTATTCTACAAAGTGCACTGCTTTTGTATTTTGGAACCTAATTAGGTTCCAAATTTTATGGAACTGTTTTGTATTTTGTTGTTTCAGTAAGTAATAATTCTTTCAGTTAGGAAAAAAACAAAAAAACAAAAAAGAACAGGAAATCTGCCTTCCAGGCTTACATAATCTTACCAGGATCTATCCTTTAGCTCTACTTTCTGTAGAAATGCTCCATCCTCAGACAGGCTCTCCTCTTTTTGTCATGCGTGAAGTTCCCAGGGCTGCAGAGAAAAGCAAAAGTGTTTTCCCCAGAAGTCACAAAGATTCGCTGCTTTGTATGTGTTCTGAATGCGCCATGTTCCCATCCTGGACCAAGCTCTGTGGCCAGGTGGATACAATGCACTAGTTAGCTGAGGCCTTAATCATCTCCCAAAGCGGTAAAAAAACAAACAAAAAAGGAATGGGCTTCAAAGGAAGCACAAGGCCTAAGAATGGGGAAGGGGATAATTTCTGGAGAAAAATTAGGCTACCACTAGGAAGGTTATGATGTTGGCAGCAATAGCAACCTCTATTCTCTCTATATAGTCTGCTGCCCGGAGCTAGAATTTAGAGACAGCATCTAAGTAGAGAAAGAAAATATTTCTTTATATACTACATGTTACACTTTGATCATATTCTCTCTGTCCCTTCTCTGAACTTTTAAAACATATTCTAAAGTATTCTCCTATATGCTGCCTTGGTTTTAGTTATTTATAAATATTTCTCTTCCCTAAATCTAGATCTAGATCATCAGCTATTTCAAGGCAAGTACTGGTGGTTATATGACTGTGTATTCTGCATTGTGCATTACATGTAGTAGGCATCCCTGACTATTCAACAAATAATTATTCATTGACAAAATGAAAGGATTAAAAGTCCATGGGTCTTCAGGTGGTAGCTTGGGGACTGATTTTTTAAAAGTCAATGGGTCTTGAGGGCAGAGACCATACCATGCACTGTGACTTGTATAATGCCTACCACTTAGAAAATGTTTAATTAGATCTTACTTAATGAAGGGACGAATAAATTATAGAAGTGCTGTGTATCCATTCTTCCCATTCTTTTTTCATACAGTGTCACTGTGTGGCAGAGACAATACTATTTACCAAATAATCCACATCCTCCCTCTGTATTTCCCAGCCTTCCTTGTGCTAAGGGTGAGGCCATATAAATAGTTCTAGACATTGAGCTATAAGCATAAATGCTCCATGGCACTTGCAGCCCGATATCTTTAAGAGCAATGGTGAATTTTCCACACTCTCTCTTCCCTTGCTTTGGCTCTCCTGACAATCTTGAGATGGTATCACAAGATAATGGGGCAGAAACGCATGCTGGACATACAGTAGTAGGAATAGTGGAAAGTAAGCCTTTTGTGTTAAATCACTGAGATTTCAGGGTTAATTTGTTAAAACAACATAATCTAATCCACCCTGAATAATAATAATGTTTACTGTTACAAGTTTATACATCAGTCTCTGTCTTATTGTATTCATATGAGCTTTTGTTGAACCTTGCCTAGTGGGCAGCCCGTTTGCTTCTCCTTACATGTGCATAATGCATAGGAAAAAAACAAAAAAAACAAAAACACACTGGGAGGCTGAGGCAGGTGGATCACCTGAAGTCAAGAGTTTGAGACCAGCCTGGCCAACATGGTGAAACCCTGCCTCTACTAAAAATACAAAAATTAGCCATGCGTGGTGGCCTGTGCCTGTGGTCCCAGCTACTCGGGAGGCCGAGGCGGGAGAATGGCTTGAACCCAGGAGGCGGAGGTTGCAGTGAGCTGAGATCGCACCACTGCACTCCAGCCTGGGTGACAGAGTGAGACTCCGTCGTCGGAGAGGAGAGGAGGGGAGGGAAGGGGAGGGGAGCCACACATGACTGATGTTTTCCCACTCACCTGCCTGTTGCTAGCCAGCCCTCTGTCCCAAAACCTTTGCATATCAGAGTGTGCTCCCTACACATGATTTATGTTTTCCATCCTTGCCCAGCAAGGCAGAGCAGTTCATTGCCTGTTCCCCAGGATCTGACAGTAGAAGTATTTTTCTACATGCACACACACACACATCCTCCATACTACCTCATGGATGCCTTTGATTTCACAGCAGAATGCCATGTCTCTAATTTTAAATTTCAATCCTTGTTATAAAGGAAACTTCTCCCAAGAATCGTACCATGTTCTATTGCGAGCACAGGCTAAAGGAGTCGGAGACTATCTCCAAAGTAGATCTGGAAGCCTTAAGCCCTCCCGATTTGTTAAGGATGTGTAGATAATCTCCACTGACCTACAATTACTAATATTCTCATGGTAACTTTGATATAATTCCATTCTTTTCTACAAGTATTCTACAAAGTGGCCGGGCGCGGTGGCTCACGCTTGTAATCCCAGCACTCTGGGAGGCCGAGGCGGGCGGATCACGAGGTCAGGAGATCGAGACCACGGTGAAACCCCGTCTCTACTAAAAATACAAAAAATTAGCCGGGTGTGGTGGCGGGCGCCTGTAGTCCCAGCTACTCGGAGAGGCTGAGGCAGGAGAATGGCGTGAACCCGGGAGGCGGAGCTTGCAGTGAGCCGAGATTGCGCCACTGCACTCCAGCCTGTGTGACAGAGCGAGACTCCGTCTCAAAAAAAAAAAAAAAAAAAAAAGTATTCTACAAAGTGCACTGCTTTTGTATTTTGGAACCTAATTAGGTTCCAAATTTTATGGAACTGTTTTGTATTTTGTTGTTTCAGTAAGTAATAATTCTTTCAGTTAGGAAAAAAACAAAAAAAAAAGAACAGGAAATCTGCCTTCCAGGCTTACATAATCTTACCAGGATCTATCCTTTAGCTCTACTTTCTGTAGAAATGCTCCATCCTCAGACAGGCTCTCCTCTTTTTGTCATGCGTGAAGTTCCCAGGGCTGCAGAGAAAAGCAAAAGTGTTTTCCCCAGAAGTCACAAAGATTCGCTGCTTTGTATGTGTTCTGAATGCGCCATGTTCCCATCCTGGACCAAGCTCTGTGGCCAGGTGGATACAATGCACTAGTTAGCTGAGGCCTTAATCATCTCCCAAAGCGGTAAAAAAACAAACAAAAAAGGAATGGGCTTCAAAGGAAGCACAAGGCCTAAGAATGGGGAAGGGGATAATTTCTGGAGAAAAATTAGGCTACCACTAGGAAGGTTATGATGTTGGCAGCAATAGCAACCTCTATTCTCTCTATATAGTCTGCTGCCCGGAGCTAGAATTTAGAGACAGCATCTAAGTAGAGAAAGAAAATATTTCTTTATATACTACATGTTACACTTTGATCATATTCTCTCTGTCCCTTCTCTGAACTTTTAAAACATATTCTAAAGTATTCTCCTATATGCTGCCTTGGTTTTAGTTATTTATAAATATTTCTCTTCCCTAAATCTAGATCTAGATCATCAGCTATTTCAAGGCAAGTACTGGTGGTTATATGACTGTGTATTCTGCATTGTGCATTACATGTAGTAGGCATCCCTGACTATTCAACAAATAATTATTCATTGACAAAATGAAAGGATTAAAAGTCCATGGGTCTTCAGGTGGTAGCTTGGGGACTGATTTTTTAAAAGTCAATGGGTCTTGAGGGCAGAGACCATACCATGCACTGTGACTTGTATAATGCCTACCACTTAGAAAATGTTTAATTAGATCTTACTTAATGAAGGGACGAATAAATTATAGAAGTGCTGTGTATCCATTCTTCCCATTCTTTTTTCATACAGTGTCACTGTGTGGCAGAGACAATACTATTTACCAAATAATCCACATCCTCCCTCTGTATTTCCCAGCCTTCCTTGTGCTAAGGGTGAGGCCATATAAATAGTTCTAGACATTGAGCTATAAGCATAAATGCTCCATGGCACTTGCAGCCCGATATCTTTAAGAGCAATGGTGAATTTTCCACACTCTCTCTTCCCTTGCTTTGGCTCTCCTGACAATCTTGAGATGGTATCACAAGATAATGGGGCAGAAACGCATGCTGGACATACAGTAGTAGGAATAGTGGAAAGTAAGCCTTTTGTGTTAAATCACTGAGATTTCAGGGTTAATTTGTTAAAACAACATAATCTAATCCACCCTGAATAATAATAATGTTAACTGTTACAAGTTTATACATCAGTCTCTGTCTTATTGTATTCATATGAGCTTTTGTTGAACCTTGCCTAGTGGGCAGCCCATTTGCTTCTCCTTACATGTGCATAATGCATAGGAAAAAAACAAAAAAAACAAAAACACACTGGGAGGCTGAGGCAGGTGGATCACCTGAAGTCAAGAGTTTGAGACCAGCCTGGCCAACATGGTGAAACCCTGCCTCTACTAAAAATACAAAAATTAGCCATGCGTGGTGGCCTGTGCCTGTGGTCCCAGCTACTCGGGAGGCCGAGGCGGGAGAATGGCTTGAACCCAGGAGGCGGAGGTTGCAGTGAGCTGAGATCGCACCACTGCACTCCAGCCTGGGTGACAGAGTGAGACTCCGTCGTCGGAGAGGAGAGGAGGGGAGGGAAGGGGAGGGGAGCCACACATGACTGATGTTTTCCCACTCACCTGCCTGTTGCTAGCCAGCCCTCTGTCCCAAAACCTTTGCATATCAGAGTGTGCTCCCTACACATGATTTATGTTTTCCATCCTTGCCCAGCAAGGCAGAGCAGTTCATTGCCTGTTCCCCAGGATCTGACAGTAGAAGTATTTTTCTACATGCACACACACACACATCCTCCATACTACCTCATGGATGCCTTTGATTTCACAGCAGAATGCCATGTCTCTAATTTTAAATTTCAATCCTTGTTATAAAGGAAACTTCTCCCAAGAATCGTACCATGTTCTATTGCGAGCACAGGCTAAAGGAGTCGGAGACTATCTCCAAAGTAGATCTGGAAGCCTTAAGCCCTCCCGATTTGTTAAGGATGTGTAGATAATCTCCACTGACCTACAATTACTAATATTCTCATGGTAACTTTGATATAATTCCATTCTTTTCTACAAGTATTCTACAAAGTGGCCGGGCGCGGTGGCTCACGCTTGTAATCCCAGCACTCTGGGAGGCCGAGGCGGGCGGATCACGAGGTCAGGAGATCGAGACCACGGTGAAACCCCGTCTCTACTAAAAATACAAAAAATTAGCCGGGTGTGGTGGCGGGCGCCTGTAGTCCCAGCTACTCGGAGAGGCTGAGGCAGGAGAATGGCGTGAACCCGGGAGGCGGAGCTTGCAGTGAGCCGAGATTGCGCCACTGCACTCCAGCCTGTGTGACAGAGCGAGACTCCGTCTCAAAAAAAAAAAAAAAAAAAAAAAGTATTCTACAAAGTGCACTGCTTTTGTATTTTGGAACCTAATTAGGTTCCAAATTTTATGGAACTGTTTTGTATTTTGTTGTTTCAGTAAGTAATAATTCTTTCAGTTAGGAAAAAAACAAAAAAACAAAAAAGAACAGGAAATCTGCCTTCCAGGCTTACATAATCTTACCAGGATCTATCCTTTAGCTCTACTTTCTGTAGAAATGCTCCATCCTCAGACAGGCTCTCCTCTTTTTGTCATGCGTGAAGTTCCCAGGGCTGCAGAGAAAAGCAAAAGTGTTTTCCCCAGAAGTCACAAAGATTCGCTGCTTTGTATGTGTTCTGAATGCGCCATGTTCCCATCCTGGACCAAGCTCTGTGGCCAGGTGGATACAATGCACTAGTTAGCTGAGGCCTTAATCATCTCCCAAAGCGGTAAAAAAACAAACAAAAAAGGAATGGGCTTCAAAGGAAGCACAAGGCCTAAGAATGGGGAAGGGGATAATTTCTGGAGAAAAATTAGGCTACCACTAGGAAGGTTATGATGTTGGCAGCAATAGCAACCTCTATTCTCTCTATATAGTCTGCTGCCCGGAGCTAGAATTTAGAGACAGCATCTAAGTAGAGAAAGAAAATATTTCTTTATATACTACATGTTACACTTTGATCATATTCTCTCTGTCCCTTCTCTGAACTTTTAAAACATATTCTAAAGTATTCTCCTATATGCTGCCTTGGTTTTAGTTATTTATAAATATTTCTCTTCCCTAAATCTAGATCTAGATCATCAGCTATTTCAAGGCAAGTACTGGTGGTTATATGACTGTGTATTCTGCATTGTGCATTACATGTAGTAGGCATCCCTGACTATTCAACAAATAATTATTCATTGACAAAATGAAAGGATTAAAAGTCCATGGGTCTTCAGGTGGTAGCTTGGGGACTGATTTTTTAAAAGTCAATGGGTCTTGAGGGCAGAGACCATACCATGCACTGTGACTTGTATAATGCCTACCACTTAGAAAATGTTTAATTAGATCTTACTTAATGAAGGGACGAATAAATTATAGAAGTGCTGTGTATCCATTCTTCCCATTCTTTTTTCATACAGTGTCACTGTGTGGCAGAGACAATACTATTTACCAAATAATCCACATCCTCCCTCTGTATTTCCCAGCCTTCCTTGTGCTAAGGGTGAGGCCATATAAATAGTTCTAGACATTGAGCTATAAGCATAAATGCTCCATGGCACTTGCAGCCCGATATCTTTAAGAGCAATGGTGAATTTTCCACACTCTCTCTTCCCTTGCTTTGGCTCTCCTGACAATCTTGAGATGGTATCACAAGATAATGGGGCAGAAACGCATGCTGGACATACAGTAGTAGGAATAGTGGAAAGTAAGCCTTTTGTGTTAAATCACTGAGATTTCAGGGTTAATTTGTTAAAACAACATAATCTAATCCACCCTGAATAATAATAATGTTTACTGTTACAAGTTTATACATCAGTCTCTGTCTTATTGTATTCATATGAGCTTTTGTTGAACCTTGCCTAGTGGGCAGCCCCTTTGCTTCTCCTTACATGTGCATAATGCATAGGAAAAAAACAAAAAAAACAAAAACACACTGGGAGGCTGAGGCAGGTGGATCACCTGAAGTCAAGAGTTTGAGACCAGCCTGGCCAACATGGTGAAACCCTGCCTCTACTAAAAATACAAAAATTAGCCATGCGTGGTGGCCTGTGCCTGTGGTCCCAGCTACTCGGGAGGCCGAGGCGGGAGAATGGCTTGAACCCAGGAGGCGGAGGTTGCAGTGAGTTGAGATCGCACCACTGCACTCCAGCCTGGGTGACAGAGTGAGACTCCATCGTCGGAGAGGAGAGGAGGGGAGGGAAGGGGAGGGGAGCCACACATGACTGATGTTTTCCCACTCACCTGCCTGTTGCTAGCCAGCCCTCTGTCCCAAAACCTTTGCATATCAGAGTGTGCTCCCTACACATGATTTATGTTTTCCATCCTTGCCCAGCAAGGCAGAGCAGTTCATTGCCTGTTCCCCAGGATCTGACAGTAGAAGTATTTTTCTACATGCACACACACACACATCCTCCATACTACCTCATGGATGCCTTTGATTTCACAGCAGAATGCCATGTCTCTAATTTTAAATTTCAATCCTTGTTATAAAGGAAACTTCTCCCAAGAATCGTACCATGTTCTATTGCGAGCACAGGCTAAAGGAGTCGGAGACTATCTCCAAAGTAGATCTGGAAGCCTTAAGCCCTCCCGATTTGTTAAGGATGTGTAGATAATCTCCACTGACCTACAATTACTAATATTCTCATGGTAACTTTGATATAATTCCATTCTTTTCTACAAGTATTCTACAAAGTGGCCGGGCGCGGTGGCTCACGCTTGTAATCCCAGCACTCTGGGAGGCCGAGGCGGGCGGATCACGAGGTCAGGAGATCGAGACCATGGTGAAACCCCGTCTCTACTAAAAATACAAAAAATTAGCCGGGCGTGGTGGCGGGCGCCTGTAGTCCCAGCTACTCGGAGAGGCTGAGGCAGGAGAATGGCGTGAACCCGGGAGGCGGAGCTTGCAGTGAGCCGAGATTGCGCCACTGCACTCCAGCCTGTGTGACAGAGCGAGACTCCGTCTCAAAAAAAAAAAAAAAAAAAAAAAAGTATTCTACAAAGTGCACTGCTTTTGTATTTTGGAACCTAATTAGGTTCCAAATTTTATGGAACTGTTTTGTATTTTGTTGTTTCAGTAAGTAATAATTCTTTCAGTTAGGAAAAAAACAAAAAAACAAAAAAGAACAGGAAATCTGCCTTCCAGGCTTACATAATCTTACCAGGATCTATCCTTTAGCTCTACTTTCTGTAGAAATGCTCCATCCTCAGACAGGCTCTCCTCTTTTTGTCATGCGTGAAGTTCCCAGGGCTGCAGAGAAAAGCAAAAGTGTTTTCCCCAGAAGTCACAAAGATTCGCTGCTTTGTATGTGTTCTGAATGCGCCATGTTCCCATCCTGGACCAAGCTCTGTGGCCAGGTGGATACAATGCACTAGTTAGCTGAGGCCTTAATCATCTCCCAAAGCGGTAAAAAACAAACAAAAAAGGAATGGGCTTCAAAGGAAGCACAAGGCCTAAGAATGGGGAAGGGGATAATTTCTGGAGAAAAATTAGGCTACCACTAGGAAGGTTATGATGTTGGCAGCAATAGCAACCTCTATTCTCTCTATATAGTCTGCTGCCCGGAGCTAGAATTTAGAGACAGCATCTAAGTAGAGAAAGAAAATATTTCTTTATATACTACATGTTACACTTTGATCATATTCTCTCTGTCCCTTCTCTGAACTTTTAAAACATATTCTAAAGTATTCTCCTATATGCTGCCTTGGTTTTAGTTATTTATAAATATTTCTCTTCCCTAAATCTAGATCTAGATCGTCAGCTATTTCAAGGCAAGTACTGGTGGTTATATGACTGTGTATTCTGCATTGTGCATTACATGTAGTAGGCATCCCTGACTATTCAACAAATAATTATTCATTGACAAAATGAAAGGATTAAAAGTCCATGGGTCTTCAGGTGGTAGCTTGGGGACTGATTTTTTAAAAGTCAATGGGTCTTGAGGGCAGAGACCATACCATGCACTGTGACTTGTATAATGCCTACCACTTAGAAAATGTTTAATTAGATCTTACTTAATGAAGGGACGAATAAATTATAGAAGTGCTGTGTATCCATTCTTCCCATTCTTTTTTCATACAGTGTCACTGTGTGGCAGAGACAATACTATTTACCAAATAATCCACATCCTCCCTCTGTATTTCCCAGCCTTCCTTGTGCTAAGGGTGAGGCCATATAAATAGTTCTAGACATTGAGCTATAAGCATAAATGCTCCATGGCACTTGCAGCCCGATATCTTTAAGAGCAATGGTGAATTTTCCACACTCTCTCTTCCCTTGCTTTGGCTCTCCTGACAATCTTGAGATGGTATCACAAGATAATGGGGCAGAAACGCATGCTGGACATACAGTAGTAGGAATAGTGGAAAGTAAGCCTTTTGTGTTAAATCACTGAGATTTCAGGGTTAATTTGTTAAAACAACATAATCTAATCCACCCTGAATAATAATAATGTTTACTGTTACAAGTTTATACATCAGTCTCTGTCTTATTGTATTCATATGAGCTTTTGTTGAACCTTGCCTAGTGGGCAGCCCGTTTGCTTCTCCTTACATGTGCATAATGCATAGGAAAAAAACAAAAAAAACAAAAACACACTGGGAGGCTGAGGCAGGTGGATCACCTGAAGTCAAGAGTTTGAGACCAGCCTGGCCAACATAGTGAAACCCTGCCTCTACTAAAAATACAAAAATTAGCCATGCGTGGTGGCCTGTGCCTGTGGTCCCAGCTACTCGGGAGGCCGAGGCAGGAGAATGGCTTGAACCCAGGAGGCGGAGGTTGCAGTGAGCTGAGATCGCACCACTGCACTCCAGCCTGGGTGACAGAGTGAGACTCCGTCGTCGGAGAGGAGAGGAGGGGAGGGAAGGGGAGGGGAGCCACACATGACTGATGTTTTCCCACTCACCTGCCTGTTGCTAGCCAGCCCTCTGTCCCAAAACCTTTGCATATCAGAGTGTGCTCCCTACACATGATTTATGTTTTCCATCCTTGCCCAGCAAGGCAGAGCAGTTCATTGCCTGTTCCCCAGGATCTGACAGTAGAAGTATTTTTCTACATGCACACACACACACATCCTCCATACTACCTCATGGATGCCTTTGATTTCACAGCAGAATGCCATGTCTCTAATTTTAAATTTCAATCCTTGTTATAAAGGAAACTTCTCCCAAGAATCGTACCATGTTCTATTGCGAGCACAGGCTAAAGGAGTCGGAGACTATCTCCAAAGTAGATCTGGAAGCCTTAAGCCCTCCCGATTTGTTAAGGATGTGTAGATAATCTCCACTGACCTACAATTACTAATATTCTCATGGTAACTTTGATATAATTCCATTCTTTTCTACAAGTATTCTACAAAGTGGCCGGGCGCGGTGGCTCACGCTTGTAATCCCAGCACTCTGGGAGGCCGAGGCGGGCGGATCACGAGGTCAGGAGATCGAGACCACGGTGAAACCCCGTCTCTACTAAAAATACAAAAAATTAGCCGGGCGTGGTGGCGGGCGCCTGTAGTCCCAGCTACTCGGAGAGGCTGAGGCAGGAGAATGGTGTGAACCCGGGAGGCGGAGCTTGCAGTGAGCCGAGATTGCGCCACTGCACTCCAGCCTGTGTGACAGAGCGAGACTCCGTCTCAAAAAAAAAAAAAAAAAAAAAAAAAGTATTCTACAAAGTGCACTGCTTTTGTATTTTGGAACCTAATTAGGTTCCAAATTTTATGGAACTGTTTTGTATTTTGTTGTTTCAGTAAGTAATAATTCTTTCAGTTAGGAAAAAAACAAAAAAACAAAAAAGAACAGGAAATCTGCCTTCCAGGCTTACATAATCTTACCAGGATCTATCCTTTAGCTCTACTTTCTGTAGAAATGCTCCATCCTCAGACAGGCTCTCCTCTTTTTGTCATGCGTGAAGTTCCCAGGGCTGCAGAGAAAAGCAAAAGTGTTTTCCCCAGAAGTCACAAAGATTCGCTGCTTTGTATGTGTTCTGAATGCGCCATGTTCCCATCCTGGACCAAGCTCTGTGGCCAGGTGGATACAATGCACTAGTTAGCTGAGGCCTTAATCATCTCCCAAAGCGGTAAAAAACAAACAAAAAAGGAATGGGCTTCAAAGGAAGCACAAGGCCTAAGAATGGGGAAGGGGATAATTTCTGGAGAAAAATTAGGCTACCACTAGGAAGGTTATGATGTTGGCAGCAATAGCAACCTCTATTCTCTCTATATAGTCTGCTGCCCGGAGCTAGAATTTAGAGACAGCATCTAAGTAGAGAAAGAAAATATTTCTTTATATACTACATGTTACACTTTGATCATATTCTCTCTGTCCCTTCTCTGAACTTTTAAAACATATTCTAAAGTATTCTCCTATATGCTGCCTTGGTTTTAGTTATTTATAAATATTTCTCTTCCCTAAATCTAGATCTAGATCATCAGCTATTTCAAGGCAAGTACTGGTGGTTATATGACTGTGTATTCTGCATTGTGCATTACATGTAGTAGGCATCCCTGACTATTCAACAAATAATTATTCATTGACAAAATGAAAGGATTAAAAGTCCATGGGTCTTCAGGTGGTAGCTTGGGGACTGATTTTTTAAAAGTCAATGGGTCTTGAGGGCAGAGACCATACCATGCACTGTGACTTGTATAATGCCTACCACTTAGAAAATGTTTAATTAGATCTTACTTAATGAAGGGACGAATAAATTATAGAAGTGCTGTGTATCCATTCTTCCCATTCTTTTTTCATACAGTGTCACTGTGTGGCAGAGACAATACTATTTACCAAATAATCCACATCCTCCCTCTGTATTTCCCAGCCTTCCTTGTGCTAAGGGTGAGGCCATATAAATAGTTCTAGACATTGAGCTATAAGCATAAATGCTCCATGGCACTTGCAGCCCGATATCTTTAAGAGCAATGGTGAATTTTCCACACTCTCTCTTCCCTTGCTTTGGCTCTCCTGACAGTCTTGAGATGGTATCACAAGATAATGGGGCAGAAACGCATGCTGGACATACAGTAGTAGGAATAGTGGAAAGTAAGCCTTTTGCGTTAAATCACTGAGATTTCAGGGTTAATTTGTTAAAACAACATAATCTAATCCATCCTGAATAATAATAATGTTTACTGTTACAAGTTTATACATCAGTCTCTGTCTTATTGTATTCATATGAGCTTTTGTTGAACCTTGCCTAGTGGGCAGCCCCTTTGCTTCTCCTTACATGTGCATAATGCATAGGAAAAAAACAAAAAAAACAAAAACACACTGGGAGGCTGAGGCAGGTGGATCACCTGAAGTCAAGAGTTTGAGACCAGCCTGGCCAACATGGTGAAACCCTGCCTCTACTAAAAATACAAAAATTAGCCATGCGTGGTGGCCTGTGCCTGTGGTCCCAGCTACTCGGGAGGCCGAGGCGGGAGAATGGCTTGAACCCAGGAGGCGGAGGTTGCAGTGAGTTGAGATCGCACCACTGCACTCCAGCCTGGGTGACAGAGTGAGACTCCATCGTCGGAGAGGAGAGGAGGGGAGGGAAGGGGAGGGGAGCCACACATGACTGATGTTTTCCCACTCACCTGCCTGTTGCTAGCCAGCCCTCTGTCCCAAAACCTTTGCATATCAGAGTGTGCTCCCTACACATGATTTATGTTTTCCATCCTTGCCCAGCAAGGCAGAGCAGTTCATTGCCTGTTCCCCAGGATCTGACAGTAGAAGTATTTTTCTACATGCACACACACACACATCCTCCATACTACCTCATGGATGCCTTTGATTTCACAGCAGAATGCCATGTCTCTAATTTTAAATTTCAATCCTTGTTATAAAGGAAACTTCTCCCAAGAATCGTACCATGTTCTATTGCGAGCACAGGCTAAAGGAGTCGGAGACTATCTCCAAAGTAGATCTGGAAGCCTTAAGCCCTCCCGATTTGTTAAGGATGTGTAGATAATCTCCACTGACCTACAATTACTAATATTCTCATGGTAACTTTGATATAATTCCATTCTTTTCTACAAGTATTCTACAAAGTGGCCGGGCGCGGTGGCTCACGCTTGTAATCCCAGCACTCTGGGAGGCCGAGGCGGGCGGATCACGAGGTCAGGAGATCGAGACCATGGTGAAACCCCGTCTCTACTAAAAATACAAAAAATTAGCCGGGCGTGGTGGCGGGCGCCTGTAGTCCCAGCTACTCGGAGAGGCTGAGGCAGGAGAATGGCGTGAACCCGGGAGGCGGAGCTTGCAGTGAGCCGAGATTGCGCCACTGCACTCCAGCCTGTGTGACAGAGCGAGACTCCGTCTCAAAAAAAAAAAAAAAAAAAAAAAGTATTCTACAAAGTGCACTGCTTTTGTATTTTGGAACCTAATTAGGTTCCAAATTTTATGGAACTGTTTTGTATTTTGTTGTTTCAGTAAGTAATAATTCTTTCAGTTAGGAAAAAAACAAAAAAACAAAAAAGAACAGGAAATCTGCCTTCCAGGCTTACATAATCTTACCAGGATCTATCCTTTAGCTCTACTTTCTGTAGAAATGCTCCATCCTCAGACAGGCTCTCCTCTTTTTGTCATGCGTGAAGTTCCCAGGGCTGCAGAGAAAAGCAAAAGTGTTTTCCCCAGAAGTCACAAAGATTCGCTGCTTTGTATGTGTTCTGAATGCGCCATGTTCCCATCCTGGACCAAGCTCTGTGGCCAGGTGGATACAATGCACTAGTTAGCTGAGGCCTTAATCATCTCCCAAAGCGGTAAAAAACAAACAAAAAAGGAATGGGCTTCAAAGGAAGCACAAGGCCTAAGAATGGGGAAGGGGATAATTTCTGGAGAAAAATTAGGCTACCACTAGGAAGGTTATGATGTTGGCAGCAATAGCAACCTCTATTCTCTCTATATAGTCTGCTGCCCGGAGCTAGAATTTAGAGACAGCATCTAAGTAGAGAAAGAAAATATTTCTTTATATACTACATGTTACACTTTGATCATATTCTCTCTGTCCCTTCTCTGAACTTTTAAAACATATTCTAAAGTATTCTCCTATATGCTGCCTTGGTTTTAGTTATTTATAAATATTTCTCTTCCCTAAATCTAGATCTAGATCGTCAGCTATTTCAAGGCAAGTACTGGTGGTTATATGACTGTGTATTCTGCATTGTGCATTACATGTAGTAGGCATCCCTGACTATTCAACAAATAATTATTCATTGACAAAATGAAAGGATTAAAAGTCCATGGGTCTTCAGGTGGTAGCTTGGGGACTGATTTTTTAAAAGTCAATGGGTCTTGAGGGCAGAGACCATACCATGCACTGTGACTTGTATAATGCCTACCACTTAGAAAATGTTTAATTAGATCTTACTTAATGAAGGGACGAATAAATTATAGAAGTGCTGTGTATCCATTCTTCCCATTCTTTTTTCATACAGTGTCACTGTGTGGCAGAGACAATACTATTTACCAAATAATCCACATCCTCCCTCTGTATTTCCCAGCCTTCCTTGTGCTAAGGGTGAGGCCATATAAATAGTTCTAGACATTGAGCTATAAGCATAAATGCTCCATGGCACTTGCAGCCCGATATCTTTAAGAGCAATGGTGAATTTTCCACACTCTCTCTTCCCTTGCTTTGGCTCTCCTGACAATCTTGAGATGGTATCACAAGATAATGGGGCAGAAACGCATGCTGGACATACAGTAGTAGGAATAGTGGAAAGTAAGCCTTTTGTGTTAAATCACTGAGATTTCAGGGTTAATTTGTTAAAACAACATAATCTAATCCACCCTGAATAATAATAATGTTTACTGTTACAAGTTTATACATCAGTCTCTGTCTTATTGTATTCATATGAGCTTTTGTTGAACCTTGCCTAGTGGGCAGCCCCTTTGCTTCTCCTTACATGTGCATAATGCATAGGAAAAAAACAAAAAAAACAAAAACACACTGGGAGGCTGAGGCAGGTGGATCACCTGAAGTCAAGAGTTTGAGACCAGCCTGGCCAACATGGTGAAACCCTGCCTCTACTAAAAATACAAAAATTAGCCATGCGTGGTGGCCTGTGCCTGTGGTCCCAGCTACTCGGGAGGCCGAGGCAGGAGAATGGCTTGAACCCAGGAGGCGGAGGTTGCAGTGAGCTGAGATCGCACCACTGCACTCCAGCCTGGGTGACAGAGTGAGACTCCGTCGTCGGAGAGGAGAGGAGGGGAGGGAAGGGGAGGGGAGCCACACATGACTGATGTTTTCCCACTCACCTGCCTGTTGCTAGCCAGCCCTCTGTCCCAAAACCTTTGCATATCAGAGTGTGCTCCCTACACATGATTTATGTTTTCCATCCTTGCCCAGCAAGGCAGAGCAGTTCATTGCCTGTTCCCCAGGATCTGACAGTAGAAGTATTTTTCTACATGCACACACACACACACATCCTCCATACTACCTCATGGATGCCTTTGATTTCACAGCAGAATGCCATGTCTCTAATTTTAAATTTCAATCCTTGTTATAAAGGAAACTTCTCCCAAGAATCGTACCATGTTCTATTGCGAGCACAGGCTAAAGGAGTCGGAGACTATCTCCAAAGTAGATCTGGAAGCCTTAAGCCCTCCCGATTTGTTAAGGATGTGTAGATAATCTCCACTGACCTACAATTACTAATATTCTCATGGTAACTTTGATATAATTCCATTCTTTTCTGCAAGTATTCTACAAAGTGGCCGGGCGCGGTGGCTCACGCTTGTAATCCCAGCACTCTGGGAGGCCGAGGCGGGCGGATCACGAGGTCAGGAGATCGAGACCACGGTGAAACCCCGTCTCTACTAAAAATACAAAAAATTAGCCGGGCGTGGTGGCGGGCGCCTGTAGTCCCAGCTACTCGGAGAGGCTGAGGCAGGAGAATGGTGTGAACCCGGGAGGCGGAGCTTGCAGTGAGCCGAGATTGCGCCACTGCACTCCAGCCTGTGTGACAGAGCGAGACTCCGTCTCAAAAAAAAAAAAAAAAAAAAAAAAAAGTATTCTACAAAGTGCACTGCTTTTGTATTTTGGAACCTAATTAGGTTCCAAATTTTATGGAACTGTTTTGTATTTTGTTGTTTCAGTAAGTAATAATTCTTTCAGTTAGGAAAAAAACAAAAAAACAAAAAAGAACAGGAAATCTACCTTCCAGGCTTACATAATCTTACCAGGATCTATCCTTTAGCTCTACTTTCTGTAGAAATGCTCCATCCTCAGACAGGCTCTCCTCTTTTTGTCATGCGTGAAGTTCCCAGGGCTGCAGAGAAAAGCAAAAGTGTTTTCCCCAGAAGTCACAAAGATTCGCTGCTTTGTATGTGTTCTGAATGCGCCATGTTCCCATCCTGGACCAAGCTCTGTGGCCAGGTGGATACAATGCACTAGTTAGCTGAGGCCTTAATCATCTCCCAAAGCGGTAAAAAACAAACAAAAAAGGAATGGGCTTCAAAGGAAGCACAAGGCCTAAGAATGGGGAAGGGGATAATTTCTGGAGAAAAATTAGGCTACCACTAGGAAGGTTATGATGTTGGCAGCAATAGCAACCTCTATTCTCTCTATATAGTCTGCTGCCCGGAGCTAGAATTTAGAGACAGCATCTAAGTAGAGAAAGAAAATATTTCTTTATATACTACATGTTACACTTTGATCATATTCTCTCTGTCCCTTCTCTGAACTTTTAAAACATATTCTAAAGTATTCTCCTATATGCTGCCTTGGTTTTAGTTATTTATAAATATTTCTCTTCCCTAAATCTAGATCTAGATCATCAGCTATTTCAAGGCAAGTACTGGTGGTTATATGACTGTGTATTCTGCATTGTGCATTACATGTAGTAGGCATCCCTGACTATTCAACAAATAATTATTCATTGACAAAATGAAAGGATTAAAAGTCCATGGGTCTTCAGGTGGTAGCTTGGGGACTGATTTTTTAAAAGTCAATGGGTCTTGAGGGCAGAGACCATACCATGCACTGTGACTTGTATAATGCCTACCACTTAGAAAATGTTTAATTAGATCTTACTTAATGAAGGGACGAATAAATTATAGAAGTGCTGTGTATCCATTCTTCCCATTCTTTTTTCATACAGTGTCACTGTGTGGCAGAGACAATACTATTTACCAAATAATCCACATCCTCCCTCTGTATTTCCCAGCCTTCCTTGTGCTAAGGGTGAGGCCATATAAATAGTTCTAGACATTGAGCTATAAGCATAAATGCTCCATGGCACTTGCAGCCCGATATCTTTAAGAGCAATGGTGAATTTTCCACACTCTCTCTTCCCTTGCTTTGGCTCTCCTGACAGTCTTGAGATGGTATCACAAGATAATGGGGCAGAAACGCATGCTGGACATACAGTAGTAGGAATAGTGGAAAGTAAGCCTTTTGCGTTAAATCACTGAGATTTCAGGGTTAATTTGTTAAAACAACATAATCTAATCCATCCTGAATAATAATAATGTTTACTGTTACAAGTTTATACATCAGTCTCTGTCTTATTGTATTCATATGAGCTTTTGTTGAACCTTGCCTAGTGGGCAGCCCCTTTGCTTCTCCTTACATGTGCATAATGCATAGGAAAAAAACAAAAAAAACAAAAACACACTGGGAGGCTGAGGCAGGTGGATCACCTGAAGTCAAGAGTTTGAGACCAGCCTGGCCAACATGGTGAAACCCTGCCTCTACTAAAAATACAAAAATTAGCCATGCGTGGTGGCCTGTGCCTGTGGTCCCAGCTACTCGGGAGGCCGAGGCGGGAGAATGGCTTGAACCCAGGAGGCGGAGGTTGCAGTGAGTTGAGATCGCACCACTGCACTCCAGCCTGGGTGACAGAGTGAGACTCCATCGTCGGAGAGGAGAGGAGGGGAGGGAAGGGGAGGGGAGCCACACATGACTGATGTTTTCCCACTCACCTGCCTGTTGCTAGCCAGCCCTCTGTCCCAAAACCTTTGCATATCAGAGTGTGCTCCCTACACATGATTTATGTTTTCCATCCTTGCCCAGCAAGGCAGAGCAGTTCATTGCCTGTTCCCCAGGATCTGACAGTAGAAGTATTTTTCTACATGCACACACACACACATCCTCCATACTACCTCATGGATGCCTTTGATTTCACAGCAGAATGCCATGTCTCTAATTTTAAATTTCAATCCTTGTTATAAAGGAAACTTCTCCCAAGAATCGTACCATGTTCTATTGCGAGCACAGGCTAAAGGAGTCGGAGACTATCTCCAAAGTAGATCTGGAAGCCTTAAGCCCTCCCGATTTGTTAAGGATGTGTAGATAATCTCCACTGACCTACAATTACTAATATTCTCATGGTAACTTTGATATAATTCCATTCTTTTCTACAAGTATTCTACAAAGTGGCCGGGCGCGGTGGCTCACGCTTGTAATCCCAGCACTCTGGGAGGCCGAGGCGGGCGGATCACGAGGTCAGGAGATCGAGACCATGGTGAAACCCCGTCTCTACTAAAAATACAAAAAATTAGCCGGGCGTGGTGGCGGGCGCCTGTAGTCCCAGCTACTCGGAGAGGCTGAGGCAGGAGAATGGCGTGAACCCGGGAGGCGGAGCTTGCAGTGAGCCGAGATTGCGCCACTGCACTCCAGCCTGTGTGACAGAGCGAGACTCCGTCTCAAAAAAAAAAAAAAAAAAAAAAAAGTATTCTACAAAGTGCACTGCTTTTGTATTTTGGAACCTAATTAGGTTCCAAATTTTATGGAACTGTTTTGTATTTTGTTGTTTCAGTAAGTAATAATTCTTTCAGTTAGGAAAAAAACAAAAAAACAAAAAAGAACAGGAAATCTGCCTTCCAGGCTTACATAATCTTACCAGGATCTATCCTTTAGCTCTACTTTCTGTAGAAATGCTCCATCCTCAGACAGGCTCTCCTCTTTTTGTCATGCGTGAAGTTCCCAGGGCTGCAGAGAAAAGCAAAAGTGTTTTCCCCAGAAGTCACAAAGATTCGCTGCTTTGTATGTGTTCTGAATGCGCCATGTTCCCATCCTGGACCAAGCTCTGTGGCCAGGTGGATACAATGCACTAGTTAGCTGAGGCCTTAATCATCTCCCAAAGCGGTAAAAAACAAACAAAAAAGGAATGGGCTTCAAAGGAAGCACAAGGCCTAAGAATGGGGAAGGGGATAATTTCTGGAGAAAAATTAGGCTACCACTAGGAAGGTTATGATGTTGGCAGCAATAGCAACCTCTATTCTCTCTATATAGTCTGCTGCCCGGAGCTAGAATTTAGAGACAGCATCTAAGTAGAGAAAGAAAATATTTCTTTATATACTACATGTTACACTTTGATCATATTCTCTCTGTCCCTTCTCTGAACTTTTAAAACATATTCTAAAGTATTCTCCTATATGCTGCCTTGGTTTTAGTTATTTATAAATATTTCTCTTCCCTAAATCTAGATCTAGATCGTCAGCTATTTCAAGGCAAGTACTGGTGGTTATATGACTGTGTATTCTGCATTGTGCATTACATGTAGTAGGCATCCCTGACTATTCAACAAATAATTATTCATTGACAAAATGAAAGGATTAAAAGTCCATGGGTCTTCAGGTGGTAGCTTGGGGACTGATTTTTTAAAAGTCAATGGGTCTTGAGGGCAGAGACCATACCATGCACTGTGACTTGTATAATGCCTACCACTTAGAAAATGTTTAATTAGATCTTACTTAATGAAGGGACGAATAAATTATAGAAGTGCTGTGTATCCATTCTTCCCATTCTTTTTTCATACAGTGTCACTGTGTGGCAGAGACAATACTATTTACCAAATAATCCACATCCTCCCTCTGTATTTCCCAGCCTTCCTTGTGCTAAGGGTGAGGCCATATAAATAGTTCTAGACATTGAGCTATAAGCATAAATGCTCCATGGCACTTGCAGCCCGATATCTTTAAGAGCAATGGTGAATTTTCCACACTCTCTCTTCCCTTGCTTTGGCTCTCCTGACAATCTTGAGATGGTATCACAAGATAATGGGGCAGAAACGCATGCTGGACATACAGTAGTAGGAATAGTGGAAAGTAAGCCTTTTGTGTTAAATCACTGAGATTTCAGGGTTAATTTGTTAAAACAACATAATCTAATCCACCCTGAATAATAATAATGTTTACTGTTACAAGTTTATACATCAGTCTCTGTCTTATTGTATTCATATGAGCTTTTGTTGAACCTTGCCTAGTGGGCAGCCCCTTTGCTTCTCCTTACATGTGCATAATGCATAGGAAAAAAACAAAAAAAACAAAAACACACTGGGAGGCTGAGGCAGGTGGATCACCTGAAGTCAAGAGTTTGAGACCAGCCTGGCCAACATGGTGAAACCCTGCCTCTACTAAAAATACAAAAATTAGCCATGCGTGGTGGCCTGTGCCTGTGGTCCCAGCTACTCGGGAGGCCGAGGCAGGAGAATGGCTTGAACCCAGGAGGCGGAGGTTGCAGTGAGCTGAGATCGCACCACTGCACTCCAGCCTGGGTGACAGAGTGAGACTCCGTCGTCGGAGAGGAGAGGAGGGGAGGGAAGGGGAGGGGAGCCACACATGACTGATGTTTTCCCACTCACCTGCCTGTTGCTAGCCAGCCCTCTGTCCCAAAACCTTTGCATATCAGAGTGTGCTCCCTACACATGATTTATGTTTTCCATCCTTGCCCAGCAAGGCAGAGCAGTTCATTGCCTGTTCCCCAGGATCTGACAGTAGAAGTATTTTTCTACATGCACACACACACACATCCTCCATACTACCTCATGGATGCCTTTGATTTCACAGCAGAATGCCATGTCTCTAATTTTAAATTTCAATCCTTGTTATAAAGGAAACTTCTCCCAAGAATCGTACCATGTTCTATTGCGAGCACAGGCTAAAGGAGTCGGAGACTATCTCCAAAGTAGATCTGGAAGCCTTAAGCCCTCCCGATTTGTTAAGGATGTGTAGATAATCTCCACTGACCTACAATTACTAATATTCTCATGGTAACTTTGATATAATTCCATTCTTTTCTGCAAGTATTCTACAAAGTGGCCGGGCGCGGTGGCTCACGCTTGTAATCCCAGCACTCTGGGAGGCCGAGGCGGGCGGATCACGAGGTCAGGAGATCGAGACCACGGTGAAACCCCGTCTCTACTAAAAATACAAAAAATTAGCCGGGCGTGGTGGCGGGCGCCTGTAGTCCCAGCTACTCGGAGAGGCTGAGGCAGGAGAATGGTGTGAACCCGGGAGGCGGAGCTTGCAGTGAGCCGAGATTGCGCCACTGCACTCCAGCCTGTGTGACAGAGCGAGACTCCGTCTCAAAAAAAAAAAAAAAAAAAAAAAAAGTATTCTACAAAGTGCACTGCTTTTGTATTTTGGAACCTAATTAGGTTCCAAATTTTATGGAACTGTTTTGTATTTTGTTGTTTCAGTAAGTAATAATTCTTTCAGTTAGGAAAAAAACAAAAAAACAAAAAAGAACAGGAAATCTGCCTTCCAGGCTTACATAATCTTACCAGGATCTATCCTTTAGCTCTACTTTCTGTAGAAATGCTCCATCCTCAGACAGGCTCTCCTCTTTTTGTCATGCGTGAAGTTCCCAGGGCTGCAGAGAAAAGCAAAAGTGTTTTCCCCAGAAGTCACAAAGATTCGCTGCTTTGTATGTGTTCTGAATGCGCCATGTTCCCATCCTGGACCAAGCTCTGTGGCCAGGTGGATACAATGCACTAGTTAGCTGAGGCCTTAATCATCTCCCAAAGCGGTAAAAAACAAACAAAAAAGGAATGGGCTTCAAAGGAAGCACAAGGCCTAAGAATGGGGAAGGGGATAATTTCTGGAGAAAAATTAGGCTACCACTAGGAAGGTTATGATGTTGGCAGCAATAGCAACCTCTATTCTCTCTATATAGTCTGCTGCCCGGAGCTAGAATTTAGAGACAGCATCTAAGTAGAGAAAGAAAATATTTCTTTATATACTACATGTTACACTTTGATCATATTCTCTCTGTCCCTTCTCTGAACTTTTAAAACATATTCTAAAGTATTCTCCTATATGCTGCCTTGGTTTTAGTTATTTATAAATATTTCTCTTCCCTAAATCTAGATCTAGATCATCAGCTATTTCAAGGCAAGTACTGGTGGTTATATGACTGTGTATTCTGCATTGTGCATTACATGTAGTAGGCATCCCTGACTATTCAACAAATAATTATTCATTGACAAAATGAAAGGATTAAAAGTCCATGGGTCTTCAGGTGGTAGCTTGGGGACTGATTTTTTAAAAGTCAATGGGTCTTGAGGGCAGAGACCATACCATGCACTGTGACTTGTATAATGCCTACCACTTAGAAAATGTTTAATTAGATCTTACTTAATGAAGGGACGAATAAATTATAGAAGTGCTGTGTATCCATTCTTCCCATTCTTTTTTCATACAGTGTCACTGTGTGGCAGAGACAATACTATTTACCAAATAATCCACATCCTCCCTCTGTATTTCCCAGCCTTCCTTGTGCTAAGGGTGAGGCCATATAAATAGTTCTAGACATTGAGCTATAAGCATAAATGCTCCATGGCACTTGCAGCCTGATATCTTTAAGAGCAATGGTGAATTTTCCACACTCTCTCTTCCCTTGCTTTGGCTCTCCTGACAATCTTGAGATGGTATCACAAGATAATGGGGCAGAAACGCATGCTGGACATACAGTAGTAGGAATAGTGGAAAGTAAGCCTTTTGTGTTAAATCACTGAGATTTCAGGGTTAATTTGTTAAAACAACATAATCTAATCCACCCTGAATAATAATAATGTTTACTGTTACAAGTTTATACATCAGTCTCTGTCTTATTGTATTCATATGAGCTTTTGTTGAACCTTGCCTAGTGGGCAGCCCCTTTGCTTCTCCTTACATGTGCATAATGCATAGGAAAAAAACAAAAAAAACAAAAACACACTGGGAGGCTGAGGCAGGTGGATCACCTGAAGTCAAGAGTTTGAGACCAGCCTGGCCAACATGGTGAAACCCTGCCTCTACTAAAAATACAAAAATTAGCCATGCGTGGTGGCCTGTGCCTGTGGTCCCAGCTACTCGGGAGGCCGAGGCAGGAGAATGGCTTGAACCCAGGAGGCGGAGGTTGCAGTGAGCTGAGATCGCACCACTGCACTCCAGCCTGGGTGACAGAGTGAGACTCCGTCGTCGGAGAGGAGAGGAGGGGAGGGAAGGGGAGGGGAGCCACACATGACTGATGTTTTCCCACTCACCTGCCTGTTGCTAGCCAGCCCTCTGTCCCAAAACCTTTGCATATCAGAGTGTGCTCCCTACACATGATTTATGTTTTCCATCCTTGCCCAGCAAGGCAGAGCAGTTCATTGCCTGTTCCCCAGGATCTGACAGTAGAAGTATTTTTCTACATGCACACACACACACACATCCTCCATACTACCTCATGGATGCCTTTGATTTCACAGCAGAATGCCATGTCTCTAATTTTAAATTTCAATCCTTGTTATAAAGGAAACTTCTCCCAAGAATCGTACCATGTTCTATTGCGAGCACAGGCTAAAGGAGTCGGAGACTATCTCCAAAGTAGATCTGGAAGCCTTAAGCCCTCCCGATTTGTTAAGGATGTGTAGATAATCTCCACTGACCTACAATTACTAATATTCTCATGGTAACTTTGATATAATTCCATTCTTTTCTGCAAGTATTCTACAAAGTGGCCGGGCGCGGTGGCTCACGCTTGTAATCCCAGCACTCTGGGAGGCCGAGGCGGGCGGATCACGAGGTCAGGAGATCGAGACCACGGTGAAACCCCGTCTCTACTAAAAATACAAAAAATTAGCCGGGCGTGGTGGCGGGCGCCTGTAGTCCCAGCTACTCGGAGAGGCTGAGGCAGGAGAATGGTGTGAACCCGGGAGGCGGAGCTTGCAGTGAGCCGAGATTGCGCCACTGCACTCCAGCCTGTGTGACAGAGCGAGACTCCGTCTCAAAAAAAAAAAAAAAAAAAAAAAAAAGTATTCTACAAAGTGCACTGCTTTTGTATTTTGGAACCTAATTAGGTTCCAAATTTTATGGAACTGTTTTGTATTTTGTTGTTTCAGTAAGTAATAATTCTTTCAGTTAGGAAAAAAACAAAAAAACAAAAAAGAACAGGAAATCTGCCTTCCAGGCTTACATAATCTTACCAGGATCTATCCTTTAGCTCTACTTTCTGTAGAAATGCTCCATCCTCAGACAGGCTCTCCTCTTTTTGTCATGCGTGAAGTTCCCAGGGCTGCAGAGAAAAGCAAAAGTGTTTTCCCCAGAAGTCACAAAGATTCGCTGCTTTGTATGTGTTCTGAATGCGCCATGTTCCCATCCTGGACCAAGCTCTGTGGCCAGGTGGATACAATGCACTAGTTAGCTGAGGCCTTAATCATCTCCCAAAGCGGTAAAAAACAAACAAAAAAGGAATGGGCTTCAAAGGAAGCACAAGGCCTAAGAATGGGGAAGGGGATAATTTCTGGAGAAAAATTAGGCTACCACTAGGAAGGTTATGATGTTGGCAGCAATAGCAACCTCTATTCTCTCTATATAGTCTGCTGTCCGGAGCTAGAATTTAGAGACAGCATCTAAGTAGAGAAAGAAAATATTTCTTTATATACTACATGTTACACTTTGATCATATTCTCTCTGTCCCTTCTCTGAACTTTTAAAACATATTCTAAAGTATTCTCCTATATGCTGCCTTGGTTTTAGTTATTTATAAATATTTCTCTTCCCTAAATCTAGATCTAGATCATCAGCTATTTCAAGGCAAGTACTGGTGGTTATATGACTGTGTATTCTGCATTGTGCATTACATGTAGTAGGCATCCCTGACTATTCAACAAATAATTATTCATTGACAAAATGAAAGGATTAAAAGTCCATGGGTCTTCAGGTGGTAGCTTGGGGACTGATTTTTTAAAAGTCAATGGGTCTTGAGGGCAGAGACCATACCATGCACTGTGACTTGTATAATGCCTACCACTTAGAAAATGTTTAATTAGATCTTACTTAATGAAGGGACGAATAAATTATAGAAGTGCTGTGTATCCATTCTTCCCATTCTTTTTTCATACAGTGTCACTGTGTGGCAGAGACAATACTATTTACCAAATAATCCACATCCTCCCTCTGTATTTCCCAGCCTTCCTTGTGCTAAGGGTGAGGCCATATAAATAGTTCTAGACATTGAGCTATAAGCATAAATGCTCCATGGCACTTGCAGCCCGATATCTTTAAGAGCAATGGTGAATTTTCCACACTCTCTCTTCCCTTGCTTTGGCTCTCCTGACAATCTTGAGATGGTATCACAAGATAATGGGGCAGAAACGCATGCTGGACATACAGTAGTAGGAATAGTGGAAAGTAAGCCTTTTGCGTTAAATCACTGAGATTTCAGGGTTAATTTGTTAAAACAACATAATCTAATCCACCCTGAATAATAATAATGTTTACTGTTACAAGTTTATACATCAGTCTCTGTCTTATTGTATTCATATGAGCTTTTGTTGAACCTTGCCTAGTGGGCAGCCCGTTTGCTTCTCCTTACATGTGCATAATGCATAGGAAAAAAACAAAAAAAACAAAAACACACTGGGAGGCTGAGGCAGGTGGATCACCTGAAGTCAAGAGTTTGAGACCAGCCTGGCCAACATGGTGAAACCCTGCCTCTACTAAAAATACAAAAATTAGCCATGCGTGGTGGCCTGTGCCTGTGGTCCCAGCTACTCGGGAGGCCGAGGCGGGAGAATGGCTTGAACCCAGGAGGCGGAGGTTGCAGTGAGCTGAGATCGCACCACTGCACTCCAGCCTGGGTGACAGAGTGAGACTCCGTCGTCGGAGAGGAGAGGAGGGGAGGGAAGGGGAGGGGAGCCACACATGACTGATGTTTTCCCACTCACCTGCCTGTTGCTAGCCAGCCCTCTGTCCCAAAACCTTTGCATATCAGAGTGTGCTCCCTACACATGATTTATGTTTTCCATCCTTGCCCAGCAAGGCAGAGCAGTTCATTGCCTGTTCCCCAGGATCTGACAGTAGAAGTATTTTTCTACATGCACACACACACACACATCCTCCATACTACCTCATGGATGCCTTTGATTTCACAGCAGAATGCCATGTCTCTAATTTTAAATTTCAATCCTTGTTATAAAGGAAACTTCTCCCAAGAATCGTACCATGTTCTATTGCGAGCACAGGCTAAAGGAGTCGGAGACTATCTCCAAAGTAGATCTGGAAGCCTTAAGCCCTCCCGATTTGTTAAGGATGTGTAGATAATCTCCACTGACCTACAATTACTAATATTCTCATGGTAACTTTGATATAATTCCATTCTTTTCTGCAAGTATTCTACAAAGTGGCCGGGCGCGGTGGCTCACGCTTGTAATCCCAGCACTCTGGGAGGCCGAGGCGGGCGGATCACGAGGTCAGGAGATCGAGACCACGGTGAAACCCCGTCTCTACTAAAAATACAAAAAATTAGCCGGGCGTGGTGGCTGGCGCCTGTACTCCCAGCTACTCGGAGAGGCTGAGGCAGGAGAATGGTGTGAACCCGGGAGGCGGAGCTTGCAGTGAGCCGAGATTGCGCCACTGCACTCCAGCCTGTGTGACAGAGCGAGACTCCGTCTCAAAAAAAAAAAAAAAAAAAAAAAAAAAAGTATTCTACAAAGTGCACTGCTTTTGTATTTTGGAACCTAATTAGGTTCCAAATTTTATGGAACTGTTTTGTATTTTGTTGTTTCAGTAAGTAATAATTCTTTCAGTTAGGAAAAAAACAAAAAAACAAAAAAGAACAGGAAATCTGCCTTCCAGGCTTACATAATCTTACCAGGATCTATCCTTTAGCTCTACTTTCTGTAGAAATGCTCCATCCTCAGACAGGCTCTCCTCTTTTTGTCATGCGTGAAGTTCCCAGGGCTGCAGAGAAAAGCAAAAGTGTTTTCCCCAGAAGTCACAAAGATTCGCTGCTTTGTATGTGTTCTGAATGCGCCATGTTCCCATCCTGGACCAAGCTCTGTGGCCAGGTGGATACAATGCACTAGTTAGCTGAGGCCTTAATCATCTCCCAAAGCGGTAAAAAACAAACAAAAAAGGAATGGGCTTCAAAGGAAGCACAAGGCCTAAGAATGGGGAAGGGGATAATTTCTGGAGAAAAATTAGGCTACCACTAGGAAGGTTATGATGTTGGCAGCAATAGCAACCTCTATTCTCTCTATATAGTCTGCTGTCCGGAGCTAGAATTTAGAGACAGCATCTAAGTAGAGAAAGAAAATATTTCTTTATATACTACATGTTACACTTTGATCATATTCTCTCTGTCCCTTCTCTGAACTTTTAAAACATATTCTAAAGTATTCTCCTATATGCTGCCTTGGTTTTAGTTATTTATAAATATTTCTCTTCCCTAAATCTAGATCTAGATCATCAGCTATTTCAAGGCAAGTACTGGTGGTTATATGACTGTGTATTCTGCATTGTGCATTACATGTAGTAGGCATCCCTGACTATTCAACAAATAATTATTCATTGACAAAATGAAAGGATTAAAAGTCCATGGGTCTTCAGGTGGTAGCTTGGGGACTGATTTTTTAAAAGTCAATGGGTCTTGAGGGCAGAGACCATACCATGCACTGTGACTTGTATAATGCCTACCACTTAGAAAATGTTTAATTAGATCTTACTTAATGAAGGGACGAATAAATTATAGAAGTGCTGTGTATCCATTCTTCCCATTCTTTTTTCATACAGTGTCACTGTGTGGCAGAGACAATACTATTTACCAAATAATCCACATCCTCCCTCTGTATTTCCCAGCCTTCCTTGTGCTAAGGGTGAGGCCATATAAATAGTTCTAGACATTGAGCTATAAGCATAAATGCTCCATGGCACTTGCAGCCCGATATCTTTAAGAGCAATGGTGAATTTTCCACACTCTCTCTTCCCTTGCTTTGGCTCTCCTGACAATCTTGAGATGGTATCACAAGATAATGGGGCAGAAACGCATGCTGGACATACAGTAGTAGGAATAGTGGAAAGTAAGCCTTTTGTGTTAAATCACTGAGATTTCAGGGTTCATTTGTTAAAACAACATAATCTAATCCACCCTGAATAATAATAATGTTTACTGTTACAAGTTTATACATCAGTCTCTGTCTTATTGTATTCATATGAGCTTTTGTTGAACCTTGCCTAGTGGGCAGCCCGTTTGCTTCTCCTTACATGTGCGTAATGCATAGGAAAAAAACAAAAAAACAAAAACACACTGGGAGGCTGAGGCAGGTGGATCACCTGAAGTCAAGAGTTTGAGACCAGCCTGGCCAACATGGTGAAACCCTGCCTCTACTAAAAATACAAAAATTAGCCATGCGTGGTGGCCTGTGCCTGTGGTCCCAGCTACTCGGGAGGCCGAGGCGGGAGAATGGCTTGAACCCAGGAGGCGGAGGTTGCAGTGAGCTGAGATCGCACCACTGCACTCCAGCCTGGGTGACAGAGTGAGACTCCGTCGTCGGAGAGGAGAGGAGGGGAGGGAAGGGGAGGGGAGCCACACATGACTGATGTTTTCCCACTCACCTGCCTGTTGCTAGCCAGCCCTCTGTCCCAAAACCTTTGCATATCAGAGTGTGCTCCCTACACATGATTTATGTTTTCCATCCTTGCCCAGCAAGGCAGAGCAGTTCATTGCCTGTTCCCCAGGATCTGACAGTAGAAGTATTTTTCTACATGCACACACACACACATCCTCCATACTACCTCATGGATGCCTTTGATTTCACAGCAGAATGCCATGTCTCTAATTTTAAATTTCAATCCTTGTTATAAAGGAAACTTCTCCCAAGAATCGTACCATGTTCTATTGCGAGCACAGGCTAAAGGAGTCGGAGACTATCTCCAAAGTAGATCTGGAAGCCTTAAGCCCTCCCGATTTGTTAAGGATGTGTAGATAATCTCCACTGACCTACAATTACTAATATTCTCATGGTAACTTTGATATAATTCCATTCTTTTCTACAAGTATTCTACAAAGTGGCCGGGCGCGGTGGCTCACGCTTGTAATCCCAGCACTCTGGGAGGCCGAGGCGGGCGGATCACGAGGTCAGGAGATCGAGACCACGGTGAAACCCCGTCTCTACTAAAAATACAAAAAATTAGCCGGGCGTGGTGGCGGGCGCCTGTAGTCCCAGCTACTCGGAGAGGCTGAGGCAGGAGAATGGTGTGAACCCGGGAGGCGGAGCTTGCAGTGAGCCGAGATTGCGCCACTGCACTCCAGCCTGTGTGACAGAGCGAGACTCCGTCTCAAAAAAAAAAAAAAAAAAAAAAAAAAAGTATTCTACAAAGTGCACTGCTTTTGTATTTTGGAACCTAATTAGGTTCCAAATTTTATGGAACTGTTTTGTATTTTGTTGTTTCAGTAAGTAATAATTCTTTCAGTTAGGAAAAAAACAAAAAAACAAAAAAGAACAGGAAATCTGCCTTCCAGGCTTACATAATCTTACCAGGATCTATCCTTTAGCTCTACTTTCTGTAGAAATGCTCCATCCTCAGACAGGCTCTCCTCTTTTTGTCATGCGTGAAGTTCCCAGGGCTGCAGAGAAAAGCAAAAGTGTTTTCCCCAGAAGTCACAAAGATTCGCTGCTTTGTATGTGTTCTGAATGCGCCATGTTCCCATCCTGGACCAAGCTCTGTGGCCAGGTGGATACAATGCACTAGTTAGCTGAGGCCTTAATCATCTCCCAAAGCGGTAAAAAACAAACAAAAAAGGAATGGGCTTCAAAGGAAGCACAAGGCCTAAGAATGGGGAAGGGGATAATTTCTGGAGAAAAATTAGGCTACCACTAGGAAGGTTATGATGTTGGCAGCAATAGCAACCTCTATTCTCTCTATATAGTCTGCTGCCCGGAGCTAGAATTTAGAGACAGCATCTAAGTAGAGAAAGAAAATATTTCTTTATATACTACATGTTACACTTTGATCATATTCTCTCTGTCCCTTCTCTGAACTTTTAAAACATATTCTAAAGTATTCTCCTATATGCTGCCTTGGTTTTAGTTATTTATAAATATTTCTCTTCCCTAAATCTAGATCTAGATCATCAGCTATTTCAAGGCAAGTACTGGTGGTTATATGACTGTGTATTCTGCATTGTGCATTACATGTAGTAGGCATCCCTGACTATTCAACAAATAATTATTCATTGACAAAATGAAAGGATTAAAAGTCCATGGGTCTTCAGGTGGTAGCTTGGGGACTGATTTTTTAAAAGTCAATGGGTCTTGAGGGCAGAGACCATACCATGCACTGTGACTTGTATAATGCCTACCACTTAGAAAATGTTTAATTAGATCTTACTTAATGAAGGGACGAATAAATTATAGAAGTGCTGTGTATCCATTCTTCCCATTCTTTTTTCATACAGTGTCACTGTGTGGCAGAGACAATACTATTTACCAAATAATCCACATCCTCCCTCTGTATTTCCCAGCCTTCCTTGTGCTAAGGGTGAGGCCATATAAATAGTTCTAGACATTGAGCTATAAGCATAAATGCTCCATGGCACTTGCAGCCCGATATCTTTAAGAGCAATGGTGAATTTTCCACACTCTCTCTTCCCTTGCTTTGGCTCTCCTGACAATCTTGAGATGGTATCACAAGATAATGGGGCAGAAACGCATGCTGGACATACAGTAGTAGGAATAGTGGAAAGTAAGCCTTTTGTGTTAAATCACTGAGATTTCAGGGTTCATTTGTTAAAACAACATAATCTAATCCACCCTGAATAATAATAATGTTTACTGTTACAAGTTTATACATCAGTCTCTGTCTTATTGTATTCATATGAGCTTTTGTTGAACCTTGCCTAGTGGGCAGCCCGTTTGCTTCTCCTTACATGTGCATAATGCATAGGAAAAAAACAAAAAAAACAAAAACACACTGGGAGGCTGAGGCAGGTGGATCACCTGAAGTCAAGAGTTTGAGACCAGCCTGGCCAACATGGTGAAACCCTGCCTCTACTAAAAATACAAAAATTAGCCATGCGTGGTGGCCTGTGCCTGTGGTCCCAGCTACTCGGGAGGCCGAGGCAGGAGAATGGCTTGAACCCAGGAGGCGGAGGTTGCAGTGAGCTGAGATCGCACCACTGCACTCCAGCCTGGGTGACAGAGTGAGACTCCGTCGTCGGAGAGGAGAGGAGGGGAGGGAAGGGGAGGGGAGCCACACATGACTGATGTTTTCCCACTCACCTGCCTGTTGCTAGCCAGCCCTCTGTCCCAAAACCTTTGCATATCAGAGTGTGCTCCCTACACATGATTTATGTTTTCCATCCTTGCCCAGCAAGGCAGAGCAGTTCATTGCCTGTTCCCCAGGATCTGACAGTAGAAGTATTTTTCTACATGCACACACACACACATCCTCCATACTACCTCATGGATGCCTTTGATTTCACAGCAGAATGCCATGTCTCTAATTTTAAATTTCAATCCTTGTTATAAAGGAAACTTCTCCCAAGAATCGTACCATGTTCTATTGCGAGCACAGGCTAAAGGAGTCGGAGACTATCTCCAAAGTAGATCTGGAAGCCTTAAGCCCTCCCGATTTGTTAAGGATGTGTAGATAATCTCCACTGACCTACAATTACTAATATTCTCATGGTAACTTTGATATAATTCCATTCTTTTCTGCAAGTATTCTACAAAGTGGCCGGGCGCGGTGGCTCACGCTTGTAATCCCAGCACTCTGGGAGGCCGAGGCGGGCGGATCACGAGGTCAGGAGATCGAGACCACGGTGAAACCCCGTCTCTACTAAAAATACAAAAAATTAGCCGGGCGTGGTGGCGGGCGCCTGTAGTCCCAGCTACTCGGAGAGGCTGAGGCAGGAGAATGGCGTGAACCCGGGAGGCGGAGCTTGCAGTGAGCCGAGATTGCGCCACTGCACTCCAGCCTGTGTGACAGAGCGAGACTCCGTCTCAAAAAAAAAAAAAAAAAAAAAAAAAGTATTCTACAAAGTGCACTGCTTTTGTATTTTGGAACCTAATTAGGTTCCAAATTTTATGGAACTGTTTTGTATTTTGTTGTTTCAGTAAGTAATAATTCTTTCAGTTAGGAAAAAAACAAAAAAACAAAAAAGAACAGGAAATCTGCCTTCCAGGCTTACATAATCTTACCAGGATCTATCCTTTAGCTCTACTTTCTGTAGAAATGCTCCATCCTCAGACAGGCTCTCCTCTTTTTGTCATGCGTGAAGTTCCCAGGGCTGCAGAGAAAAGCAAAAGTGTTTTCCCCAGAAGTCACAAAGATTCGCTGCTTTGTATGTGTTCTGAATGCGCCATGTTCCCATCCTGGACCAAGCTCTGTGGCCAGGTGGATACAATGCACTAGTTAGCTGAGGCCTTAATCATCTCCCAAAGCGGTAAAAAACAAACAAAAAAGGAATGGGCTTCAAAGGAAGCACAAGGCCTAAGAATGGGGAAGGGGATAATTTCTGGAGAAAAATTAGGCTACCACTAGGAAGGTTATGATGTTGGCAGCAATAGCAACCTCTATTCTCTCTATATAGTCTGCTGTCCGGAGCTAGAATTTAGAGACAGCATCTAAGTAGAGAAAGAAAATATTTCTTTATATACTACATGTTACACTTTGATCATATTCTCTCTGTCCCTTCTCTGAACTTTTAAAACATATTCTAAAGTATTCTCCTATATGCTGCCTTGGTTTTAGTTATTTATAAATATTTCTCTTCCCTAAATCTAGATCTAGATCATCAGCTATTTCAAGGCAAGTACTGGTGGTTATATGACTGTGTATTCTGCATTGTGCATTACATGTAGTAGGCATCCCTGACTATTCAACAAATAATTATTCATTGACAAAATGAAAGGATTAAAAGTCCATGGGTCTTCAGGTGGTAGCTTGGGGACTGATTTTTTAAAAGTCAATGGGTCTTGAGGGCAGAGACCATACCATGCACTGTGACTTGTATAATGCCTACCACTTAGAAAATGTTTAATTAGATCTTACTTAATGAAGGGACGAATAAATTATAGAAGTGCTGTGTATCCATTCTTCCCATTCTTTTTTCATACAGTGTCACTGTGTGGCAGAGACAATACTATTTACCAAATAATCCACATCCTCCCTCTGTATTTCCCAGCCTTCCTTGTGCTAAGGGTGAGGCCATATAAATAGTTCTAGACATTGAGCTATAAGCATAAATGCTCCATGGCACTTGCAGCCCGATATCTTTAAGAGCAATGGTGAATTTTCCACACTCTCTCTTCCCTTGCTTTGGCTCTCCTGACAATCTTGAGATGGTATCACAAGATAATGGGGCAGAAACGCATGCTGGACATACAGTAGTAGGAATAGTGGAAAGTAAGCCTTTTGTGTTAAATCACTGAGATTTCAGGGTTCATTTGTTAAAACAACATAATCTAATCCACCCTGAATAATAATAATGTTTACTGTTACAAGTTTATACATCAGTCTCTGTCTTATTGTATTCATATGAGCTTTTGTTGAACCTTGCCTAGTGGGCAGCCCGTTTGCTTCTCCTTACATGTGCATAATGCATAGGAAAAAAACAAAAAAAACAAAAACACACTGGGAGGCTGAGGCAGGTGGATCACCTGAAGTCAAGAGTTTGAGACCAGCCTGGCCAACATGGTGAAACCCTGCCTCTACTAAAAATACAAAAATTAGCCATGCGTGGTGGCCTGTGCCTGTGGTCCCAGCTACTCGGGAGGCCGAGGCGGGAGAATGGCTTGAACCCAGGAGGCGGAGGTTGCAGTGAGCTGAGATCGCACCACTGCACTCCAGCCTGGGTGACAGAGTGAGACTCCGTCGTCGGAGAGGAGAGGAGGGGAGGGAAGGGGAGGGGAGCCACACATGACTGATGTTTTCCCACTCACCTGCCTGTTGCTAGCCAGCCCTCTGTCCCAAAACCTTTGCATATCAGAGTGTGCTCCCTACACATGATTTATGTTTTCCATCCTTGCCCAGCAAGGCAGAGCAGTTCATTGCCTGTTCCCCAGGATCTGACAGTAGAAGTATTTTTCTACATGCACACACACACACATCCTCCATACTACCTCATGGATGCCTTTGATTTCACAGCAGAATGCCATGTCTCTAATTTTAAATTTCAATCTTTGTTATAAAGGAAACTTCTCCCAAGAATCGTACCATGTTCTATTGCGAGCACAGGCTAAAGGAGTCGGAGACTATCTCCAAAGTAGATCTGGAAGCCTTAAGCCCTCCCGATTTGTTAAGGATGTGTAGATAATCTCCACTGACCTACAATTACTAATATTCTCATGGTAACTTTGATATAATTCCATTCTTTTCTACAAGTATTCTACAAAGTGACCGGGCGCGGTGGCTCACGCTTGTAATCCCAGCACTCTGGGAGGCAGAGGCGGGCGGATCACGAGGTCAGGAGATCGAGACCACGGTGAAACCCCGTCTCTACTAAAAATACAAAAAATTAGCCGGGCGTGGTGGCGGGCGCCTGTAGTCCCAGCTACTCGGAGAGGCTGAGGCAGGAGAATGGCGTGAACCCGGGAGGCGGAGCTTGCAGTGAGCCGAGATTGCGCCACTGCACTCCAGCCTGTGTGACAGAGCGAGACTCCGTCTCAAAAAAAAAAAAAAAAAAAAAAAAAAAGTATTCTACAAAGTGCACTGCTTTTGTATTTTGGAACCTAATTAGGTTCCAAATTTTATGGAACTGTTTTGTATTTTGTTGTTTCAGTAAGTAATAATTCTTTCAGTTAGGAAAAAAACAAAAAAACAAAAAAGAACAGGAAATCTGCCTTCCAGGCTTACATAATCTTACCAGGATCTATCCTTTAGCTCTACTTTCTGTAGAAATGCTCCATCCTCAGACAGGCTCTGCTCTTTTTTGTCATGCGTGAAGTTCCCAGGGCTGCAGAGAAAAGCAAAAGTGTTTTCCCCAGAAGTCACAAAGATTCGCTGCTTTGTATGTGTTCTGAATGCGCCATGTTCCCATCCTGGACCAAGCTCTGTGGCCAGGTGGATACAATGCACTAGTTAGCTGAGGCCTTAATCATCTCCCAAAGCGGTAAAAAACAAACAAAAAAGGAATGGGCTTCAAAGGAAGCACAAGGCCTAAGAATGGGGAAGGGGATAATTTCTGGAGAAAAATTAGGCTACCACCAGGAAGGTTATGATGTTGGCAGCAATAGCAACCTCTATTCTCTCTATACAGTCTGCTGCCCGGAGCTAGAATTTAGAGACAGCATCTAAGTAGAGAAAGAAAATATTTCTTTATATACTACATGTTACACTTTGATCATATTCTCTCTGTCCCTTCTCTGAACTTTTAAAACATATTCTAAAGTATTCTCCTATATGCTGCCTTGGTTTTAGTTATTTATAAATATTTCTCTCCCCTAGATCTAGATCTAGATCATCAGCTATTTCAAGGCAAGTACTGGTGGTTATATGACTGTGCATTCTGCATTGTGCATTACATGTAGTAGGCATCCCTGACTATTCAACAAATAATTATTCATTGACAAAACGAAAGGATTAAAAGTCCATGGGTCTTCAAGTGGTAGCTTGGGAACTGATTTTTTAAAAGTCAATGGGTCTTATTCATCTTACGCACAGTATTAGGTTGGTGCAAACATGATTACCGTTTTTGCCATTGAAAGTAATGGCAAAACCTCAATTACATTTGCACCAACCCAGTATTATCTCATCACAGTTCTGTAACCCCTGTATGTGCATGGATGTTTATGTGCAAGGTGCTAATACACACCCAGTAAGAAGCTACTATGTGCCCATGGGAAGCAACAGGGATATGAGAATGTAGTGATTAGAAAACAAACATTCCCCAGGTCTTCAAAAGTTTATACTCTAGTGACAACGACAGATGCTTATCAAATAGAGTGTAATCAGTGCTCCAAAGAATAATTGTAAGGTATTCAGGGAGAATGTATGTGAGTAATAGATCTTCAATTTTACTGTTATTGTTATAACTGATTCCAGATCAATTCCAAATTCCTATCAAGGAATACCAGTTTTCCTAGAGGTCTGTTAAAGGTGGAATTTCTTAGATGCTTAACACTAGATCCCAAATAAAAGCTCAAGATCCAAGAAATTACATCCTATATTTGTGATAAGTAAAAACTTATTTAATTTTCTTTTCCTCTCTCCTTCCTCCCTACCTCTCTCCCAGCCTGAAGTTCTGGATCAAATACAAAATTTGAGGGAGTTATGGATGGATAATAATGCATTACAAGTGTTACCTGGGGTATGTAAGTTTTTTTCTACCATGTTGTCTAATGTTTATGTTATGCATTTGTTCTATTTGATCATAACCTCAACTCTTAAATTTCAGTATTTGTGTTTCAAAGTAAAATAATACTCATTAGGAGTGTTCAGTCACGAAGTGTTTTCACCATTTTTTTTTAGTATTTGAGGTATCTTTTTGTGAGTGTTATAGGGTACAAAATGTAAGAAAGATTTTTCTTATTCCTTTTGGAGTATATTTGCCATGTCTTCCCACATTTACTGTTCTTTAAAAGCTGAAAGAATTTATAGTTATATTTTTAAAAAGCAAAATACCATATATAATACCAAGTTTTATTTTTACAAAATCAACCTTATTCTTACAGATAACTAGACAATGGTTTTTATTCATTTTGTTAGAGCTCTTCTACAAAATAAAAATCTCTCTCAGTTCAGGTGATTTTCAGTAGAATCCATGTGATTTTTGAAAATGGCAAGGATCATACAGTATTAAAAACAGAAAATTAAACCAGAGTCAAATTTTTTCCTCAACTAAAGGCCAGCCCAGTACTATCTCCTGAGTATAGGTTTACCAGTCAACTCACTGAGTGTGATTATTCCTACTTTTTCCATCTAACAAAAGAATGTTCCCATAAAACACTGCCCCTTGCCACTTGCATACACACACACACTGAGAGAGAGAGAGAGAGCAAACACAAGTCTCCCTATTGTTTTGTACGACTCCAAACTCCTGGCATCAGTCTAAGTAGCCACAGCAGGTGAATATGTAATAAATCTTCAGCCAATACAGAGGTTTAGATGTGTCTTCTCAAAACCAGTTTTATTTCTTTTCTGAACTGACATTAAAAATTACTTAAAATGACAGGAAAACCAACAAGAACAAGACATTTATTCTGTCTTTGAATAAGCATAAGACCACATAAAGGAGAAAATCTGAAACAAAGATTATGGAAAAATACTTAATGCTTTTATCAAAAGATGCGTTTGTACCATCAAAGACACAAAACAGAAAAATATGCACATCTATTGTTCACTGATTTATTTAAAAATCATGTACCAGTAAAGCTCTATGAATCAGAAACTATGCTAATGTCAGGGTTACAAAGATAATATATTCAATGACCTTGAATATATTTGTTTGAGAAGCTCACACATAGCAGGATAAACAGATCTGGATTTCACTACTCATAGCAGAGCCTGATTTGTGCTATAGTCAAGGTATGTACAAATCCTGAGGCAACACAGGTAAGACACTTACCAATCCCTGTGCAAAGATTGAAGAATCAGAATGTATGCCAGCTAAAAGTTTATACCTCTTCTTCAATATATTTATTTATTAAAAATTACATAGCATTTACCATGGGCTAGGCATTCTCTCTATGTTATACAAATGTTGATTCATTGAATCCCTACAACAACCCTATGAAGTAAGTTCTACTACCATCCCCATTTTATAGATGAGGAAACTAAAACACAAAAAAAGTAACTGGCCCAAGATAACACAGCCAGTACCCCAGGGAGCTGTAATTCAAACCAGCACCAGAGGCTGCTGTTGACTGTAAAGCTCCCAAAGGCTCTCTATGGAACCAATAGAAGGTACAAATGAGAATTTTACTTTTCACAATGGTTACATTCCCAAAATCCACTGTGCAAACCAACTCACATGCCAAACTCCTCAATAAGTTTGTTATTTAAGTGGAAAGGCAGGGATGAAATCTTCCATAAAACATATAATGCTGCCTAATTTGTCTGTCTCGAGAGTAGATTTTTCACAGGTACTGCCAGCTTTATATAGATTCCCTACTTTATTTTGTATACTTGCACTTGGTATTTTGTTATACGCTGTGTGGGAATACCCTACACCTCCCTGCCAGAAATAGCCATGGCTTTCTGGATGTTGGTGCTGGCAAAGAATTGCTTTTCAGTTGCCCCAAAATACTTGGCTTTGAATGGTTCATCTTGAGTGTGGTCTCCAGCCTGTCTGTCAGTTTCACAGAATAATTAAAACATTTAATATCATTAGCCATGGGGAAAAGAAGCACATTCATTTTTTTCTTAGTTCATGTATCATAATAAAGTTAATATACCTTGTGAATACTTTTGAATAGTGTGGGCTATTATTTTCCACTGTGTTTTTCACAAATCAGAGAAGCAAATAGATAATGATCAAATATTTAGTCTTTTACATAGTTCTATCTTGTGACCATCAATCTGAGGTTAATCAACCAAAATATGACTAAATCATGTATTGAATTCACATTTATTTTAAACAAACTCCAGTATCTTCTTTTTTTTTAATTATTGTACTTTAAGTTTTAGGGTACATGTACACAATGTGCAGGTTTGTTACATATGTATCCGTGTGCCATGTTGGTGTGCTGCACCCATCAACTTGTCATTTAGCATTAGGTGTATCTCCTAATGCTATCTCTCCCCCCTCCCCCAACCCCACAACAGTCCCCAGAGTGTGATGTTCCCCTTCCTGTATCCATGTATTCTCATTGTTCAGTTCCCACCTATGAGTGAGAACATGCTGTGTTTGGTTTTTTGATCTTGCGATAGTTTACTGAGAATGATGATTTCCAGTTTCATCCATGTCCCTACAAAGGACACGAACTCATCATTTTTTATGGCTGCATAGTGTTCCATGGTGTACATGTGCCACATTTTCTTAATCTAGTCTATTGTTGTTGGACATTTGGGTTAGTTCCAAGTCTTTGCTATTGTGAATAGTGCCGCAATAAACATACGTGTGCATGTGTCTTTATAGCAGCATGATTTATAGTCCTTTGAGTATATACCCAGTAATGGGATGGCTGGGTCAAATGGTATTTCTGGTTCTAGATCCCTGAGGAATCTCCACACTGACTTCCACAGTGGTTGAACTAGTTTACAGTCCCACCAACAGTGTAAAAGTGTTCCTATTTCTCCACATCCTCTCCAGCACCTGTTGTTTCCTGACTTTTTAGTGATGGCCATTCTAACTGGTGTGAGATGGTATCTCATTGTGGTTTTGATTTGCATTTCTCTGATGGCCAGTGATGATGAGCATTTTTGCATGTGTTTTTTTGGCTGCATAAATGTCTTCTTTTGAGAAGTGTCTGTTCATGTCCTTTGCCCACTTTTTGATGGGGTTGTTTGTTTTTTTCTTGTAAATTTGTTTGAGTTCATTGTAGATTCTGGATATTAGCCCTTTGTCAGATGAGTAGGTTGCAAAAATGTTCTCCCATTTTGTAGGTTGCCTGTTCACTCTGATGGTAGTTTCTTTTGCTGTGCAGAAGCTCTTTAGTTTAATTAGATCCCATTTGTCAATTTTGGCTTTTGTTGCCATTGCTTTTGGTGTTTTAGACATGAAGTCCTTGCCCATGCCTATGTCCTGAATGGTAAGGCCTAGGTTTTCTTCTAGGGTTTTTATGGTTTTAGGTCTAACATTTAAGTCTTTAATCCATCTTGAATTAATTTTTGTATAAGGTGCAAGGAAGGGATCCAGTTTCAGCTTTCTACATATGGCTAGCCAGTTTTCCCAGCACCATTTATTAAATAGGGTATCCTTTCCCCATTTCTTGTTTTTGTCAGGTTTGTCAAAGATCAGATAGTATCTTCTTTTACTTGTGGTTTCTACTCTTTCCATTTGCTGCCCTGCTCACCTATAGACCCCGCTATGCCCAGAGGATGTGGGATCAACATTCAGTATCCTCAAGTACTGTAAGAATTTATGCCTTTACAGTCCTCAGGCTATGATTGGTTTGATACAGTGTTTTCAGCATCAAAATGTTACTCCAAAAAGAATGTTTAGGAACTGCACACCAAAATACTAAATTATGCTGAAGATAGCAATGAAGGAAGCTGGAAGCTTCAAGGAGAAAATAAATTTTCTCATGATATCTCATGATAAAGGAACAAAAAAGAAACATACACACACACACACATCATTCTTTCATTGCTCAATGGAAAAGAAGAGTGAACTTAGGTAACATGATAGTTCCTTGGGATGGAAAGCTATGAGTAAAGTGACAATATTTTTCCAAGTGACACATTTCCAAGCATGAGGAGAAACTCTGACTCATCCAAAGTACTCTGATTCTAGCTAGCAAATATTCAGTCACTCCAAGCCTGTGCTCACACTCTGCACCCACATGGGAAGCTGAGGGAGCAGGACTGGAGATTTGCACTGGATTAGTTAAGGATATGTGCCCTCCAAATGGGCTTTGTAGCCTGTAGTCTGATAAAATTGAGTTTGAAATCAGCTCCACCCCATATTAATGGGATAACTTTGGAGTGTTACTTGTAGTAGATGCTCTCATGCATCCTTCTCCAGGACCTAAGAATTTACTCTATTCCCCCAGCTTCTGGAAATGCTGCTTGCAGCTCTCCAGCCTTCTTCAGAAATTGCCTCGTAAAGAGAACATCTTTATCCACGGTCATAAGCCCATTGCCAGAGACCTCCATCCAATGATCAGTCAGTGCAGGTATATAAAGGCTCAGCCCTTCATCCTCTACTCAGAACAACTTCAGGGCAATCCCAACTTCAGTGATCTTTGAAGTGCCAGCCAAGGACTTTCTTAAGACTTCATCACAGCCCAACTTCTTTGTCTACCCAATCCTGCTCTCTTTCTTTCCTGTCCCTTCCTTTCTACAGGTGTGGATCCTAAACACTCTCAAAAACTTCTGTCTTTGTCTCTGCTTCCCAAGGAATCCAACATGTGACATGACTTAATCTCCAATCTTTAATATGTGTTAAAATGCAGATTCTGATTCAGCAGATCTGGGGTGGGTCTGACATCATACTTTTTTTTTGGATGGAGTCTCGCTCTGTTGCCCAGGCTGGAGTTCAGTGGATGATCTCAGCTCACTGCAACCTCCGCCTCCAGGATTCAACTGATTCTCCTGCCTCAGCCTCCTGAGCAGCTGGGATTACAGGCGCCCACCACCAAACTCAGCTAATTTTTGTATTTTTAGTAGAGACGGGGTTTCACCATGTTGGTCAGGCTAGTCTCAAACTCCTGATCTTGTGATCCGCACAGCTTGGCCTCCCAAAGTGCTGGGATTACAGGCGTGAGCCACCGCGCCTGGCAGAGATTACACATTTCTAACAAGCTCCCAAGTGGTGTCAATGCTGCTGGTCTGCCGAACACATTTGGGTAGCAAAAATATAAAATATTGAATCAAATAATATATATAAAGTACTTAGCATAGTGCCAAGTGCGAGCTTGTGTGTATGTAATAAATTTATGTATTTATTGTGTGTTTGTTTATTTATACTCTGTCAAGTAATTAGAGATGGTAAAGTATGCACAGGTAGACCAGATAAACAGATGAACCATTCATTGAGTAACTGAAATGTGTGGAACATTTATTTACAAAACATGCCCTAAAGGAAAAGGAAAATGAAGACCTTTGCCCTGCCCTAACTCCTCTAGTCCTTGTCCCACCCACGTGTTCACTCCTTGCCCAAGATATGGGTTGATCATTCCTTCTCCTCAGAAATCAGTTACTAATCCAATCATTCCACTTCTGACTTTCTCTGGAGTCCATCCCCTCTTCATCCTCACTTCTGCTGCCTTAACAGCTAAAATACTTCTATATCCCTCTAACAGATCTCCTTGACTCCAGCTTTAGAAAGTTCCCCGAAGTTTTCTTCTAAGCATAAATCTGTTCATGTCATTCCCCATCTTACAATCCTTTTGCTTTCCTTGCCTATAAAATAGAGTTCGCATTTCTTCACATGACATAGAAACCCTTTCAGGAGCTGGCTTCTCCCTGTAATCTCAACTTCATCACTATACTCAGCCATTTTGAATTTCCCACTCTTCCTCAAACATAGCATGCTTTGTCACACTTTATAAATGCACGAGCTGTTCTCCTTCCAGGTACAGGTTCTCTTCTTTTGATGAGCAGCATCCTCCAGGCCATTTGCAGCCCTTCCCTGTTCTGTGGCATTCACTACATGCTTTTTTATTGCACTTGTCACAGGGTATTATAATTATTTCTTACTTGAAAGTTTCCTTCATTACTGAGAACTCCTTATTGATAAAAACTTTGTCTTCATCATGGCAAGTCTGTCCCCATACTTAGCTGTCTTATTCTTGATTGTTCTTGAATACATAACACAGATACTGGTGCATAATAGATCCTTCAGAAAGGGCCATTGAATGAGCAAAACATTGACTCTAATTAATAGGGTAATCTCCAAAATTATAATTTAAAACCTTTCTTGTGCATTTGAAATTTTAAGGATCAACATATCAATGTCATTGTTTCAGTGGCAGCTTATTTAGCTGGGAGTTGTTTATTTTATTCAGTGCCAACTTCAAGGTTATTGTGTATTTTCTAACTGCTGCATTGAGATATAATTCACATACCATATGCAGTTCCATGGTTTTTGGACTACTCACATAGTTGTACAACCATCACCACAATCTAATTTTAGAACATTTTCATGAGCCCTAAAAGAAACCCTGAACCTATTAGCTGTAACTCCCATACTTGCCATCCACCCAGCTCCTAGAAACCCTACTCAACTTTCTATCTCTATCGATTTGCATATTCTGGACATATCATATAAATGGAATCATGCAATATGTGGTCTTTTGTGACTGGCATCTAGGACCTTGCATGTATTTTGAAGGTGTATACATTGTATAACATGTATCAATACTTTATTCGTTTTTACTACCAAGTAATATTATATGTATAGGCCACATTTGATTTATGTGTTCATCAATTGATGGACATTTGGGTTGTCACCAGTTTTTGGCATTGTGAATAATGCATCTGTGACCATTTGTGTAAGTTTTTGTGTGTACATATGTTTTTATTCTCAGTGGTATATACCTATAGTGGTATAAACCTATTTATTGTTGAGTCATTTTGAGAAACTGCCAAACAGTTCTGCAAAGTGGCTATACCATTTTACATTCCTACTAGCAATGTTTGAAGTTTACAATTCCTCCACATTCTTGCCAACACTTGTTATTGTTGTGGTTGCTTTTAAAATAAACTTTACAGTGTAGTGGTTCTTACAACTTTAAAATGTCTTGTGAAAGTTTCTCAACTAACCCTGAGTTTATGCAATGTCATCAAGTCTATAGGGAAGTTAAAGATGTTGGTATACCTGGATATGTCAAAAAACAGAATAGAAACAGTTGACATGGACATTTCTGGATGTGAAGCCCTTGAGGACCTCTTATTGTCATCCAATATGTTGCAACAATTGCCTGATTCTATAGGTGAGAATATAATATTTTGTCACAAATATTTATGTCAAATATACCATTTTCTTTTTTGGAAGTATAGTTTGTCTATAGATATAGGTAATATACTGTTAGCCTGATGTTAATAAATTTTAAAATGTGCTATGGAAATCATTAAATAGTATCTAACAAATATCTTAAGTGAAATATTAACTCTAGTTTCAAAATTCAAGAAGGCTCTTCTGTTAAAATGATCCTACCAAATTGATATTTAAAAATTGTTATATCTCCAAAGTTGCAAAATGTTATTATAAGGAGTATGTATGTTTTCTTTAGAGTAATTTAATAATCATGTATGTGTCCTTATATTATGATAGAATTACAATAGCTTCCATCCATAGGATGTTGCTATATTCTATTTGTAATATTGTTGTAACATTGGTATAATGTAGGAATAACATATAAAAAGTATAAACATAAAATGTCTTCTTAGTTCTATTATTTTAAAAAAGTCACATGTCTTTAACATATTAAGATTCATTAGATCAAATAATTTGCCTGTTAGTATATAAAAAGCACTCATACATTTTTGTTTAAGAATATTTACATGGGCCGGGCACAGTGGCTCACACCTGTTATCCCAGCACTATGGGAGGTCGAGGTGGGTGGGTCACGAGGTCAGGAGTTCGAAACCAGCCTAGCCAATATGGTGAAACCCTATCTCCACTAAAAATACAAAAAGTACCGGGCATGGTGGTGCATGCCTGTAGTCCCAGCTACTCGGGAGGGAGGCTGAGGCAGGAGAATCGCTTGAACCCAGGAGGCAGTGGTTGCAGCGAGCCGAGATTATGCCACTGCACTCCAGCCTGGACAATAGAGGGAGACTCCGTCTCAAAAACAAACAAACAAACAAAGTTTATATGAGTAAAATAGTGAAAGAGTCATTTAAATACTGTGTAAGCTTTTTTGTATAGGTATCTTGCTGTTAGTATTTCTAAGAGAACTCTACGAAAAGGGTAATCATTAAATTACTGAACTTTGTAACATAGATTTTAACCTCTTTGGAACAGATGTGTTGTACGTTCTGGAACTTAATCATTATTAAGATTGACTGAAGTTCAGAATCCGTCTTATATTAGCAGTGTGGTGCTCTTATCCTTTGTGGATGCTGCAGATCCA
The DNA here is from genome assembly GCF_028878055.3 of Symphalangus syndactylus. Taxonomy (NCBI): domain Eukaryota; kingdom Metazoa; phylum Chordata; class Mammalia; order Primates; family Hylobatidae; genus Symphalangus; species Symphalangus syndactylus. Next base: position 24,291,467 of record NC_072441.2, read on the forward strand.
ATCCACGCCAGCTTGTGACTTGCCACAGTTTTCCACAGTGGATTTTCTGTTTCCCTTTTCATTAGCTCCACATATAAGTTGTAAATTTTTAATCACTATTAAGTTCCAGAACGTATCACTTTTAAAAATTAAGCCATATCCTAGGTAATCCAGTTGAAGATGAGGCAATTTTCCAAATTTTTCTTCAATACATTATTACTTCTACTTAGCCATTCTTTGAAGCTGGTAAAGAACATTAGTTTTAGCAAAATCGTGGTCCATCTTTTCTTTCTTCCTGGAATTGTTGACTTTTTATTTACAAAATTGCATATTTGATAATGATATTTCTCTAACTTGCTCAATCACGGGTCTTAACTGAGAGTTTTATTGAACACTTCCACATTTCCAGGCTTTGTCTCTTAAGATTCTGATTCAGTAAATGTGACAAGCCCCCTGATCTGTATTTTTATTAAACATCTTAGATGAAACTTGTGATCAGACAAATTTAGGAAATACTGGTTTATGTTGTAACAGGTAAGGAAGTGTGATTATAGAGAACATCCACTGGCCAAGATGACAGAGCAACTTAATATATAACCTTACACTCCTACTCACCACCATTCCATACCATTTTAAATATATCTTGAAAATATAAAAACTCTATATATTCAAGGAATGTATTTTTCTTCATTACTGACTCCTCAGTGCCAAGAACTGTGCCTGGCATATTCTACATGCTGTTTGAACACTTAGTAAATAAAATAATTCAGCCACACTCACCCAGGCATGGTGGCATGTGCCAACAGTCCCAGTTACTCAAAAGGTTGAGGCAAGAGGATTGCTTGAGCCCAGGAATTTGAGTCCACCCTAGGCAACATAGCAAGACTCCATCTCTGAAAAAAAGATTCTGATTTTTAAAAAAGAAAAATTATCTTTGCTTAAGAAGAATGAACATCAACCTGAACCTGTGATAGAATGGAAATCCAGCAATATCCCCAGGCCTGATGGGCTACAAACCACAACCAGCAGCTGTAAGTTCAGTTCTTACAGTGAAATAAGAAATAGAAGGACCTTAAGCACAACAGAGGAATCAGAACTTACAAAAGATTAAGGTGGGACCTCTTTTCTGTGAAAAGGGACTGAAAAATTTACAACTAGTATGTGAAGCTAGAGAAAAGGGAAACAACAGAAAATTCCCTGTGGAAACCTATGGCAAGTCAGAAGCTGGCTTGGACTGAATCTGCGGTATCCACAAAGGATAAGACCACCAGCATTGCTAATATAAGACTGGTTCTGAACTCCAGAAACATGGGGGTCAGGTGGAGGTAACCAGAAAACTGCCAGACAGGGAGAAGTGAGCATAGTGAAGGGGGAAACATTCACCCTCACAAATAAGCTTGCAAACAAAAATGTTGAAGGAAACTAACGTTGCTTTGACAACCAAAAATTCAACCAAATAGGAGAATTTACCCTAAGTGAAACAAAAGTTATCAACCAATATAAAAATTATTTTAAGTATGTATAGACCCTCAAATAGATAAAAGAATAACAATTAGGTGTTACAGCCAAATAATTAGGGCCAGTGAAAAAGGAATCTTTTATATTTAAAATGCTGGAATACAAATAATAAGACTTATCAAACAAAAACATGAGCTATGACTAAAAGATGGTTAAGAAAATGCATCAATTAAAAATCCTGAAAATGAAAAGGAAGATATTGGTCAAAGGATACCAAGTTGCAGTTAGGAGGAATAAATGATAAGTATTTAAATTGACAGATATGTTAATTGGCTTGATTCAATCATTCTGAAGTGATACCACTACATCACTATGTACCTGATAATTATATACAATGTTAATTTACCAAAAAGTTTTCAAAAATAAATTTTGAAAAAGAAATCCTGGAAATTAAAATACCACATTAGGTATGAAATACCACATAGGGAAATTTTAAAATACAACAGCTGTAACGAAGAAAGTAAGTTGGAAGACAGTACTGAGGAACAGAACAGGCACATAGAAATTTGTTAATAAGAAATATTAAAAATGAGTTAAGAGACACAGAGAATAGAATAGAAATTGCATTCTAAAAATGAAAAAGCAAAAAAAATTACCTTCTCCAGGAATATGTACAGAATTCCAGAAAAACAAAACAGAATAAATGGAAAAGAGGAACTATTCAAAGAGAAAATAGTTGATATTATTTTTCAGCATTAAATACACAACTAATTTATCATACTAAATGCATACACATAGTGCTAAAAGAGATAAATATAATAAATTTGCATTGGCTTATTTTTCTGAAACTGCAAGAACAAAGAAAAATATTGTTTAAAGCTGCCATAGAACAAAAAGAGCTTATCTACATAATAATAATTAGAGATGTCATCATTGTCATCAGTGACAATATCCTCTGGATAGCGGAGTAATATCTTCAAAGTACTGAAGGTTAATTACAGGCAGATTAGATTTCTGTACCCAAGTAAACATTCATTCAGGAGTGAGCACACAACAAATATATTTGAACACATACCAAGAATAAGAGAATCTGCTCTTAAAAGATATACTTTACTCAGAAAACAAAAACAAACTCAGAAGGAAGTGAATGCATAAAGCAATGGAAAGCTTTACCAAATTTACCAACTTAATTTGGTAAATTAAATAATTTAATTAAGTAATTTAATTTACCAACTTAATTTGGTAGAAATTAAGAAAGAAATCGCTTCAGTATTTCTTAGTTGGGAGTATAGGATGAAGAGATGGAGACTTGGAGAAGGGCACAAGCAGAGAGAAGGAATAGGATAAAATACCTTTGATTACTCTAGAGAAAAGAGTCTAAGCACATATGATACAGAAATGCAATGAAGATGTTATTTACGAACTTAATTTGGTAAATTAAATTAATTAGATTACTCAATTTGGTAAATGAAGTTGTTATATCTAAATAATTAGTGCCTGTAAAGAGGAATATTTTATATTTAAAATGTTTAGACAGAATTAAGGAATGTGAAGGACCTTACCTTATTCAAGCAGAGGCTAGAAATATTGCATAACTTTAGAATTTGCATGAAATATTCAGTTAAATAGACATGTTAAAAATGTAAATGTATCTACTTAATAGAAATGAAACTGATACTTCCAAACCAGGAGAGGAGGGGAAAAGTTCTGAAAGAAAATATTCATAGGGTGGAAGAAAGAAAAATAAAATGTAAAAATGATAAAATAGAAGTTATAAGATGGTAAAAATAAATTCAAATTGTCATAAATCACAACAAATGTAATAGATTTAATAGATTACACTTACTCTATTAAAAGATCCAGAATTTCAAGTTCAGCTATATTGTGGTTATGAGACATATCTAAAACAAAACACAGAAAGTTTGATTTTACAAAGGCAGTAGAGTTGGTTAACAGACTGGGCAACATAGCAAGTTCCCAATTCTACAACAAGTTAAAAAATTACCCAGGCACAGTGGCACACACTTGCAGTCCTAACTACTCAGGAAGCTGAGGCAGTAGGATTGCTTGAGCCCAGGAGTTCAGAGGTTGCAGAGAGCTATGATAGTACCACTGCACTCCAACCTGGGTGACAGAATGGGACCTTTCCTCAAAAAAAAAAAAAAAAAACTGGTAGAAAATGAAGCATTATTATTAACATGATATAATTGTTTGTATAAAATAGTTTCCTTTAAGAAAGCAAACTAGGAAATTAGCCTTCTGGGCTGAAGAAGTCAGCATGTAATAGGTAACAGAGAATATCAAGCTAGACGCTGGATTGGCATATGACAGACTAGGATAGGTAGGTGGTATTATATATTTTACACCTTCATTTATGACCTGAATAGTTCTCAAAGTAATTGTTGTAGTAGCTTACTCCTTGAACTATCTTTGGACCTTATTGACCTGTCAGGGAAATCTGTATTTATACCTCTGCAGAGTTGCCACAGTCCCTGATTCTAAATGTAGAGTAGCTGACTCTCCTCAGAGAATTCCCTTTCTTGGTCAAAATAAATATCTGGAATAGGAAACTGAGAGCTCTGTTCTGAGGCCCTAGAATGGTTCATTAGTGATAATTGGATGGCGAATTGCATCGTATCCTCCTTATTTGGAGCATGGATTATCTATTGGACTACTAACATTTAAAAGAATAAAAGATAAGAATCTTCATAGTATTAATAGAGGGATATGGCAACTTAAATAAAATCTTTACTTTCTTCATGCCTTTTCTAGTTCCTCTGCAGCTATTGGGTATTTGAATGCAGTGATATACTCAACAGCAAGCCATGTGTGCTGAGTCACTTTCCCTGTGCTGGTTCCAGGGCAAATGAAGGGGACTCTTTTCCTCTTCTAAGTGGAGAGTTTTCATAATCAGCTTCTTTGGATAGCAGAGAAACTCAATAAAGAAAAATAAAAGAAAAGGAAAAATTTTTTGCTTAATAATTTACTCACTTAAAGGTTAAGGGTATGGGCTTTGTAGTTAAGTTACTTAGAGTTCTGATTCTGGCTTTTCTACCTTGCTTGCTGTGTGGCCTTAGACAAGTTACTTAATCTTGCCTCAGTTTCATCATCTATTAAGTGATAGTAGTAACAGTACCTGACATATAGTCAACAACTATTGTTACAATATAATATTTATTATAATCTTAGATTTGATGAGTGCACAACTATTTGCTTTCAAAGTTCTATTATATATTTGTAAATGTAAATATTAGCAAATTATATTAATGTTTAACGTATTGATGCTGATTGTATATATGTGTATGTAGTTAAAATTGTAGGAAAAGGCCTTCTTTTTCTATCTCTTCAGTATTTCTTAGTTGGGAATATAGGATGAAGAGATGGAGACTTGGAGAAGGGCACAAGTAGAGAGAAGGAATAGGATAAAATACCTTTGATTACTCTAGAGAAAAAAGTCTAAGCACATATGATACAGAAATGCAATAAAGATGTTATCTGCCAGAGGAAGACATGAGCAACAAGGGTGAGGCTTGCAGCCTAATTTCATCCCAGGGGCAATCATAATTCTACAGAAGCTCCAGACTCTGTCCGAAGAGTATCCTCTTGGATGGAATATGAGTGTTGACAAAATAGCCACATCACAAATGAGTGAGGTTCCTTGAAACCCACAGACTTGGAGCTGAGCAGGAACTAAATTGCTTCAACCTCTAAAAATATTGAAAAACATGCACTTAACAAAAGTTTCTTGTGAGAGCCACTACTCCAGTCTTCAGGAGAATCTGTCATATCAGCATTTAGCCTTAGGCCCCAACCTGCCTCAAGGTTTTCTCTCCATTACTTCAGAGCTGGAGACTATGATCCTCTGAAAGTACTTTGCACCCTGACTTTGTGATGTTTGCTCAGTCGTCTGTAACCCACTCCCAAGCTTCCTGTGACCCGATTGAGTGATGTTGAGACCATCAACCCACCTCCAGCTCCACTGGCAGGCAGGACACTCGTCTGATCCAGGCTACCAAGTCACAAAATACTTAGCTATAATTCCTACTTTCCTGTTTTCTTTCCACAACTCAAAAACAAGCTCAGGTGCTCTTTTATATTTCCAAGACTGATATTTTAACATATGCTCTGGAGAAGCTAAAATGATTCAATCACCTTTTGAACATAGACGGATATGGCAGTGGATGTTCAAACTTCAGTGATAAATTGCCACAGTGTGAACTGTCCCTTTTCCATGGGATGTTGTTTTCGAGCTGATGTATTCAGCTCCCAGGTACTTGCTCATAACAGTCTGATAGTGATAACATTTCTCTCTACTGCAGTAGAGATTCTGAGTGCTTCTGAAGAATACGTAACAGAGCATACTGAAATGTGAAGTGCAGCCACAGCTTTATTTCAGACTTTTTGTGACTTACTCTATGCCTTTAAGGAACCCTCAAAATATTTGAGAAATATGGGCATGATATATAGCCAGTTTCTCAAAACATGTTCACAAAACACTAGTTCAACAACATACTGTGCACCACACACACACACACACACACACACGAACTCCGTAATAAATCTGGAGTGTCACATTAGTATATTAAAAGCTCCTAGAGAAACTATTAAAGAAAGCTATTTAATTTTGTTTAATTTGGCATCTCTCAAAACATATATGATCATGAAACTTACTATGTCAATTAGAAATTTTTTTTTTTGCAGAATGCAGCAATCTATAATGTACATGTGTAGTTCCAATGTAAAACAAAATTTGTTAAGTGTTAATGCTTTGTCCTTGGATTTGGACTATTTAAGCCATATCAATATTGTAGGTTATTTTATGGTTGGATAAGGAAGTTGATTATGCCAATGCAGCTGTTCTTCAATTACTGTGTGGCTATTGCGCATTAAAACCCTGGGAAGAGAGCAAGCCGTTAAGGGTATGGAGGCCATAAATCAGATAATGAAACACAAATAGTTGTAACTTAAATTCTGGCCAGTTCTAAGTTTTTGTGCTTATTGCTGGTCCAAGGCAGGATTTATGGTGCCAAAAAGAATATGAGGTCATACATTGTAAATTTCCAAGAACATAATTATAACTGCTGCATTGCAATACTTCAGTATTCATTTTCGTTGATTATTGGGCTTAATTCAGATTTGTTTTCAATTTGTATCACAACAGGGATGTTAGTTATTACTGCTTAGGAGTTAATTAAATATTAAATCACAGCTGGCTTGAAAAATTTCAACGGGTCCATTTGCTGAAGAATACAAAAGGGAGATGTAGTAGTATTAGTGTCAACTGGGGTGTATGTGGAGCTGTATGTTTTGTTTATTTCTCTGCATTTATATTCTTGAACTGTCATTGATGTACGCAATTTTTTTGCAACTAAAAGGTCAAAATTAGACTACACACAAACATCAGTTTTATGAGTGTGTATTAGCAGAGTGTGGCCAATTAGCATGCCACGCATTCAACACAAGTGATTCATGTGATTTCTTTTATATCACATTTCCTGTCATAATCTGCTCTTATGTATTAATCAACCTTCTTCTCTGTTTTAGGACTTTTGAAAAAACTAACAACTCTAAAAGTAGATGACAATCAACTTACAATGCTACCCAATACAATTGGAAAGTAAGTGCCAACTTTTCATACCAGTCAGCCTCTCAAAAGCCAGAAACTAAAGGATATATTGAGTTTTCTACTTCAAAACATTTTCTACTAAAGATACCAATAATCCTGTTCATCTTTCAGCTTATTTTAAACCATATTTTATTTATATATATTTGTGTATATCTTAATTTCATTTTATATCTAAACATTGCATTTGACATCCAACTTTATAATATCATGAGAAATGTTTACCCATGAATCTTTCACAAGCAAAATGATTACCCAGACCTTCAATTATATTCCTGCTGATATTTTTCAGATATTATTAGTTTGATGTTTTTGACTGAGTAGCAGCTCTGAATTCACTTGACTGTTTCTTGCAAAATTAAACCAATTTTTATAAGGCTCTGCAATATGTATATGTTACCATTACACTATTAGTAACATTTGATATTTATAGAATCTTAATGTATTTTTAGAAGCTAAAGAGAAAAGCATCTGCTTTAGCTAGCATTTTTTAAAACTTCAAAATGAAAGTCTAACATTGCCTTTTAAAGATAAAATATACTCCATTTATTTGATAACAATTTATTTCTAATTTTATATTGTCATTAACATTTGGTTTACAATTCTTTAAGAACTATATATATTATCAATGTTCCATTGAAGTGCTTTTGTTTACAATCTGTGTAAAGTGAGAAATCAATAGAGGCTGTCTTCATTCTGAAATTATGTAAGGGCATTTTATTGAGATCTTGCCCTACATCTCAGTGTGAAGAGTCATATAAATTCTTAATGTAACAAATTTGGTATTCTCAAGAGGGGAAAGCTTTATTAAGTATAATTGACATACAAAAAACTGCACATATTTAAAGTCTACAATTTGATAAGCTTTGACATAGCTAAGAAGCCTTGAAACTATCACCACTGCAATGAAGACAGCGAAAATGTCTGTTACCTCTCCCCCGATCCTTCTCCCCATCACTCCCTCATCACCTGCCAAGTCAGCATATAGCCCCTCATCTAGAAAGCTTCACTTTTATAGAGTAGAACAACTTGCTAAAATTGAAACTCAGATGTTCAGACTTTGAAGAGTAGTAAAAGTCTCAGCCGTTTTTTTTTATTTTAATGCCCTCACTATACAGTGTGTTTCTCTCTACTGTTACTTGCATTTTCTCTAGTATAGAGCAGAGAGAACTTAACTTTAGGGGTACACAAAAGTAATTATCTTGATCAGCCCGATGCTTTTTAAAAGCAGGCACTAAGAGAGGCACTAGTCTTTCTTCTTTGGGTCAATACTCAGGGGAAACTGATTTCAACTTCTTTTATCCCTACTTATGTCATGATTGGTATTTGCCTCTTACGTTCACATTTCTTACAAAACTACTCTGGCTCTTTGAAGACAAATTAAAAAGCATCAGTAGCCTAAAAATAGACAAAGAAAAGTAGCTTTTTTAGTAGGAAGTAGAATCCTGACTTTGGTCATCCTGAGAACTAGCTTTGCTGGTAATTTTTGGCCAGAATTTTGGCCTCTTGACCTCCCAGGTGAGGACCTCCCAGCTTTTTCTGGAGTCTGGTATCAGCCCATGACCAACACTGGATACATGTGTGCCTTGAGCTCCCATCACATCCCAGAGCGAGTTCCTGCCTCTGACCTTCACCAGCAGTACCTCATGCCAGACTTTGCCTCAGGAACAGGCAACTTGAAGCTCTAACTCTGTCTCCTCCCCAGCAGCCAAGTGGGGCTTGCACCCTGGCTCTGCACACACAGCCTAAACTACAGTCAGTCTTAGTTTGTATGTTACCACCAGAATTTAGTCATGTCCTTTGAAATCTTCCTGGTAGTTGAATTGTAAATGTTGAGAAAACTGAGCTGTTTAAATAGTGACTTGGTATAAGCTTTTATACTACTGTATTCAAAAGGAACAGATTTGGAAACATCAGTTGGCTGTCAGCAGCTTTCACTTGCGTGGACAAAAGGCTTATTCCAGAAAAGCAGGGTGAATGACTGAGAATTAGAGCATCTATGAACACTGAGAAGGCAGAATAGGGAAGCTTCTTATTGAAAGCTGCTCATTCTCATTAAATGTTCAGATGCCACAAAGCCAGAAAAAAATACTTATGTTCAGTGACAGAAGCAGTATTTCAAAAGAGCTGGACAGAGTGGGTGCTTTGTTGAAAGACCCAGTAGAATTTAATAGAGATTCTTAGGGAAGTAGGGAGAAATCAGTGCTTCAATTGGCCATCATCAGTATAGCCAATATAATAATGGAACTGTCCAGAAAACCACCGAAGCATTAGCTGGGTAGACAGAAGTATCCACTCAAAATTAATAGGTACTAATAGTTCAGGTGTTCTCTGACACTTCTGATTCTGTCAGTTCTAGACATCATCTATATGAATTGATGAGGGCAACCAGCATGAGAGATGTGGAACTGTGATTTATAGGAGAAAAAGCAGAAGAAATTTGGGATGTACATCTTCCAGAAATTTTTTTTTGAAATCATCTGAAGTAGGGATGTAACTACTTGAGAAATAGAGTATCTAAAAGTGTGGGACCATAGGCCCAGGTCTTCTTCTGTAAAGCTCCTGTTCCACTTCCAGACTTATTGGCACACTGTGCTCTTCCTCACTGTAGGCCCTGGGAACCCAGAAAGCTGCTGCTGTGACCCACTCCAGTTCTGGACTCTTTCTTCAATAATAGCTTCAGAGTAGGGGAGTCCTTTCAATTCCCACCCTACTTGCCTTCGAGGACACAAATGTCTAGGGATCTTTGCTATAGGGCTTTCCTAGTAATTACTAGGGAAACATTGCCAGAATATAACAAAAAATTCATGCTACAAAGTTCAGAAATTTTATTATAAAACGTATAAACAGCCTGTACAGGCCTGATGATAGTGATAGTATGGTCATGCCAATAGTTGACCACATATACGGCTGTGCTCCCATAAGATTATAATACTGTATTTTTACTGTACCTTTTCTATGTTTAGATACACAGATAGGTGCCATTGTGTTACAATTGCTTACAGTATTCAGTAAATCACGTGTTGTATAGTTTTGTAGCCTAAAAACAATAGGCTATATCATATAACGTAGGTGTGTAATAGATTACACCATCTAGTTTTGTGTACGTACATCTGTAATGGTCACACAGTGATGAAATTACCTAATGATATATTTATCAGAATTCATCCCAGTCATTAAGTGACGCATGACTGTAATGAATCACATCTGCCATTCAGTAATCGTACCACTCTTCTTGTTCACTAGGCTTCAGCCACACTGGCCCTTCTCCTGTGCCTCCAATAAGCTGGGCTTTTCCCTGTCGCAAGGCTTTCTTATTTGTTGTTACCTCTACCTGAAATATTCTTTCCCCACTCTTCATAAGGCTGACTACTTCACATCCTCTAGGTCCATACTCTTAAACATCAGTGAGCATTCAAATTATCTGGGAATTTTGTTTAAAAGGCCGGTTCTGATCCAGTAGGTCTGGGACCTGAAGGGCCTGGGTTCTGCCCTTGTCACAAGCTCCTAGGTGATGTTAAAAATGCTGCAGATTCACGAGAAACATTGTGAATAACAAGGCTATAGATTTAGATTTAAATATATCTTCCACAGTGAGGCCTTCCCTAAATGACCTTCCACCAATATAATCACCAGCAAATTTCCCGTCCCTGTTCTGGCTGTTTCTTTCATGATACTTTTCACAACTTATAATTTTTATTTTATGTCATCTCATTATTTTATTCTGTCTCATAATGTATATACCTCACCTCAATTAAGATCATTTTTGTTTCCCCGCTCCAGAATTGTATAGTTTCTGAAAATTATCAACACTAGATCCTAACCTACTTTTGTTTTTGATTCCATTATAGTTGTTGTATAGTAATCAGAACAACTATATAGAAATCGAAATCAGTGTTCTTTAGTAAGAGGATGAGGATATCAAACATTAATTATGTTTGTAGTGAGTATGGCTTCATATTTAGAACTGTCATGCACCTACTTTCCTACTGAATGCCTTGATTCAGAGTTAAAATACAAAATAAGAGATAGAGAAATTATGCAAGTGAATATGGATGCTAGGTTATTCACATATTTCGTTTTATTTTCATTTTAGTTTTAATGGATAATTATCTTAAAAGTGTTAAAAAGTTTTATCAAAAATAAAAGTTTCATAAATGGCCAAATGATTTATGTTATTAATGAAACATTCTATCTGTAACTTGGGGCAATGAAAGCCTAGAAATGTGAAGACCAGACTCAGTGACCAAAAATATTCTTATTCTGCACACGGAATATTTCAATATTTCAGACTGACCTTAAAAACTCCTGGAAGAATTCATTTTTCATAATTAAAATGGATTCCATGACATTTGTGCCAAATGACTTGTAAAATTAGTTATTTTGTTGTTGCTGAACCTTACTATGTGCCTAGGAGTTTCAGCAGCTCTAAGAGTTGAATATCAAATAATAATGAGTGCCGTTTTTTGTACTCACAGTGTTCCAGACCTCATGTTTGGTGCTTTCTGTACAGGTATTATCTTATTTACTTACAGGCCTCATTAGCATTATTTGATATGTATTATGTCCGTATCAACAGATACAGAAACAGAGGCAGAGAGAAGTCACCAGACTTCAATGCCAAGCTGTTAACTGAACTATATGTGATGCCTCTTTATATATGTGATAGTTGAGTCACCCATTTTGTAAATAACTTCATATTTGGTCATTCAGTGGGTCCCATAAGTCTAGCTGCAAAGGAGATACCACACACTGAGCCTTATCTTCTTAGCTTTGTAGTCTTGGGTAAAAGCAATGAAAACTTAGAAATCTGAATGGTTGTTTTTAAAAGCTATTCCTTCATAGAGTATGGTCAAACAGAAAGACTGCTGCACTAGGAATCAAAAAATCTAAGTGTCTATGCAAAGCTAGATAAATCCCTTCTTCTCTATGGGCGTCAGAATCCTGAAGGGTAATACATGTGGTTTTGAGATGTGAAGTGACTTGCCAAAGGTCATTAATAGCTATGACATAAAAGCAAGCTTCACGGACAAATAATTTTGGAGGACTCTGTATACAAGTTAAAGAAACACTGCTAACTTATCATTTCTTTTTCCAGATGTAATATCAGTCTCATGTTTATCTTTTGTATCATCATTTAACTTGTTGCTGGTTTTGCCATGTCTTCTCAACTAGAATATAGGCTCCTTGAGGGCTGGATCATGTCTTGAACATTTCTCATTTCCTTCATTGTGCCAAGACAGTATGGCCGAGAGGATTGTTTGCAAGCCTTGGAACTAGACTTCGGTTTTGATCCTGGCTCCTCCACCCGTTCACTAACTGACCATGGGCAAGTCATTTCATGTCTCAGAGCCACATTTTTCTCATCTGTAAAATGGAAATAATAATAATTGTCAGAAATTGTTGTGGCACTTAGAACTAGATAGCCTTCAATACGTTATTACAGTCATTGTTTTATTAATAGTAAAATCCAAAAAGACATTTATTTACTGATCATTGCTTATGTTCATCTATGTGAGGTTTGGTGATATAACATGAATGAAATATCTGGTTCTAAAAAAGAAAAATATAAGTATTTGCAAATGTAGTAATAGTACAATGTCTTAGTCTGCTCGGGCTAACATAACAAAATATCATGGATGGGGTGGCGTAAACAATAGATGTTTACTTCTCACAGTTGTGGAAGCTGGGCAGTCCAAGTCCAAGGCACCAGCAAGGTAGGTTTTATTCTGAGCCCTCTTCTCTTGGCTTGTAGGTGACCACCATGTTGCTGTGAGTTTACATGACCTCCTCTTTGCGTGGGCTGGTTGTCGGAGGGAAGAACAAGCCCTGGTTTCTCTTCTTGTAAAGGCATTAATCCCATTATGAGGACCCCACCCTTATGACTTTATCCAACTCTAAATTACCTCCCTAAGGCCCCATCTCCAAATACCATCACATTGGGGATTAACACTTCAACATATGAATTTTGGAAGGAAACATTCAGTCCAGAACATATATCTTTTAAACTTACAACATCTACTCTTAGGAGATGAGGTGTTTGAAATTGTTTCCATGCTTTGTGACAGAGTCCTGAAGAATAAACTGTTTTGAATCATAGCAGTTGGTTTTCAAGTCAAAGAACTTAGAGCAATTTAAAAAAGAAAAGAAAAAAAATAATGCATTTGCCAGAGTAATAAATGCATCTTCACATCTGCACACACAAAGTTATTGAGAAAAGTACAAAGAAATGATCAAATGGAATTTCACTGATGATTGTATAAGATTTCAGTTAAAGCACAAAACCACTAATGATATCCATTTAAGAGTCATCCTCCTTCACTGCCTGCTTCCTCCTCCACTTCCTTCCCCAGCATTTCAGAATTGTGACTGTTTATGTCCTGTGGGCAAATATTAATTGCAGTACTTACTCTTGCATGCATGAAATGTTTCCATATTTTTCATTAGTTAAGAAATCTTTCAGTCTCCCAACTTGGAACATATACTATCTTAAAAAAAAAATAGTCTTTGCTAATGAATGAAGCTATTCTCTACTCATCAGTTGCAGATCTGTTCACTAAAAAATACTTTAAACAATATTTCACATTTGGGTAATATTTTTCTCCAGTAATCTAATGTAATTTTTTTGCAAATTTTATTTTCAAGCAGTCTAATCAACTATCTAAATAGTGAAAAGGAAAGCAAAGGTTTCTAGTTGTTTTAGACAGATGGGAAAATTGGGTTCAAATGAAAAGTTTATTATCTGTATGATAATGATTGCTGCTTAAAATCACTCAACATTTCAGAGGTAAAATCTAGTTGGTTGTATTTCTAATGAATGCGTTTTCGTCATACTTTCACTGAATTCAGCATAGGCTGTGAGATTTGGTACTAAAATGGGGTGTGTTTTATTTGGAAAACAGTATAGAAAAGAATTAGTCTGACTAAAGTTTGCAAATTTCCTACCATTATTTAGAAGCAGCCCAAGCAACTTATCTAATGTTAAAAAGAAAATTAAGAGTGGAACCTAAAACTTGATTCCTAGCCTAAATTAAATGAAATCGATTGTAGAATCTCTGAAAATGAGTATAATAGCAAAAGTTACTTAACATTTACTATGTGCCCATTCTAAGTGTTTTACATGTATTAATTCCTTTATGTGTATTTAGGCCTTATGACATGTGGTTAAGTACTGCTGTCACCCACTTTTGCCCAGTGATGAAACTGAGGTACACAGTAATTAAGTAACTAGTAATTATTAGGGTCTAGACTCCAATCCCAGCTGCCTGGCTGCAGTTGGGTGTCTACTTTGGGTTATACTGGCATTTTTAGACAGTGAATATTTAAGCAGCTCACCTTTGCCAAACAAATCTCTCTCTCTCTCTCTCCCCCCCCGCTCTCTCTCCCTTTCTCTCTCTCTCTCTCCCTCTTCCTCCTTCCCTTCCTCCCTGCCTCTACCACCCTGCCTCTCTCTCTCTCCTATATTTCTCTCTACTTCTCTACTAAATCTTTGTTAATACAATAAGTTCTTCAGAGTCATCTGAAATTTACCTCCCCCATGTATTACTAAACAATTTTACATTTTGTGGAATAGAAGGCAGTTTTATTTTATGAAACAACTGATCTTAACAAGGGAATATCGCAGGACAACTTTGACATGTTTCAGAAATAGATTGTTCAAGATTTGTTTTTTCTTTCAGGGTACTCTACCTCGTAACAGTCCACTTTAATGGGATGTGATATCTATTCCATTTAGCATTCAGGGGTTTAGCATATATTTAATCTTCATTGAAATGCTATATGTTAGATGTTATCAACCAATTTTATAGGTGAGAAAACAAGGGTTAATAGTAGATAAAGATCACTCAGCTGTTAATTATCTACACTAGAATTGGAGCCCACGCCTGTCTGAATATTTTCCACTGAATTATATTACTTCTGTTAAGGATTAAAAGTGAATTAAGAAGGTGAAGCCCAAAGCCAATTATTTTTATATTTATTATCATCTACATTGATCATAGATTAATTATATCTAATGGTCACCAGTGATGTTAAAGTGAAATTATAAATTGTCTGTGTAGTATATTCATAATCTTTCTTCCCTATTAGCTAGGTAATTGAGAGTTAATGATACAGTATTATTTTCCTATCCAAGAGCAACTCATGAACATGAAACTAGAGAAAACTGTACAGAATATTTTTAGAAACTGAAGTCAATACTGCTGATTTCAAACATTATTACTCCCAGTAGCACAGTTCATTCTGAAGCATACATGACCTAAACACAGCTATTGTAATATTTATATGTAGTTTAGCATTTATTGATATGTCTATTTTATGTGTTTAAATGATACTCTTGATAGATTTGGAAAGCTTTTATTTAAATCCTTGCAACTTACTGTGTGGCCCCTGCACTGGCAGCATCTCAGCATCTAGGAGCTGGTGATGAATGCAGGACCTGGGCCTCTCCCCAAACCACTGAATCATAATCTCCATTTTATTAAGCTCTCCTTGTGACTGGCATGCACACTGAAGTTTGGGAAACACTGCTTTAGAGTACTTCACACATTCTTTGCAATTTATTTTTACTTTCCACAATTATAAAAATAATGCATGTGAAAAAATAAAGGTAACCTTTGGTCTATTTTTTTTACTTCATTACAAATGTCAGTGGCAATCTGATTAAATGTGATAACTGTTTTAATACAGGATTTTGTATTAAAACATCTTAAATGATTTTTAACAAAATAGCCACCAATAAGGTCAGCTGGAATTGTAGGTTATGAGTTTGAATCTTTGGAATTTTAGAGATCATTGAGGAATATGTGTTTTGCGTCTGGAAGATCTTTGTTGCAACCCAAAGATGTAAAATACTTTCAGGCTCTAAATTATTAATTCCTTATTGCCCGTGGTGCAGTCAAAATGTCTTTTTAATTTTAAAGTGTCTTTTTAATTTTACAGGAAGTCCTTGCTCTGCAGAGTAGTGCAGGAGTGTATAGAAATCACCAAACAATTGTGGGCGCCTGTATTCCCAGCTACTTGGGAGGCTGAGGAAGGAGAATCGCTTGAACCCGGGAGGCAGAGGCTGCAGTGAGCCGAGATCGCAACACTGCACTCTAGCCTGGGTGACAGAGCAAGACTCAGTCTCAAAAGAAAAAAAAAAGAAAGAAATCACCAATATGTGTTTTTCCTACTGAATTATCAACACTCAACACAGACTAGTTTTGATCGCTGATGTGTATGGGATTTCCCACACCAAGCAATTCTCCAGTTCTCTGTGGATACCAGCTGGGTGCCCTACAGTTTAACTCAATTTCAACACATCTACCTGAAGCTAGAATCAGATCCCATAGGTTCAGGGGTCAGTCCCAGAAAACTATCCCCCCTCTTCAGATGCCAATCACAAGTCCAGGCCTCCTGTACTTCTGGCTGACCACCTATAAATTGGGGCTTCCTATGACTCCCTCTTGAGGCTTAATCGCTTGCTAGAATGGCTCACAAAAATCAGGAGAACACATTAACCAGTTGACTGTAAAGCATATCACAAAGGATACAAATGAGCAGCCACAGGAACAGGCACGAAAGCAAAGATGTGTGAGAAGGGATGAGGAGCTTCCATGTCCTTGCTGGGTGTGCCACCCGCCCAGCATTTCTGTGTGTTTGGCAACATGGAAGCTCTCCAAGCCTTGACCTTTTGGGTTTTTATGGAGTCTTCATTATATTGCCCTGATGGATCACATCATTGTCCGTTGCTGATCAACTCAACCTTCAGCCTCTCTCCCCTCCCCAGAGGTCAGGGGGTGAGACTGAAAGTTCCAGCCCTCTAATCACAAGGTGGTTCCCTTGGCAACCAGCCCCCATTCTGAGGCTAGCCCAGAGCCCTTAGCCATAAGTCATTTCATTAGCATATAGAAAGACGCTTATCACTTTGGCAATTCCAAGGGTTTTAGGAGTTCTGTGCCAAGAACTGGATGAAGGTCAAATACGTATTTCTTATTATAAATCACAGTATTTCACAGGGATCATAAAAATGACCATGCAATCTGAAACTGTGCAAAACAGTCTTAATAATCAATGGGAAACATTATGATTGTTCTTACAAAAGGTCTTTAAAACCTTTTGTCCAAGCATTAAATACTGTTAATGTACAAATGTATAGGAAAACGAAAAAAAATAGTAAAACTAATAGTTATTTTTGTATACTGTAATATTAAACATTAGAAACACTGAGAATTAAGGCTTATTTTAATTTTAAAAACATATCAAGGTTAGTTTGAACAATGCTTGCCTTCTTTTCATGATATGTTGTTGAACAGTGTCAACATCTTTTCTTTGCATTAGTGAATTGTTATGTTCCTTTTAAGTTTAGATCCACTTCCAAAATTTTATCTTTTGTGCTTTCAGTGTCATGGGATGTCTCTGAAAGTTCCTTTAATGTGAGGTTTATTGCCAGCAGCTTCCTCTGGGACATCTTCATTCTTTTCATCACACTTTCCTCATTTGGGTATATAAGTTTGCCTTCACTAAGTCCTCTGGAAGCTTATCTAGAGTCTTTCTAGTAGTAGCAGTGTCAGCATTCCCATGGGCAAACTATTGCTTCTATGATTTCATTTACGTTAGATTCAAATTTATTTGTACAATGTGCTTGTATTAGTCAGGGTTCTCTTAGGGGAATAGAACTAATAGGAGATATATATATATGACCTTATTAAGTATTAACTTACACGATCACAAGGTCCCACAATAGGCTGTCAGCAAGCTGAGGAGCAAGGAAGCCACTCCTAGTCCCGAAACTGAAGAGTCCAGTGTTCGAGGCAGGAAGCATCCAGCACGGGAGAAAGATGTAGGCTGGGGGGCTAGGCCCATCTCGCCTTTTCACATTTTTCGGACTGCTTTACATTCACTGGAAGCTGATTAGATTGTTCCCATCTGCCTTCTCCAGCCCACTGACTCAAATGTTAATCTCTTTTGGCAACAGCTACACAGACACACCCAGGATTAATACTTTGTACCCCTCAATCCAATCAAGTTCACATTCAGTATTATCCATCACAATGCTAAAAGTTTATTCTATGATGTATGCATGTTACTTATTGTTGCTTTCTGCCATGATGCTTGAAAGTTTTAAATTGTATGTTTTATGTCATATTTCATCTAGAACACAGGTAAAGAAACTTCATGATCACCAGTTGTGGCATGAATAGCCTATTCAAAAGTCTGTTTAAGATAATACACTTTAAAAGTTGAAATAACTCCTTGGGCTGTAGGCTGGATTAATGACATTTTTCTTGGGGATATAAAGCAAATTTTCACATTTTAATTTCAATCTCCAAGAGAATTAGGGTGACCAAGAGCGTTATCCAATAGTTGCAGTGCTTTAATGGTTAAATTATTTGGTCTATAGTATCTGTCTACTGCTGAGAGACAGGAAGGCAACACATGTTTTGCTGTCTGTGTGTGAGCCAAGTAACAGATGGGCAGTGACCAATCATTGCCAGACTTTGAAGGAAGTGATGTGACCGGTCACTGATCACAATGTACATCTGTTATTCACATTGTGATATGCGGACTGAAGAAACTGAGATGCAGTTACTCGGTTAAAATACCAAGGAAACTGAAATTTGAGCCAGTTTGTTGGGAGAGACTAGTGTTGTTGAATGAAACATGACAGCTGAAATGTTCACAGATTGGAATTGTGCAAGGTGACAACCACCTTACCAAGACCAAGATTAACTTCAATACATGTTTTTATTAAAAAAAAAAAGAAAAAAAGAGAGAAACCTTAATTATATTATTTTCTTTTTGTTTTGATTTGTTTTTTATTTTATTTTATTTTTATTTTTATTTATTATTATTATTATACTTTAAGTTTTAGGGTACATGTGCACAATGTGAGGGTTTGTTACATATGTATCTATGTGCCATGTTGGTGCGCTGCACCCATTAACTCGTCATTCAGCATTAGGTATATCTCCTAATGCTGTCCCTCCCCCCTCCCCCAACCCCACAACAGTCCCAGAGTGTGATGTTCCCCTTCCTCTGTCCATGTGTTCTCATTGTTCAATTCCCACCTATGAGTGAGAACATGCGGTGTTTGGTTTTTTGTCCTTGTGACAGTTTACTGAGAATGATGGTTTCCAGTTTCATCCATGTCCCTACAAAGGACATGAACTTATCATTTTTTATGGCTGCATAGTATTCCATGGTGTATATGTGCCACATTTTCTTAATCCAGTCATATTATTTTCATTAAATACCTTCTTTAACTTCTGCCTCTGAACATAAATCTAATTTTTATTTTTAAAAATTCCTAGTACTTATGACTCCTTGCTGAGTACACGACCCCAGACTATTGATAGAGACCTCTTTTATGCAATTCTAAAAAATTTATTGAGTGCATTATATATGTAAGACCCAGTGCTAGACTTTCTTTTTTTTTGAGAAACAAACTCTGTGACTAGATCCCTCACATATATGGATTCCTGCCCCCACAAACACACATACACAGAGTAACACAGTTGTGTACACTTGGCATCCCAGCAACATAACCATCCCTGCAAATGAGGGGCCTCAGAGGATGTTGAAACAAATTTAACCGGTTTACTGATAATAAGAGGAAAAATGTACTGAACATGTATTTTATGACAGGTACTGTGCTAAGTTCTTAACAACATTTCATTTTAGAGCAACTGCATGAGGCAGGCATTATTAGTATCCTCTTTGTAAATATAAAGAATCTCTGGCTTAGAGAGAATTTCTATGATTTGTCAATATAAAAGGAAAAATTTTTACGTAAGCAATACTTTCCTAAGAGCTGTTACTCAAAATTGAATGCTGTGTTTCACCACAACTCGTTCTAACTAGCTGAATCTGTTAAGGTGATGAAGTGTGAATGACCCTAGTCAGAGTTAGACTGATCCTAATTGCATTAGATTTTTTCGTGACCCATGGACAGTGGTACTTGATTTGCATAGCTGCACACAGACTTGTGCGCTCATCCCACCCTCTATAATGCAAATTTTCAACCCTTAGTGAGTATAATCATCATGACCCACTATCACCAGCCCCCCTTTTGTCACTGATTTTTCGCCTCAGAGTGCTACTCAGTGAATTTCTTCCCGGATGTATTCCCTTGCCTATCAGATAAGTAAAATCTGCTTTGTTTTTTGAGCTGTGGTGGTCTGTATTTAATTTATTGATACCCAAGATAATACAGTTAGTAAATTACAAAGCTGGGACACAAATCCATTCTGACTGACTTCAACCCATATGCTTAATTTCTGTGTTCAATTGTTAAATAAATAATGGAAGCAAATTGCATTCAAGCTAACTAGTTTTAACATAAAAAAGGATGCTGACCAGGCACAGTGGCTCATGTCTGTTATCCCAGCACTTTGGGAGGCTGAGGAGGGTGGATTATTTGAGGTCAGGAGTTGAGACCAGCCTGGCCAACATGGCAAAACCCCATCTCTACTAAAAATACAAAAATTAGCCAGGCGTGGTGGCAGGAGCCTATATCCCAGCTACTTGGGAAGCTGAGACAGGAGCATCGCTTGAACCCAGGAAGTGGAGGTTGCAGTGAGCTGAGTTTGTGCCACTGCACTCCAGCCTGGATGACAGAGCAAGACTACATCTCAACAAAAGAAAAAAAAAAAGGATGCTAATTCTACAACCTTACGCCACCTAACTCAAATTCATTTTTCCCTTTACATTGGTAGAATCTTCACCCCTGGGGGTTCCTTCCTATTATAATAATAGCAATATAATAGGAATAGTAAGAGCAGTTTAATAATAATTTCAACAATGCCAACACCAACTGCAGTGTATCTGGTGCTTACTCTGTGCCAGGCCCTTTTTTCCCAGCTATCTCAAACCGGGCATTGAAGTATCTTGTTGCCTTGTGATAACTTCAATGTACATCTATACAATTCCTTTCTGTAGATCTGGAGTAAAGCCAGCTAAGTATGGACTGGTAGGGATTGTGACAAACTGGAGACAAACTGAAGAATTACGCCCATTTGAAGGCAGCAGCTATTAACCCATTTCCATTACTTGTCATGGAAGAATACAGACCCCGTATTGACAGATCTTTCTCTGTTTCAAGAGGCATCAAAAATCTGGATCATTATGTAAAATTTTAAATACTTAAATAATTTAACACTTCCTAAAATACCACTATATAAATCAAACAAAACACATCTGCAGGCTGAAATGATCCCTGTCTGTAGCACCTGCTAAGAGGCAGGATAATACAGTGGTTCTATACTGTCTGCATTTAATTCCCAGAGTTGTTATTTTGTGTGGCCTTGAAGAAGTTAGCCCCTTTAAGCCTCAATTTTCTTATCTGTAAAATGGACTTTAAAATATTACATATCTTAAATAGTTTTTATGAGGAAGACAATTGGTGTTTTTTTCTTTAATCTCTAAAATGCTTAGTAAAATACCTAACATTTTATCAATGTTTTGTTTTTATTGTTTCTCCCAACTCAATCATCCCCTGGACGTGCCCTCTCCACCCTTCTCCTTACCCCATGACAGTTATATTCACTCATTCCAAGGATACACATTCTGAACATCTGGCTACAAAGAGCACCTAAGTTGTAAACAAATGAAAAATCATTTTGTCGTTTTCAATGGCTGTTAAATAACAGGTAAATTTAGAAAGGGAAAAAGTAAACTATATTTATTTTACCAAGTTAAACCATTTATTTGATAGTATTAAATCATTTGAACTGGTAAGTTAATTTATATACTATTATGTTGTCACCACATGAATAACTTTTGGTGAATTTTGGATATGTGGCTTTTTCAAAACGTTTTGCTATCTAAACTTTTAAAATGTCTAACTAATGTATTTAACTTTTCAGTTTATCTTTATTAGAAGAATTTGACTGTAGCTGTAATGAACTGGAGTCACTACCTTCTACTATTGGCTACCTTCATAGTCTTCGGACATTAGCCGTTGATGAGAATTTCCTTCCAGAATTACCCAGAGAAGTGAGAAATAAACTTGTTTTCTCTTTATTAACTTTTAATTAATATGTTTTGGAATAAAATCTTAACAGGTAGAATAGCAATGTAGATTCATGAGTTGAGCTGTGAATATATATAGGAATTATCTACATATATATTTGCTAATTATTCTATTTTAAATGACAAGTTCTTATATTTGACCCAGAAAATGCATTTGACTTAAATCTCGCATGCAAATAAAAGTAAGAAAATATAAGTTAATTAATGCTAGGAAATATCATTTAAAGTCACTTAATTTATATCTTTTGGTTTTCAGAATAGTTATAAATAATATTTTGGAGTAATTACATTTTTATTTCTGTAGCAAACTTTTTAAACGTACATATGCTTTTTAAGGTATCATGTTGCATTATAATATTATTTTAACTTCTGGATCCACCAGGAGATTCTGTTAATTTTTACATCTAAGTGGGATTTTAGTTACTAATATCAAAAAAGTATAAAGTATATTTTTTTAATTTACTTTGTGCTCAAGTTTGCTGTATGTGAAGTACATTTTCAAATGAGCATTTTCTACTAAACACTCTTATAATGATGCAACAATAAACAATGTATAATTATTTTAGAGGCAAAATATATTATTAAAAATGACAAAAAACACTCTAATGTGAAGCAAAACTAACTTTGCCTAGGAAATGTCAACAATATTGTATTTTTGAGTGTGTATGATCTTCTGTTATAAACAAAGATATATTAGTACTCACTTCGACAGACAAAATTATATGATATATGAAAACAATAATGTTAGCAAGTATTTTAAGCATGAAATTATAAAGAAAATTCTTCACTTTTAATATGTAAAAGAAAATTTGGTATAAATTCCCTTAATATCTAAAATAATATATATAATATACATATATTTTAAAGAGCTACATTTTAAAACAAAACAATGCACATATTAAAAGAAAGTTAAAAATAAGAAAATCTATTACTTAAATTGTTTTAAAAATTAGAAAAATTAATATAAAAAATAGTATTGTGCTCTGATTTTTTTGCCTATTTTCTTTTGTTACATACAGATTGGAAGTTGTAAGAATGTAACAGTCATGTCTCTACGCTCCAACAAATTAGAATTTCTTCCTGAAGAGATTGGACAGATGCAGAAACTAAGAGTCCTAAATTTGAGTGACAACAGGTATTTTTGCAACATTTCACAATCACATATTAGTTATTTGCTGAAAGCAAATTATAGGTTTTTTTTGCCTATAGTTTTGATAACATTTTCTGCCTTTCGATGTATACGGAATGCAAATACTGATACTTTCTTTAAAATAGCAGAAGGTAAATTATTTTTTAAACCAAGTATTTCTAAATTTTGTTATGTGATTATATCAAATATGTAATGTATTAAAATTATATAAATAATGTAATGTATTAAAATATGTCATGTATTAAAATTATATAAATATGAATCACAAATTTATATACAAAAGCCTTCCCATATGCAGAAAGCATAATAATATGAAGACATGGAAAATAACTATAATAAAAATACATAAAATATATTAATAAAAGTGTGCATATCTGTGTATGTATGTATGCACACATATGTGTTTTCATGTCTATATTTTGGTCTCCAACAAATTGACTGGGCAATGTGTATATTTTCAATTCCGTCAAAGTGCTTGTAAGAATACTGACAACGAAATGGCTATTTAGTCATGTTTAGAGCAGGATGAACGAAGAAAGGATAGGTCCTTTACTTCTAATAATGCCGTTATATTGATAGATGGGTAAAAAGAAAAAGTGCAAACCTCAATTTATCTTTGTTTCCACCTACTCTATAAAAGATAATTATCCTCAAATAGGAAAGGATAAAAACAAATATTGACTAGAGATAACTGCTAAGAAAATAAAATGATCACAGAATATAATGCATGAGCTCTATGTTTTCAATAAGTTTCAACTAGACAATTGATAATACAAGGAACTGAGAGAACTTGGAAGAAATGATCAAAGATTAGCTTTTATGGAATCATAAGAATAATTAGATTTTGGAAGTTTCAGGATAAGCATTGGAATTCTCATTTGTTTCTTAGTTTAAGGAAAAATGTGAACTTCAAAACTTCATTTACTAGTTAATAATATTCCCACAAGGGAATAAAACATTTTAATAAAAAGTTTGGAATGTTATTTATAGTATCAGGTGTCAAGGAAGCACCAAAGCTTTATGCATCAAGAGCAAGTCATGTCAAACCAACCTTGCTTTGTCTTCTGACTGTGTTACTAGCCTGGAAAATGAAGAAAATGCATTGAAAGTTTTTTCTGACTTTTGGCAAGACATTTTTTAAGATCTCTAATTATATTCTTATAAATAAGATTAGGAAATTCTTGGTATTATGAATGAAAATAATTCATTCATAATATGCAAAATATACTTAGCAAATATCAATATATATCATAATTAGAAGTTCTATTAATACTTTGAAGATACTTATTCAACAACTGTAGCAGACTTGAGTTCACCTACGATGAGCCAGACACACTGCTAGGTGCTAGGGCAAAATTTATGAATAATACATAGAGGAGCTCACAATATCAGAAGTTTAAAATAACTTCATCAGGACAGAAATATAAGCTTAAGTTATGTCCTAGTACAGTTGCTGCAACATACTATGGAGCCAAATTAATATTTTTAAATTAATGAATCAATCAGTAAATCAAGCAGAGGTAAAAATCAATATTCAGCTAAAGTTAGGCCAAAGTTAAATATTACCACCAGAGAAGGAACTGTTTGGAGAAAAGATTAAATAAGAAATGTCATCCGAAAGTAATGATTGTTATAATTTCATATTTAAAACGTACTAGATTGTTAAAGTTTGACATTATAGTTAGGAACAATGATTCCTCTGCCTTGTCAGCTGCAAGATCGCTCCTGTGGTCAATGTACTGCACATTTATGTTACCAAATAGGAGCTCACTTGCAATAGAGGTCACTGGAAAAGGAAAGAAAAACAAGGGTACCTTGCCCTTTTCTAGCATGTTCTTCATATTCTGCATTTATGACTGGATTGATGATGATATCATGGATGTTGCTTACATGATTCTGGATAGTTTTGCACTCATGTAATATCAATGCAGCAGAATTGACATTCTGCTTTTAATATACCCCATACGATGTGAAAAACTCTCCCAATAAGATCTTACTTCACAATTTCTGGCTTAAGTGAATTGAAATAACTTTTAGTTAGGAATAACTTTTAGGGATAATTTGGCTTAAAGTTATAAATGTCACTGTAACAATTATATAAAAAAGAATTGCGATATAATTTAGTATCAGTTATTTATATTCATGTTTATATTTTATCAATATTTATTAGCTCAGAAAGGTTATTATATTTTTTCTAAAGTTATCTATATAATGCAGTTTTAATATTTATATTGCCTTTCAATCTCTTTTCATATTTATTAGATTTTTAAGAAGTGTTTAACTGCTTTTGCTCATAAAATTAACTATAAAATTAATTTTTAATTACTATAAGATTGCCCACTTCCATTATCAAAATAAATTTATTTGTCTGTTGGCTGACAGAATTCTAATACATTAAAGACAAGGCAATTTTCATTCTATATTATATCTAAAATGTTTATCTGTATTCAAAAGTGAATATTCAGAAGTTAGTAATAAGTCTCGTTGGCATGCCTTGTTTGTACTACTCACTTTGCTAACTAGCTTTGATGGTAACCCATGTGATCACGATGTGTTGATCATGCACAATTTGAAGGATATCAGATAGTGTGAAGTACTTTGGCCCTCCAAAGGCTGAAGCCAAAGCTAAATATATAATTTTGATTGAATACCAAGGCTAATATCAAGTTATACATCTTAGAAGTGCTAATTTTTTAAAGATTACCCCTTTGAATATCTACTACACATTGCATGAAGGTCAAAAGAACATACTTGCTGAAGGTCAACATAATACTGGGAGCTGTACGTTCCTTTAGTAGTAAAACAAGCATGGTCCTTTGCCCTCATGGAGCCTACAGTTTTCAGGGGATAGCAAAGAGTAAGCAAATTGTCACAAAAATAAATGTATAATTCAAAACTGCAATGTGTTCCATGAAGGAAAATACAAGGTGCTTTGAAACCAGATTGAGGGAAGTAATTTAAATGAGGAGTGAAGAAAAGCCTCTTTGAGAAGATGGCATTTAAGCCAAGAATGAATGCATATGTGGGATTCAGTAAAGTGAAGTATGGGAGAGAGTATTCCAGAGAAAAGAGCAGGCGGATAGAGCCAGTTGTCCTGACAGGACTGAGTCAGGAAAAGAGTTGCAGATAAACTTCTGGAGGGATTTTTAGGGGCCAGACCTTTTAAGCTCAAACCATACATGTTAAAATTTTTTTATTTGTATTCAGATATAATGGGAAGTATTTGAAGGGTTGTAAATAGGATATTTTCATTTTTTAAAATATCGTTCAGACTGCTTAATGGCAAAGGGATTCAAGAAAAGAATGAAACCAACGAATTAGAGTATTTTAAATAAGTCTTAGAAATGAACTTTTATCCATCTTTACCCATGCTATTAGACTTTTTGTGTTTTTGCAGATTGAAGAATTTACCATTCTCATTTACCAAACTTAAAGAGCTTGCAGCTTTGTGGCTTTCTGACAATCAGGTAAAAGGTTTTATTGCCTGATTTGTTTATTAAGATGAACTATAATTGAAAGTTTGAATTACTAATTTATTCCCAATAGATACCTTTGACAGCAACTATAAAATGTAGATTGTTTTTATCCCCAGAAAGAGAGATTTTTGTAAAGATAGCAATTCAAACATTGCTGAAGTCAAAACAGTACTGTAAGCCCCACCCTCCTTGAATACTTCTATTTAACATCTACTTCATTCTCTGAGATCTAATATACAAAATGATCATTTTTATAGCTTTTTAACCTCTAGGTGGTACACGTATGTCCTTAGAGGATATACTTTAATTATATCTCTGAAGGTAAAGAATAAGAAATTGTTACCACAATCCCCACAACAGGGAATTATTATCCTCTATGTTCCTTTTTCTTCTTATCCTTTTAATTATTATCAACTTACTTCAAAAGCTTCATTCATGAAATTTGAAATATCAGGCTGGGCTCGGTGGCTCATGCTGTAATCCCAATACTTTGGGAGGCCGAGGCACACAGATCACTTGAGGTCAGGAGTTGAAGACCAGCCTGACTAATGTGGTGAAACCCTGTCTCTACTAAAAATACCAAATTAGCCCGACACGGTGGTGCACGCCTATAATCCCAGCTACTCAGGAGGCTGAGACAGGAGAATCCCTTGAACCCGGGGGGCACAGGTTGCAGTGAGCCCAGATCACCCCAGCCTGGGTGACAGAGCGAGACTCTGTCTCAGAAAAAAAAAAAAAAGGAATTTGCAATATCTTTTTGGCAATTATTAGTATTTTCTGTAAAATTGTTTTGGTATTTTTTTATCCTCTTGAAAACAGATTTTAATTGAATCAGTAATATTGCATTAGTAAATAATTTTATTAACTGGAAAATAACAAGAAACCATGGACGATATCTGATTTGCCTACAGAAGAACAAATGATAGACAATTTTTATATAGTTTATTAGTCCTCTTTTTTCTTGTGATCCTTAAATTTTGAAACACCTATCCTCAGATATGAATGGCTAAATGAAAACAATTCATCTTGAATTTAGCTCATCATTATTTTCCGAGCATAAAAGTAGCATTACTGGTACGTGAATTGTTCATACTTACAGTCATTGGACACTTGTGGAAAATTTAATGTAACCTTTACAAATTATAAAATGTAAATATAAGAATAGTTTGTGTTCCTACAGTAATTACAGCATTTGCTTCCATCTATTGAGTCAAAAATTAGTAATTCAAATTCAAATCTTATCAATAAACTATAGATTTTTCAAGGCATCAATATATCATCATAAATAATTTCTGGAATCAATGTGAACTACGCTAATGTAATAGTATATTCCACAATATTGCATTGTGGGAAAAAAATATGATTTATTATTCTTGTGGGAGAATGAACAGAGCAGTGACTGCATCATTTAACTTTTATTTAGAACAGTAATGTAATGTGGTTATGACTCAGTTTCATGAGACAAACTGATATCAAAAATCCCCTTTGTGTTTCACTGCTATTAATGTCATTAAATAAGCAGATTTTTAGTATATTAGATAATATCATTTCCAATATATTTCTGACATGGAATATCAGAGTTCTAGAATACCCCTTCAAAATGAGTATTTCTGAAATCAAATTAATAACAGGATGAAATACGCACAGAGGTCAATATATTATGATATATCAGGCACAAGTACAGTTGCTTATCTATAAAGTGGACCCTGTCTTTGGCTATAAAAATATCTCTTATAAATAAATGAATGCTCTTTTAACCTAATTAAATTCATAGATGATCTTGTATAGCATAAATTTGATAGCAAATTCCATTTGTCTTTCTAGGGCAACAATCCATGAAAATGAATAGGCGTATAGAACCATACCAAAAGCTTACTTAGTTGAAACAATTTAACACATTTTGATCTCTTCAGGATTAAATCTGACATTGCTCAGTTGAATAGGTTTTGATAAGTTTTGTAAAAGGATATACAAAAGAAGAGGAAAACTTTATTATGAAAATCTTAGAATATGAAAATATTCCTCAGTAATAGTATTATTTCATGTTGTAATTTCTTATTTTATTTCCTTTTTTTCACTTTTTTCCCCCCAATGTTTATTTATCTGAGTGAGACCAGACTATTGACTGTTATATATTTGCAATTGTGTTCATCTAATTTGTATGTTCTTTGCTTCTAGTCCAAAGCCCTTATCCCTTTACAAACAGAAGCCCATCCAGAAACAAAGCAAAGAGTATTGACTAACTACATGTTTCCCCAGCAGCCTCGTGGTGATGAAGGTAAACTGTCAGTAGAAATTTCTTCTCTACGTATAATGATTATGGATAGAAATGACTAATTTTATTCGGCTCTCTGGCCAGGAGTACTGGCACATGGACAAGCTTATAAAGATAGTTACATGACACACAAATATCATTTGGGGATATGCTTTAAGCATAAGTCCTATTTTCTACTCTATTTTAGATAAGCTTCCAAAATAAAACTCCTCATCGTTATATCTTACATAAAAATAATGTTGATATTTAGGAGCAACTATTGCTCTTTATGGATTTTGCAAGACATGTGATGAGTAAAGCAAATCCAGTAACCAGCTAATCAAAATGAGCTAAGAGCAGTCAGATCCTAAGGAAGTTTCAGTGAACTGGTTTAGTTGCTGTGTTCATTTATTGCATGAACACAATTTAAACATCTAGTCCAATGATCTCTGGACTCAAATTATTTCATGGTCTAAGTCAACCATAAATAGATACTTGCAAATAAGACCATTCTTTCAAGTTGAGTTTCCCTAACCAATATCCCTAAATCCTTTTTCAATAATTAAATCTTCTCTTCTATGATCACATTATTCATTTAAAAAGGTTAAAAGAGCTTTGTCCTTTGCTATTTGAAACTTAGCATAGGCTCCTTAGCCCAAGCCAACATAAGCTGATATGCACATTTTCCACAGTTATAGAGTAACAATAATTCTTGGAAGAGTAAACTTATTTTAATCCAGCCATGGATGAAATCTACCCAATCCATGTGAATGAGGCCAACTTGTAAAAGAAACCATTTGTTTGTGTATTTCTTATTTCCAGGGATAATTATAATAAATGACTTTAGTCTTTGACCTCCAAATGTAAGTGAATCATTTTGGAATATTTTAGGATATTTTTCTTTAAATTTTGTCTACAGAAGTAGGAAAAGATTGTTTTAATATGCATTTTTATAAGTCAATAAAATTAACCTTTTGAATTGATAAAAGAAAAGCCACCATGTTTACGTATTTTATGAGACATCTTAAGTAAGGATTATGTTATATTCATGCAGCTTTACTTATGTTTTCATTTTAATAGCTCTACATTATCAAAATATTTAACTTCAAAAGAATATAGGGAAAAAATGAAAAGTATCTCATATTCACTGGTCATTTCTGAGATATGATCTCACAGATTGAATCCCTAATTTGTCCCAAGGTATATTCAGTTAGGTAGGGTGTAGTGTTAAGGAATTAGCCTAGCTGAGTTTGCTTTTGTTTTTGTTTTTTTTCTTTGAGAAAAGAAAGGTTGGTAATTGAAAAGTTTCCTTGAACTTAAAGCAAGTCATCCTTTGGTTTTCCAGGCAGGAGTGTAATAAATGAGTTTTCAGAATCCCTTGTAACAAAGAAAGACATGTATGATAAAGGACCTCCTTTGGAAAAGAATTTAGCCTTAACTAAGTACTTTTATTGCATTTTCATGTGATCTTTGCCATAATGTTGCAAAGAAGATATTATCATTAGCCAACATTTTATGTAAATTAAAGATTTATAAGCCATTTCCCTGTTAATTTGACACGTTCAAACTAACTGAAAGAGACTAAATTTTCCACGCTCTCTACCATAAAAACAAGCTCCCCTCATTGACCCCACAATAAAAGGAAAAGGTTGCAATCTTAGATACCTTATTGCAAAGTCAGTGTTATGTGGTAACTTTTATAAAAGAAATTTGTAGAGAGTTTAGCAGTTACAAATAAGGATTCTATTTAGACAGGAACAGAATCCTGCATTAGCCACTGAGAAGTCTCTTAACACTTTGAGCAAGTCACTTAAAACTCATTATTAAAGTAAGGATGAGATGAGTAGTACCATTGTGCTGTTGTAAGGATTGAAAAAGATAACGCTTTAAAATGCTTGGTCTAACTCTCTATATTATTAGTATTGTCCTATGGGGACCCCATTTCCTACACTAGAAAATTTCCCAATCCCGAGTATTTCAGGAATACTGAATTTGAGTTAAGATTACAAAAGACCATGTAATAAATATCAAGGGAATTTTATTCTTTTGTTTCTCTTTCCTTCTTTCTCTTTCTTTTTTTCTTTATTTCTGTATTTGTTCGTAGTATCGATCACCATTTTTGCATACTGTATTAAATACTTTGTGTAAAATTGTTTTTTAAAAAAGCAGTAATACTTTGGAATCTAACTGTAGATTTCCAGTCAGACAGTGACAGTTTTAACCCTACACTGTGGGAAGAGCAGAGACAACAACGCATGACTGTTGCCTTTGAATTTGAAGACAAAAAAGAAGATGATGAAAATGCCGGGAAAGTTAAGGTGAACCTTTTAGCTTTTGTTTCGTCTTTCTTCTCCTTATCTTTTTGTTTGTCCATTGTTCTTATTCAGATAGATTTTGGGACAAAGTCAGATACCTCTTCAAGTCTCATGGCGGTACCTTTGATTACAGCATGCTGGTAGTTCTGGAAGCATTGGTGTGCTTCAGAATGAGACTAATGTCCCAAATCTGAGTGAGCAAATTTGAAATGCCACTTCATCCAACAGAATGACTGCCTGAGAGAGATTCAAGCTGAGAGAAAGTAGAAAAAAAAAATCTGTGTGATAGACTTCATCTAAGAACCTTATTTCATTGTTGACACGCTACGATGATTTTTTTTTAATCACTGAGCAAAGCGTCATGCAGACTGAATGAGGCCAAAATAAACATTTCTGGAAGGGCCAACAGAGTAATATGTTACATTGGCATTAAAATCTCTGAAAAGTTCTGTGTCCTTGGGCTATTCAAGAAGAGTTTATGAGTTTCCTTAAATATGAGGACAATTTTAAGGAAGATTAGTGCCTAATGGCAGGTGATGTTCCTTAGGGAACATAACTTCAATTTTTTTTCACCTCAAAGTATATTTAAAAGATCTTTTATAGGGACTACTAAGTCAAGTAACAAGATTGAATTTTAAAATGTGTATTTCTCCATTACTTAAATTTTTAATTATCATCAGAATTGATTTAGATTTTCTCAACATCACATTTTCATGTTGGCATGACATCATCTTGAATCTCTCATTTACTTTTTATAACATTGTATGTGTACTTTTTCTATCATGGCTACTAACAGCTCTCTTAGTGACTAATTACCTTTATAATTGCATATACGTTCTATTAATAAGGCTAGATTGTGTGTTATGTTTGTCTCTGTCCTCTCCTTTCCACATTTTCTAAACTTTATTCCTTAAATCAGCACATGAGCCCTTACTGGCAAGGCCTACCAATATCATTACGGAGAACCCAAAATGGATTCCCAAATCCAGAATAACAATTTTGTTAAAGATTTGGGTTTAAAAAAAAAATGTCTCTCGATAGTTGATTAGTGCTGTCTAACAACCAAAGAGACATCTTTTTGAACTTGTGAATTCCTAGAAAAAATAATGCTAAACTGAAAACAAACCTTCAGAACATTTCAGTTCTTTTACGGATTTCGTATGTTAAATCCATAACCAATGGATGATGCATTCTATACCGGACTTCTGATTCATCTTGATATTTCATTGAATTACCAAAACTTACATGCTTCTTCCTGAAATTCTATATTCAAAGAATGCAAGAAGAAAGTGCATTTAATATACTCTGGTATATGTGTCAATGAAAACATAAAATATAGTAAATGCTTACAGTTATTTAGAAGCCCTGTTTGTGTGTTATGTGTTCAAGTTTGTTTATAATCAGAGTAGGTTCATTATACTTTAGAGTGTTTTTTCTCTGTGTTTATTTACATTTGGTTTATTTATGTATTAATGAAACAATGTGTGTTTCAAAATCTCAAACTACTCAGTCTTGACTAATTTGAATATTTCCAATGCCATTGGCTATTGGACAAATTAGAGCACAAACAAACTTCTAAATAAATCATCCTGGAAGTATGATGAATAGAATATATTGTAATCTTACACTAAATTAATCACACCTTTCTGGTTCATTACATGTACATTAAATTCAGCACCATTTTACCTTTAATTTACATGAAATTTAAAAAGGAACCATTGACCTATGCTTTCAACTTTCAAATGGACTAGAGTATAATGCCCTACTTACAGTCTGTATAGTGTAGTATGAATGCTGCATTGTGTGAAGAAATTGTGACCCTTAAGCATCATATAAGATTAGTACCATTTTATACGTGGATTTAAAACTAACTTTATGATCATTATTTTAAATGCATAACTCAGAGTGAAAGAAAAAGAGAGTAGAAAAATGATACAGTGAAAGTATTGCTACAGTGCTCCTCTTTCTCCCAGAAAATGGAGGTTCCTTCTCCCACAGGATCTGTCCTGCCAAGCCCCCTGGGAAAGGGGCCAGCGTGGGATTACTCTCCAACCTGCCAGACTGTCTGGCGATTGCTGCACACCATGGGCCAGGTGTGATCAGCAGATCCAAGATATGCCCGTCCCCCAGAATGACCCACAGCTGGCATGGGGTTGTATAAGTGGCCTCCAGCAGGAAAGGAGCATGTGTACTCCATTGCCAGTTGCAGCACAATCCACCACTCTTCCCTCTCTAAGTGGCAGACAGGTAGGCCTAGGTGTCTGGGGTAGGAGAATCTCCCATGTAGAGGCAACCTTGGAACAGTGGTTTATGGGGTATGTTCTGCATGATTTGGGGTAAGAAATGTCGATCACATAGAAACCTTCAAATTGCCAGTGTTTTATCTCAATTTAACATTTTGTTTATTGACATTGGCAATGGGGTGGGGAGGACTAAGTCAGAGGGGAGGGAATATCAATGTGAGGTGCCTATTGGTGGGATATCTGGCATGGTTTTTGAGTTGGGTGCTTTATTTTTTTTTCTTTAATTTCAAGTGTGGGAATACCAATAGTTGGGCAGAATGTTGATGACACTATTGATACATTCTAAATTGTCCCCTCCACGTATATGCACATTTTTTATAATGTGAATTCTGGGGGAGATTAAATAGCTAAAACTTAATTCTTAAAATAGCATCAGATTTAAATTGAGATTTGCTGAGAGTGGCCTTTAAGCACAAAGATAGACATCTGTTGAAAAGCATCAATTTCCTTTAATTTGAAGACACAGATCGTATGAATTCCTGTAAGAGAAGATTGAATTGGGAGTTGTGGCAAATAGGGCTTCCTTATCTCTGTGGTTGGGTGTTTTAAGAGGTTAATGGGGGGAATAACATGTCTTACTGGAATGTGAAAGAACACTGCATGTCTTGTAAACTTTACTATCCACATGTAATGGACTAGATACTTATCCATTGTCTTATATTTTTGCTACAATATAAGGCAAGCTGAGAATGCATTTTCCTAACTAAAACTGCTATAAGTTTCTTTTCTTTGTATAACATTCCAACTAATTCTCAAAGTAATATAATATTTAACAATCAATGATCAAAGTATTAACTAATATTTCTCTTACTGGAATTTACAATCAAATCCAATTAGAGTTTGATCATGAAGTGAACTATAATATATTATATTACATAATATATTATAATATATTAAAAAAAGTTCCGTGTGAATTCAAGATATCATTTCTAAATGCCCTAGCTATTAACCTTAAGTGATTCTTTATTGCTAAATTTTTGGGGGTCTCCAACATCTTGCAGCTGCTATTTGCATTTACTGCACTTTATTTAGATCTAAGATACAAAGAATGTTGTGAAACATTTGTTTTTCAAAATTAAAGTAATATTTTAGTAAAAATCTTGCATTTTAATAAAATGTATACGTGAACTGAGCAAATACTTTATAGTGAGTGATCAACACAACACAGTTTTGCAAGATTATAATTGATTTTCCTACCTATGTGTATAATAAATGAATTTATATATTTTATCTCATAGTGGAATAAGAGAACATTTATAGTCTATATATTTAGACATATAGAGAAATTGCTCTTATATTTGGGTATTACTTAAGTATTAGTATAACTGGGTTTATGATCATGTTTATTCACTTCTGATGCACTGCATATATCCATTGAAAAATAAAGCAAAGCAATCTATAAATGAGCATAAAATATGCTTGAATAGAGCTTCCAAACATAATACAATGATAAAATATAGTTTCATCTTTAAAAATTATAAAATATTGTGTTACTTAGCTTTATTTAAAAAATAGAAATTATTTTGCCATTTAACTCAGAGAAATTCACATTTTAAACTTACAGTGTTTCTTCCACAATATTGTACAAATATATGCTGCACCCATACTCTGAGCTAAGTAACACTTGTGTAGCATAAGCATCAGAGTCAAAAGACTTAAGTTTGAATATTGCATCTACTAGCTATGTAATCTTAGGCAAGTTACTTACATGGTCTGAGCCACACTTTTCTTTCTGTAAAGTGGCAACAGCTGCTGCAATGGGTTGTGAAACTTGAGTGAGATTTTATTATAATGATTAATTATATAATATTTAATTATTAATCATTTATTATTTAGTGTATAAATATTAATTTATATTTAAACCTATAGAATTAATAATAATGTTTATGTAAATAATTAATAATAAATTAAATATCCCTATAAAACATTTATCATGGTGACTGGAACATGGGAGATACTGAATTAAATAACTGTTTCTATGTATAATTGAAAAAAGATCCCAGACAGTTACAGATACTATGTTTAGACATATACAGAGTAGAGTCAAGATCACCAAAGGAATCCAGATTTTTAAAATACATTAAGTAAAATGTGACATTAGAAATAGTATCTCATCTCTGCATAGAACTTACAGATTTTCCAAGAACTTTCAGATTTTTCACATTTTAGCTCCAGAGTAACTCAGATTTGTAGGAACTATATTATCATTTCCATTTTACATGAGTAGAAACAACAGAAAGATTAGTGGATGATAGCTAGTTGGGAATAAATCTGTGTCTTAAATTTAAATGTTCTGACTCCAAGGCCAGTAAATTCTGCTAGTAGGCTAGTAAGTGAGAAGCAAGGAGCTTATTTTTTAGGTGAAACAAATCCAAGCTTTATAAGACCTGGAACTTCCTCAATTTAAGTGGAGGTCCTCTTTCAGGAAAAGAATATAAAATGACTATGTAAATAATAGGGCCCCTCACAAGACTTTGGACGAGGTGTGTAGCTTAAGCTTCATGAATGCATAGTAAATCTATTTCTAGATTTAAATGTTGTCACAGGAATAAAATATTCAAACATATTCTGGTGATATGACCAAAATATCACATGTACCTGCTTATAAAATAACCAGAAAATATTAGTACCATGCCAAATAGTGATCTAATTGTGTCAGATGGGACATAGCATCTAACAAAAAATACATTACATTATTCAATGAAGTATTTAATTCAATTAAGGAAGAACACTTCACATTTCTTTTGCCTTCCATTCAATTTATAAGTGTAGTTTTAGTGTTGGGGATTTTTTAAGTTGCATAGAATTTTAATTTAATGCCCTACTTTAGCTTATTTTTTATTCACATACAGCTGGTTATAAAAAATAAAATGTTCTTAATTGGCATGATAGTCATAGCATTCTACAACTTACATTTTTAATGTAATTTTTTTTTACTTCTAGCACTTTGATGTCAAGTACTTTTAAACAAGTTCAATGATATAATTTAAAAATTATACTTAATTTGTGATTAACATTTCTAATACCACTTTAAACAACAGATCTAAGAATGCATGCATCTCAATGGACTTTGTCTAGTAGTCATATCATTCCTTTTATGTTTAAGAATACATTACAAATTAAGTACCCTGGGATTTATTTATATTATAATCTAACAACTTACACTTTTTTTTCTGTCAATTCTAACTTTGTCTTGGGTTATATTTTTGTAGCTATATTTCTATATATTATCAATGTCATCCTTATTTATTTGAGAGTTTAAAGAGATTAAACTACATTTAAACAGCACTTACATTAACAAAATTATCTGGTTTTTCATTTGTTTTCCCAATATTTACTGGAATAATAATTTTATATCTTTAATATTAAAAGGAATGTTAGAAGTCATCTAGTGAAGTCCAATTCCAGTATTTGATGAGAAAAATGAGCCACAAGGAAGACAAAATATTGAGAAGAATAACACAGTTGGTGGATTTGCTAAAACTGCAGATGGGCAAAAGTGTTTGAATTCATATTCATAATTTTCAGATCTATATCACCATCATAGTTTCTTACATCCCATGAATTACATGGGTGTGTGGGGGTGGGTGTGGATGTGCCCCTCACTCTTTTTTTCTCTGCCTTTTCCACTCTTCCTCTTCCTTTCACTGCTTCTCTTTCACCTTCTCTCCTCCTACCCTCCCACCCCCACACACACTTTCCACAGATACATACCTACCACAATCACATAAATCATTTCATTTTATAAAGTTGATTCTACTCAGATGCAAAACAGGATTGTTGGAACAAGCCAGGCCAAGTAAATCCTTTTTCTCCCAGTCCCTTTTAATTAGCATGCACAACTTGTACTTATTCTATTTTAAATATATTATAACAAGTACCGTGATGATGAAATACTCTGCATGGAATGTCTCATATTTTCTCCCTCTAAATTTAATGCTAAGAATAGTCATTAACATGTGTTCCCAAAAGTTAGATTGATACCCTAACATGAATTCAAGAATGGAAATAAGTAGCTGGATAGATAAAAGCCAAAATTTACACATGTACCTAAAATATCGTACAAAGTGATCCCAATTTTTAATTTCTCTTCATTATAAGATATTACTCAAGAAGCATGTTACTTTCTTAGGGTAAAAAGTAAATATAAAAACCACCCTGAAGCATTTTTTTCCCTTAGGGATTAACGAGAATTAGCTATCCTACCTTTTGATATAACACACTAACTAACAGAAGGCTAATGCCTATTCGGGCAGCAGATATTGTCAACTCCCCAGTTTTTAATATGCAACTCTACTTGTAAAGCTTTTGGGGTCTCCTCCCATCACCTGCATTGATACTCAAAAGATACTCTTAATATCAACATTATTACTTATAAATATTAAAATAGTGAAGAGAACAGTGTCTAAAGTAAAAAAGCAGCTGCTATAACTTGATTAAATTTTTCAAATTACCAATCACTTAAGTGTTTTGACCTACTGCTATTTCTGCCATCTATAGGGTAGGTCTAAAGACAGAATATGATCCAAAATTAGTTTATAATCTAGAAGGGTGGGAAGGGGTGGGAAGTCCCACAAGGCTGAAGATGAGAACTCTGTGCATCCCACTCTATAACAGAGTTTCTCAGCCAGCTCAACACTCACTGTATTGCATTTGATTATACTGCTGAATATAAAATGGGATAGTTTTGTGAACATGCTTGCTGAAGTTATTTTTATGTTAAATTTCTTTTTGTAAACTTCTAGGTTGAAATAAACCTAAAACGATATCCAACTCCTTACCCAGAGGATTTAAAGAATATGGTAAAATCTGTTCAAAATTTGGTGGGTAAGCCAAGCCATGGAGTGCGTGTTGAGAATTCAAATCCAACTGCTAACACGGAGCAAACTGTGAAAGAAAAATATGAACACAAGTGGCCGGTAGCCCCAAAGGAGATTACAGTGGAGGTATTTGAAGGTTATTGGTAATTGCCAGTATGGTTTGGATTTTTTGGAATTTTAAATATCTTTTTTAACTGAATAGATCTTCCTTGATAAGTGCATTTTTTTCCTAAAATAGAAATGATCTCTCTACTTTTTCAAACTATGAGGGTTGCATTTGATCAATCATAGAAGAATGATACCCTCATGGCCTAAAATCATTAACATAGCTCCAAAAGTTCCAATACACACAGAATGAGTAAGTTCATCACCCAGCAAGGCCTGGCCAGTGAGTGCATTATATCATATTAGTGACATTATTTTGACTACCCCAAACTTTATTGTATTAATCATTAAGAAAGACTAATCCAAGATTTTCTATTATGCAAATCTCATAAAATTCCTAATTAGATCTAGAGCACAACTTTTAAAATGTTTTTATCTTTGAGTTACAACTTTTCTAGGAAACACTGATTAACAATAAAAAGAGGATATAACTTTGAAATTTAGATTTATGGAATCTAGTCATGTGAAGCTTAATTCCTATATTTTAGAATGAGTTAGAAATCCATCCTTATTGATTTTGTGGTCTGAAAAGAATTCAACTACACTTATGCCACCTCTACTATTTCATCAACTCTTCAGCTAATTTGGTTATCATATTTTTATCTTCATTAGAAACATAATTGATCTGAGTACGTCTGTAAGTTCACATAACTACTTCTCCAAAATCTAGAGTGGCAAAACTCTTTTACAAATCTGCATTTCAGAGCATCATTTTGTTGCATTTATTAAACACCAACTGCATGTGTAACACTGTGCCAAACACTGTGAGAGAAAAGAAATATAAAATGTGTCTATAATCCCCCAATAATTTAAAGCCGACCCAGATACACTTAAGACACATGAAACAATTAAAGAGCATATTATTTAAAATATGATCACATGGTTAGTTGAGTGATGGAGAATATAATGCTCCAAGTTTAGTTTAGACTGTATATTAAAGGTAAGGTGATTCGGTTAAAGGGGAAAAGGGAGGAGGGCATTCCAAGCAAGGGGAAGATCTTGAGGAAAAATAAGCGTAGTGTGCACATCTGCCAGCAGAGGTACCAACCTACCCTAGATTTCTAAGGGAAAAAAAATTAGCATTCATTTTCATTGTTTTTTGCTTATAAAATCAGTATCATTTTACTTTTTCCTTTCCAAAATATTATGCACATATTATAGTAAAGCAACAGACTGTTCTTTTATCTCAAAGATCTCACTGCAATATAAATGGGAAGGAAACTAACATTTAGTAGATACACACTAAATACATACATATACGTTTTAGATTTAAATATCCTGTAATCACAGTTTAACATCAAAATAACTGGTGGTCATGAAAATCTATAAACTGGATAATTTTACTATAAAATAAGAGTCTAAAATGTCTTCATGCAGGGATGGGATAGATGAGACTGTGGTCATGAATTTAATAATAAATCTTAAAACTGTCTCAAAATCAGGTCAAACATAACAAATCCAAAATTAAATTTAATGTTTCCTTTGCAAACTTGCTTTTGCTTTCATGTTCCTGATCCTGATCTCACTGGCACCATTATCTTCCATTTCACTCAAGCTAGAAATTTGAGAGATGTCCTGATTTCTTTTTCCTTCTTTCTCTCCACTTCCTGTCTCTTCCAAATAATTACCAAAGCCTGTGCATTCTCACCTAAGTGTATCATTTCTACCTCCTCAAGCTGTCAACTCTGTCCTGCATTACTATAAAAAAATACCCATTTTTTGGCTTCCCTTGTCCCCAGCCTCCTCATTGCCTTGTCAGTGATCTTTCTAACACAGAATTCTAATTATTTCCTTGCCCTCCTTAAAAACACTACAGTGACTTCTTATTGCTAAGGCTAAGATTAAAGCTCAACTTTCAGCTTTAAATTTGTCTGTGTGATTTGTACCACCCCTTTCTTAGCTTTCTTTTACTAGTCTTTTCCTCTTGAACAGAAATTTCACTGATAATTTCAATACTTTATCTAAAATTGAGATTCTAGATCTTCTCTAACTTTTAACCATCCTAGAGCAAAGAGGAACTGTTGCTTTCTGTATTATCCTCCTGTCTCAAATCAACTGCAGCCAAACTAAAGGGTCACACTCTATTTTTCAATGTCCAGATTTAATAAATGCAGATAACCAAGCATTTAGCTGATCAGTGCATACTAAACATTTATAATATGTTTTGCACTTGTATGCCATTTTTTGGATCATTGTTATTAGTTCACACCGCCAAGGATATGGAAGAGGGTATTATACACTTCACGATATATTTATTCATGTGATTAAATATACAAAACCCCCCAAAAAAGAATAAAGGTAGGCAGGACCAGAAGTGGAAAACAGAAAAAATAAATAAGGTAAACAGATTACAAATGCAACTAAGGGGAAAAAGGAAAGGTAAATATTTATTGCTCACTTTCAGTTTGCCAACTAGATGCCAATAGTTTTAACATAAATTATGCCAGACAAAGAACAGGGCTGGCAGAGCCATAAGAAGAAGGAGGACAGGGAGATTTTCCTTTATAATGCCTTGTGCAGTTTACATTTGCCTTTTCCCCAAATCTCTTTATATGGCTAGCACTTCCTCATCCTTCAAGTTTCAGCTTAAAGGTCACCTCAGCAGGAAGGCCTTCCCTGATCACCCTGATCAGTTGGACCCTCTGATATTCTCTATCATGTCACATTGTCACATTAAATATGATGAACAGTTATGATTACTTTGTTTATTGACTTCAGACTGTGAGTTTCATGAAGGCAGCGGTGCTTGCTTTCTTGTCCATCCTTGTATTGCCTGAGTCTAGCACAGTGCCTAGGATAGAGCAGGAGCAAAATAAATATTTGTTGAATAAATGAATGATTGATACAGTCTAGTATAATGACACTGGTAACATGTCTGTCTCTCCATTCAATTAGATATTCATTGAAATCAAGGACAATTTCTGAGTTTTTTTAATTAATAATTAATTGATACTTATCCATGCTTCATCACCTATGTGTTCAATACACTCTTGGTATATAAATGCCCACAGCGTCTCAGTGATGTTATGGTGATCCTAGACCAAAATAAATACCTAGGAGTTTCATTTAAGTTGTTATATCCGAACAGCTTAGTAAATATTTATGCCCTACTTTGTGGTCATTTGCAAAAATCAATGTACATAAGTTGAAAGAGAAAATAATATTTTTACCTTATTCTTAAGAAATCAAAGCCAAAATATTAATGGCATACATGCACCTGTTAAACACCACCTATCTTCTCACAGCTAGGAATCGTAATACACACCACAATTTTAATTTCTGTTTATCATTGATTTTCAAATGCCACTTGGTTTTTTATCACAGCAACCACCAAAAACCCAGCTTCACAAGGATTTTCTTTTTTTTTTTTTTCCTTTTTTTTTTTGAGACGGAGTCTCGCTCTGTTGCCAGGCTGGAGTGCAGTGGTGCGATCTCAGCTCACTGCAACTTCCGACTCCCTGGTTCAAGTGATTCTCCTGCCTCAGCCTCCTGAGTAGCTAGGATTACAGGCACGTGCCAGCACAGCCAGCTAATTTTTGTATTTTTAGTAGAAACGGGGTTTCACCATGTTGGCCAGGATGGTCTCGATCTCCTGACATCATAATCCACCCACCTTGGCCTCCCAAAGTGCTGGGATTACAGGTGTGAGCCACCGCACCCAGCCAAGGATTTTCATCAAAAAGAATGTGCAATCTAATGCTATAACTGAGAGCTACCTCAAGCTAGCCGTTTGCACAGTGTCTGTCTAATGTCGAGTATTGCTTTGTTTCCCTCAAACATTTAATATAACTCACAGTGTCCCTGTTCATTGCAACAACACCCATGGGTGCCTCAGAGTACAGTTTGAGAATCAAGGGGTAGGGCTTTTAAATCCAGCAGACATGAATTGAAATCTTGGCTCCACTTTGTGACCTTGACAAGTCAAGTCTCTAAAACCTTTCTGATCCTTGGTTTCTTTATCTTAAAAAAAACACACAAAACAGAAAATATGATAACACCTATTTATAGACAGCTCCAAGCACAGTTATTGACACAGAGGAAGGCTAGAGTAAATAATTCCCTCTTCTTTTTCAAGAGAATTATGTGCCAATTCCTTCCCCATCCTCCTTTAATCCTTCTGCAAGTAACTACCAAGATATCTGTTCACCATCCAAAAATGTTCTGCATTTTTCCCTTTGTTAGGAGACTCAGCCCAATTTTTTTCTATGGAGGAACATCTTTCTTCCAGTAACAGAGAATTGTCAATTACCCTCAAAATTTTCCTTAAATTAGTTTTATTCATGCTAGGCCTAGACTCTCAAAAGCTCAGAAATAAGCTTGCTTTCTTTCCTTTGACTTCTTCCTGAGGCTTCTTTTCTTTATGGCAGTACAAGCCAAGATGT
The DNA here is from genome assembly GCF_028878055.3 of Symphalangus syndactylus. Taxonomy (NCBI): domain Eukaryota; kingdom Metazoa; phylum Chordata; class Mammalia; order Primates; family Hylobatidae; genus Symphalangus; species Symphalangus syndactylus. The sequence continues at coordinate 24,334,404 of NC_072441.2, forward strand.
AGTTTGAACAGTGGAAGGGCAATTGTGCGAAAAAGGCCATTTTACCTTTTCTTTCCCTCCCACTTCTGTCTCCTCACCAGAAAGAAAATATGGTTCAATGTACTTACAGTGGAATCCCCACTAAATTCTGTTTTCTACCAAAAACTTCCTCTGTCATTGCCCTTAGAAGTAGTCCCCAAAACTTTGCCCACTTTTCCAAAAGGAACTCAATTCCTCTAGCCTCTATAAAAGAATTTATAGAAACAAAATTAGTGATTTATTTCCTTTGTTGGATAGTTAACTTTACTTTGGGAAACCCATGTGAGAAATGAGCTGTTCTCAGGATAGACAATGCAGCATACTCGGTATCACACAGATCTTTGAGTAGCACAGATCCCAGTTCAAATCTTGGCTTTACCACTTATTAGGTTTGTGACTTAGAATTATGATTTTACCTCACTGAGCCTCCATTTCCTTATCTGCAGAACAAAAAATGACGATAATAAATAAATACCACATAATGATAAAAAATAAGATTGTCTTTTAAATAATTAACAAGGATAATATAGATAGAGTGTTTAGCATAGTAGCACCACAGCAGATGTAATCAGTACCATGTAATTTATGGCCATTATCATCATTGTCACCATCATCATCATCACTTTGTTCATAAGGGTAAGAGAATCTACTCGGATCAGTGCAAATTCATCGTTCTTGTTTCAATAATGTCCTTCTAAGAAGAAATACAAGTTCATAATTAGCTGATAATCATCCTGTCTTCCTGGTCGCTAAGGCTGTTTTTGATTCACAATAGAAATTCTTGAACAGGATTAGAAACTTGAACCTGAGTCAAACCAGAGCTACCATGCAGAGTTCCGGTCATAATTTTGGTATACAAGTGTGAAAGTCTAATCAATACAAACAAGATGACCTGAGTACTGAATGTGTAGAACATAAGGGAAAAAAAGCAAAACCCATGATTATGTTAACATTCTGTACTTGTACAACTATTTGGTTTGCTTTTTGTGTTTCTATTCTATTTTTGTTTTTCTTTTGAATAAAACAAAATTCCCATTCTTGTAGTTAGGTATCATAGGAATATTTTTAAATTATTATTTCAACAAATAACTTACCTTTAGATTCATAGAATGTTAGTACTAGACAGGAATTGGCACTAATTCCTATTACTGATTACCTTTATTTTAATGATGATAATGCCCAGAGAAGTACACTGACTTGCCCAAGGTGACCTGATTAATAAAATATAAAAATAGAAATAGGATGAAAATATGACACCTTGTAACAAATTTTTGGCAAGTCAGCATATTGTATGCCTTTCATGGTACTGTTTCTCAAACTCATATCTTCTTATAAATTTCTCCAAAGGTATATAAAGGCTTTTATCCTCCATTCTGTCACCTTAAAACTGTCATACATTTCTTATGCTAAATCTTTGAACTTTCAAAATCAATCAAAATGAAGAATATGTACCGTCTGAAATAATTTTCAAAATCATTCAAAGAAAATATGGCCTCTATAAAAGAATGTATAAAAAACAAAGCGATTAATTTCTTTTGTTGAGTAATTATCTTTCCTCTGTGAAGCCTATGTGAAAAATGAGCTTTTCTTAGGATAGGCAATATGGCATACACAGTATCACATAGAACACCTTTGAGTAGCAAATATAGCCTCTTCAACTACTGAATTTTCCGTTCTACTCCTTTTCCTGTTCCTCTTTGCAATCTGATACCTCATCTTAAGTTCCTTGTGTGCTCACAGCTGAGCTCACCAGAAGGCAGCACAAGGTAAGGAAAGTTCACTGGAATGGAGCCCAAGAGAATCCTGCTGCAGTGCCGGATCTTCGTCTAATCATCTGTGTAACCTAGGCCTAAGCTGAGTCTCAGAACCCGCCTCTAGAAAACAAAAGTGTTGGACTAAATGATCTTTCCCTTTTCTTTTATTGAAATATTTTATTTAAAAAATTAACAAGTAACAGATATACCCAGGTTTTTCAGGCAAATATTTCCATACAAACCTAACCCAAAAGATAGAACTTAAACCAAGAGGTGCTTCTCTGCAATAACCAAAGACCTGAGCATGTCGCTATGGGGGTCCTTGGCAATATATAAAATTTATAGTAAGGGTTTCTGCCTGTTCATTATACCAACCGATTAGTTTTAAGACAGGACTTTTAAAATTTACAATATTTTTGTCCTCAAGTGTATTTTTTTCTTTGATTTAACAAAATATTTCTAAATATTTTACATTAGTGCTCCAAACTCACAAGATACTAATGAATTAAAAAGCTGAAAAATCCTTATTTGAATTAAAATTAATCTTAAGGGAAAAGAAGACATAATGATAGCTGCTGTACGTAAATATATATCACTACTTATGGGGATAGATAAGGCATTTTTATATCTAGAAGAAAGTGAGAATTTGGTATTTTACCCTCTCCTAATGCTCTCCACACTGCCTGGTTTACTGAGAATAGTAATTAGAATTGTGGAAATTTAAAATTCATGGGTTTTCTACATGTTTATTTGTTGTTATGAAGTTATAGTCATGTATCAGTGTTGCTCGTTACACTCAAAGAAGGGATGTAGAATGAAGATGTAGCATGCTAGATTAAGTGTGAGAAAACCAGGAACCTCTGGAAGAACACATGGTAGAACCTGAGAAATTGAGGAGATGATCACTGGGATACAGTAGAAAGTTAGGAGGAAAGCGGCGGGAGGAGCAGGGTTTATAGGACCCGACAGTGAATTAATGTGGCTAGGGATGCACAAAAAAAAAAAAAAAAAAATTAATTGGTCAGTGATATACTTTCCTCTTAAAACTCTTAGAGTTCACCACTTAGAAGAATTACATGTGTATATATCATATTTGTGTGAATCATACTGCTCATATATGGCTTATCATAATTCAGTCTGGTGTTCTAATGAGTTATATCTCATCTCTCCAACTAGATTATAAACTCCCAGAGGGCACCAGCCACATTTTGTCTTTCTTTAGAAACTCCACAGTTCATGGCACAGTGCCAGGCATATAAACAACATGCAAAAAAAATTGATGAATAAATGGACTCACATTAGAAAAAAAATTTTAATGCTTAACTCAGAGATACATATGGTTTCTTTCTCCCAGTGCCCCACAGTGAACTGAATTCTAGAATCACATTTTTGAATCTGAGCCAAATAAAGATACTGCCACTTTGGTTAACCATTGTTTAAATGTTTACTTTCCTTGTCCTGTATTATTATATCTCTCAGGATTCTTTTGTTCATCCAGCTAATGAAATGAGGATTGGGGAACTTCACCCTTCATTAGCTGAGACCCCTCTGTACCCACCCAAACTTGTTCTGCTAGGGAAGGACAAAAAAGGTAACATTGTGAACCCAGTGTGGAAAATATGCTACAAATGCATGTGCATGATGAATCGCCAGTTGTAGATGATACACCATATTCTATACAAATGTTTTACAAATATGCATTTCTAACCTTAATCGGTATGGTTTCCATTTTTCATACTTGCTTTTCCGTGTAATTGTCAGTGTCATAGCATTATAACATTTTCCCCTTTAAATTTCAGAATCAACTGATGAGTCTGAAGTTGACAAAACTCACTGTCTGAATAACAGTGTTTCCTCAGGCACTTACTCAGACTACTCGCCTTCCCAGGCTTCCTCAGGATCCTCTAATACGCGGGTTAAAGTGGGGTCCTTGCAGACAACAGCTAAAGATGCAGTACATAATTCTCTGTGGGGTAACAGGTGTGTTTGGAATTCCCTCCTTTTGTTCCCAAACGTTTATTTTCAGCAACTTTTTAAAAAATGGAATCTTCTTAATTTTGGAATTGTATTTGGCACACAAGTGGCATAGAAGACAGAGGGGGCAGGTAAGCAAATGTTGTTCACCTGGGACTGCCCAGAACAGATGAATCCCCTTACAGGGAGAAGCCATTGGTTAAGGAAGACATGGTAGGAGTTAACAGGATGAGCTGGTAGAAGAAAAAATTTAAAAAAATCAAAAAAAATGTGTTTGCCCACTGATACTTATTGATGAGACATGGATGTTTTACCATGCAAAATGGCATTAGGAATTAAAATAAAATGCCAGTAAAACACTTATGTGTCTGGTCCAGAGTAAGTGTTCAATAAATTTTCATTGCTATCTTCATCATAATTTTATCACCACCTGGAAAAGTCAGGATGTATTTTAAAGTACTTAATCTTTCCAAAATGCCTCGTCCTCTATATTACTCTAATTTTACAGATGAAAAAACAAAAACCACACACAGAGCACAGTAAAGTCAATCAATAAGGCAGTGTTTTCCGAGTTCTAATTCCATTTTGTAACTTGTTGCTATGTTTTACACTACAAATAGCAAATTAAAATTATTATATGATATAGGTAGTCAATAACTTTTACTCATATTTTACTGACAATATTGCCACTGTTGGCAATGTCTTCTTTAGTAACTCATGAGTAACTTTTCCAATTCATTGGTGCTCATAATAAAAATCTTAACTCTTTCAGTTTGTAAATTCATTATTTGCATTATTTCAGTATCTGCTAGAAATAACTTAGTCAATGGTACAAACATGTCAATGATCTAAAGTCATAATGTAATTTACATTCTACAGAACATACCTGAATATGCTCCCTATGCAATAGCATTTAGTGTCTTCAAAACCTGACCTTCCAATAAAAGTTATCTGAAGACAATGTAGATTCATTAGATACACCAAGCATTTGTAAGAAAGGTACTCTTAGCCAATAGTTTGAAATGTACCAAATCAGACTCTCCAGGAATGGGTATCGGGAATCATGCTTCTAATTATCAGTCAGGTTTCAAGACCATTACTTAAGAACTACATATTTCCTTCACTGATTCCTTCAACAAACGTGTATTTAATACCTACTATGTGCCAGGCATTAGTCTAGGCCTGCAGAGAAAAAGATCTCTACCATTGTGAGTTGACATTCTAGCAGAGCACACGATACAAGATAGAATACACGTAATAGATAAGTAAATTATGTAGTATATTAGAAGGTGATTATCACTAGGAAAAAATAGAAGTTAAAGCAAGGTAAAGGGATGGATTTTTAAAATATGAAATAATAATGCTATCTTAATCATAAGTCAGGTGAGGATTATTGATCCATTAAACAAAGGATGATGGCCTTCTTTGCTGCTTGTTCTCTTTCTGCCAAAGACCCAACTTCGTCCTTTTCAATTTCTCCTTCCCATTGTGTTCACAGGATTGCACCATCTTTCCCACAGCCTCTTGATGCAAAGCCATTACTCAGCCAGCGGGAGGCTGTTCCCCCAGGCAATATACCACAGCGTCCTGACCGGCTGCCCATGAGTGATACTTTCACTGACAACTGGACTGATGGCTCGCATTATGACAACACAGGGTTTGTTGCTGAGGAAACCACAGCTGAGAATGCCAACAGTAATCCTCTCTTAAGTTCGAAATCTAGAAGCACATCTTCGCATGGACGCAGGCCTTTGATCAGGCAAGACAGGATTGTTGGTGTTCCCCTGGAACTCGAGCAGTCTACACACAGACACACACCAGAAACAGAAGTGCCTCCTTCCAATCCTTGGCAGAATTGGACCAGAACCCCTAGTCCGTTTGAAGACAGGACCGCTTTTCCTTCCAAATTAGAGACAACCCCCACTACCAGCCCGTTGCCTGAAAGGAAAGAACATATAAAGGAATCTACTGAAATACCTAGTCCTTTTTCTCCAGGCGTACCGTGGGAGTACCATGATTCCAATCCCAACACGAGTCTTAGTAACGTCTTTTCTCAAATCCACTGCCGCCCGGAATCTTCTAAAGGTGTTATTTCAATTAGCAAAAGCACAGAGAGGCTTTCCCCCCTAATGAAAGATATCAAGTCTAATAAATTCAAAAAGTCACAGAGTATCGATGAGATTGACATTGGTACATATAAGGTGTATAACATACCATTAGAAAACTATGCTTCTGGGAGTGATCACTTAGGAAGCCATGAACGACCAGATAAGATGCTGGGGCCAGAGCATGGTATGTCCAGTATGTCTCGAAGCCAGTCAGTCCCGATGCTGGATGACGAGATGCTCACCTACGGAAGTAGTAAAGGGCCACAACAGCAAAAAGCTTCTATGACAAAAAAAGTCTACCAGTTTGACCAAAGCTTCAATCCTCAAGGATCAGTGGAAGTGAAAGCCGAAAAGAGGATACCACCCCCTTTTCAACACAATCCCGAGTACGTGCAACAGGCCAGCAAAAACATCGCCAAGGATTTGATCAGTCCCAGAGCTTACCGAGGATACCCACCCGTGGAGCAAATGTTTTCGTTTTCTCAGCCATCTGTGAGTGACGATGCTGTGGTGAATGCCCAGTTCGCAAGCCAAGGGGCCAGGGCAGGCTTCCTGAGAAGGGCCGACTCCCTGGTGAGCGCCACAGAAATGGCCATGTTCAGAAGGGTCAATGAGCCTCACGAGCTGCCCCCAACTGATAGGTACGGCAGACCCCCGTATAGGGGAGGGCTGGATCGCCAAAGCAGCGTTACAGTGACTGAGTCCCAGTTCCTGAAAAGGAATGGCAGGTATGAAGACGAACACCCTTCATATCAAGAAGTGAAAGCTCAGGCGGGCAGTTTTCCGGTTAAAAACCTTACCCAAAGGAGGCCATTGTCTGCAAGAAGCTACAGTACAGAGAGTTACGGTGCCTCCCAAACCAGGCCAGTTTCAGCTAGGCCTACTATGGCAGCTCTTTTGGAAAAAATACCATCTGACTATAACTTGGGTAACTATGGTGACAAGCCATCAGATAACAGTGATTTAAAGACGAGGCCTACTCCTGTGAAGGGAGAGGAGAGCTGTGGTAAAATGCCTGCAGACTGGAGACAACAGCTGCTTAGACATATAGAAGCTAGACGGTTAGACAGGGTATGTCTGGCGTTTCTCTGTAAGAATATCCCTCCTGCCTTTAGTGTTACTTTGTTGGCATTTCTAAGCACATGTAGTGAAGCATGAACTACATGAATGAATTAGATGATCAGTATTTTATTTATCTTTACATTGTGGGGAAAATGGATCATAATAGTTTTTCATGGATGTGGCTAAATGCTCTTTGAGAGTTCATAACCTGCAGGTGAATTATTCATCAAATCGAACCCAAATATTGTTAAGAAAGAATTCGACTCCATTAGAGGGGACGGTGCTTCAACTGCTTTCTAGCCATTAAGGCAAAATGCCTCTCCTAGGACACAAAACTTTTCTCTAGTGACCTAAAGAGTATGATTTTTATTGAACCTATAAAAAGTGGATATTTCCCCCGTTTCTGAATGGATTCACATATTAAAGTCAGGCCTAATTTGTTTACAAAATTTGCACATAGTTACTGCTATGGGACTACTAGTTATTATTTCTAATGAGCAATAATTTTCCCAGCAAGAAACAGAAAAATAAGCAGGGATTAAATGCCCTCCTACACATTATTTTATTTAATAAAAATCCTGCCATGTAGAATGTTGGTTTTTATATAGAAAGAAATGTTTAAATTCAAATTATACTACAGACAACAAAAATAGTTGATGTCTTTATGAAGACAACAAACGAAAAATTAGTATGTATATTGCAGCAAAAAAGAAAATTAATTCTAGTTCAGTTAAAAATTGAGTCACAATAGGCGAGGCATGGTGGTTCATGCCTGTAATCCCAGCACTTTGGGAGGCCGAGGCGGGCGGTCAGGAACTCGAGACCAGCCTGGCCGACATGGTAAAACCCTGTCTCTACTTAAAATGCAAAAAAAAGTTGGCCGGGCATGGTGGCGCACGCCTGTAATCCCAGCTACTGGGGAGGCTGAGACAGGAGAATTGCTTGAACCCAGGAGGTGGAGGTTGCAGTGAGCCGAGATCACACCACTGCCCTCCAACCTGGGTGACAAAGTGAGACTCGGTCTTAGAAAAAAAAAAAAAATGAGTCCACAATAAAGCGTGTAATACACAGGGATCAGGGACAGAAAAAAATCATGATGCCTAGAATTACATTTTGTTGCCTGTTCAAATCTCTGTAAGAGAAACCTGGTACTCATTTTCTAGAACTATCTTCAATTGACCATCGTCATTCAGTGTACTTTATGGCTTTTAGTTTAGAGGGCTTAATGTGCTCTGCATTGACATTAGAATCTTAAAGATCCTTTTTGTGAAGATGGGTCTTTTTGTTCTCATTTTCTAGGGCTGAATGCTCAGTGTAAATTGGGGATCTGGGTAGTAATATACTATCGCATTGTCTCACTCAATAGTTTTATTATTTTGTTTGGTGTCCTGCTAAAAGCACAGGTCACTGCATTTATTATGTATTTCTTTAATACTGAATTTTATGTTTACAGGTTTACTCTTTTCAAATAATTACATTGCTTGTAGGTCGTGTCTACATGACAAGAAAACAATTTTTTTAGGGAAAGAGTGAACTAATAAATGTGGGTGTGGGTGTTAGTTTCTCAATGTGGAAATTGGTTCTGCCTTGCAAAATATTTCATCAGAATGTCTGTTTCAAATAGGTTTGCTCAGTCCCATTGAAGGGAGCCTCATCAAAGCCTCATGACTGGCTGTCAGTGGGAGACACCTGGTCGGTTGTCACCATGCCTTACCTCAAGTATACCCTCCATGTAGACAGATAACTTGGAGGGCGAAAGAAAATATTTGGGGCCAAATAATACAGTACAGTTTGGGAACTCTGGCCTCGTGTAGACACGACCATACGTAACAGGGTAAGATGAACTAGTCAAGAAAGGTTATAAGAAGCTTTTTGGAGCATATGTACAATGACTAGTAATTTGAGGCAACAGAGGAATGAGTGAAAACAACTAATGAAAAGGAAAAGATAAAATTCTAAGCATTTGGTTCCATCACTTAGTTACTGGTGTCCCAGATCAATGATTCCTCTCCTTTGACCCCAGCCACTGAAAAGTAGGCGACTCCTCTAGATGAAGCAAGAATTTTAAGCAGGAATATAGGGTTAGGGGAGAGAGATTTGAATCAGCAAAAGTTTGGAGGCCCTGCCTATCCCAGATAACAAAAAGCAAACATGTATTTTTCATTGCTATGATGACACTTGGCTTCTTAGTTGATCTTCATATACCTCTGTTTGTGTACAGTTCCCTAGGTGTCTTTCACTTTTCAAAGCAATTTCAATGTACATTCAATAGCTTCTTCTCATTTAATTCCAAGAAATTAACTTACCTTAGAGTATTGCTTTGAGTCATCAGATCCTAGAAGCTCTTTCTTTTGTTTTCTCCAAGTCACATTTCTTTCTGTCTTTCAGCTGAGTTACTGAGCTATTCAGGCTATATCTCTCATAAAACTTCCCAGCTACTCAACCAGATGAATTCAGGGTACCGAAGCACAGACTTATTATGTAAAACCAGTTTCGACATAGCTGTGCTACTTAACATTCTGTCCAAAGGCAGACTGCACCAGATAAATAATGTGCTTCTTTCCCAGTGAAATTTAATTGAGTCATTTGAACCCTGAAAATCAAATAGTTACACAAGAAATTACAAGATCTCTGTCCATTCCACATAAAAGACAATTGCCTAGAGACTTGGACATTGGATAAGCTTAACAGTTCAACATAATGTTGGTGAAAAATCTAAGTGTTGACCTTGAAGAGGCGGCTCCAAGAACTACCCTAGATAAAAGATGCTTGTTTTTTCTTTTAGTTTAACCACAAGGCCCATGTTTTCACTGCAGAGCCACACTATGACAGGGAATTTAAAACATGAACCCATATGTCTGAGACTGCTTCTGTTCTGCGGAAGCTGAGAGAGCACTAGACTGGAGGAATTTTAAACCTTAAGGAATTTTCCAAGTGCTAGATTGAGATGCTCAGTGTCTTTTTCAATTTTGGCATGGCGGCAATGGAAAATCTCTATATGAAATAATAATGAATCCATAACAAATATGATTGGTAGACAAGCACACCATCAGGAGTATAATAATCCTTCAGCTTCACTCAATGAAACTTTGATGCTAAAAATCATTACTTTGATAATATTGCCCTGAGAATAGAATAGCTGCCTGGTATTAATGTTCAGTAATATTTGGCTTAGAAAAAGTGTGCTAAGTTAACTTCTGTGATTTTTTTTTTCCAAAATGAGAGAATTACTTAAAGGGGCCAAATGCTGTCAATGATTACATTTCCATTGTAGATTGAAGGAGGAGATTGTACTGGTGGAAACAATGTGATAACAGGGTATCTAAAATTTTACATTTAATTTTTAAATAAAGTTTTATAGGAAGAAAATTATCAGTCACTTAAACGCAAATACCACCAGAGTGTTCTATAGGTATTTGCATATATTAGATAATTAGCATTAATAAATCAATAAATTATGACTGCTTTAATATTACTATGAAATTTCTTTAGTTTAAAATATAATTTTTAAGAAACAAAAAATAGAATATTTGGATCCACATAAAATGTATTTGATTGGTTTAGCTGAATTAATAAGTAAGTTCAATCAAGCCTATGGTAAGCTCAAATGACATTTTGACCAGCTGTTTTTCTGAGTTTCTGTAATTATGCCTACAGACTGAGCAATGAAGGAGACTGATTTTGGCTTTAACATTGCAATGCATTAGCTTAAGACAGAATTAGAAACTAATATTTCTCTTTCACAAGTGATGATCTCACAATGTGAAAGAGAACAAAGATCTGCAGCTGGTAAAATTGAAGAGCTCACTGTTCGAATTTTTAAATGAATAGACTACCACAGACGAATAATACTTGTCCAAAGTCACTACTACCACGATGTATAAGAGACAGAATTTATGACGTTGAGTTAGCAGCAGATGTAAAACAGAATGTATCTTCTTTGCTTTTTGTCTTTTCTGTAGTTTTGGATGGTACTCATTATGTGCATAACTAACACTGTTTACTGTATGCTTCTGTCTGATCAAGTGCATGTTTTTTAAAAAAGTTACTGTTTGCCTGCCTAAAGTTAAATGTTATAAATTTAAACATGTTCATGTAATTTATCAGTTTGTTGAGCATGTGTTCACACCCTGTCACATGATTATTTCCTCTACTCAGAATGCTGCTTACAAACACAATACAGTTAACCTTGGCATGCTGCCCTATGGAGGTATTTCAGCAATGCATGCAGGCAGAAGCATGACTTTAAACTTGCAGACTAAGTCTAAATTTGATCATCAAGAACTACCTCTTCAGAAAGTAAGTATGGACTGCCCTACATGTGTCAGCATACCAAAGCCAATTAATGTCGTTTGTTCACTTAATGTGTTTAGGCTGTACATACAACCCTGCTTACTATAGGCTCCTATGAGTCCAAAAAGCACAAGGGCAAATAACGTAGAGCCTGAACTCTTAGCCACTAAATGAGTATTTGTAGCTGGACTGATTATCAGGTTCCTGCTTTTTGGATTGAGCTTTGCTTTTTGGATTGAGCAGGTACATGGCTTTTTGTGTTGCTTCAAGGTTCATTTTTCTTATTATTCATTTCCTTTTTTCCTCCTTTGTTTTTCTTTATTTTGTGTTTATATATGTTTTTTACTTTTTTGGAGATAGTCCTATCGTCCTGGTGATGCATTCTGAGAACAGAGCTCAAAATTATTATTGTATTTCAATTGATTATTTTGGAAAAGACATAGATTCCTAAATTAGAATTAAGTAGCTGGTACTTATAAGGGCTTCTTCAGCCCATTTTTTTGCAGGAACTATAACACAGAAGAAAAATATGAGAAACAAGTTTGTGGCTTAGGAAACTAGGTTAGTGGAAAAGTAGCAAGTTTGCTTGGTATTAGATGAAAATGTAGGAACACTGAAAGGGAATATACTGAAAGAGGAAACATTTCCATTGTTAAAGGGAAATTTCTGTTTGTTTAATTCAGCCAAAACTGAGAATGCACATTTTACATTTAGATCGATTAATGCCTTCTGTCTTAGTTACATTTTAGTGGAAACCAATGAGTCATTTTCACAGTATGTCATTATGCCTATATATTTATATAGTCATTAGCCTAGTAAGTTTTTATGAAAAAGCAGTGCAAAGTAGGGATAATAGAATGACAGTAACTTCTAAACACTTCTTCCCTCTTAATAAAATGAATGAACATTATGACTCACCCCATCAAAATGAGGGTCATAAGACCTCGAATTCCTGTTTTATTGTTAATCTAGTTTTTTAACAACATTCCCAAACTGTGGACAGTTTGGTTCATACTGTGAGTAGAATAACAAAATCAAGAAGACATTTATAGCCACAGCTTTTTTATCACTCACCATAACTTAAAAAAAAAAAAACACTAAATTGAAAACTTTTGAATGTTGTTTTTGGTGTGCCCGGTCTGTACTGCAGGACCAGTGGAGTGCTGGGAACTTTCTCTCCAAGGAGAAAGACAAGGCCTTGATTTGTGGTATCTGCCAATGTCAGCAATATAAATACTCTCCCTATGGCTAATTTCAAGGTACCAACTTAATGTCACTGAACTTAGAATTGGGAAGATTCACGTGCAGTTGACTCTCGTGAGCCAGTACAAATTGGCTCCAATACACCATCAGCATAACTATTTTTATTTGAGTTCCTACTTTAATGGAACCTGTTCTTCATGTCCTCTCAGATGCCCCAGACTCTCATCCTCTTCCCTAACAAAACCAGTTTTCAGAAAGACCTTGAAACTTAACTGCCTTAAGGAATAGATGAGATATCACAACTTTAAATAGGCACCTTTCTTATAGGGCTTGCTAATTAAATAGAAATAGAACCTTGTATTAGTCTGCTCTCACACTGCTAATAAAGACATACCCAAGACTGGGTAATTTATAAAGGAAACAGGTTTAATTGACTTACAGTTCCACATGGCTGGGGAGGCCTCACTATCATGGTGGAAGGCGAAGGAGGAGCAAAGTCCCATCTTACATGGCAGCAGGCAAGATTGCTTGTGCAGGGGAACTCCCATTTATAAAACCATCAGATCTTGTGAGACTTATTCACTACCACGAGAACAGTATGGAGGAAACGGCCCCCGTGATTGAATTGTCTCCACCTGGCCCCACCCTTGACACATATGGATTATTACAATTCAAAGTGATAGTTGGATGGGAATACAGCCAAACCATATCAAACCTTTAAACTAAAAAAATGGAATTTCAAAATTCAGTGAACAAATTAAAGAGATCTTGGCATGATGGAAGCTATTCCCTGTACCCCCCTGAAGTTATATGAAGATACCCCTATTTTGCTGAATTTTTGGCCATATTTACTTATCAATCTGTATGACAATATAGATATACACAGTATCTGAAAATGCCAATACACTTGAAACAGTGTTTCCTAACATCTAAATTACTCTCCAGATATAAATTAGGTATCACTGTATTAGCATATTAATTTCTGATGTCATTTGGGGTACCTTAGAGAATGGACTCACTATTACTGCGAGCTCTAAGGAGAAATAATACAGAGTTATATTTGGGGACTTTCAATAATCCTCAATTGAACAGAGATGACCAAAACGAATTCTCTTTGGAAGCTACATTAATTGCAAATCAAGAATCATTCAAGTATTGAAAGAATCCACCTCAAAATAAATTATCATCAATATTTTATTATCTGCACCAAAAAAAGAAGAAAAATAGAGAAGGCAAGGGAGGAAAAAGATACATAGGCAGGGCAAGTAATGCATTACTCCAAAAGATTTTATGATCCAAAACTTACCACTTTAAGTCCTATAAACTTTAAGCATTTAGGCATCTGGGACAGCTTTCCCACCCTGTCACCAAAGCAGGAACCTTATCAGGCACTGGATAGTTAATCAGCTGCAATAATAGCTCTGGGTTCTGCTTCCTCCCACGAATTCCAGTCTAAGCCTCTGTCCCTTCAGTTTTGTACCCTGATACGTCTCTCGTACAGAGCTTTCATTTGAAAATTTGTTAGGTTTTTCTGCCACACTCTGGAGTCAGACTCTCTTTAAAATGCAATCTCTCCAATTATTCCTCCTGGGCTCCACTGACCATTGCTAACAGGTCCCATGATTGAGGTTTAATTTCCCTGAACCCTTCTCCCCAGGAGAGGAGATAGGCAAAAATTACTTAACTTTGATTTAGAAATGCATAAAAATCTGTTATAACATGCTTATCTTTCTACTTAAGTTAGTAAAAATTACTGTCTCCGGTCCTTAAGACTTCTTTGCAGCCCCTAAATACTCATTAGCCATAAGAACTCCACTAAATTATAGGGTAAGACCAATTTATAAACAAACATTTTCAGTAAATAAAATTGACATCAATGTTTCTTCTTCTGTGGAAATTCTGGAGCTGTCTCTTTTATTCATAAAATTATTGAATGATAATACTGGCTATCTCTAGTTAGATGCTGTGGAAATGACTCTGGGGTGTCCTAGAAAGAATGAAGGAAATTTCCTAAGGAATCTAATGTTTTCACCTGTTAGAATTTAAGCACTGGAAGTGGAGTTGTAGTATCCATTTGTGCAGGTGCTGCTCTCCGAAGGAAACGTGTCCCCACCCTCTCTGTTTGCCAAGGCTTGCCTCTTGCAGCTAGGACAAAGAGGACACTTTTATATTTCTTGTCCTGCACCAAGGCTGTCTTTAAACAAATTTGTAATAAACTAATTAAAGGATATAATTATTTGTGAATGAAGCCTGAAGAACTCTGCACTTGATAAACTATTTACATAGTGAATATTTATATGAACAAAAAGGGAACGTTCTTCAAGATTTTCCAATGTATTCTAAATATTTTTCGTTTTTTCATATTTATTACATGTCAGATCAAGTATGGTACATTTTTCATGTATTACAAGCTAAATATAGGCTTTCTATACTATAAAGAGTAAATTACATCTTCTATAATTTTATAGAACTCTTTAAGATATTAAGAAAATGCCAACAAATATAACCAAATTAGTTTAATAAATTTAATTTCCTTAACATATTCATTTATTTAGATGTTTACGCTAATTTCCCAGAAAATTTAGTAATACTTAGGAACCAGAACATTTCGAACATATAAATCTTTTATTAAATTATAGAATTATTAGTATTTTCTATTGATTTTTTATTCATTCAGTCATTCATTTATTCATTTATCATTTATTTACTGCCTTTCCAAAAAGCATATAAGGCAACTTTCTATGATGTTATTAATGGTTCCATGTGCTTCTTTGGATGTGTTTTATTTGTAATTAAGCTTAGCTATCGTCTTGAAATTTTATGTTGTCATAGAGAAATACAAATTGTAAAATGCCAGTTCAAACTACCATTTTTAATATCAAAATTAATGGTAGAATGGATAGATATTTCCACTGGGAGAAAAATAAAGACAAGGATTTATTGAGAATCTACTATGTACCTGGTGCTATGAGGTACTTTAACTATATTTTGTCTTGCAACTCATAAAACCCTCAAAGGACATATTTATCTCCATTGTACAGACGAGGAAACTGAGGCTCATGTGTCACACGAAAGAACTCACCTGTATTGTCACTGTTTCACTGTCGTAACTCCTGCCCTTCGCATAGTAGTAGGTAGAATTTAAATCTGCTTCTGCCTGGGGCCCACGTACATACTCTTTCTACTCTGTGATGATGCTTTCTCAAATGTTTGTAAAACCTAACATTTTCATAGAACATGACTCATGGGTTAAAAAGCTCTTCCATATGCATTATTACCTCACGTCATCTTCAAAATAATCTAGAGAAGTAGATATTATAGGATGGAGAAAAGAATGCACAAGTAGAATATATTAACTAATCCAAAACATATCGTGACCCCAATCATGCCCTGTGTGCTACAGGCTAGTGCTTTCTTAGTTAGCTGAGCTTAATGAATGCTAGTAATTATCTTGTGCTTTTTCAGATCCACTTGCATTTCCTGAGCACTCAGTATCACCAAGAATTATTTTTGGTAGCAATGAAAGGCTTAAGGTTATGAACCCGAGAAAATAACTTATTAATCATCCAGGCTACTGCAGCCCTAGACACAAGCAGGGCTGGGGAGAAAATCATTGGCCTTTGCTATCCCCATGTCTGCAAGTGGCCGGCTGCTAGTATGAATAGTGTGGTCTCTTCTATAATGGATAAGTTGATAATTTTCTCTTGTTCATTTTTTAATTTCTACCACCATAACAGCATACCATAGCATCCACTGCTTATTGGCTTATTGAATTAGGCATTAATATAAATTAATTATAATTTCAGGTGAGGGAAGGCTAAAATAGTAGAAATATATGTAATAAATTATCTTATCATAGAATTTTGCGTGGAAGAAATTGGCCTCACTATCTGTTTTACTAAAGTTGATTGAAATTAGTTAGTTGATATTCATCCTACCAGATTTTGAGTTAGAGAAATTTAGATAGCAATATTTGCACCTAAACTATTTTTAAATGTCTAATGTCCTTTCTTTCTGGATATATGCAAATGACTCAGTATCAGATAGTACCGACATTTGGTATGCATTTATTCACCCTAGTGCCAAGGCTTATTGGCTTATTTAATGCAGTTTTTTCTGCTGAAGGCAAAGCAAGATTTATGCTGCACCTCAGGGCAACTCATGCCTATAATTTCTATTGATTCTGCTGCATTTATTATTGGCTACCTGTCCCTCAAGAAAGATTCACTTACCTTTCTAATTATGAAAAAAAGCTTTCAGCCTATAAATCCAAATAAATTCTTATAGACAGTGACTAAATTTACCAAAATAATAATTTAGTACTCATGTGGAATTTCGTTATAATGGAATTCTGGTTTAAAAATAACTTGGGCATTATATTACCACCTTCAGATTGAAGCCCATTAAATCACTATCATTTAGATCCAAGCTTGGCATATTTTGTAATTCCTATTTTTTCCAAAAGATATGATGAAAATGAATAATATAACAATAATTTCACTGGAAAAACTTTGGGGAAGATTGTTTTTAACAATTTTTACTGCAGATTTTTTGAATCTGTGGTAATGTCCTTTATGAACCATGTGCCAATTACTTAGCAAAAGAGATCCTTGTATTCTTAAGGAATGTGCCCTGAGACCTTTGCAAATTGCCAAATTCCAATACCACTCTCATATAATCATAATAATAAGTGTAATCTCACAGGCATACTGTACACCCATCACTTAGCAAAGCTGCTGTACCATCTAAGCTTATTTAACTCACTTATG
This sequence comes from Symphalangus syndactylus, assembly GCF_028878055.3. NCBI lineage: Eukaryota > Metazoa > Chordata > Mammalia > Primates > Hylobatidae > Symphalangus > Symphalangus syndactylus. Next base: position 24,351,585 of record NC_072441.2, read on the forward strand.
TGACTACCGTGCACACACGTTTATACACACATATATACATAAGAACACACATGCATGCACTTACTCATACAAATGTGCAGACATATATAGATATAAAGAGGCATACGTATGCATGCACATTTATGTCTCAGCAAAATTAGAAATTACTTGATCAAATAGACACTTGTGATCATTCATAGCAGTCAAAATTATGAATGTTAAATCCACAAATACCCACACTCATCTTTGGGCATAGCATCTGTTCAGCAAGACTTCTACTCAGCATTATTGCATGTCTTATCAAATACAATTTCTGATTTTTCACTAAATCACACCAGCCATTTTCTGTATTATTTTGAAATATTTAAAGACCTGCAGAATTTAGAAGCTAAGGAAATAGTGCATTGTGATGATTTTCTATGTTATTATCTTTAGCTGTATATGATGAGGAAAATAAAGCTCATTCTTACTACTTAAAATATCCAAAGAAAATATCAAGAATGTGGTATAAAAAATAATTGAATTAATAGCTGAACCTCAGTTCAATTATTTTCTCTGGAATATTAAATTTCAACAGTGATAGCTTCATTTTTTTTAACATTTTTCAGTAGCTCCTTTTAGCCTTTAATAGAATTTTAACTGCTAAGCTACTCAGTTTATATACAATAGCTATACTCCTTTGGGAAAGAATGTGCACGTGATTCTCTTTTTGGTCTGCACCACCACCGCCACCACCACCACCAAATGTCAATAAATTGTTTTTAATGATCTTTCTATTTCTGCAGACTTAAGCCATCCCTAAGGTGTCTCATGTAAGAAAAACAAAAAGGCCAGAGTATTCTTAAAAGCAAACTGCTTTCAGGAATTTCCTTTAATTTTGCTACCTAGTGAAAGTATCTTTTTAATGTATCTGCATGTTTATGTTCCTTTTGGCCCCTGTAATAGTGACTTGGTGTGATTGTTAATTCTAATTTTAAAAAGAAATAGATTAATTTATAAACTAATGAAGCACCTACACCATTATATTAGGATTTTGACTAAAAGGATTTCGCATTTTTTTAACACCAAAAAGAATTTTGTAATTCTCAGTTTCTCTGTAACTGGAACCATGTCTGGGTGGAGGAAATACAGATGGAGATGGGGATGATATGGAGAAAAAGGAAACCTGTGTTAAATTCTGGCCACTTCTTAAAAATCAACATTGCACAGACCTGGCCAAATGAACGTACTAATTATCCCACTTCACTAGCAAACAAACTAAGTCAGAAAAGACAGATACTAAAAATTCAAAAAGAAAACACTGGCCAGTAATGCTTAACCCGAATAATTATGTTTTAACTCTTAATTTTAATTTTTATTTACCATATTTTAATATCTAGAAAAAATTGGGTATGGGCATATGTAAACATATGAATCTGGAAAAGGTACACACTGGAAAAGCGATGCTGGAAAACAGACAGTCATTGAACAGCTACCTGCTTATTTTGAAGTAACACATACTTTAAACGTGTTGTCTAGATTGAATTTTTCAAATAAACACACATCAATTCCTTCCTAACTCGGGAGCTTAAATTCAGTATCTTTTTTCTCTTTTTTTTCATACTTTTTGATAGGCTTATGAAAAAAGAATTCACATAACCAAAGAACAAGAAGAAAACTGAGTTAATTTTCATTATATCCATTACATCCTAGGAAGACTTCATCTAGTATCATAATATATCCTATTTTAGAAATTTTCCAAGCAATGCTTTTAAAAAATGCTTGTGGTCAGAATGCAGGTAAGGAAGTTCTATCATTGTTTTTCAGAAGAAAACAAACTAAGACCACTCAATATAACCAGATAAGGCTTAGCAAACAGCCCATTTTTAACATGTTTTGATGAGAATAGCCCAGTTCTCCCTTTCTAGGGTAGGTGGACAATTCCTTACACAAAGTGTAGCTGCACACTCTCTAGCTGGGCTTTATCAGTAGGGATCCTTTAGAACATGTGCAGAAAATGGCGTAGGAAACACTGGATATAATAGCTCAACCACAGAAGAATACCCTCAGGAAACCAAGAAGTACTTGTGTATCTTACACACTAGGGAAGAAAGGAGCCTTTGTGAAAATATATGTAAATATACCATTGTACATCCCTCCACTGGAGGCTTTCTGATGGTATGTGATTGCTTGCTATTACTCAGGTTAGAATATGAAATCACCCAAAATAAAGACAGGCAGGTATTAGTATTTGTTAAAAATAATAAGCATGAAATCAGCCAAAATAAAATATTTATGAAGAGTTTAAATTTTAATATATATCATTTATATAAATAAATAAATTTGGTAATCAAAACACTCATGATTTACTTACACTACAATTCTAATAGCACATTTTTAATAGCATATTTTTGATGCCCCCCCAAAAGCTATTTGTTGATAACGCCATAGTACCATAAATCTTGCACTATGCCAGTGTTAGCACTCTTTGGGATTAGTGCAAGGCATAGTCTCCCAGAATCAATACAAACTTATAAAATTTATTTTAGGTTATGGCTTAGAATATTAGAACTTATATTCTATGTATTATGTGGTTTCAATTTCTATTCTAAATGGTGAGATTATACTAAAATTAAGCAAGTTTTAAGTGCTGTGGTTTTTAACAATTGTAACAATTGGTTAATTTTATTCTGATTATTTTTATTCAGGTACTGTAAATAATCTAAATTTTTCCTTAAAATTCAGTGAACAACTCTAAGACGGTTATTTTAATTACATTTTTCATTGCTTCCAAAAAGCTTTCAATTTACAGTTCTTACCCGGTAAATAGTATACGATATTTCCAGTTCAGGATGTATGTTTTTCTGCAATTAAACAAAATTAATTTTACCATGATCATTAGGGACTCTTTTCAGAAAACTATGGTAAACTTCTACTACATCACTAAAGAATGCCATACCATTTTTGCAATAGACCCCGTCCCAGCAAAGCAACATTTTAGACAATGGACAAGAAGATGTATCTCCTAGTGGCCAATGGAATCCTTATCCACTTGGGAGGCGGGATGTACCTCCGGACACCATTACTAAAAAGGTAACCAATTTTTAATTAACGAGACAAACCATGAACCTTGCACAATCTACTGCAATATATAATATTTTGTGTCTTATCATCATTTCTAAGTTTGTGATAACTTTAAGGTAAATATTATCCTACTACAAGAGTTTGGTTAACTGTAAGTACATTGAAATGAATGGAAAATAAACACCGCCAACTGTTCAAAGTTGGTAATGAATGTTTATAAACAACATCCTGCAACCTCTCTACAGATACTCTTACCTCTTACCACCCACCTTTGAAGGGCACATATAGAATGATAAGTGACATACTTCTGACTCTCTTGGCTTTAACAGTGTGTTATAACCAGTTTGCATCAAAAGAAAATTTGATTCACCACTTCTAAAGTTATGACAATTGATTTGGCAAACATTTAGTGAACAACTATATGTACATTGCTATGTGTGGAGCACTTGCTAGATATTGAGAAACAAAAATGAAAAAGACACAGTTTCTTACTTCAAGAGCCTTTTTATCTAGTAAGGTGTGCTGAGTGATAAGTAGGTAATTATAATATTACATAACAGATCCCCACAATGGAGTAAAAAGAAAGCCACAACTTGGGATAAGATACTTGCCACATATATGACAGAAGGGAGAATTTGTATTCTAAAATATATTTTTTAAAGCTTTTACAAGTCAGTAATGAAGACATACAATACAGTTTTTTAAACTGGTAAAATACAAGGGGAATCAGGTGGGTAAATAAATACTAAAACAAAACTGAACCTTTTTATCAATCAGGGAAATGCAAAAGAGATGCCATTTACATTTACTAGACTGGCAAAAATTAAGAAATCTGAAAAATACAAGTCGTTTGTAGGTATAAGAGCAATGGAAACTCTTTTAGACTTCTTATTGGAATATGAAACATCATCACTTTGGTAACAAATTTTCCTGCAAAGCTGAATATGCACATACCCGACATTCCATCAATTCTCCTCGTAAGGTATTAAACTAGAAAAATTATCATACGTGTCATTCAGGGTACTTGAAATGTTTCCAATACCAGAAAACTGGAAAAAGCCAAATGTTTACCACCAGGAGAGTATGTAAATAAATTCTGTTAATCACACAAAGGAATATTTCAAAGCAATGAAAATTAGTAAACTATAATTACAATAATGTGTATTAGCTTTAGAAACATAATTTGAGCGGAAAAAAAGTTTCAGGAGATGGCATACATACGTAATACCATGTTTACAAATCCCAAAACAAGCAAAACTCAAAATATACTATTTAAGCATAAGTACATAAGAAACCTATTGTTATAAGTAAATGGTAAATATAGTATTCAGAATTGTGGTTATCTCTAAAGGTAATGTAGGGGATGGAATCAGGGAGAAAGTGGATATTATTTTTGGAACTATTCTAATTCTGAAATTGAATTATGGTTCTTTACACTCTACTTTTTTTTTTTTTTTTTTTTTTGAGACGGAGTCTTGCTCTGTCGCCCAGGCTGAAGCGCAGTGGCGTGATCTCTGCTCACTGCAAGCTCCACCTCCCAGGTTCACACCATTCTCCTGCCTCAGCCTCCCGAATAGCTGGGAGTACATGGGCCTGCCACCATGCCTGGCCAATTTTTTTGTATTTTTAGTAGAGGCAGGGTTTCACCGTGTTAGCCAGCATGGTCTAGATCTCCTGACCTCCTGATCTGCCCGCCTCAGCCTCCCAAAGTGCTGGGGTTACAGGTGTGAGCCACTGCGCCTGGCCTACACTCTACTTTTTAAGCTCATGAGTGTTCATTTTATAATTGTGCTTTGTAACCTACATATGTATTACATACTTACATTCTTTGTAACTTAAGTGATTTTTCCCTTGATGAGTACTTTCAAAAATGCATTAAATATCAAATTTTATTTTATCCAAAATATTTTGTAATGCCACTGATTTACAGGCATTTATTTTATGCATGTTATTAATTTGACTATTGGGTAATATTCAGCACCACAGGTAAATATAATATGATGTGGTTAATGCTAAGATGGGATACAGGGCTATGACACTACCTGGAAAGGGCACCTGTTTAGTGAGGAAACTAAGAGCAGTGGTGTCAAATAAGACTAGAGGGATAAGCAGAAGCCAGATCATGCTGGGATTTATCCTGTGGGAAATGAGAAGGGGAATATAAAGCATTTTAAACAGAGAAAGGACATGATCAAATTTTTATTTAAAGAGCACTCTGACAGCTTTTCAGAGAATGAATTAGCGAGGAGAAAGACTGGAGGCAATGGAACTAGTTAGGAAGATTCTATAGTAATTCAGGTGAAAGTCCATGGAAACAATGGGTGGTGGAAAGAAATGCTGTATTAGTCCGTTCTCACATTGCTATAAAAAACTACCTGAGACTGGGTAATTTATACAGAAAAGAGGTTTAATTGACTCACAGTTCCTCAGGCTGTACAGGAGGCATAGCTAGGAAGGCCTCAGGAAACTTACAATCATTGTGGAAGCAAAGGGGAAGCAAACATGTCTTCACATCATGGTAGGACAGAAAGTAAGAAGGGGGAAGCGCTATATACCTTTAAACAACCAGATCTCATAAGAACTCCATCACAAGAACAGCAAGAGGAAAATCCACTACCGTGATTCAAACACCTCCCACCAGGTCCCTCCTTCAACACATGGGGATTACATTTGGGTGGCGACACAGAGCCAAACCATAACAAATTCATAGATCCAATATCATGATAAATGTTAGAGCCAAAACAACCTTGTGATTGGACATAGGGCATAGAGATAGATAAAAGTTCCAAGGTTGATACCCAAGCTTCTAATTTGGTCAAGTGAGTGATGATGTTCCATTCACTAAGATGGGAAATACAGAAAGAGTAATAGGTAGAAATGGAGGAAGAGAGAAGAGTTTAGGTTTTTACATGTTGATTTGAGGTCGCTTTAAGGCATCCGAGTGGAAATGTTCAGTGGATGTTTGGATATATTTATCCTAAGTTCAGCAGAGAAAACTTAGCTGGAGATTCAAATTTAGGAATCGTCAGAACATGTATTATTGAGCCATGAGTGAGGCAGAAGGATGACACAGAACTCCATGGAACAGAACTCCATGGAACACCAACATCTAAGACATGTACAGTACATAGGAAGAATAGGCAGAAAATAAATAAAGATGGGATCAATACAGTGATTTTACTGCAAGCTGTAGAAAATTCAAGGGAAGCATTGTTGAACTTCAAGGAAATACTTCACTAAACATAAGAAGTAGTTGAGATTTATACTATGCCTCAATTTTAGTACTTTGTTCTCTCTTATTAAATACTAAGAGTTTTATTTTCCCATTCCACTCTGCCCTCACGCTGTTGGCTCTATCCTAAAACTGGTTTCTCTCATAATTATAAGATTACTACCAATGACGATTGGTAATATGAGCTTCCTCTTTCAAATCCTGCAAGAGAGAGAAGCAAGCTTCCAATAGGTCTCTCTTATGTGCAAAACCTTTCTTCCCTGAGTCTTTCAACAAGCCTCATCTTACATCTCATTGACCCAAAAGAGCTAAGGACTTCCTATCCTAGAAAAAGAAATGGAGTTATATGATTGGCTTTGGCTGATCAGTTGGCGTAGAGTAGACGGGGCTCTCAATTTCAATTATGCAAGAAACATGTAAAGGAAAAACAAGGGAAAGTAACACTTTGGAAATAGTGAGGGAAAAATGTTTTAAGGAGGGAATGGTCAACTGTCAAATGATGCACAAAAACGTCAAGCAAGATAAGTATGACTAAAGGCTCCTTGGATTCAGCAACAAGGAGGTCACTGGTAATCTCAGCAAAAGCAATTTGCTTAAATGACGGGGTGGAATCCATAGGAATCTACATTAAGGGGTAAGTAAAGAAACCTATAAAACTCAAAAAAGAAGTAATGTACTAAATGTACCATGTCTTCTTCCTACTATTATGATAAGCAGGTTCTGATTATCCCATATTATAGCAATTTTGCCTAAAATCTGAGATTTCTGAACCTATAAATAGATATGTCCACCTATCACCTCTCAGAGTAGAGACAATAAGGACCACTTTAAATATTAAAATTTAGTTTTTATTATATGTTATATATTAGTTGAATAGTCAAGTTAATATTCAGTGAGACTCAACCTAAGGAAAGAGAAATGGTCCTGGGAGCATTAGCCTGGGCTGCAAAATTTACTGAAATAGATGCGATAATTATACTATTAGTTACTGGGTTTCTATTTGACTCTACGATGACATGTTTAAAAGTTACTATGATTTTTGCAGTTGTTACGGAGTGAGTAGTTAGGCTAGACATAATGGGGATGGAAAGATAGAAACTGAACTATAAATTGAATGGGGAATCAGAGGAGAATAACTGGTGAAGAATTCTTAGCCAGTGTCCGATTTGAGTCTATTTCTCCAAGCCTCTGTAGATTTTTTTTAAAAAATCTCATCCCTCTAACTAAGCCATCAGAAACCACGGTAATGCTGTAGGGATTTGGAGGGAAATTATGGAAAGTCTTTGACTGAACTTGTGGCTCTCTGTTCTGGCTATCATAGATTTTTGGTTACTCATGGCCATGCCAGCCAGTACTTCAAGCACTACAGAGAACAAATGTGGGTATCTTCCAAGCTGTGGATCCAAAACCTTAGATACATAAAGTAATTGGACAAGAAGTGTTTATTTCTCAGAATTTTGCTCCTGTATCTATTGTCCCTGTCCTGTGCACCTGAGAGTGGCAAAGTGATGGAAAAATGCCAAGAGTGTTAAATGCTGTCTTTTTTTTAATGGAGTAAAAGTAGGTGGTAGATTTTATTCCTCTCTTGCTGTGCAGTCCCAGACTCACAATTTATTTATTTATTTATTTATTTTTGGCAGAGTCTCTCTCTGTCACCCAGGCTGGAGTGCAGTGGCGTGATCTCGGCTCATTGCAGCCTCCCCCTCCTGGGTTCAAGTGTTCGCACACCTCACCCTCCCAAGTAGCTGGGATTGCAGGCATTCACCACCACGCCCGGCTAATTTTTGTATTTTCATTAGAGACAGGATTTTGCTGTGTTGGCCAGCCTAGTCTCAAACTCCTGACCTCAAGTGATCTGCCCGCCTCAGCTTCCCAAAGTGCTGGGATTATAGGTGAGAGCCACTGTGCCCAGCCCAAAATCTCAAATTTTGATGTCTATTAGTATTAAAAGTGTAGGATTCACTGCTAGAAGAACGTTTTATAGCTATGTAAATCTGCCACCCCAAAATTCCAGGCAGTATTATATGAATACTTTAAGAACTGCTGTTTAAAACTTTTGCAATTGCTGAAAACAACCATGGTTTCAGAAGGAGAATTTGTATTTTAGAGTCCTATCACATCACTTCTCTTACTCCTACAGTCTATCGGATTATGCCACAGTCACTATAGTCAGAATATTTGGTTCCATGTATTAAATCTTTACATAAGGCATTGTGTTAAATGCTTTAATGTATTTCTTTTTCTAACTTTCACAGCAACTATATGAAGTAAGCACTATTATTTTGTTAAAGAAGAAACTCATACTCAGAGGTTAGGTTACTTGCCAAGCTCACCTGGGTAACTTATCATTTTATATTTCCCTCCTGTATGTAACAGAAAATAATATGAAGGTGATATTATAAAAGATAAATGCAAAAACTTGTTACTTTAAATTCAGACATTGCACTCCGATTTGGTCAAATCCTCTATAGGGATGACAAGGCTGTTTTGCCCTAATTCTAAAATGATACTCTTTTAAAATTATTAGGAGTCTTAAACACATTGAATATCTGTAAAATGTAAAATTGAAGGATAGTATCTGCAAGGGTATGTTAGAATGAGGGAGCAGAAAAACATTGCAGCCAAAAGGCTACCGTGACATATTAAAACCAATGAAACCAAACACTGCGCTTCTGGAATGGATAACCAAGGAACTATAAAATCCTAGCATTTTAAAATCTGAAAATTCTTTAGTAACAAAAGACTAGGCATTCAAAGGTCTCCTTTAGCATCAGTGACTCTTTCCACCCTGAGTGTCTGTTCCCTCCCTGAGCGTTCTAGGTTAAGTGCATAATGACTTGGCAGTTGGATTAATAAAGATGGATAACAAGGGTCAATATCAGGATGGACACAGAGGAAGAGGAAGGCTTTAAAAATTTGCTGATTAGTTTTGGCTCACAAACTTACCTCTTATGCTGAACTTGCCTGTGATTTCCTTACATCTACAATATCAGTTCAGCTATTAAGCACTTAAGGATTGCCAGGATTATCATCTCTGAGACATGCCTAGGAATTTATCAGAAGAAGAAGAAACTAGAAAAATGTGTGTGTCTGTGTGTGTGTGTGTGTGGTCATTTTCATGTTCTTATTATTCTTCCTTTACCCCACCCCACCCCAACCCCAAATTGTAATTTTTGCTTTTTCTAAAATACTTTTTTAAAGCTTTTTTTATTAAGTTTCTCAGGAGGAATATTCATTTCTTATTTTAATTATGGTATTTGTCATGTTTTTTAATGTAATACATTTCAATGTTTCTTTCTATAAAAATTTAGAAAGGTAAGATCTAAAATATCTTTTGAAAATCATAAATTGTTTTTCTGTCAACCATATGGCCAAATCATCATTTGTGCTTTAAAATAACTGGATCAAATTTCTACTGGGATTTCACTTGGTAATGTAAGTCAGTCTATTATAAAAACTTTTCAGAAGATCAGAGTAAACCAATGTCATTTAAAATAAGTACAACTTATTTAAAAGATATGTAAAAGTACAACTTAAGAAAAATCACCTTAACCTATATATCTGGAAATTTAAATAAATACATTTTATTATTTTACAAATATCTAAAATAGATAATCATGTCCAGTTGTGGTGGCTCACACCTGTATTCCCAGCACTTAGCACTTTGGGAGGCTGAGGCAGGTGGATCACTTGAGGCCAGGAGTTTGAGACCAGCCTGGCCAACAAGGCAAAACCCCGTCTCTACTTTAAAAACGTCAAAAAATTATCCAGGTGTGGTGGTGTGCGTCTGTAGTCCCAGCTACTGGGGAGGATGAGGCATGAGAATCACTTGAACCCAGGAAGTGGAGGTTGCAGTGAACAGAGATCATGCCACTGCACTCCAGCCTAGGCGACAAGAGCAAAACTCCAACCCCACCCCACCCCAAAAAAAATCATTAAATTACAGTCACTGAAAAGTAAATTTATTGAAGTTGTTTTCCACTGAAAAGAAATATTGCTATCAGTACTTTATGTGTGTAGAACTGGAACAAAAGTAACTGTAATTTCTGGTTTTTGTAATTTAACTGAGAGTAGGCATTGTGCTGTTGAGGTCCAGCAAAAGGTTGGGGAGAATGTAGCTTATTTAAATAGAAATAGAAGAAAGTCTGAAATAGATGAGAGAGAGAGAGATGAGTATTTAAATATTGGGAAAAAAAATAGATGGCAGAAAGTAGAGTAGAGCATGAGGCTGTAAGCAAGCAAGTCAAGATGTGGAAGAAGCAGATGTGAAAATCAACCAGGTAAACATCACATATCAGAGATGCGGAAATGGAATTGTTTCTTATTTCTGTTAACCTCAAAGTCTTGAATATCTGTTCTGGTTTAGAGTAAAATTGAAATTGAAAAATGATTCTAAAACCTGAGGGATTGTCAATGCTGTAACTAAATTCTCCTTTTGTACAGAAGCAAATATATGAAGTAGAATTGTTTTTTGCCTTAGGCTTTGTATTTTTTCCCTCCCAAAGAAATGCCTGTTGTTAACAGTGAAGAACCCCCAAGAGTTATATCTTTACTTCATTGGTCCATAAGCAAATGAGAACAATCTTCTCCATCACTGGGAGTAATACCAGTCTCAATCATCACTTCTCTTTCCTGGTTCTCTTTCCCAAGCCTCATTTTTCTCCTCCGAGAGTAGCAAAGTTTTCACTGATGAGAGTTACTGTTGTTTCTGGTAGACTAGGCCGTCACTAAAACTCAGAAACAAATTGGAGTTCCTTATAGAAAGTCATTCTCAATCCCAAACAGCTTTCTAAATGCTAGGAAAAGGGATCTCTTGAGTCATTAGGTAGATGGAGAGTCTCTGTTTCCCTCATCTTATTCCCCTACCCTGCTTTTGGTGGTGTCGCTTAGAACTTTGTGTCAAGCAGTATAAAGACTGCATTGGTATCTGTGGTAACAGCATATTCTGCTGAGGCTGCTGAGGAAAAGTAGCTTCAAGAGACAGCAGCCAAATGCATTCACTGTCGGTAAGCTCTGCCCAGAAACGAGAAATGAGTTCAGTGAAAGGCCAGGTTGATTAAATCATATAATTATAATTTTTAATTTAAAAAATGTTTGGCACAATATGTAGCCCCTGGAGAGACATTTCTTAAACAGAAATTATGCAGTTTTTCTCTTGACCAAAAGCCATTTTTTTCAGGACATAAAAAATGGAAAAGTAGGAAGATATCAAATGTGTCCAAATAAAAAGAGCCTTCATCTCCAGTGAGACTTTGAAAATTACTCTCTAGATCTACAGAAATGCAACCCTACTTTGGAGTTTTGGTATCTACTAGATATCTAGTATCTAGTATTTTGGTATCTACTAGATGCAGCCCTCCTTGGAGTTTTGGTATCTACTAGAAATAACCTAGAACTGAATTATTTGTGTGACTAATAAGCACCTACTCTTTAATTTCGCCTCTGGTTGAAAAGGAACTTTTAAGTAGTAGTTACAATCATACCGGTCACCTCAGAGGCAGTCAACCAGTATCACACAAACATCCTCCAAGTTAGGACAGGTTAGGAGAAGGAGAGGTAGGTAGATGAAAATTATACTTTATAGAACTTTTGATTAGCGGTCATTTACTGACAACATTGTCAGGCACCCACCAAACACCAATAGGAGGCTTTTGAGATTTCTGATGCTTATATTTAGTGATATATTAGTGATATATTAAGACACTCCTTTACTTTCCCTGCCTATCAAATCTATGCCTGTATCCCTACCGAACTTGTTTCAGTATGGTCTTTATGGCAGTAACATTAGTTATTGTTCTGGAACAGAGTAAAAATGCACTGTTGAGGTTGTAAAAATTATATTGTGCAGAACGATCCAAAGAACAATTATATGAGTATCTGCAGGCTCAAATCAAGTTGCACTCCTTTTACGTAACTTTGCCAGTAATCTTATTCAGATGAATTCCATATACTCTTTTAAAACATATCCTAATTTATATATTATCATGTTATTTTTTCCAGAAAATCAATAGAGCCATGCCTTTTGCTATACCTAGGAAAATAAGACTAAATACGTCCAATTAGAGTCACTGTCCCCCCAACTGCAAATTATTGATATAAGATAGCGATGGTATATACATATGTAGACTTGCTTGTTAAGAATTATTAGCCAATTCCAAATAAACCAAAGTACATGACCTGGAGGAAATCAAAAATTCCATGAAAATAAGACCTTTCAAGAGGCAGCTCCATGACTTAGTAATAGCAGCTGAATCAGGAAAAAGGGTTTGAAAAATCAATGAAATAATTTATTTAATGATCCATTTCAAATATGTATTTTGTTAATCTGAAGAGCTAGGATAATATATTTCTATTTGATTGATTTTAGTATTATTTAATTCATAGGTGTTTTTAAAGCTTACTCTATTTCTATGTTGTTAGATTTGTTCTCAGAAATAATGGGGATAGGAGGTTGTGAAAATTTGAATGGAAAAAAATCTCTAAAAGCAAAAATGACAGCTGAATGAAATATTGTTTAATTTACAGTCACTTTGTATTGGATTTTTCTTTTTTTTTTTTTTTTTTTTTGAGACGGAGTCTCGCTCTGTCACCCAGGCTGGAGTGCAGTGGTGCAATCTCGAGCTCCGCCTCCCAGGTTCACGCCATTCTCCTGCCTCAGCCTCTCCGAGTAGCTGGGACTACAGGCGCCCGCCACCACGCCCGGCTAATTTTTTGTATTTTTAGTAGAGACGGGGTTTCACCGTGGTCTCGATCTCCTGACCTCGTGATCCGCCCGCCTCGGCCTCCCAAAGTGCTGGGATTACAAGCGTGAGCCACCGCGCCCGGCCTGGATTTTTCTTAAGACAACATTATTCTTTAACTCACAAAGCATATCTTTATTTCCTAATGCCAGTGCAACAATACAGCTGTCTGCAGTATTGAAGGACATCACTGTCACAAAATCGGGGATTGTTCTCATCCAGTCTCACTCTAAATTATTTCCTTAATAAAAATGTAAACCCAAAAATGTCTGTCAAAAAGCTATCAAGTCACAGGTAGAAAATAAACTTGCCACAGATTAAAGCAATAGGAAAACGGGCAGATTAAAGTACTTACTCCATCAATATTTGACATAGATGTTCCTTAAAACAAATGACTGTTCTTCAGAAAATGGATATAACTCAATAGCATTTATATTGTCTTTGGGGAGAAATCTAAAAGCAAAAATGCAGAATTAATCCAATGCCATAAAAATGTTCCTGGTTGAATATGTAACTTGAAGTTCTACAGAACATGACAGCTGGCAGAGATCAAGGGTAGTTGCCAGATAGAGATGTCAAAATGCTAAGATTCCATTTCTTGCCACTTGATCTTTATCTGACTTACTCTACTAGCTGTAGGTTCTTAGAAATCTTAAGGGTGAAATAAATTGTTGTCAAACTGTTATCATTACTCTTAACATCTTCCATTTTGGGAATACATGTCAGCATCATCACAAAACAAACCATAGGTTGAAAAGTGTAGACTCATCCTCAGTTTCATCATTCTGCTATTAAGGATACTCCATTGTTTTTTAATTTTGGCTAATAATTTCCTAAATCCATAGCTATGTTTTGTTGGTTGACATTTAATCATAGGAGAATGTACTTATAGAGATTCAATATGCCAGAGATGACTGCCTTTGTATATCAGCCAGCTGCTATGCTAAGACACTTACAATGAAGTGAAAGGTCCTAGCACCTCACTTTTTATCTGTCATTGCAGACACTGAAGTATATTACCAGTATCTGACTCCAAAAAATTCAAGATCAGCAAGTATTTTGAATGCCCTCTAAAATTACTGCAGTATGCCACCAGAATGCAATGTCACCAAAACCCCAGGACAGGAGAAGGAACATCTTCCTGCCCCCTTTATTTTAAGCTGCAGAGATTCCTTCCATATATTTGTGCAAGTTTGTCTTCTGACACTGAAATGGGAGAACATAGATTTTGGCATCAAGCTGGCCTAAATACAAATAAAACAGGATGAAAAGGTTCAGCTTAATAGGTTGTTATAATCAGAAAAAGAATATCTACAGTACATACAGTAGGCACTGTACTAAGATGCTTAACTTGCAAAACACTCTTGTATCATCTTCACAACTTTATGGGACCAGGCGTTAGAGGTATGAAATTGAGAGATATGGGATTGGAATCCAGTGTTGTCTGGGTATACAGCCTACTCTACCCACTAACTATTCCCCTCATATATTTTATCCCACACACCCCACCCAACAAAAAAAATCAGAAAACATTATAGCATAGCCCATTGCACTGTTAAATAACCTCAACACCAGGAATATATTTGATATATATATATAGCTAGTACTTTTTGGCACTGCTTGGTATTTCTTGTTGTTGTTGTTGTTGTTACATTTTCAAAAGAGGGAAACTCAAGCACTAGTCACATTTTTTAAAGAATTTTTGAATCCTCTTCAATTTGTTTTTATTGGTCTACGCAAATCAAAATTTTTAGAGATTTTGAAATGCATCTGTTTTCCAAACCTTCATGTTCTTCAATCTGAAACATATACAAGTTCTTTAGTGACCTTTGTGAATCTCAGAACAAAAAGAATCAGGAGCACTAAGCACAACTTAAACTTTAAAAGGTCTCAAGCACTAGAGGCCTTTTCTTCGTATTGAATTTTGTTAATTTTGTTTCTCAATAACATAGTACACCAAACTTCTTGAGTATATTCTCTGCGATTTCTGTTAACCCTTCTCGGTTGATGCTGTCACCGTTTTCCACAAAATAACCTGAGTTCTGTCACCAAAACTACCTGTGAAAGTGATACAACTGCACTGAATATTGACACGTCCAGCAAAATGATAATTACACTAATACAGGGTACCTTGTATAGGTGATACACTAAACTATGTAGTAAACTGTAATGCAAAAAAAACCTCAGCCTTTTTTTTAGTTCTTACTAAGATCTTGTCTTTTGTTTTCTTTTAAGCAAAAGTTCAGGAGAAATGTTCACCTTAACTTTGTCTTTATTGGCCCTTGAGCATATTAAACTTTGCTTCTCAGTTTTCCCATCTAAGAAGAAAGGATAATGATGCTTATCTTATGGAGTAGTTTGAAAATTAACCATGATTATGATGTAAAATACTTATCACAGTGCCTGTTATATAGGTGTTTAATTAATGGTAGCTATCATAATATTTATTATTTTGGATAAAAATCTATGTGAATTATGGATAAGCTAACTTTCATTTAGCTTTGTTCCTAACAATAGGTTGTTAATGAGACCAAAGTCATGAGTTAGCATCTCTTTGAATTAGTTATCCATGAATACAGACTCCTCTCTTTACCTAGATGGTTGTGTTAAAAACATATACAATAATGGGGATGGAGATATCTAGGGGTGAAAAAACAAAGATGAATCACAGCAACCTAAAATATTAGTCATGTTAATAGTGCAGAGTAAGTAGTATCATATTGACTTATGGCAGAATGTATTTAGTTAGTTATTGTATATTCTGTCCCCATCCATAAAAGAAGCCACATCTCAACATCTGAAACAAAATGCGTAATCTACTGCTTGCATACAAATAACTTGCAAGGTACAACCTCTCTGAGCTAAACAGGATTTAAAGAAGCAAGGAGTTCAGTGATTGGTGGATTTTCAGAAGTTAGAATATTTAGGAGTTAGTTGGCAAAACTTTCACTGGGAGAAGCACAGTTATTGACTCAGACTGTTGCTGACTGGTTGACCTTCAAGTGCAGTTTCTAAAGCAAGTTGTTGTTGATTGATTACAACAGGTTTAAAATCAGTTTTTTCCAGTGGTTATTTATTGCTATGGCCAGGCAGTTAGACCTTCACTCTTTGCTCTGCAGATAAGAACTTTTTGTTCTCATTGCCATTACAGTGCTATATCCCAAGCAATACACTCAGTGTATTGCCTTATCTTCTTTCATCTTCACAATTTTCTCTTAAGCACTAATTATTATATCTGCATTTTCATCTGATAAGCAGAAATCTTAGGTACCTTGCATAAGATTGCATAACTAAAAACTGACAAAGCAAGGAGTAAAACTCAGGTTCATTTGACTCCAAAGACTATGTTATTTGTAGTGCATGTATAATTATTTTTTAATTAACTCCTGGCATTTCTATTACCCCCTTCATTTATTTAATTTTTCCATTTCAAGAATGCTATATAAATGGGGTCTGTATGTATGTAACCTTTTGGGATTGGCTTTTCCAGCGTGCTTCTCTGGAGATTCATTCAGGTTGTTGTATGTGTCAATAGTTCTTTCCTTTTTATTGCTGAGTAGTATTCCGTAGTATGGATATATCACAGTTTGTTTATCATTTACCTATGGAAGAATATCTGGGTTATTTTCCATCCTTGGCTACTATGAAGAAAGTTGCTATAAACATCTGTGCACACCTTTTTGTGTGAACCTAAGTCTTCATAAGTCTCTGGGATGAATGTCCAGGAATACAACTGCTGGATCATATGGTACTTGCATGTTCAATTTGTAAAGAAACTACCAAACATTTTTCCAGAGTGGCTCTACCATTTGACATTGCCAGCAGCAATATGTGAGTAATTTAGTTTTTCCTCATCATCTCCTGCATTTGGTGTTGGCACTGTGTTTTGTCTTAGTCATTCTGTTAGGTGTGTAGTGATATATACACTTAGTGAAAATTAACTCAGATTATGAGGTGAATTATGCAAATATTGTGGTTTTAATTTCAATTACCATAATGACTAATAAGTTGAACATCTTTTTATGTACTTATTTGCCTCCATCTGTATATCCTCTTCGGTAAAATGTCTCTTCGTATCTTTTGCCCATGTTCTAAATGGATTGTTTAGCTTTTTACCATTGAGCTTCAGAGTTCTTTGTATATTCTAGGTACTATCCTTTATCAGATACATGATTTACAATATTTCTCCAACTCAGTAGCTTGAGTTTTTTTCATTCTCTTAGCATTTAACATTTAAGTCTGTGATCTATTTTGAGTTAATTTTGATATAAGATATAAGATATAAGTCAAAGTTCATTTATTGTGCTTATGGATGTCAAACTGGGCCAGCACCATCTGTTGCAAAGATTCTTTCCTACATTAAATTGCTTTTGCATCTTTGTCTCAAATCATTTGGACATATTTTTGTCAATCTATTTATCAGTTCTCTGCTCTATTTCATTAGTCTATGTGTCTATCCCTCTGCAAATACAGTAACACATGGTCTTTCTTGATTACAACTCTAATAAACTTCAAATCAGATAGACTGATTCCTCTCACTCTATACTTCTTTTCCAAACTTGTTTTAGCTATTCTAGATTCATTGTCTTTCTGAATTTTAGGATAATCATATGTATTTAGATATAAATCTTGCTAGAATTTTGATAAGAATTAAACTGGTATATCAATTTGGAGAGAATCTTTACTTTTTAAGACTTTCATTCCATAAGTATAGTCTGTCTCTCCACTTGTTTAAATCTTCTTGGATATCTTCATCAGCATATAAGTAGAGTTTCAGCTTATAAGTTTTATACAAGCTTTGCTTAATTTATACCCAAGTATTGCATTTTTTGAATGATTATACATGGTATTGCATTTTAAATTTTGGTGTCCATGTGTTCATTGCTATCATACATAAATACACTTGATTTGTGTATGTTTGTCTTGTATCCCATGACCTAGCTAAACTCACTCATTAGTTTTAGATTTTTTGGTTGTTGATTCTTTTGAATTTTCTATCTAGACAATGTCATCTGTAAATAAGAACAGCTTCTTTTTTCTTTTCAATCTTCATGCATTTTACTTCCTTTTCTTCCATTATTTCACCGACTACAATTTTCAGCACTATGCTGAATAAGAGTAGTGAGAGTATACATTTACGTCTGCTCCTGATCTTAGTGGTAAAGCATTTGGTTTTTTCCATTAAGTATATTAGCTATACATTTTTGTAGATGCTCTTTATTGAGTAGAGGAAGTTCTCCTCTATTCCTATTTCTCTGAACGCTTTCATCATGAATGGATGTTGAATTTTGTCCAATACTTTTTCTGCTTCCATTGATATGATCACAATTTTTCTTCTGTAGCCCATGAATATGGTGCATTACACTGATTGATTTTCAAATATTGAACAAGTTTTGTATCACTAGAATAAACATCTCTTGGTCATGGTATATAATTCTTTTTATATATTGCTAAATTTTCATTGCCAATATTTTATTAAGGATTTGTGCATCTATATTCATGATGGATATTGGTTTATAGTGGCTTTTTCTTCCCTACTTCCTTCCTTTGTTCCTTTCTTCCTTTATTTGTTTGTTTTGTTTTTTTTATTTTTTGGTATCAGGGTAATATTTGTTTCATAAAATAAAGAAGTATTGTCTCTTCTGTTTTCTGAAAGTGATTGTGTAGAATTGGTATGAATTTTTCTTTTTTCTTTTTTTTGAAACAGTCTCATTCTGTTGCCTAGGCTGGATTGCAGTAGTACAATCATAGCTCACTGTACCCTTGAACTCCTGGGCTCAATGATCCTCCTACCTCAGCCTCTCAAGTAGCTAAGACTGCAGGTGTGCACTACCACACTGACTAATATTTTATTTAAAAATTTTAGAGACGGAGTCTTACTATTTTGCCTAAGCTGGAGAATTCTTATTTAAATATTTGGTAGAAATGTCCAGTGAAACCATCTGGGCCTGGATATTTTTTTCCTGGGAGTTTTAAATTACAGATTTTATTTCTTGATAGTTGTAGGGCTGTTCAAATTACCTATATTTTATATTGGATGAGTTGTGGTAGTTGTACTTTTCAAGGAAGTAGCCCATTTTATTAGAGTTGTCAAATGTATCTATGTAGTAGTTTGTGGTATTACCTTTTTATTATTACGTCTAAAGGGTCTTTAGTGATATCCTCTCTTCATTCCTAATTTTGGTTCATTTGTGTCTTCCTTCTTTTCTTCTTTTCAGTCTTGTTAGAAGTGTGTTGATTTTATTGATTTTTTCAAAGAAACAACTCTTTGTTTCATTAATTTGTCAGTTGTTATTCATTTTCAATTTCATTGATTTCTACTCTTCTGATTATTAAATTCCTTCCTTTTGTTGACTTTGGTTTTATTTTGCTTTTCTTTTTTCTAGGCTCTTGAGGTGGGAGCTTAATGATTAACTCGATACATCTTTTTTTCTAATACATGCAATTTAGTGCTATTGATTTTCCTCAGCACTGCTTTAGCTGTTCCATGAATTTTGATATGTTGTAGTTTCACCTACTTAGAATTTAAAATATTAATTTATTTCCCTTGAGATCTCCTCTTTGAACTGTGGATTATTTAGAAGTGTGTGTTTAGTTTTCAACTGTTTGAAGATTTTTGTTTTTTCTGTTACTAATTTTTAGTTTGATTCCATTAGGGTTAAAGAACACATTCTATATTATTTCAATTATTTTAAATTTGTTGGGTTTTGTTGTCTGTTTCGGGATATGATCTATCTTCATAAATATCCTATAGGAACTTGAAGAGAATCTGTATTCTATAAGTGATAATTGGATATGATTAATGATATTGTTGAATTCTACATTTTTTATAATTTTCATCCTAGTTTTTCCATCAGATATTGAGAGAAGGGTGTTAAATTCAACTAAAATTTAGATTTTTCTATTTCTCTTTCAGTTCCATCAATTTTGCTTCAAATATTTGCAGCTCTGTTGTTTAATGTGTACACATTTAGGATTGCTACGTTTTCTTGGTGAACTGAATCGTTTTTCATTATATAAAATCCCTCTCTGTCTCTCATAAAGGTTTGTTTGCACTGAAGTCTACTTTATCTGGTGTTAATATAGCCATTTTCCTTTTCTTTCATTAATATTTGCATGATATATCTTTTTAGATTCTTTTACTTTCTACCTACCCATATCATTATGTTTGAAGTGATTTCTTATAATCTGCATATAGTTAAGTAATGTTCTTTAATCTACTGTGCCAAAATCTATCATTGAATTTGTGTATTTAGACTTCTTACATTTAAAGTAAGAATTGATACATTAAGATTTAAGTCTCAATTTAATCTTTTGTTTTCTGTTTGTGCTTGGTTTTTTTTAGCTTTTCTGTTTTCTTTTTCTTCCTTCCTGTGGGCCACCTGAACATTTTTCAGAATTCCATTTTTATTTATAGTGTTTTTAGTGTTATATATTTAGTTTTGAGTATTTTATATTTATAGCATTTTTAGTATATCTCTTTCTGTAGCTTTTTTTAGTGGGTGCTCCTGGTATTACATTATACATACATAACTTACAAGAGTCTACTGGTGTCATTCTTTACCAGTTCAAGTGAAGTATAGAAACCCATTATGTTCTTATGTTCATCCTCCTCTGAGAATAATTGTCTTAAATATTTCCTCTACATACATTTAAAGTCATATCAGATGGTGACATAATGTTTACTTCAATCATCAAACATAATTTCAAAAATTCAAGTGGGAAAAAAAGCTCATTGCATTTACCTGTATATTTTCTTACCATGTTCTTTCTTTCTTCCTAATGTTACAAGGTTTTTTCTTTTACCATTTCCTTTCTGTTTAGGAAACATCCTTTAGACATTATTCTAAGATAGGTCTGGTAGCAACAAATTGTCTTTGTTTTCTTTACTTGAGAGTGTCTTTTGATTTCCCTTTCATAGCTAAACAATATTTTCACAGGTATAGGATTTCAGGCTAACAATTATTTTCTTTCAGCCCTTGAAAAAAATTATGCCACTACTTCTGTCATCCATGGTTCTCAATGAGATACCCACTGTTATGCAAAGTCTTCTTCCTCTATATGTAAGGTGTCATTTTTTCTCTGGCTGCTTCTTAGATTTTTTCTTGTCTTTAGTTTTCAGAAGTTTAATTATAGTGTGTCTGTATTGTGCATTCTCACACAGCTATGAAGAAATACCCAACACTGGGTAATTTATAAAGGAAGGAAATGTAATTGACTCAGTTCCACATTGCTGGGGAGGCCTCAGGAAACTTATAATCGTGGCGGAAGGCAAAGGAGAAGCAGGCACCTTTTTCAAAGGGTGGCAGGACAGAGTGAGTGCAAGCAGGGGAAATGCCAGATGCTTATAAACCCATCAGATCTCATGATACCCACTCACTATCATGAGAACAGCATAGGAGAAACTGCCCCCATGATCCAATTACCTCCACCTGGTCCCGCCCTTGACATGTGGGGATTATAGGGATTATGAGGATTACAATTCAAGATGAGATTTTGGGTGGTGACACAGCCAAACTATATCAGAGTCTATTCATAGATTTCCTTGGGTTTGTTCTATGTGGAACTCTTGCTTCTTGAATCTGCTTCTTGCTTGCTTCTTGAATTCTTGCTTCTTGAATCTGTAAGTTTATTTCTCCTTACCAAATTTCAGAATTTTTAAGCCATTATTTTATCATGTAATTTTTCAGCCCCAACCCCTTTCTCTTCTCCTCATGATAACATGATTATTAGAACTTTTGTATAGTCCCACAGGTCCCTAAGACTCTGCTCATATTTTTGTCAATGTGTTTCCTCTCTGTTATTCAGATTGAATAATTTATATTGTCCTGTCTACCAGTTCACTGTTTTTTTCCTCTGTTTTCTACAATCTGCTGTTAAACCTATTCACTGAGTTTTTGATTTGTTATTGTATTTTTCAGCTCTAAAATCTCCATTTGTTTCTTCTTTATATCTTCTGTTTCTTTGCTGAGACATTTTTAAATTTTTGTATATTTTTTATTGACGTGGTCTCACTCTATCTTCCAGGCTAGAGTGCAGTGATGTGATCAGAGCTCATTGCAGCCTGGACCTCCTGAGCTCAGGTGATCCTCCCACCTCAGCCTCCTGAATAGCTGGGACTACAGGCACGCATCACCACACCTGGCTAATTTTTTGTATTTCTTAAAAAGACAGGGTTTCGCCGTGTTGCCCAGGCTGATCTTGAACTCCTGGCCTCAACTGACTCACCTGCCTTGGCTTCCCAAAGTGCTGGAGTTACAGGGTTGAGCTACAATGCCCGGGATCTTTGCTGAGACTTTATATTTCTTTGCTGATGGTTTCTAGTTTTTCATTTGTTTCAAGTGTGTGTGCGTACTTGATCATGGAAGCATTTTTAAGTGGCTGCCTTAAAAGTATCATAATTCTAACATCTTTGTCCTCTCAGTATGAGCATCTATTGATTGTCTTTTTTTATTTGGTTTGAGATCTTCCTGATTCTTCGTATGATGAGTGGTTTTTTAATTAAAATTGGGCACTTTTATATTGTGTTATAAAACTCTGTATCTTACTTAAAGCTTCTGTTTCAGCTGCCTTTCTCTGACACCACTCCAGTTGGGGAAGGGTGGGGTGCTGCCTTGTTATGGCCAGGTAAAGGTAGAAGTCCAATTTTCCAATTCAGCTTCCAGTGACAGTTGAGGTAAAGGCTTCTCATCATTGCTAAGTGAGGATGGAAGTTTCATCTCCCCACATGGTCTCCACTTGGTGGGGGTAGCATCATTACCACTGGATGATGGGGAAAGTCTTGACTCTCTCCTAGGCCTTCTCTGACACCACCTTGTTAGTAAGGTAAATGGTGCTTCATTACTTCTGGGTAGGAGTGGAAGTCCAATCTCCTTGTGTGGTCGCCACTGACACCACTGGAGAAGAGGGGCTTATTACTAGTTGATGGGAATGAGTGCTGTGCACCTACTTGCCTTCTCTAACATCACTCTAGCAGAAGTGTTTGTATGCCTTGTGATATCCTCACAAGGGTAGAAATCTAGGCTCTACACTTGGCTTTTGCTGGCATTGTTTGGGGTGGGGCTACGGTTTTTTTTTATGGTGTTCAGCTGTAGTGGAGGAGTTACTGTCTAAAAGCATTCGGTCTCGTTAGACTGCGTCTTTCCTATCCATTGGTTAGAGAGAGTAGGCTTTTGTTGAAGCATTGTTTATACCTATTGGCATTTTCAGATTGTCTGCTTCTTCAGCTCCAAGTCTGTGATATATGACACAAAAATAAGCCCAAAGAACTTACCACCATGCTGTGACTTGTTCCACAGGTCCCTAGCTAGTCTGCCTTGTCTTTATTATTCATAGTCTTCTTGCATTTATTTATGTCTAATGCCCAAGGTTTTTTAGTTGTACTTAATGGAAGAAATAGGGCAAAATACATCTACCCCATCTACCTGGAAGCAGGTGTCCCACTGGCCTAATTTTTAACAACTAACCTGCATTAAAAAAAAAAAGTGGGGGTGCCACAGAAAACATGATGTGAAAAGAAAGTAATAGGACTGGGTTTTTGTTATTACTGTTGTTTTATAATATTACTGGTACTGACTTATTTATACAAGTGCTAATTCCTCGAAATCAGAAAGTAAGTTATCCTTTGGAGATGATTCTGCTTCCAAACATTTTAAGAACTCTTTTGGATTTAATTTTAGAGAATGAATTGTGTTCTTTTGAACATTCTCAGTGGCATAAATTGTAATCTTTTAAGGCGGTGTTTGACTTTTGGAAGCAAGCCCAGGTGGTTGAAGAGCCAAGATGGATAATGAAACAGATGACCAAATTGAGTAACATAATACACTTCTTAGTCTAACACTGTTTTTTAAAAGACCCGCGTAAACCAAATCATTTTTACAGTGATAAAGCCATGTCTTTTATATTATACAAAGCCTCTCAAATACTTCCACCTTTCACATAATAAGCCTGATTCGCTGTGGGATGAATTTTGCATGAACAGTGTCGTTTGCTGTCAAATCAACAATTCTTTTCTGTGGTTTTTGATGTAAATATTTTCTTGAGTCTTATAGATATTAGAGTTTTGCCTGTAAACTTTGACAGTTTTTTAGGGGATCAACTTCAAAACAACATACTCCATCACTATTCTCCTCAAACACATGTTATTTTTTACAACTAACCTCCCCTTGAAAGTTCCATACAAATGTCAAATCTTCTCTATTTCTTTTTACTATTCAAAATGTGTAGCACAGGCTTTACGGAAACCTTCATATTCAAATTCCCCTTCAGTATGAGTCAGTGTTCTCATAGCTAAGCCTCTGCATGAATAAGTCTAGTCTCTTATATTTTCTACATTTTCATGAGTTCTTTGAACTTCATCATGAACATCCTTGTTACTTTTCTCAAGCCTTTGTGCCAGTCAAAAACAACTTCCTCTTTACAGTCCTTCCGAACCATTATTGTCCCTCTAGATGCCTCGTCATTTATGTTTGTTTAACTTTATTTTAAAAATTGTGTTAATTCTTTGCTTTCTACAGCTGTCATTCCCCAACATTATTCATCACAGCCTGTAGCCCAAGAGAGACAAAAAACTGCTGCTGCTGCTGCTGCTGCTGCTGCAAACAGAATGACTTTACAGCCTGTAATTTTCATGCCCATTGTTTGTTTTGCCAAGCCATCTAAGAGCAGAGCTTAATTACTTCATAGTAATAGATTACTAAATACAAAAGCATCATCCTATTTGCTTAACTCTAAAGCTCGAAGTCACATGCACAACATCTAAAACAGATGATAGACCTAATTCACTAAGTAGGGAATTGCCTTTTGGCAAATTAAAGAGCTGCTAAAGAAATTGAATAATATATCCTCTCTCAACAACTTGATCCTTTTGTTCCTTTTCGTGGTTCCTTTTCAATTCATGGTTCAACTAATGAGGGTGGGTGTCAATTTGCGGGGGAAGGGTGGCAGTATAATGTAGTGTTTAAAAGGATGACCTTTGATAGACAGACTTGGTTCAAATGATGGTCCTGTCAGGTTACCAGTTGTATCACTTGGGAAATTTACTTAAGCTCTTCCACCCTTAGTTTTGTCCTCAGCAAAATTGGATAATAAAAATTACCTCTTAACACTGTTGTGAAGTTTAAAGAGGTAACGTGTATATGGTGTTTTAGCATATTTACACTAAGTGTTTGGGTGGTAGCTATTATTTATTAAATGCTAGTTACTGTGTCAGTCATTAAAATGCCACTTACAGTGGAATATGATGCTTGCTCTCAAAGAGTTCAAAATCAGCATAATCTTGAGCTCACATCCTGTCCTATCAGAAGAAAAAATACACCCAAAAGGTAAGTCTGAAGGCTATTACACCGAGAGTTCAAGGCTGCAGTGAGCTGTGATCACACCACTGTACTCCAGCCTGGGCTACAGAGTAAGACTCTGTCTCTAAAAATAAAAATTAAAACTCAATTCAAATAACAAAGGCTACTATAGTTCTCCAATATATAGCATTAGCTTTTCACCCTTGAATAGACTAGTACTACAATACTCTAATCAACAAAGTAATCTATAAGCAGTTATTAATTTTCTCATGTAGATTATATTTCATGGAATCAAGCCATGTTCTGGATCCTTCTAAGTTTGTCTGGGTGGAAAAATGCTTTGCTTATCTATATGATCACTTTCAATTAAACTGCCAGTTGTCACTTCCACTGGTTCAAGCACTGACTGAAGACCCATGAATATTCTGCCAATGGAAGCAGATATAAACTTAAAAATCAATTGATTTATCAGTAGCCAGGCCAGTCACCCTCAGTCAGATAGTTCCACCCCTGGCTCCTCTGACTCCTGAAATCATTTTCTGTAGCTATGTAACTGGGCATGTCAGTGAGTTCATTCAGAATACAGCAGTACAGGCCAGGCACTGTGGCTCCAGCCTGTAATCCCAGCACTTTGAGAGGCTGAGGCCAGTGGATCACTTAAGGTCAGGAGTTCAAGACCAACCTGGCCAGCATGGTGAAACCCTGTCTTTACTAAAAGTACAAATAATTAGCTGGACATGGTGATGCAGGCCTGTAATCCCAGCTACTTGGGAGGCTGAGGCAGGAGAATCACTTGGACCTGGGAGACGGAGGATGCAGTGCACCAAGATCGTGCCACTGCACTCCAGCCTGGGCAACAGAAAAAAGACTCCGTTGCCAAAAAAAAAAAAAAATACAGCAGATCAAAATGTGATACTGAGCTTATCATGGATGCCTTCTCCTCCAAACAAAAGAACACAATGCAACTTACACCCTCTGGAAAAAAAAGAAAAAATATTCCATGGCAGCAAGCAAGAGTTGAATTTGCAATAAGGAAAAACTCGACCACAAGGGTGTTTCATCTTCTAGAATGGCTGAAAAGCCTGCAATATCTTCTTTCATTAAGATTTCTGGGAAAGGAATAGATACAACAGAGAAATACAGATTTGCCCTTTATGAGATTATCTTCGTTGTATTTATGAGGTTATAGATCTGTAATCACTGGATATGCGTTGGACAGGGTTGGATTGATAATTGATTTCACATTGTGCTGGCATAGGCTGAAGCCCTTTTTTGCATCTTTTCCTCCCGTTTCTCATGTCTGAGATATCTTTACTGTTTTCAAATGTAAACAATTGTAAATTATACTAAGACAGTCAATTGGACATCTAAAATATAATCAAATGGTTGTTTATTTTGCCTTACATATTGCCAAATAATAATTTTTCATATTTTCTTTTGAAGTTGTTCTTGTTTGGAATCCAGCAATATATTTTTCCTCTGCAAATGGTTTTTCATTATCACTGTAGTGTTTTTTATGTTGCTCTTCTTTAAAAACTTTAATTAAATTTAATCTCTTCCATGAATACTTATTTAGTAATTATCTTTTTATTACTCCAACCTAACGTTTTCATAGTAATCAAAAATCTTGATTAGTCAGGGCTTTCACAAGCTTTCCTAGCTAATGAATTCAAAGATGACATTCACTTTTGAATTCAAGTCACCTATCCTTAAAAGATCAAGAGGAAAGAAAATGAATTCAGGAAATAAATCCCCACATCTTTCAATAGTAATGGGTGAAGTACTAAGCACAGCACTAAAATATATGTTTAAAATTATTCATGATCAGCATTCATTTTCTGTGTTGGACCTCCATGTTAAACCATTCTCAGTTTAGAAAGGCATATTCTGGCTTACCAGCTCACACACAAAACTGCTTGCTTGGTTGGTAGAAAAGACATCAGATAGAATGATGCAAGGAGCTGGTGCTAAAATGAAGGTGAGAAAACAGGAGTCAACAAAGAAGTACGGGTATGATCATATCATTTAAAGATGAGAGACCGCAGCAAGCATACCCTCTCTCCTCCACCTTTAAGAATTCAGAAATGATTATTATTGGTTTAAATAAAGGGCACTGATTAATCTGTCTGAAAGCTCATGACTAGATGATCTTCTGCAGGGAGAGCTCATTTTGAAGACGGTTCCATAGCTAGTGCCCCCATAGGAATTTATCACATGATTAAGTTTTATTGTAACTTAAAGATTTCAAAGGCTGTATTTGAATAATGGTGATAATCGATAAATATTGGTTTTACTCATCTGAACAAACTTACTTGCTTCAGAATCAGAAAACTGTTTCCATCATTTTCCCCATGGTGTTACATATATTAACATCTCTCTGTCTCTCTCTGGTATATTTCAAGATGAAATACCAGATACAGCTCCCCTTTATTTTTAAGTTGTGACTTAATTTTCTTCCTGAGATTTTTCAAACTGAATTTTGTTCCTTTAAAGTGAGGTGAAAATTATCTCTGGCAAACCAGCAGATGACTATGAATGTATTTAATGTGACCTTGCTGCAATATTAACATTTTCACAAACCACAGTAGACAGACCCTTGCTGTTTCTTCATTATCCTTTCCGGCCATGGCTGAGAGCCCAAATGGTGCCGCTTTACCAGAGAGGTATTCTGTACGTGCTTTCTACTTTAATCACATCTTTTCAGCACCATGAATCTTTGCCTGACAGATTATCTTCTCCACAGGCAGGCAGCCACATCCAGACGTTGATGGGGTCCCAAAGCCTTCAGCATCGCAGCCGGGAGCAGCAGCCATATGAAGGAAATATAAACAAAGTGACCATCCAGCAATTTCAGTCACCATTGCCTATTCAGATCCCCTCTTCACAGGCCACCCGGGGACCTCAGCCTGGACGGTGCTTAATTCAAACTAAAGGGCAGAGGAGTATGGATGGATATCCAGAGCAGGTGAGAAGTGTTTCTTTATTACTGACAAATTTTCAGGAGAGAAAAGTCCAAAGAGTCCAGAGTTTGCCTTCCCTCATTAACGTGGTCCAGGACACAATGCCATCACCATGTTGAATGGGGTAGGGCCCTCTTTGTGGGGATTTTATCATTCTTTCCAGTGGTTAAGGACTACAACATATAGGAATTTGTGGTTGGTAAAATACCCATTTTACAAAAGGAAAAATTGATGGGGCAGAGTAGTTTTTCCAGTACTATCCTACACCCTCTCCTACCCACTCCTAACTCCAATTTAGCTCTACAGTACAGATTTTGAACGTTATAAAGGACTTCAATGGATTAGGTATATTTACCAAGTCCTCTGGTGAAACCTTCAGTGTGAAAGTAAACTATATTATTTCCCCCATCTGCGGGAATATCTTTTAAAAGTCCTATCTTCTGATTGTTGAATGGTGCAGAGATAAAGCTTTGCTACGAAGATAATTATAAAGAACAGTTAGAAGGGAAATGTTTCTGACGTGCTTCAAAAGTTACTGATAAATGCCATGTAGCGCAAAGAATTGCACCCTTCAAACCTATCTAAAATTAGGATTTGCTTTTCCATTGTAGAATCTGTTTTAGTTCCTTAGAACTGGAAAATTGAATGGCATTGCATCTATTGAACTATATTAATCTTAGAAAGTGAAACATTAAGATCTTAATACACTGTTAAAATTAATTTCTCTTATTTCATTATTCAGATAGGCAACATTCCTACTGACTTTTCTGACTTGTAATATGGTCTATAAAAGCTTCATTTTATTATTACTTATCAAAGTTTTACGTATCACCCCACCTGACTTTCTAAACATATCAAAATTAACTTCATTCTCCAGATTTTCCCTTTATATTGTTAAGAGCCATTTATCATTTGGATTCCAAGGGCTTTAAACATCTCCTCTATTTCTTAATATCCTTCTTGAAGCCTAGATTATGTGCTAGTCATTCTCAGAATCATAGGTATGTTGTAAAAATTTTCTCCCTCTCCTGCCTTAATCTAGGTCAAGTGTTGAGTTTAAGGTATCATAAACCAGACAGGTGCCTTTAATCAGATAATGATATGGGGTTTTTAATTCTCCAGGTACTCTAAAAAGTTAATACAATTTTAAATTATGCTTTACCAAAGGCATCTTAGGAGGTTAAAAAATTGTTCATAGATATTACTTGCCCACAAGTATCATAACTCAAACCAGTTCTCTGATTTAGTTATTCTTATTAATAGCTACATGGTTTTTTCCTCCCAGAATCAATGCATTTGAAAACCCACTGAGATTAATGCTATCTGTTTTTGCCTACATTGAAAAGTAGGTTTAGTGTTAGCATGCAGTTATTCTGAACACCCTAAATTTAAGGCTATTTTAATAGTATTTCCCCCAAAAAATGTAAATTATATAAATTTTGGCTAGTAAGAAGATTACTAAGTTTTAAAGTTTACACATGTATTGAGTTTAGAACATTATGATTATTTCAGAAAAATGTATTTATAGTAGCTCTCAAATGTTTTCATTCACAGCTTGATAACATCAAGTACATTTCAAACTGAGAGATAAAATTTAAGCATTCAATTGAATGCTTAAACCTGTCTGAACTATAACTCAGAATTGTAGAACTGCCTATATGTTAAGGAAGGGACTTAAATATAACACCTTTTGGTGTCCCAGTTTTTTCTGCCTTGGTTTCAGGCTGAAATGGTTTTGGATGTATTGTACATTTCAAAATAGCTAGAAGTGAGGACTTGGAATATTCTCAACATAAAGAAATGGTAAATGCTCGTGGTGATAGGTATCCTAAATGCCTTTGCCTTGACTTGATTACACATTCTGTGCATGTGACAAAATATCACATGCACCCCATGAATATATACAAATATCATTATGTATCAGTAAAAAAGACTTTGGAGTGAAAGAAAGCCTAAAGGCATTTAAACAACCAGTTCTGGTCCCCAAACTATGCTACCTCTCATCCCATTATAAATCGTGAGTCAGTTTCTTAAAGCTGTTTTCACAACTGGCCAGCTCATATTGGCACATTGTCATGTGCTCCTCTTCCCAACCACACCTTCAATGACATCATATTAATAGGTCGAAGTCGTGGGAAAAATTATACCAGGAACATCAGCAAACACTCCGAATTAGGGCACTCTCCCAACCCCAACCAGCTGTTTATTAAATATTTTCCAGCACACCACTGACTACTACCCTGATTTCTTTCATCTCTTTTTCTTTTTCTAACCTCTCCACTTTTTCATTTAGCTTAGTGTTCAAGAAAGAGATACTAGGAGTAGGTCTCAGAATCTGGAGTTCTAGTTTCATGTTTATGTTTATTAGCCACTTGTCCTTGGCCAAGTTATTAACTCTTCCTGAGCGTCTGTTTCTCTCCTGATCAAATGAGAACATTGCTACCCACCAACAACATTCAAAAAGAATTTGTGAGAGTCAACTAATACAGTTCTACATACACACACACACACACACACACACACACACTCCCCGTAAGCTTAGCACTGAGGGTATAGAAACAGAAAACAGTAGAAATAGAATATTTTAAGAATTCAAATATTTGAAGAAACTTAATGATTTTATCAGTCCCAGCCTCCTTCATCTACAGATAGAAAAAAAACCAAGAAACATTAAAAGAGGCTGAAAGGTTATATATTTCACTCTCATAATGAAATTATTTCATGTGTTTTTTACTTTCGTAAGTTATATTTCTTTTGAAAATTCAGACCTTTTTAATAAGTGTATGTGGCTGTGTGTTTTAAAAGAAGACTTTTATTCCAAATTTAACCAGGAAAAAAATGGAGAAGAACAGTTAAAACATGTAAAGACTTTATGGAGATTCACATGAAAATTATGGAGTAATGATTTAAGTGCAAAGAGCAGTGAGGTAACATAAAATTTCTAATGTAGATTTGGGGCATATAAATCAAAACATTCTATTTTAATAAGACATTTCTAGTGGTGCTATAAAAGAGCCATAAAGAGAAAAGCAAAGTTGAACTTAAATTATCTAACAACAATGGTAAATTTGGTCAGGTACAATGTGGAAAAAACCTAAATTATTCAACATTTTTAAGAGCAAGGAGACACAATAAATGTGGTACAAAGAAAGTCTACTCAGTATAATAAAACACAATAATTTCTGTTAAAGTAAAGCTTGGAAACTTTAGTTAAACAGTAGTCACTTATTGAAATACTACAGGTAAAACAAAATCTGATTACAGTGAATACACATTTTTCGATTCAAGGAAAGGAAATCTGAATGAAAATTGCAAAGAAAGGGATGGCAGTTACCATATATTAAGCACCTGCTATGTGTTTTACACTCTATTTCTCACACACAGGTCTGGCATCAGAGGCATGTGACCTGTAGAGATGCATAAGGTCCTGCACTTGAAAGGGCCCCACATTTGGATTAATTCCCTGCTGTCACCATCTTGTAATTATTAGTAATTGTTGATCAAGGAGCCCACTTTTTTATTTTGCATCAGGCCCAACTAATTATATAACTGGTCCTGCTTACATATACTATTTTATTTAATCCTCATAATAGTCTTATTTTCTTTTTACAAGTGAAGAAACCAAGGCAGAGAGAAAATAATTTATGGAAAGTGTAATTGGCCAAGCTGGAATTTTAAGTCAGGTTTTTTTCTGACCCCAATCCAAGTCCTGTGTCCTAATCTTACTGTAAAATTCACCACATGATCTCAATGCCCTCTCTGTCAAATGACATTAATTAAAGCTGCCTGAACTATAACTCAGAATTATAGAACTGCCTATGGATTGTTCAAGTGAACTCACATGAATTCTTCCAATTGCTTTGAAAAGAAAAAGCTACTGAACAAATGGAAACTTTTATTATTAATGAAAACATACCTCTGTATCCCTTAATGTCACCCAAAGAACTAGTGTATTTTTAACCTGATTAAAATAAGTTCCATGTGAACATATATAATAAATGCCAAAACTGACGACATTGAATGAATTAGAATGAGTGTCATTTGTTACGTAAGCAGAGTATTGAACTTTGTTTAGCCATAAAGAAGCATTTAGTAAGTTTTGAGGTTCCCCTTCAGTGATAAAACCATCTAAACTTTCAAACCACCCATCACAATAAAAAGGACAAAATATTCAAGAACTCTAAAAACCTAAACTTCTAGTTTAATGCACTTTTTTTCACGTTTATTTTTCAGAAATAATGAGTATCAAGTCTGTTTTCAACTCTAGGTTTAAATTAAATATATGGAAGTTATGTTTCAACTATAAAATGTTACCTAGATTCAATGTATTAATTTCTGTAGACTATAAATCTGACTTCAAATAATATCTGCAGCAAAAACCATGTGCATGTCACCTGAAGTTCATTATCAAGGGATTTTACTTGAAAAGGAGATTTTAATGCATAAACCATTTAGATTACTTACAAACGTAACAGAGGGTAAGAGTCAGAGTTGTATTAAGTAGTGAACTGAATAAAACAGCCAGAAAGTGGAGGTTTGACTCCCATTCCACATGGCAAACCCTTCATTAGAATATTCATCCTATTAGATCTTTCCTTTGTGTCCCAGTGTGACTGAAGAAGCTTAAAGATCCCATCCACCGTATCCTCCCCGTCACAATATGGTAATGCTTTATATAAATTGTTCTTAACTGCAGCTGCAGAATCTGTTGAGGGGCTTTAAGAAACACTGATGTCTTCCTCTCATCCCCAGAAAAACTGATTTTAGTAGTCTGCGTGTGACCTGGGCAGTGAGACTTTTGAAAACTCCCCAAGGTGATTCCGTTGTGTAGCCAAGGTTGAGGAGCTCTGCTTTAGATGTTCTATAGTGCAACAATTTATCAGCTGAATAATATATTGAGAATATCACTACTTAAAAGCATACAGAAGTTGCCCATAAGCTGTTGGATATTTTTAAAAGAAACAAACATCAGCTTTGTCTCTCCCTTTTGCAAATGTGTAATACAAGACACAGTATATTCAGATAAGTAGATAATGTAGATGCCAAAGCAGAAATAGGAAGGAAAAACATCAGCATGATGCTTCAAACCTTTCAAAACCCTTTAATGTATTCACTGATTTAATTTAATTGATAATGCTGTGATATAGGTAGAGCAGTTGCCATTTTATAGACTACAAAACTAAGACTAAGATAAGTTAAATGTCTTGCCTGTGGTCACACAATTTAGAAGCTGGGCTGGGATTAGAACCCAGTCTCATGAGTCTACCACATTACATGCTGCAGCCTGCATCACATGTCGAGAGTAAACTGACACTGGAAGAGTGAAATGACGGAAAAGTCAAGAGTAGCCAAGCACACAAGTCAAGAGTAAATTCACATTAGAAGAGTGAAACGATGGAAACATACACCCCTCACTCCATGTCTGCCCTGGACAAGAGGACCTCCCTAACATATCAAAATGGCAGGAGCCCAACCAACCTGAGACATCAGAACAGCAGGAGCTCCATGGCTGTCTCCTGCCAGTGCCTGCAAGTATACATGCAACTAAAGTTTGTGCCTGAAAGAGAGCTTGTAAGCTCACGTTAGAATCAGCCTCAGAGAGTTATAAAAAATGATGTGCATCCATCATATTTAAGGGGAAAAAAGTTCCAAAACATACTCACAAGGAGATGCTGTAGTCTATCCTGGAAGAAATCATTTTAATACTTAATATTATGTGGAGTACATAAAACAGTTAGCTGAGAGACAGGACTTCAGACATCTCTTTAGATTAGATGCTCTGGTCAACTGCCCAAAGAGCACTCAAGAGTTCCAGGTGAGGACTTCGTTTATTGTTTGCAGGTGAAGAAAACTACATTCCGCTGAGTGGTGTAAGAAGAAACATTTGGAGATATTTGTTTTATTTAAATTATAAATTTTTAATTAAAAGGGAATATTTCAATAAAGGTATTTGTAAAATAGGTATTAATGTAGTTTTAATCTATGTTATTTACTCAAGTTATTTCAGGGACATCCTGTGCCTTATCCTGTCCCACTTAATGAATTGCTATTTGTGAATATTTCTCCCATAGAATTGTATTCTCCAGTCATCAAAATAATGCCTCAGTTCTGAATTCCTAATTCATAGTTTGACACAGAGAATGTGTAATTCAACATCAGAAATTCTATCAATTGACTTTATAAGTCGTGTGCAGTCATATGGTAGAATGCAGTAAACATTGCAGTGGGAATAAAAAGATTTATTTCAATGTTGCACTAAATACATATTATCTTGTTGGTTTCCTTAAGCCCAAAATGAAGGAAATGAAATGACTAATCTTTAAAATTTATTTCCAGACTAAAAATGCATTTGAGTTTCTGTTTCCTAGATACATACAGAATCAGCTAATTTTTTCTGAAAGACCTAGAAAATGTTACATCAGGGGATTTTATTAGTCAATCTTGAGACCAGTACGTCTTCTTTTTTTTTTTTTTTTTTTTTTTTTGAGGCAAAGCCTCTGTCACCCAGGCTGGTGTGCAGTGGAGCAATCTCACCACAGCCTCCGCCTCCTGGATTCAAGCGATTCTCCTGCCTCAGCCTCCCGAGTAGCTGGGATTACAGCATGCTCCACCACACCAGCTAATTTTGGTATTTTTAGTAGAGATGGAGTTTCGCCACGTTGGCCAGGCTGGTCTCGAACTCCTGGGCTCAAGTGATCCACCGCCCTCAGCCACTCAAAGCTCTGGGATTACAGGTGTAAGCCATCGCACCCAGCTGACCAATACATCTTTTTGAAAGATTTAACTAGGAATTTGAGCTGGATTTGAATCTTTCATTCACAACAGGAAGAGATTTGAATATAGAAGAATTTGTACTTCAAAAAATATTAATTATCCTTGAATATTAACACGTATACATTTTTATAATCAGTTTCCTTTTTGAGCCTATTTCATGGGCTTATTAGAAATTTTGGAAAATACTGAGAAGTTTTATGTGTATTTTGTATGGCTAAGTAAGGCACATAATGTAAGTCAAAATGAAAAATTGTAATAGCTTATTATTGCATAGCACTCTTTATCATAAAACTGCTGTTATATAATAACCCATAAAACCAGGAGCTAAAAGTAGCAGTAACTTTAATTTCAAGCTTAATTTACATACCATAAAGCATTCTTTCTGCTTTTGTCAAGTCCCATTGTCAAATCTCCATCCTCATCTCATTTGACCTCTCAGCCATGTAGTTTGACCTTTTTCTCCAAAATTTGTATCCCCAGCCTTCGTCTCTCTCCTTCACTCCAGAAGCTTATATGCAATTAGCTACTTGTTGACATCTCAACCTGGATGTCTGATGAGTTTCTTAAACTTAGCATGGTTTTAAAAAACCATTTCCTGCTGCCAACTCTACCAAACCTACTTCCCCATTTCAGTTAATGGCCTATCACCCTTTTGATATGACCAAACATCCTTGATTCCCCTTCCTCACAGCCTACACTCAATCCACAGCAATTTTATCAAGGTATGTCTTGAACCCACCACTTCTCACCACCCACACAGCTGCCATCTTAGTTGGCCATAACCTCACCCCTGACTACTTCAAAAGCTTCCATATTGCTTTCTCTTCTTCCAGTTTACCTCCCTTTTGTCTATTCTCCACTACTAAAGTGATCTTTTTTAATAAACGTAAATTATATTACACCATTCTTCCTCTTAAAATGCTCTAGTGGCTTTCAAAATTTCTGAATAAATTTTAAATCCTTACTATGGCACAGCGTCCCTGCAGATCTGGCCTCACCTTCCTCTCCTTCTATTCTTTCCTTAGCTCTGTCATGGTGACCTTGTTTTTTAACGGCTTTATTGATATAATTTATATACAATAAAGTTCACCTGCTTAAAGTGTATAATTTATTGTTTTCATTACATTTGTACAGTTGTGTAACTATCACTATACTCTAACTTTACGACATTTTCATCATTCAAAAAGAAACTTTGCATCCTTGAGCAGTCACTTTACATACTCCCTCCAGCCCTAGACAACCACTCGTCTACTTTCTGTCTCTATGTATTTGCCTATTCTGGACAATTAGTATCAATGGGATCATACAATACATGTATTTTTGTGATTTGCTCCTTTCACTTAGCATAAGGAACTGAATGTAGCATGTATCAGTATTTCATTCTTTGTCATTGCTAAATGATATTCCATTGTATGGATATACCACATTTTGCTTATGCATTTATCAGTTGATGGTTGATGGACATTTGGGTTGTTTCTACTTTTTGGCTATTAAGAATAATGCTGCTATGAACATTAATGTACAAATTTGTGTGGAGATACACGTTTTCATTTTTCTTGGGTAGATACATAGAGGTGAAATTGCTGAGTCATATGGTAATTATGTTTAGCATTTTGAGGAACTGCCAAATTCTTTTCTAAAAGTGGTTACAACATATTAATTCTGAACAGCAGTGAATGTGGGTTCCACCTTTTCCACATCCTTACCAGTACTTATTATTGTTTGTCTTTTGTACTATCGCCATCCTGTTCATTAGTATCTCATTGTCATTTTGATTTACATTTCTGTAATGACTAATGATATTGAGTGTATTTTCATATACTTTTTGAATGTTTATGTATCTTCTTTGGAGAAATGTCTTTAAAAAAATTTTGCCTATTTTTAAATTTGGATGTCTTTTTATTATTGGATTGTAAAAGTTATCTATATATTCTGGATATACAACCCTAATCAGATATATCATTTGCAAATATTTTCTCTCATTCTGTGGGTTTTCTTTTCACTTTTTGATGGTCTTCTTTGAAGCACAAAAGTTTTTAGTTTTTATGAAGTCCAACATATCAATCTCTTATATCGTCTTTGGTTTCATATTTGAGAATCATTGCCTAATCTAAGGTGATGAACTTTACTCCTTTTGTATTTTCATCAAAGAGTTTTATAATCTAGGTCTTATGTTTCAGCCTCTGGTCTACTTTATATAACTTTTGTGTGTGGTGTGAGATATGAGTACAGATTTATTCCTCTGCATGTGGGTATCTTGTCCCAGCACCATTTGTTGAAAGACTCTTCTTTCACCCAGTGAATTACCTTGAACCCTTTGTCAAAATCATCTGACTATAAATGTTAGGATTTATTTCTGGAGTCTCTATTCTATTAAACTGATCTGTGTTGTTTCTTGACTTTATAAAGACCAATCCATCTTTAGGGCATTTATAATTGCTGTCCCCTTTGCCTGGGATAGTGTTTCATTTTTCTTATTGTTCATTGTTTGATCTTTGGCATCATTCACATTTCTGCTCAAATGTGACATACTCAGAGAGGGTTTTTTTTACCTGCTCTATCGAAAATAGCTCTTTCCTGAGGCAAGAATAAGCTTAAAATAAATAAATAAGTAGAATAACTCCTCACTCCATTTCAGTTACTCTCTACTACCTTTCCTGCTGTTTTCCACAGCTCATCCCACTATCTGAAATTACTTATTTGTTGTTTATGTTTGCTATCTATCTTCCTCATTAGAATGCAAGTTCTTTGAGGTCAAGGATATTTTTATCTGCCTGGTACTTAGTAGGGAATCAATAAATATTTGTGGAATAAAGTCATAAATCATTATTTTGGCAACAGTTTTTATTTTCAAAGCTATGACAGTTTTCCAGAGTAGTTTATTTCAAAGTCATTGATAATTGAGGCACTCTTTGAATAACTGACATTCCTTCTAAAACTCATCATGTATTTTAACAAGGAGTCATCATATACTTTTTATTAAGGAAGGCAGGGAGAATTTTAGCCTTTATTCTTATTTATTTATTTACTTACTTGCTTATTTATTTATTTTAGTGAGAGGGCTCACCCAGGGTGGAATGCAGTGGCACAGTCATAGCTCACTGCAGCATCAAACTCCCGGTCTCAAGTGATCCTCCTGCCTCAGCCTCCCGAGTATGTAGGACTACGGGTGTGCACTACCATGCCAAGCTAATTTTTGTAACAATCCATTTTATCAAAATAGCCTTTCCAAAATAAGACCCAGTATTGTAATTACAGTAAGATTAACACAGACCAGAAGTATCAAGTAAAGTAGAATTATGGAAGCAGACTCTGAAAGACCACTGATTGCACTACTACTGCATATGTTTTCAGCCAAACCATTCATTCTTTAAAACCAGTCTCTTAAAAGAAAACTGAGGCTGGCATGGTGGCTCACGACTATAATCCAAGCGCTTTGGAAGGCTGAGGTGGGAGAATTGCTTGAGCCCAGGAGTTCAAGACCTCATCTCTACAAAGAAAATTTAAAAATTAGCCAAGCATGGTGACACGTGCCTGTAGTCCCAGCTACTCCAAAGACAGAGATGGGAGGCAGAGGCTGCAGTGAGCCAAAATTACACCACTGCACTCCAGCCTGAGAAACAGCAACACCTTATCTCAAAAAAATAAAAAATAAATTAAAAGAAAATTAAAATAATGGTTCTCATTAAATAAGCTATTTATTAGCTTCCTAGACCTAATCTTTACTAGAACACTGCATTTCCTCTTTGCTGATCCTCTTTAGTTTCACACTGCTTCCTGGATGGAAGGTATTCTGTCCTCTTACATTTTATGGCTTCTTTGGGCCTTAGCAGGCAGGTGGAACTACTTACATGTGAGAGGAATACTCTCTCTGACATGCTTTATGAGACCCAGTAGTCACAATACAACCTATTAGCCATATCTTAGCATGCCCAAGAGCAGTCTAGCCTCAGATCAGAATTTATGTTTGTTTGTCACATTTGTAAAACTACAGTGTCATCATTATTTCTACTATTAAAAAATATTAAGGCAGTTCTTCATA
Source organism: Symphalangus syndactylus (assembly GCF_028878055.3). Lineage (NCBI taxonomy): Eukaryota > Metazoa > Chordata > Mammalia > Primates > Hylobatidae > Symphalangus > Symphalangus syndactylus. The sequence continues at coordinate 24,390,671 of NC_072441.2, forward strand.
CACTTGGCACATGTGAAATTTGTTTCTCTTGGATTTTTAGTGCCTTCCGGATTTACAATAATATAAAATAGATACAGTCACTACCTTGAAAGAGAACAACTGGAAACTACTCTCAGCAATTTACTTTGTAAATTAAACCTGTTACATTTGTTTCCTTTGAGTTTTATACTGGCCTGGAGAAAGCCAGAAGTGCATATACCTTCCGGATATTATGTTGTGGCAATATGAAATGTTCACATTAGAAAGATATAACCCCAATTTTAAATAATGTAATTGCAAATGCATTGAAAAACACAAAAGAAAAATGTTTTCATCATATTGGTTGCTTTCTTCTCATTTTCTAATTAATAAATAATAACAAAGAGATCAACTAGCATACTGAATAAAGCTAAGATATTTCTTTCAGCTACATCAGGCTATTATAAGTTTATATTCATAAACTAGGATCAATATAAAAATACAAAGTATTATAAACTGTAAATTCTACTACCTATGATAACTAGTTTTAACAAATCTAGCTCAATTGAATGAAAAGTTGTAATTAAACATCTTTAAAATAAAATAAGGGACAGTACTTATAGTACATTTACTCATAATTTAGAAACTATTCATTAATGACTACATAAAAATCACATTAGTGCATAGTTTTTCATCTTTGTGTTGCCAGTAAACTATCTAATATTTAAACATTATATTTTCTATTATGAAATATGACAGTGAATTAAGTATAGGATTATTAAACAGACAAACCTAATTGATCCAGGTTCCAGTGACAATATGTGCTAATTAAGTCAGAAATAGGACTCAGTTTGCCTTGAACTAAGAGGTAGGGATTGAAAGCTCACAATAAAAATGTGAAGAGTGTTTTGGGCATTTACATTTGCCATAAGCAAATTAACAGGCTAAGCAAGAATTCTGGGGGTAAAAATGGGCTACTTAAGAAAGCAAATGTTTACAATCATGTTTAAGGACTTTTCCAGTATGTAGCTGTGTAAATACAAAATATATGCCAAAGTGTGTCATCTCATGTTTTTTTCTTAACTCTTTATTAATCTTTTGCCTGCTAACCTTTGGTAACACTTGGTTCACCTAATACTTACTCTGTACTTAAAAGTTGTAAAAGAGTTGGGCACAGTGGCTCACACCTGTGATCCCAGTGCTTTGGGAGGCCAAGGTGGGAGAATCACTTGAGGACAGGAGTTCGAGACTAGCCTGGGCAACACAGCAAGACTCTATCTCTAGAAAAAGAAACAAACTAAAATTATTCAGGCATGGTGGCATACACCTGTAAGTCTTAGCTATTGGGAGGCTGAGGCAGGAGGATACTTTGAGCCCAGGAGTTCAAGTGAACTGATTGCAGCACTGCACTACAGCCTGGGTGACAGAGTAAGACCTTGTCACTAAAATAAATAAATAAATAAATAAATAAATAAATAAATAAATAAATAAAAAGTTACAAAGTGTTTTTTCTTTATGTAACCAATGTATAATGCCCCTTGGTCTGAAATCTTTCAATTATCTGGGATCACCCTGTCCCACTTTACCTGGAGAACTAACATTTTTACCATAGCCCACACACACATCTCCTGCTCAGGGTCTCCAGGAATTCTTAGGTTTGTTAGAGTTTCTCTAGGTCATCCCTGGCACTGATGTCATTTCTGCTGAGTTCTTGATCTACCCTCTTTTTATCAACTTCTATTGTTGCTATCATTTTTACTACAGCCTTATTCCAAGGCGGACCCTACTCCTAATGCCATCATTCCCCCATACTACTATAAAACAAAAGTCATGTTTAATAGACTTTCATTGATGATTTGGGATGTTGGGGAGGTAACATAACACAGAACATTAGAATGTTTGCCCTGGCGTTGCATATTGGCTATTCTCTTTCCCTAGCAATGTCTCCATACTGTTGACCTCTTTCTTTAACTAGACCTCATCACACCATTCTCCCCTTTCTTCTAAGGTTCCTAACTCCTACTCCAGGAGCTGCTGCTAGACTTGAAACTCTTCACTGGGCATTTCGTTTTTCGTTTTTTTTACCCTCACACAAGCTGTGGCTACTTTCTCAAACTAAAAGATCTAATATTCCTAAACAAAGAATTATCTAACAAGGAGATGAATTATTGTGCCTACTACAAAGCAGGCACAATTTATTTAAATAGGCATATTTTCTTTCACTCTACATTTTAACGTTTTGTTTCACTTATTCAGACAGTCCTGTCTAATCAACCTGAATACAAGTGCATTTATGGTTGATAGCTAGGATAATGCATAGTATTTTAAGTGTTTATAAGACTTTTAACTTTTAAAAATGGCTAATCAAAATTTAGTCTTGTACATGGTAACAGATAAGTACTTGCTAATATCTTCTTGCCCAGGTAATTTCAAGCTAGTTTCCATCATAACTGATGCATATTGAAACATTAAACATTTTGTCAAAGTTTATATTGTCTTTTGTGTATCAAGTCAACATAGGCTAACCCTAAGAAATCAAGTGAAATGTGAATCTTTTCTACTGAAATACAGTTATTTGAAAATATTTAGCTTTGATAACTATGTACTTACCTTTTTATATCTTTTTTACATAGTTTTGTGTGAGAATAGAAAAGAACCCTGGCCTTGGATTTAGTATCAGTGGTGGAATCAGTGGACAAGGAAATCCATTCAAACCTTCTGACAAGGTAAGAAATGAATATCTTGTTGACAATATTACTTAGAAAAATACTATCTCCTACAGTAACAAAGATTAGAAAAAAATTCAAGTGTTTTTGCTGTGTTTTCATGAGCTAGCTAACTCTGAAGCCAATTAGAAACTTTTTCAGCACAGGGATAAGAGAATTTACTGCAGCGCTTGACACATACTAAGAATAAAGGGAAAAGTCTCTAAACATTCTATTTAAAAGGTAGAGTTTTTTTATATTTTTGTGGGGAGGCTTTGTGTTTTGTTTTTGTTTTTGCTCCACAGTTGTCTATATTTGTAAAGAAAGGTATATAAACAGTTTCTAACAAGTTGTTTCCAAAGGTTAACTTGTAAGTCATTTATTTAGGAAACTGTTTTCTCACAGTAGCAGAATGATTACATAGTAATTCAATGCAAAGGCAAGCTGATTGCCATCTCTTCAATTCATCAAGCATGTAAAGAATTTTGCTCAATGTACCCTAAAACCTGAAGTATAATAATAAAAAAAAAGAATTTTGCTAATAGAACTGTAGAATTGAGAAACCACAGAAAACAAATTTTCTATGAGAAAATCAGTTAGCATTAGCAGAAGAATTAGGTCCTCCTCTCATACTTACCCCTGCTTGTCAAACTATGGAATTAAGGCACGCCAACTCTAACCTCAACCATTTCCTGGACATTCAAGATGTTGCCCATGCTCACATGTGACCTGCCTGATGCCAGTGTGAACCATCTGGTTTTTTATTTTTTAAATGTTTACCTGGAGCTATAGAACCTGCCCTGCTACTATCAGTGTTTAATACTCTCAGCTTTGAATCAATTAATAATTATTCAATGATAATTGAAGCTATCTACTTTTGACCTCATCAAATTGCATTAAGTGACCCCATAAAACTGTAGGATGATGAAGAAGGACAAAAATTAAATATGAATAAAACCTCCACAGGCTCTGTACTTACCTTTGAGTCACAACCTGGTCCACACCCTCTCAACTCATCACAATTATAAAAACCTACAGATTAACTTCTGATTATGAGACCTACTTCTGGAAAACCTGGGATGCCATTGCTCGGGAGCTTTCTGTAGCCTGAAACAGAGCCTTTAACACCACATTTTCCTCGTCTTCCTCCACTCTTCCTACCCTTCTTCCTTTCCGTTTTGGGGAAGGTCAGGAGAAGAGGTTGGTCCAAAAGGAAGAATTGTTCACATGATTATATACATTAGGAATGAAGAGACCAGAGGAAAATCTCCAGTGGCCAAGGATGGGAGCTCTTTTGGTCAACAGGCTGGAGCAGCTGCTCATGTAAAAGGAATGTATATGAGGCAATCCTAGAATTAGGGGAATGCCAGTTGGAAACATCTGTTCATAAGTAACTATCATATTTCCATTTTGAAATGATGTTGAGGATACCATTGATTTATTACAATTAAAATATTCATGGCTTAGTCAGTCCAACTGTTTACTTCATTTTAATAAATTATTAATACATCTTAAAGAAGCATAAAAGTTCAAAATTATCAGAAACATGATGGCATTTTTTAAAACCTCAAATCGTTATGTCTTGTTTATCTTGACTCTTTTTGTCTTTCATTTTACATCTCTTTCATAAATTCTTTCAATGAAAAGTCAATAACCTTATGATACTTAAGAGAGTTGAAATTCAAGACATATTTTTCTGTTCTTTCTCACCAGCATATAAATCTTTTCACTATATTTTTGGAAGGGACAGGGTAAAAAAAATTTTTTAATTAAGGATGAGGCCGGGCACAGTGGCTCACGCTTGTAATCCCAGCACTTTGGGAGGCCGAGGGGGACGGATCACGAGGTCAGGAGATCGAGACCACGGTGAAACCCCGTCTCTACTAAAAAATACAAAAAATCGGCCGGGCGTGGTGGCGGGCGCCTGTAGTCCCAGCTACTCGGGAGGCTGAGGCAGGAGAATGGCGTGAACCCGGGAGGCAGAGCTTGCAGTGAGCCGAGATTGCGCCACTGCACTCCAGCCTGGGTGACAGAGCGAGACTCCATCTCAAAAAAAAAAAAAAAAAAAAAAAGGATGAATAGATTGTTAAAATAGTCAAAATGTCAAAATACTGTTGCATTTCTGCTCTTTTCAACTGAAAGAGACTAGATCTCAGGCTTTCAAATCATTGCCTGCAATTCTTCCACTGTGATGAATATGAACACTTCATAGCTATTCATTTAATTTCTCATTTGTAACATTTTGATGACTCTAGTGAGACTGAACTATGTCTATGATCTTATAATTTGCTCTTTTGGTTAAATATAACAGATAAAGCACTTGAATTATATAATGTGTCCATTGAAAGATTTCCCCTCAGAAGCACTTTTCTTTGGCTGATTACACTCTAAAATCATTCATAATCTGAAAAGTAAATCTCTATTATTATAAAATTGGTGGGAGCAACTAGGAGTTCCAAATCTACAGAAGAATCTCAATACTGCCTTTCATTTATTGACCAGTTTTGGTGGCATGCCAAACATATGGGGACACTTTGGTTAACTGTTCAGAGGATCTAAAGATACTGACTGACAATTTACATAAGAATTTAGTCCACTCACAAGGAAAGAGATTAATCTATTGGAAATTCAGCTGTGTTTTTTTTAGCTCTAGTGCCCTATTCTGAAAGTGTTGCATAAAATTTAGGGTAGAACCCAGTGCCTGAAACTACCTAAAAATATTAAACAGTAAGAAAATGAAAATGTTGAAAAACAGATTGGTTTTTCATGAAATGGCTGATTTACAGCTAGAAGTAAGAGGAACCAAGTTAAACAAATGTTTAAGATCAACAAATACTGCCTGAGTCTGAGGTAGACTTATAAGGAGTCTAGTCATGCAAAAGTTTAAACTTTAATATGATACATACTCTCAAATAAATAAGTCATTGATTAGGAATATTCTCAGAAATACACTATATTATTTTCCTTACTGCTCATGGATGTTTGAATGTTTTGCTGCTCAAAATTCTAAGTATCCAAGAACATCTGAATGTCTTACAGGTACTGAGGACTTTCTGTACTGAAGTTAATTAATACACTTGTTCCGTTCTCTTCATTATTGTTGATGGAAATTAGTTTCAGAGAAATGTCAAGGACCAATGTGAGACAGCATCCAAAACGATTACAGTCAGCCAGGGAAAGACTGAAACAGTCATCTCAAAAGCTGAGAGCCACAACTGAGGCAAAAGTGAGCTATATTGTTCAGTCTGGCAGACGTTCTGATCTATGTTCTGGGGTAGTGTGAGATTATTGCAGAAAAACACTTAGGGCAGCCCAAAAGTTAACTGGGAGGCTTTATGGAGGAATCAGGATTAAGCCAAATATGAGGGAATATTTTTACCAGACTTTGAGCATTTAGAACAGCATCTCATCTAGCAAACTTAACTCCCCTTCAAGATCCAAGATAGTCTTGATCAAATATTGTCTCCTCCAGTTAAAGGGATAGAGCACAATTAGCCCTGCAGTTGATATTGTCAAAACGATTTTTAGTAGTGAAAAACACCAGTTCATTCACCATTGAACTCGTTATTTCAGTGTTCACTGTCAAGCAGAAACTGCTTTTACATACTTGGAAAGAGAAAGCAGTAGAACACTGGATGGAAATTAGTTGCCTCTGTCCTCTCAATGAAGTGTATAATAGCCATGATCTGTTTTATTACAATAAAGAAACATTGCTGTCAAACTGTCAAGATACTGCAGAGATGAAAGATTTTGAGCCAACAAATCTGATAGTAAAGCAATAAAAATAATAGCCTTTTATTGAGTATATACAAAATGCTGGGCACTGTATAAGGCTCTTTATATATATGAATTTATGAATTTATGTGATCTTCATAACAATTTCTGTTAGTTGAGTAGTATTTTTATTCCCCATTTCATTGAGGCCCAGAGGGGTTAATTAACTTGCCCAAGGTCATTTAGCTGATCTGTGGCAGACAAGATTTGAAACAAAACTGAGCTGACGCCAAATGCTTTTCTTAATAAGCATTATAATACATGCCTCTATCTGCAAATGTCACTTAGCAGAAGAGCCACATGACAAATTTATACCCTGTAGAGTTGAGACTAATATGATATTCTAATATTGAGAGTATTACAGAGCCCTCTAATTAGTCATAGTCTAGATATTTGCTTCAACAAGTCTTTGGGAGTCAGCATGTATTCTCTATTGAACCTAGATAATTAGGAGCATACTGTACAGAGAAGATTGCTAAGCTATTGTATAACTTGTGGACTAAGGTATCATTACAGTGGTGATTCTGCCAGTGGAGCAAGCCACAATATTCTTTGCTTGTATGTAAGCACTCATAAAATAATAATTTCTGATTGCAAAATTTAAGGAATTTACCAGTATAATTTCCACAGGATGTTGTCAGAAAGAGGAAACTGCATTAATAGATAACTGATGCCATGCTGTTGTAATATTTTATAAGGCAACCCAGCACCCTGCAAACGAGAATTTTTAATGATGCATTCACAAAACTCATCATTCAGGGATTCATATTCTTCCTTGCTCCGTCTGAGGGAAGAAGAACTAAGCTCCTGGATCTTAATGAGATTAAAGAAGACTCATAGCCCCTTTCCCTATATGGTGTAAAGGTGTTGCACTGAACAGTCCCGTGAACAATTATCTACTCATAGTATCAAAATGAAAGCTGTTTTATGGATTCAGCACATCCTCAAAGGACCTGACAGCAGCAAATACACATACTGGGGCATTGGGGCCAGAGAATCAGTTATCCTCCACGGTCCACCATTTACGTAGAGAATAGTCATAAGTGTCTAAGCTCAACAGATGCCAGAGAGCCCATTCATATTTCCACTAAGTCGGGCCATCTAAATGTAGCCATAGAAAGGATAGAAAAATACAAATTCATGGTTTTTTTAAAATGCCTTAATCTGCCTATGGTACAAGTAAAATTCCAAGCCATTGAAAGAATATTAGGAGCATAGAAAATGTAAATTGTTATCACCAATAAACTCTAAATAAATGTCCTAGAATTTCAGAATAAATTACGATAAATTATTTACGTTACATTTAAATTACTGCCTCCAGATGCCCAAACAGCCTGCAACAGGACTTAAGTTCCTCCTCTTTTCATTCCATCGTTTTTGTGTGGATATGGATATTACATCAAATAAAAGTTTTTACATGATTAATATGAAGAAAAGAAGGACCCTTAGACATGCGGAATTGAAGCTTTTATTTAATAGTTTTATCCAAGGATAACAATACTCAGAGGCACGCGGGGCAATGGCAAGTTCAAAAATGCACAAGAATAATGTCCCAGTTTTGCTCAACTTCATGACACTGGGTGATCCATAAACAAAAGCTTGCTAAAGATATGCTTTTAACTTATAAAAAAGGTACACACCATATGCCTATTTCCTGTCAGGTTTTCTCCATGGATATAAAAAATGAGAATAGCAAACATATTTATTTAAAACTCCATATAGCACAAGATGTATATTTACTACATAAATATTAAACTACTTTTAGCACATTTCCTAAACTTTGTGCAGCTACTAGACAAGTACAATTTATTGTATATGTTTCTAAATTCATTTTGTAAGTAATATAATTTATATATGTGTCACATCCTTAATTCTACTTCCAGTGATTATGTAAGGCAAAGTAATTTGAAAAAATTTATGCATTATGTGAAAATAAAATTCAGGAGCAAGGGATAGAGATCAAATTGCTTTTGTACTTCAGACTAAATTTAGGAAGAGGCTGAAACAGATTTTATTTTATATATAAAATGATTTTTAAAAATAAATTTCAAGCATAAATTATTTTATAAACATAACTGATTACTTCAGCTGCATCTTAGTCATATTGCAATTTGAGGTTCAGGATGCCACTAGGTTGTTTGAGGACATTAACAGTAAGATGAGTTCTTTCTTTAATAAAAAATAAGTTTTCACCTTTCAGTTCATTGTCTTAATGTTGGAGTAAAAAGTCCAAGATCTATTCAGAAACATTGGTAGAAATGAAATGTAGTCTTCACAATCTCCAACAAATAGTATTCCTACAGGTGTGACGACTTAGACCAAGCTTTTTTTTAAAAGGTATGGTAGCATGCTTTAGCCAATTGAAAAATGTCGTTATCTAGACATTATAATAGAAAGGAGACATGAATTTCAGCTTATGAAAGCAAATAAATTACCATTAATTCTTCGGGAAACTTTCACTGGGGCATAAATGTGAAAAAGTGAGGTCATTAAAAAGTATCAATGTAAAGCTAATGAACAATTAAATAAATGCATAGATGTGTACTTTGGAACCTAAACTTTTTTAATCAAAATATGAAAGCACTTAAAATTAGTTTATCAATAAGATCTTACATAATTACTAAAAAGAATAACCAATAAATCCAGAGGTAAAGCGTAAGTAATAGTAGTTTAGGATTACTGAATAAGGTACCAAAGTACACGTATATGCATGGTTTTTTTTGTTTTGTTTTTTTGTTTTTTTGTTTTTTGAGACGGAGTCTGGCTCTTGTCGCCCAGGCTGGAGTGCAGTGATGTGATCTCGGCTCACTGCAACCTCTGCCTCCCGGGTTCAAGCAATTCTCTCACCTTAGCCTCCTGAGTAGCTGGGACTACAGGCATCTGCCACCACACCCAGCTAATTTTTGTATTTTAGTAGAGACGGGGTTTCACCATGTTGGGCAGGCTGGTCCCGAACTCCAGACTTCAGGTCATCCACCCGCCTCGGCCTGCCAAAGCACTGGGATTACAGGCGTGAGCCACCGTGCTTGGCCTATGCATTTATTTAATTATTCATTAGCTTTACAATATAAATAGAATAGTTATACATGGTCTAAGTGTCTGATTCTAAGTACAGCGGAAAGGAAAACGGCTTCCTATATTTAAAAATCGTGTTGAATAAACCCATCGCCATGCACAAACCACATTTCCATTAAAAGGGACTATCATTTAACCCCTGAGGACATTCATTAATAGAAAACAAGCAATCTCTCTAGTGTGGAATTAAACATTAAAATGATTAAAGAAAAGTCATATTTGTTTGTCTTTCTTTGTTCATTGAGGTATACTGAGTTCTCTGTTGAAAGAGAAAAAAAAAAAATCACATGTTCCCTTTGTCCTCTCTGTCAACGAATGTTTCTACCTTGACTCAGAATGACTAACTTAATGGAGTACCTAGACTTGGGAACCTTTGCTTATTCCTACATTGAAAAAAAAAAAAGACCCATGATATGTTCGAGTTTTGTATGATTTGCACTAACTGGAGTAGCTTCCGCTGGGGTGGTGGCATTAGCTGAGGTGGCTTCAGTTCCCTGAAGGTGTTCATCTCTGGGCCATAAAATGAGAGTGGCCAAAGAGACAAAGAGAAATCGAGAATGACTTTTACTTCTAAATCTTTGCTGGTTCTGCTGAATGTGAACTGCTGCCCCTTCATTCATCAGCCACAGGCAGTCTCAATGCTTTTACTCTGGGTGGCGTAATCATCCTCCTTTAAATACACTGTCAGTCTCAGATGTGTACAACTACAGTGTCCTTTTTCTTTAACCTATGCCTTTTTAAAAACACATAGGTAATGAGTGAAAATATCAGCACTGTAAAATTTTAGGTAATTATAGAACTATCAAGACTAAATATGATTCACCCACCCCTTTCATTCTACTCTACGCCACCTATGCACAGCCTTGCCTTAAGAGCCACTTTGTTCGTCAACATATCAAGAATTCACAACTGTAGTGTCTTCTGGCACTTGCCCCCAGCCTTTCTGACAAACTGAGCCACCTCTAAGAAATGTTCTAGCATATTCTGACCATATAATGATGCATTAGCCATTGAATAAAACCATATTAAACCTATGAGAATCAGTTTGACTGAATATAGCTTACAACAAACAATTTTTCACTTCAAAAACCTTATTTTAGCAGAATTGGTTAAAGAAAGTTTCACTGAATTCTTCACTTTTCAATTTGTGATTTTAAAATAGTGCAGATAGTGTCAAAAAATTATACAACCAGAGGGGCTTTGAGGGAGCCTTCAGGAATTATAATCAGAAACCTGATTATCAATACTATTTTAAGAATAGCTAAAAAGAAGGATCCACAGCCTCCTACAGTTCCCACTCCTGTTTTTAATCATTTTTACTATTTCATGTGATTTGTGAAGCTGAGAGGAAAAGCCATGAGGGACGCTGACTGGATCAGTAAACTGTACAAAGCTTAGCAATTCAAATATTCACCACAAGTTGGGGTCCCATATTAAATACAGGCTTTACAGGATTTATAAAATAAAATAAATGGTAAATATTTATTTTATTTTTTCCTAAGAGTCCAGAAATCCAAAAGGATTGTAAGTGAATGAATATGATTATGGACTTTTAAAAGAACATATGACAAGCAAGTAAAAGAAAAGTCAAGAATTTCACTAAGAAATCAACAGGGTGCAATGTACTTTCAGTCACAATAGACAGACATCCCAGACACGCTTAATTGTTAAACAATAGAAATACTAAGCAATTAATAAAAGTTAAAACATATAAAGTAACCAAAACCAAACACAGTTTTAGCACTTACGTTCAAATTATCTAAAAAAGAACAGATATATTATAATATATATTATATATTATAATTATATATATATGCTACTAAACAAACTTTTAGAATGACCTAAAAGAATGATGCAAGTCCAAAGGCAAACAATGTGTATTTATTTTGCTAGAACATTACATTTCATTATATTGCCACTAAGAGATCTGTGATCCCGGAGTCCATTTCTTTGGGTTGCACTAGTCTCTTTGTTGCTCTCATGCATTATTAATAAATTTTTGTACAAATGCAACCAAGTGATTTCCGTTGTAATATTTTTTTAAAAAAATTAATGAAACTGAAATTCCTTTCTATGCATAAAATTTTTGTTAAATTTTTAGAAGACTTTAGTCGGTTGCAGAATTTTTACTTGTGTCTCTGCCTTAAATTTTCTGTTTCTAAATAAAGGAGAATCCTTCTGTTCATCTTTTACAGATTTTACACTTAACTGTTTTGTGAGCTAAGTACGGCCATTCATGGAAGCATCATATTCAGCTGTCAGTGTCCTTTTCTTTCTCTCTCCCTCTTTCTCTCTTCTTCCCTCACTCCTCCTCTCTCTTAACTTCTAATGGCTATAGGATAAATCACTTCTCTTGATGCGTATAAATTTATCAGTTGCTAAGGTAGCAAATTATTCAAAGCCTAAAACTTGATGCATAGCAATTAACCTTAAAATACTTTGTCATTACACTTTTGATTCATGGAGAGGAGCACTATTGATAATACCTTTATTCTTGATATGTCAAGTGTTCTAATAATCATAGGGACTAAGTAAATATAGGCTCTATGTATATCTAATGTTGCTTCTACAAGCCACAATATAGCTTCAATATTGACATTGCCCACATTATGAAAGAAAATTAATATTTGCTACTTTTTTGGAAAAAAAAGTTTCCCCCTAAAAATTGAATCTATGGCTCTGTTTGCTGTTTTCATGAGTCAGTTTTGCCTCTAGAAACACTCTTTGAACTTCCATAGTTATATGAAAGCATGAAATACTGTATGCTATTTTTAACTAATATGTTCTGAGTTGTAATTGTATATAATTTTTACTTGAGATATGGTCTTTCTAGAAACCAATTTCTCAGCATCAGCTAGAGCCAAGACTTTTCAGAAAATTAAGGAAAAGCATATTTCATACGTTGAAGTCGTAGGTCCCTTAAGACAAGTTCTATTTTGGTGTCTACATTTACAATGGCTGAGACTGTCACAATCGTTCACCTTCATCATTAAAAAGCCAAATAAAGTTCCTTTCTCCTCTAAACTTAGAATGTTAAATGTTGGCCTTGTAAACTAACTTTCTGAGTCCTTTAAGTTTTATGTCCAGGGATGTAGAAGCTAGGTAACCAGTAAGGCAAGGTCAGATCTTAATAATGCAAGAAGCCTCCCAAACTTATCCTTTTCCAAAATTACTTGTGGAAGCAAAACTTTTTATAAGCCCATTATGAGTACTTCTGGAATAATCATTTATGACTTGTATAAAGACTATTAATAGTTTTTAAATGAGGTGGAAATAGGAAATGGCAACAGATCATGCCTATGTGGCTCATGCAGCTAGCCCTCTCTAGATGAGCTTTGGTTCAAACCTAGAGGAGTCCCTCTGTGATGCATGAATCCACGGGATCTGTGCCTGTCTCAAACACGTCCGAATGCTGGTGACTGAGAAGAGCAAAGATTTCATTCTTTTGAAAGGAGCTTGCGGTACCTACCATGTTGCTCTGTTGTGAGATACCCTCTAGAGGTGGTCCTGAGGGAAAACCACTGTGCTTTCAAGTCACTAAAGAACCTGAGGTGAGAGACAGAAGAAAAACCCACTTAGAGATGCCACAAGCCACTAACTACAGTGGATTCTATTAGCTATTACTATAAAGGGCTGATACTCCTGACTTGGAGCTACTGAAGGAAGTAGTTCCTGAAAGTTAATAAAAAATCATTTAGAAAGCCCTCCAGATGGGACTGATGTCCACTACTAGGAGTGAACAGTAACTGGAGCCATTATCACTGTTAGCCACAACCAGGAAACCATGGATGAGGCAGGAGGAACTTTCCAGCCCCTTCTCATCTCCTTCCCTAAATAAGAGGTGTCAATGTCCCCTTATTTGTTAGGAATTCAAAGGAAAGATGGCAAATATTGGCCTTTCAATATACTCTAAACAGAGGGGAAAAGAATTTTTTCTGCCAGTGAATCTGGTGTAGTTGGAGACTCAGAAACTCTCAATGTGGGCTTTGCTGGATTAAAGACCTTGAGTTGTAGATTGAATTTCAGACTTTTTTAAAAAGTAAAAATAGCAATGGGGTCTCACCATTTTGCCCAGAGTGGTCTCAAACTCCTGGGCTCAAGCAATCTGCCTACTGCAGCCTTCCAAAGTGCTGGGACTAAGGGAGTGAGCCACCATGTCTGGCACAGTTTCAGACTTTTGAAAATTAAAGTAACATTTATTGATGCTATACTGAGTGTCATCCATTGTTCTATTTTCTATGTACTCAGTCACTTCATCTAACAATTCTATAAAGTATGTACCATTTATTAACCCATTGTACTGATGACGAAAAGTCCATAGAAGTTAACTTGCCCAAGGTCACCAATTGTAAATGGTGAACACAGGCAGGTAAACTCCAGAGCTATGCTCTTGACCACTACTTGCACAGTGTGGTAGACAGAAAAAATGGCTTCTCAGAAACATCCTAGGCTGGACACAGTGGCTCATGCCTGTAATCCCAGGACTTTGGGAGGCCGACGTGGGCAAATCACTTGAGGTTAGGAGCTCAAGACCAGCCTGGGCAATATGGCAAAACCCTGTCTCTACCAAAAATATAAAAATTAGCCAGGTGTGGTGGCACATGCCTGTAGTCACAGCTACGCAGGAGGCTGAGGTGGGAGGATCACCAGAACCCAGGAGGCAAAGGCTGCATTGAACCATGATCATGCCACTGCACTCCAGCCTGGGCGACAGAGTGAAACCCTGTCTCAAAAAAAAAAAAAAAAAAAAAAAAAAAAAAAAAAAAAAACCTAATTATTCAGAACTGTGAATATGTTACATTACATGGCAAACAGGACTTTGCAGATTGGATGAAGTTAAGGACCTTAAGATGAGAAGATTACCCTGGATTATTCAGATGGGCCCAGTGTAATCACATGGGCCTTAAAAATGGAGAATCTTTCCTAGCTGCAGTCAGAGGGAGATGTGACAGCAGAAAAATGGTCAGAGAGGTTCACCATTGGTTGCTTTGAAGATGGAAGAATGGGATCATCATGAGCCAAGGGATGTGGACATTTCCTAGAAGCTACATAAGGCAGAGAAATGGATTCTCCCCCTGAAGATTCCAGAAAAGAATGCAGCCATACCAAAACTTTCATTTTAGCCCAGTGAGACCTACGTTGGACTTCTAACCTACAGAACAGTAAAATAATAAATTTGTGAAGTTTTAAGCCACTAGGTTTATGGAACTTTGTTACGCAACAGTAGAAAACTAATACATATTGCCTTATTGGAAAAGAGGGTTAATGATTCCCTTCCTGGGGACTTGACAGAAGCAGAGAGAATGCTTCATGGTATGGAAATTAAACTTGAAATTAAAGTTGCTGCTACTTTTAGCTCCTGGTTTTATGGGTTATTATATAACAGCAGTTTTATGATGAAGTTTTATGATAAAGCTATGCAATAATAAGCTATTATAATTTTTCATTTTGACTTACATTAGTACATTATGTAGCTAGTTTTAAATGTATCGCATCATAATTTGTCCTTCATTTAGCATTCTGCCAAATGTTATAGGAAACTGAACACATTTAAGATCTCGCTAGCAGAGTTGAAAGATTTGTAAGATGCCATTATTTGGATATTTGATACACACAAGTTGGCTTCTTGTTGTTTGGAAGTTAGGAGATAGCTTTTCACCAAACAGTAGGAAGTTATTGCTTCTAATTTTTAGAATACAAACAGACTGATTATTTCCCACCAAACTCTGTCACCAGTGCCAAAGTATTCTTTAAAATCTCAGGATAAAATGAGTTGTTAAAAGGGTGACAGGTTGCTACAATGAGCTTTTTCAAAGCAGGGTCAACATTTTCACATTTCTCATCAATATTCATCATAAAAGAGACCATGAAATGGGTTTAGATTTATCTGGTCTCTTTCATATAGCAATGTTTATATGCCTAAATACAATTTAAAATTAGGGCACTGACCTTTGCAGGCAGTCTTGGGAAACATTCCACCTCCACAAATTGTGAATGCCACAGACCGTGATCAAATGGAGCAGTCACTGCTTTCTGCTTGGATTAATGTGGCAGTGCGCTGGCCGAGAGGCTATCTGTGGAGAATAGGGAACTATACCAATGAGTTTATTGATTGAAAAGACATAATAAAGTGAAATAATAAAGCTTTCAGAAAAAAGCAATACATGCTTTGGAAGACTCAGGCCACCACAGGAGTAAGCAAAGCAAGTCTTCAGAACAGAGGCTGAATCCTCCAGAGCTTTGTGATGAGTGAAATTAAACCTGCCACAGACACCACATTTGTATTCTTTCAGCAGTCAGGTGAGGAGTGCTGCTAGTCCCTCCCAGCACTGCAGATACGATGGCCTTAATTCAGCTTCTGTGATCTGGATTCATACAAACATTATTAAAACTGTTCCTGTACAATGAGGTAAAGAAAGGCAATCAAAATTAACTGGGTAGCAGACATTTTGACTGCTGAGATAAAATAATAGCCAAAACAACTTCACTTCCAGCAATCAGAGATGTAGTGGCTTATTTTGGGCAAAAGAGTCATTCTGCCTATTGTACAGAGACCCCAGTAGCAAAGGAGGGGCTACCAGGGGAGCTGATTGTATATATAGTCTCTTCAAATGATGGAATATGAGAGCTATTTGCCCAGTGTGGAAAGAACCATGGGGATTATATTTGTTGTCACAACTAGTGCCATTCACTGGCCTGGTGGATTAATCATTGAGCCTTATTTGTCTTTTTTCAAACAACTAGTTTTCTTTTTTCTTTTGAATTGACCATTTTTACAACTGAATTGGCCAACGCTGTTAAAGCATCACTCCTGAGTGCCACCATTAACCCAAATTTTTTAAGTTTGTTTTATTTTCTTAATCTTATAAGTAGTGCATCATCATTGTAGAAAAATAGGAAAACACAAATAAGAAAAAAGGAAAAAAAAAAAAGATCTGATGTCCCGTTACCCAGTATTGGGTAATAAATACTGTTTATAAACTGTATTTAACTGTTTATAATATAAACAGTTAATGTTTATGTTATAAATATAAACTGTTAATGTTTAGAAGATATCCTTGCAGATATTTGTCCACACAAATATATATATAAACACATTTCAGCAAAAATAGCATCCTACCACACACAATGTTTTATAACCTGCTTGTTTCTTTTTTTTTTTTTTTTTTTTGAGACGGCGTCTCGCTCTGTCACCCAGGCTGGAGTGCAGTGGCGCAATCTCGGCTCACTGCGAGCTCCGCCTCCCGGGTTCACGCCATTCTCCTGCCTCAGCCTCCCAAGTAGCTGGGACTACAGGCGCCCGCCACCACGCCCGGCTAATTTGTTTTTGTATTTTTAGTAGAGACGGGGTTTCACCGTGGTCTCGATCTCCTGACCTCGTGATCCGCCCGCCTCGGCCTCCCAAAGTGCTGGGATTACAAGCGTGAGCCACCGCGCCCGGCACCTGCTTGTTTCATTAAACATTTGTGTACTTCTACATCAGCCATTTAGGACTTCACTTTTAATGACCACGTATCATTCTACTGTATGGATTTAGTATAATTTCTTTAATCAATGCCCTGTTATTAGACTGTTAGGTATAGTTTGTAATTTTTGTTATTACAAATAATACTATGATGAACATATTAGCACATGTATATTGCATATTTGTCCAGTTATATCCTTAAGTCCTAGAAGTCTAATTACTTGGTTAAAAGTTATACAGTTTTCTAGAAATTTTGATGCCTATCTGTAGTTTCATCTCTAAATAAGAAGGAAAACAGATTAAAATATGAAAGATAAAAATCATTCAAAAGTCTAAATAGGTTTCATAAACTTCTGAAAAGCCAAGTGAAAACACAAGTAGAAGTATTTTAGTTTGGATCTGTTAAACCATTTACACATACACACACATATACACACACACACAAAGTTATGAGCTTAAGTGAGTCATTATGTTTACAGATCAGCAAATAACATGCTTTTCTCAATAACAGGCAAGAATATCAAAATATTGTCTTCTATTTAATTAATAATGCTTAGGAATAAAAAACTATTAACAGTTATATTGAAATATAGTTGATATACTACAAAATTCACCCGTTTAAAGTGTACGATTAAGTGATTTTTATGTGTTCAGAGTTGTGCAACCACCATGATTATCTAATTTCAGAACGTTTTTACTATGTACAAAAAGAAACTCTGTACATGTTAACAGTTACTCCCCAGCTACTGGCAAATGCTAATCTGCTCTCTGTTTCTATGCATTTGCCTATTCTTGATATTTCACATAAATGGAATTATATAATATTTGGCCTTTTGTGACTTGTTTCTTTCACTGGACATAATGTTTTCATAATGTTTTCTTCTATGTTGTAGCATGTTTCCATACTTTATTCTATTTTATTGCCAAATAATATTTCATTATATAGATATATACCACATTTTGTTTATCCATTCATCAGTTTATTGTTTGGATGTCAATTAAAATCTTATCACAGTCATGTTTAAAATCTTTCAGTAGCACCTGAAATTGGTAAGAAGGTTTATGAAAGGCCATCTTAATCGTGCCCTAACCTACTTTTTGGCCTGATCCTCTGCTGCGCTCCCAACCCCATCCACTACCACCCTTTCATCAGCACTCCAGCCATAGCAGAACCACTTGAAATTTCCCAGATATAACAGGCACACTCACTTATGTGCTGTCCCCTCTCTCTGCAATATCCTTCTTCTCCTCACCTGTATGGATGACTTTTGCGTGTTCTTTGTTATTCAGCTATCAGGTATCTTCTCCTCTTGGAAGACCTAACACACAAATATAAGC
This sequence comes from Symphalangus syndactylus, assembly GCF_028878055.3. Taxonomy (NCBI): domain Eukaryota; kingdom Metazoa; phylum Chordata; class Mammalia; order Primates; family Hylobatidae; genus Symphalangus; species Symphalangus syndactylus. The sequence continues at coordinate 24,408,986 of NC_072441.2, forward strand.
TGGGTGCAACATATTTTTACAATCCATTATACCTCTATCATAACACTTGTCATAATGTTTATAATTATTGGTTTTCTTGACTTCTCCTCCACTAGATTGTGAGCTCATTAAAGTCAGAAACTATATTCTGTCTATCTCTATATCATGAGCCATCCAGGCCTAGCATGTGGTAGACATTCAATATATGTTTTTTTCTATACATGGTCAATGAAATTAATTTGACTTTCTTATGAACTGCATTAATCAATTTAGGGATTTTATAACCATATAGTCATAAACTTTATTTAAAATGCATGTTCCAGTTTGCTTATGTTTAATTTGTTCATATACATTTTATATTAAAATTCTCAGTAACATATGAAACAATAAGCATTAAAATAAACCAGAATGTATATATAATTCTAGTAAAGCTTTTAAAGTATACAATGAACTTATAACCTATCAAATAGAAGATACTTTTTCAAATACCTTCAACTGCCTTTAATGGAGACATAAGTAGAATAACTTAAGACAAATTCAGAATTTATACAAAAAATGATTCAGCATCACATTTCAAATGATTTTAGAAAAAAAAATCATTAAGAATATGCCATGAGGTCAATTTATAAATCATAATTGCACTTTCAAAACAAGATAAGCTTCTTTTTGCAAGCAAAAGTGTTGCTTCTCTTAAACTTGGCTTGGAGAGTGCTGCCTTGCTTAAAATACTGTAATAATATTTGAAGCCTACATGTATAAACTGTTTCTGGGTCTGTTTTCACTGTTTTCTGTGTGAATGAAGATTTGTTTAAGTAGGCCTGGCTCTTGGTAATAGAATCCTAACCTCTGTTACTTCTGACTTATAGGGTATCTTTGTTACTAGGGTTCAGCCTGATGGGCCAGCATCAAACCTACTGCAGCCTGGTGATAAGATCCTTCAGGTAAGACAGATAAAAGAAATGCATGCAAATGCCAATACTGAAACACATATGTAACCATGTTACCAAGTTAAATGATTTCAATTAAATGATTGGAAATAAGTCCTCCTCACATTGCTTATTTGCCTTTATTGTTTTGGGGCTGAAAGTCAAGTCAAAAACAATTCAGTCTGACAAACCCTATATCCCTAGCACGTTACACAGTACTTGGCACATGACAGATGTTTTGCATATTTTTGTTGAATTGAATGGAATCACTTGATAATATAAGAAATATATATTATATATATATATATATATATATATATATATATATGAATCTATGCATAGTTATCAAGTAAGAGTAAGTGCCCAAACACCGTATGTGTGTGACTTTCATGAGGGAGAAGGAACTGGTCCATATTTAATTTCTCAACCACAGGCTTATTACTGTTTGAATGCTATGAAATACATAATACATCATTCTACTCCCCCTGCTTAGATAAACAAAAGTTTAGCTGTATATAAGATGACTTTTTTTTATTATTATTATACTTTAAGTTTTAGGGTACATGTGCACAATGCGCAGGTTTGTTACATATGTATCCATGTGCCGCGTTGGTGTGCTGCACCCATTAACTCGTCATTTAGCATTAGGTATATCTCCTAATGCTATCCCTCCCCACAACAGTCCCTGGAGTGTGATGTTCCCCTTCCTGTGTCCCTGTGTTCTCATTGTTCAATTCCCACCTATGAGTGAGAACATGCGGTGTTTGGTTTTTTGTCCTTGCGATAGTTTACTGAGAATGATGATTTCCAGTTTCATCCATGTCCCTACAAAGGACATGAACTCATCCTTTTTTATGGCTGCATAGTATTCCATGGTGTATATGTGCCACATTTTCTTAATCCAGTCTATCGTTGTTGGACATTTGGCTTGGTTCCAAGTCTTTGCTATTGTGAATAGTGCCGCAATAAACATACGTGTGCATGTGTCTTTCTAGCAGCATGATTTATAGTCCCTTGGGTATATACCCAGTAATGGGATGGCTGGGTCAAATGGTATTTCTAGTTCTAGATTCCTGAGGAATCGCCACACTGACTTCCACAATGGTTGAACTAGTTTACAGTCCCACCAATAGTGTAAAAGTGTTCCTATTTCTCCACATCCTCTCCAGCACCTGTTGTTTCCTGACTTTTTAATGATGGCCATTCTAACTGGTGTCAGATGGTATCTCATTGTGGTTTTGATTTGCATTTCTCTCATGGCCAGTGATGATGAGCACTTTTTCATGTGCTTTTTGGCTGCATAAATGTCTTCTTTTGAGAAGTGTCTGTTCATGTCCTTTGCCCACTTTTTGATGGGGCTGTTTGTTTTTTTCTTGTAAATTTGTTTGAGTTCATTGTAGATTCTGGATATTAGCCCTTTGTCAGATGAGTAGGTTGTAAAAATGTTCTCCCATTTTGTAGGTTGTCTGTTCACTCTGATGGTAGTTTCTTTTGCTGTGCAGAAGCTCTTTAGTTTAATTAGATCCCATTTGTCAATTTTGGCTTTTGTTGCCATTGCTTTTGGTGTTTTAGACATGAAGTCCTTGCCCATGCCTATGTCCTGAATGGTATTGCCTAGGTTTTCTTCTAGGGTTTTTATGGCTTTAGGTCTAACATGTAAGTCTTTAATCCATCTTGAATTAATTTTTGTATAAGGTGTAAGGAAGGGATCCAGTTTCAGCTTTCTACATATGGCTAGCCAGTTTTCCCAGCACCATTTATTAAATAGGGAATCCTTTCCCCATTGCTTGTTTTTGTCAGGTTTGTCAAAGATCAGATGGTTGTAGATATGCGGCATTATTTCTGAGGGCTCTGTTCTGTTCCATTGATCTATGTCTCTGTTTTGGTACCAGTACCATGCTGTTTTGGTTACTGTAGCCTTGTAGTATAGTTTGAAGTCAGGTAGCGTGATGCCTCCAGCTTTGTTCTTTTGGCTTAGGATTGACTTGGCGATGCGGGCTCTTTTTTGGTTCCATGTGAACTTTAAAGTCGTTTTTTCCAATTCTGTGAAGAAAGTCATTGGTAGCTTGATGGGGATGGCATTGAATCTATAAATTACCTTGGACAGTATGACCATTTTCACGATATTGATTCTTCCAACCCATGAGCATGGAATGTTCTTCCGTTTGTTTGTATCCTCTTTTATTTCATTGAGCAGTGGTTTGTAGTTCTCCTTGAAGAGATCCTTCACATCCCTTGTAAGTTGGATTCCTAGGTATTTTATTCTCTTTGAAGCAATTGTGAATGGGAGTTCACTCATGATTTGGCTCTCTGTCTGTGATTGGTGTACCAGAATGCTTGTGATTTTTGCACATTGATTTTGTATCCTGAGACTTTGCTGAAGTTGCTTATCAGCTTAAGGAGAAGTTGAATCTCTGAATAGACCAATAACAGGCTCTGAAATTGTGGCAATAATCAATAGCTTACCAACCAAAAAGAGTCCAGGACCTGATGGATTCACAGCTGAATTCTGCCAGAGGTACAAGGAGAAACTGGTACCATTCCTTCTGAAACTATTCCAATCGATAGAAAAAGAGGGAATCCTCCCTAACACATTTTATGAAGCCAGTATCATCCTGATACCGAAGCCTGGCAGAGACACAACCAAAAAAGAGAATTTCAGACCAATATCCTTGATGAACATTGATGCAAAAATCCTCAATAAAATACTGGCAAACCAAATCCAGCAGCACATCAAAAAGCTTATACACCATAATCAAGTGGGCTTCATCCCTGGGGTGCAAGACTGGTTCAACATACGCAAATCAATAAATGTAATCCAGCATATAAACAGAACCAAAGACAAAAACCACATTATTATCTCAATAGATGCAGAAAAGGCCTTTGACAAAATTCAACAACCTTCATGCTAAAAACTCCCAATAAATTAGGTATTGATGGGACGTATCTCAAAATAATAAGAGCTATCTATGACAAACTCACAGCCAATATCATACTGAATGGGCAAAAACTGGAAGCATTCCCTTTGAAAACTGGCACAAGACAGGGATGCCCTCTCTCACCACTCCTATTCAACGTAGTGCTGGAAGTTCTGGCCAGGGCAATCAGGCAGGAGAAGGAAATAAAGGGTATTCAATTAGGAAAAGAGGAAGTCAAATTGTCCCTGTTTGCAGATGATATGATTGTATATTTAGAAAACCCCATTGTCTCAGCCCAAAATCTCCTTAAGCTGATAAGGTGACTTTTTAAAATGCATTGTGTGATGGAAAATGACTTTCACTAACTTAAAGCTCTGCATATCACAAGAGGTTCACCCCAATAAACAATTAAGCAAATACTTTACATAAACTCATTTGTTTGACTTTTTTTGTCCTTCTCTCTGAATTCACTGTCTTTAATTTTTTGCTTTGTTTCTTATCCGTGATTTGAAGCTCATTAATTCACTTCCTATATAAGAGGTGCATAATCATTTTCTACATTCCAAGGAAAAGCTCTTAAGCATTATCGATGTATTTAAGATTCAGTATTTTGACTTAGAACCCCAGAAATTTCCCATTATATAAATAGGTGGAACTACTTGATACTGCTGATATTTGACCATCTGCAACAATTATGAAATGGCTCAACATAATATACTGAAGATTTAGATTCACTGAGAAGACAGAACATGTGAAAAGGAACCTTAGATCAGCTATACAAACACAGTTGCCATGTGAAAAGGAACCTTAGATCAGCTATACAAACACAGTTGCCATGTGAAAAGGAACCTTAGATCAGCTATACAAACACAGTTAAAAAATGCAAGGATCCCCTCAAGTCAGCTCCAAGGAGATCTTCTATCTCCAATGTACTGTGTTCTCTCAGAAAGTCCTAGAAAAGTAGAAATCCTGAGATTGCTTTAACATTTCATTCTCAGAAATGTTTTTTGGTTTTTTGTTGTTGTTGTTGTTGTTGTTTGGTGGTGGTGTTTTGTGTTGTTGTTGTTTTGTTTTGTTTTGTTTTGTTTTTTTGAGACAGCGTTTCACTCTTATTGCCCAGGCTGGAGTGCAATGGCACGATCTCGGCTCACCGCAACCTCTGCCTCCCGGGTTCAAGCGATTCTCCTGCCTCAGCCTCCCAAGTAGCTGGGATTACAGGAATGCGCCACCACACTCAGCTAATTTTTGTATTTTTAGTAGAGACAGGGTTTCTCCATGTTGATCAGGCTGGTCTCGAACTCCCAACCTCAGATGATCTGCCCGCCTTGGCCTCCCAAAGTGCTGGGATTACAGGCATGAGCCACTGCGCCCGACCTCTCAGAAATATTTTAAACTAATTAGCAAGATCACAATCAGCTACTCAAGTTTTCAAAAATGATGGTTCTCTGAAAAGTGTTTAAGCTGCTTCAGTCTGTGCCAATGTCACAATAGAAACACACCCAGCAGGCCTGAGTTCATTCTATTCAGGCAGAAGATGTAAACAACAGTTGGTCTTTTGAGCTAGAGCTGAGAAACAATGAAAACCACACATATAATAATCTAAAATTTTCCTTTACCACTTTATTATGGAAGTTCTGTATTTTTGGATAGCCTAATTAGTCCTTTGATCTTAGATATTTTACATCATGTCTATGGGCCTCAAATTCATTATGTGTAAAATGAACTGCTGTTTATATTATATCTGAAATCCCTCCTAGCTCAAAAATTCAACTCTTTGAAAATTGTATGATTTGTAGCGAAAAACAGCTGAGAATAAACTAACAATATAACTCTCTAACATTTGGTAAATGCTGCTCTTAGCAAAGGAAATGGCTAATTTTTTCTCCACTGAATTTCAAAGAAATTATTTTAAATCCTAGAGTCTGAAAAAATATATAGCCAATTAATCTCAGATCTCTTACCTACTAGAATGTGAAGCTGGGTAGAGAAGTATGCTATAGCTTGAGCCAACATTACAGAGTTCCTTCCTCCATGACAGAAGCAAAATAAAGATTTTTCCCTTTTGCTAGAATTCAGAAATGTATACGTAAGTATTATAACAAAATTATACACAGTATATCTTGCAGATGGAAACATAGGTTAGTGTCAGGCCAGACATGATGGCCCACGCCTGTAACCCCACCACTTTGAGAGGCAGAGGCAGGAGGATGGCTTGAAGCCAGAAGTTGAAGGCCAGCCTTGGCAGCACAGTGAGACCTCATCTCTACAGAACATTTAAAAATTAACCAGGTGCAGTGGCAAGCACCTGGAATCCCAGCTACGAGGGCGGCTGAGGTGGGAGAAGTGCTTGAGCCCAGGAGTTGGAGGCTGCAGTGAGCTGTGATTATGCCACTGCACTCCAGGCTTACTGAAAGAGCGAGAATCTGTCTCAAAAAAATAAAACATAAACATAAAGACATTAGTGTCTTCTTGCAAGGTATTAGAATGCTCTTTTCTGGCTATGAAATTCTAGAATTGTATGTGGGGACGTGAGGGTTATGAGGGTTCAGTACTTCTAATCCTGGAGAGGTAAAAACAACAGCAAAGTGCAAGGAAATGGATTCCTCACGCAAGAAGTAGGAAGAAATTTTCAGCCAAGAATACTGCAGAAAAGCTGCACCCAAGATGTCTCTTCTCTCCACAAATGACTATCAAGGATGTGACATTTTATTTTTGCCATAGAACTCACTTGTACCTAGTCCAATAAAAATCAAAGCCCATTTTCAATAAAGGAAAAAGTACATGGACTTTAATCAAATAAATTACGTACTTACAGTTTCATTCATACTAATTAAAAAGCACACACGGCCAATTATACTTTCTGAAAGAAACGAGAATGGCTAATTCTAAAATGAAATTGTTTGCAATATCAGATGCTAAGAAGGCAAGCTATATATTTATCTATTTATAATACTATTGCCTCTTAGTTTAAAGAATGCTGGGAAAAAATGGGTTAATAACATTGAATTATCTATCACTTAAAAGATCAGAATCATGTGTTTTCAACGGAGCGAATTTATTTACAAAGCTTAATGGCAATGTTCAACCTGGAGAATTGAAGTAAAAGAAAAGAAAAAAGAAAAGAATGGCCATCCCTAAGTGACAATACTTTTGGGGTTTAATCTAACCCAATAGCAAACAGCAAAAGATATATGAGAGAGCACAAGAGATATATTTTTCCTAATCCCTCTTCCCAAACCCAGAATTTATTCGATCTCTTTCTTTCTCTATAACTCTTTATACCATCCCCTCTTTTCTTATTCAGTTATGATATTATGAGCATGTTATTTGAATTACATGAAGATGTGTGCAATAAGGGATGATGTTAATTAAAACATATTCACATCATTTTTCTGTTGTGCTATCCATTTTCCCGGAATAGACACATTATAATTACTCTAAGACAGTGTGGCATATGGAAAGAGCAACTGACCCTTCATAGACTCACCTTCTGTTAAGTTCAATTATGTAACAGTAAGAGAAAAAACTGAAAGCATATGGAATATAAAACTACGCTAGAATGAGCCATGTGAATTTGCCAATATTTGAAATGACAGTTTCATTAACTTATCGTCATAGTTTCTTTTTTCAAATGTTCTTTCCAGCTAAAAATTCAGTCTAATTCATTATACATTTTATAATTCAAAATATATATGCATACAGAAAATCTAGTAATTACAGTTACTCTGTTGAAAAGATGAATAGACTGGAAAAAAATATATACTGTACCTGATAGTTAACAACATGATTCACAGTTGTAACCTAAAACTCACTCGCAAGTATGTCCTGTTCAATCAGGGAAGCCAAACCCTCTCCTCTTCATTTACCCACCCCCATCTCCATACATAAGCCTAATTTTGGCAAGAAAGAGAAATTATATAATTTACAGAGATTTAGTTGATGACATCCAGATTTTGCCAATAACCAAAACAGATTTTTCTAATATGAGATATATAAATAAGGTACTTAATTGAAGATAATTTTATAGTCTCTTTTACCTTATCATTTTAAGGGTTTTGGAATTTGCAATCCAAACATATTCTTTGTCTATGGCTGTATTTCAAGATGCTAAAAGAAAATAATCAATGAGGTAATAATTCAGACAAGCTAGATATTTTTCTTTTTTTCTTGTCTTAGAAGCTTGGCCCAGCAATTCATATAGACAGAAACTACTGTCAACAATAAGTCTATCAACAAATACTTGGACTATTAGCAGAGTCATTATTATTGCACTTTTTTTACTTTTTTAAAGTTAGTTTTTGGTAAGTTGTTCAGCTCAGAGCATCTTATCTTGGCCAAAATCATGGGGTTTGATGCCCATTAGACCTATTATCATTGCTCTGTTCTATAACCACTGACGATTCCGCTCCACTTCCTGATTAGTGTCTTATAAGGGAATGTCATTAGAAGCCCCTTAACAGGTAGGAGGGAAGTCATGTGTCCTAAGGGAGCTAATAGCTAGAGAGACAAGGGGAATGTGTGCACTCGTTAGGAAACTAATAAAGTACTCGATTTTGTGATGTATCTAATAAATGTTGTAGCTCTGTTAAGGGAATGGAGTGATTAATATAAAAGTGTGTATCCTGGGATGCAGAGAGGATGGCCACTCACAAACAAAAATACAAGATGTAAGACCCTCCTCTTCTTACCTCCTCCAGTGAATCACTGAGGGAAAGGCAGAGGAGGCCTGTGTGGCAGGGTGCACTGGGGATCATGGAGATCTCTGGTTGTGGAGGGAGGCAAAAGAAGGGAGTTTATTCCTGGTGGAGCGGAAGTTCCTCCAGACTTAACAGAGAGAAAAGGAGGAGGAGGAATACCTGTGGGCTAGACTGGCATGAGTTTTCAGGAGCAGGGGTAAGAGGTTTATGCTAGAAAGGGTGAGTATGGAGTATAAAGGAGAGAATATTGGAGAGGAAGACCCCAGACTCATGTGTTAGAGTCATGAAGAAAGGAAACCCTGGGATTTTAATAAGTTTTTCGTGGACTGGGAGAATTTCAGACATGGAGATGAGTTGCAGTGAGGCTCAGGATGGCGATAGGGGGAGACAGCGAGCAAGATATGGCATTCAAGGCTCAGAATGGGAGAGGTAAGTTCAGACTCCACAGAGAAGTCTAAATGAAATGTCTGTTTATGACTGGATCTGTTGTACACAGATATATATACAAACACTGAATCAATGCTTCCTTGTCTGAATGGAAATTTGCTGGCTCTCTTAATGACCAGTAGGTGTGATCAGCTTGCTGAGAGAATTTTGTTGCTTAGGTAAAGCTCACTTACTCAACAGCCTCAGCTATAAGTAAGCTAGAAAACAAAGAAAGTGCTTCTGAGGATCCATAATGAATGTCACAAAGCCCATGCACTAAATCTCATTCCTTTACTCATTAGAGAGAATTTATACCATACCTGGGAGTCTTCTATCTAGTTGTCCAGACCACCAAGGTGAAAAGCCTTTGGCTCCAGGCTCATTGCCAGAAGCAAGAAGTCATAGCCAACAGCTTCGCTCTGCAGCAAGAGAGAAACTTCGTTTAAAAGCAAGAAATAGAAGAGAACAACTTCTTTTGAAAGCCAGAAACAAGATTTTAAAAGTACATTGTACTTTTAAAGTAAAAGCAGATCGTACTTCTAAAATCTTGTTTCTGGCTTTTAAAAGAAAATTTTGTACTTTCAGTATAGAACAGTTGTCTCAATGACATTTTTTGACATATCTTCGAAAAAAAGAGTTCTTGGTCAACTAAGTTTTGAAATCACTTCATACTGTATCCCTTGTTTCAGGACTTTACACTGTACTAAACAGGCTAAGAACTCTGAGAAATCTTACAGATATATTTTTCAACATATTTAACCATGCAGTCCTCTGTACCAAAGCATCAATTAACCACTTCCACACAACACATTTTGGGAAATGTTTGTTACAGAAACAAACTAACTGGGCCATGGCTGTGCCTAAGAAAGTGTTGATGTTCACAATTATTACCGTAAATCATTAAGAAAGGGTTGATGTTCATTTTCTGAATTTTAAAAAATTTCTAAAAAAGAAAATCTTCCAAAAAAAAAGAAACCTGAAGAGTGAGAAATTGTTTATGGTTAAAATGAAGTGTTGGACCCTTAAAGAAATAAACTTAAAGTATTTGAAAATTGTACTAAAGCATTTCCCGACAAGGCCAAGGAAGTTCCACATTTCTATCGTTTATCTTATTTATGGTTAAAAATCAAAAGCACCAGAGACACTGAGGGTGGGGGACTCTGGAGGAATAATTACATAACTTTTAGTGTTTAGGTAAATAATTGCTTATAATGATATAATACATTGAAGAGTAAGATTTGAATACAATTGGATTAGAAGGGAACTAGAAATAGGTTTAAAAACTGTGTTGGTCAGGCACAGTGGCTCACACCTGTAATCCCAGTGCTTTGGGAGGCAGAGGCAGGAGGATTGCTTGAGGCCAGGAGTTCGAGACCAGCCTAGGCAACGTAGCAGACCCCGTCTCTATGAAAAAAATTAAAAATTAGCCAGGCGCGATGGCACGCATGCGTACTTCCAGCTACTCAAGAGGCTGAGGTAGTGCTTAAGACACTAATTTGGTCACTGCATTATTTCATTTTCCCTCATTCTAAGAGCTGTAGGCATTCAAAGTGCAAGATATCAATGTACTAATATTTCTCTAACATACAAAATTTATGTGTACTGGTCCTTTAAAAAGGATTATCCCTTGGGGGGTGAATTTAAATCAACCGGAAATCACATGCCCGTATCTCTAAGCTGATTTCTTTTTTTGGAGTTTAAAATGATCTGTGCTGTCCTCCCTATTGGATGATCCCAACAACCCTGTGGCCAGGCCTTCTCTGAGGCTAGTTTTTAAGCTTAGAACTTTGGATAATAAGAATGCAACAGAATTTCTGGGAGAATTACAACATCATCTGGACTGTTTCTGCAATGTAAACATCCATAATTTATCCATTTAACAAAACATTTACCAGAAGATAATCAAACATAAATCCAGGAGAGAACAAGAGAGGAAATTCAGAAACCAAGTGTGTTTTACGATAGATTGATGAGCTGTAATTGCAAAGCTCTACTTTTTGTTGGAATTGCAAATGCTATTTTCATTAACCTTCAATCTTTTCATGTCTAAATCATGAAAAGAGACAATTAAAAAACATTTTGTGGCACAGAAGATATCAAATAAAAAATTAAATAAAGGAGAGAGAGCTTCTGGAAATAACGTAATGATTATAGTAAAATGTTCCTTCATACTTTCAACTCAGCTAAATCTAGAAACCCATTAATTACATATTTTTTAAGGATTAAATTTTCAGAATATCTTTTCCCTTTTTAGATTGTTTTCTTGGTAACTTCATTTCAACTTAAGAAGCCATTTATTTCTCATTTTTCATTAGGTTGCAATTTCCTCAAAATTGTACACATTTTATTCAAATCTATGATAGTGTGTTTATATAAAACATAAAGGTAGCCAAATGCGGCAATAAAATTTAAATTTTTTATTAATTTAGCATTTATTCTTCAAATCATCTTTTGCATAGTATGCATATATTTGTTAATATAATATACATACATGTAAATCATATGCATTTATTTTTTCAAAGCATCATTGGGTTTATACCCTGCAATGAACATTGCATAGTACCACCATTTATTTCCTCAGCCTCTTCTTCTATGCGCGCACACACACACACACACGCATGCGCGCCCACGCACAAAAATGCAAAGCTCCATTAGTTGGAATATTGTGATTCTTCTGGTCTTTATTTTAACTGGAGAAGCCCTACACGAATATAGTAACATAGTTGTTTGATTCCCTGTCTGAACTATCCAAGTTGTAAGCCTGATAACCACATTCATGTTAACAAATACAATGTCAATTCGTTTTGCTCTTCTGTCCTAAGAATGAAAGAGTAAGTTTCTCTGGAACTGAGATTTATTCTATTATCTCCTTCCACTCAAAAAAAAATGGAGATTCAGCATTTCTGTAGATTTTTAATTTAGGACTAAATGTTATTTCTACCAATGTTTTTAGAATAAGTTAAATTAAACGTGATAGAAATCTGGGAATCACAGTTTGGCAACCACTGTAAAGAACAGAATTATCTTTGGAGGTGATATAGCAACAATTTTTTAAGGGAAAAATGTTCATTATTTTATCCTGTCCAGTGAAATGTCAGCTCAAATTACTTGACATGATTGTGGTCTTATTATTTCAGTGAAGTAATGAAAGAAACAAGAAGAAGGAATATTACGGTATCAGGTGATTCCGCCTTAGCCCTTTCCCTGGTTATTTGACCTCAGACAAGTTGTTTGTCCTCCTTAAAATGAAGGTCTTTCATTTATAAAATGACAGGATTAGTCTAAACCAACAGGTTTCACACTGGGCTTTCATGAGCAATGCTGGGGTGGGAAGGTATTGGCAAGTAAGCTGGTTCGCTGGGTTCAATCTTTCTTCCACCTCTCTCCCTTTCTCTGTCTCTCTCTAAAAAGATCTGTCTAAATGTTCTACGTATTGGGCTACCTCTCTTCCTTTTGAAGAAGAGGTTTTTTGAACTAACACCTTGTTTAAAAAAAAAATAGCCCCTCTACATAAGTTTATTTTTATGGTTGCTTCCCATGCTAAAGCTTATGGTCTAAAGTCACATGTTTTGGATTTGGTGCTTTTTTTTTTATTTCTTAGAAAGAAAAATGATTCCACACGTGAACCATTTTTGAACGCTTTATTCCGCACATACTGTCACAGAATTTACCTGACCAAAAAAACAACTGTTAACATACTGAGGGCTCAAGGAGACTCTAGGAATGAGCCAAGACAAGGACTGTGGTCCTTTGGGAATCACACTTGTTCTATGCCTCAGTGAAACAGCAAAGAGAAGATGTCCCTCTCTTTGCCCTCCTCTGAACTACTCTACACTTTATTTCCCTCTTCAGATACTAATTCAGTTCAGCATATATGTACTGAGGGCTCATTCCACATGTGGCATTTTATGTTATTTTTAGTTACATGCATGACTTATTTCCCCTCCTGAATGGCTACTTCTTTGATGGGAGCCTTCCTGTTTCATCTGTTTCTTACTACCCACCCCCAGTGCCTAGCACAATGCCTGCGGACGTGAGTACAAAACAGACATTCTTTGATTTAAAAAAAATGCTAAAGTAATCACATTGAGAGCTGACTAACCTTCTTTGAAGATCTTTCATGATAGAAGTACCACTCAAAATTAACAGCTATGATTAATTTGCCAAGTTTTATACCAATTTTGCCCTTAACACTGATATTTTTAACATTGATACAATGTCAAGTATGATGATGAACAACATACCATTTGTGGCCTCCAAATCCTAGAAAATTTTTTATTTCTGTAACTGTGAGATATTTAAATTTTGAACAATTCCCTGAAAATTCTCAGTGGATTTTTAATTCATTGCAATTCTAGGTTTAAGTCTGAAGATAGAGAAATCTGAGCACTCACAAAGTCATTATTATGGTTTGACATTCAAGAACTCCATTATTAAAGTTCAATTTTAATTCCACAATTAAGTTATAACTTTTGGTCAAGTTGAAGGCATTAAGGTAGTCAGTACATCCCTCAAAGCTACAGTGGAATAAATAATTATTTCATGCAAGTTTGCTATGTTCCTGATGTCTGAAACGGGTTGAGAGTAGAAAAAAGAATGGACCATGCTGTATTCTTTACTCTTCATCACCAACTGATCAGAAATAACATCAAATGTAACCTCTTTGTCTGATTTTTAGTATAACACAGAACAAGAAATTTGAGCTGTGTAACACACCCAAACTTCTACTCAACTACTGTTTCCTCACACTGAAACAGCCAATGCCAACTTCTGTGGGCATTTTCATTTATTAAATGTTGTTAAGGAATGTATTTAAGATTTCTTTAATTCAAAGCAAATTTTTACTTCTAATTACATGAATTTCCAAGAATTTATATTCTATCATCTAGTATTTTTTTACTGGCAGATTTACTATGGTTTACAAGTGTAATATTTTGGAATCTTCTTTACTACATCATTAGTCAATCAATTTTAATGAACTAGTGATGAGATATAATGTATCATATAACTTTCAACTAAGTTTTAAAGGCTGTATGGTATTTCTAGAGATATAATGCTGGTTTAAATCTGAAAAAGCCAAAGTCGATGAAAGAGTCTAATTATTAAGTGATTGGTTATCTGAAATATTAATCATATTTTAAGAAGGCATAAAAATAGTAAAATAAAAAAGGCAATGTGTAACCAAAATAAGTATCAGTCCATTGAAAATTGAAAAAGTCAGAGGCCGGGCGCGGTGGCTCAAGCCTGTAATCCCAGCACTTTGGGAGGCCGAGGCGGGCAGATCACGAGGTCAGGAGATCGAGACCATCCTGGCTAACACGATGAAACCCCGTCTCTACTAAAAATACAAAAAATTAGCCAGGTGCAGTGGCTGACTCCTGTAGTCCCAGCTGCTTGGGAGGCTGAGGCAGGAGAATGGCGTGAACCCGGGAGGCGGAGCTTGCAGTGAGCTGAGATCGCGCCACTGCGCTCCAGCCTGGGCGACAGAGGGAGACTCTGTCACAAAAAAAAAAAAAAAAGAAAAAGAAAATTGAAAAAGTCAACCAATGAACTGGCTCTATTACCTCTATTCAGCCAAGCTGTCAACTTGACTGACTCTTTTCTTAATCAACTGAGTCTCAAACTGCAAAGAAGACAATTACATAATCATCAGTCATTCAGTTGCCAAGATTTATTTCTATCAAGTTTCAATAAGGTTGTATTTAGTTTTGCCTTTATGGCAGTGAAGGCTTATGGGATACACTTCTTTCTGTATTAATAATAAAAATCATTCCAACCAAGACAATCTGCAACTTAATGTAGAGAAAATCAGAGACCCATAGCACTCAATACAGAGAACAATGTACATTTTGTGACCTAAATATCACATAATAGACAGATGTGACTCTGAAACTGTAACCTTAGGCTATGGTTAAACTGAATATCAATTGCTTGTATCAGTGATTCTTAAACACAAGACGGCAGACACGTCCTCTGTTGCTAATATCAATGTGTTTTATCCCCAAGGGACACACTCCTTAGGGACACTGGATTGATTGAGAACCACTGCTTAGATAATAAGTATACTTGCATTTAGCAATAAGGGAAATAAAAAATATTTCTCTAATATAAAATTGTATAAACCAAGAACTTTCCAGTGAGTCAAAATAAGATTTAAATGTACTGTAAGTGTCCAGTCATGTTTGGCATGATTGAAATATTTGGTCATGCTGATGCGTTTATATTAGTGTTTATATAACACTAAGGTAATGGCCATATGCCCCTTTCCAAACCACCCCAATCAGCCCCTGCAAAAACAAATCAGGACAACAACAATGGAACTGAACAACTATGTCACCAGTACATCTATCTGTTATTTACCAGAGTATCTTGATGATTAGCACAGTGGCAAAGACATACTGGGTACTTAATAAATATTTGTTGAATTGATAAATTTGGTTGAATCTGGATAAAATTAGTTGCTTCCATAATTACGATTCCATTGTGAATTATAAAAACTGATAATTTTTGTTGCTCAATGCTCCCGTGAATTTTATGAATAGAAACAATGATACAGTGATAATAGTTTGCATTGATTGCCCTGTTTTATTTGTGTATTTACAGGCAAATGGACACAGTTTTGTACATATGGAACATGAAAAAGCTGTATTACTACTGAAGAGTTTCCAGAACACAGTAGACCTAGTTATTCAACGTGAGCTTACTGTCTAAATATTTTTTATAAATAGTGAAGATACGTCTAGCCAGACCTAATGTTCAAAAATAAATTTATACATAGAAACAAATTTTGCCAATTGCTGGACCAATGGCAAACATTAGTGCCAAATGTATAATACTATATGTTAGCACTGACCATCCTTAAAAATGTTAACTCTATAAATACGATGTTCATGTGGTTATGTATTAGTTTTAATTGTCAGCCTCTGGCTGTGCATTGGTGCAGTTTTGTTTCTGTTTCTGTTTTTGTTTTTAATCAAATAAGTTTCTTCTCAAAGTGGATTTCATATAATTTCGGAGCACGGAAGCACACACAAGCTCTTTATGAATTCTGCTCTCCATCAGAAACACTGCCTCAAAGTTGTATATGCCTTTATATAGAAAATACAAATATAAAGAATTGTAATTCCCATAAAATATTTCTAGCACAAGGTATATGTTGGCATATATACAAAAAGAATATAGAGAAAAACAATATTTTCATAAACTAAACATCTCAGATAGAGAAAAAATATATCTTAAAATAAGACTTTACTATATTGAATCTTTTTCAATAAAAATTACATGATAATGCCTTATGAAAGTAACTGTACATATGGTATAAAGTGTTTATATTTGGTTCCATATTCATTTGCTAAATTCTCATGACACAGAGTGAAATATTTCATAAATTAGCCATTTATCTCTGGTACCCGAATAAAAATAGGATGAACTAATTTGTTCAATGCCTTTAGCTAATTACAATACATGCAGAGTTTAGAAACAGACTAAAGGTCATTGTAGTTAAGTCTTTTTCACCACAAATTTAAGCAGTGGATGATGGGTGGCAGGAAAGGTATTGCTTTATTTCTTTCAAGTTCATGTTGATTATAAACTTTAGCCCCTGTGATTTATTTACTTGTAAATGTGGAATTTATTTGTGTGTTGCTTAATCTAATTTGCTACTTTTTAAATTATTTAAAATGAGTTTTGGAAATTGATAAAATTTATCATTATGAAAGACTGCTGTTAGAAAGTTATGGTAGGTGATTTTAAATCCTTGGTATTTAAATATGAAACTTCAAATATAATTTCTCAGAGCTGTGGTCTACCTGTATCATTAATTTCAATGGCTGTTTTTCTGGGCAGAAATAGATAAAATACTTTTTTTTCCAAAAACAGTTTCAAGGTGTGTAAAATCCTGAATGCTTTTTCACTGGAGAGAAAGACAAGCATGGTTAATGTAGAATTATTTACTTTTCCATTGAAACTATTTTCCTGCATAAATGATCAACATTTATTTTATAATCCCTCAAAATATTTATCTTTCATATTAGTCATTAATTTAATTACAATATTAATTTGAATTTCCAGGATAATTTCCCGGAGTTGGTTGCATGCATTCTGTTTCATAATTTTACATAGTTCTTTTGTTATATAATGAATTTACGTGCCAGTGTTTCAAGTATTGTATGAGGATTTTCACAATAGTATCACCGAACGATGTCACCAAAGCTCTGAGAATAATATTTGTAAGTTAACTGTTTTATGGGGACATTGAAAATATTGTATTTTTGTAGGGTCTATTAAAATGAGTGTCACTTATTAGAAGTACAGTGGTATTTTTTGGCAATAGAATTTGTCACTTGGAAGATAATACTTCACTTTATAGATGATGCACTAATTTTGATGTTGCTTTATGTCAGGGTGACATTATACCATGATTTTATAGGGTTTGACAATTAGCTAATGATTAAATGATTGGCCTACTTAGTATGTTTCCCAGAAGTAACTTTTAAATGCATTTTAATATATTGAGAGTTTCAGATGAGAAATGTCTTTCAGAGACTAATTTTCTTTGTTGAAAACTCATGTCAAGCCACCATATCCAGATATTATAGGATGATCATCATTAATCAAGACAGAGACCTTTACCGGCCTCATAAGATCACATAAAGAAAAAAACTCATGGCTGTAGTTTGGTGGCAATGAAACATCTGAAATCATCCCATCAGTTTTTCTTAATCTTTTGTGGGAGAAATGGGGGAAGAGCCGGCTATAGAACTGCCCCAAGTCTTTTTCGTATGGTTTCTATACCAAACCCAGGGCTTCAGGAAATCCCTTCTGAGACACGCAGCTGAAAGGATCATAATCCTAGTAAACACCTCTGCCACGCCTGATGTGACAACATTGTCCTTAGCCACTTCTTTAGTACTTCCTGTTCTGCAGTGCAGAAATGAGGAAGAGAGAAAAGGGATCATTGACCAACGGGAAAAGTTATCTGATGCCAAAGCACCTCATTGTCAACAGTACTGCCATGTTGCATACTGAGAACAGGCAGGCCAGGCGTGGCGGCTCACGCTAGTAATCCCCACACTTTGGGAGGCCAAGGTGGGCGGATCACTTGAGGTCAGTTCAAGACCAGCCTGGCCAACATGGTGAAACACCATCTCTACTAAAAATACAAAAATTAGCTGAGCATGGTGGCGGGCACCTATAATCCCAGCTATCTGGGAGGCTGAGGCAGGAGAATCAATCGCTTGAGCTGGGAGGCGGAGGTTGCAATGAGCTGAGATTGTGCCACTGCACTCCGGCCTGGGCAACAGAGCGAAACTCTGTCTCAAAATAAATAAATAAATAATTTTTTTTAAGTAGAAAAGAGGCAATTTTTTTTAGGTTGACTGAATAGAATCACTAAACACTTGAGGGGTATAAACCTAACTAATTCTATAGGTGATGAAAACCAATTATACATTGATTTTTGATTATTGACTTTTTGCAGTAACTGATTTTGCTGCCTGAAATTAGAATCTGGTTATTTTAACAATAAAAAAAAGTCAAGGGTGTGCCTTTAAAAAAAAAAAAAAGAAAAATCAATAACAACAAAAAGGACTGGAATTCATGATGGCTCCAGTAGATTCTACCTCTTGGTCTTTAATTTTTATTGGACTGTTTCTGAGGAAGGTGTTTATATGTGATGAGTCAGTAAGATCTAATGGAGGAGACTGAGAAACATTAGAGGTAGAAAGAGCAAGTGATGAAAATTACTAGTAAAATTGCAAAATTTGCAAGACAAATAGACATTAGTGGACAGTTTTTAAAACTATTTACAAGGCTCATAATATTTTGTCATAAAAGCTCTGCTGTGATAACTCCAGCCTTCTGACAACACAATAACCGAAACATACATAATAACTTCAAAGTATAAGTGCATTTTTGACAAGGAATATTCGAAGTCAGTATGAAATACAACATTATGCTAATGTATTGCTCATTGAAGCCTGTAAAAGATATGTATCTCCATTACTTAGAATTGTAATTATTAGGTTACTGAAAAAGTAATTGCACTTTTTACCATTAAAAGTAAGGGCAAAAACCACAATTACTTTTGTTCCAACCTAATACATAGATGTAAAACAATCTCAGTTGTTTCTGGACCTTACCTTGGATCACTACCTTTGAGATGGGAAACAGCTTTAAGGAGAGACTGACAAGCCAATGTTAATTTGCTGTTAATCTTAAAGATGATTGCACGCATATCACTAATGTAATTGCTTATTTAAAAATAAGACTGACATATCTTTCAGCTGGTGAGCTAAAGAGCGAGAAGATTCAGAGGGGAGAAAACATGGAAGAAATTAGATTTATATATTCAAATATTAAGTGAAAAGTATCTGAATTTGTCAAAATGGTTAGATGAAAGAAACCAAAAAAAACATTTTATTTTTAATCATAAAATCTACTTAATATATATTTAATATCTATTAATATTTAAGCTTTCCAATGTAAAGCTTTGGAAAATGTAGTGTGCTTGCCACCTTGTCTTTCCATTTAGTGTGTTTACTAACTGTGAAGGACAGTTTTAACGCTGTCCTTAACTAATTTCTACCCCTCGTTAGCACACCGATCAAATATGTCTGATGAATACATTCTTATCAAGAGGCAAGAATACAACATAACCAGGTCAAAAGCCACACTGAGGTAGGACTACCACTCAAAGTCTTTCAAAAATTCGACCAAACAACACATTTAACTAATTCTTGATATGCCGACCAAACAGCAAGTTTATTGGCACACTGGGTCAGTAAAAAGTTATGCAAATAATGAAATCCAATAGGGTAAGAAGATGGGTCCTTTATCTAATATAAAGAAAAGCGGGGTTGAAGTTCCACTATAGTTCCTCTCACAGAAATGCTAAGTCTTACCGAGCTTAATTAAATGTTCAAACTCTGGGTTGGTAAAGTGTCCTCTCTTCACACTTGTAGCTACCTGATCATCTGGGACTTGGGGGGAATCTCCAGGTTGGTGATCACTTGCATGAACATTTTTCCTTAGCAATACAACCACCTTCTGTTAAGAAAGCATCTTGCCTTGGCTCAGAATATTTCCCATCACCCACCAACACCATACCCAAAGAACACATTATAGCAAGAAAACAGAATGTGGGCTGTGGACAAATAGATGTGCGCTGTGTATGGAAAGCACGCGGGTCACTCTTACAGGAGATCCTGAGTGTCAGCTCCATTTCGATCTAAACTATTCAAGAGATCTATTTTCCAAGATGCACCACTTGTACAAACTAAGGTAGATGCAATCAAGTTTTCCAGTCATATCCTGAACCTTCTGAGGGCATTTCTGTTTCCAGCGTGTAAAACTGACCTGTCTTTATTGCTGCAGTTGCTGCTATAGATCCATCCCTCCAACTCCCCACGTTTTTCCAAAGGCAGTGGATGTCTGCTTCTATCCTGCCGAAACAAAGATAAGAGGCCCTCTTAGAGTGTTAGCTGTTTGGAGAGCAGAGTATCAACAGATGGTTACAGCTCCCAATTTGGGAGGAACTTTCTTGGGTGATGAAGGAACCCGGAGTAGTAGCATTAACCAAGGCCCAAAGATGGAGTGCTTATAATGTTACGGACAACAACAAACAAAGCTTGTGTGCAATGGTGGGGGTGGCAATGCCTTTATAAAACTGTTTCCGCTTCTGTTTTTAAAATGTTGGGTTTTGCTGGATTGAGGAACTTTCTCTAAGCCTCTTGGCTTCTTACTGAGACAGGTTCCAATCTTCCTTACTTTCAACACTGCCTGCAAGAGAATGGTTTGGCAACACTCCCTGATAAGGATGTAAATTGCGCAGCTTCTACTTTGGAGAATTCAGAGATTTTTGAAAAACCGAGGGTGCAAGTCTACTCTAAGTTTTTATTGAAAAAACGTACAGTTAAAGTACAGGAATACTGAGTCCCTTAGGATTTTAACCGTGTGATTGTGTCAACCTTCCCTAAGAACAGTTCTATAGGAAGTAAGGAGAAAAGACCTGAGGGAGGAGAAAATTTACTGGTCAACGTCAGAGGCATTTCTTCAGCTCGCAGAGTCTTCCCAGGTGGGTTCTGAGCTCATGCTCTTTGTAACGACACACTGAACACTAAGCAATGTAAGAAACGGGCCTGGATTAAGGCATGCAGAACTGAGAAGGACACCTCTGCAGCTCTGTCAGTACTTCCACAAATTGCCTGCAAAACACCCCTTTTGTGCCCAATTTTGTTATGGCAGCACCTCAAAGGGTGGAAGGTTGTGAAATTCACGCAGCATTTATGTAAAAATTCCATGACTCTTACTAGTCTAGGTTGGAACCACTATGTACTCCTACCCAAAGACAAGGTCTGGGCCAAATTTCCACAGGTGAGATTTTGAAACCTAGCATAATTTTCTCTTGTTTTTTGAAAAAAAGACTTTTATGTGACCTTTTCTTTTCTTTCTTTTTTTTTTTTTAGACGGGGTCTTGCTCTGACACCCAGGCTGGAGTGCAGTGGCACTATCTTGGCTCACTGTAACTTCCACCTCCCGAGTTCAGGCAATTCTCATGCCTCAGCCTCCTGAGTAGCTGGGATTACAGGTGCGTGCCACCACACTGGGCTAATTTTTGTATTTTCAGTAGGGACGGGGTTTTCACCATGTTGGCCAGGCTGGTCTCGAACACCTGGCCTCAAAAGATCCACCTGCCTCAACCTCCCAAAGTGCTGGGATTATAGGCGTGAGCCACTGTGCCCAGCATTTTTTCATTCTTTAAGCTAGCATAGATTTCACTGGGTGTAGAAATTGGTGTTGAAAGAAAGTTAAATGAATCACCCAATCTTTCTCGAGTTTTGAAAGTGTATTTTTTTTATCACTGTTGCACAAGTGTATTGTTTGTGCTTATTTTTTTCCTTCTTTAAAATAACAGGTTGAATAAGCAGCCTAACAAATAGACAAGTATCTTTACATCCAGAGTAAAGTATCTTAGTACAGGGACCTTTATTTTCATAGCAAACTCTTGTATTTCCTCCACAGGAAAACATTTACTGTAGCTGAATCTCTGAGGCCTAAAGTATATTATTCATAAACTCAAAACATTTGGAGACATTTCATTGAAGAATATAACAAAAACATTAAATATTATGATTATAATTATTAAAATAAATATTTGTTGGGCATCAACTACATATCAGGTACTACAAGGGATGTAATGTGGTCCCCTCAGCACAGAATCTCACAGTCAAGAGGAGAGATGAGAGAAGTTCCACATCAAAGACAGTACAAGGCAATGTGGTGAGTCCCTTTGTTCCTGCCCTCAACCGTCCTATTGCAAAAGGAAGTCGAGTCTTTATCTAGTCAAATCTGTTATGGTCTGAGCATGGTTTGTTCCATTTGGAGCTACAGGTAGGTCTTCTGCTGGCTCTTGTGACCTTCATACAGCTCACATGAAGAGTGTCACGAAGCCAGGCACGGTGACTTATGCCTGTAATCCCAGCACTTAGGGAGGCCGAGGCAGGTGGATCACTTGAGGTCAGGAATTGGAGACCAGCCTGACCAACATGGTGAAACCTCATCTCTACTAAAAATATGAAAAATTAGCCGGGCATGGTGGCGCACGCCTGTAATCCTAGTTACTGGGGAGGCTGAGGCAGGAGAATTGCTCGAACCCAGCAGACGGAAGTTGCAGTGAGCTGAGGTCGCGCCACTGCTCTCCAGCCTGGGTGACAGAGTGAGACTCCACCTCAAAAAAAAAAAAAAAAACAATGTCACGAAAAGTGTGAGCTGGATGAATATTTGCCAGGATTTAGGGCAACATTTGATAGGCTAAACATGGCAAGTGTGAATGTCTTACTAGGCAGGATAAATAGCAACCAGAATCTCTTGAATCTCTGGAAGGGGAGCGAGAATTTTGCCAATTTGTTTGTTCTAGAGAGGAAAGGAAATGAAGAATGGTGCCCCTCAACTTGGTCCAGCACTATGTCTGGATGCCCCTGACATGGAAGAAGGAGATGGAATTCAACACTTTAGAAAGTGTGGGGGGTTTGCTTGAAAAGAGTCTTCTAGGTTCAGCGGCCCCAAAAAGTCCCTCCTATGACCACTGTCAGGGAGCATGGGAATCCATGCTGTCCAAAATTAGAATGACCCACTCTGAAATGCAAGGAGTTGAACGATCATTCAGCTGGCTGCATTTCATGTTTATTGACTTCACTTTTGGGGCGGAGAACATTTTCACTACACACTGCTCAAGTGATCTGAAAATACTGTTTGCATGAGATTGGATCACACATACCGTATATCATCAACATCTGTTCTTTTAAGGAATTCTGATCCTCTAAATCTGGAAATTGTTTTCTTTTCTTCACCCTGTGCATACACAGTGTTTTAGACACATATAAATCCTTACTTTCCAAGTATTCACTGTGTTT
The DNA here is from genome assembly GCF_028878055.3 of Symphalangus syndactylus. Classification (NCBI taxonomy): domain Eukaryota; kingdom Metazoa; phylum Chordata; class Mammalia; order Primates; family Hylobatidae; genus Symphalangus; species Symphalangus syndactylus. The sequence goes on from NC_072441.2 coordinate 24,432,343, forward strand.
TATATTTCAGCTTTTGCCCACACTGTCCCTCTACTGGAATGCCTTCCTCTCCCTATTCCCTTTCTAAATTATTAAAATCATATTCAGCCTTCAGCGCCCAGCTCAAATAGCACTAGAACCATGAAACCCTCCCTAATCTCCATGGGAAAAAATTTCTGTACTCAGCACTAGCATACGAATTTTTTCTTATATTTTTTAGTGTCTTTCCCATTCTGCCTGATATCATGGCTATTTGATGTCTGTTTTTCCTGTGAACTCTCAGCTTTTTGAGAGAGGGGATCAGACAATACTTAACAAAGACCTTCTAGACAGAAGAGCCCCAGGAGAGGTAAAGTCACCTGCAGTTTCGTTTACCATATATCCTAATGCCCGTCATAGTGTCAGAAGCATAGTGTAGGTTCTCAATAAATACATGTGTAATTATTAAGTGGATGGCAGGCCTGGCACATACTGCACTTTCTAAATATTGAACTAAACAGCGAGTTGATGTTCAATTTGTGTGACCTTAAACTACCAAACTTTCATCTTCTCAGTTGACTCACAATTCCCAGTTAAAAAAATTTCTCCTTTCTAAATCAGCCTTCCTCCTCTCTTCAGCATTTTTTTAAGACATTTTTGGTCTTTTCTGCTGTGTTTCAGCAGTTACATTTAATTTTCCTTTTATGTGTTCTAAGGACCTTAACACTATCCAAAAAGTAACACCATTCAAAAAGTTTAAGAAGTGGCTTTTATTGAATTGGAGCGCATCATATCTATCCTTTTGATTTGCTTGGGTTTCATTTCTCTTTGAGAAGAAGTCGTGCACATTGTCACTTGGTAGATTACGTTACCTGAGCAATTTTTACAATTTGGAGGTGGAGGGAAGAATAAAAGATGTCATGAGAGAGACAAGGCTACGGAAGTGTAGTTGAGAGAAAGGGGTCTCCACCCCCCTATTTAGCTCTAAATTTTAATTAAACTGCTGCCAAATGCTGCCCGTCCTGTAAGTAGGTAAAAGAATAGTCTGTCCACAGACTATTCTACCTCTGCTTTTTAATTTCTTTGTATAAAGAGAACTTGATAACTATCAAGTTAATTATGTCTTCTTTTCATAAAATTTTTGATTTAGAAAGATTTAGATAAAGTCATAGTATACCTTGAAGGAAACAGCTACCATTGCTGTCTTTGATAGCATGATGCCTCAACCTCCCCAGGGGCCTACTCTTTGGTATCTTATAGCCCAGTGTCTTTACATTCACGTGGGTAAAAGAATGCCAATGTCTCTTTGAACAAAAATGAATGAAAAATGAACGGAAAAGTGAAATATTAATTGAGAGAGTGACATTATCTTAGGATGGTAAGAATATTTTAGCATAGTAAGTACTTATGAAATATTTTTAAGTAAGAGCATTTTGGAATAATGAGAATAATGAGTGAGTAGGAACAAGAACAGACTAGGGCTGGGAAAGAGGGGAATTAATAAGTTATTAAGGAAGAAAGAATGAGAAAGACAAAAGAAGGGCGATAGAGGACCGATACAGAGAATCAGAGAGGAACTGGATGAAAGAAATCAGATTCAGGCATATCCTCCAGTCCTGGTTCTGGTGACCATGGCCCTTCTTCAGACAGCCCTGAATTCCCTTCCTCTCTCTCTGCTCTTTCTTGGCCAGAGGAGTAATTGTTCAGCTCTTCTTGATTTCTGGCTTCCCTCTTGCTCTTCCAGGTGTCAAAAGAAGAATTTACAGTGAAAAATAAGGTGCATATTAGAAATATATTTAGTTTAATTGCCATTCATTTCTAGAAACTATTTTTTTCTAATGTCATAGGTAATGCTTTAGTCATACAGCTTCTCAGAACAAGGAAAAAAGTTATCTCATTTTTAAAAATTACCAGAGTACTTTTCTTTTCTTTTCTTTTCTTTTTTGAGACGGAGTCTCACTCTGTCATCAGGCTGGAGGCTGGAGTGCAGTGGCACGATCTCAGCTCACTGCAACCTCCACCCTCCGAGTTCAAGCGATTCTCCTGCCTCAGCCTCCCGAGTAGCTGGGATTAAAGGTGCCTACCACTGCACCCGGCTAATTTTTTGTATTTTTAGTAGAGATGGGGTTTCACCTTCTTGGCCAGGCTGGTGTTGAACTCCTGACCTCGTGATCCACCCGCCTCGGACTCCCAAAGTACTGGGATTACAGGCGTGAGCCACCGCGCCCGGCCGTACTTTTCTTAAATAAAGACTACTGTCAGACAGTGTGGCTATAGGTAAAAGGTCTGTGGAGAAAGGAGCAAAATTACTGTCCTATCATAAGACAGAAAGGGACCTGGAGAGGATCTGGTTCATCTGTCTATCTTCAGGGCAGGATTCGTGCTATTCTTAAATTACTGGAGAGAAGGGGTGAACGTTTCCCTGTGTAACCCACCCTTATAAAGCAACAAATTGTGTTTCATCTCAATAAAATCCTCTCGTTTAAATTACTGCGTTCACGTCTGACAAATACCCTCCTCATATTGAGTCGTACACATCCACATACTCATTTAAAGAAACATGTGTCTGCAGTTCAGAAGAGCCACCACTAGATGGAGGCCTCATATCTACATTTTAAATCCCAGCCTTGGCAATTCTCTAGCTTGGGTGAGCGCAGGCTCTACGCAGTCCGATTTTTTTTGTTGTCGTGGGTGTTTTTTGTTTGTATTGAGACAGTGTCGCTCTGTCGCCCAGGCTGGAGTGCAGTGGCTCGATCTCGGCTCACTGCAACCTCCACCTCCTGGGTTCAAACGATTCTCCTGCCTCAGCCTCCCGAGTAGCTGGGACTACAGGCGTGCGCCACCACGCCCGGCTAATTTTTGTGTTTTTAGTAAAGACAGGTTTTCTCCATGTTGCCCAGGCTGGTCTTGAACTCCTGGGCTCTATCGATCCGACCGCCTCGGCCTCCCAAAGTGCTGGGATGGCCTTACACAGTCCGTTTTTATGTCCCTTGTGCTGATACAATTGCTAACGACACCCCTTTCCTTTCTCTTTTGAGAAAATGTGAAACAATGCTCTAAATTTACACGATTTAAGAAAAAAAAAAGAGCTTTGAGCTGATTTTAAGCAGTTTATGTGTTTCTTTACTAAACCTCTCAGGTTGTATCAATCACCCAAAACCTCATGAGACAGAAACCACTTTCTCAGTAAGTCTTGAGTGTTTAAAGTTTTGATGTTCCTTAATCGTTCAGTTTAATTATTATGCCCACCAGCTTAAGAGTTCTCCTCTAACTTCCTTCAGGTATGCCCATTCCAAGTATGTGGGAATAGATTTGTCTCAAGTTACTCAAAATTCATTTTTAAAGTTAACTTTCCAAAACTTACACATTAGGAACTGTGATTAAGTTTGCCTAGCCTTCTTTATGTAATTCTAAAACTAGTCCAATCTGAATATGTGTGTATCTGGGTATAGCTTTATTTCCATCTGGCAATAACTAGGCATCTACAATAAACGCCTAATTTTTCATTTTATTTATGTGTATGAGTAATCAGCATAATATGACAATCAGATTTTATTTTATTATGAAGTGAATAAGAAATGTATTTCAAAATGTCTCTCACAAAGTGATCATTGGATTCCCAAGGTAGTTTGCAATCTCCCCAGCCTCTCTCCTTTCAGTGGGAATATCTGGGTGTTGAAGGCAGAGAACCCCTGGCAGCCTTGCTGACATGTGTCCTCAAGCTATTTTGGTTCTTCTTAGTCATTTGAAATTCCAGGGCCTCTGATGGCTGGATCATTGCTAAAAAGGCCAAATGTTTTTGTTTACTTCCTCTAAGCTAATTATATCGTCATCCTCACAGCTTAGCCAGCCTCCTGGTCTGAGCTTCTCCTTTGCTAATTCCATCAAAGCCCTACTTATATGGGTTTCAGGTGCTCCCCTGCCAATCATTGAATCTTTTCTTCTTCCAACCCGGAGCAAAGGTAGAGGGAAGACAAGGTGTTCTTTCCCAAAGTTTATGTGAAGCCATTTATATCCTCTGGTGTTTTCCTCCAGAAAAACAATTTCCTTCTAGCCACATGATCACCAGATACTAATACAGAATACTCTTTCTTAGCAAATTCAATTTAACCTTCTTTGGGGGTTAATATTTCATTAGTTCTTTCTGACCTCAAGCCTGCCAATTTTAGTGCACCATTTTGGGTTTGTTTACCAAGTGTTCTTCCTCTCTTTTCAGAGAAGTTAAATATCTTCTTAACAAATTTAAATTGTACACAACAGTGCCACCCATTTTAAAGCAAATACGGCAGGTGTCCACCATTGTTTCGGATATAGCTTTTGAGTTTTTGATTTGCCTGATTTTCTATTTCATCTTTTTTATTCTTTCTGTTTTCCATAACCTTTTAATGATAGGTTTGGTTCTAAAATCCAGAACTATTTAAATACTAGAATGAAAATTAGATAGAATTTTATTGAAGAGTATAAGAGAGAACGTCTTGAAAGTTTCTATGTATGTATTCCAATTGTGCTTTTTGTTTCTTTTTTCCTTTCTTTTCTTTTGCGCTACCTCAGATTTTTGGTATCCACTATTATCAAAGTATTTTTTTCTTTGCCTTCTATGGATAATCTTAATTTTTTATTCCTAGGAGCCACCTCTAGGTCAGTGCTTGCTATCCAGCCACTAGCATAGTTCCCCAGGAGGAGGCTATGATGATCTCCTCAAAGCACGGGGGCTTGTGGCTTATTCTTTTCACTTTTTTACCCATCTCCGTGCCATACCATAGAACAAACATCATTTTTTTAGTTCTGTCATGATGTAAAGAGGTTGAGAAGCTCTGCTTTTAGGTACAACAAATGGAAGTATCATCTAGGCCGGGCTGGGGTGCAGGACCCCCAGCAGCTGTGGGAAGAGAAGAGGGCAGGAGAAGCTGTCACTTAAAATGCACTGAGATCCTTTTGAAACATTTCATGCACCCCTCCCCAACCCCAACTCCAAAGGTGCTGGTTGTCCGACTGTGTCACTGCCCTGACAGATAAGTGAATATCCGTCCTACTAAGACTTCGCTTTTATGGACGATCATTTAGCTAGAATCTGTAAAAGAGAAAGTTGTTAGTGAACAAGTCCCATTCTCTGAAAGTGATTTTTTCTCCAGGATATCATCATCCAAACTATTCTTGCCCTGTAATATTTGTCTATACTGTCTGTCTTGATTGTTTTAAACCAGCCATCTTTGATAGCCAGTTTTGGGATGTGAATCTTCAGCCATACTTGCAGAATCGTCCAACTAAGCAACAGGTATCTTGCACTTCATAGGCTCTCACAGTCTCTTTATGATCAAGACAGATATTCTAGCAGGACATCACTGTATATTCTTTATCAAACCATGAATGTTGCTAGCAAACAGTTCAGGCATTTGTTTGTGGCCATTTCCCAGAGAAATTCAAACTTGGGAATTAATATCTCTCTGTGTGTGTGTCTGTGTGTGAGTGTGTGTGTGTGTATATATGTCTATATATCTTATCAGGCACCTTTTTTTTTTTTTGCATTTCCACATATTTCCCAAAAAATGATAGTTACTATCTCTGTCACCTAGGGCCCTAGGTCATCATAAACTACTCAAAGTGAAGGGACTGTATTTTCTTCTTTTGCTTGGTCTTGCCATAAATATGCCCCGCATGTTCACCTATACTCCAAAATATATACTTATATTTCGAGTATTCATCCAGACCTGCAGGTTTGAATCGAGAGATGTTTAAGTAATTCTCTTGTAAGTCTGCCTCTGGACCATTCTAAGGTTTATCCTCTAGCCAGTCTATATGTTTATTCTTTTTTAAAAAATTATTTAACTGTTAAAACAGTTTGTCTTTTTCTCACTGTGCATTCAATTTAATCAACGAATGTTAATGAACAAAGGGTTATGTTCAAAATTCTATTATAAGAACAATGGAAGATATAAAAATAAATAAGCCATGGTCCTACCCCTCAAGAAACACAGTCTAGTGAGGAGACACACAAGAAGTCTAATAAATGCTATTGTGTAGCTACAAAATATGAGGAGAGAACACAGTATTGTCACTTTCTCTCACTGTTTAATAAAATGGCAAATGCTTGCTTTCTGCTTTGTTGCTTTTTTAATGCTTTTTTTTTTTTTTCTGAGGGTCTTGCTCTGTCACCCAGGTTGGAGTGCAGTGGCGTGATCATGGCCCACTGCAGCCTTGACCACCCGGGCTCAAGTGATCCTCCCGCCTCAGCCTCCTGAGTGGCTGGGACTACAGGCATGTACCACCACTCCTGGCTAATTTTTTATTTTTTGCAGAGACAGAGTCTTGCTGTGTTGCCCAGGCTGGTCTCGAACTCCTGAGCTCAAGTGATCCTCCCACCTCGGCCTCCCAAAGTGCTGGGGTGATAGGTATGAGCCACCATCCTCGGCTCTGTTGCTTTTATAATATGACCTAAGGAACGTTTTTCTGTTATCTCAGGAAGGAAAGTTCTTGTCCCTTGTGTATATATATATATATATCTTGTCAAAAAGGACAAGGCTCAGGTGACAGTGGGGACGTAAATAACTGCAATATCATCCTGAATAAGTCATATCACGGAGAGATAGTCACAGGTGAGCTAATCTCTAGCTTTTCACTTTTCTTGACTCTGTCTTTCCAAGGAGTAGCCTTTCTGGGTCAAAGTCAGAGGGGGCTTGCAGGAATCAAGGGCAGCTCCTCCTATCTGGAGGAAGGAACTTCATCTTAAGGCTTGATAACAAAGGCTTACTGTTCCACTTAAAGGAATCAGTTTGAGGGAAGAAGAGAAGTTAACCTTTAGTGCCCCTTGAAAGCTTTAAAATAATTCTTTTGTGTTTTAAACACCTAAGAAAAATGTACATACATCTGGTGGACTTGTGTATCTTTAACACTTATCATGTACCTACATACAAGGAAAACATGACACTCTTTACTGTTAGCAAACACTCCACCACTGGGCGTTGCTGTATGTTTAAGTACCTAATAGGACCCACTAGAGTTCAGTAAGAAATGCAACTTGAACAGCCCCTAAGATAAAATTTTCTAGGAAGTATAAAAACTAAAGAATGCCTGGAACTATGCAGACATAGATCAAGTCTCATGCATGTCATTTAGACAGATAGCCGAAATGCTGACATGGCCTGTCCAGCCAGAGCCTTCACTTAAGAGTTCTTCAATGTTGACAATTTCAGCTGCCCTAGCAGCCTCTCTGAGCACTAAGAAGTGTAGCCATCTAAATCCTTACAACTTACTTATTCTAAGGGAAGAATCTCTTTAGAGATTACGTTACACCAGCAAGAGAATATTAATAGTCCATATGGCTTTATTTCCAACAAAATCCCAGAGTTTTGCTTGCTCTTTGAGGTTAAAATCAAAGATTTTTCACTCAGGATTAGCCTAGATGTAGAACAGCGACTGTATAATAAAGTTGAATTCAAAAAGTGTATGAGTTCAGTTATGGTCTGGAAAATTAGCTGCCATTTTGTGATGAAGTGTTTGGTTTTTCCTTGTAGAAACAGTGTCATTGAGCATCAACTTAGAAAATGTGAATTTATTAAAAATATGTGATGGATTGTGCAGCATGCTTACATTTGAAAATGGAGATTGTGCCTTTAAATACTTAATCAAAGGACTCCTGACCTTCAAGTACCAGTTTGGGCATATTACTGGAGATCCAGGTTGAAAGGTATTGAAAAAAAGCTCTGTATCTTTGTATATTCAGTTGTCAACATGGAGAAGCCACCTTTTAAAAAAGATCAGTTCTGTAAGGCATAATGCCTACTACACAGATGTCATTATTCTACTTAAAAGTCTTTTTTAAAAATTCCAAATACTTGTGGTACTAGAAAGCAATAAATATTCTAAAATGAGGGATATTGGTCCTTTTGTGACTGAGCTATATGATAAACTAAGGAAAACTACAGAAGTTATGTCTATTAACTCTTTAAGGTACATGATATAGCAAATAATCATTTATACAACCTCATAGAAAGTTGAGAGGATGAATCAAATTGTTTAAAAATTTTTAAGGAGCCAAATTTAAATTCTCAATACCCTATGAGATTTTTTGTAACTATTTTAGATTCTTATCTGAAGAATGCATAGATTAGTAAAACCAGTATCTGGTGGCCTTTCTGTGTGGAGCAGCTCGTTTGTCCAAGGTATGATCTACCAGTGAGATCAGTGCCAGGTCACAGCAAAAGCTAATCACTCTTAGTTTAATCCTGACCAGCTAGTCATCCTCCAGGCATCAGCTACCTGATTTTAAAGAGACCATATTAGAAATGAAAAGCAGCAGTCTCTATCATATGTTAAATTCAAAGGCATAGCTGCTTGTGAAGACCCTATTATGTTTTATTTGCCTATCTGAGAAAGAGATCTGCCTACCTGTCTCCAGGAAAAAGTAGTGCTTTATGTAGCTTCAATTAGTCCTGCATCAGGTTATTCTAATGCTTCCTACTGCAAAAACCAAGCACATAAGTGTCCAATCCTAAAAGTCACTAGAATATTGATATAAGGAATTCTGTAAGTGTCAGCAGTATCTCAGTTTTGAAACCTCTGTTTAGGGTCCTGCATGTATTATCAAATTGGCCTCCAAACAGCAAGTGATAGAAAATTCAGGTGTTTTATTGGATTTCAGAATTCAGATTCAGAATTGAGTACTCTTGGGATAACGGAAATTAACGAGCTTTTGACATGTCAAGAACTTGTTGAGATTGTCAAAGGCTTCAGTAGGAAACTCTAACAGATAGATCCGGAAGTCCTAAGTGAGAAGGAAAACAAGCATGTCTAGTGAAATCTGTCCAGTGTACACAACACCGCACAAAGAGCATATTTTATTCAGACCATTTGCATTCAGATGTACCCTAAAGACAACTACGCTATAATGGCTTGTCTCCTACTTCCTGGCCTCTAGCCCTACCCATTGCCCAGGTGGACGTTACGTTTTTAGTCTTTCCTTTGTGGGTGAGGGAAGAAGGGGACATCAGGTGCCATTACTATTTGAAAACTAACTCTGCAGGAAGGGTTAAATCAAATCCTTTACAGGGTGACGTTCCTACGTCTCCTTAGAGCAACTGCATTTCAAAATAGGCCAAAGCTGAAGTCGTAGGAATGAGACATTAATTGTAGGTTTTCAGGAAAGCTTCGGAGACACGGCAGGTACAGTCTCCCTACAGCCTTTGAAAAATACAACATGTAGGTCCTTCTCAGATTATGCTGAAACTCCAAATCCTTGTTAAAGGTTTTCCTGGAATCCTACAGTCTGGTTTGATCAGTTTATTATTAAGTAAGTACAGAATGACAGAGAAGGGTACACAGGGAGGATTTGTATCACATGAAGGAAAATAATTATTTCCTTAATGAGAAACTTAATTCTAGGGTACTTACAATAGCTGCCTTATTGGGGGAAGGGAGGCATAGATTTGCAAATGGTGGGTTTTTTGGTTTTTTTGTTTTGGAGTATTTGAAAAGATACATCAAGCAATAATACACTAGATGTGCAATAATCTTGTTGAGTAGTATGTGCTGGTTTTGGAAAGGTGAAAAGAAAGTTGTTCCATCAGGCTGCTTTTATCAAGCTAAGCATGGGCATGCCTTTCCAGAGGGTATATTTGATCCTACGGTTAATTTTAACATTGGGCTGCAAGCTTAACCTCATCAGGAGTGGAATTAGATTTTACAAAGCTCCCCTTATCCAAACTACAGCATGCTTACCACTTTCTCCCTGCGTTTTCCACACCTCAGCCCCCTAGGACCAGCTACTGGCAAGGCATTGTGTCCATTTTCATTGATCTGGCCACATAAGGAACATCCTGTTTCTTTAAATCTTCAATGCTTAAATTGCCATGTAGAAATCAACTCCCTATCAATTTTCTACATTTAATCCTTGGCTTCTTGTCATATTTTCATTTTTCTGCACTGGTTCCCATGGCAACAAGTCTGTTGGCAGAGAAAGTATGACTCTGCTTTTAGTCTTCTGCACAAGACAAAATCCTTCTGGTGATCCTCAGGCAAGGATCATATAAAAAGTCAGGAATTGACTACAGTTCCCTCGGCTAATGCCTCTAATCCTTTACTCTCTGGCATGCATTTTCCACCTTATTCCCAAACCAGGCTTGAGGAAAAAAGCATTCAAGGGCCCTGCCCACTATCTCTTTTCTGATACAAGTATTCAAAGGCCCTCCTATCCAATCACAGTTGCAAAGACTGAATATTTTGGTTCAGATGGCTTTCCCTTCTCCCTAAGTGTCAGCGACTTAACTGACATAAATGCATAATTGATGACAAGGACCACTGGGAGCGGCATCGAGAAGCAACTTTCGGTCACTTTTCTATAAACTTTCCTCAGTTAGCATCTGAGGTGTAGCCCAGGGAATAAGTATGTCCTGAATTGAGCCTTAAATCAGTGTCTAATAAGGCAAGGGAACACTCAAGCAGATTTTCCCCTAATGAGTAGTTAAGTGGCACAGGAGGAGAGGCCAAGGAGTCATCCCAGAGTTCTAAGCTCATAAAGAGGAAGAGATAACAACGATGTAGATAAGGAAAGAGGACATTGTAACTGGTGGCTGCAAATGAGCAAGGGAGCTTCATTCAGTTGGGATAATTCAGGGTTCAGGTAGGAAAAACGTATGAAGCCTCCTGAAAAATAAGGAAATGGAGCAAGGAGAAAGAAAGGGTTTTTAAGAGTTAACAGTCAGTAGAAAGGGAGCCTGCAAATGAGAGAATAGCTTCATGCAGACTTTGGCCCAACTCTGTCTACAAATATTTTTGCAAATAATGTTTCTCTTAATAAAGTGATATATTTTGTTTTGAACTTTGGAATTCCATTGTGGCTTGGCACTAAATTACAGGCCTAGCAATCCTAAACCTCCTATGTCCTCAATATCTAGAAACAAGAAGGAACTGTTTGTCAGAAATTAAACAGGACTTATTTGAATGTGCTTTAAAAAAAAATCAATGAATCCAGGGGAATGAAAATACATGTTAGAAATAAAAATGTGGTTATCTCAGCTATAGTTAAGAAAATTATCAAATGTAAATGATTCCTTTTTTGCTGGATCTTATAAAATATGTGATACTTAAGTACATTGAAGTTTTAAAGTTAGCTGCTTATATTGTACAAAGATATTTTTGGCTCTTTAAAGGTTATTTTCCTATATTAAGAAAAGCTTTCTTATATTAAAAACTTTTATTGTGACTCAGGTTTTGTGTCTATGTATAGGCACACATAAATAGGAGGTGTTTTTCTTTGCACATTTGTTTTGCACAGCTAAAATAATGAGGTTAAATAATGCCCAGGTATGCAGGCCAATTGACCTTTTTAATAGCTTAAACGAAAGCATTTGACAAATGGACAAAAGAAATCACATTGTATTTCTTTGTATCTCTCCGTTCCTCTTACCCTTCCCCAACCCTCTGCTGAAGAATATGTCTTATTTAGTCAGGAAATCTTATGTAATACTTTTGGGAAGTCCATAGGAAAAGCAAGATGAAACTCTCAGGCAGACAACATAAAGCAGCTCCCATATCTGCTAGAAAGGTCATTAATTTTCAGAATATATTGTTGAAATAATTTTTGTTTTCAATACTTGTAGTCTTTCCACTCAGAGGACTCTTATTTGTCTTGAATGTGGAAAAGGCATCTGGTTCAGGTCAGTAAGGACTGTTGTATGTTAAGTTTTACTCTAGAAAATTTGGTTTTAGCTTTGATGACACCTAGCGTCAGTGGAATGCAATGAATGCTTAATACTTCGGCTTTATAATGTTTGGGCATTTCTCTTTAACATCCTCAAATACACTTTCGTCCTTGAAAACACAAGCCTATTTTCTGTTTGAAATGAAGAGAAAGGTAATTCACAGACAGATAAACAGCTAGTTTTTGTTTGAAGAGCCAATCAAGTTTTTCTTTATACTCAGTAGGGACTAAAGGAAGCTTAAGGAATAATGACATTGTCTTCATATGAAGAAGCAATTTTTTACTAGTGGAAAATTAGAAGTAAATCTACCAAATTCTGTCTGTAAATTTTAAAGACCACCACAAAAGACCTTGAAAAAAAGTGAAACTACTGCAAGATTACTGTCGGTTATTGAAAGTAATACAGTTTTATTCTTTCCACTTTATAACCGCCCAAGGGCTCCCCCAACCGGCTGTATATAAGAAAACCATAACATGAACTAGGCTCTTTCTATTCAAAAAAAGTATTAAACTAACATAAGCAATTCTGAAGGAAGACAGTGGTAGGTTTTCAGATGGTTTGTTAAGAATTATATGTAAAAGGATACTAGATATTATGTTTTGGATGTTTTTTAAAAAGTATCTATGAAAATTATTTTTTCCTAAACTATTTGATAATTGATTACTTTCGATATCAGTTATTTTGGGGCATAATCCTTTTACTACTCTATAAAGAAGTTCTAATTCTACCTATATGAATTTGTATTTTCCCATATGCCAAACAACACACACACATAAATTTTCTTTTTCTCATTTCGGCTCATATAATTCAGTTAGTGAAATATTTCACTCTTCTGTAAGTTTAAGAAAAATTTCTAAGCAGTGATACAACTTTGGGTCACTATTTTAGTAAAATGAAGACAGTCTCTAGACTTTTTTTTTTTTTAAAGATATCTGACTTCACTACCATATGTGCAGCACAACAGTGACATCTTAAGGCCAAGTAACCAGAGCTCCTTTAGCCAGAGAAAGAACTTGAATTGGGATCTGATTTCAAAGAAATCCCATTATATTATCAAGTCGTTTTCAAATTTACAATATTCGACTGGTAGAGAAAGTGCTTCTTTATGACCTTCTTTTGCAGTCTTTGTGAACCTTTTAATGTGCAATAGTAAACATTGACATTTTACAGACATATTGTATATTAATGCATGCATTTCACTGCATAGTTTATTGACACTCCCCTTGTAAAGCTTTTATGGAAGAACCAACAAGCCACAGCAGTATAGCAAAAGAGGCTTAATCTTTATAAATTGGGGCCTTTTCTGTCTCTTTGCTAGCCTAGGTGGCTATATACAAATTCGGGTGGGAGGGGGCAGGAAACACCTCTTCACATTTAAGGTTTTCTACTTGGGTGTACTCTAGCCAATTCAAAACAAATTGCTTACTTTAATAATACAATTTTACCATTTTATAAAAAAATTAAATCACAACATGTTTAACTGAAATGGCTGTATTGTAATTAATATTTTGAGATAATTGTGATTTTGAGCTTAAATTATATATAAAAAATTGTCATTTTTGTATGTGTTAAAAAGACTACTATATCACAATTAAAAGTACTTTTTAGTTGAACTACATATTGATGTAAATAAAACTGAATGAAGACATATTTACTACTTTATTAACATAGATCGTGAATGTACTTACTGGTTTTTTTTGCAGTATGACACCATAACAACCTTGAAAGCTGCTTCATTTTATGTGCAAAGAAGTCCTATGAATCTATATTTTAAATTTACCGAACCAGTGAACTTACTTACTTTGTCAGTTAATTTGAAAATGCAAGCTGTATTCTCCAGTTTTATTTTATGTATTGACACTAATTGGTAAAGGTGTACAATGTGGTTAGAATGCATTTTGAAGATGCTTTCTGTACAGATACAAAATACAGGGACTAAAATAATGCTGTGCAGTGTATAGCAGAGCCATTTTTCGGCTTTGGTGTACTCAACTTTTTCAGTATTTAAAAAAGTGTTTTGGATAACATAAAAGTCTCCTTATTGTATAAATAATAAAATGTCACCTTATTGTAAAGTGTCTTTTGTTTACTATCAAAGCAGACCTCGTAGTCAGCAACAGAGCTGTAATAAGAAAAAGGCATGTTTTTGTTTTTATTTTTTATTTTTTTGAGATGGAGTTTCACTGTTACCCAAGGCTGGAGTACAGGGTGGCGCGATCTCGGCACTCTGTCACCCTCTACCTCCTGGGTTCAAGTGATTCTCCTGCCGGGATTACAGGCACATGCACCATGCCCAGACAGTTTTTTTTGTTTTGTTTTTGTATTTTTAGTAGAGACGGGGTTTCACTACGTTAGCCAGGCTGGTCTTGAACTCCTGACCTCAAGTGATCTGCCCGCCTCAGCCTCCCGAAGTGTTGGGATTACAGGCGTGAGCCACTGCAGCCAGCCGAAAAGGCATGTTTTTTAAAATGAAAACATAAACATTGTAATCAATATTTGAAAAATGTAACTTTTATTCTGAACATGTAGTATTTATCTTTATTAGCAATTTTTTTCATAATATAAGCATGCCTCAATCATCCAAAAGCTATCTATCTACCTATCTATATAAATTGATATACATGCTACTGAATTGACTTCTTAATAGAATCATATGGTAAGTGTTATAATGACTAATCAACCTACTTCTGATAATTTTGGTGTAAACAAAAATGATATTTAATTTTTATTAAATCAAGTTTACCTATATCAAATTCCCTTTTAGAAAAACACTGCAAGTTTAGTCTTACCAAGATTGCAAGTAAATTTTAAAATTATGGTGCTGTAAATAAAAAAGTTTTCAGTTGAAATGTGTACCGAGATTAGCCATATCACAAAAGTCCTTTCACGGGTAATGAAAAGTCTTATTTTTAATATATTTTTGTTTCCTTTTTCTTTTGACATGTGGTCCAAGATAAGAAGGTCTTATTTTTTAAATGCCAAAGAACAGTATTCAACAAAATTCAATTTAATTTTATATCTAACAAAAACATAGAAACTGGCTAGTCATATTCAAGTCAATTGGTCACATTGTATGGAATACAAAAAGAAATGAGAAAAAAAAACCAGTTCTACAAAAATGCTTTGTTATTATAATACTAAACCACATTAAATAAAAATTCATTTTTGAAAAAACTTTTTGCTATAAGAAAATGAAAGTAGGATAAATCCTATGCAAAACATTTAGAACAAATGTATGAACACACTGTGGTTATCACCATTACAAATGTATACAACACGTTACAAAAATCTTAAATAAAAATGTAAAAATATTTACTGGCAGTGAATATGGCCCAGGCTAATTATACCAACGGGTAGGTGATACTGGGAAACTACAAGATCAATTATAGCAATCATCTTTTAAGATGATACTAAAACAAATGTTATATCCTCCTTAGAATTAACCAGGGTTAATAATACATGACAAGGGTTATAAAGCAACTCCATGTTAAGTAGGAATTCGGTCTCTCAAATACTCAAGTACAGCAGCTGTTCCTTTCATTAATATGGCTGCTCGAGGAACTCGGAATGGATTTCCATCCAGTAGTAATGTTCTAAACAAAAGAGAGAAATTAAGAATGTAAACATTTTCCATTAACAAGGTTTTTCGTCTAATTTCATTTGCAATTTTATAAATAAAATTTCTGTATTTTTTTTTTTCTATTTGCCCCTTTTTATTTTTCTCTTTTTGAGACAGAGTCTCACTCTGTTGCCCAGCCTGAAGTGCAGAGGTGCAATCTCAGCTCATTGCAACCTCTGCCTCCCAGGTTCAAGTAATTCTCATGCCTCAGCCTCCCAGGTAGCTGGGATTACAGGTGTGTGCCACCACACCCAGCTAATTTTTGTATTTTTAGTAGTGAGGGGGTTTTGCCATGTTGGCCAGGCTGGTCTCAAACTCCTGGCCGCAAGTAGTCTGCCCACCTCAGCCTCCCAAAGTGCTGGGATTACAGGAGTGAACCACCATGCCTAAGCTGTTTGCCCCTTTTCATATCTGAGCATTTAAACATTAGAATTATAACTAATTAATAACCTGAAATATATTAATTGAATACTTACTTTGTGAAAGGTACTGAGCCAAGTAATTTATATTCAGTCACTCTTAACAATCCTATTCTCTCAACAATCCTATGATGTAAGTACCATTAATAGTTCTATTTTAATAGATGAGGAAATACAAATTTAGGGAGGTAAGAAATATTGTCTAAGATCAAACAGCTACTAAATGGTGGAGCTGTGATTTGAACCACCCTTTTATCCAGCCTTCTCAACCTTCTTAAATGACTGTATACTAAATGGTCAAGTAAGATTTAAACAAATATCAGCATGAGTCATCCAAGCCAAGGACTGCAATGTAATCAATGTGTCACCACCACTGCTCTACCCCCCGCCTCCCAAAACATTAACACATTCTGCCCTCTCCCTCCTTTGAGCAGATATACATATATAAGTCTATTTACATGTTCTGAGAGTTCAACTTAAGATTTAAGAGCTTGTTTTGTTTCATTATATAATAAAATATCTTCAATTAAGAGAGCCTTTTATATTACTTTTTAACAGTTAAGTGTTTATGTAAACAAAAATCAAAGGACTCATACCATATTGTTGATCTAAATTATATCTTCAAATATTTCTGTGTTTCTTGGGAATTCTTTTAAAGACTTATTTTCTTAATTTCTAGAAAAAAAGTTGATTACAGTTGATCCTCATTATTCGTGGGTGCTATATTTGCAAACTCGCCTACTCACTAAAGTTTGCACCCCCAAATCAATGTGTGGCACTTCGAGGTCATTCATAAACATGCACAGAGGAGCAAAAAATTGGAGTCACCCCACGGGCATGTTCCCAGGTGAGGTTGAACAAGGTGATGCTTTGTCTTCTTGTTTCAGCTCTTATACTGTAAACGGGTCATTTTGGTGGTTCATTTAGTGCCACGCTTTTCAAATTTTCATACCTTTGTTGGTGATTTCACTGTGTTAAATGGTCACCAAGTGTAATGCTAAAGTACTGTCTAGTCTTCCTAAGGACAAATGTGGATTACGAAAAAAATACTTGAGTCAGGTAAGCTTTGTTCAGGCATGAATTATAGTGCTGTTGGCCATGATTTCAATGTTAATGACATCACAATAATATTAAATGAAGTATCTTGCTACAGAAACACACATGTAACAAAGTTATACATTGATTGGGTGCCGGAAATGTTGTGACTAGACTCTTGCAAGAAGCTAACCCCTGTATTTCCCCCAGAAGCAACAGGTCAGTATTCACTGACTGTGTGTAGACACAGTGTTCAGAGTGTCTACAGAACATAACTGCCACAAAGAATAGGAATCAACTGTATTTGTCTCCTATAACTTACTAATATGAGGTACTAGAGCAGATACCAGTGTTGCTCCAGTGAAGTAAAATATACCAAATCATTAATATGCAGTTTTCAGCAATTAAATTACTTCTGACACATTCTGCTTAAGCACTTGGCTTTCTGTTGATATCTCAAATCTCCTTTATATTCACTTAATAAGCACTTACTGGCTATTTACTATGTTTTAGGCACTGGGACAACTCTTTTCCAAAGAAAGACCCAAAAACTGTATAAATAAGTCCAAATGAAGCATGACGGGAAATCAGGGACTAATTCTGCTTGGAGGACAGGGAAGGCTTTCAAAGGTGACATTCAATAGGCCAATTATTGATGAAAACAGGGTAAAAGTACCTGATGCTGAGGGAACAGCAGATGTAAAGAGTGAGAAAGACTGTACTGGGCTCGAAATAGAATGGTGGTAATCTGCAATCGATTTCCAAAAAAAACCCTGTATTCAAAGCTAAGGAGTTAATATTTCCCTGACATTTGTATGCAGTAGAGATTCAGGTTATACACATACACAGTGATAAGCAAAGCGCCACTCGAAACAATTAGTTATTATATTCACACATATACCAGGTAAGCAAAACTAAAAATATGCATTTGGTAAAATCTGAAAAACAGAATTGGGACTCTGGGTTTTGTTACTTGTTATCTTTAACAGGATATTAAATCTGTTACTTTAACTTCTTGCAAATTTATCTCAAAAAGAAAAACAAATCACTTCAACAAATCAATAAAATAAATGAAACAATGCAGTAGAATGGTGTGGTTACCTTAAGTTCACACAATTACCGAGCTCTGGTGGAATTTGTAAGAGGTCATTATTTTGAAGGTCCAACGTGGTCAGATTTTCCATCATCTTCATTTTCTGAGGGTCCACAGATCCAACCTGATTATTACTAATCAGAATTGTTTCAAGTGTGAAGATACGATATAGAACTTCAGGTAGCATTTTAAACCTATTAATACATGAAGAGAACACCTAAATATACTGGAATCAGACCAAAATCATTCCTTAAAACATATTATCTTAAATTTGACATGACAGTTTTTTCTTTAGTGTATGTTATCTGTAATTGGCATTAAGTCCTGTATTTGAATTTTACAAAAAAATAAAGAGAAAGGGTTAATTTTGAAAACCTTGAAATACATGTTAAACAGACAGACTTGTAACGGTTACTATTTATTGTATAAAATCAGCAAAAGTTCAGAGTAAATTCTCCCATGTTCTTCTGTTCCCATTCAAGAGGAAATCTTCTCTAAATGTATCCATGTAGGTATTCTTCCTTTCACTTTTACTTCTTATGAAACATAATCACTCCCAATATATTAAGTAAAATTCGAGATTTATATTTTGCTTTGACTGAGGCTTCCAAAATGAGTACACTTTGGGTTCTTAAAAAGACAACAAATTAGCATAGACTGCTGGCTTTCTTGTCCAAGCAACCCTGAAGATGCCACAAGATATGGGAAGGCTAATAGCTCTCAAAGCAATACTTGCAATTAACATAAAATGGCTGAGGACCCCGCAGGGCACAAAGGCTAGCACAGTTTTAGCTTGAGGTAAACTGCAGCCTTGACTAGAAAACACAAGAATGGGCAGGAAGGAGAGCTTTTGCCTTTTCACTTCCGCATACCGCCCCCTTCCTTTGCTGCCTTGATGAAAAAAAGCAATAGTGAAGTGTAAACTCAAGGCAGTGCCGAAGTTCCAGTGAGACTAAAGAAGCAATAGCCAAGAGTACAGATGGACCACATGACCCCTTAATAGGTTCTTCTCTTCCCTCCCTGCAACCCATGAACAAGATAATTACCTGATAACACAGAAGTTTAGGCTAGCTTTTGGCACTTCCCCAAAGACATTACTTGCAAGGCAACTGTTAGCTCAATTGACAACACAATATAAAACTGATAGCTCAATTCACAAGTAAAAATTAGGAGAGATCTGAGAAGTGCACATATTTCAAAATAATGACAATAATGGTGCAATCTATATACTAGAAAGCACAAGTAATGGAGCAGACAGAAGAAAAATTAAAATGAGCAATATTTTAACATCACTATGCATTAGCTTCCTCATCTATAAATGAGGAATAATAATAGTACTAAACATATACACTTGTTATAAGGATTAAATGAATATATTTGAAGACCTTAGGACATTATCTGGGTTAAATATTAGCTGCTAATATTTTATTTTTTAAATTTTATTTATTTTTTGAGACAGAGTCTTGCTCTGTCGCCCAGGCTGGAGTGCAGTGACGCAATCTCGGATCACTGCAATCTCCACCTCCTGGGGTTCAAGCGATTCTCCTGCCTCAGCCTCCCGAGTAGCTGGGTTTACAGGCCACCACCACGCCTGGCTAATTTTTGTGTTTTTAGTAGAGATGGAGTTTCACCATATCGGCCAGGCTGGTCTCAAACTCCTGACCTCAGGTGATCCGCCCACCTCGGCCTTCCAAAGTGCTGGGATTACAGGTGTCAGTCACTGCACCTGGCCAGTTATTCATATTTTAATTTGTTTTTAGAATCCATTTTCATCATAAGAAACAATGTGACATAGTTGTTAGGAGCCCAACTTCTGGAGCCAAACCACCTGGACTCAAATCTCAGCTGTATAATTTACTATTTGTGCATACCTTAGATGAATTATTTAGCTTCTAATCCTTGATTTTTAAATGAACACAGTAACAGAACCTACCATGTAGGGTTCTTGTGAGCATGAGCTATTACATGTAAAGTACTTAGTACAGCACCAACAGAATAATAAGCTCCCAATAAATACTAGTTGCTCTTAATTATCTGCAGTATCTTGATAGTGTTTGCAGAACAAAATCTAAGTTTCGTTGTGCATAAAAAGCTCAACGTCTGGCTACTGCTTACTTGCCAAACTTTATCTGTTCCTTCTACTCCTCTACCTGCTTGCTTTATTGTCCAAAGCACATTGAACTTCTTGAAGTTTCCCAAACACCCCATATGTTCTCACATCTTTGTGCCTTGGCATATGCTATTTGCTCTAACTAGAATGCTCTCTACCTGAATGGCTGGCAAATGTCTATTTTTCAAACCTGGGTTTCAATGCTATCTCCTCTACCTTGAAGTAATCTCAGAAGACATTTGCTCTCTTCCATTAGAGCAATTGTAATTATTTATTTTATTTGTCTTTCTAGGCTACAGGTTTCTCAAAATGGTAAAAAGGAATGAAAATATGTTAGACATCAACTATGAGAATTCTAAGAAAATAATATTTTTAACTCTAAGAAGAATTAAGTGAAAATAAAATCTGGATATTGAAATAAAGTAGAAGGGGCCTTTTTGTTTACTTGGCTTTTAGTTGTTTTCTCCAATGAGAAAGATCTACATATTTCCACAGAATAACAATTAGAATTGTCTGTTCTCTTACCTATTAAAGGAAAGATTGATCGTTTGCAGTCTTACCAGTGATTCCATTTCTTCTGGCAAAGAATTTAAAAAATTGTTCCTAAATTGGAAATCAAAACAGAAGATTTACAAAGTTTGAAAAATTTTACAACTTTAATTTATAATTAAAATGTTGAGCAGGAAAAAAAATATGTAGATCAGTTTGTCAATCCTTGATCTGACTTTATAAAGGCTGCGTTCTGAGAATTCTGAATCAGTCACCTACCGCAGTTATTAGGTTAGTATGCCAAATTCTAATAATACCAATATGCAACCAATTGATAATGCAATGAATTGTTTACAGGTTTAATAGTGATTACAGGGTAAACACTGTAAACTAATTAACTCCTTCAAAGTGGGGTCTTTAATATTTCCCCCATGTCTATAATACCACATAAATATTCCATTGGTGTTAATATATATGATACAGACATGAAATTCTACTCTAAGAGGAATTTAAGAATTATTTTAAAAATGAACCAGGAAGTTAAAAAGATTCTATTAAGAGATTTGGAGTTTTCTACTCCATAGGTATAAAGCAAATCTATTCCTACTCTAAGTTGAGAATTTAAATTTACACAATGACTATTTTTTTTTAGCTCTTACTATTGTTTCATGGCAATAAACAAAATCTCATTTACTGTTGGAAAGATCTGGGAGCAATGTTAGAAGAAAAGTTAACAAAAAGGTAAAAGGATTTTAGAGCCAATATAACTACTAATAATGAAAATACCTGAGAAAATTATTCCCAACTACAAATAATTACTTTTCTCTAACCTATTTCTTTGTGTTCAGAAGTCAAGCCTAATACGCAAAGTCATACTTTCTACAGTACAATCTATATTCTTTTTCCATGTCTACATTCTCTGTACTTTCCTCCAGTTATTGTCTGCATTAAGTGGTGTTGAATAACCCACTCAGCTGGTTTTATACTATTTACTTTCAGAAAAGAAACAATGTGAAGAAAATACTTTCCATGTCTTATTTGTAATTTTGCTTAGAATGGGTTAATATTTTCAGTAATTTTGTCTTATCACATAACTTGTAAATTACTTACAAATTATAAATGTCTGATTACAGTATTTTTCCTAAATTCTTTCTTGGGTTTCCTAAACACTATTTTTGGATTCTCCTAAACTATTGTTAATAAATAAAGGCCAGTTTCCATACATACCTAGGAAAATATGAGGTAAAAAGAATAAGTTAGGCAAAACTCAAAGACAAGTTATAACTTTTTAAAAAGTCAAGCAATAGTATCAATAAATACCTGAGATCTAAAAAAGTCAATTTTTGAAGCACACATAACTCCACGGATATAAAGGAAAGTTTATTAAAACTGAGATTGACATCAGAAACCATTTCCTTCAGTTCTACCATCCTGAAACAAAAATAAACGTTAGCACTTGAATTCACTGCCAGAACTTCAAAACTGTAAGCAGATCAAAGGGGGAAATTCCTATATTTAACTTCTGCTAATTATGACTTTTTGTACCTTTTACTTTTTCACAGGAACATTAATGAGTTTGGATATGTAACTAATAAAAATAACTTTTTAAAAAAGACTCACTCTTATCTGTCCTAAAGTTTCTATTTGGCTTTAGATATACATTAAAGTTTCACTTAAAAAACTATTTATTTTATATATAAACCAACTATGGCATGAAGGAGAAAAATCAAATCTAGAAAACTTTTATACTTTATTCTGTTAATAACTTGAATCCATAAAACAAATTGTTAAATAGACATCCTGTAACATAGTAGTTTTCTACTACATAAGTGGTGTATCACCACTAAGGAGCTTTAGTTTAAAACTTAAAGAGGAAGAATTAAACATTTCTAAGTAAGCCTAATCAAGGTTTATAGTTTTATTCCTGTTATTAATATGATTTACTAACAAATGAAAGTTGGCTGGGCACAGTGGCTCACACCTGTAATTTCAGCACTTTAGGAGGCTGAGGCAGACGGATTACTTGAGGTCAGGAGGGCAAGACCAGCCTGGCCAACATGGTGAAACTCCGCCTCTACTCAAAACACAAAAAATTAGCCAGGCATGGTGGCGGGTACCTGTAATCCCAGCTACTTGGGAGGCTGAGGCAAGAGAATTGCTTGAGCCTGGGAGGTGGAGGTTGTAGTGAACTGAGATCACGCCACTGCACTCCAGCCTGGGCACACAAGAGCAAAACTCTGTCTCAAAAAAAAAAGACAACAAAATGAAAGTTAAATTACAACTTAGTCTATCTCATTAGCAAAGAAAAAAAAAAGAAAGGATATAAAATGCTGTGCTGAAAAAGATGTAGTGAAAGAAAATGAGTTTCAATGTGTAACTGATAAAACTTGATAAAACTTTTTTTGATATATCAAGAGTCAAACTCTGACTTAATAATTTTTCTAGAAATCTGGCCTAGAGAAACAATATGTTTCCTTTATTGTCATAATCAACCTTATAGTATATAGTTAAATTACGTTTTTAAAGTATGGTTTATAAACAGAAAAATACTTATGACAAATAAACCAGTCAAGACACAAATTATGGCCAAGCACGGTGGCTCACACCTGTAATCCCAACACTTTGGGAGGCCAAGGGAAGTGGATCAGTTGAGCTCAAGAGTTTGAGACCAGCCTGGGCAACATGGCAAAACCTGGTCTCTACAAAAATTAGCAGGGTGTGGTGGCATATGCCTGTAGTCCCAGCCACTAGGGAGGCTAAGGTGGGAGGATCACTTCAACCTGAGAGGTTAAGGCTGCACTGAGCCGCGACTGTGCCAGTGAACTCCAGTCAGGGCAACAGAGTGAGATCCTGTCTCAAAAAAAAAAAAAAAAAAAAGACACAAATTGCATGTATAACTGCAAATGGAGAATAGCTTGAAATAAAATATGCAGTATGCCACAAAGTTAACAGAGTAAATCAGTGATGAAACTACAACTGATCTATTCCTTTATTTATTCCCAAATTTTATGAATATGTATTATTTTTATAATCTTTGGTGAAAAGTATGAATTGTTAATAAAAATTTTTTTAAAAAGGGAAAGTGGTTTGGGAACTTTCTAGAGAAAAGCATGGCTTTTTTAATGCCACATGTCCACATAATAAGGCATGTCTTGATTATTTTCTTGACATTCTAAGTTGCTCAAAATGTGATATAATAGCTGTGTCAACAGAATGACATTGTTTTGCAAAAGAAGAGTCAGATAGTGAGATAAAATGAGGCAGTAAATAATATGTAATGTCTCTTAAGTATATCTTTATTCCCAATTAACTTATTTGATCCAGGACCCCCACCCCCGAAAGCAAACCTGTCCTATCTGAGAGTAAATCTAAATGCTCAGTTCTATCAAATATCCTCTCAGTCCTTTAAAACACGAGAGAACCAGAAGATGGACTAGAGATCCCTTTTGCCATGGACTATCTTAAATTTGTCGTCTTTTAAGATCTACATTCCCTAAACTATGCTCTGTGAAATAGAAAGCAAATTATAGTTTGTCTCGCTTTTTAAAAGTTTTAAACATCTAAAAAAATTTTGATAGTCAGATGAAAGTCATTCAACTTTCTCAATTCATCACATCACTCTCCTCCATGACATCACCTTTTTTTTTCCTTTTAAGTATTTACATGCATAAAAGCATTAGGCTCTAGTTAAATGCTTTGTCTGGATTATGTCATTTAGTTTAATTCTTATAAACAGGCACTATTATTATCCCTATTTCACAGGTGAGAAAACTAAGAATAGCTAGTTAACCTGTCCAAAAACTATACAGCAGGTCTGGGACATGGTATAAGCAATTGACTCTATTGCTCAAGTTCCTTACCAGTACCCTATCCTGTCTCACATTGGGTTGTTTTAATTGCTAGATTATCTGTCAGCTTTCTTTGGGTAAATAGTTTACTGCTAGATAACAAATGTTTTTTTAAAGTTCAACGATATACTAAATTAACTCTCATAATCTAAAGATTTTGCTGTAATTAACAACAAAAAATGTATTTAACAGTACAATGTATAAAGCAAATGACTGCATGTGAAGAATCCTTTTCTAGGAGAAAAATATTAACAGGCTTCAGTTAATTCTGCTTTTCCTATCAGTGGAAAAATTAGTGGCTTGGCAATTCATTAACATAAAGCCCCCAATGGAAATTCCTATTAATCCACATGGACCTGATGTTAGACAGTCTCTTAACACTTTTCCCTAATATTTCATTACATGAGAATATATATATATATATATATTCCCTATATTTCATTATATGGGAAAAATAACTTAATGTTTTTAATAATTCTTCTACCCATTTTCCAAGTTTAAATATAAAAGAAACAAACTTTTTAAAAACCTCTATACCTCTCACAACAAATGATAAAATTGTCAGTAAATACTTAATGACATTTTGCTAAATCCCTCTAATATTAATAATGTAAAAATTTTTACATATAGTTTTAAATTTAAAAACCAATAAAAATAATTTTGATGGCAACCAAGATGGAAAAACAACAGAATGAGTCACGATCTATAGACATGGCATTATAAATAGTTCTTACCTTTTTGGAATTTCACATAGTTGATTCTTACTGAAGTTAATAGAAGTGATGATGTTGCTTTTTACTGCATCGAACACCTCATCAGGAATCAAAGTTGCTTGTTTATCACTAAATGAAAAATGGTTTTAAAAAACGAACCATTCTTAGCAGTCCAAAAAGATATGATTATTACTCTTCATTTTTAAAGGTGTTTAAAGATTTTATGAAATTTTTCAAAGCCATTGATTATAAAATTTTGTAACATATGCCACATAATCTACCAAGCCATAAAAGGTTCACTGTTAAGAATTCAGACAACATATTGTGTTATAACATATTGTGCTACATTTTCTGGGCATTCATATACTCAATGTGAATAAAAATAGATATTTATCTTCAGAGTCTAAGATATCTACAAGTCATACAGTAAATGGAGCCCATTCCTTTACCTCTGAGTAGAATTAAATCTATAATTTTAAAAGCTAGTTGTTGCCCCGTCTTAATCTATAAGAGGAGTTTTCCATCAAATTTGTTTGGGTATATAATTTCTGCAAGATAATAACTTTTTAAAAAAGTTCAACATTATACTAAACTAACTAAAATTAGTTTAATTAGTTTAAAATTAGTTTAATTTTAGTTTAGTAACCTAGACCAATTTCTCTCTCCTTTAGTATATGACAAGGTAGACAGAGCAGTGGACTGAGATTAAACTATTCCTATTTCTACCATTAATGAGCTTTATAACTTACCTCCCCTGAATCTCAGTTCTGTGACATTAGAATCTGAAGGATTTGTTGTTATTTATGCCACGTTTTCAAATGTAAATATAAATAAATTTCCTCTTTATTAAAATTTTCAGTAAGGTTTTCAATAACATATAAATTTAATCTTAAATGAAAATACAGTAGTTCCCCTTCATCCAAACCCCCCGGGAATGCCCAAATCTTCTAAGAGGACTGAATCCTATACAGTATATACCATATTTTTTCAATCTGATAACAAGATGACTACTAAGTGACTAAGGATGGGTAGCATATACAGCATGGATATGCTGACGAAGGGATGATTCATGTCCTGGGCAGGTCAGAGAGGGATGGCATAAAATTCCATGATGCTACTCAGAATGTGCACAATTTAAAACTTATAAATTGTTTACATCTGGAATTTTCCATTTAATATTTTCGGACTGCACCTGATCACAATTAACCCAAATTGCAGAAAGTGAAACTGTGGATAAGCGGGAAAAAAACAGTTAAATCTGCAAATATTAGAGTTCTATATAGTACTTATGTTATTATTAGCCATTATCCTTACATTCTTCTTTTAAAATTATTAGTGCTTAACACAATGTCATCCACCTACAAGAAACTTCAACGGAATGCCAAATGAATGACTATGAACAGAAAAACATTACATATAATGTATAATATGGAAGAACTGTATAAGAAACGCATTGTAATACAAATATGTAAAAAGACAGGCTACATTTCACAGTTATTATGCCTTCTACTTCTGCTTTAGCATCCAATTTTCTTCTGTGTAGATGGCAGCATTTTCATCTCTTCAATCACAAATGCTCAAGTTCATGGGAACTGACCCATGCTAGTCAGACTTAAAAGATTCATGCTATTTAAAAATTTTAGTTGAAAGCATTTATGTCTTGAGATTGAGAATTTATATTTTAAATAGGACACTCCTTTCCAGTTAAAGTCTTTAAGAAAAACAAATTCGAATAAGTTTAGAATCAAAGCAACCTAAGATTATGCTTTTGTGATATCTGTGCCTTTAAGAAGTAGAAATGGTTATCCCAAATAAAATTGGACCAATACTACTTTATAGATTGTCTGCATGATTAAAAGCAACAGCATATGTACCCAGTACAACGCCCTAGGTCCCCTTAGAATAGAGACTCAATAAATGATATCTGTATAGGAGGGAATGGAAGCCAGAAGTCAGGCATAAAAGAAATTCTAAGCTAAAAAAGCCTAAGGCAGGAATGCAGTCTGTCTCATCAATCAGTTTATTATGATACCTAGCACAGAATTTGATACTTAGTAGACTCCAAAAATATCTACTGAATAAATGGGCATATTATTTGGAAGATAAGATACACTAAGTTGGCCAGGCATGGTGGCTCATGCCTGTAATCCCAGCACTTTGAGAAGCTGAGGCAGGAGAATCACTTGAGCTCAGGAGTTCGAGAACAGCCTGGGTAACATAGAGAGGCCCCATCTCTACAAAAAATAAAAAAATTAGCTGGGCAGGATAGCGTGCAGCAATTCCAGCTACTTGGGAGGCTGAGGTGGGGGAATCACTTGAGCCAGGAGGTTGAGGCCACAGTGAGCCGAGATAACGCCACTGTACTCCAACCTGGGCAACAGAGCAAGACCCTGCCTCAAAAAAAAAAAAAAAAAAAAAGCTAAGTTGCCATGCTTTGTAAGAAGGAGTCAAATATAAGTACAAAAGAGTGCTACCTGTGTTAGTGTGGCAAAAGAAACTTAGCTTAGAGTAGTGATTTCTAAGAGTGGCAGGCAAGAGGTGAGAACAATATGAATGAAACACAAGAAATGTGAAATGGAGACTGTATCCTGACTGCTAAGAAGATAGTTCCTACTGATACATTAACGATAAAAGACCATACACTGATGTTGGCTGTGTAGATTCTTGAATAAATCTAGTCACCTATCTGACTTCAGTCTATATTCTTTTGTATTTTCGCTACAATACCCATAAATGAACCAATTGCTACAAAAATTTTGACACTATTGCTTATGTTTTTGTTGTTGTTGCCTTAGACAGTACTGAAAGGATACTTTACAACTACCTTCAATCTCTGCATAGGTATCTTCTTTTCCCAATTTAATATACTTCCAAAAAAAATATTTAAAATTTTTTGGCTTTGTCTCAATTTATATACTAATGTTGTAATTTTTTCAGTTTTGGAATATTTGCTACCACAGCACGTTATTACTATGATACATTATTTGACTTATGTTCAGATAAAGTAGCAGGGTACAACCTCTCAAGCTTTGCCTGCTGGTCAAGGTTTTCATTAACTAAATGATACTAGTTTCTTATTTACTAACATAGACACCCACTAATATGAAATTCTCTCTGGATGCTGATTACTGAGTCAAAGAACTTTATTATTAATACTGTCTTTCTTTTTTTTTATAATAATAAAATGTTCCCATTATAAAAATATCACTATTAACAAAACCACCTCTCTCTCAAGCATAGTAAAACACAAACTGCAGAAGGAATAGACACTGAAGGTCATTTATATTTTTAATATCCTTCTATTTTTATTATACTTTTAATATCCTTCTATTTCTATTATACTTTTAATATCCTTCTATTTCATCATGGCTTTTTGCAATTACTATTATTCTAAGTCAAGTACTCTGATGAATTTTTCCTCATCAATTGTCCTTTTTACTGAAGGGTTTCTTTCCGAAAAGTTTCCTATGTGTTTGGTAATGTTTAAAAAAAAAAATAAATTAGGCCAAGCATGGTAGCTCAAGCCTATAATCCTAGCACTTTGGGAGGCCAAAGCAGGAGGATGGCTTGAGCCCAAGAAGCTCAAGACCAGCCTGGGCAACACAGTAAGACCCTATCTCTATAAAAATAATAATAATAATAATAATAAATTACATACCTATAGTCTAATATTTTTAATGTAATGATGGCATGTACATTGACTCTGGATTCACTTGGTAGTGTCATGGCAGTCTCAGTAGCAGATTCACTTTGGCTAGGTCCATCATCTGGCAAAAGAAAAGTTCTATGAAGCCAATATTTATACTACAAAGTCATTGTTAAAATTCTTGATAATATATTAAAATAGTGTACGTGATTTCTAGATATTATTGGTGAGAATGCCTTTAGTCATATGCTTTATTTCCAATGACTCAAATCTCAATCTGGAATTTAATATTTAATTAATAGAAAATAAAGTTACTGTAGCATGGCTTCAAAACTGTTTAATGAATCCTACCGAAAGGAAATTTAGCAGTAAGAAAGAACCTTCATAGAATAACTATGATGTTATAAGAAGAAACAAATCACAAGTAATCCTTCCTCTTAAGTAAAATAATATGGTCCACTAGAAGAAATTTGTTAATGAAAGAAAACCATTATTTCCCTCAAATGTCTACCAAATAAGCATACGCTTTTTAGTTTAGGAGACAACAAAATTGATTACCCTCAATCACTTAAAATTTGACAACCTGCATAACTGGGGAAGTCCCTGGTACATTTTATATGTTAAGATTTTTTTCCTAGCAAATGCAAGACTTTATTTTTTATAGATATTTTCCTAACATGCTCGCATACTCACACATGCACACCATCAACCACATTACTAATCTCCAGAGACTGTTTAACACTGTCATCATATGGTATATATATTTTTAAAAATACACATTTTAAAAGAAATGGCTTTGTGTTATATTTTGCAAAGAAGACTTGAACGATAGAGAAGTAAAATAAGACTATCACTTTTCAACAACGTGAAAACGATGAAACAGTCCCAGCATTAACACATAAGAGCAGAAGGCACGCCAAAAGAAAACAAAAAAAATTAGTAGTATACCTGATCTTGCTTCAGCCCAGTAGGCATTCAATAAACATTTGTTGAATATTACTAAGTATATTTCTCTTGCATTGAGCTCATCAGTTATTCACTAGTCAATAATGATTAAGCTATTATTGCTTCCCAGGCAAGTATCATATGAATACTTTATTCACAGAAGTAGCACAGAATAAATGACAGAATATCAAACAGAAATGAAAGACATCAAGGAAAGTATTAACATCAAGTTAATGCTCTAGTAGTAGTACTACTCCCCTAGCAGTTTGGTTAAGTTACTTTAAATAATATGTAATACAGTGCCAAAATTAAATAAGCAGAGAGACAGTATTAAACCAGCAACAAAATCCAGCATTGTTTTTAAAATATCTATGTATGCTACCATGATCGTATAATGAGATGGGGTATTCTCAACAATTTCCAAAGAGCTCCTTTTAATAATTAGCATCAAGGAGAATATAAGGAGAGAGTCTATTGTCTCTGGGGAGAAGACTGTTGCGAGAGAGATTTCCTTTCCTTATATATCTTTGCATATTGTTGATTTTTTTTTTACCATGTGCATTTACTTTTTCATTAAAAAAACCACATAATTTTTAAAAACATCAAAATTTCAAATTGAAAGGGCCATATAAGTGCCAAACACAATAAATAAAAGTAGAACCACACCAAAGTTAATTACCATAAAATTTCAAACAATGGCAACGAATAGAAGATCCTATAAGTTTCCAGAGAGAGAGAGAAAAAAAGTTGTAACTGTACAAGTGACTGACAAGAACACAGCCAAATAAGAGGTCAATCACATAAGCAAGAATGCAGATATCTCATTTTTTTTTTTTTTTTTTTTTCCTGAGACGGAGTCTCGCTCTGTCACCCAGGCTGGAGTGCAGTGGCACGATCTTGCACTGCAAGCTCTGCCTCCTGAGTTCACGCCATTCTCCTGCCTCAGCCTCCCGAGTAGCTGGGGCTACTGGCGCCCGCCACCATGCCCAGATAATTTTTTGTATTTTTAGTAGAGACGGGGTTTCACCATGTTAGCCAGGATGGTCTCGATCTCCTGATCTCGTGATCCGCCTGCCTTGGCCTCCCAAAGTGCTGGGATTACAGGCGTGAGCCACCGCGCCCGGCCACGGAGATATCTTTTTAAGAAATTTTCGGCTGGTGGCAGACGCCTGTAGTCCTAGCTACTCGGGAGGCTGAGGCAGGAGAATGGTGTGAACCCGGGAGGCGGAGCTTGCAGTGCGAGATCGCACCAGTGCACTCCAGCCTGGGCGACAGAGCGAGGCTCCCTCTCAAAAAAAAAAAAAAAAAAAAGAAATTTTCAAATGTATTCATTTGGTGAGTTTGGAGGGCATGATGGGTGATTTAGTTGAACGAGTGTCACGTAGAACGAAGTCTTCAGAGCTTCAATTTATCCCTTTGAAGCAAATAGGCACTGATCACTCTGCCTCTCCAGAAGGTTTAGAAGGGGTTGGAAAAGCTGATGATCCTGTGTCTTAGAAATAAAAGTAAAAAACTAGAGTGCATTTGGTTATTTATTTGTTCCTTCATTCTATAACATTATCCATCACACATAAACTGGTAGGTACTATTATAAGTAAGAGACGAAGACAGAAGATGAACTCGATCTAGTGGACAAGATAAACAAAAATTACAAAACAGTATGGTAAGTACAGTAATATATGTATGTTGAATGTATTTTTATGGGAGCAGTACGTGTTTAGGGTAATTCCCAAGAGAGTAACCACCTCAGAATGGAGTGAGAAATTACAAGTTCTTGTCAATAGTAGAAGAATTGAAAAGAATTTGCCATCTTTTAAACTCCTCCATTTCATTTTTTAGATTTTTTTTAACGTTTTATTTTATTATCCTGTATTACTCTTACAATGAGAGGAACTAAGTGAACCATCATTTTCTGAAGCAACAGGCTGGGAGTTGGAAGAACGAACCTTAGGAAAACTGCTAAATATGTTAGCCAGGCCTGTAGAGTATAACCCCTAAGGATGGAGTGGGTGGCTACAAAAAAAAAAAAAGCAGATAGTTCTTGGAGAACATGCAGAGCTAGTTTATCCCCTGAGAAGACATCTGAGAGGGACAGAGGCGTAAAATGCCCCAAAGTGTGGTCCCCAGAACAGCAACATCACCCTAACCTGGGAACTTGTTAGAGATGCAAATTTCCAGGCTCAACCCCAAACGTATGAATCATAAATTTTAAGAGTGGAGCCCAGCAATCTGGTTCACCAAGCCCTCCAGGTGAGGCCAATGGACACTAAATATCCAAACCTATTTCTTTAGTCAAGTACCCCACTTTTATCACATGAAAGATGATGAACATAAATTGATAATACATAACCAGTAGCAATCCCTGGGTCTAGATCTAATTACTACAAATGTATTCATTTATCCCCCAAACTGTTACTGTGCTTCTACTCTGCGGGCAGTCATTGTACTAAGTGCTGGGGATATAAAAATGAGTAAGACACTGTGAGTGATAAACTATGGCCAGGCCTATTGTGCAGAGTCCATCCTAAGCCTGATAACAGAGACAATAATTGCCCAAAGACTGTTCCTTAGTATAAGATTGCAAAGAAACTAAAAATATAATTCCAATTCATTAATATATAATTTACTGGCATAAATTATTTTATGCCCAATTTATGAGTTTTCTATGGTTGCTTTAACAAATTACCACAAACTTAGTGACTTAAAACACACAAACATTATCTTACAGTTTTGTAGTTCAGAAGTCTGCAATGGGTCTCATTGGGCTAAAATCAGGGTTTGGCAAGTCTGTATTCCTTTTTCCTTTTTTTTTTTTTGAGACGGAGTCTCACTCTGTTGCCAGGCTGGAGTGCAGTGGCACCAACTTGGCTCACTGCAACCTCCGACTCCCTGGTTCAAGCGATTCTCCTGCCTCAGCCTCCCGAGTAGCTGGGATTACAGGCACGCGCCACCATGGAACTTTATCATGCCCAGCTAATTGTTGTATTTTTAGTAGATAGGGGGTTTCATCATCTTGGCCAGTATGGTCTCGATCTCCTGACCTTCTGATCCGCCCGCCTCGGCCTCCCAAAGTGCAGGGATTACAGTCGTGAGACACTGCCCCCAGCCTGCCTTCCTTTTTCTAAAAAGAATCTGTTTCCTTGCCCTTTCCACCTTCTAGTAGCCACCTCATATTCCTTGCTTCATGGCCTTCTTCCTCCATGTTAAGCCAGCAACAGTGTTTCTTCTCACATCCTATTACGCTGACCTCCTCTTCTGCTTCTCTCTTCTACTTTTAAGAATCCTTGTGATTATATTGGGCCAACACAATTCATAATAATATCCTTATTTTAAAGTCAGTCAATTAGCAATCTTAATTGCCCTTTGCCATGTAAGGTAACCCATTCACAGGTTTCAGGGATTAGGGTGTGGCCATGATTGAAGGGTCATTATTATGTCTATCAAAGGTAGCATAGCAAGGTGATCCTGGTGACACAGCA
Source organism: Symphalangus syndactylus (assembly GCF_028878055.3). Classification (NCBI taxonomy): domain Eukaryota; kingdom Metazoa; phylum Chordata; class Mammalia; order Primates; family Hylobatidae; genus Symphalangus; species Symphalangus syndactylus. The sequence continues at coordinate 24,465,393 of NC_072441.2, forward strand.
AGAAATTAAACTCAGAACACAGATCAGAATCAGGTGATAGAGCTTGAATAAAGGCAATGTTTGCAATCAAATAAAGTAATTAAGCTTAATGCCATGATGGCGTAATTGGGGTTGGCACCTGTCTTAGTCTGTTTGTGCTACTATAACAAGATACCACAAACTGGGTAACTGATAAACAATAGACATTTATTTCTCACAGTTGGGAAGGCTGAGAAGTCTAAGATCAAGGCCCAGCATTTGGTCTCTGGTGGGGGCTTTCTTGCTGTGTCCTCATATGGCACAAGGCATAAGTGTAAGAGAACACTGCCTTCAACCTCAAACCCTTTTTTTATAAGAGTGCCAATCCGGCCAGGGGCAGTGGCTCACACACGTAATCCCAGCACTTTGGGAGGCCGAGGCGGGCAGATCACCTGAGGTTGAGAGTTTGAGACCAGCCTGACCAACATAGAGAAACCCCATCTCTAGTAAAAATACAAAATTAGCCGGGCGTGGTGGCACATGCCTGTAATCCCAGCTACTCAGGAGGCTGAGGCAGGAGAATCGCTTGAACCCAAGAGGCAGAGGTTGCAGTGAGCCAAGATCGCGCCATTGCACTCCAGCCTGGGCAACGAGAGTGAAACTCCATCTCAAAAGAAAAAAAAAAAAAGAGTGCCAATCCTATTCATGAGAGTGGAGCCCTTAAGACTCAAATCTCCTCCCAAAGACCACAGTTCTCAGTACTGTTGCACTGCGGATTAAGTCTCAACAAAATTGTAGAGGGGAAACCATCACTGAAACCACAGCAGCACCCACTGGGGAACTTTACCAATCTGGCAGGACCTCACCTTCGGCAGGCACAGTATCATCACCACTGGAACATATCTCCTGCCAATAAACTGGGGAGGCTTTAGAATCTGCACTCAACATCTCCAACTTGAGATGCTCTTCTTACAAGGGTCTTTTTTTTAAATCTAAAATCGATCCTTTGAGCTTATCACAAACTGTAATGAGTGTAAGATTTGCATGTCAGATTGCTAATTTGCAAACCTCAAATCTAGTCCTTAAAAACATATTTTATAAACAATAAAAACAAATTTTTAAATTATAGTCCATTGATATTTACCTAGCCTATTGATGTAGAACAGAGAACAAGTAAATAACTATCAGGATTATTTGAAAGTCTGTGATAACCAAATAAGAAGGTTTAATACTATTTAGATGAATCAAGGACATTGTAGGGTAATTCCACACAATGCTACCTCATGAAATTGTGATCCTCAAAACACACCTTTCAAAAAGGTATTATCTGCATTCTACAGATAGAGATGTGTAGGCTCAACATAACAACACACCAATTAAAATGTAAAAATTATAATAATGATCATCTGTGGAGAATGATTTAAGTACTCTAGAAAAAGATTAATTTTTCAAAAATGATAACAATTTCAGAGTTATATTGTAGGATATCTGGGACTTGTATATTTACTCTTCCTAGCAAAAGATAAATAACAGTACATTGCAGAAAGTTTATCTAAATCCTACATGAATTACTGCACTTCTGCTAGACACTGGGAAGAATATAAATTAATCACAACCAAAATTTAATAAGCTTTAAAAGAGAACAAGATTTTTCTGACACAGTAGAGTCTGAGGAATCTGTGGACCACGTTTCTACATTTGAAGCATCACACAGACAAGTGCCTTTTAATGAAAGTTTAAGTTTATTTTAAACTGGTACATAACTTCATGTTTCTGGATTGTTCAGTTTCTTTAAAGTTAGTAGTCTCTACTCACTTCAGCACAAAGTTTTTATCTCATTTTACCAGCATCCTTTGAATCAAATGATCGGCACTGTTTTCAATTTTCACCAATCAATTTCTACCTCTAAAACTGAGAAAAGAGTAGTTAAAAAGCAGAGAAGAAAAGCTGAAGGAATGGCCGGGCGCGGTGGCTCACGCTTGTAATCCCAGCACTTTGGGAGGCCGAGGCGGGCGGATCATGAGGTCAGGAGATCGAGACCATGGTGAAACCCCGTCTCTACTAAAAAATAGAAAAAATTAGCCGGGCGTGGTGGCGGGCGCCTGTAGTCCCAGCTACTCGGAGAGGCTGAGGCAGGAGAATGGCGTGAACCCGGGAGGGGGAGCTTGCAGTGAGCCGAGATTGCGCCACTGCACTCCAGCCTGGGCGACAGAGCGAGACTCCGTCTCAAAAAAAAAAAAAAAAAAAAAAAAAAAAAAGAAAAGCTGAAGGAAAAAAAAAAATATGAAGCAATGAAGTGTCCCAACTTTTTCCTCAAAGAGCTCCAGAAAATTTAGAGATAATTAAATGCAATTCCACTCTAACTATTGTTTAAATACTTAGGCCCCATTACCCCCAAATTCAGATTTAATTGGGCTAAAGTCTGGTCTGGGTATGTAGTGTTTAAAAAGCTCCACAGGTGATTCTTATGTGCCTCTAAATATGTATGTAGATTGCTCTTTCACTGAGCATCTTTTCACTGAGAAAATACTTATTACTTATAAATAATAAAGTTATGCTTTGATAAGGAAAAAGTCTTGGGCCCTTGTATGTATGTGCAAAGTTAAGTATTAATTCAAAATAAATGTTTCAGTTCTATTTGAAATTCCCCTTAGATTATGCACACACAATTGTTCTCCACGTGATATCACAATTTTAAAAGTCTTGCCAATACATGCTTTGAATAATTCAACCTATTTTGAAGTCCAAAGGGATTTTCTAAGTATGTATCTTCTAAGTATGTGTACCTGTACAAATACCAAGAAAAATGGAAGAGATAATTAAACCCCAGAAACTACAAATGTCAGGAAATACCAAGGGATTATTTAAATGTGATTGAACAACCAGGGACAGAAGGAAGAGTGGTAAGATGTTAATAATATGACCAATTATTGGCAAGAAGCAGAGCAACAAATAAATAATAAATAAATATGGCCTGGGCATGGTGACTCATGCCTGTAAATCCCAACACTTTGGGAGGTGAGGCAGGAGGATCACTTGAGTCTCGGAGTTCAAGACCAGAATGAGCAAATAGCAAGACTCTGTCTCTACAAAAAAATAAAAATAGCCCGGTGTAGTGGTGCACACCTGTAATCCTAGCTACTTGGAAGGCTGAGGCACAAGGATTGCTTGAGCCCAGAAGTTCGAGGCTGCAGAGAACTAGTATAGTGCCACTGTACTTTAGCCCAAGAAACAGAGCAAGACCTCGCTTCTAAATAAAAAACAAAAATCAAAAATTTTAAAAATTCTTTTTAAGTAAATTACTCTCTCAGGCTTTGAATATTTATATTGAGATATTCCTCTTATTATTTTTTAAAGTAGCTGAGCTGGATATTTTCTATTTCTGAACTTCTTAAACAATAAGGCCATTCCTTACATGCATTTGTTTTTGGCTTGGTTTTCCCTTGCTTTACAATCCTGTTCTAAAAAAATTTCCCCATCCCCAAAAGAAAGGAGAAAAAAGGAAAAAAAAGAAAAAAGAAAAGAAACAGGGAAAGAGACAACATAAAGGGTTGAAAGATAAAAGAGCTATGAAAAACTGAGAAGAAGGGAAAGATACATATATGAAGTTCTCAGTAAAAGATTCTACTGACATTTGGCCAATGGGCTTTCAATTATTGCTTATTGTGGCAGGCTGCTAGTTTACCCAATTTTTGTTCTCCTTTTGCATAGACTTCACATAGAAAATATACTTCCCAGAGATCAACGTCCATCGTGACAGCAAGAGGAGCTCTGTTAATCTGCTCCGCAGAAAAGCTGGTTAAAAAGTGTAAAAAAAAAAAAAAAAAAAAGAAAGAAAGAAAGAAAAAGGTTGACGGGGATGCTGAGCACAGTGGCTCATGCCTATAATCCCAGCACTTTGAGAGGCTAAGGCAGGCAAATCATCTGAGGTCAGGAGCTCAAGACCAGCCTGGCCAACATGGCAAAAACCCATCTTTACTAAAAATACAAAAAATTAGCCAGGCGTGGTGGCAGGTGCCTGTAGTCCCAGCTACTCAGGAGGCTGAGGCAGAATTCCTTGAACCTGGGAGGCGGAGGATGCAGTGAGTCGAGATTGCACCACTGCACTCCAGCCTGGGTGACAGAATGAGACTCTGAAAACAAAAACAAAAACAAAAAATAATAATAATTTAAAGCCTCTGGAAATGATTCTATTTTTATTTATTTTGAGATGGAGTCTTGCTCTGAGTTGCCCAGGCTGGAGTGCAGTGGCACAATCTCAGCTCACTGTAGCCTCCACCTCCCAGATTCAAGTGATTCTCCTGTCTCAGACTCCTGAGTAGCTGGGACTACAGGTGTGCGCCACCACTCCTGGCTAATTTTTGTGTTTTTAGTAGAGATGGGGTTTCTCTATGTTGGCCAGGCTGGTCTCGAACTCCTGACCTCAAGTAATCCACCTGCCTCAGCCTCCCAAAGTGCTGGGATTATAGGCGTGAGCCACCATGCCTGGCCTTGGAAATGATTCTAATAGCAAACAGCAAATGAAGAAATAGCTATTCAAGAAAATCTATGGAAATTTTGTAAGAGGTGAGTCTGTGGTATTTGAACCTAGACTGCTCCCTCTCTCCCCTCTTCTAGGTCAGAGGCAGAAACTCCACTCCAGAAGGCTACAACTGAGAACACAGGGTTCCCTCTCCCCCAACCCTCCAGCCCCAAACCCTATCTCCCAGCCAGAGAGCTTTCCTCCTGAGAGGAGTGTCAGCATTTCTCATCCTGCCACCAGCTTCCCGTTGCTAATGCTAAATCCCTGATGAGGAGGGTGAGGATTCCCTTCTTCCTCTCCGGTCCCATGCACAGAAAGAAGGCCCTACCTTGAGCTTGGCATGATGAGAATACTGGGGCCCTGACTGCTCTTCCCCCGGCTCATAAGTTCATGGTTCAGAGAAAGGAGAGGCAAACCAAGAGAACCTAAGTCTACTGCTGACTCCTTCTACTGAGTGTTCAGCTCCTAGAGGAGAGTGTTACTCTTAGAGAAGCTTGCCATCTTCCATATTCCCAGCTTCACAGCCTGTGCTCAAAGATTTTGCCTGGGGGAGAAACAGGTCATAAAAACGGTTCCTAATCTCTTCCAAGGGAACTGACTTCACTCACAACAAAGCATGAAAGCTCTCAAAAACAATGAAGGTTATGGTAAAAGGCAGTTGGGATGAAATTCCTGGATCTACTGAAGATACAGCCTAGACTGTATACAAGCAGACTGTACACAAGCTAGCTCACAGGAGAGAACCAAGGAATAAGACAACTACAGAAAAGCTGAGTGTCTATAATAGTATCAGAAAAAACAGACTTAAAACATTTTTTATGTCAGGGGCACATTATAATGGAAATTTAATAACATATCCTTAAACAACCAATGGGCCAAAGAGATATCAAAAGAGAAATCTAAGTGGGATTTAACCATCGATGCAAGTTGATTTACCATCTGAAAATCAATTAAGGTAATACAGCATATTAACAGAATTTTTTAAATCACACAACCATCTCAACAGATGCAGAAAAAAAATTGACAAAAACTCAACAAAATTTTTAGGATAAACACACTCAAAAACCAGAAATAGAAGGGAACTTCCTTAACATGATAAAGGGCATCTACAAAAAACCCACAGCTAACCTAATGTTACTTAATGATGAAAAACTAGAAGCTTTCCCCCAAAGATGTCCAGTCTCAGTCCTTCTATTCAGTACTGTCCTGGAGGGTCTAGCCAAAGGAATTAGGCAAGAAAAGGAATAAAAGGCATCCAGATTGGAAAGGAAGAAGTAAAACTATCTCTATTTGCAAACAACATAGTCTTATATATAGAAAATCCAAAGGAATACACCAAAAAATTATTGGAACTAATAGTTTCATCAAGGTTGCAGGATACAAGATCAGCATTCAAAAATCATTGTATTCCTATACAGTTGCAAAGAACAGCACAAAAATGGAATTACAAAAACAATTATATGCCTAATAGCATCAAAAGGAATAAAATGCTTAGAAATAAACTTAAGAGAAGTATAAAACTTATAGTCTGAAAACTATAAAACACTGTTTAAAGAGATTAAAGATCTAAAATGGAAAAACATTCCATGCTCATGAATGGAAGACTTAATATTGTTAGGATAATATTCCCCAAACTGATCTACAGAAATGCATAACTTTATCTTTGTAGAAATTCATAAGTTAATTCTAAAATTCATATGGAATTGCAAGAAATCCATAATAGCCAAAGCAATCCTGAGAAAGAAGAGGAGCCCTCCTAAAGTAGGAGCCCTCAATCTTCCTGATTTGATTTCAAAACTTACTACAAAACAATGGTAATCAAGACAGCGTGGAACTGGCACAGGTCAGACATATAGATCAATAGAATAAAACTGATGGTAGAGAAATAAACCAATACATTTATAGCCAGTTGATTTTTTACAAGAATGCCAAGACCATTCAAAGTAGAAAGAATACTCTTTTCAACAAATGGTGCTGAGAAACTGAATAGCCATGTACAAAACAATGAAATTGGACCCTTACCTCACATTGCATAAAAAAGTAATTCAAAATTGATCAAAGACCTAAATTTTAAAACAATGGCAGTATAAAATGTTTAGAAGTATAGGCCAAATCTTTATAACCTAGGATTTTGTAAAGCTTTCTTAGATTAACAAAAAAATAAAAAAAGAAAAAAAAATGAAAAATTGGACTTGCTCAAAATTAAAACTTTTATACTCAAAGAACATCAAGAAAATGAAAAGACAACCCACAGAGAACTATAAAGTATCCGCAAATCATATATTTAACAAGGGATTTGTATTTAAAATATGTAAAGAACTCTTACAGCTCAATGATTAAAAAACAATTAAAAAATAGACAAAGAATCTGAATAGCCCTTTCTCTAGAGATGCACAAATGACTAATAAAGCACAGGAAAATATGCTCTACATTGTTACTCATCAGAAAAATGCAAATCAAAGCCACAATGAGATGCCATTTCAGACCCAGCAAGATGGCTAGAATCAGAGTCAGATGACAAACGTTGATGAGGGGAATCAGAACCCTCATATACTGCTGGTGAGAATGTAAATTGGTGCAGCTGCTTTGGAAAAGTTTGGCAGTTCTTCAAATGATTAAACATAGAGTTATCATATGACCGAGAAATATGTTACTCCTAGGTATATATACCCAAGAGAAATGAAAACATACATTCACACTGAAACCTATACATGAATGTTTATTACAGCATTATCCGTAATAGCCAAAAGGTCTTTCTGATCTACTAACTCAGTGACCATTTGTTCACTTATGCTACGGCCTAAATGTATGTGTTACCCCAAAATTCCTCTGTTGAAATCTAACCGCCAAGGTAACAGTGTTAAGAGGTAGGCCTTTGTAAAGTAACTAGATACTGAGGGCGGAACCCTCACAAATGGGAATAACGCCCTTATAAAAGAAGGCTTAGGGGGCTCGTTAACCTCCTTTTGCCATGTGAAAGGATGGAGAAGGTGCCATCTATGAGAAACAGGTCCTTACCAGACACCAAATCTGCTGGTGCTTTGATCACAGTTCTCTAGAACCATGAGCAATAAATTTCTGTTCTTTATAAATTACAGTCTAAGATATTTTGTTATAGTAGCCCAAACTGACTAAACAACTCACTTTCCAACGTCCACATGTTTATTATTTTATTTTTCCCCCATTCTCCCTATCTTTATGGAAGTATATCTTTAAAACATTTCCGTGACCAATTTTCTTTTTGTGGGGTTTCTGGAAAGAATAAAATCATATGCATGGATTCACTCTCCCATCTTTGGATAGAAGCTGTCTAGCAGAAATGTTTGTACATAACTGTAACTTCCACTAAGTTCATCTTGGCTTTCTGTTCATAAAATTTTGATCAGTCTGACATGACCTCTAACTGATTCACGACAGAATAATCAATTTGTTCTGGACGAGAAAGCATATTTAGAGAAGGAAACACTTTCCTTGGTAGAAAATAAGAGTCTTAGAAAATTATTTTAATAATTCACTTGAAGGATAAAGTAGGAAAAATAGCTAAACTATGCAATTATCTTACTCATTTAATATATGTTGACTGGCAACATATTGCTAAGCTAAGCTATGCATAACCAACAGAGTTGTGAGCTAAATTAACAGCTACTGCATTTAGCCATTATGTTTTGGAGTGGTTTGTTACTCAGCAAAGGACTCGTACAACTATTTTTTTTCAAAATGTTTTAGTTTATTCTATAATGATAGACATGAAATAAAAACTGGGTATATGACATGTTTAGTGAATTATTAAAAATTAAGTTTATTGTATTATTTTCACTTTGGGTACATGTTCTTGCTAAATTAACATACCCTGAAAAGTATGTTTTGTCTTAATTTTGTCAGAGTTTAGCAAAGCTGTGCACGAAAAATAGATAATGAAATACTTGTCAATATACTTTCTAGTCAATAGAACCCATATATCCTGAAAGTCAAGTTTTACTCCTTTTTCAAAGTTGAAGTACTAAGTGCTTACTGAATCTTTTTTGTTAAATTTTCTAATTGGCAGACTTAACACAATTCAAATGGATTACAGATAGAACATTATTATTGTGAGTTTAAAGATATTTTTATAACCTGAGCATACTTACAGACTATATGGATTTAGAATTAAAGCCATACATGCCAGGATCTATTACTTCCAAATATGTATACCCAAAAGACATTTAAATTTATGTACTATTAATTCTTCACTACTTTTTATGAATCCTTCAAAATATAAGAGAACATTTTAAAGTACCTTTGATCTTGCTTCGTAGATATTTTAGGACTTCTTGGGTTCCTTTCTAGAAGGGTGGAGACAAAGACATTCACCAAGACATGTCTTGCAGTTTTATAGATCAACATATATGTCTGAATTTCAATTTAACAAAGCGCTGAATTCCAAATATACTTACATTTATAATTTCTCTTCGAATTGTTCTCAAAGGATTTCCTTCTAATGCCAAAAATTTCAAATGAAGGTTCCCCAATGAATAGGGAAGACTATAAAAGATTAAATTGATTTCAGGGAAAGCATCAAATATAAGTATACTCCAACCATAGTTAACTATAAAACATGATATGGCAAACAACATATCACAGAATAGTCTCAAAGAAAGGCCAAGCAATGCAGACCTAAAACATTTCCTTTCAAGATAAATGCTAAACATATAAAAGAAAAATCAGATTTGTTTTCAAAATTGTCATGTTGAGATTAATTTAAAAAAATGTGAGCTATAAAACATTTGTTAAATTATAACATTTGCTAAAAAAGTAAATGTTAAACATAAATTTGAATGAATCAGTGATTCAAGACAGACATCCTCACTGATACTAAATGTTTTGATTTTGCACTTAGAGGAAGGAAACAAAATTCTAATTGAAAAAAGATGACAAATAGAAAAAGATAATTTTTGAATGTCCAGTTCATGTTTCCACTCAATAAAGAAAGTCATCTTCATCTCTGGCACATTTTAAAAACCATTTACACATAAAAATTCAATATCAATAAAATCTATTAAGCATCTACAAAATATAGGGCACTGGTATAGCGATATCAAGATTCTTGTTCTCAAGTCCTCAGTTAAACAAAGGAAAAAAACACATACAGCTAACTAAAACATAATAAGTATTATCTTACAATGCTGGTGGGAATATAAAATAGTACAGTAACTTTCGAAAGTGGAGTCTTTTAAACATATGGTCACCATACAACTAAGCAAACACACTGCTACACGTTTACTCAGGAGAAATGAAAATAATGTCCACACAGAAACTTGCACACAGATGTTTACAATAGCAAAAAATCAAAAACAACTCAAATGTCCATCAACTACTGAAAAGACACGTGAACTGTGGTATATCTATCTCTGTACAACAGAATAACACTCAGCAATAAAAATAAAACTACTGATACATACAACCACATCAATGAATCACAAAAACTTTATGTTACATGAAAGAAGCCAGACACAAAAACTACATTCTATGTAATTGCATTTATGTGACATTCTAAAAAGGACAAAACTATAGTAACAGCACATCAGTGGTTGCCAGGGGTTGGGGTATGGAAAGGGAATTGACTGCAAAAGGTATGAGGAAACTTTTCAGGGAGATACATGGCTGTGATTATGGTTACACAAATATATACCTTTGCCAAAAATCATCAAGTTGTATGCTTGATTGGTAAATTTTACTGTATATACGTTACATATTAACAAATGAATATGATATAAAAAGCATATATAATAAGACAAATGCTAAACAAGTCATGTTGCTATGAGAGTAGAAATATAGACACTGGTGGGGCTTTAAGGGGGAGAAGGGAGTAGCAAAAACCGGATTTGGGCTTAAAGTGAAAAATCAAATACTATCAGGCAAAAAAAAAAAAAAAAAAAAAAAAAGCATCCTACGGTAAAGGAATAAAACAAAGAAAAGGTTGGTATATTTATAGCTCAATGTAGTCAGTGAGCAAGACACCTGTATGAGCAAAAGATGACAAATGATGAATTAAGTCTGATTGTTAAGACACCCTTGAATGTCGGGCTAAAAAGTCTAGAGTTTATCTTACTATATGGTGGTTCCCAATTAATTGCTGGTTGGAAAACCAGAAGCATCAAATTGTAGGAACTGTTTTAAAGAAAACAAAGAACAAAAATTCTAGGGTCCCGTCGTCAGAGATTGATTCATTAGTGTCCCAGAATCTGTATTTTTTTTTTCTTAATGTTTCTCAAATGATTCTAATACGTACCCATATTTGGGAAACAGTGCTATGGCAATGCTTTTAAAGTAAATACATTCCAGCGTTCTTAGAATTTAGTTCTAGGGGGTAACTAGAACTAAATTTTACTCTAGTAAGAGTAATAATAATAATACTAATGATAGTCTAGTTAGAGTAAGTCATAAATATGTCTGCTTCTATTATCATATCAAGCTTGCTGTTAAAGACAAAACCTAATTAATCTTTCTTTATCTGTACATAATTACTGCTCAATCAATATTTAGTGAATTCAATTTAGAAAAAAGGAACCTCTTGGTTTTTAAACAAATATTTCAAGTTATGAATTATAACCAAATACAAACACAATTTCTATTCATTTGATATTTAAACTTACCTACTAATATCATTGTTGCTTAGGTCAAGCCTTTCCAAGGACTGTAGTAGTATAATTTCATCTGGAACAGATTTTAACTTGTTATCTCTCAGGTCTAGCACAAGAATTGAATTCAGATGTTTAAGATGTTCTGCCTCTAACATTTCAATCTGGTTTTCACCTACATGCAATTCCTACAAAATCAAAGATAAGTTATGTGTGTCTCTGTATTCAATTTTATAGTAGATAATGAAAATAAAATTGTAGGTACTCTTAATTTCAAGTGATTGAAAAACATAGAAAAAATTTAACTTTATAAATATCAAGATGTTTAAATTTTCAATTATATTTAGGCTATCTTTCAGCTAAAGAAGAATGGCAAGTGAGAAAATTTTTTGGCAATTTAAAAATAACTAAAGGTTGAATCTGGCAGAAACATCAAGTTTATAAAACAAAAGTAGGCTGGGTGCAGTAGCTCACGCCTGTAATCCCAGCTCTTTGGGAGGCTGAGGCGGGCAGATCACAAGTTCAGGAGTTTGAGACCAGCCTGGCCAACATGGTGAAACCCCGTCTCTACTAAAAATACAAAAAATTAGCCAGGCGTGGTGGCACGTGCCTGTGGTCCCAGCTACTCAGGAGGCTGCGGCAGGAGAATCACTTGAACCCAGGAGGCGGAGGTTGCAGTGGGCACAGATCACACCATTGCACTCTAGCCTGGATGACAGACCAAGAATCCATCTCAAAAAAAAAAAAAAAAAACACTAAAGTAGAGACATAATTATTTAGTAGTTACATTTAAATAATAAAAATATAAATCCAAAAACTACTTGCAAAACAAAGTAATATCATTTTAAAAAGTTATTTATATTATGCAGTTGGTCCTTGAACAACAAGGGTTTAAACTGTGAGGGTCCACTTTTATATAATTTTTTTTCAGAAGACATATTGAAATTTTATTTGGAGATTTGTGACAATTTGAAAACACTTGCAAACCAACTGTGTAGACTAAAAAATTTAAAAAATAAAAAAAGTTACATATGTCATGAATGCATTTAATATATGTAGATACTAGTTTATCACTGACTACTATAAAATATATACAAATCTATTATAAAAAATTAAAATTTATCAAAACTTACATACAACTTACAGAGAAATGTAAACAAATGTGAAGATGCAGTCATAACTACATAAAACTAGGCCAGGAACGGTGGCTCACGCCTGTAATCCCAGCACTCTGGGAGGCCGAGACAGGCGGATCACCTGAGGTCAAGAGTTGGAGACCAGCCTGGCCAACATGACGAAACCCCATCTCTATTAAAAATACAGAAATTAGCTGGGCGTGGTGGTGGGCACCTGTAATCCCAGCTATTCGGGAGGCTGAGGCAGGAGAATCACTTGAACTCGTGAGGCAGAGGTTGCAGTGAGCTGAGATTGCACCACTGCACTCCAGCCTGGATGACAGAGCGAGACTCTGCCTCAAAAAAAATAAATAAATCAAAGACTCTGCCTCAAAAAAAGAAAAATCATAACTACATAAAATTAACTAGTACATACTGTACCACTATAATAATTTTGTTGCCACTTCTTGTTGGTACTGTGGCGAGCCTATGTTGTGAGTATCCACTTAAAACCTGTATGAAGCTAATCATTTCCAGGTGAGCAGTTCACCTCTCCAGTAAATTGCATGTCACAGTAAAAAATGATCTCTTGCAGTTCTCATGTGTTTCTCACAGTGTTTAGCGCAAAACCATAAATTTCAAATAACATCATGGGACTAACATGAAGTGCCACTAGTGATGCTGCAAGTTCTCCCAAGAAGCAGAGAAAAGTCATGACATTACAAGAAAAGTCGAATTGCTTGACATATACCACAGATTTAAGTTGCTCACCATTTCAGACAGATGATTCATCTTGTAAGCAGATGATATAAACTTACAGTATGAAAACAGCATGCTACTATAAACACAGTTGATCCTTGAATAACAATGGGTTTTAGGCTTGAACTGCACATGAGACAGCAAGACCAACTCCTTCTCTTCCTCCTCCTCAGCCTACTCAACATGAGGACAATGAAGATGAAGACCTTTATGTGACTGACTTCCATTTAATTAATAGTAAACACATTTTCTCTTCCTTATGATTTTCTTAATAAGATTCTTTTCTCTAGCTTACTTTATTGTAAGAACATAGTACGTAATACATATGGCATACAAATTATATGTTAATCAATTGTTTATGTTATTGGTAAGGCTTCTGGTCAACAGGAGACTACTACTAGTTAAGTTTTTGGGGAGTCAAAAGCTAGACACAGATTTTCAACTCCGTGGGGGTCAATGCCCATAACCTTTGCATTGTTCAAGGATCAACTGTCATCAGTTTGTTATTTAACATTTTCATTAGTGATTATTTTATATACTGATTTGCCATTAATAGAAACTATAATTATCAGATGGAAAATTATTCTTATTAAAGGAAAACTTTTTCAGTTCATTTTATACGTCATTGTTCTGTTTAAAATAAACTTTTAACACTAGAGTTTAAAGGTATATATAAAAAAAAGGCAAATCATGGCATATTTAGAAGACAGCATTAATTCTACATACTTAAAGCCAAAAGAATGTAATTCATTTTAAACATACTTGATTATGATTAGGTAAAGGTGAGAGGTGACACTTTATAGAATTAGGTACATAATCCTGGTTGGTATTCCAGGTCTCCTAACTTACAATTTTAGCCTCTTTATCTACTACTTCTCCAGTTATGAACTACTTGTCAGATGAAATGGACAAATCTCTATTTTTTAAATTATTTCTTTTAAAAAATGTATTACTAAAAATACCACTAATGTAAGTAATCATATTAAAATTCTGAAAAGTATTAACATAGGAAGAACACAGTACTTATAACTAATACACACTCCCAACGTAAAACAAGATTAGCTCCTTTAAAAATGCATTTTAATAATTAGCTTTTGGAAAATATAGTTATTTAATAATCGACTAGTACCTTCAATAGACTACAAGAAGGAAATTCTGGTAGAAAACGTAACTTATTCCTCCGCAAATAAAGCAATTCTAGTGATTCCATGCCAGCCAATTCAGGAGGTATAGTTTCCAAGAGATTTGAATTACAATCCAAATGCTTCAACCCTGTAATATACATTCGGTAAAAAACAAAAATAGAGAAAAAAATTAGTTTCTAATCGTATACAACTTTAAAGAATGTGTAAGAAACAGCTATGAGGACTTATGAACCTGTGCCATATAATCAAGAATATTCAAACACAAATGTAAATTTTTCTACATTTAATTATAATTAAAGAGAAATAGTAACATAAAAATTATTATTTAGGCCAGTTGTGCTGTAATGTCAGCACTTTAGGAGGCCCAAGGTGGGCAGATCACTTGAGTTCTGGAGTTCAAGACCAGCCTGGGCAACATATAGTGAAACATTGTCTCTACTAAAAATTAAAAAAACATTAGCTGGGCATGGTGGTGCATGCCTGTAGTCCCAGCTACTTGGGAGGGTGAGGCAGGAAGAATGCTTGAGCCTGGGAGATGAGATGGAGGCTGCACGGAGTTACGATCACCTCATTGCACCCCAGCCTGGGCAATTTAACAACAGTCCCGGTCATTTCTGTAACACATTTAAAAATAAAGTTCTGGTACTCTGTTAAAGTACAACTAAATGTACTCTGTGTAACATCTTAAAAGTATCATTGTCATGGCTGAGAAACAGAAAGCATCTGGTCATTAATAACATTGGATATTAGAAAAATTACTATAAACTTAAATGTATTTTTCAGTTGATTTATCTATATGTTCCTATCTCTCAAGATATTTCCACTCAATTTATGAAAAAAGTCCATGCTGCTTATATCTTCGTTCTAGATAATTTTACATTTAGCTGCTCTTTATAATATCCTTATTGAAAAAAATGACAAATACAGCAAAATCTTAACTATTGGTATCCCAGGTAAAGACTCCCCTAAAATGTCAATTTGATTTAGGGCAGATTTAACTCATTTTAAAACTCCAATTTTAAAAAACAAATAACTATTAATCTAAAGCAAAACAACACAATTTTAGAAATTTACCTCAAAACTATCTGCAACTGAATGCAGGCAATCATTTCTACGACTTGCTCCACAAAAGGGAGGTTTTTTCAATTGAAGAAGGCTTACAAATGATCAGAAAAAAAAAAAAAAAAAAAAAAGGCTAACCATCAACCAAGAAATAGTAACAAAATAACCGTTTTTTTAAATAATTTATTTTATTTTATTTTTTTAGAGAGAGAGAAGAGGTCTCACCATGTTGCCCAGGCTTGAGTGTAGTGGATATTCAAAGGGGCAATCCCACTATGAATCAGATGGGAGTTTTGACCTGCTCTGTTTCTGACCTGGGTTGGTTCAGCCCTCCTTAGACAACCTGCTGGTCCCCCACTATGGGAGGTCACCATGATGATGCTGAACTTATGTGGATACCCGATTGGCATAGTGCACTACAGCCCAGAACTCCCTGGGCTCAAGTGATCCTCCTGTCTCAGCCAGCTGGGTAACTGGGACTACAGGCACAGGCCACAGTGCTTGGTAATAACAGTTTCTTTAAACAAACAAACAAAAAAATCACTAATGATTTTAGAGTCTTAATTTTATAATGAAGTATACTAATTTAAAAGGTACTAAAATGTACCTTGACTTTTTTAATCCCTTAATGTTAGTTCTACAATACTTCAAACATTATGGTTTGATGGCAAACTTTAATAAAACCAATAAATTTTGACATTTTGGTTTTTTTAAAAAAGATTGACAACCTGGGACCTCAGACAAAACAAGACTTATTTCTCAACATTACTACTTAGGGACCATGAGGAGGCTACAGCTACAATACAACCACATATCATAGGTAGATTCACCAGTAAGAGGAGACTAACCTCTTTATGAATGTTGAACGAATGAACGAAAGACAGTATAGCTTAGGTATATAATCCTACTACAACTAATAATCATATTTTCTTCTTTTTCATATGCCTAAGTATCTTTATGATGGTATTTCTTTAGACACTTGATACATAATAATGGTCTGGAGAAAATCTGACTAGTTGCTATTGTTTGCATTTATCACTATAAAAATCTACTACTTTAGTTCTCTGTAACTATATTAAAAATTACTTTCTAAATGTAAGTTGCACCAACTTCAAATTTATGTATTATGTAAAATAGAAAATATTTACTTTTCATTCTATTTATTTCTGCTGGCAAACTCTTCAGTTCATTACTAGAAAGATTGAGTCGCACCAGACTGGACAGAGAAGAAAAACTAGCAGGAACAGTTGTAAGATGATTGTTTGAAAGATCCTTTAAAAAGAGAAAGACAAAATAAATGAATAAACAAGTAAAAAAATAAATAAATAATGCCCTAAAAAGGATTTCAAATTTTTGAAGGAATTACAACATAAAAGAGACTACTTAAGATGTGACAAGTTGTGTAACCCTCATTCACTGAAAATTTCACACATCATCATTCATTTCAAGATTCTTTTTCAATATTTGCAGGCCCACTCACTATATGTTCATCAATGGTAGTAGACAGGATATAAATGAATTCTAACTTCAAAAATATTTTACATAATGGATTCTGTTAAAACTAAGTCATGCCATATTATGCATCATATTTTCATGCAAAAATTCACGTATTCATCAAGTATTTATTAAGTGCCTAAGAAGAATTAGGCATATTATTAATAAACTGTCATGTGAAATGAAAAACATCTTTGCAAGAAAGAAAAATTCCTGAGAAAAGGAAAAATGAAGCTGAAAAAAATGGCCATTCACATTATTGAGGAAAAAAAAATATTTTCTGTTGGTTCTTCTGCTGACCTCAGAAAGTCAGATCTGACTGGTACCAGAAGTCTACCCTCTACTCTTCATTCACTCAAGATTGCTTAATTAATCGCTATACCTCAATGTTTCTTTAAGTGATTATGTTTGCTTTTTCTTTAAATAGTTTTAAGAGAACTTTTTTTTGAAACTCCCTTTAAAAGATGTTGTTATGAACCAGGTAATTTTTATAACACTCAAATTAGGTGTAAATTGCTCCACTACATGACAGCAAAGTGTTACGTAGTGTCAATGGCAACAATGAGTAAGATTTTCATTTAATATAACATTAAACAACCTAACACTAAACAACTCATTTAATCTAACAGTGATATTTTGTAACTCTGAAGAAACCAAGAAGATAGAAAAAGGTAAAAATACTGGATCAAATCTTTTTTTAAAAAACATACTGTTATAATTATTTTATAACAATATATTATCATAATCTACAACATACAACATAACATATTCTACAACTCTAATACTAAAAACTCTAAGAATCAAAAGATTGCTAATAAATACATATTTTGTAATATCAAAAGTTACTAACACTAAATGCAATGTGGTATCCTGCATTGGACTCTGAAACAAAAACAAGGACATTAGTGGAAAAACTGGGAAAATCCAAATAACGTCTGCAGTTTAATTAGTAGTGTACCAATATGAACATCTGAGTGTTCCTGTGGTTATATCAATATTAACATTAAAGAAAGTTGGATGTAGGGTATATGAGAACTCTTTTACTATATTCGCTTTTCTATAAACCTAAAATTATTCTAAAATAAAAAGCCTAAAATGAAAAGTTACTAACAAAAAACTTAATTCAGAAATTGTCAAAGCATTTTTAAAAACCCAAATAATTCTAATAAACTCCTTTGTAAATTCTACATAAAATTACTAATAAAGTTAAATAATTACTGCAGTTAGTAATTGTTAGATATAAAACATAAATACACTGTATATAAATTAATCCATATTTATGCCAAGTCATTCCTTTAACAAATATTTAATTAGTTGCATTGTGCTAAGCAGTTTTTATATAAGTTTAAGAAATATTACTAGCTTAAATTATAGGTGTTTAATCTGTTTTAATATATTGTTGCTCACATTTATTATTTATTTGATACTGACTCTGTAGAACACAATTCTGAAATGAAACATCCTTTCATTATGCAAATAAGTCTCTGGGAACATGTGGGTGGATAGTAGAAATTTTATTTATTTTAAATTTTTCCTTTCAGCTCTCAACTCCAAATGGACTCTTTTAAATCAACTGCTACCTTTTACCACCAATTTTTATAAGAAAATCTGATGGCTTCCTCCTTTGCCATTCATTTTATCTACCTATGACTTTTACTATCCAAACCTTATTTCCCATTTGATCATATGGAAAGACAAGAAGACACTGAACGAATGGTTGAGAAGAGTATATATTTTGACTTTTAAACACTAGAGCAAATGAGGGAAATAATCAAGGAGGATGTACACACAGCAAAAATAGAAAAGGAGTAATTTCTTCCTTTAATGAAAAGCAAGCTAAAATGACAGGAGTTTTCCAAAACATGTAAAAGGGAAAAGAATAACAATGCAATATGACTTAACTATGTGGAGTAGATATTATATATTAGTACCTTTGATTTAATATAGCTAAAGTCTTTCAGATGGTATAGCCTACAGTGGAATCTTATTCCTTTGGTGGTAAAATGGAAAAAAAAAAAAGACAAATACACTTTGGAGTCAAATTGACTTATACTCAAATTCTAATTTTGTTACTTATTAGTTGTGTTACTTTTGACAAATTGTCTTTTCTCTGTCTCTTTCTTTCTTCCTTTCTCTCTCTTTCTTCTTCTTTCCTCTCTCTCTCTTTGAGACAGGGTCTCCTGTCACCCATGCTGGAGTGCAGTGGCTCAATCACGGCTCACTAAAGCCTCAACTTCTCTGAGTCAGGCAACTTCCCTGCCTCAGCCTCCTGAGTAGCTGAGACTTATAGGCACGTGCCACCACACCTGGATAATTTTTGTATTCTTTGTAGAGACAGGGTTTTTGCCTTGTTTTCCAGGCTGGTCTCGAACTCCTGGGCTCAAAAAATCCACCCACCTTGGCTTCCCAAAGTGATGGAATTACAGGCACGAACTACCACACCCAGCTCCGAATTTCCTTTTTATCAGCTTTACTTTCTTATTGTATTAAGGGATGAAACTGCCTACCTTGCCATATGTAATGCTCAAAGATAAATGTCTACTGTTTTTATTATTCCTAATAATACAACTAGGCCAGCAGTGGTGGCTCATACCTGTAATGCCAGAACTTTTGGAGGCTGAGGCAGGTGGATCATTTGAGGTCAGGAGTTCAAGACCAGTCCGGCCAACATGGTGAAACCCCGTCTCTACTAAAAATACAAAAATTAGCCGGGCAGTAGTGGTGCATGCCTGTAATCCCAGCTACTTGGGAGGCTGAGGCAGGAGAATCACTTGAACCTGGGAGGTGGAGGTTGCAGTGAGCGAGATCGCGCCACTGCCCTCCAGTCTGGGTGACAGGGTAAGACCCTGTCCCCCCAAAAATAAAATAATAATAATAATATGACTAAAATAATATTTGTATTGCTTTATAGTTATCTCTATTTAAGATAAGTGAAACAATAGAACTAAAATTTTGCCAGGAAGTGTGGCCATTTTGAAAAGTAGAGAAGACAGACCTTCAATGAATTACCTGGACATTTGGAAGGCAGAAGGGCCACAGGTAATATAAAGAAGGAAATGGAAATGGGCACAGAAAAGAGAATTGGTATATGCTAAAGACAACTTTCCTCTATTCTGCTACGCTGTAAAGCCTCTGAATAACAAAGTAATCTTCACTGCACCTTTCCCAAACTCTTCCTAAATTAAAACTTAAAGTTGATTTCATAATACAGGAAAACCAAATTTACAATGACAAATTTAGCTATCTTATTGAAATGCACATTTCTGATAATCTAATCACAAAATCAGCTGTCCATGTTCCCACAGTTTCACTCACATATCTAATTTCTCAGCCTGAAGAAAAATCCCACCAGCCCCAAATTAGACAAAAATTGGAAAATCACAACTTACTAAATCTTCTAAATTGGAAAGTTGTTCAAATCCCTCTGATATGCAGGTTAATTCATTATGCTGGAGATACAGGCACTTCAGGTTTCTTAGGTTTGTAATTTCTTCAGGGAGTATTTTCAGTTTGTTATGGCTATTGGTTGATAAAATAAATGATGAATGATTTAGTGGCAATACAATAAATATTTATCAAAGACATTTCTTGCTAACCAATGACACTGGACTCATGAAATCAAATACAGTTACTAACTTTAAATACTTATCAAAATTCATATCCAAAAATATGTACTCATTAAAATAATAGTAATCTAAAGTAACCACATTGGGGTTTCAAAGAAAAATAACAAAGAAATAAAGGCTTTTAGCCAAACATAAATAATTTGTGATGCTTTGATTGCATGCTTATAATCAACTCTTGATTTGACATGCAATGTGATAGGACATACTAGACTCTTAATTTGTTATACTGTGATATGCTTTGGTTGTGTCCCCACACAAATTTCATCTTGAATTGTACTCCCATAATTCCCACATGTTGTGGGAGGGACCCGGTGGGAGATAGTATGAATCATGGGAGCAGTTTCTCCCATACTGTTCTAGTGGTAGTGAATAAGTCTCATGAGTTCTGATGGTTTTATCAGGGGTTTCCAATTTTGCATCTTCCTCATTTTTCTCCTGCTGCGCCATGTAAGAAGTGCCTTTTGCCTCCCACCATGATTCTGAGGCATCCCCAGCCATGTGGAACTGTAAGTCCAATTAAGCCTCTTTTTCTTCCCAGTCTCGGGTGTGTCTTTATCAGCAGCACGAAAATGGACTAATACATACTATAACTGACTTTCAGAATTTTGACGAAACTATATGCACACATATACCACAATGGAGTTACATCTTATATGTTCGGTTTTAAGGCAAAAATAGCTATTTCTGTTTGAGGACCTAGGATGTCAAGTTGAATGTAATATGCAATTCCACTCTTCTTCATACTTGGTCTTTTCACTTAAGCCCTTCTGTAGAGATATTCAGTGTAATGGTTTAGAAGTCCCAAATCATGGAGGATGATACATTCCGTGATAATTAAGAGATGACTGAACTAGTTCCCAGGTTTATCACAACTTAAATATTCACTTATGAATTCCATGCTATTTTCATGCCATATACAGTTACTTAACAAATAACAGGGGGAAAATGGGAAATATAAGATGCTTACAATAACCCTAAATTACAGTAAAATAAAACTAGTTGGGACAAAAAAAGTCAAAAGATGTCTTCTAAAACAAGAACCAATAATATTGTTAAGTCGGTTACTGTTATTGGTTACCTAGCTGAAATCTTTGCACACTTGATAGGGATCTAACTGGGCAGAGATATAATTTTAGCTATAGATTTCCTCCATCTCCTTTTCTTAGCTAATTTTTTAAACTTCTTCACTGAGGACACACCTACATACTCTTAAGTATAGAACCTAAAGCTTAAGCCATGTCACTCAACACTTACTGCTTCCTCTCTTCCTCTCAACAATCCCCACTCTTGTCTTTACAGGCCACGCCTATGCCTTTGACTTGTAAGGGGAAGACACTCTGATGGAGTTCTAAATAATTAGCACCTTTTGATGTATATATGTTTTCACTGGCCAATGGTAATTTTATGTTTTCCACCAAATGAGGAGTGTTACTGGGAGGGACTATTTTCCCTCGAACCAGTTAGCTTATCTCCAGAAAACAAATTTGACTATACTACGTTACACAGATCTGTAACCGTATCTATTTTATAAGCCACAGTTTTTCAAACTATGCTTTAAGTTCTTAAACCATTTATTTCTACTCCAAAATAAGACCTCTTTAAATCTCCTTTCCCATAGCCTATATGTATATAACAAACATAAGGCAAAGTTATTCTTTCTTAAAAGTCTGGATATGTATCAGAAAGCAAACAGAGTTAGCTACAATCTTTGCCACTGAACATCCCATGTACCAGTATGTCCATGACAGTTACAAAAATATATCCGTAGCACCCCAGGAGTCCTTGGAGAAGTTCAAAAACGACTACTAATAAAAACTATGAAGTATTTCATTTATGAAAGATTGTTTTACATTTCTTCCTTATTGTTTAGATATTTTTAGAATATCAAGGTAACTTAAAAGTTGAGACATCAACAAAGAGGTTTACTACAATAACAAACCACTAAGAATTGTTTTATAAAAAAAAAATTTAAGCATTTAAAAAAAATCAATTAGCCTTGCATTTTGTAAAATCAGAAATGATGGGGTTAATGCTAAAACAAAGAAAAAACATACAAACTAAGAAATAAAGCTTTAAAAAACTTAAAATTCTTATTCTGCTTTAACTACTTTCTGAGATAATTCAAAGATATTTTTTAATGTTGAGGAAATTTAAAGAATATTAGATTTAAACCATTATAAGGGCAATAATAGAAGTAAATAAGCTTAATTTTTACCTGACATTAAGTTTCTGAAGATTTTCTAGCTCTCTTATAGCAGAAGGAAGAGATGTCAGCTGATTATCATGTATCTAAAAGTTTTTAAAAGACAAAGTCAATATTCTTAGTCTTATCATTAACAATATATAAGCTTTGCCAGTTTACAAAACTATTAGTCAGTAATCTCCTGTTCCTCAAATTCAATGGCAACAAGTTGAACTACTGAACTACTGTTCAACATACTTGTTCTGTATGTAGAACAGTTTGAAGATGACCAAATGGCTGTTCAGAAATCATCAAGTAAGGCCAGGAGCAGTGGCTCACACCTGTAATCCCAGCACTTTGGGAGGCCAAAGAAGGCAAATTGCTTGTACCCAGTTTGAGACTAGCCTAGGCAAATTAGTGAGACCCTGTCTCTACAAAAAAAAAAAAAATTCTAATTAGTCAGGCGTAGTGGCGCACACCTGTAGCCTCATCTACTCAGGAGGCTGAGGTGGGAAGATCACTTGAGCCTAGGAGGTCAAGGCTGCAGTGAGCCCAGATTGTGCCACTGCATTCCAGCCTGGGCTACAGAGTGAGACCCTGTCTCAAAAAATGGAAAAGAGGAGAGGAGAGAGGAGAGAGGAGAGAGGAGAGAGGAGAGAGGAGAGAGGAGAGGAGAGGAGAGAGGAGAGGAGAGGAGAGAGGAGAGAGGAGAGAGGAGAGAGGAGAGGAGAGGAGAGAGGGGAGAGGGGAGAGAAGAGGAGAGGAGAGGAGAGAGGGGAGAGAAGAGGAGAGGAGAGGAGAGGAGAGGAGAGGAGAGGAGAGGAGAGGAGAGAAGAGAGAAGAGACGAGACGAGAAGTCATGAAGTGTTAAGTCATCCACTTTAAATATTATATTAAGAAAAATTTCAACTCATCAGAGTTTCAATTTCAAAGAAGAGATGAGGGGGTTAGAAACTAAAAACAGCTCTCTGATGATATGATTTATGTCAATATATACAAAAATTATATGAGAAAAGAGAACGGGACTTTTCTCATGTTCTCACAGAATCACAGTTTTTAAGGTAGAAAGAAGCTTAGAGTAAGTCAACCCATTCATTTTACAAATGAAGAAAATAAAAAGTTCCCTAAAAATTGATCTATTTAGATTCTACTTTTCAACACATGAATTGGAGGATTTTTTATGTTGATAAGTAAAGTATACCAGATTGTGAAGCCTGCAGATTCTGAAATATACTACTTATGCTTCACTTTACCACAGGACATGGCAACAAAGGACTAAAAAGAATCCCTGAATAAAAACACAAAAAATTTAAGTTCAATAATTTAACTCAATGAGGTTGAAGGCAAGTATATATATATACATATAGACTTGCTTTAATATCTAGAATAATAATGATAAAAATAGTAACAATAGGCCAGGCGCAGTAGCTCATGCCTGTAATCCCAGCACTTGGGAGGCTGAGGCAGGAGGAGAGTTTGAGGACAGGAGTTCAAGACCAGTCTGGGAAACATAGTGAGACCCTCATTTCTACACACACACACAAAAATGGCCGGGTGTGGTGGCATGAACCTATAGTCCCAGCTACTTGGGAGACTGAGGCAGGAGAATTGCTGAAGCCCATAAGTTCAAGGCTGCAGTGACCCATAATCACGCCACTATTTTGCCTGTGCAAAATAGTAATAAGAAAAAAAAAGATGAGCAGAAATAACCACTTGTTGAATATTGATTCTGTTTGTATTCATTAACTTATTTAATTCTACAAACAAAATGTTTAAATAGGTAGTAGTATCAGTCTTGGTTTATAGATGTAGAGACTAAGGCACAGGGAGGTAACTCTCCCCAGGTCACACAGCCATTTAGTAGCAGACGTCAGAATTAGAAACTTGGTGTTCTGATCCTGCACTTTTAACCATTATGCTATGCCTAGCATGATAATTTACTATCTGTCCTTGCATTACCAACTCAACATGAAAGGTTTTCTGCTATCAAAGCCTAAATTTAGCTTTAGTGTCTCTTCAGTTAATAATCCATATTTATAGTCAGTCAACTTACATCAAGAACAGTCAGTGCAGGCAAGAGTCGTAGGTCATCTGTAAGTGACTGAAGTTTATTGTTTGATATTATTAGTTTGGTCAAATCTGTCTGCTCCCACCATCTTTCAGTAGCACCAAACGAAAGATTCTGATTAGCTTCCTCAGGGATATCCACATTTATTCTCCAGACACACTGCGGCACTAGTTCCATCAGCACCACACCAGGAAAAAAAAAAAAAAGATGAAAACAAGAACTAGATACTAAGTGACATGCTTTTATAATAGCCATTCCATTTATCTACTGAAAAACATTTTCTAAAACAAAAAATAAGTTAAATAGCAATAAATGTAACTAGAGTGGAAGTTGATTTTATTTAAAAAGGCTATATATCAATAATATGTCCTCTACACATTAGCTCTCACTTTAACCTTCATTCAACTATATTTACTAGGTTTACATATACTGAATAGCACATACACTGCACAGAACATTGTGGTAAATATGTAAGACAAAGACCGCATTCTACCATCAGGCTAACAGATTAACAGAGAAGGCATGGAAATCAACATGTATATGTAAAAACTTTTATAACAGAAGTATATACTAAGGCTCAGAAAGAACTAGTAATAATAGCTAACACTTATAAATATTTCTAACATACTAATTCATTTAAACCTTGGAACAATTCTGCAAAGTAGGTGTTATTATTCCCATCGGATGGATGAGAAAAATAGAGCACAAAGAAAATGTATAATTTGGCCAAGGTTACAAAGCTAGACAAGTACCGCAGATGTGATTCAATGCCTGGCAGTGCTATATTGTCTTGCTTTCTATTAACATTTGGGAGAAATATCTAACTTTGGTAGCTACTCTCTATTTTATCTGACATACAATTTTATTTCTTATGGCACCATACAACACTGTGTTATGCTATTGCAGCAAGTGACGACACCTGTATAGAAAATAAAACTGTACAAATTGAGCAGGGATAACTTGAAGCTCCAGAAGGTAGAATGCTGTAGTGCTGTAGCAAAACTATTTCAAATAGAGTCCTTCACCGCTCGTTAAAAGTAGAACTACATTTAGGAATGATGTAGGACTTCAAGCTGGTATTAATCAAGGCAAAAATTGGTTATACCTTGCTGCCACAGACTATCATTTCAAAACCATCAGAGACTAAATGAAAAGGTATAGTCAAAGTTTCAGATTCAGGACACTTACGTGCAGTTTTGGATGATTAATCAGATAAAATGGTGTTACAGAAGCAAAGCCAAGCCCCTGAAAGGCATGAGATTCATACTCACTCAAAAAATGAGCTAGCTAGGTGTAGTGGCTCAGGGCTATAATCCCTGCACTTTGGGAGGCTAAAGTGGGAGGATCACTTGAGGCCATGAGTTTGAGACCAGCCTAGGCATCAAAGAAAAACCATATCTCTTAAAAAAAAAAAATCAGCTGGTGTGATGGCACACACCTGTAGTCCTACTACTTGGGAGCCTGAGGCAGGAGGATTGCCTGAGCCCAGGACTTTGAAGTTCAGTAAGTAACTGTGATCGCGTCATGGCACTCCAGCCTGGGAAACAGAGTGAGACTCCGTCTCTAAAAAAAATTAAAAAAAGAAAAAGAAAAAAACTGAGCTATCTACATTCATATTAAAATAAAGTATAAGGTCTCTCTCTTACTCCTTACATCTGATTAGGTATTCTCTGCTTCTCTACTCTTCTACCACTGAATCTCCATTAAGTATTAACAACACAGAATATGAATCCACCTGTGTTTCTGTTTGTGGATGGAGGTTTACTTTTAAAGTGAAGCAAAATAAAATAACTTTACCATTCTTGACTGATTTGAGAGCCAAAGCACCATACAATTTATCATCATCATTGTTATTTTGGTATGTAGGTATGGATAATTAGTTAAGGAGGAAAGAGAAAAGGAGATCAGCCACGCAACTGGCATGTGAATGTCCTCACAAAAAAGCAGCCAACAGAAATGTGGTCACATATATATTTTACTAAAAATAAATGTGACTATTGAAAAAAAAAAACTACTAATGTGCCATATAGTATGAGTCACAAACAAAAAGCTCCAGATTAAAAAAGGCAAGATAAAACAATACAAAACACTAAGGAAGTATGTAGAAAAAGCTATGTGAGATGCACCATTCTACTCCTAAAGAGGAGACATAGAACATTTGTGCATGCATTTTTTCCTAACATCTATACATAGGTATATTAAGGCCATTATACCTAAAAAGCAATGTAATAACAAATGTCTTTTTTTGGACGGAAGAAGGTGGGGATAACAAGAAACTTATACACAACATAATAAAAATACCTGTTACCCATCAACTATACTGAGCATTAATGTTTTATTATTATTATTCAGATATTTTTATTAACAAACTTGGCCTTTGTGGGAACTATCAAGGGGCAGATACATGTTGATATTGTACTATTATTGAACATGTATCAATTTGCTTTTCCATAAATAATTACTTACTACTCATTCTTTTCCCCACGAATCGTTTTTGAGGTATCCCAATTTCTTCCAGAGCTTACAGCATCAAGATTCATGTCACTGTTGCAACTGTCCCATAAGAACCACTAAAAAGCATATACAGTCTTAATTATTAAGAAATTCTGTGGAGCTATCCTACAAGTAGTTTACCAATATCTAAAATAGAAACTACCTCCATAAAAATGAATGTCAATAGCATATAAATATCAAAAAAATTACTATGGAGTTGGATATTATAAAAAATTTCAAACACATACATAAATTTAAAGAGTAGCATAATGAAATCAGGTCGTGTGATGCCTCCAGCTTTGTTCTTTTTGCTTAGAATTGCCTTGGCTCTTAGGACTCTTTTTTGGTTCCACATGAATTTTAAAATAGTCTTTTTCTAATCCTGTGAAGAATGTCATTGGTAGTTTGGTAGGAATAGCACTGCATCTGTAAGTTGCTTTGGGCAGTATGACCATTTTAATGATATTGATTCTTCCTATCCATGAGCATGGGATGTTTTTCCATTTGTTTGTATCATCTCTGATTTCTTTGAGCAGTGTTTTGTAATTCTCATTGTAGAGATCTTTCACCTCCCTGGTTAGCTGTATTCTAGGTATTTTATTCTTTTTGCAGCATCTGTGAATGAGGTTGTCTTCCTGATTTGGCTCTCTGCTTGGCTGTTGTTGGTGTATAGGAATGCTAGTGATTTCTGTACATTGATTTTGTATCCTGAAACTTTGCTGAAAAGGGAACCCTTACACACTGTTGGCAGGAGTGTAAATCAGTTCAACCATTTTAGAAAGCAGGATGGCGATTCCTCAAAGAGGTAAAAACGGAACTACCATTTGACCCAGCAATCTTCTTATTGGGTACATACCCAAAAGAATATAAGTCATTCTACCATAAGGACACATGCATGCAAATATTCATTGTAGCACTATTCACAATGGCAAAAACATGGAATCAACCTAAATGCCCATCACTGACAGACTGGATAAAGAAAATGAGGTACATATCCACCATGGAATACTATGCAGCCATGAAAAAGAACAAGATCATGCCTTTTTCAGGAACATGGATGGAGCTGGAGGCTATTATCCTTAGCAAACTAACACAGAAGAAAACCAAATACTGTATGTTCTCACTTATAAGTGGGAGCCAAATGATGAGAACTCATGAACACAAAGAAAGGAACAACAGACACTGGGGTCCTCTTGAGGGTGGAAGGCGGGAGGAGGGAGAGGATCAGAAAAAAATAACTAATGGGTATGAGGCTTAGTACCTGGGTGATAAAGTAATCTGTATAACTAACCCCTCTGACACAAGTTTAACTATATAACAAAACTATACACGTACCCTTGAACCTAAAATAAATGTTTAAAAAAAAACAGTATAATGGAATAAAACTCCATGTATCCATTGTCCAGTTTTAACAATTATCAGCACATGTCTAGTGTTGCTTCATCTATAACCCCAGCCCACAATGATCTAAGCTACAATCTTAGGAACCCAGAAAAGAGAATTAATTAAATCCAAAGAAAGCAGAAGCAAGGAAATAAAAGTGGAAATCAATGAGATAGAAACAAACAGAAAAAGCAATACAAAATACTTATTTAAAAAGACTAATAAATTGATAAACCCTTAGCTAGACAGATGAAGAAAAAAAAAGAAGAAACAAATTATCAAAGTCAGGAATCAAAGTGAGAATGTCATAGATCCTACAGATGTTAAAAGGATAAGGGTATATTATGAATAACTTTATGCCAACAAATCCAACAATTTGGATGAAATGGATAAATCCCTACAATAGAAAAAAAAGGTACAACCACAGTAGAAAGTAGCTTTCTATCTATTAAAGAAATTGAATTAGCTACTTAAAACTCCCCACAAAGAAAATTCCAGGCAGACATTTTCACTGCTGAATTCTACTAGACATTTAGAGTAAAAATAATACTAATTCTACATAAACTCTTTCAAAGTATAGAGAAAAGAACAGTTCCCAATTCATCTTATAAGGCCAGTCTTACTTTGATGCCAAAAGCAGATAAATATATTAAAAGAGAAAATAAAACAAAAACTACAGGCCAATGTATCTAATGATTATAGACCCAAATTCCTGAAAAAATTTTGCAACTCTATATAAAAAGGATAACATATCATGATCCAGTGCGAGTTATCTTAGGACTGCAAGGCTGGTTTAACATTTGAAAATTAATCAATACAAGCTACCATATTAACAGAAAAAATGAGAAATACTATGTGATTACTGAGATACAAAAAAAGCATCTGACAAAATTCAACAATAAAAACTCAGAAAACTAGGAATCAAAGGGAACTCCTTCAACCTTACAAAGGGCATCTGTGAAAAACCTAAAACTAACTTAAAGAGAAGACTCAGTGCTTTCTAAGAGTATACAAAGCAAGGATGTTCATTCTCAGTACTTTAATATTTTACTAGAAGTCTTGACCAATGCAGTAAGACAAAAAGAAGAAAAAGAAATAAATAAAAGAAACAAAAGGCATTCAGATTGGACAAGAAGTAAAACTGTCCCGATTAACAGACAATATATCATCTATGTACAAAGTGCTAAGGAATCTACAAAAAAATTATAATGCAATCAATGAATTTAGAACGGTCACAAAATTCAAGCTCAATATAGAAAAATCAACTGTGTTTCTACGTATTAGCAATCAAATAAAAAAATTTTTAAATGTTAAAAGATTTACAAGACATTCGAAACCATGAAATAGTATTAAATTTACAAAATACGTACAAGATCTGTACATGAAAATACAAAACATTGCTGTGAAAACTTAAAGAAGGTCTAGATAAGTAAAGAAATGTAACATAAGACAGCTTGGAAGACTCCATATTATAAACATGTCGCTTCTCCCCAAGTGACTTATAGATTCCGCACAATCCTAATAAAAATCCCAGAAAGCTTTTCTGTAGAAATTAACAAGCCAATTCTAAAATGTGTATTGAAATGCAAAAGAACTAAATTAGGTCAAACAATTTTGAAATAAAAGAACAAAACAGGAGGCTTTACAGTATCTGATTCCAAGTCTGACCATAAAGCTACATTTGTCAAGACAGTGTAGGATAAACATATAGGTCAATGGAAAAAGAGTTCAGAAAAAATTCCATACAATAAAATATTGAAAACTGATTTTCAACAAAGGTGCCAATATAATTTAATAAAAAAGGAATCATGTTTTCAACAAATGGTACTGGAATAACTATAAAATAAACTATAAAAATGAACCTCAACCTTTACCTTGTGACACACTCAAAAATTAACTCCAAATGGACCACAGACTTCTATGTAAATGATGAAACTAGAAAAATTCTAAAAGAAACAGGAAAAAATTTTCACAGCCTTCAGATGGGCAAAAAATGTCTTGGGACAGAAAAAGCTCATCATAAAAGAAAAACAATTGATAAACTAGATTTCATAAAAACTTATAACTTACATGTTTCTAAAGCTACCATTAAGAAAATAAGCTACACTGGGAGAAAACATTAGACAGATACTGACACAGATATCTGAGACGGAGTTGTATGTCAAATATACACAAAGTCTTGTTACCCAAGAGTAAAAACCCATTTAAAAAAAAAAAGAGACAAAAGTTGGAACAAACACTTAACAGAAGATATACAAATGGCTAAAAGGCAGTAGAAAAGATGCTAAACATCATTAGTTTTAAAGGAAATGCAAATTAAAACCACAAAAAAAATGCCAACACAGCCACAAGAATGGTTAATATTTAGAAGACTGACAATACAAAGTGCCGGTAATGAGGTGGAGCAACTGAATCTCTCATATGTTGCTAGTGGGAAACAGTTTGGTGAATTCTTATAATGTTAAATAAATACTTCTTGGGTTTTTTTGAGACAGGGTCTCACTTTCTCACCCAAGCTGGAGTGCAGTCACGCGGTCCAGGCTCACAGCAACCTCCGACTCCCGGGTTCAAGCGATTCTCTGCCTCAGCCTCCGGAGCAGCAGCTGGACTTACAGGCATGCGCCACCACGCCTGGCTAATTTTTGTATTTTTAGTAGAGGCGGGGTTTCGCCATGTTGGCCAGGCTGGTCTCAAACTCCCGGCCTCATGTGATCCACCCGCCTCGGCCTCCCAAAGTGCTGGGAGTACAGGCGTGAGCCACCATGCCAGGACTTATACTTACTACTATACAATACAGCAATTTCATTGTCAGGTATGGATTCAACAGAAATGGTATGTCCACACAAAGACTTGTACATGAGGCACAGAGATCCACCATCTTATCTCACCACTGTCCACGACACAGACATACCTTCTGTTTGTAAGACCTGTGAAATGTTTCTAAGAAAAAAAAAAAAAAAAAGACTATACAAGAAAGCTTATAGCAATTTTATTCATAACAGCCAAAAACTGGAAACCACTCAAATGTCCATCAACAGACTAATGGATAAATAAATTGAATTGTATACACAAATGGACTATTATTCAGCAATTTAAAAAACTGCTGGCTGGGTGTGGTGGCTCATGCCTATAATTGCAGCACTTTGGGAGACCATAACAGGAGGATCATTTGAGCCCAGAAGTTTGAGACCAACCTGGAAAAAGAGCAAGACTTTGTCTCTATTAAAAACAAAAAAATTAGCCAGGCATGGTGGCATACACCATGAGTCCCAGATAGTTGGGAGACTGAAGCAGAAGGATCACTTGAGACCAGAAGTTTGAAGTTGCAGTGAGCTACGACTGTGCCACTGCACTCTAGCCTGGGCAACAGAGGGAGACCCTGTCTCAAGAAAGAAAAAAAAAAAGAACAACTGATGTAAACAACATGGATGAACCTCAAAAACATGATTCTAAACAAAAGAAGCCGTAAGCGAAAAAAAAATTGCAAATGTATTATTTCATTTACATGCAATTTTAAAAGAAGTAAAATTAATCTACATTGACAAAAAGCAGATCCATAGTTATGTAGAGCCAACAGTAGGACTGGCAGCAAAGGGGCACAAGTAAACTTTTCAAGATGTTGGAAATGTTCTATATCTTGATTGTAGTACTGGTTACATGATGGTATATACTTGTCAAAAGTCATTGAACTGTACACTTAAAATGGATGCAACATACTCTTTGTAAATGATACTTAAATAAAGTTAACCCCAAAAAAGAATAATTTTAAAATATAGGTGATGTAACACATCAAGGCAATTCTATGGGAAAAATATACACATATAATATGTATCACAGGGTAGATACAATATCCTTAAGCAGCATGGCTCAACAGAACTTTCTACAATGACGTAAATGCCCTACACTGGCACTATTCAATAGGATAGCTACTAGCCACATATGGCTACTGGGCACTTGCAATGTGGTTAAAGTAACTGACGAACTTGATTTTTAATTTTATTTAATTTAGATTATTTAAAAGTTAAAAAGCCAACATGAGTACAGGCTTCCACGATGGACAACATGGCCCTTAGAGATACTGGGTGGCAGGGGCGGGGAAGATGTATAGATGTATTTTCTTTCTTTCTTTTTTTTTTTTTTTTTTTGAGAGCCTGTCACCCAGGCTGGAGCGCAGTGGTGTGATCATAACTCACTGCAGCCTTGAACTCATGGCTTCAGGAGAGCCTCCTGCCTCCGTCTTCCAAGTAGCTAGAACTATGAGGACTACAGGCATGTGCCACCACATCCAGCTTATTTCTAAATTTTTTGTAGAGACAGGGTCTCATTATGTTGCCCAGATTGGTCTCAAACTCCTGGTCTCAAGAGATCCTCCCACCTTGGCCTCCCAAAGTGCTGGGATTATAATCATGGGCAATCACACCTGGCCCCCCGAATCCCCGGCTTTTTTTTATTTTTTAAGCAAACTGTCTTACTCTTTTTCCCACTGGTAACAGCTAACTATAGAAATGAGGACTCACAAATGGGTTGATCACAGAGAACTATCTAGTTTGAGGAGGACACTTATATGATATGGGTAGATAAAGAGACAGAGAAGAAATAAAAAACATGCTTAAAATGGTGTTTGCACAGAAGGATAAAAGAATGTGGCTGGGTGCAGTGGCTCATGCCTGTAATCCCAGCACTTTGGGAGGCCAAGGCGGGTGGATCACCTGAGGTCAGGAGTTCGAGACCAGCCTGACCAACACGGTGAAACCCCATCTCTACTAAAAATACAAAAATTTGTATTTTTAGTAGAGACGAAGTTTTGCCTTGTTGCCCTGACTGGTCTTGAACTCCCAGGCTCAAGTGATCCGCCTGCTTCGACCTCCCAAAGTGTTGGTTAAAGGTGTGAGCCATAGCACCTGACCCTGTGTCACATTTTTTATTCTGTCCCAACAAACTACACATATTGAATAGGGCAAATTCTCATTACCCTAAAATAGTAGGTTTTCTTGATGATTAGGTGCCCTAGACCCAATTACTTAATCACACAAATAAAAGCTACCAAACTGCTCTCTTCAAGATAAGGCAGGATAGCCTTACACCCATATTTCCCTTTCAAATAATTGGTTTCCAAGCTAATTTAACTGGCTTATTTAATGAATTATCCTCTTAATTTGCCTTTCAGATCAACAGTGCAGTTTCCATTAGAATTTACAGTATTCTTTTGTTCCAAACTCTGGCACCTTTTATTTTTCCTCAGTTTTAGATAATCATCCAATAACATTCTTGTACTACTGTTCTACCATGGTCATGCAACCGGAAAGTAACAATCAACACCTCCAACTCCATCTTCATTTTATCTAGTCCGACGAAAAAGAGCTGCAATATTGAACCAAACTGACAATATATTCTCATGTTGCTGCTCATAAAAAGAGCTGTTACTTACATGTACAGTATTTTTCTTTGAAGTTGGTTATTAACAATTATTCCTATTTGAGAATATCTTTCTAAATAAGTTATAGAACTGACACTCAGAATGATTACTTAAAAATTGCCAACAAAATTTGAATGTTTAAATATTAATACATATTAATTATAGTAGTCATAAGATGTACTATTATTATACAGCCACTAAAAATACTAAGATTTTTCAAATGACAAGGAAAATGTACAAACAGGAGTCAAAAAAACAGGAGTCAGTACAATTCTAAATTTGTTAAAAATAAAAAATAGGGCCAGGCACAACAGTTTATGCCTGTAATCCCAGCACTTTGGGAGGCTGAAGTGGACAGGTCGCTTGAGCTCAGGAGTTCAAGACCAGCCTGGGTAACATAGCAAGACCTCATCTCTACAAAAAATATAAAAATTGGCCAGGCATGATGGCACATCCCTGTAGTCTCAAACACTTGGGAGGCTGAGGTGGGAAAATCACTTTTGAGCTAAGGAGGTCAAGGCTACAGTGAGCCGTGATCTCACCACTGCATTCCAGCCTGGGCAACAGGGTGAGATCTTGTCTCAATCAAAAAATAAACTAAATTAGATAAAAAAAAAAAAATAGTCAAATTATACATAGACACACACACACACACACACACACACACTGTATTAGAAGAAAAACCTCCACAACATTAACAGTGACTAACCCTGGTTGGCTTCTTCACTTTTTATGCTTTTCTCTATAGATTCTAATCTTTCTACAGCAGACCTGCTTTTATGAATAGGGAGATAATAAATGGTACTTTTCAAAAAAGATCTAGAGCCTACAAAAAGAAAGTACAGTTTATCCTTGCACAATATGGGTTTGAATTGCACAGGTTCACTTATATATGGATTTTCTGCTGCCTCTGCCACCCGTGAGAAAGCAAGACCATCCCCTCCTTTTCCTCCTCCTCCTCGGCCTACTCAATGTGAAGATGAGAATGAAGACCTTTATGATGATCCACTCCACTTGATGAATAGTAAATATATTTTCTCTTCCTTATGATTTTCTTAATAACATTTTCTTTTCTCTAGCTTACTATTGTAAGAATATAGTATATAATACATATAATATACAAATATATGTTAATTGTTTATGTTATCAGTCAGGCTTCTAGTCAACAGTAAGCTATTAGTAGTTAAGTTTCGGGAGAGTCAAAAGTTATACATGGATTTTTGATGGCACAAGGGAGTCAGCCCCACAACCCCTGAATTATTTAAGGGTCAACTGTATACCTAAACACCCCAAAGAGTAACCAGGTTTCAGTTATGGGTAAAAGTTAATACCCTCAAGACTTACTCTACCCAAATAAGTTTAGGTAGAGTAAACCTCTTTATCACTGTACTGGACTAAGTTAATAGTCTAGTTAACAATCCTATCAGGTTAATAAAATCTCTCACTGCCCTTGTATGGCTTCCATTAAGAAAATTTCTATTTAAGGAGGCTACCATCTAAGAGCAAGAATCAGCAGAATTTTAACTGTTTTTCATTATATATGTAAAAATTAAAGACTAAGTTTTGTTTTCCCAATGTAGAAATATCAGGAATGGGGTCAGGTACAGTGGCTCACACCCATAATCCCAGTATTTCGGGAGGCCAAGGCAGGAGGATTGTGGACACCAGGAGTTTGAGACCAAGCTGGGCAATATAGCAAGACCCCATCTCTGCAAAAAATTTAAACATTAGCCGGGCACAGTGGTGCATGCCTGTGGTCCTAGCTATTAAGGAGGCTGAGGCGGGAGATCACTTGAGCCCAGGGGTTCAAGGTCTAATAAACTATCATGCCACTGTACTCTAGCCCGGTCAACAGAATGAGACCCTACCTCTAAAAAAAAAGAAGGAACAGAAATGACTCTACTTTACAAATATGACTATGTAAATGTGAAGAGAGAGAGAAAGAATTAAAGTATAACATGAAAATTTAAATTATTATTTGTTTAACAAGTACAATTCTTAATAATAAAGCTTATGTTAAAACACTTATGAGACTATGAATTGTTTGAAGGTGTCATTAATCTTTATTTCCTCTAGAACTATATCTGGGAGAAACACAGTAGATAAACAATAAATGCTATTTGAATAAGTATCTGTGTAACTCCCTATAGCATACAAAATAGTTTCACATTTATCTCATACATTTCGCATAAAATATCTTCTATATATGTGTATAGAGAGAGAGAAAAAGAGAGCGTGCAAGAGAGTGGGCATGGGAGAAAGCGCAATCTGAAAGAAGCCATGTTTTAAAGTATCTTTTGGCCTGGGCATGGTGGCTCACGGCTGTAATCCAGGCACTTTGGGAGGCTGAGGTGGGAGGATCGCTTGAGGCCACGGGTTTGAGACCAGCTTGGACAATACCAGTCTCTACAAAAAATAAAAGAAGCAGCTGGGTTTGGTGGCACACACCTGTAGTTCTAGCTACGTGACAGGCTGAGGAGGGAAGATGGCTTGAACCCAGGAGTTTGAGGCTGCACTGAGCCACGAGGGAGCCACAGCACTCCAGCCTGGGTGACACAGCAAGACCCTGTCTCTAAAAAAAAAAAAACAACACCTTAATATATTTTGAATGTAATTCATAATTTGAGGTACTAATATTTTGGGCTAAAAACAAAGATAATAAGACTTTTTTTAGATTGATATATATTAAAAATACAACATTAGTACAAGGGACAAGTTAGTAAGTTTATCAGAAAAGAAAATAATAATCACTTTCTGCAATTACTTTTGACCGGGTCAAAAAACACCTCCGCCGCATTTATCTAGACTTCATATGACACAAAATTTAAGAATCATAACCAACAAGCCACCAGCCTATTTACATATGTCACTTATTCATTGAACAATCAGTTGCTGAGCAGAAACAAGTGGCATAAAAAGACAACTATGATCAACAATAAGGAAACGAGCCCAATTAAAAAACAGGCAAAAGTTCTTAATAGACACCTCACCAAAGAGATATACAGATGGCAAATGAGCATCTGAAAAGACACCCAACACCATATGTCACTAGGAAATACTAAGTTAAAACAATAAGATAACACAATACAGGCCAGGCGTGGTGGCTCACGCCTGTAATCCCAGCACTTTGGGAGGCCCAGGTGGGCAGATCACCTGAGGTCAGCAGTTCGAGACCAGCCTGACCAACATGGAGAAACCCCGTCTCTACTAAAAATACAAAAAAAAAATTAGCCAGGCGTGATGGCGCATCCCTGTAATCCCAGCTACTTGGGAGGCTGAGACGGGAGAATTGCTTGAACCTGGGAGGCAGAGGTTGCAGTGAGCCAAGATCGCGCCATTGCACTCCAGCCTGGGCAACAAGAGCAAAACTGCGTCTCAAAAATAAAATAAAATAAAATAACAAAATAACCCACTAAAATGGCTGAAATCCAAAAACCTGATCATACCAAATGCTGATGAGAATGTGGGGCAGAGAACTTTCATTTATTGCTTGTGGAAATGTGAACTGGTACACATTAGTAGTCTGACAGTTTCTTACAGGGCTCAACAGAGTCTCTTATATGATCCAGTGATCATGCTCCTAGGCTCTTATCCAAATCAGTTGAACATATATCCAGACAAAAACCTGAACATAAATGTTTATAGCTGCTTTATTCATAACTGCCCAAAACTGGAAGTATCCAAGATGTCCTTCAAAAGGTGAATGAACAAAATGGTACAGCCATACAATGGAATATTACTCAGCAATAAAAAAAAATAAATGATTAAGTCATCAAAAATACATGGATGAACCTTAAATGCATACTGATTAGTTAAAAAATCAGTTTGAAAATGTTGTGTACCGGTATGACTTGAATTAAGAGACATTCTGGAAAAAGTAAAATTATAGAAACAGGAAAAAGATCACTGGTTGCCCACAGTTCAGGGGAAGATGGGTAAGGAATGAATGGGTAGAGTACAGGGGATTTTTAGGGCAGTGAAATTATGTTGTATGATACTCTAATGGTGGATATATGACATGCATTTGTCAATTTCATAGATCTGTCCAACAGTAAGAATGAGCCCTAACAAACCTATGAACTTCAGTTAATAATAATGTATCAAAATTGGTTCATCAATTATAATAAATGTACTACATTAATGCAAGATGTTAATAACAGAGGAAACTGTAAGCTGGAGACAGAGGGTATATGAGAATATAATGTCCATCTGCTCAACTTTCATCAAAACAGTTCTTTAAAAAATTTTAAAGTATGGTTGTTTGGAGGAAAGGTAATTTTTGTTAGTGTCATTATTATTATTATTTTAGAGACAGTATCTCACTCTCTTGCCCAAGCTGGAGTGCAATGGCACAATCATAGCACCCACTGCAGCCTCCAACTCAGGCTCAAGCAATCCTCCCACCTCAGCCTTCCAAGTAGCTGGGACTACAGGCGCACGCCACCATGCTCATCTAATTCTTGCATTTTTTGTAGAGATGGGGTCTCACTATGTTGCCCCAGGCTGGCCTTGAATTCCTGGCCTCAAAGTGATCCTCCTGCCTCTCAATTTGCCAGAGTGCTGGGATTACAGGTATGAGCTACTATCCTTATTAAAGTATAGGATGCTGAAAAGAGGCCACAAAGTAAATAGTTATGGGAAAGGTTTAGAAAGGCTCTTGTATGCTGTGCTAAAAACTTTACCTATACTGTATTTTCTGGGCTATGGGAAATCATTAAACGTTTTGAGTGATGTAAGATCTGTTTTGGAAAAATGACTCTTGGTAATGACACTAGGATTTAGAGTGTGAGGGTAGTTGTTGTTGTTGTTTATGGACAGGGTCTCACAATATTGTCCAGGCTAGAGTGCAGTGGCTATTCACAGGTGCGATCATAAGGCACTACAGCCTTAAACTCCTGGACTCAAGTGATCCTCCTGCCTCAGCCTCTGGAGTAGCAAGAGTGAGATGTAAAGTAAAAACTCCAGGAAACCAACTAGAAGGTGCTGCCATGATAACAGCAGTGGTGAATTTTTACTGTGTACTTTTTACGTACCAGGCACTTCATTTTATCTCATTTAGACCTTCATAGGTCCGTTATGACTACTGCATAATAAATGAGAAATTAGGGCACAGAGTGATTAACCATCTCAATGTTATGTGAGCAAAGATAGGAAGATAAGAAGCATGACTCCGTAACGAACTACAAATAGTTCAGAATTATAGTGGTTTGCCTATCAAAGTTTCACTGACAAGTGATGAAACTGAAGGCTACATACAGCCAGACAGAGAAAGACCTTCTGTATTATAGTAACAGGGATTCCTTTTTTATATATAAGCTACAAATACCACGAGTTTTTGCCATTTATATTTTTCCCTCCTATGAAATACTGTTTATTCACTCATTTAAAATCATTTTATGTACCAGGTAAAGTGTCAGGTTCTGGTTATACAGCAATAACCTAAGCAGTTCTAATCCATATCATCACGGACCTAAGAGTCAGAATCCATGTGCTCTCTTAAAGGTTAACAGACGAAACCACCTGAGTCTAGTCAATAAGTACATTCTAGCACACCACTTATGATTTGAGAATATTCATTCACTTACTTATTGCTTCCGCAAAATTTAATAAGACTCTACTATATACCAAGCACTATTTTCAGTGATAGAAATACAACAAAGCACAAAACAAAGCTCACTGACTTCATGGTATTAACCTTTTGGTTGGAGGGCAGAGAAAACAAAAAACACAAATGATATACATTCTGATAGTGATAAATGCTGTTAAAAAATTAAACAGGTAAGAGAACAGAATGTTAGCATGATACTTAGGTATGCAAGTTCAGAGAAAAATGTTTCAGGTTTTGGGGAAGCCAAGTATATATATATATATATATACACAACTGTAGTTTGAAAATGCGTATGTTCCCGTTGATCAAAAACTCTTTTAGGTGGAGTAGGGATTCTATGTCATATGTCCTTTCATTCATTCAGCAAGCATTTGCTTGCCTATTCTACTTTATACATGTCACAATAAGAAAGCAATCATTAGAAGGAAAACGGAAGGTTTTAATCAGTCTTAAAACCTAAATGTAAATGAAGAAAAACATTACAGGAAAAATGCTCTATTTCTCCATCTCTCCATTCCCCTCCCTCTCTCTCTTACACACACACACACACACACACACACACACACGACAATCAGAAGAGCATCTGACCATTCATTCATGGTATCCAGATTTGTGCTTCTTGGTCTTTAACAGGTTTCTCAGGATGTCCCCACATTCAAACACTCTGTGTGGCATCTGTCAGATGAAAATATACTCATTATTCCTCGTAATTAGGACTCTGCACAGTTGCATACAGAAGAGCGTCTCGCAGGGAACAGTGCAGGTTCACAAAGGGGCCGATAAAATACATAATTTTAGCTTCGGTAATTGCCCTTGAAGATTAAAATAAGAGGAGGAAAATAAGGGCCAAAGAAACAAAAGATCTGCCCGCAATTTGATAGCTAGTTTCGTCACGTATTATGTTGCTTATCCCACAGAATGTGGGAATCCCAGAAAGCGCCCCATTTAAATTCAGACCGTATTTCTAGCAGAGTCCCTTTAACAGAGATTGCGGGAACCTGGGAAGGAACTGAACTGGGCTAACCAAACCGGTCGAAATGAGCACAGGGATTAGATCAAGCACAGAAATTCTGGCTAGCAGTCTGAGAAACGGGGCCAAACCAGCCCAGAGAAAAGGGAGGTTGCCTGGGCCAAAGGCTTTCTGACAGGAGACACAATAGGGTCGTACCTCTGGGTCTTACCTTCAGTGAGGTTTCTGCCCGACAGGTTTAACTGGCCGCTCTTCCTCGCGGCCTTCAACAGCCCTTGGGGTACCGAGGTACCGCAGTCTCTTCCACCGGCTTTGAAACCAGCGCGGGGATCCTGCCCCGCCATCCGCTTCAGGCGCGACATGTTGAGAGTCCTAGGTCCAGAGGCTGCGGCCCCACCCGTGACGCTTAAAGGTGGCGCCGTCGGGACGCCCCGCTCCTTTCGTGAGCGCGCGCTCTGGGCGCTGGGCTCGCGGCCTCGCGCTGGGCCTTCACTCTCCGCGGCGCAGGCCAGATGTCGTCAGCACCAGCGCCTGGGCTGGAGGACAGAGAAGCCTTTTCCGTTGCCGGTGCCGGCCTAGCGTCCTGGAATTACTTCCATCAAGTAAGTGCGTTTAACGGGCTCAAGAGGGGCTTTCGGGTTTATTGTTTGCACTGTTCACTGCGACTCCACCCTTCTCCTCTGTGCTTCCACCGTGGCGAGGGTGTGGGGAAAGATAACCCTCTCTTCTCCCCTCTCTAGTCTGAACGTGGGCCTTGACTAAAACTTGAGATCTGGGCGCGGTCGGCAGCCTTTCTGGACCCCAGCCTGTGTTTGTCGCTTGTGGTGGTGGCGCCAGACCTCCGGCGCACGGAGTAAAACAGATTTTCTGTTCTCAAGGCCTGTACTCTGACACCATTCTCGTTGTATTGAGGGTATATAGCTTACCCGGCAAAGGAGGTAATGTGAAATGGAAGGACTGGCAACATAGAAGACAAAAACAAAAATCCTTAAAATTTAATAAATGTTCTGTGTATCAGACAGTTTAGGGAGACAAGTCGTGGTACAAGCTTTAGTGAAGCTCAGACAGCTTGGATTTTTGAGCCCTAAAAAGCAAGTTCAAATCTCAGCTGCTTCTTTACTTTAGAAACTTAACTTTAGGCAGTTTACTCGACCGCTTTTAAAGCTCATTCCTTTTTTTCATTACTTTGGGGATAATTCCTACCGCATAAGGTTTTTGAAATAAGTGAAGGTAAAAACTAGAATCTTGAGCTCTTGGTGAGTCCAGAATAATAGCAAATGAAAATTTTGTTCAATATAAGTCGATGTTTCCTAGGAAATTAAAGTTTTCATCTGAAATGTACAACTTACTGATTCATTCAACAAGTAGTTATTAAGATTCATCGTGCCTAGTATGTACTATCGTGGGTGCTAGACTTTTCTTTTGCCTGAAATGATTTTGTTTTAAAAGCATATGCCAGGGAATACAATTCTAACCCCCATCAAGTCTACTGAGGATTGGTAGAATAGTTGAAAGCTAGGATGAAGGCCCTTTGACAAATTCTTCATCACGCACTTTTACCTGAGTCCAGGTTATTGCTACCTGTAAAATTCGGTTTTTAACTCTACTCTTTTTGTTCTTATATCTGTAGAGTCCTTTACATTAATATCGAACAAGAGAAAGTTACCAATAGTTGTTACCCTACTAAAAAAGCAAAGAGTGGATTTTTGTTTGTCCTTTTTTTTTTTTTTTTTGAGACAAAAGTCTTGTCTGTCGCCTAGGCTGGAGTGCAGTGGCGTGATCCCAGCTCACTGCAACCTCCGCCTCCCAGGTTCAAGTGATTCTCCTGCCTCAGCCTCTCCTGTAGCTGGGATTATAGCCGCGCACCACCACACCTGGCTAATTTTTGTATTTTTTAGTAGAGACAGAGTTTCGCCATGTTGGTCAGGCTGGTCTTGAACCCCCGGCCTCAAGCGATCCGTCCACTTCGGCCTCCCAAAGTGCTGGGATTACAGGTGTCAGCCACCATGCCCAGCCTGAGTTTTAAAAGAAAATGACCATAGCAGCTTTTGCAAGATTATTAATGAGGTCCCTGGTCAGCGTGTCTTCACAGTAATGGAAATAGCTGCCTTACTGGTCCCATACCAGGCTCAGTGCTAATAATACCTCTATTTGCTATTTCTTATTTAACACAGTGACTAATTTTGCAGATGAGGAAATCGAGGCTAAAAGGGGTAAAG
The DNA here is from genome assembly GCF_028878055.3 of Symphalangus syndactylus. Taxonomy (NCBI): domain Eukaryota; kingdom Metazoa; phylum Chordata; class Mammalia; order Primates; family Hylobatidae; genus Symphalangus; species Symphalangus syndactylus. The sequence continues at coordinate 24,508,030 of NC_072441.2, forward strand.
AAACTTACCCAACCTCACAAATTTCTCTGAATAGCATGACTGCGAATTTGAACCTGGATCTGTCTCCAAAACCTTTCTTTTTAATCACCATGACTTCCCTAGTGGCTTTTCATAATTCCCAACTTGCTTTTTTTTTTTTTTTAATCCTGCAATCATTGTAAGAGACACTTCAGTTGTTTTTAAGAAGATTTCTTTATTAAAGAACCACCTTTTTCTCTTTCGTAGTAACAGCCTACCTTTGGGGAAGTAACAACCCACCTTTGGAGAATTGAATTGCTCGAGTACAAAATTTTACAGTAACCACCCCTCCCCCTACAATAGATTCTTCTTTCGTTCTTTTTTTTTTTTTTTTTAAGAGACTAGGTCTCACTCTGTCACCCATGATGAAGTACAGTGGTGCGATCACAGCTCACTGCAACCTCAAAATCCTGGACTCAAGCAGTCCTCCCACCTCAGCTTCATGAGTAGCCATCACACCACCATGCCCAGCTAATTGTTTTTATTTTTTGTAGAAACGAGTCTGTGTTGCCAAGGCTGGCCTTGAACTCCTGGCCTCAAGCTATCCTTCCATCTAGGGCCTTCCAGAGCACTGGGATTACAGGCATGAGCCACCTCAAGCAATCCTTCCATCTAGGGCCTTCCAAAGCACTGGGATTATTGGCATGAGCCACCACACCCTGCCTAGTTCAATTTATTAAAAAATAACAGCAAGGTATAATTTTTAAATTTGTTGTTCTTGAAGTTAAGTATTTCATTATTGACATTTAATGATACTGTATTAAAACATTGTTTCATCTTGTATAAGGAAAGTATCTTCTGTTTAATGGCAAAGAGTAATTCTGAAAAAAAATCCCAGTGGCCATATGCTTGTAGTAAACTCCAATAGATACAAACTGACATATGTAAGAATGTACTAGTTACTGTAATACAGTGTATGGTGTGTGTGTGTGTGTGTGTGTGTGTGTGTGTGTGTGAGATGGAGTCTCGCACTGTCACCCAGACTGGAGTGCGATGGCTCAACCTTGGTCACTGCAACCTCCACCTCCCAGCTTCAAGTGATTTCTGCTGCCTCAGCCTCCCAAGAAGCTGGCATTACAGGTATATACCACCACACCCGGCTAATTTTTTTGTATTTTTTTTAGTAGAGGCAGGTTTTCGCCATGTTGGCCAGATTGGTCTCAAACTCCTGGCCTCATGTGATCCACCTGCCTCGGCCTCCAAAATTGCTGGAATTACAGGTGTGAGCCACCGCACTCAGCCTGCTATATTGTATTTATGTAGTAAGTGCAAATTGCGCAAGTTACAGTAAAAATTATTACCTAATGCAATAGAGAAAATAACATGTTTTGTCTCAAATGGATGGAAACTGAAAGCTAATCAACTTCAATTGAGCTTCTTCATGAAAAAATAGTTATATATACTTACGTGAGAATTAGCCCCATTTCAATTGTGTTAAGGAGAATACATTGAAAGCAAAAATTCTAACTCTTTTTCAACACTGGCATTTAAGTCAAAGTATTTGCTTTTTTAGAAAAATTGACTTTATATACATTACTAAAATAATGTGAAATGAACGTCTCCTGTGTCAAGGCTGGAGACTACTGCACAGCTACCTTTTGTAATGGAATTGTCTAGCTAGTATTTATTATATTCGTTTTATTTAAGTGATGAAAGGCTTCCCTCTTCAAGTTTCTTTGCTAAATGAGAGAAGAAAGTGAAGAAACCAAATTTTTGTTAAGCCTAGAAATCACATTGGCCAAAGGGTGCAGTTTTGTTTCATAACAGAAAGTAGGACTGTTATCAAAGTATAGAGCAGCTTGTCTCTACCATTAAAATTTATTAAGACACAGATGAAAGGTACAATTGATGGGATGGGTTATTGAAGTCTGAAATTGTAGTAAGGGTAAATTGAGTTAATTTGTGCAGATTTGCAAGCACATTTGTTTATAAAATGGAGTCAAGTAAGAGCAAAGTGTATTTGTTTTGCAGACATTCTAGGAAGTTTCTTTTTGTGTAAAGTAACAAATTTAGCCTATTTCAAATTGTATTATGTTTATCTTTCAGAATATTGCCTTATGTATGAGAGCTGCTATCTTATGGTAAAAGTTATTTATTGAGAGAACATTTTAGTTTTCTTCAAAAATTTAGACTTGCAATTTCACATTTGTTTTCCCTTCACAGCTATCATTGCCAACTTTAAGAGTAGCTGGGAGAGGACATTCTTTTTTGTTTGTTTTTCCTTTTTTTCTGAGACAGAGCCTCAGTCTGTTGCCCAGGCTCACTGCAGCCTTGACCTCCCTGGCTCAAGAGATCCTTGCATCTCAGCCTCACAACTAGCTGGGACTACAGGCACCTTGCTTTTTTTTTTTTGGGGGGGCGGTGTGTAGAGATGAAGTTTTGCCATATTGCCGAGGCTGTTCTCAAACTCCTGGGCTCAAGCAGCCCACCTGCCTTGGCCTCCCAAAGTGTTGGAATTACAGGCATGAGCCACGATGCCTGGCCAAGAAGACATTCTTTTCCTTTCAGTGAAGGCAGTACATATTTTGCATTTTATTGATAGTTTCAAATGTGGCTTTGAAATTTGTATTATGTTGTTATTGGAGTCGTATGTGGTAATTTTTTCTAATGGAGAGAGTGCATTGTCTTTGGAATAATGCATTTGTATATTCTTTGTTTTCTCTGCTTCTCTTATATACTTTTGAATCATGAAACAGCTTCCTCTAGGAGGTTTAATATTTGATTCTAATATTTTCTGTCCCCCCCCGACTTTTTTTTTTTCCAAGACAGCGTTTCGCTTTGTCACCCAGGCTGGAGTGCAGAGCTCACTGCAGCCTCAAACTCATGGGTTCAAGTGATCCTCCTGCCTCAACCTCCGCCCCATGCCCCCCATTAGCTGCGACTGTAGGCTCATGCCACCACATCCAGCTAATTTTTTAATGTTTTGTAGAGACAAGATCTCCCCATATTGCCCAGACTGGTCTCAAACTCCCAGGCTCAAGCAATCCCCAGCCTTCCAAAGTGCTGGGATTGGCCAGGTACGGTGGCTCATGCCTGTAATTCCAGCAGTTTGGAGGCCAAGGCAGGCAGATCCCATGAGTTCAGGAAGGAGTTAGAGACCAGCCTGGGCAATATCTTGAAACTCTGTCTCTACAGAAAATACAAAAATTACCTGGGCGTGGTGTGGCATGCACCTGTGATCCCAGCTACTCAGGATGCTGAGGTAGGAGGATGGCTTGACCCTGGAAGGCGGAGGTTGCAGTGAGCTAAAATTGTGCCACTGTGCTCCAGCCTGGAGAACAGAGCGAGACCCTGTAGGGAATTACAGGGATGAGCCACCACGCCCAGCTCTCTCCACTTTCAACACAAAAAAATTTTAATCCCCAGATTTAGGAAAATTTTTTTTCCCTCTTATATGAGGGCTTTTTTTAAATGTTAGTTTTACTTACTTGAAGGTGGAAGAACTAGTAAAAAAAATTATCAAAAATGCTTTTAATTTAGGGGTTTTCTGGTTTATTTCATTATATTATAAAAAGAAACTGAAACAAGAGTGGTGGTAAACCAATCCTGCTTATGTCATTTTCAAAAAAGCAGTATAATACTGAGATTTGTTTATCAGTTGTTCTTAAATCAGGTGGAAGTGTTTCCTATTACTCACAGTGATTATTACTCCTAACCTTTAAAAGCTAGTGCAGTATTCTTGCTCTTTTTTCCAAGATTAATATGTTCTCTGACTTAAAGTCTCAGATTTTGTATTAATTGTATGGATTTTATGATTTTTTTTTGGCTTTAAACTAGTAAAGTAATGCAGAAGTAAAGTTAGGGCACCAAACCCTATGTTTATGTTAACACATACACTACTAAGTCTGTTTTAAAAACAATTTCAATCAAAATCCACTATTTTAAAATTTGACTTTATATCCACCCCCTCCCACCCACAATTTTGTTCAATAGGATTCTGCTTGCAATTTCATTTACTTTAAAAAGGGAGACACAGTAAATGTTTATAAATGGCAAGTACTGTTTCTATAGCAAAGCTCGCCTGCAGTTTTAGTAAGACACGATATGGTCCCTGAGACTTTATCCTTAATGTCAACTTAAGGAGAAAAATCTGAACAATTTGGTAGTTTGTTAACAATCACAATCAATAGATTGTTAATTTAAAATGTGATACTTAGATTTGTAGGCCACATATTTATACTCACAATTTGGTAAGTGCTAGTTTAGCTTTCAGAACACCTTCAAGACTGCTCACAATTTTTTTTTCTACTTGAGGTTGTTTTTTTTCTATCCTTTGCAATATCACAGTTATATATACTTAAATATTTTAAAGGTATGCATCATCAGAGTGTTGAAATACTAGTGGACATTTAAATACTTGGTACCTATGATGCAAATCTGTGAACCCAGCCATCATCATTCTAGAGGTACATGTTTTTCACTCAATACTAAATTTATCAGCCATCAATACAAATTTATGGCCATCTTAGAGGTGCTGACATTTTTGCTTTTCTTTTTAACTCATTTCCTAGAAATACTACATCTCTGCCATCTCATCCCTCCCCTAAAATAATTACTTGATCAATATCTCCAAGTGCTTTAGACTTCAGCCTGAGCTAATTGTGGCTTGAAACTAACAATAGTTTATTGTTTCAAGTGACTGGGGTGGCAATTGGGGGAAAGAAACATGGCCCTTAAAAACTACTTACTGTACTTTATTTTTAGGAAACAATTGTTTAATTTTAGTAAAGTTGTGAGTAGTATTTTACTTTTCTAAAATTTATGCTTTGGTTATTTGATAATTTTTTTGTTCTGACCCACGTCATGGTACTTTTAATCAATTAATTAATATTTATTTTTTCATTTTTGAGATGCAGTCTCACTCTGTCGCCCAGGCTGGAGTGCAGTGATGAGATCTTGGCTCACTGCAACCTCCACCTCCTGGGTTCAAGCGATTCTCCTCCCTCAGCCTCCCCAATAGCTGGGATTATAGGCACGCACCACCACACCCAGCTAATTTTTGTATTTTTAGTGGAGATGGGGTTTTGCCATGTTGGCCGGGCTGATCTCGAATTCCTGACCTCAGCTGATCCACCCACCTTGGCCTCCCAAAGTGCTGGGATTACAGGTGTGAGCCATTATGCCTGGTTTTAATTTAATATTAATCAAAGATAGGTACAGTTGTTTGTGTCTTTTCATGTTGGTGTCATGTTTGCATTGCAGTAGCCTCTTAAAGGAGAAGGGGCATCTAATAATGGTATAATTCATATCTTTAACTTAACTGTTTATAGGGTAGGTTCTTATCAATTTAATTTTTACAATAATGCTGTAAAGTAAGACAAGTATTACTATTGTTAGTCATCAATTGAAAAGATGAGGAAAGCCAAGTGTGGTGGTTGATGCCTGTAATCCTAGCACTTTGGGATGCCCTGGTGGGAATTCAAGACCAGCCTGGGCAACATAGGGCGACCCTGTCTGTACAAAAAGTTTAAAATATTAGCTGAGTGTGGCAGCGTGAGCCTGTAGTCCCAGCTGCTGGAGAGGTGGGGTTAAGGGGCTGAGGCAGGAGGATCACTTGAACCCATGAGTCTGAGGCTGCTGTGAACTCTGCACTTCAGCCTGGGTGACAGAACAAGACCCTGCCTCAAAAAAAAAAAATTAAAAAGAAAAGATGAGGAAATTGGAGAGTTTTTTCCGACTTTCTTGTAATGACATGTAACATTTGTTGGGTGCCTATGTGTTGGGCACTCTGCTAAGTGCTTTGTATTCATATTGTTAATCTTAGAAACTTCAAATGGCATCATTATCCCCATTTTTCGCATAAGGGACACATTAGCTCATGTGGCTAATTAGAGGAAGTATTTATTACAGTAGATGGAAACACACATGGGGGAGTAGAATCAGGGAATAGAATAGAAGCCGCTTATGTTTTTTACATTTATGTAGTTTGAGTATTTAGCATTAAACTTATTGCTTTATAATTTTTAACATTCCACAAAAAACCTGTGTTAAAATGTGAAATATAAATAAGAAACTGTTCTCACTGTGTAAACAACTCTTCTGAGTTATATCTTTCATGTGAGTTTAAATTTTTCTGGATTTATTATGACAAGACCTAGTAGGAGACAGTACAACGTAGTGGAAATACAGGCTTTGGAGTGAGATGTAGTACCTGGTTTGGTTTTTTTAATCCCTGCTCTACTATTACCTGCTTTATATGTTAGACAAGTTGCTTAACTTTTCTAAGCCTTAGTTTCTTTATTTATAGAATAGTCATTATAATAGTAATTTATTCTAAGCATTTGTATTAGTATTCTCACTTATTATCCTCATAACAACCCCAGTGAGATGGGCATTATTATTACCCTCTTAGTTTAAATAAGGAAATTGAAGCACCAAGTAATGAGCTGAAGTTCACACAATTATCTTAATTGGTAGAGTCCCTTCAGGTTGACTCTAGGGCCTGCATTATTAATCACTCTAGCACCTTTTAAGTGTTATGAGGATTGAAGGTCATTTTAAAAGCCTTCAATTAATGTAATTCAGTCTTATTAATGAAATGTACTGATTTGAGTACACTTTCACTTTTTTTCCAGTTTTAAGTAAGTCTTTAAAAATAATTTTCCTTCATGAAGAGTAAGTTAATTTTACTGCATGGGGGAAAAACATAAAAGGTCAAATGGTGCATATGTTTAATTCCTTGATTACAAAAAACATATTAAAATGCATGAAACTATTAGAGGTAAAGATACATATAACTCTACTGGATATTTTCTTGCCTTGAACTTTTTTTTATTTTTTAAGATTGTGAAGCATTCCCTCCAATGGCTTTTTGTCAGTTAAGACTCCAAAAGAATCTTTTATAACGTAGAAGATAGTATTGAGTAATCAGTGTCTGGAGCTTCCCCAGCCAAATGTTTCTTTTGAGCCGATTAAATAAAAAAGCCAAGCAAATCTGTACGAATAAATTGATTCTGATTTTCCAAGCAATACATGTGCACTATAGCTGAGGATACTGTGCATGTGTTGCAAGCACCAGAATCTTAATGCTCTGACTACTACTTTTTCCTCTATTTAATCATAAAACAAAGTTGTAAAAAATAGTCACAAATAGATTTTTGCCTATAATTTTAGGGTGTTCACAGACCCGGCTCTGTCAATTTAAAAACATACATATAAAATCCTTGCTATTGGAAGACAATATATATTAAACGATATGAAAGAAGTATTTGAAAATAAACATAGGTAGACTTTTTTTCTGTCCTGGTATGTGTGTCCATGTGTTCTTTTGTCTGTCAGTCAGTCCCCTAGTGCTAACTCATCCTTATCCTCTCCCCTTCATTTAGATGAAGAACAGGAGTGTGGGATTTACAATTTGATTTTTAAATAGATATTAATATTTATAAAATTGTGTAAATTTATAGAATTAGAAATACAATAGAAATATTATCTAATTTATAGAACTAGAAATCAAAATACATCTGCAGATTTTTTTTTTTTTTTTTTTGAGACAGAGTCTTGCCCTGTCGCCTGGGCTGGAATGCAATGGCACAATCTCAGCTTACTGCAGCCTCCGCCTCCTGGGTTCAAGTGATTCTCCTGCCTCAGCCTCCGAATAGCTGAGACTACAGTTGCATGCCACCACGCCCAGCTAATTGTTGTATTTTTAGTGGAGGCGGGGTTTCGTCCTTTTGGCCATGCTAGTCTTGAACTCCTGGCGTGAAGTGATCCGCTCACGTTGGCCTCCCAAAGTGCTGGGATTATAGGCATGAGCCACCGCTCCTGGCCTGCAGATAAGTTTTTTAAAACTTACGGATTTGTAACCAGCAATTTATTTCCTAGGTTCTTCTTATTGCTCTCTATAGCTAAAGGGGAAAAAAAATTGTAGCCAAATACTTTGCTCAACCAAATTTCTCTGTAAATGGAACAAATACATACCATCTTCATTCACAAAGCCTTTGCTGCATGCATTCCCTTAGTATACTTCAGTGATGAGCCATCTGCCTTACAAGAGTTGAGTAGATTGTAGGAGGCATTTGTGGTTTCTAGCACATAGGTGATGGTCGATGTTTTTCTAATGCTGGGCTTGTTCCAGTAGAATATTGTTAGGCATCAGAAACCCCAAGACTGATAAATTGCCTTTTCTAGCCTCAAAAAATGTATTTGCTTGGGGGTGGAGGGAAGAGCTATTTAACAACTACTTTCATAAAAGGCCTGTTCCTTGTGCAGATTTGCATAATTGTGTTAATTGGGAGGACTCCGCTGTCTTTTCCATTAGTGTGAACAAAAGTGGCTAACAAAAAGTGACTTGATTTATCCAGCTGCAAACAGGGTTCCCAGTGGGTAGAGGGATTATGCATACCTGTGTCTGCTCTTTTTTTTTTCTTTTGAGACGGAATTTCGCTCTTGTTACCCCAGGCTGGAGTGCAGTGGCACAATCTTTGGTCACCACAACCTCCACCTCCCGGGTTCAAGCAATTCTTCCTCCTCGAGGAGCCTCCCAAGTAGCTGGGATTACAGGCATGCGCCACCACGCCCGGCTGATTTTGTATTTTTAGTAGAGACAGGGTTTCTCCATGTTGGTCAGGCTCATCTCAAACCCCCGACCTCAGGTGATCCACCCACTTCGGCCTCCCAAAGTGATGGGATTACAGGCATGGGCCACCGTGTGTGGCCTGTCTGCTCTTTTTTATCTAAAAGACCTTCCATCTAAATACAAAGATCTTTTTAGAAGCTTGAGATGGAAAAGAACTAAACTTGTTCATTAGGACTAAGAGGATTAGTATTGTTTTACGGATGTGTATAAAGCCTCATTGTCTAATATTATTTGACATGCTTTCCTGCCAATATCACGCACCAGTTAATTTTTTTTTTCAATGTAGCAGTAGTGGTTCCCTACGTGTCCTACCTGTGAATCTTCAAAGTATTATGGGGAACCTGTAAGTTATTTCTTGTGTTTCAAAAGCCTATCAGAAATCATGCACTTATCCATAATGTGACCTTATAGGCCAAATGATAGGTTATTTAACTTTTTTTTTTTTTTTTTGAGATAAGGTCTCACTCTGTCACCCAGACTACAGTGTCACGATCTCAGCTCACTGCAGCTTTGACCTCCCAGGCTCAGGTGATCTTCCACTTCAGCCTCCCAAGTAATTGGGACCACAGGTGCACACCACTACACCCAGCTAACTTTTTTGTGTTTTTTGTAGAGATGGGGTTTCTCTGCGTTGCCAGGCTGGTCTCAGACAACTGGGCTCAAGCAATCCACCCACCTCTGCCTCCCAAACTGCTGGGATTACAGGGATGAGCCACCATAACCCAGCTGCATTAACTCATAATAAAATTGATAATAATGATCATTTATGTATAACTAGAAGCTTTCCCTTACTTATATCCAAAGATGAGCTAATTGAACCTTCTCTGTGCATACTTCTTTCACTTTGCTTTCCACATGACAAGATTTCTAAGTCTCTCTCTGAAGTATAAACTGGAATGCATTCACTTCAGAAAGAGTGGTCTTCTTTTTTTGAAAGCTTCAAACTTGTTCTTATTCTTTGGGTCTTTCTAATTTGTTATTTCCTCTGTCTGGAATACTCTTCCTCCAGAAATTCAAATGGCTTGCTTCTTCCTTTTAGTACGGTCTCAGCAGGTAACACTTCTTCCGCCATCCCCTGTCCTATTTCATTTCCTCACAACACATTACTCCTTTCATCTTTGTGGGGTTTTTTGTGGTTTTTTTTTTTTGTGTGTGTGGGTTTTTGTTTTTTTGAGATGGAGTTTCACTCTTGTTGCCCAGGCTGGAGTGCAGTGGCACAATCTCAGCTCAATGCAACCTCCGCCTCCCAGGTTCAAGCAATTCTCCTGCCTCAGCCTCCCGAGTAGCTGGGATTACAGGCATGTGCCACCATGCCCAGCTAATTTTGTATTTTTAGTAGAGACAGGGTTTCTCCATGTTGGTCAGGTTGGTCTCAACTCCCGACCTCAGGTGATCTGCCTGCCTCGGCCTGCCGAAGTATTTGGATTACAGGCGTGAGCCACCGCGCCTGGCTGTGTTGTTTTTTTATTGAAAGTCTGCCATACTAGACCTGAAGTTTTATGATATCAGGGACATTCACTTCCTTTTCCCTACTGTATTTCCAGCAGCTAGGAAAATCCTTGGAACAGATTTAGGTACATAATATTTGAAGAAATTTGTGAGTTTTTTGACTGCCTCTTAATGATATTGTAGATACAGTGAATAAAACAGGCATGAATCCTGTCTCCAGATTCTATATTTTCTATAGTCTTGTTAACTTGCGAGCCTAAATAAATCTGAAGTGATTTAAAACTGTCATAGATTGATTATATTTATTTGCTTTAATATATCCGTCATTTGTCTTTAGGTATATGTCTTGTTCCTATGTAAAACAGATATTAACATAATTATTTAATCTGTTAGATCTACAAGAATCTTCAAAATTATGATTCAACTCTTCATTTGACTGACAAACTGACATAGGTTCTTAGAAATGAAATGAAATTTTCTCAAATCACATGCTTAATGACAGGGCTGGGTTTTCTTTGTTTTTTTGTGCATGTGTGTTTTGTTTTTTGTTTTTTGAGACGGAGTCTTGCTCTGTCGCCCAGGCTGGAGTGCAGTGGCACGATCTCGGTTCATGCCATTCTCCCGCCTCAGCCTCCCGAGTAGCTGGGACTACAGGCGCCTGCTACCACACCCAGCTAATTTTGTTTTTGTATTTTCAGTAGAGACGGGGTTTCACTGTGTTAGCCAGGATGGTCTCGATCTCCTGACCTCGTGATCCGCCTGCCTTGGCCTTCCAAAGTGCTGGGATTACAGGTGTGAGCCACCGCACCTGGCTGACAGGGCTGGTATTTTAAGCCAGCCTTCTAACTTTAAATTCAGTAATTTTTTTTTTTTTTGGTAGCTGCTAAATGATTTGAAAATATTTTAAAATCCTCTTCATTTGAATAAACTTTTTGCCACTTAGTTTCTCTATAGCAAAGTATCATCTATTTGTTCAGTAAGTTATTGTACATAAATTGGCTTCTGGTGGTTTAAAGGATTTTATTACAACTACCTTTTTCTTTGGTTTGAATTTGTAGTTTTAATTATGAAATGTGTCAAACATACAGAAAAATGTATAGCCATATAAAAGATTTATGTGTACCCATCACAGAGAATAAATAAGTGTTAACATTTAAGGAAAAAAAGAAAAAGGCATGAACCCTGACCTTCTGTTATTTGTCCTTTTATCATCAAATATTTTAGCATGCGTGGCATATGGTAGGCACTCACAATAAATGTTAAACTATTAAGTATCTGTAACTGGCAGTTACATATGTCTGATTCAAAATGAGAAAATGAATTACCATTCTTTGTATTCACAGATACTCATTTATGAGTGACGTGCAGTTAGTTGTACAATCAGCCTCCATAACCATGTGTTCCACATACTTGGGTTTAACCAACCCCTATCAAAAATATTCAAAAAATAAAAAATAATGACATTAAAAATAAAAGGTTTTAGAAATACAGTATAACAGCTGTTTACATAGTATTTACATTGTATTCAGTATTAAAGTTGAGTATCCCTAATCCAAAAAACCAAAATCCAAAATGCTCCAAAATCTGAAACTTTTTGAGCACTGACGTGGCACAAAGTAAATGCTCATTGGAGCATTTCAGATTTTAAATGTCAGGATTAGGCATGCTAAATCAGTAAATATAATGCAGATATTCCAAAATCTTTTTTAAAATTCCAAAATCCAAAACACTTATGATCCCAAGCATTTTAGATAAGGGTTACTCAAGAGTATGAAGGTATGTGCTTACATTACATACAAATAGAGTCGTACCAGTCCTGAGGTGAGTATTCATGGGGAATTGATACCAGGACCCCAGAGGATATCAAAATACACAGATGCTCAAATTCTTTATGTAAAATAATATAGTGTTTGTATATCATCTGTGCACATCCTCCCAAATATTTTAAATCGTCTCTATACTAATAATAATACAATGTAAATGCTGTGTAAATAGTTGTTAGACAAGAAATAAAAAGTCTGTCCATGTTTAGACCATCAATTTTTTTCCAAATATTTTCAGTCCCAGGTTGGTTGAATCCACATACATGGAACCCATGGATACAGATCAAATGCTCTGTTACACAACACCATTTTATATAGGGGATTTGAGCATCCTCTGGTTCTGGTATTTGTGGGAGGATCCTGGAACCAATCCCCCACAGATACTGAGGGACAACTATATGCTTTTCTTTAAAATTCTGAAAAGTCTTGGCTCTACCTAACGTTAGTTGGTTTCTATGAAGGCCATAATTTGTAATTTTGCTGAGGCTGACATTCAATCAACCCATCCATTTTCTGTATAAGCACTAGTGAAAGTCACTTAGCCAGTTGGCTCTACATCCAGATCTCAATAACTTTGTGCTCTAATTTCTCACATATTGCATCTTGACTGCATTGTGCCCAGAGGTATTCACTAATGTAGATACTCTGTAAGGCTTCAAGTTTGTTGGTTGGTTGTTTTTACCTCTAAAAACATTCAAGGTCAAGTAAATTATTTAGTGTACTGTCTTAAATGACATTGTCATTAAGGTGTATTTGTGCATGTGTCCAGCACATTCATTGGGACTGTGTGACAGATATTGTGCCAGGTTCTGGACTGACCCAGGAAGCTCACAACTTTGAGTGATACATGTCAATAATAAATATATGTATCTTCTGTTACTTAGCAGAAAAGAGGAAGCCCTAACAGCTTGCAGAAGTCATAGCAGTGAGGGAAGGAATGCTCTACAGAAGATGACAGATGAGATGAGTGATGTTATTAATAACTTGTATATAGGCACAGAGATATTATGGTTTTTGTCATGTTTGGGGCACTACAAGTCACTGGACTACACACTGGATGCAGTTGAGAGAATAGTTCAGATGAGGTTGAAAACTAAGGCAAGGATTTTTTTAATAGTCAAAACTTTCAAAATTATTTTAAGCAAGAATATGTATGTGAAACAAGTTTTTCTTGAGAAATTGCAGTATTTTCTTTAGAAATACATACTTGAATATATTTAAGTACTGTAAACTGTTTCCAAAGTCAGCTATTGTGAAATTGGCTGGGTGCAGTGGCTCACGCGCCTGTAATCCCAGAATTTTGGGAGGCCAAGGCGGGTGGATCACCAGAGGTCAGGAGTTGGAGACCAGCCTGGCCAACATGGTGAAACCCCATGTCTACTAAAAATACAAAACTTTAGCCTGGCGTCGTGGCAGGCGCCTGTAATCCCAGCTACTCGCGAGGCCCAGGTAGGAGAATGGCTTGAACAGGGGAAGCGGAGGTTGCAGTGAGCCAAGATGGTGCCACTGCACTCCAGCCTGGGCGACAGGGCGACTCTGTCTCAAAAAAAAAAAGTCATCCATTGTGAATGAATGTACAAAACGCTTATTAATAAGTGTAATATTAAAATATATATCTTTTCTGAAAGTTTTAGTGACAAATTAGTTACAGATGTGATGTTACCAAAATTCATGTACATTGAAGATTTCGGGACATTTTATACTGGTGGTGGTGGGGTGGCATCTTAGCTTGGGTTTAAATATCATTAGTAATCGGGTAGATCTGTAGATGATTATCATTATATAAAGACATATCGTGAGCAGTATTTAATAAGAATAGTTGCTGAAGTGACTTTTTGCAGGAGGATGAATGCTTTTAAAAAAAAAAAAAAGTTTATACGTGCCTCTTCTGTCTTCCAAAAAAAAAAAGAGAGGGAGAATAAAAAGAAGAAAAAAACGAGACACGAAGGTGGATAACACCTTCCTCTAGACCGCGGTGCCTCGCATTTCTCGGGCTGCAGGCGAGGGCTGCTGGGCCTGCGCGGGGTGGAGCCGACGCTGACGCGCCCTGCGCCGCAAGGCATTGTGGGAGCTCGGGCCCGCTAGTGTCGTGGTTGGAGGCGAGGTGGGGCGGCCGTTTGTTTTCTCGTGGTCTCGAGCTCGCGCGCTCTCATCCCCTCCCCCGCGGCGTGCGGCGGGGCGGAGAAACGGCGGCGGCGGCGGCGGCGGCAACGGCAGCAGTAGCAGAGGCTGTAGCATCGGACACCCTCCTCTCTCCCGCGAACCGGTTCCTCTTCCCCCTCCTTCTCACTGTTTGTTGTGTGTTTGATGTGTTAAAGCAGGAGCGAGAACCCGAGCAGCGCCATGAGCAACACTGCCGTCGTCCCCAGCACTGCAGGTCCGGGCCCCAGCGGCGGGCCCGGTGGCGGAGGCGGTGGCGGCGGAGGCGGCGGCACCGAGGTAATCCAGGTGACTAATGTCTCCCCGAGCGCTAGCTCTGAGCAGATGCGGACTCTCTTCGGTTTCCTAGGCAAGATCGACGAACTGCGCCTCTTCCCGCCGGAGTGAGTATCGTCCACCATCACTGTTGCTGCTAACGCCGCCTCAGCCCGGGCCTAACACACGATTTCCTTAGGCCCCTGTCGCTGCTTCCCCGAGCCAGGCTACTTGAGTGGCTGGTGGCTGGTGGATTTACTTAAGACGGTTGTGTTCTAGGCCTACAAAAAAATACAGAGAGGCAGGGCCAGGGCTTTTGGGGATTAGGAAACACTGGCTCTTATTCTAGGGAAATTTTTTTTTTTCCGCCTTAAATTGTGCCAACGTGGTCGTTTGGCTTTGGGGACTTAACGCAAGACTAACTGCACTCTGTACGTCGTATATAGGTTAAATCCCTTTTTTAAAAAACTTGAGTATTTGTTCTTTGCGTTCTTGGGAGAAAGGTAACAAAATTATTCATGCCTGTGTTAATTTGGTGTTAAACTTTGTAGGTTGTTCACTTATTGTTATTGCCGTTATGTGGTTCTGGCCCAGCAATATAATTCAAAGATCATATTCTTTTTGACAGACGCTTAGTTTAGTGAGCCTGATTACTTAATTTTTATAATTTCAAAAAACGGGTTATAAACCAGAGATTTTCCTTTGTTTGAATAATATACAGATTTGTGATATTTCACAGTTCTTGAGAAGGATTTTTATAAATGTTGAAATTTGAATTAGAGTGTATGACTTTTTATCCTTTTTATCTCACTTTTATTTTGAAAATTATTTCTATCGCAAGAATATTAAATAAGTGGATTAATTGTAAAGAAAAACTAGTTAAAAGAAGCTATGAAGTAAGATAAGGTGTACTATTAAAACAGACAATTGGAATAATAATAATAGTCTTGTGCTTTTTGGAAGACTTATTGGTGGAGAAGTGACAATTGAAACGTCCTTATCAGTAAAGACTATATATTGAGAATTTTATGACGTCACTTAAATACTAAACAGGAAATTGGAATCCTCTAAGAATCTACTGTTATGGTACATGTAACCATTAACTTTCTGCTCAATAAAATAATTGACAAAAGTTTATCATAATGAGATATTTGTTAAGTATTAGCATATTTCATCACTTTCCACTTAAAATACTTTCACAAGATTGTTGGTGTTTTCAAATTGGTATGTTTCTAATTTTTAGAGAAATGTACATTTGGAGAGAGGATTTACTTAGTTTGCATGACGTGGAGTTCTGGGAACAAACACGTATATCTTTATTCCTGTTATTTTGACAGATACTTGATTTGGTAATGAAGGACAAATAGCTTTCATAACATGAACATACAAAAATAGATGCTTTGCTGTTCTTCAGTTTTCTCAAGACTTACTGTTTTAAGCTTGTAAAATTAATAAACAGTAAAATAGCAGAAAATAGTGATACATTGGATGATTTTAATAGTTCTATTAGTGGGATATTTGAGGTATTCGATTTACTACAATTTTTTCCAATCCTACAAGTTAAAAATTTTATTATAGTTGCTGACTTTTAAATGCTGTTTATTCTCTGGAGGCAGTTTTATGATGCATTTAGAAAAAAGGTAAGAGAGATGTACGCATTATACTGGTTCATCTTTTACGTAATGCGTGACCAGTATCCTAGAGGAAGTTGTGATGGACCAGAGTCTTTTTGTTTCATAGTCAAATAAGTCGTTCCTTCATAACCAGGACAGCTAGTGTGTGCTTGAGAATGTCTCCTTCAACTATATGATCTGGGATACTCTGCATTAAAAGGACTCCTTTCCCTGTATTGGGAGAGAGAGAGATAAATTGACACATTTTTACACTTGACTCCTTCATTTATCTTCCCACATACAAGATCATTTTGTCTTTTAAAATGTACAAGGTTACAATAAGTTAAATGTTACTAGTGGCCTTCTACATTTGATAGTAATGTAGATGGCTACTTTTATTTACTTGATGTTGCATTTTGTTTTTTTAACTATGTTTCAGTAAACTAATCTGACTTGCACAAGTTGCATATACTTCCCAGTGGTCCACAGGGTTCATCATTCCAAAAATGTTTACTCATAACATTGAATGGCTCAGATTACATAAAATTCTATCTGTTGTGAACAGGTCACCTGATTGTAACTATTATCTACACAGTTGGCCTTCTTCATCTCTGGGTTCCACATCCATGGATTCAGCCCACTGTGAATTGAAAATATAAGGAGAGAGCGTCTGTACTGAACATATACAGACTTTTTTCTTGTCGTCATTCCTTAAACAGTACAGTATAGCAACTGTTTATGTTGTATTAGGTATTATAAGTAATCAAGAGATTTAAAAGTATGCAAGAGGATGTGCACAGGTAATATGCCATGATTTTATTTTTCCTCCACCTCTTCCCCCTCCCTATGTCATTTTATGTAAGAGACTTGAGCATCTGTGGATTTTGTTACCTGCAGGGAGTCCTGAAACCATGGATACTGAGGGAAAACTATATGATTTCCCCCAAGAAGGCAGTGACATGTACCTGTAACTCTTTTTCCCCTAGACATATCTGTGACATGCTTAACTACTTTTGTTTTTCCGATGTCACCTTAATCAGAGAAACCTTCCCAAACCACCCTATGTAAAATAGAGCACCTCTGCTGCTGCTTAATTCTCCTTAACACTACTTTTTTTCTATAGCGCCTGTCACCAGTTGACAGGTTAACAACTTCTCTCCTGTAGAATATGAGGTGCTTTAAAATACATAGATGACTGAACCTCGCCCACACCTACTGAAACTCTTCATTTGGGTTCTGAATGCCTATTTTGGGGAAACATTTCTGGGATTATGACACACATTTCAATGACAGCCTGCTCAAGGAGGTTGCCTGCATTGTCATTGTTAAGTCCATCTGTTTATTCCTTCTTTTTAAACCAGAATTTTTGGCCTATAATTTCACTGAGAAATAGAAATACTATCTTTACAATAGGTGATATTCTAACCATCTCTACAGCATGATGGCTCTGCAGCTATTTGAAAGCATCTGTCAGTGTACCCCACATATACTCTTTGTTAAACTGTTATTTTGATTCTGGTTGTTTCTGAAATGCGTATTGGAAATGCAGCATTGTTTGAATATCTATTGTGTATGAGTTGCTTTCTAAATGTATCTTAATCCTTACAAACCCAGAGGAAAAAATGTTTTTGACCCTGTTTTACAAGTTCGTGAACTGAAATTCACAGGTATTTTTTGTATGCCCAAGCCATACTGCCAGTGTCAGAACTAGAACTTGAACCCAAGTTGTGACTCTCCTTTACCACTTGATCAGGAGTTTGTTTATTTAGCCAAGTAACTTGTAAGATCTTCATATGCTTTCTTTTAGTGGGATTGCCCAGCAAAGTGCTTATCAGGTGATGATCCCAGTGAAGTATGTCACAGTTATGCAGTAACTTAAGGCTGCTGTAATATGGAGATACACTGAAGTTCATTAGTAACTTTTCGGTGACCCAACATGGATACTTTAATGGTTATATAAGTATAAATTAGTATATTAGGTAAGGGAAAGAGTTTAGTGCACCTTTAAAGAAAAAATGGTTTTAATCGATGCACCATTTTGTTGTATATTTCTTTACATAGTGAGAAGGGGGCACATGAGGTCAGCAGTCAAGTTTTCAGGTTAATGTCGTCTTTGTCACACACCTCCTTTTGTGGGTTTCGGAGATACTTTTATTTATGAGCTCGAAATTCTCCACTTAGCACACTATTAAGGTGGAAGTTGGAAGGCTGATATCAGTAGCCTAAAACCTGAAGTTCTCATACATTAGTAGGCATGAACACCTTGTTAAGAATCTGGGCCTTCATATAAAAAAGATTCTCTACAGACCCTTAGGTGAACGACAGAAATCTCAGGTTTTCTCTGTGGAGCCTAGAAGATTCTGAAATAGCCCTCAGAGGACACGTAAGAACTGTTAAAAACTACACCACCACTCTTAGTTGGAGGACAGAAGTGGCATGCAGGACTCACTTTACCCTATCTTGTTCTTCATTTCTCCCTACTTTATATTAATTCTAAAGAGATACGGAGTAAAATACATGTCATACTTGGAAGCAGTACTTCCACAGAATTTTAGAGCACAAAAATTAATTTCAGGCATCAGTCCTCTGTCTTATATTAACATATTATCATATTAAGATAAATTTTATTAGGAGGCTGAGGCAGGTGGATCACCTGAGGTCAGGAGTTCAAGACCAGCCTGACTAACATAGTGAAACCCCATCTCTGCTAAAAATACAAAAATTAGCCAGACTTGGTGGCACGTGCGTGTAATCCCAGCTACTTGGGAGGCTGAGGCAGGAGAATCACTTGAACCTGGGAGGTGGAGGTTGCGATGAGCCAAGATCATGCCATTGCACTCCAGCCTGAGCAACAAGAGTGAAACTCCATCTTAAAAAAAAAAAAAAAAGGAATTCTAATCAAAGAAATGTAAGAATGTAATTGTGGGCCCAGATACCAACAAAAACTTGTTTTAAACCCATCTAAAGGAGGCCATTTGAAGTGGAGAGAGATGAAATTATATTTCTTATTCACGGTATTCAAATTCATATTTTATCTGTACCCTACCATCACTTAACAGGTTTTGATGTAGCCAAAATAATTGGAGCATTCCTATGCCATTAATGAGTAGGAAAAAAAATATGAGTCACTTTAAGGTTGCCAAGTACAAAGAATACAATTTGAGCACGGAGGCAGTACTTTTTTTCCTAAAGAACTATTCATTAAAAATATCATATTTGGGAGTCATTTCTTTTTATAAAATAACAATAAAAAGTGTTAAAGAATTGGTAGAGGTCAGTTTTAAGAAGTGTTAAGTGCCTCTTTCCCAGGGCATTGTGTAGGGTGTTAAGAATATAAGATGATAGCATGAAAAGAGGTTTGTAATTTAGTGATGGAAACATGGATGTCAGCAAAGAAATGTGAAGTGCCGTAGCTTACTAAACCTGCTAAAGTACTTGACAGTGAGGCGCACCTGCAGCCCCATCTATTGGGGAAGCTGGAGTGGGAGGCTGGGTAACATAGTAAGACCCCTCCCATTTCTTTAAGGAGAAATTGCTTAAACATTATTTTTACTACTGCGGGTGCAACGTTGTTAAATTTTATACCAGCAGCGTTTCACATCTAAAAACCACTGTATTCTTCAAGAAACATTCAACAGTGAGCCTGTATAACAAGGTGGCTTAACTTGCTTGTGGATATCCTGTTAATTTTGCTTTGAACTTGGGTTAGGGTCTGTGTTTAGCCTAGGAGATCCTGGTAGAGAAACTTGTATCAGAAGTTCTAATGGGTTTGAGTTCTCAGGCCATATATAGCATCATGTTAGTGTTTGAGTTGTGATAAAAATTGTGGGTTTTTTTGTTAGGCCTAAATTAAAAGAAATTATTTTTCTTTTCAACAATGAATCTGAAATTCTTAGTATAACCAAATCTGATGCAGTTACAATTTTATGTACACATGAGTGTTTCATTTTTTAGAAACTGTGGAGCCTCATTCAGATAGTGTTAAAATATAGGATTTTCCTTTTCATTAATGAGTCCTACGATATAAGTGTTATATTGATGTTACAATGAAGTAGTTTTGTACCCTAGGTGCATAAAGTTTTCAGAGAGAATTAAAGGAGAAAGAGCTCAAACTTCATCAGAGATCTTGATGTAATTGATGTGAAAAGTGTGGATTACCCCCAACCCCCCACCCCATGACTCTAATACACATTAGAGTGGATTAACTAGGGATGGTTTGTTTATTTCTGCCTTAGGGCACTAGCTTTCCAAATAACTTTTGGTATGGGCTTGAGCCATCCCTGTGTTCATGCACAGTTTCAAGGCAGAAATTTGATCTACCCTATAACTTAACGTTGAAAAAAACCCTGCTTCCTGTGTTATCTGTCTTACCTACACTGCCATAGCTTGCAGTTGAGCACTTATCTTTCTTTTACCTAAGGAAGTAATTTGCTGAGGGAACTAGCCCTTTTGCTTATTGAAACTTTGCAGGGTAGCACTAGTGGAGCGTAGTACTATCCCCATGTGTGCCTGAATTTTTTCTTTTATCTGAAAGTGCTCCCAGCCAGAAATCACTGATTATGTACAGTGCATAAGAGTTCTCATATGCTATGGGTAAAAGAGTGCAGGGCATGGAACCTGTTTATTCTATGCAGTTCAAGAAAACTCACTGATGATTGAGTACATGTTCTTGCTCATGATATTCATTTGTCCCTGACATAAAAATTGTTCATCTTTCTTACTCTGAGAAAGCCATAAGGAAGTTTCTGAGCCCCGAACTACTACTGTTACCTGTTACCTGTATCTAAAAATAGCTAGTATTAGTATTATGAAAGAAACTGTTGACAATTTTGTGGTCCTCTCAGTCTCTGAGACTTTAGTACCAAACTGTTTTTAACCTGATACACTGTAAATGTAAGTTGTGATTATAAGTTTTTATCTGAACTGCAATTCACTACATTATTTCAGTGAACAGTATATTATTGAGAATGTTTTCTTTTGAATTTACATTAGTATACAGTTAGGTTTTTTAATCTGTTTTACTTTTGAAATGTGTTGGTTTGTGAGTTAGCATTTGTTTTAACTGATAATTCTGTTTCTCTTTTATGTTATTTGTTTATTTTTAGTGATTCACCTTTGCCAGTCTCATCTCGTGTCTGCTTTGTTAAGTTCCATGATCCAGACTCAGCAGTTGTGGCACAGCATCTGACAAACACTGTATTCGTTGACAGAGCTTTGATAGTCGTACCATATGCAGAAGGTTTGTGCTTTGTTTAACTACCTATGTGGGCATCCTAAGATGACCATCTACCTCAGTAGATGTAGAGTGAGCATTAGTAGCATGTTAAATCTAAGCTATTAACATTTTTAAACCCTTGTTATACTGCAGTCCGTAATTTTTGCTTGCAGTTTTTTTTTAATTCTAAAAATTAGAAATTAGGTCTGTTATTATAAGATATTTACCTTTTGTTTTCTTTTAAAACATTTTTAAGTTGTTTAAAACCATGTCCCTTATTGTAACTCCCTGAGATACATCTACTTAGTTAATTTAATGTTAAGTTTTATGAAGAAGCCCTGAAGGTAAATGATTCACTCCATGTATGCTTACAGAACCTTCAAATAAATGCATGATGTTATTTCTGTTTTAAATAAATGAGTAGGTTGATTTTATTTTCTTAAAGCTTCCTCACATTGATAATCTGGAAAAAAAAAAAAAACATTGAATTTCAGTATACCAAGGGTTGCAGTGATTTTGGTTTTCATGAAAGTTCAAGATTTCCTGTAGCTTAGGTGCCAGATGGGCACTGGGTGTTTTATTTTATGCCAGATTTTCTTGTTCATTCTTGCTATATTTCTAGAATATCTCTAAATAATAAATTCTTCTCTCTGTTATTTGTGTGTGTGATTTTTATAGTGGAGAAGGCAAATGCAAAACCCTTCCAGATGCCTGAAAAACAGTGGGTCCTCTGCAGCTACAGGGGATTCTAGACATTAACTAAAGGCCAGCAAGCACTCAAGTGCCCCAAGTGTTTTCCTGGTGTAACCATTTGTTAACTACATTTTCTCTCTTTTTACATTTTAGGCTGTTAAAGTAATTTGACAGAAAAAAATGAGCAGGTTTTTTGGATCTAAAAAGCCACTGTGACAAGAAATTTTAATACCATTTTGTAAAATTTTCTAAGGCGTATTTTATAATTAGTTTGTTCCCAATGTACTGCTACTTGATTTGCTTTTTGGTAACTATAAATTTTACTCGAATCACTGAAATATGATAAAACTGCTGGATTTTAAGTTAATAATTTAATATGCTGACCAGGATTTAAATGCTTTCCCCTTTCCTTAATAAACTGGTCAGTGGAAGTGGAATCTTAATATTGTTGATTTTAGATGCTATCTGAAATCTTTGAATACAAATGTGAACATTTACACCATACCTTGTAAAAGTTGTGAAATGTCTAGTCCTTAACACTTAACAGAAATTGCCTCTGGTTTTCTAAAGAAATTAACTTATATTTATAAATGGGTTAAGGCATGTTATGTGATAGTACCTCTGTCTCCATGATATTAAAGTGTATGAGCCCAGTTTTAAGGTTTTGTAATATATAGATAGATAAATTTTTGAGTTAGTGTGTCTTGGTTAAGCAATTTCTTTTATGTCAGTGTGCCTGTTATAGGATAAGACCATCAACAGAAAATTTACAGAATTCAAATTCAGGATGAATAAAATAGAGTATAGGTCTTGGAACAAGGGTCAAATCATGTGAGTAATACGTAAAACATTTTGGTTAGCCTGTAAATTTAAATTTTTTATTGGCTAAGTATTATAGTTCCCAATCCCTGAACATAATACAGTATATCATATAAATGACTTTCATAAATATTTTCAGGCCATAGTAATTTTTCTAGACCTATTTTTGGAAGTGAACTATTTAGGAATATACAGTATATAGAATTAGGGGAATATTTCATTCAGAATTCTATTGTTGGTGAATTTAATTCTGGTATGATATGCTGTATTAATGTTATCTCCAGTAAATACAATTCCCTCCAGATTTAGCTATTACAGTTCGGTGTTAGCTCTTGGTCAGTGTTTTAGAACAGTAGACATAGTCTACGGTAAGGAATAGTCTTAATTGGTAAAACTAAGATAGCTGAATTTGGAAGGAACTCTTAATAGTAATGGATTTGGGGATTTTTTAGGTTCCTTGGTTAATGTTTGTTTCTTTTGTCTGTTTCTTTTTCTTTCATTTCTACACATTCATGCAGTATTTCATGGTTCTATCAAAGCAGCAGTAAAAAAAATACTCTTGACGCATGAAAATTAACTGGTGAGGGGCCTCATTGCTATTTTTAAATTGTAGTTTTATTTTTAAATAGTCTTTTTTTAATCAGAGGATCAGATGCATGACTTTTTTTTTTTTAATGGATGCAGATCTTCTATCAGGTGTCTCACAATAAATTCAAGAGGATTTTAGTTTGCCAGAAATGTTGCAAATGCACTAATTTGAGTAAGATGTTGATACTGAATATATCCTCTTGAGACATAATTTTGCATGCAAAATTATCCCATAATCTTTGTAGGTTTGTTAATATTGATGCATTACTGCCCTATATCTAAATGATCTTCTCCCCCTTCCCCTCCATAACTCTTGGTATCTAAATTGATGACAGCTCTGACACAAGCAAGATAACAGTGCTGTGTAGTATACATTTGTTTATATTATCGGCACTTCTCAGTATAGGTGGAAGGAACCATTACCTTTATTTAACAGTGGTTTTTCTTTTTTGTTGTTGTGTTTTACAGTTCTTTTCCCTGGTTCAGCCTGAACTATATACCAGGCCCTGCTGAAAATACCACCCAACAGTTTTCTTCTGCAGCTTATCCAGTTTCTCTTAAGTGCCCTGTACATATTGTATGTTTTATGATGAGATGCAGTTTCTTAATATGTATTACAGAAATACTACTGGTATTTGCAAATATGTAGTTTAATTGTATTATTGAACTCTCATTTTGGGGGCTTGGGCACATTAACAGATTAATCCATCTGTATAGGGCTTTTGCTGTTGGATAGAATTTAAATTGTCTACATAAATATTTGTTTTAGGACCCTTAGATTTTATCTGAATACACAGATTAGGCTTTAAAAACAGATATATATGTCATTTTTGGCTTAAGGAGTTTGGCTAAGTTAGCTTTTCAACTGGCACTGTATAGCAGCATTTTTTGGTATGGTTAGCATGGCACATGGCGAAACATAAAGCATTTTACTCTACAGGTAAGGAATGTGCCATGTTGTTTTACCTATCTCTCTTTCTCTCTCACTCCCATGCACACATCTTGTGTGTATTCAGAGACCTTCAGAAACATTCATATTCATTTTCATGAGTCAGCAAAAGCCCTACGCTTGATTCCAACAGAATATTTCCTTTACATACTTTCTTCTCTTAATTTTTACAAAATTTGTATGGTAGGTGTAAAAGAAAATCATAGTAACTGTACCATATTATTAACCCCTAAATCAAACTTTTTTTGTCTTGTGTATCTTGATTTTTCTGTGTGCTTTATAGTGAAGCAGCCGACACGAGTCGTTGTTCATAAAACAGCTTTTGAAAGTTGAGAGCACACCCCTGGAGAACCGACTGTGCTTGCTTACGTTTGGTTCATGACTTAAAAATCGAGTACAGGTGATGAAATCTTGGCAGTGTTAACAAAAAAGTAGTGTGTATTGTGCTATTTTTTTTTACTCTAGAAACTTAACCATTTGTAGAGAAAAAGGAAACAAATTTTCACACATTGAAGTTCATTCTGACATAAAATTAATGATAAATAATCATAGAAATCAAGCTTTGTATTTTAGCGAACATAAGTACTTTCAACAAACTCAGGTGGTGTATCAGGGAGACATTTTCTGGGTGTTTTTGTGTGTTTTCTGTCTTAGAAAAGAATGTGTTCTAATGCAAGGATGTTTCTCTGCAGGAGTTATTCCTGATGAAGCTAAGGCTTTGTCTCTGTTGGCACCAGCTAATGCAGTGGCAGGTCTTCTGCCTGGTGGTGGACTCCTGCCTACCCCTAACCCACTTACCCAGGTACTAGTTCTATTGAATTCTTAAAGGGTGGGGGAAAAAAACAGAATTGTGGATAAAGCTAAACATTTGAGCTTTGTAAGTACTCATAAGATTCTAGTTCAGATAGCATTATCACATGTCTTTATTAAAATCACAAATAGTATAGAAGATCTCTTAGACTTTTGTATTTTAGGAACATTCTGAAAAAATCATAAAATATCTGTTGTATCACTTTGACCATTGGCTCTCAAAATAACCCATAAGTAGTTTTGGAACAGTCTCGTGAGGCATGAACACTTCTCTGAACACACTGTTAAAAATAGGTTCATTTGGACCAGGAAAGAAAACTGAGGTTAAAATTTCACAAGTGAACCCTTCATTTTTTTCCTTCCCCTTTATCTTTTCCTGTTATTTGGGGGGTTTTAAATTACATAAGTGGCTTGAAAACAAAGGCAGTTCTTGATGGAGATGTTTGATATGGGAATGTGAAAGAAAATTGGTTGCAACAGTGCTTCTAACACTGACAATGCTGTATGAAGCTTATCATTTTAGAACTAAAAGGCACTTTAAATACTGTGTATTCTAATTACTGAGATAGTAACTGGTCAGTAGTTTCAAAGATTGTAGTGAATGATGAGCCTCAACTGCAAATTTATAAAAGCATTCTTTCTAGTATATCATTTTGCCTGCGTAAATAATTGACTAATTGACTCTTAACTGTGAAATGCACTGTAGAATGAAAGATTAGGAGTTCCTAAGCTTTTTGGGTGTGACTTTTATCACTTAACTCCTAGGTTTTTTTTTTTAACCTATAAAATCAGGATCTGAGTAATTTTCTTTATTCTTTGTTTTGTTTTGTTTTTTGTGTTTTTGGGTTTTTTTGTTTGTTTTTGTTTTTTTGAGATGGACAGTGTCTCGCCCTGTCACCCAGGCCGGAATGCAGTGGCACAATCTCAGCTCACTGCAGTCTCCACCTCCCTGGTTCAAGCGATTCTGCCCCAGCCTGCCAAATAGCTGGGACTACAGGCGCGCCACCATGCCCGGCTAATTTTTGTATTTTTAGTAGGGATGGGGTTTCACCATGTTGGCCAGGCTGGTCTTGAACTCTTGGCCTCAAGTGATCTGCCCACCTTGGCCTCCCAAAGTGCTGGGATTACAGGCGTGAGCCACCGCGTCCAGTCCAGATCTGGGTAATTTTCTAAATTCCTTTAATGTATAAAGCTATGCAATAGCTATATTGGACAGTAAGTTAAAATAGTATTAACACAGTATTTTGCCTGTACTGAATAAATAGTTAAATTATAGAAAGTTTGATAGTTTGTATTTACTAAATAAATTGAAACAAGGAGAACTTGTAGCACAGTGTGGAGAAAGTGAGGCTGTTTCAAAAGCTACAGATGTTTTTAAAGTAGCCTCACTTTCATGGTTTGTGTCTGTTACATTATGGATTAATCAGAATTGTGTCAAGCAGGTGGCAGAACCCTGCAGTGATTTGAACTGGGAACATTTAAGGAATTACTAACTAGTGATAGGAGATTACTAGGGGAATTCTAATGAATACAGGAATCACAAGTGTAAGAAACAACCACTACCTCTGAGGCTGAAGCAGAAGGAACACCCATTTAGTTCAGGGGACTCCTCTTTCCCCATCTATGCTGAAACTTAGATTTGTTTTTGGAAGGGTGACTATTAAATAAGTTCTCTTGGGTGCCCTGGGGAGCTGCATAAGTAGTTGGTACTAAAACTCACTGAGAGGTGAGGGCTACTGGGTGTTTGACATGGTGCTGCAGGAATAATCAGGGGACACAGGAGCCAGGAAGAGCCCCTTCCTTAGTCAGTGTCCTTCCAGCACTCTTTCCAAATGAAGTCTTATATCATGGCAACTGTCAAAGGAGAAATGCTTTATAAAGGTCCTGCCTCCAGTATCACACAACAGCAGGGCAAAGAATAGTAGATTTGGATCCTGAGAAGCAATAAATAATTAAAATCAGCACAAGAATATGTTGAAATATTTTGTCTTTTTTTCTTAATCTACGATTTAGGGGGGAAATGTAATGGATGGAACATGGGTGTCATATAGAGCAAGACCCCTGTTTCTGTTAATAGATTGTTATTGGACCACAGCCATTTGTTTAGGTATCGTCTCTGGCTGCTTTCAAGCTATGATGGCAGTAGTCATATGGTTTGTGTACAACTGAGGAGTTGTACGGGGACCGTGTAGCCTGAAAAGTTGTTATCTGACCCTTTACATTAAAAAAGTATTAACCCCTGGTATAAGGAACTGAAATGAAGTTTTAAATAAATTAAATTTGACATTTCACAGATTGGCGCTGTTCCACTGGCTGCTTTGGGGGCTCCTACTCTTGATCCTGCCCTTGCTGCACTTGGGCTTCCTGGAGCAAACTTGAACTCTCAGGTATAACTTAGTAACTTCAAGCTTTTCACCCATTTTTACAGAAGATCTGTTTCATTAACTGTTGGTTTGCATTTCAAGAGCAGAAGCTAATGGCTGTGTTGTAGTAATTTTTTTTCTTGTTTAAACTTGTCAGAGCTTTAAACAGTCACTGAATGACTAATTCCTTATCCATTAATGGATTTCTTTTATATAGTTCAAAATAGAAAATAGGTTCATGAGAAGCCAGTACATTATCAGTGTGTCATAGAGTCAGAGTAAATAGTCATGAAAAGATAGGAATGTGGTTTATAATTTTTCTATCATGGAAATTTTTCTTTTATTTTAATTTAGCTAACCTTTTTTTCTGAAGTTCTTTGTAGAGATCTTTTGTATTATATTGGCTAAGCTGTTTTGAGTTTTACATGTTTATGTCAAAAAGTCTTAAAGGAGACATAATTCTATAATATCTAGACTGTTCAGCCTCATAATCTTTAGATAACTTGCTAAAGCTGCTCTATCCAATACTGTAGCTACTGATGTCACCGGTTTTTGTTTTCTTTTTTAATGTGGCTACTATAAAATATATGTTTCATGGCATGTAGCCTGCATGGATTTCTGTTGTTCAGTTTTCTGCCTAGAAAATATTGGTCATTTAGTGTTTTATGTATTCTCATTGTTCTTATGTTTTATTTTTTGCAGTCTCTTGCTGCAGATCAGTTGCTGAAGCTTATGAGTACTGTTGATCCCAAGTAAGCGTTTTTTCTTTGTTTTCATTGGTGATGTGGTATCTGAATGTCTACAGAATTTAGAGTTTTTTTGATAGCATTAGGAGATATACCTAATGCTAAATGATGAGTTAATGGGTGCAACACACCAACATGGCACATGTATACATATGTAACAAACCTGCACGTTGTGCACATGTACCCTAGAACTTAAAGTATAATAATAAAATTTTAAAAAAAGAAGAAAAAGAGTTTGATAGCTTATAAGAAAGTTATCAAGTTATCTTTTCTCAAGACAAGCAATATATATTGTTACCTAGAAACAAGGAGAGAAATACAGAAGTAAGGTCCTCTAAAATATTTTGTTTTAGTGTCATTTAAGTCTTGAATAGTAATTGTAAATGACTTATACCTGGATGATAGCAAAAGAGCTAATAAGGGGACAACTTCGTTTGAAGATCAGAGGCTGAGTCCTGAGGATAGTAGGAGTTAGAGGCAAAGCTGAGGGAATCACTATCCCAGAGCAAAGTAGTATTACATATTATATAATTAATAGCCAACATTTTATTTTAGGTGCTTTTGATAAGTGCTCTTCATGCTGTCACAGAAATTGTTTCCGACTTGATGATGTGACAAATTCATCAGTTTTTTTCACTGGTTATTTGTTGGCATAATAAATTTGAACTTTATACCTTTTCACCTTAACTTGGTGAAAGTCACTGTCAGTAAGTGAGAGAGCATGAAAAGGACGGAATCATTCGACTTCAGTAGTTAGTGGCCTTTTTTCTTAGAAATTATCTAAAAATAAAACCAGTCACCAGCTTGGTACCCATCACCCAGCTTATAAAATAAAATAATACCAATACAAGTTGAAGCTTCCTATGTACCCATTATTTACTACATTTCCCATTCTGCCCACAAATAACTACTAAATTTTGTGTCTATAATTTTCTTTCTTTCTTTCTTTCTTTTTTTTGAGACGAGTCTCACTCTGTTGCCCAAGCTGGAGTGCAGTGGTGCAAACTCGGCTCACTGCAACCTCCGCCTCCCAGATTCAAGCAATTCTTTTGCCTCAACCTCCCAAGTAGCTGGGACTACGGGCACATGCCACCACGTCCAGCTAATTTTTTGTACTTTTAGTAGAGATGGGGTTTCACCGTGTTAGCCAGGATGGCCTCGATCTCCTGACCTCATGATCCACCCGCCTCGGCCTCCCAAAGTGCTGGGCTTACAGGCATGAGCCCCACCGTGCCCGGCCTTTAATTTTTTTTTTACGTGTGTAAACCTGTAAGGGGCATCTTTAGCCTTTCCACTCAAGACTTCATGTGTAATTTTGGTAGGCCTTTGGCCTCTGTCTCAGTTCCTCCCCACCTACAAAGTAAAAGGTAATGCTCTTCCCCAGAAAATTACTATGTCATTTTTTTTTTTTTTTTTGAGACGGAGTCCTTCTCTGTCCCCCAGGCTGGAGTGCAGTGGCGCGATCTCGGCTCACTGCAACCTCCACCTCCTGGGTTCACGCCATTCTCCTGCCTCAGCCTCCCAGAGTAGCTGGGACTACAGGCACCCGCCAACACGCCTGGCTAATTTTTTGTATTTTTAGTAGAGACGGGGTGAAAGTGTTAGCCAGGATGGTCTCGATCTCCTGACCTCGAGATCTGCCCGCCTCGGCCTCCCAAAGTGCTGGGATTACAGGCTTGAGCCAGTGCGCCTGGCCTCTTTTTTTTTTTTTTTTTTTTTTTGAGACGGAATCTTGCTCTGTCGCCCAGGCTGGAGTGCAGTGGTGCGATCTCTGCCTCCCGGGTTCAAGCAATTCTGCTGTCTCAGCCTCCCGAGTAGCTGGGACTACAGGCGCCCGCCACCATGCCTGGCTAGTTTTTTGTATTTTGAGTAGAGACGGGATTTCACCGTGTTAGCCAGTATGATCTCGATCTCCTGACCTCGTGATCCGCCCGCCTTGGCCTCCCAAAGGGCTGGGATTACAGGCGTGAGCAACCACACCTGGCCAAAAATTTTTAATTTATATGAATAAAAGTTCTTAGCATCAGCATATTTTCTTGTACTGGCATTTCTTTTTTTTTTTTTTTTAATTTAATTTTTTTTTTTTTTAATTTTTTTTGCATACAAAAACAATAAACATTTTCTAAAAATACATACAAACAAAAAGATGCATATCAAACATATTAGGAAGGTTGCACATGGGAAGTCGGGGAATAGAAATGGGGGGTGGGAGTTAAAATAAATGAGAGAGGGACTTTATATGGATCAGTGATAATAACTCAATCCTCTATTTGATAAAGAAGAGGGAGAAGGAAGAGGAAGAAAAAGAAAGTGGGATAAAGGATCAGAAAGGGAGGAAAATAGAAAAAATTAGAGTATGACTCCAGGGTAGACCTGTTTTGTTGTCACTGAGTTGGTTGGTTGGTTTGTCTGTTGTATTCTTCATGTTTCGCCAAGTTGGCCAGACTGGTCTTGAACTCCTAGCCCGAAGTGATCAACCCGCCTCGCCCCCCAGAGTGCCGGGACCACAGGCGTGAGCCACCACGTCCAGCCCCCACATTGCTTCTGGCCTCCGTGGTAGACCTCCCAGACGGAGCGGCCAGGCAGAGGAGCTCCTCACTTCTACCCAGACACGGGGCGGCCGGGCAGAGGGGCTCCTCACTTCCCAGACGGGGCGGCCAGGCAGAGACGCTCCTCACTTCTTCCCAGACGATAGGTGGCCGGGCAGAGGCGCTGCTCACTTCCCAGACGATGGGTGGCCGGGCAGAGGCGCTCCTCACTTCTTCCCGGACAGGGTGGCCAGGCAGAGGCGCTTCTCACTTCCCAGACGGGGCGGCCGGGCAGAGGCGCTCCTCACTTCCCAGACGATGGGTGGCCGGGCAGAGGCACTCCTCACTTCCCAGATGGGGCAGCCGGGCAGAGGCGCTCTTCACTTTCCAGACGATGGGTGGCCGGGCAGAGGCGCTCCTCACCTCTCAGACGATGGGTGGCCGGGCAGAGGAGCTCCTCACCTCCCAGACGATGGGTGGCCGGGCAGAGGCGCTCCTCACCTCCCAGACGGGGCGGCCGGGCAGAGGCGCTCCTCACTTCTTCCCGGACGGGGCGGCCGGGCATAGGCGCTCCTCACTTCTTCCCGACGGGGCGGCCGGGCAGAGGTGCTCCTCACTTCTTCCCGGACGGGGCGGCCGGGCAGAGTCGCTCCTCACTTCCCGGACGGGGCGGCCGGGCAGAGGCGCTCCTCACTTCTTCCCGGACGGGGCGGCCGGGCAGAGGCGCTCCTCACTTCTTCCCGGACGGGGCGGCCGGGCAGAGGCGCTCCTCACTTCTTCCGGACGGGGCGGCCGGGCAGAGGCGCTCCTCACCTCCCAGATGGGGCGGCCGGGCAGAGGCGCTCCTCACTTCTTCCCGGACGGGGCGGCCGGGCAGAGGCGCTCCTCACTTCTTCCCGGACGGGGCGGCCGGGCAGAGGCGCTCCTCACTTCTTCCCGGACGGGGTGGCCGGGCAGAGGCGCTGCTCACTTCCCAGACGGGGCGGCCGGGTAGAGGCGCTCCTCACTTCCCAGACGGGGCGGCCGGGCAGAGGTGCTCCTCACTTCCCAGACGGGGTGGCTGGGCAGAGGCGCTCCTCACTTCCCAGACGGTGGGTGGCCGGGCAGAGGCGCTCCTCACTTCCCAGACGATGGGTGTGTACTGGCATTTCTAAAAATGTGTTTGTTTATGGAAAGTTAATGGATGTTCAGCAAAATAGGTATTTTTCTAATTCCAGATGACTCTTAGTTATTAAAACAAATACTTGTAAATATTCAAAACAATGCTGTACTATATGTTGTTTACCAAAGTTATCATGGAGTCCTCCCCTCCCTTTTTTTGAAGGAATATTTTGCTAAAATGATGTTATATACTTAAGTATTTATTTGAAATGCTGGTGTGCATTTTAAAATATTTCATATCCCATCTCTTCATTCTGTTTCAGGTTGAATCATGTAGCTGCTGGTCTCGTTTCACCAAGTCTGAAATCAGATACCTCTAGTAAAGAAATAGAGGAAGCTATGAAAAGAGTACGAGAAGCACAGTCCCTAATTTCTGCTGCTATAGAACCAGGTAAACAATGTTTATGCGATTTTGTTGTGTGGATTTTGGCAAAAATGATTTTGACATAAATGTGGTATTGTGTTGAGTGACACCCTAGTTGTTTAAAATGTTGTAAATTCTGATAAAAGATTGTATAGTGGAGTGCCACTCAGATGTATTTGGAGACAATCCTGGTGGTCACAGGAGTACCAACTGCATCTAGAGGGCAAAGGACCAACATGTTGCTAGATATCCTGCAACAAACAGCACAGCCTTCCACAGCAGTGGTTAATCTAGTCCAAAATGTCAATAGGATTATCTAATACTTGATATAATATTTTGTTTTTCTTCTTTATGTTTAAGTTGGGATAGCCTAATTTTAAATTTTTTCATTGATCAAGAGAACCTAGTGAAAATGCTTCTGTTTAAAATGATATTTCTTTAAAGAAAATTAGTTGTCTTCTTTGCAGATTGTCTTTTTGAGATTAAATGAATAGATATCATACTATCTGCCCATATATATCTAGATCTATGGCCCTGGATTTTCTTTCTTATAAATATCTTATTCATTAATAAATGGGAATGTTTTTTAATGTGCCTATTATTAGGAAAGTAATTTTAAAGTATAATAGTGGATAAACTGATACCAAATGCTTTATATGTATTATGTTATTTAACCAGGAAAATGTCAAATAATTAGCCACAGTCACATGGCAAGCAGTAGGAGCTTTTAGATAGCACAGCTGGCTCTATGTAAAGTTTACGACACACCGTGTTCTAACTGCTGTTTATATTGAAAATATATGATTAAAATGACTGAATGTAGTTTATGAACTGATTTTTTACCAATATTTTTATGAATTTATTATAATGACATTCACAATAAATTAAACGCTATTCATGAAATGACTTAAATGTAAAAGAAATTCAATCTCACTTTGATGATAGTCAATGAATGTAGAATACAGTGGCTTTATTTCTCTTGTTATGTCCTCAGTTAAGGAATTTCTTATGTGTAGTTCCAGATCTCCTTTCTATACTTACACAATTGAAAATAGGTAGGGAAGAGGAGTGATGAGCAGATAATAGGAAGCGAGCTAGCTTACTAAAATCTGATTCTGTCACAGAAGTGGACTAAAATCAGTAAGTGAACCATGACTTTCTGCATTTGGGGTCCAAATATTGAGTCTGTGAAGAACCAAGGAAAGGAAAGGGGACCCTCACTTAGAACCTTGTCAAGAGTAAATCAGAGCCAAAGAAAGAGAAATGTACCCTCTTTATAGATTGCTGGATAGAAAACACTTCACAGCCTCTTAAGTCTGGCAAGTAAAATAGTCAAAGGAACCTTTAGCTAGCTGAGAATTAGAAGTCTAATGTGGATCTACCAAAAGCTTGGATGATTTGTAATTTATAGTATTTCAGTAAGCTTCAAAATCGTGATTATAAAATGGTTACTTGTGACATTCAAGGGTTGTATGTAAAAGCTGAAAACTAAGGTGAAAAATTATTAGAGTAACTTCTGAAAGGGAATAATCTTCCTATTTGATGTGTTTTTTTGTTTGCTTGTTTTTATTTTTGAGGGGTCTCACTCTGTTGCCGAGGCTGGAGTGCAGTGGTGCAGTCACAGCTCACTGCACCCTTCATCTCCAGGCTCAAGCAATCCTCCCAGCTCAGCCTCCCCGCTCAGCTTCCCCAAGTACCTGGGACCACAGGCACACACTGCCATGCCCAGCTAATTTTTGTATTTTTTGTAGAGATGAGGCCTCACTATATTGCCCAGGCTGGTCTTGAACTCCTGGACTGAATTGCTCCTCCCACTGCAGCCTCTCAGAGTGCTGTGATTACAGGCATGAGCCACTGCGTCCGGCCCCTATTTAATGACTTCTAAATGCAAGTTCCTTTTCTTCTAAATATAGATAAGAAAGAAGAAAAAAGAAGGCATTCAAGATCAAGATCACGTTCTAGGAGGAGGAGGACTCCCTCATCTTCTAGACACAGGTTAGATTGCTTTTTAGTCAATTATACCTTAGACAAAGATAATTTATATATGTCACATCTTTTTTAATTTGCTATTAATCTGTTATCCTCTGGTTAAAGTGTTTTAGTAACCTCTGCTGTTAGTGTGTGAATGACTGTTCACACATGTAAAAAGTAAGAAAAGGTACAGACGAAATAGATGATTTATACTTTAAAACCCCCAAAAATTCAGAGGTGGTAGGAAAGCCTTGGAACTAGAGCAACAAAATGAAAAATAATTGATTCATTGAATTATACAAGTTTCCAAATACTTGTATTTGTTATCTAGTGTCAAAAAATGACATCTGGTAATATCACCTTAGATCTCATCAGTAAAACGCAAGTACTAGGAATCTGGCATGCTCACAGCAATGGAGTCATTTTCCAAAATTTAATTTTCTCAGATTTTTTTGTTTGTTTGTTTTTGGTTTTGTTTTTTTTTGTTTTTTTTTTTTTGAGACGGAGCATGTCACCCAGGCTGGAGTACAGTGGCGCAATCTCGGCTCACTGCAAGCTCCGCCTCCCAGGTTCACACCATTCTCCTGCCTCAGCCTCTCCAAGTAGCTGGGACTACAGACGCCCGCCACCACGCCCGGCTAATTTTTTGTATTTTTAGTAGAGACGGGGTTTCACCGTGGTCTCGATCTCCTGACCTCGTGATCCGCCCGCCTCGGCCTCCCAAAGTGCTGGGATTACAAGCGTGAGCCACTGTGCCCGGCATTTTCTCAGATTTTTATCATTGGCAACAGATTCATCTGTTTTCCTTATATAATAGACTTCATTTATTTTTCAAAAAATTGTCTGCCAAATACTCAAGTCTGAATAATCATAATTGTAGATTCTCAAAGGTGATAATGAAAAAGCAGTTAGTTCAGCTCCTAACTCACACAGGTGTTTTCCTTAATATAGCCATTATACTTCATAAGCATCAGAAGTGACTTATGCATACTTTCCATTTCCACACAGAATATTACTCAAGAGACTAGATTTAATCCTGCTACTATGTTAATAGTACTGAAGGGGGATTTAATAAAATTAACTTTACTGCTTCATCAAATACATCTTTATAAAAGTGGCATTATTTTTTTCTTTTACTGCAAGCGCATACAGAAATGCCAGTGAAGAAGGTGGTGACTCCTAGGGCAGTTCAATAGCCCCTACGTTGATTTGTGTTGAAGAGTTCAGTATTTTTACCCACTATGGCTTTTGTGACATTGGTGCAAACGTCAATACAGTGGAAAAGGCAATATTTGTTATTATTTTGAAAATAATTTTGACCTTATGGACCCCATAAAAGGGTCTTAGAGCATCTGCGCAAACGACAATATGAAAGCCATTGCCCTAGGTTATTCACCAACTATTTCAGCCATTCTTCGATTTTCTTAATTTCCAAACTCAATCCTAATTGACCTTAATTGCATCCTAGTTCTAGTCAGAACCTTTTAGGGTTGACATTCAGAACTAGGATGTTCCAGTTGTGGTCATTTACTTCAGCTAGTTTCAGCTTCACTTTACATACCCCTCCACCACTGGACTTTTTTTTTTTTTTTGAAACGGAGTCTCACTCTTGTTGCCCAGCCTGGAGTGCAATGGCACGATCTTGACTCACCACAACTTCCGTCTCCTGAGTTCAAGCGATTCTCCTGCCTCAGCCTCCCGAATAGCTGGGATTACAGGTGTGTGCCACCATGCCCGGCTAATTTTGTATTTTTAGTAGAGACTGGGTTTCTCCATGTTGGTCAGGCTCATCTCAAACCCGGGACCTCAGGTGATCCACCCACCTTGGCCTCCCAAAGTGCTGGGATTACAGCTGTGAGCCACCGTGCCCAGCCAGTCACCACTTGACTCTTAAACCTTCACTCCTGGGTTCATCTCTTCTGGAACCTAGTTCTGTCAGTTGTCTGCCTTTTCTTAGTGTCTGTTACCCCTTAGTTTTTACCAAAGGTTAGGTAAAACCATTTCTCCTGTTTATTGTCAGGATTTTTGAATGAGCAGTGTGACTTGAATCCTAGACTTTGTCACATCTCTATTAAAAGCACTTATAAAATATCTAAAAAGTAACATTTCTGTCTCAGATGACCTTTTCACTCTGTTTTTATTATCTTCTAATATCATTTTCTTATTTTAAGTCATTTCTTGGAGTATTACAGGGGTTATCCTGTATGCTATGTCTGTTTATTCCCTGTCACCCATCTTATCCCACTCTGTCTCATTCTTAGAGTTGTCTTTCAGAAACCCAAATGTAGATCATGTAACAGATACTGAGAAGCTCCTTATTGTCTTGATAAGGTGATAGATAAAACCTTAGAATGGCTTTCAGGGTTCTTTACTATTCTGTCTGGTTTATCTTTTTACACATGTCGTTTGCCACTCCAAAAGTTAAGGACTAATTGCCTCAACATACCATTTTCTTTATGTCTTCATGTTTCTGCTCACAATCCTTTCTGCCTAATGCTTTCCTACATCTTCATTTCCACCTTGAGGAGCTCCTTTTTCTTTCTTCAAGATACAATGCTTGCAGTCTTAATCTTCCATGACAGTGCCCTCATAGTTTAGTTTAACCTCTGCAATAGGATATACCTCATAATATGATGACTACAATTTATATGTGTTTCCCTTTACCGAACTCTTATTAAAAAGGAGAGCCTGGGCCGGGCGGGGCGGCTCACGCCTGTAGTCCCAGCACCTGGGGAGGCTGAGGTGGTTGGATCACGAGGTCAGGAGATTGAGACCAGCCTGGCCAACATAGTGAAACCCCATCTCTACTAAAAACACAAAAATCAGCTGGGTGTGGTGGCGCGCGCATCTGTAATCCCAGCTACTCGGGAGGCTGAGGCAGGGGAATCACTTGAATCCCGGAGGCGGGGATTGCAGTGAGCCAAGATCGCGCCACTGCACTCCAGCTTGGTGACAGCAAGACTCCGTCTTAAAAAAAAAAAAAAAAGGGAGAGCCTGTGTCTTTTTCTTTATATTAAATCTTACTGGGACTCTCTCATTTTAATATTAATTACTTTACTATGACCAGTGAAAAGTAGAAGTGAAATATTTCCCTGAATCCAGATACTTGTAATACATCGTAACAGAGATGATTGTTGTGGGTTGTGGTAACCCCCACCACACACACACACACACACACACACACACACACACACTCTCCACACCCCCCCAGGCTCAAGCTATCCTCCCACCCAAGTCTCCTGAGTAGCTGGGACTATAGGCATGCACCACCACACCTGGCTAATTTTTGCACCTCTTTTTTTTTTTTTTTAATGTAGAGACAGGGTTTTGCCATGTTGCCCAGGCTGGTCTTGAACTCCTGAGCTCGAGCTGTTTGCCCACCTCGGCCTCCCAAAGAGCTGGGGTGACAGATACAAGCCACTGAGTCCAGCCCAGTTGTAGTATCAAGCATCACACAGTGTTTTAAATGACCGTGACTTTCACAAGCTTTTTGACTTTATTAAAAATATGTTACACTAATCTCTTTTGCTGGCTGTTAAAAGCTCATATGAACTAGTAAGTGTAGAAGAGTGACTGTAGTACATTCCCCGTGAAAAACAACTGTTTAATCTCTTAAGGTTATGATTCTGATATTTTATATGCCTATATTTCTTTTTTTTTTTTTTTTTTTTTTTTTTTTTTTTTTTTTTTTTGAGACAGAGTCTTGCTCTGTCACCCAGGCTGGAGTGCAGTGGCGCGATCTCGGCTCACTGCAAGCTCCGCCTCCCGGGTTCACGCCATTCTCCTGCCTCAGCCTCTCCGAGTAGCTGGGACTACAGGCGCCCGCCACCACGCCCGGCTAATTTTTTTTTGTATTTTTCGTAGAGACGGGGTTTCACCGTGGTCTTGATCTCCTGACCTCGTGATCCGCCTGCCTCGGCCTCCCAAAGTGCTGGGATTACAAGTGTGAGCCACCGCGCCCGGCCTTTATATGCCTATATTTCATTCAAAGTATATTATTGGTGCCTTTTATTTAAATCAGGCAGTGTAGTAATTGCTCAAGAATACAGTCATGAAAAGACTTACTTCCCATGTCTTTGTGGAGCCTGTGGTAGGGTAGTTAAGTACATAAAAGCATCTTAGGATGTGGAGGTGTTATTGCAGGGAGTTGTTAGTAAATAGTTTCAAATATGGCTGAAAATAAAAGATTAAAATTAAAGTTAATTGAGTTCAATAACTCAAATAGTTTATTGAGGCATTACTATGGGTTTTGAGGCAGTTGTTTTAGGGAGTTAGGGCAACAGAAGCTATATTAGTACATCAGTAAGAGGAAAGAAGGACATCAATATTTAATGTACAGTCCCTCCGTATATGCAGGAGATTGGTTACAGATCCATCTATGCCAGAATCCATGCATACTCAAGTCCTCTGGAATCCACATATAGGAAAAGTCATTCCTGACTATACATGGGTTCCTCATCCTTCAAATACTGTTTTTAATCCACATTTGGTTGGTGGCAAAAAAAAAAATAATAATAATAAACTGTGTAGGTGGACCCATGCTGTTAAAGCTCATGTTATTCAAGGGTCACTTGTGTGTGCCTACACTAAGGCACCGAGCTAGACTCTGTTACTGCATTTAATCTTTGTCACTGTTTGGTGATGGAGGTGTTACTATCCTTGACTGCTGAAGTAACAAGGTCAGAGAGGTTAGATAATACTCTTAAGTTACCTGGCTTATAAATGAGAGCTTAACACAAGTCTTTAAGATGTCCATGCTCTCGTACCTTGAAAAGAAAAGTAGGCAGAAAATTTAGACTATATTTGAAATGTTGCACAGAAAGAAGTTGAATGGTCACTAGAAGTTAAGTGATCAAGACTAAGCAAAGGATTGCAACTTATTTTTAATGTTTAAAATAGAAGAGAATGGGCTGGGTGTGGTGGTGAGTGCCTATAATCCCAACTCTGGGAGGCCAAGGTGGGCTGGTGGCTTTAGCCCAGGAGTTCAACACCATCCTGGGCAACATGGCAAAACCCCGTCGCTTAAAAAATGGAGGAGAATGAGTTTAATGCAGTAGGGCGGATGACAACATCTAAAGGTTAATTGTGCTGCTTATGTCCTGCAAGAGCCAGGTCAGAACACAATGGATGGGGGCTTGGTGCAGGGAGTAGAGAAACAGATATGTCAGGGAAAAATGAGAGTAAAAGAGGCAGTTTATACAAATTGGATATATCTATAAAAGGTCCGCATTGCCTGGAGTTTCCTAAATTGTGGATTAAAGGAGTGGAATTTGTTTCAGAGAAAAATTTGGAATAGAAGATGGCAACACAATAAGTGGCTTCTCTTTATAAAATAGGAATAATAGTGGCATTTACTTTACGGACTTATGAGACCAATTTGTAGTTTATATATAGCATGATATAAGTATTTGATTTGTGATGAGGAAGGTTTAAGCTGCACTAATGAGGAATCAAATAAGAAATACATGCTAAAATGCTATATAATTGTATAAGATAATGCAAATAAGTCATATTTTTATTCTCCTTCATGATCTAGTAGTATTTTTAACCTTGGAGTTGTAAGTACAGTGGGCATAGAAGGACCTATCTGACAGGTTGAACAAATCATTAAAAGGTGAGGAATTCCAAGTGTTAAAAGGTATTACTAATTTCTAAGATGTTGAAGATGTTTGTTCTATGGGCTAGATAATAGCAGCAACTGGAAGGGAATTATCCCCCATTTAATTGTTTAGTCCGTATGTGTGAATCTTTGTCTGATACTAAGCACAAAATTTATAGTCGTTTTACATTTCTACGCATGTACTGGCTTCCTTTTACATTATTAGGCGGTCAAGAAGCAGATCGAGACGGCGGTCACATTCTAAGTCTAGGAGTCGGCGACGATCCAAAAGCCCAAGACGGAGAAGATCTCATTCCAGAGAAAGAGGTAGAAGGTCAAGGAGCACATCAAAAACAAGGTATAGCATTGGGTGAGAAAGCAAATTTTAGGGTTCCCAATACCCCTAGTACGGTGATACTTAGTAACAAAAGAGGTGGTTGGGGTGGGGGGCAGAGAAATAGGGCTAGACAGGGGAAGAAACTGTCAATATTTGAGTTTGAGGAGGCTGACATTTGTTTTCTGGTGCTTCCTTGTAAACTGAAACTTCATGTGAATGAGATCTGAAAAATGGAATGAAGTCCAGCCCTTACTGAATGAAATACAGCCCTTAGCTGAGGGCCTAAGTAAAATTTCTTAGTAGTAGGAATTGTTAGCTGTCCTGCTACCTTCTTTCATAAGAAACAGCTTAACGTTTTATTTCCATCTAAAAATACATTCAAAAACCAGTCTCTTCGTGTAGAGCCACTTTTAAATTAGTATGCCCCCAGTCATTTATAGTTGTGAGGCATACAATTTCACAGCATTTAATTTTGTTAGCAACTGCTTTTTATCTCTTGCTAAAACATTTATCTTAATTTTCTAGAAGCAACTCTATATTTGGCATTATTTTATTTATTTATATATTTAGTTAAATCATGTCATTAAAGTAAGTACAGCTGGGGACACAACATAACTTACTCTTGGGAAGCATAAAACTCAACTGATGAGAACAGAAGAGTGGGGGTAGCTTTACTATCATTGTTAAACCTGTATTGGGGCTTTTAGTCCTTATGTGCTACAGAGTGAATCAAACAAGGTAGATTAATAGAACAGTTATACAAAGGAATTAAGCATTTCTTTAAGGACTTTCTGATTACTAGGAGAGGAGTGATGGATTTAATTACAGGAGAGGAACTGTTAAATGATGATTGCTACTTGCTGATATTGGAAGAGGTTTGAGAATGACTCAAGTATTAAATTCTGAAAGATTTTACTAGACTCAACGGGGGCCATGCTTTCAGGTGGAGAATGCTGTTTCTTGAAATGACAACATTTTGATGTACTAGGACTAGAAAATGAGGTCAGAAAAATATAATGAGACAGATTGTGGAAGGCTTTGTTCACACTATGCACTTGATCCAGGAGGCAACTGGAATGGGTTGAAAATGGTGAACAGGGAATTAATATTTTCAGGTTTGTACTTTAAAAGATTTCTGACAGAGAGTACAGAATCAGTTTATGGAAGACATGACTGGGACCTACTAGGGGACTCTTCTAGTAATCTAGGAGTTAGATGATGAAGATTCGAATGAAGAGGGAACCGAGGATGACCAGAGAAGGGAAAAAAATGAAATACAGAATATAGAATGGAAAGATTAGCTTACAACGGTAAGAGAGGGATACTTGATTCCTAAAATTAGAGAATAGCTAAAGGGGGGGGGTTGTTTATGAGACTTCTCATTCAACAAATATATATCGTTTATCTACTCTTTGCTTAGAGTCTTGGGGAGAATGATGATCTTGGGGAAAAAATATTGTGAGGAGTAAAAATTTATAGGAATCTGTAAAAAAAAAAAAATTGAGTTATGGCTGTAGTCACAATCTGTTGATGTTTTCTAATAAGCCCTGAAAGTTCATAATATATAACAGCAGAAAAAGATAGAAGCTTGCTTGATCCATGATAGAGGTTGACATGGGATGTGTGTCTTGGAAGAATATTCATGATATTGATGGATTATTTTGGTAGTGCTCTGTGGGTTTTGGCCTGATAGGAGAGGTGGGTTGGGAAAGTGGTAATCAGCTGAGAGAAAAAGGAGTCTTGAGGAGCCTAGAGACAGCTAACTTATTGGTGTTTACCAAGCATATTTCAAGCCAACATCCTAGTTATTTTCTCACCCATAGTCTACTTTAGTCTGCTCGGGAGAAAACCTAGGAAAATAGGATTTTAAAAGAAGTTATTGTACTTCAGATATGCCACATAAAGTATTTTTAAAACAGTTTCTGTCAGAATAACATTTATGCTTTTAAGGACGGGATTAGATCTGATTATACTTTTGTGTTTGTAGTGCTATATAAATTGGCATCAGCTGAGTCTTCTAATGCATTCATAAATTGTGTTCATTTGTTAGAGACAAAAAGAAAGAAGACAAAGAAAAGAAACGTTCTAAAACACCACCAAAAAGTTACAGCACAGCCAGACGTTCTAGAAGTGCAAGCAGGTAAGGTGGCATTGTGAATTCTTGGCAATTATTTTTTTAACTTTGCTTCTAACAGTATCAGTACGCTGTCAATATGAAGTCTTTTCCAGAACATAAGTATTTCAGTGTTGAAAAAAGTTACATTTTGCCGTTATTGAAAGTTTTTAAAAGGCAATTTGTGAAGAATAATGTAGTTTATTTTTCTTTTTACTTAATATTTTATGGTCTAGAGTATATTTGAAGTAACATGGAATTCAAGAGAGGTGAGTTTTTCTCTTTATAGTTTAAGTTATAATGGCTAAACCATACCAAATTGTTCCATTAAGTAAGCTTATTATAGTAAGCTATATTTATCATCTGCATGTTAGTACTTGAGAATTTTTCTATCCCTTTTAATGATTGTTGAATTAATGGGAAGCCATTCAGGTTCTGGTTTGTGTCATTCTTAGACTAATTCTATCTTTAAGCCGTCAGTGAAAATTGAAACGTTGCAGACTTTACTGCACAAAAAGCACATTTTCATACTTAATTTGGGACTTGTATGATATTAGTAAGGGCTGGACTTCATTCCATTTCAGATCTCACTCACATGTTTTGCTGCAGTGCTTGTTTTATTCATCAGCATTACTTACATTCACTAGGAGGTTCATGCCATATAAAAAAAAAATAACTGAAATGTATAAAAGACCTAAATGTAAGAACCAAAACTATAAAACCTTTAGAAGGAAACAAAAGTGAATCTTTAAGACCATGAGCTTATTGGTTTCCTAGATATGACTTCAAAAGCATAAGCAACA
The DNA here is from genome assembly GCF_028878055.3 of Symphalangus syndactylus. Classification (NCBI taxonomy): domain Eukaryota; kingdom Metazoa; phylum Chordata; class Mammalia; order Primates; family Hylobatidae; genus Symphalangus; species Symphalangus syndactylus. The sequence continues at coordinate 24,550,982 of NC_072441.2, forward strand.
GAAGAAAAGACAAATTTTGGAATTCGCCAAATTTAAAACATTTGTATTTCAAAGGATACTATCAAGAAAGTAAAAACCTAGAGTGCTAGATAGAAAATTTCTTTATATATTCTATATTAAGAACTCTTACAACTCAGCAATAGAAAGGCAACCCAATTTAAAAATGGCAAAGAATCCATAGCCATTACTCCAAAGGAGATATGCAAATATCTAGTAAGTACATAAAATCTGTTCAACATCATTAGTCACCAAGGAAATACAAACCAGACCACAGTGAGATATGTCACAGTCACTAGGATGGTTATAAATCAAAAAGACAGATGATCGCTGAGCCTGACAGATGATAGTAAGTGTTGATGAGGATGTGGAGAAATTAGAACCCTGTGCATTGCTAGTATGAATATAAACTGGTACAGGTGTTTTAGAAAACCGTCTGGCATTCCCTAAAAATGTTAAACATAGAGCTTTATGATCCACCAGTTATACTCCTGGGGAAAAATGAAAACATGTTCACAGAGAAGCTTTTACGTGAATGTTTGTGGCATTATTTCATAATAGCCAAAAAGTTAAATATCCATTAACAAATGGATAAACAGAATGGCATATCTATACAATTGAATATTTTTCAGCAATAAATAAGGTTGATACATGCTACAGTATGGATGGAACTTGCAAACATCCATGAAAGGCCGTGTATTGCATGATTCCTTTTATATGAAATGCCCAGAATAGGCAAATCCATAAAGATACCAAGTAAATTACTGATTGCCGGGGAGATAGGGAGGATTGGAGTGATAACTAAAGGGTAGGGAGTTTTTGGGGTGATGAAAATTTTCTTAAAAACTAAATTTTTAAGAATGAAAATGAAACCAAATATAAGTACAGAAGGAAATGCTGAATCAGGCCTGAGGGATAGGTGGCAAAAAGATAGAAAAGATGGAAAGTACTACATGTATTTTCTTACCTTAAAAACTGTTGAAGCTTTTTTTTTTTTTACCTGTTGCTTTATATAATGTACTTGTAAGTGCCTTCTCATGCTGTATTATTGGATCACTCATAAATTAAGGCATCTTCTGTGAGTTATTAAATACCCACTGTTTGTAGTTGTGCTACAGTCTGTTGAAGGACACGGAAATGTAATATAAAATATTTCTTCCGTCTAGAGAATTTGGAGTTTCAGTTACATAAGACAGTAGCAAAAAGTATAAGGTGCACAGTCGTGACAATGTTTGATAAGTGAATGCTCAGATATGTGTAATGTTTCCAGGACAAGGGTCACAGAGGGCTATATAAGTAGAAAAAAAGCTTCATTTGGAAACTAGACAACTAAGTACAGGGTTTTTTAAGTCTGATAACTTTTGAGAATCAGGAACAGAATTTTTTTTTTAAGTTACAGTAAAAAGTAGGGGAAGGCTGTATATCGGCTGTGTATCTTCAAAGTAATTGGTGAAAGCAGGGTTGTTGGGGGACTGCGGGGGGCGATTTTGCTAGAGTATAAGGTTTCTACCTTTCCACTAACTAGTTCTCTGAATTTCATCTAATGATTTAAAGGTGAATGTGGGGATGTTTTATTAGTAACTACCTTCTGTATCACATTGAATTATTCTGTACTTACTCTGAACACTGAATGTTTGAACCAAAAACTAACTTCTTTTATAGTTTACTTCACACGTCGCCCCTCTCGCATTAGTTTTGTTAAATCAGTTTTTTCTCAAGCTTAATATTTCTAACATTTTGTCAGCAATTAAAAGAATTGCTAGAAATTAGGAGTTTTCTTGAGGATAGTAAAGGGAAAGATGCATGGTTTGCAGATGATTATATTACTCATTTAATTGTTTAGCTTATACCAGTATTGTGAAACAATCTCTCATTTTTCTGTTTTTTTTGAGACAGGGTCTCTCTCTGTTGCCCAGGCTGGAGTGCAGTGGCCCTATCACAACTCACTCCAGCTTCAACCTCCCCAGGCTCAAGTGATCTTCCTGCCTCTCCCTCCTGAGTAGCTGGGACTACAGGCTTGCACCACCACACCTGGCTAATTTTTTTGTATTTTTTGTAGAGACAGAATTTCACCATGTTGCCCAGGCTGGTCTGGAACTCCTGGGCTCAGGCAGTCCCCTCACCTCAGCCTGCCAAAGTGCTGGGATTACAGGCGTGAGCCACTATACCTGGCCACATCTTTCATTGTTAGAATCATCTATGATGTGTTTGCATTTTTTAAGATCACACTGTATTTTAAAACCTAGTTTGCACATTTGTGATTCTAGAGAGAGACGACGACGAAGAAGCAGGAGTGGAACAAGATCTCCTAAAAAGCCTCGGTCTCCTAAAAGAAAATTGTCTCGCTCACCATCCCCTAGGAGGTAAGAATGTTAATCATTTAGATGTATTTTTTATATTTTTCAGAGGTTTTTCATTTTAAAACTGTCCGGTAGTTTTCAGCAGTTACAGTTCTTAAGAATGTTTTAATGTATTCTCTTTCTGACTTGTGACTTAAACACCATTAAGGATTCAACATTTTAGTCCTATAAACAAGTTAGTTTTGTAGCCTATGTTACTTGTGTGCTTTGACCAGCCAAGGTTTTGAAGTTGGATCTTTGCTGTACTACTTATATCCTGTGAAGTTGAGTCAGGCTCATCATCTAAACAAGTTAAACCTGTTGCTGTACATTTTACTGTCATTCTAGACATAAAAAGGAGAAGAAGAAAGATAAAGACAAAGAAAGAAGCAGGGATGAAAGAGAACGATCAACAAGCAAGAAGAAGAAGAGTAAAGATAAGGAAAAGGACCGGGAAAGAAAATCAGAGAGTGATAAAGATGTAAAAGTATGTTTACAAATTGATTTATTTTTATATTTGGGTTGATGTTGGTACTTTCAGAAGTTATTTTTCTTTGGAGAAGTTTACTTTTATTATTCTCCTTGGCAAAGCAGGTTACACGGGATTATGATGAAGAGGAACAGGGGTATGACAGTGAGAAAGAGAAAAAAGAAGAGAAGAAACCAATAGACACAGGTTCCCCTAAAACAAAGGAATGTTCTGTGGAAAAGGGAACTGTTGATTCACTAAGAGAATCCAAAGTGAATGGGGATGATCATCATGAAGAAGATATGGATATGAGTGACTGAATATTGCCTCTGAGGGAATCCAACTGTATACCTGCATCAGTGTCATTCCTTTGTGTGATTTCTTAATGCTGTATTTGTTCATCTCAAACCTAGATGTATACAGCTCTGAGTTATAAATGGTTATAAAGCTCCTGTTACTGATATTAGTTATTTACATCAAAAAGCTTTTAGAAAATGGTACGAGGTAACCAATTCTTGTCATGGTGAAATCTGATTGAGTAACCAAGCAGTTTTACTATTCTGGTGCTGCTTCATAACAAAAATGAAAAGCTGCATGCATCTACAGCAGGCATGGATTGTTTATGTCGTATGATATCCTTTATTAAGTAAGTTCACTTATAGTATTTCTATAATTTGATTCATTGCCGTAATAGAGCCATGTAGGAAATGCACTGATTGCATGTTATTGTGGCAAGAATATCCTAAATATCATTAAAATCCTCCAACATGATGGATCTACTTATGGTCTTGTTCGTTGACATGACAAATTAACATTCTTATAGTTACATCTGGAAATGAGCATTTGAAATAGATAATCCTTTAAGCCTTGTGGCAAAATTTTTGTGGCTTTTGTTTAACTTTGAAAGGTTATTATGCACTAACCTTTTTTGGTGGCTAATTAGGGTTTAAATACAGAAACAAAATTTCAAATAAAACTGTCTTTGGCAGTGAGTAAATAGCATATTTTGAAGTAGAGTTGTATACTTTTTCATAAGATGTTTGGGAATTTTTTTCCTGAAGTAATAATTTATTCCACATTTACATCAGTGAAAGCTATCTACCTATCCTGAGTCTATCTATCTATCTTAAAGGAAAAAAAGAAAAAAAAAAAAAAACTTATCTCTTGCCCTTATTTTGAATTTTCCACTCTTTCATTAATTTGTTTTAAGCTCCATGTTGGAAAAAAGGGGTAGTGCATTTTAAATTGACCTTCATAGGCTTTTAAAATAAGACAAATCTACTTGATAATGTACCTTTATTTGATCTCAAGTTGTATAAAACCAATAAATTTGTGTTACTGCAGTAGTAATCTTATGCACACGGTGATTTCATGTTATATATGCAAAGTAGTTAGGCAACTGTTTTCTTAGTTACAGAAGTTTCAAGCTTCACTTTTGTGCAGTAGAAACAAAAGTAGGCTATAGTCTGTGCCATGTTGATGTACAGTTTCTGAAATTGTTTTACAAGACTTTGATAATAAAACCCTTAAACTTATGTTCATGTTCCTGTAAAACCGTATTTGTATTTATTTACGCTATTGAATGTATGACATTTACCTCATTCATTTTACAAATTCTTTCCCTTTCTGTCCACGTCTCAGTATAGTAAAAAGAGGAAGTCTATCACTGTAGTGATAATTGCCATCAAAATAGTCTTTTCTTAGCTTAGTATCATTTTATTGCTTATTTTTTGTGTGGGAATGGGGTTGGACAAAGCAATGAACTTTAGTATAAATAAATCCCACCTATATCTAGCAAATTTATATTTTTGGTGAAATATAGATATTTGCCTTTTCTGGAGTAGTATAGAAGCTGTCGATATGTATCTATCTACTGTACAGTACTAAATAGCATTCATTTATGAAATTAGTGTTTGGGTGGCTGGGGTTAAGGGAAAATGAGACTTACTTGGAATTGTAGCTTTTGTCCAAGTTTTGAGTACAAATAGGGTTTTGTTTTGTTTTTTAACCTAAAAACTGAAATGCCACATAGAAAAACAGCATTGTTTTTACAGTTTGTAGTAAGTAACTTTTTAAAGATTTTATCAAAAAGAAAAGAATTTTGTCCATAGTGAGTAAAAGAAGTTCTAATAATGGTCCTAATCACTGCATTTTTAAAAAACAAAGTTCAACACAAATGACATTTGTTTTAAATTTTAGTAGATAAAAAGTGAACCATGTGACATGGCCATTTTTGTAAGTCACACATTTCACATATGGTAAACCTAGTAACATTCACAGTCTGTTCCTTCTCTTGTAATCTCTGAATACAAATATACTAGCTTTTCTAAAAGGAATCATTTTTTTTAAAGTAGTGCCACTGACAAGATGCTGCAGTGAAGATTATCCATTCTTAGGATATTTATTTTCAGTGAACATTTTCTGCACAAAGGTAGTGTTGCACTGGGACACAAGCCTTTTAACAGATAACCAGTTGAAATCAAACACTGCCTCCACACCGAGTTCTGTTGTGTATTTGATAGTAAATTGATTTAAAAATAAAAGTGGTTTTTGTTAGAAAAATGTTTTGTCCTTATTTATTTGCTTAAATCCTTTAGGAGTGAACGAGAGGTGGTAGCTATACAATGAGCTTTTTTAAATGGAAAGATGGAGTCCAGTCATGCATTTGGTCTTTATTTCATAGAGCTGGAGATAACTGTGTTCCTTACCTTCAGTTTCCTACGGGTAAAATGGAAGTGATTGCTACCTTGCAAAATACAGACATACCTCGGAGGTATTGTGGGTTTAGTTCCAGACTCTACTGCAATAAAGCAGGTCATGAATTTTTTTGGCTTCGCAGTGCATACAAAAGTTGTTGGCTGGGCACTATGGCTCATGCCTGTAATCCCAACACTTTGGGAGGCCAAGGCAGGAGTGCTTGAGCCCAGGACCAGCCTAGGCAACATAGCAAGACCCTGTCCACAAAAAAAATAAATAGCCAGGTGTGGTAGTGCACACCTGTAGTTGTGGCTACTGTGGAGGTTGAGGCAGGAGGATCACTTTGAACCCAAGGAGTTGGGGCTGCAGTGAACTATGATCATGCCACTGCACTCCGGGTTGGGTAACAGCAAGACCCTATCTGTATCTGTAAAACTAATTTTTCAATGTAGCCTTTGGTGCCTGGGACATTAAATGATAGCTACTATTTGATTATGGGGCCCTTAAAAGTTATGTAACTAATAATTTGTGTAGGGGGTAATGTTAAAAGCACAAAATAAATTGCATACCTTTTATTGAAAAGGCTGTGTTGTCCTTACTGTTTTCATGAAGATGGATCTTAGGTAAGTTTCCTAGTGGCAATTCTATATACATGGAAGACAGAAAAATGTAAATAGGCACTTTTCCAATGGAATTGAGATTTCTTTTCCCTCAGTCTGCCTCAAAACCAGCTATTGCATTTCATCCCTGTGCTGCTTCAACTATTTTTTCTTTTTTTTTTTTTTTTTTTCTGAGACGGAGTCTCGCTCTGTCGCCCAGGCTGGAGTGCAGTGGCGCAATCTCGGCTCACTGCAAGCTCCGCCTCCCGGGTTCACGCCATTCTCCTGCCTCAGCCTCTCCGAGTAGCTGGGACTACAGACGCCCACCACCGCGCCCGGCTAATTTTTTGTATTTTTAGTAAAGACGGGGTTTCACCGTGGTCTCGATCTCTTGACCTCGTGATCCGCCCGCCTCAGCCTCCCAAAGTGCTGAGATTACAAGCGTGAGCCACCGCGCCCGGCCTGCTTCAACTATTTTTTCTAATCAAGTACATGTAGTTGTGTTTTAATTAAATATGGGTGTAATGGAATTGTTACTCGTACTTTTTAAAGCATTCAGAATGTCTATTAAGGTTTTATTAGCAGAAGTAGTCATTATACCTTTCCAAATTTCTCAATGAGACAATTTTTGGAGCGGTAGATATTTCAAATTTCAACCTGTTTGACTCAGTTCTGTTTCTATTCCCATTTTCATTTTATGTCAAAGTATATGAAATTTATTTAGACATTCTTAGCAAAATATCTTAGGTGAGTACCATGACAATTCTTTTATCAGTGGTAGTATTCTTTAGAATGTACTTAAGGTTTATCATAGAAGATGGTTAGCAGTCTTTTTTTTTTTGGTGGGGGGGGGCGGAGTTTTGTTTTGTCATGGTTGTCCCCAGGCTGGAGTGCAGTGGTGCAATCTTGGCTCACTGAAACCTCCGCCTCCCGATTTCAAGCAACTCTCCTGCCTCAGCCTCCTGAGTAGCTGGGACTACAGGCATGCACCACCATGCCCAGCTAATTTTTGTAATTTTACTTGAGAGGGGGTTTCACCATGTTGACCAGGATGGTCTCCTCTCCTGACCTCGTGATCCGCCCCCCTCTGCCTCCGAAAGTGCTGTGATTACAGGCATAAGCCACCGTGCCCGGCCGATGTTTAGCAGTCTTAAGACAGTCTGATAATGACTAATATTTTTAGGTGACCAATAAAATGTTCTTACAAAAATAATGGAAGTGACACATTAACATCATTCTCAGATTTCTCAATTTATTAAAGGTTATTTTTGCAATGCACTGTCACTAAAATTAGTACCATGATGTCTTTTTTTTAAAAAAGCTAGTTAGGGCTGGGTGCAGTGGCTCACGCCTGTAATCCCAGCACTTTGGGAGGCTGAGGTGGGTGGATCCCTTGAGGTAAGGAGTTTGAGACCATCCTGGCCAACATGGTGAAACCATCTACTAAATACACAAAATTAAGTGGAGCCAAGATGGCCAAATAGGAACAGCTCCGCTCTGCAGCTCCCAGCCTGAGCAACACAGAAGACGGGTGATTTCTGCATTTCTGCTTGAGGTACCGGTTTCATCTCACTAGGGAGTGCCAAACAGTGGGTGCAGGACAGTTGGTGCAGCGCACTGTGCGCGAGCCGAAGCAGGGCGAGGCATTGCCTCACTCGGGAAGCGCAAGGGGTCAGGGAGTTCCCTTTCCTAGTCAAACAAAGGCGTAACAGACGGCACCTGGAAAATCAGGTCAGTCCCACCCTAATACTGCGCTTTTCCAACGGGCCTGGAAAACGGCACACTAGGAGATTGTGTCCCGCACCTGGCTCGGAGGGTCCTATGCCCACGGTGTCTCGCTGATTGCTAGCACAGCAGTCTGAGATCAAGCTGCAAGGCGGCAGCGAGGCTGGGGGAGGGGTCCTGCCATTGCCCAGGCTTGCTTAGGTAAACAAAGCAGCCAGGAAGCTCGAAGTGGGTGGAGCAAACCACAGCTCAAGGAGGCCTGCCTGCCTCTGTAGGCTCCACCTCTGGGGGCAGGGCGCAGAGAAATAAAAATTCAGCAGGAACTTCTGCAGACTTAAAGGTCCCTGTCTGACTGACAGCTTTGAAGAGAGTAGTGGTTCTCCCAGCATGCAGCTGGAGATCTGAGAACGGACAGACTGCCTCCTAAAGTGGGTCCCTCACCCCTGAGCAGCCTAACTGGGAGGCACTCCCCCAGTAGGGACAGACTGACACCTCACTCGGCCGGGTACTCCTCTGAAACAAAACTTCCAGAGGAACTATGACAGCTGAATTTGTGGTCTCACGAAAATCCACTGTTCTGCAGCCACCGCTGCTGACACCCAACCAAACAGGGTCTGGAGTGGACCTCTAGTAAACTCCAACAGACCTGCAGCTGAGGGTCCTGTCTGGTAGAAGGAAAACTAACAAACGGAAAGGACATCCACAACAAAAACCCATCTATACATCACCATCATCAAAGACCAACAGCAGATAAAACCACAAAGATGGGGAAAAAACAGAGCAGAAAAACTGGAAACTCTAAAAAGCAGAGCACCTCTCCTCCTTCAAAGGAACGTAGTTCCTCACCAGCAATGGAACAAAGCTGGATGGAGGGTGACTTTGACAAGTTGAGAGGAGAAGGCTTCAGACAATCAAACTACTCTGAGCTACGGGAGGAAATTCAAAACAACAGCAAAGAAGTTAAAAACTTTGAAAAAAAATTAGAAGAATGGATAACTAGAATAACCAATGGAGAGAAGGGCTTAAAGGAGCTGATGGAGCTGAAAGCCAAGTTTCAAGAACTACGCGAAGATTGCAGAAGCCTCAGTAGCAGATGGGATCAACTGGAAGAAAGGGTATCAGCGATGGAAGATGAAATGAATGAAATGAAGCCAGAAGGGAAGTTTAGAGAAAAAAGAATAAAAAGAAATGAACAAAGCCTCCAAGAAATTTGGGACTATGTGAAAAGACCAAACCTACGTCTGATTGGTGTACCTGAAAATGACGGGGAGAATGGAACCAAGTTGGAAAACACTCTGCAAGATACTATCCAGGAGAACTTCCCCAATCTAGCAAGGCAGGCCAACATTCAGATTCAGGAAATACAGAGAATGCCACAAAGATACTCCTCGAGAAGAGCAACTCCAAGACACATAATTGTCAGATTCACCAAAGTTGAAATGAAGGAAAAAATGTTAAGGGCAGCCAGAGAGAAAGGTCGGGTTACCCACAAAGGGAAGCCCATCAGACTAACAGCTGATCTCTCAGCAGAAACTCTACAAGCCAGAAGAGAGTGGGGGCCGATATTCAACATTCTTAAAGAAAAGAATTTTCAACCCAGAATTTCATATCCAGCCAAACTAAGCTTCATAAGTGAAGGAGAAATAAAATACTTTACAGACAAGCAAACGCTGAGTGATTTTGTCACCACCAAGCCTGCCTAAAAGAGCTCCTGAAGAAAGCACTAAACATGGAAAGGAATAACCAGTACCAGCCACTGCAAAAACATGCCAAATTGTAAAGACCATCGAGGCTAGGAAGAAACTGCATCAACTAATGAGCAAAATAACCAACTAACATCATAATGACAGGATCAGATTCACATATAACAATATTCACGTTAAATGTAAATCGGCTAAATGCTCCAATTAAAAGACACAGACTGGCAAACTGGATAAGGAGTCAGGACCCATCAGTGTGCTGTATTCAGGAAACCCATCTCACATGCAGACACACACATAGACTCAAAATAAAGGGATGGAGGAAGATCTATCAAGCAAATGGAAAACAAAAAAAGGCAGGGGTTGCAATCCTAGTCTCTGATAAAATATACTTTAAACCAACAAAGATCAAAAGAGACAAAGAAGGCCATTACATAATGGTAAAGGGATCAATTCAACAAGAAGAGCTAACTATCCTAAATATATATGCACCCAATACAGGAGCACCCAGATTCATAAAGCAAGTCCCGAGTGACCTACAAAGGGACTTAAACTCCCACACAATAATAATGGGAGATTTTAACACCCCACTGTCAACATTAGACAGATCAACGAGACAGAAAGTTAACAAGGACATCCAGGAATTGAACTCAGCTCTGCACAAAGTGGACCTAATAGACATCTACAGAACTCTCCACCCCAAATGAACAGAATATACATTTTTTTCAGCACCACACCACACCTATTCCAAAATTGACCACATAGTTGGAAGTAAAGCTCTCCTCAGCAAATGTAAAAGAACAGAAATTATAACAAACTGTCTCTCAGACCACAGTGCAATCAAACTAGAACTCAGGATTAAGAAACTCACTCAAAACCACTCAACTACATGGAAACTGAACAACCTGCTCCTGAATGACTACTGGGTACATAATGAAATGAAGGCAGAAATAAAGATGTTGTTTGAAACCAATGAGAACAAAGACACAACATACCAGAATCTCTGGGACACGTTCAAAGCAGTGTGTAGAGGGAAATTTATAGCACTAAATGCCCACAAGAGAAAGCAGGAAAGATCCAAAATTGACACCCTAACATCACAATTAAAAGAACTAGAAAAGCAAGAGCAAACAAATTCAAAAGCTAGCAGAAGGCTAGAAATAACTAAGATCAGAGCAGCACTGAAGGAAATAGAGACACAAAAAACCCTTCAAAAAATTAATGAATCCAGGAGCTGCTTTTTTGAAAAGATCAACAAAGTTCATAGACCGCTAGCAAGACTAATAAAGAAGAAAAGAGAGAAGAATCAAATAGATGCAATAAAAAATGAAAAAGGGGATATCACCACCGATCCCACAGAAATACAATCTACCATCAGAGAATACTATAAACACCTCTATGCAAATAAACTAGAAAATCTAGAAGAAATGGATAAATTCCTCGACAAATACACCCTCCCAAGACTAAACCAGGAAGAAGTTGAATCTCTGAATAGACCAATAACAGGTTCTGAAATTGTGGCAATAATCAATAGCTTACCAACCAAAAAGAGTCCAGGACCTGATGGATTCCCAGCCGAATTCTACCAGAGGTACAAGGAGGAACTGGTACCATTCCTTCTGAAACTATTCCAATCGATAGAAAAAGAGGGAATCCTCCCTAACTCATTTTATGAAGCCAGCATCGTCCTGATACCAAAGCCTGGCAGAGACATAACCAAAAAAGAGAATTTCAGACCAATATCCTTGATGAACATTGATGCAAAAATCCTCAATAAAATACTGGCAAACCGAATCCAACAGCACATCAAAAAGCTTATACACCATGATCAAGTGGGCTTCATCCCTGGGATGCAAGGCTGGTTCAACATACGCAAATCAATAAACGTAATCCAGCATATAAACAGAACCAAAGACAAAAACCACATGATTATCTCAATAGATGCAGAAAAGGCCTTTGACAAAATTCAACAACCCTTCATGCTAAAAACTCTTCAATAAATTAGGCATTGATGGGACGTATCTCAAAATAATAAGAGCTATCTATGACAAACCCACAGCCAATATCATACTGAATGGGCAAAAACTGGAAGCATTCCCTCTGAAAACTGGCACAAGACAGGGATGCCCTCTCTCACCACTCCTATTCAACATAGTGCTGGAAGTTCTGGCCAGAGCAATCAGGCAGGAGAAGGAAATAAAGGGTATTCAATTAGGAAAAGAGGAAGTCAAATTGTCCCTGTTTGCAGATGACATGATTGTAGATCTAGAAAACCCCATTGTCTCAGCCCAAAATCTCCTTAAGCTGATTAGCAACTTCAGCAAAGTCTCAGGATACAAAATCAATGTACAAAAATCACAAGCATTCTTCTACACCAATCACAGACAAACAGAGAGCCAAATCATGAGTGAACTCCCATTCACAATTGCTTCAAAGAGAATAAAATACCTAGGAATCCAACTTACAAGGGATGTGAAGGACCTCTTCAAGGAGAACTACAAACCACTGCTCAATGAAATAAAAGAGGATACAAACAAATGGAAGAACATTCCATGCTCATGGGTTGGAAGAATCAATATCGTGAAAATGGTCATACTGCCCAAGGTAATTTATAGATTCAATGCCATCCCCATCAAGCTACCAATGACTTTCTTCACAGAATTGGAAAAAACTACTTTAAAGTTCATATGGAACCAAAAAAGAGCCCGCATCGCCAAGTCAATCCTAAGCCAAAAGAACAAAGCTGGAGGCATCACGCTACCTGACTTCAAACTATACTACAAGGCTACAGTAACCAAAACAGCATGGTACTGGTACCACAACAGAGACATAGATCAATGGAACAGAACAGAGCCCTCAGAAATGATGCCGCATATCTACAACTATCTGATCTTTGACAAACCTGACAAAAACAAGACATGGGGAAAGGAGTCCCTATTTAATAAATGGTGCTGGGAAAACTGGCTAGGCATATGTAGAAAGCTGAAACTGGATCCCTTCCTTACACCTTATACAAAAATTAATTCAAGATGGATTAAAGACTTAAATATTAGACCTAAAACCATTAAAACCCTACAAGAAAACCTAGGCAATACCATTCAGGACATAGGCGTGGGCAAGGACTTCATGTCTAAAACACCAAAAGCAATGGCAACAAAAGCCAAAATTGACAAATGGGATCTAATTGAACTAAAGAGCTTCTGCACAGCAAAAGAAACTACCATCAGAGTGAACAGGCAACCTACAGAATGGGAGAAAATTTTTGCAACCTACTCATCTGACAAAGGGCTAATATCCAGAATCTACAATGAACTCAAACAAATTTACAAGAAAAAAACAACCCCATCAAAAAGTGGGCAAAGGACATGAACAGACACTTCTCAAAAGAAGACATTTATGCAGCCAAAAAACACATGAAGAAATGCTCATCATCACTGGCCATCAGAGAAATGCAAATCAAAACCACAATGAGATACCATCTCACACCAGTTAGAATGGCCATCATTAAAAAATCAGGAAACAACAGGTGCTGGAGAGGATGTGGAGAAATAGGAACACTTTTACACTGTTGGTGGGACTGTAAACTAGTTCAACCATTGTGGAAGTCAGTGTGGCGATTCCTCAGAGATCTAGAACTAGAAATACCATTTGACCCAGCCATCCCCATTACTGGGTATATATACCTAAAGGACTATAAATCATGCTGCTATAAAGACACATGCACACGTATGTTTATTGCGGCACTATTCACAATAGCAAAGACTTGGAACCAAACCAAATATCCAACAACGATAGACTGGATTAAGAAAATGTGGCACATATACACCATGGAATACTATGCAGCCATAAAAAATGAGTTCATGTCCTTTGTAGGGACATGGATGAAACTGGAAAACATCATTCTCAGTAAACTATCGCAAGGACAAAAAACCAAACACTGCATGTTCTCACTCATAGGTGGGAATTGAACAATGAGAACTCATGGACACAGGAAGGGGAACATCACAATCCGAGGACTGTTGTGGGGTTGGGCGGGGGGAGGGACAACATTAGGAGATATACCTAATGCTAAATGACGAGTTAATGGGTGCAGGAAATCAACATGGCACATGGATACATATGTAACAAACCTGCACATTGTGCACATGTACCCTAAAACCTAAAGTATAATAATAAAAATAAAAATAAAATAAAAAAATAAAAAAAAATACAAAATTAGCCACGTGTGGTGGTGCATACCTGTAATCCCAGGTACTTGGGTGGCTGAGGCAGGAGAATCACTTGTCACTGCAAAACATGATGAAAACCAAGAATGATTAACAAGCACCTTTCTCAGAAGTTCTTAAGATTTTGCTTCAATATTTTTCAGTGTGTGGAAAAAGCAAAACTGTAATTCTATGTACCATAGGTACCATTATGACTGAAAGTATTACTCTTCTAAAATGAACTATAACAATTAAAAAGCTCATCACAAGGTAAGCTCACTCCGTAAGGATGGTTTGCATGATGTAAAAGATGTGATACTTAACATGTTATGAAATTTTTAGGTGGCAACCAGAGTTACTATTGCCCCAGATTTCTGACATAAAATGCTTTGCAAGAGTAGTTTCGGCTAATTTATAGTATACAAACAATCATGGGCTTTTACCAAGCTTAGTTCTGCTATCTTTACAAGTGACTTAATACCTCCTGTCCATTTCTCTAATAGGGGCAAGTTTTACACCAGTTGTTTTTCTCTAGCATGTTTGTAAATATGGGTAATATCAATGAGCAGAAGGAAGCACCTTTAATTCGGCAGTTAAACAACACAGGTTTGCACTGCACGGGTCCACTTATATGCAGATTTTCAACTGAACCCCTAGCCTCCACGTTGTTCAAGGGTCCACTGTACTTATTTACGGTATTTACTTCAGTCCTTCATGGCCTGGAAACAGGATCTTTGTCTTCTGCAGACTTAGGGAAAACTAGGAAGAGGGCTCATTAAATAATCATTATTCATCACCCTCCCCCAGGGTGTGAATAATAAACCGTATGTGAATAATACTATAAAAACCCATTTTTATTAGCATGAGTGGGGCTTAATTCCAGTTCTGAGCAGAAGGAAACTAGTTTTTCATCTACTAACAAACATGTATCAGCAGACAGATGTGACAGTTTCCAAACCATCATATGTACTTATACTCACAAAAATCAGGGCATCTACTTCATACCACCCTTTTATGAAGTTTGGCAATTCTCTGTATGTGAATGTCTACAGAGGGCAAACTGTCTCATCAGAGAATTATTTTCTCAAAGATGGAAACCGTATCTTCTCTGGATACCATACCAGTGGGGAAGAGTATTAACCATTTCTAAATGGCCACTGAAGATGACTATACAATGGTCCCCCTTCCCAATTTAAACAGTTTCAAAATCACAAATGGAGAACATAGAATTTTGTGTACCTATATTGCAGAACCTTGATTTTTCATGTGGTATTATGAAAACATATGGTGTTTTGACTTATTCATTTGAAACACTGCATATAGCTTCATTCATTAACTGGATTAAAAGGCACATTTCGAAAAATCCTCATTAAAAGTAATACTGTGAAAAGTTTATTTGCATCGATTAATTCCTTTTTTTCACCATCATAAGAGAGATTGACATTTGTTTGCTCTTTGTGATCAGAGAAAAGACATTTTGGAATGGATAATCTGTTTCTACCATTCTTTAAAGAAAAAAGCTTTAAAGACAAAATTCAAGTGCAAAAATTTCCAGTAGTCTTCCTACCTCCAGTGTACCCCAGCAAAATATTCATAGCTGTGCTGTTAGGAAATTAATCAATCACAAGCTTCAATTACCCACGTTTTTTTCCTCCCTAAGGTGTCTGTACTTATGAAAACATATATAGCATATTCCTGAAAGTATACCATATTCCTACAAAGTAAGGGAGCCTAGAAGCAACAGTGATCACTGCCTTTCAGTGTCTCCAACCCCACGTAACCACTGATAGGATAACTCAGTCATTTGATCTACCCATTTCCTAAATAACAGGGATCAACTTCTATTCAACAAAGCTAGTCTGGGTTTACTAACACGTTCCCCCAAAATTCAATAGGTCCATGTAAGGTAGTAATTAGGTCTTTCAGTTTTTAACTATGATTATTTTTCTTCATTATAAAATGTATTTAATGTCAACATATGCAATGCATGTATCAGTATGGAAGATGCAGCTTTAAAGATGTTTATTTAAAATTTTTCTTACGGTTTATGCTTTGGATTCTTAAGTCATATTTTCAGTAAGGGTCTCTAAACTCCTTTCAAATTACCTGAAATCCTGGAAAAAGTTTTAAGCTACTGGTCAGTCTAAAAAACTTGACAGATGCATTCTTAAGACATTTATCAGG
Source organism: Symphalangus syndactylus (assembly GCF_028878055.3). Classification (NCBI taxonomy): domain Eukaryota; kingdom Metazoa; phylum Chordata; class Mammalia; order Primates; family Hylobatidae; genus Symphalangus; species Symphalangus syndactylus. Next base: position 24,566,897 of record NC_072441.2, read on the forward strand.
ATACATTTTAAAAACATCGATCTAAGAAAGCTCTTTAATACATGATACTTTATAACTGTTATACATTAATCCCCCTAATTTATTTTCATACTTGGACCTTCAAACCATCTTGGCATAAATAATAAAAATTTTAAGTGCAAAAATGAGTAATACATGTTTTTATCACTTTGGAGACAATGAAATCAATATTTTCCTTGATTTAAAAAAAAAATAGGAGTAATCAATCTTGTGTATACTTCTGGACCTTAACTTGTAACAAATATATTCTGTTAGCATATAAAATGTTTTTATCTTATTTTGAAGTGATTAAATATGTAGGGTTGTCTAAAATATGTGTATTGTTTTTTAAAACTGACACCAATGCATCCATATTCTACTAAAAACAAAATAATCAGACTGATGTGCACTTATTAGGAAGCAAGTTTAAAAATTTGGAATTTTTTTAAAGTGCTGAGATTTGGAAGAGGAATACTTTAAACATGCTAACCATTACCTTATGATGAACGTAACAAGGACTCAAACTCGAGTTTAGAAAAAAAAAAAATAGAGGTTCTATGAAAGGAAGATTAGTAACAAACATTCAGGTAAAAACAAATAGCACCACAATGAATTGCACTAAGGTGCTAAAGGAGGTACCTTATTCCCTGCAGAGTGAACGCTCCTTCTGAAATGTATTGCAACATATAAATGCAATTGTTTAATGGTTACCATTTGGTTCATTCATCTACAGAAAATTGCATTCCTTCTAGTTCATTATATTGAACAAACATTCAAATTACTGAACTATACATAATGTTACATAGTTTACATTTTATGAAAACAAAGCTCGAAGGAATATTTATAAATGTCACCTTGCATAAAGATGACAAATTTAAAAGGGCTCCATATCTCTTAAGACATTTAATTTACGTTAATGGTCCAGGAGTGTTTTAGATATAGATATAGATATATTTATATGCATATATATTTCAACAAGAAGTGTAAAAATTTTTAAAAACAAATCACAGCACTCATAGCTGCTTTACATACGAAGGTCTTAGGGTCATTAATGTGTCAAACTATTACATTTATAATATGTATATTTTTAAAAAGACCAAAAATGGCACATCAGAAAACTCGCTGAAATTCTTAGTAGAGGCCCATTTCACTGTATCATATTACTGATGTGTCGATTCAATGTGCAATTCCCTTTTCTTCACTGAAAGCATTTGTCCCTTCTATTTGGATCCACTTCTAGGGTCTCTGAATTTTCTTTCCTTGGTTAGACGGCATCCTTTTCCACGTCAGTTAAAGATCAGGAAAACGGCTTGGGTCTTCCTTGTAGTCATCAGGTATAGTAAAGATGGAGCCATCAAATTCATCATATCGAAACTCCTGAAAAGTCACAGTGGCTGTGATTGTGGGAAACACAGGTATATCTACAGAGAGAACATCAATGATAACACTGTAAAATCAAATGTTAATATTCATAGACAACAAAGTACTATTGGAGATGTCCATACTCCTTAAAATGTAAAAAAAAAAAAAAACTCAAGAGCTAGAAGAATTCAAATATACATAGTACTGAGTGTGTGTTTCAGGGAGAGTTCTGGGTATTGATTAGTGAGGAGAAAAAGACATTCAGGCATCCAGCATTATATGAAAACTCAAGATCCCATGCCTTCTTAAGAAGTCTTAAGAATATAATGCCAGATTCTACCAGTCTTTTTTTCTTTTTCTTGGGGCAGAGGGACAGCTACTTTTGTACTTTTTGCATTCTGACTTTCTTCTCTTCAGATTATAGTATATTTACTATTCTGACTCTTTGAGCTGATTTATTTTCATTCTTACTAGCCCAAGTAAAATACTCTAATCCTTTTTTGTTTTAAAACATTAAAAACAACCTATCACTTAAATACGTGGGATAAAAACAGTCTCATCAGAAATGGAAAAATATCATACCACCACAGCCTAATCTTCCAAATGAAATATATTTCTAGCTGAAATTGTAAGTAAAATCTAGCAATTAAAATGAGCAAGTTAATGATTACATAAGAATCAGAAAGAGTAAAATAAATAAAATGAACAAATACATTAAATTAAATGTTTAGTTTTATTCCTCATATGAGTTACTGACATGAGTACAAATCATAAAGCCTGGATTCAGATTCCTATAAATCATTTTACTCATGAGCCTCAGGGATTTCATATGTAAAATAAAGAAACTCCGAAATTCCCTTAAAACTCTGAAATGAGGTTGGGTGTGGTGGCTCACACCTATAATCCCAGTACTTTGGGAGGCCAAGGCAGGAGGATCACTTGAGCCCAGGAGTTCAAAACCAGCATGGGCAACATAGGGAGACCCTGTCTCTATTTAAAATAATAATAATAAATAATTTTTTAAAAAACTCTGAAATGAGTGTATGAAAGCTAATTCAAGTGTCTGCCTAGGGTAAGGACACAGAGTAAATTAAGTCTAACTGATATAAGCTAGTATTTTATTGCAGAAAGTTATGTTCTTATGTCAAAAGGAAAACAAAATACCTTAATTAGATTTAAACACAATAATCAACATAACAATTATAGAGTTTCCAGTTATTTCTTTTTTTTTTTTTTTTTTTTTTTTTTTTTGAGACGGAGTCTCGCTCTGTCGCCCAGGCTGGAGTGCAGTGGCGCAATCTCGGCTCACTGCAAGCTCCGCCTCCTGGGTTCACGCCATTCTCCTGCCTCAGCCTCTCCGAGTAGCTGGGACTACAGGCGCCCGCCACCACGCCCGGCTAATTTTTTGTATTTTTAGTAGAGACGGGGTTTCACCATGGTCTCGATCTCCTGACCTCGTGATCCACCCGCCTCGGCCTCCCAAAGTGCTGGGATTACAAGCGTGAGCCACCGCGCCCGGCCGAGTTTCCAGTTATTTCTGGGGGAAAAAATTATTCCTTTGTACCTACTACATGCAGATGCTATCCTAATCCAGGGGTCTGTACACTAAGTCCTATTGCCAGGCCTATTTTGGTAGGGCCCATAAGCTAAGAAAGTATTTTACATTTTTAAATGTTTAGGGAAAAAAAAAGAGTAGTATTTCACGAAGTGAAAATTAGGCTGGGCGTGGTGGCTCACGCCTGTAATCCCAGCACTTTGGGAGGCTGAGACAGGTGGATCACTTGAGGTCAGGAGTTCAAGGCCAGCCTGTCCAACATGGTGAAACCCCATCTCTAACAAAAATACAAAAATTAGCTGGGTGTGGTGGCAGGTGCCTATAATCCCAGCTACTCAGAAGGCTGAGGCAGGAGAATCACTTGAACCCAGGAGGCGGAGGTTGCAGTGAGCCAAGATTGTGCCACTACACTACAGCCTGGGGAACGGAGCAAGACTCTATCTCAAAAAAAAAAAAAAAGAAAAAAAATTACATGAAAGTCAAACTTTAGTGTCTGTAAATAGCTTTTTTGGAACACAACATGCCCACTCATTTACTTACTATCTATGGCTGCTCTCATTCTCCAAAAAGAGCAGTTGTGACAGAAACCATAGAGCCCACAAAGCCTAAAATATTTATTATCTTTCAGACAAAGTTTGCTGACCCCATTCTAGGTTTTGGATACACATCACTAAATAAGAAACAAAATTCATGCAATTATAGAGATTATACTGGTTGGGAGGGGCAGACAACAAATAAATGATGACGAGTATCTAGAAAAAAATAAAACATGACAGCAGAATAGGGAGTCTCAGTGTTGGGGGTACGAGCTGTTGAATAGGGTGGCCAAAGGAAAACCTCAATGAAGGGACTTTTCAGTAAAGACCTGAGATAAGAACAAACCATGCAGTGGCCTGGAGGACGAAAATTCCAAATAGAAGAACACAAAGTACAAAAGTCCTAAAAGGAAGTATCTGGTTTATTCTCGGAACAGCCAGGAGGCCAATGTGGCTGCAGCCAAATGCATGAGAGGAAGATTAGCAGGTGATGAGGTCAGTGGGGAAATAGGCTGCCAGATCAGGTGGGGTTTAGGCCAAGAAAAAAGACCTCAGCTTTTACTCTGGATGAGGTGGAAAGCCAATGGAAGGGTATGACCGGGGTAGTACTATAACTGGAGTTTTGGCAGATGTAGTGAGAATAGAATACAAGGTGACAAGAGTGAAGAGGGAGATGAGCTCCAGAAGGTGCAGCCAGAGAGGGAGGAAGAAAACCAAGAGAGAGTCTATCAAAGAAGTCCAGGAAAGTGCAATGACTTGTCTCAATTATTTATTGAGCCAAGGACTTCAAAATAAGAAAAGTCAAATCTTGAAGAGATTAATATAAAAACAGAAAAGTTTCTACTACATTTAACAATAAGGATCAATAATAAATAAACAGGAAAAGAGAATCTGTAATGAACTAAGGAAGTGAGTATGCTTTTTATTTTGAGACAATTACAGATTTACGGCAATTTTAAGAAATAATACAGGCCAGGCACAGTGGCTGACACCTGTAATCCCAGTACTTTGGCAGGCCAAGGTGGACAAATCACTTGAACTCAGGAGTTTGAGACCAGCCTGGGCAACAAAGTGATGAGACCTCGTCTGTATGACAAATACAAAAATTAACTGGGTGTGGTGGCTCATGTCTGTGGTCCCAGCTACTTGGGAGGCTGAGGCGGGAGGATGGCTTGAGACTGGGAAGCAGAAGTTGCAGTGAGCCGAGATCATGCCACTGCATTCTAGCCTGGACAACAGCGTCAAGACTCTGCCTCAAAAAAAAAAAAAAAAAAAAAAAAAAAAGAAAAGAAAAGAAAAGAAAAAGGAAGGAAGGAAGGGAGGGAGGCAGGGAAAGAGGATGGAAGGAAGGAGAGAGGGAGGGAGGGAGGGAAGAAGGAAGGAAGGAAGGAAGGAAGGAAGGAAGAAAGGAGGAAGCAAGGGAGATTTCCTGTAGCCTTTATTCAATTTTATCCAATTTCCCCCAATGGTAACATCTTACAAATAATACAATATCAAAATCAGGATATTGACAGTATAGTAAAACATGATGAATATTTCCATAACCACATGTTGTCCTCATGTTGGATCCCAGTGTTGCCCTTTTATAGCCCCAATTGCTTCTCTTATGCCTCACCCCTCCTGTAGTCCCTGGCATCCACTCAACTGTTCACTGCCACAGTTGTTTTCACTTTGAATACTTTCTATAAATGGAATCATACAGTATATAATTTCGGGGATTGGCTTTTTTCTACTCAGTATAATTCGCAAGCAATTCATCTAGGTTGTTTCATGTATTAACAGTTCATTCTTTCTATTGGTGAATTGTATATCCCATGGTATAGGTGTACCATTGTTCATTTACCTGTTGAAAATTGTAGTTTTGGGCTATTACAAATAAAGCTGATATAAAATAAACATTTGTGTACTTTTTGTGTGTGTGTGAACATACTCTTCATTTGTCTGATCTAAATGCCTAGCAAACTAATACAGCTATTCTAGCTTCTTTGCCTTTCCATCCAAATTTTAAAATAATCTTGCCTATGTCTATAAAAATATCTTGCTGGGATTTCTCTCTCAGCACTGCTTTAGCTATGTTCCACAAATTTTGATATGTTGCAATTTCATTTTCATTCAGTTCAATTTATTGTTTTATTTCCTTTGAGACTTCCCTTTGACATATAGATTATTTAGAAGAGTGCTCTTTAAGTTTCCAAGTGTTTGGACATTCTCCTGTTATTTTTCTAATATTAATTCCTAGTTTAATTCCATTGTAATCAGAGAACACACTCGGTATGATTTTCAGTTCTTTTACATATATTCAGGTTTGTTTATAGCCAATATGGTCTACCTTGGTATATGTTCCATGGGCACTTGAAATGTATGTGTATTCTGCTGTTGTTGGGTGGAGTATTCTATAAATGCCAATTAAATCCTTTGGCTTATGATGCTGTTGATTGTTCTACATCCTTGCAAATTTTCTGTCTGTTGTTGTATCAATTGTTGAGAGAAGGGTGTTGAGTCTCCAGTTATAATTGTGGATCTATTTTTCCTTTCCATTCTTTCAATTTTTGTTTCATCTATCTTGCAACTCTGTTACTTGGTATATATACATTTAGAATGGTTACATCTTCTTCATAGATTGACCCTTTTATCACTAAATAATGTCCCTCTCTGTCTCTAATAATTTTCTTTGCTCTGATATCTGCCTTAATTTTAATATGGCCAATCCTGTTTTCCTTTGATTAGTGTTTGCATGATATATCTTTTTCCATTCTTCCACTTCTAATCTGCCTATATCATTATATTTCAAGTGAGTTTATTGAAAATAGCAGACAATTGGATCATGGTTTTTGTTTGTTTTGTTTTGTTTTTTTATTGAAACAATCCTGCTCTGTCACCCAGGCTGGAATGAGTGCAGTGGCGCGATCTTGGCTCACTGCAACTTCCGTCAGCCTCCTAGGTTTAAGCAATTCTCCCACCTCAGCCTCCCAAGTAGCTGGGATTACAGGGATGAGCCACTGCACCCAGCCTGGATCATGTTTTTTAATCCACTTTACCAATCACTGTCTTTTAATTGGTATATTTAAACCATTTACATTTAATGGCATTATTAATATGTTAGGGCTTAGGTCTGCTATTTTATTTTTTGTTTTCTGTTCATTCTCTCTGTTCTTCATTTCTCTGATTTCTTTTTCTTGCCATCCTTAGGTTACCTATTTTTTAGAATTTAATTTATCTATGGTGTTTTTGAGGTATCTCTTTTTACAGCTTCTATAGTGGTACACATTATTGTGTGTATGTGTGTGTGTGTCTGTATCACAATTTCCTGGTGTCATAATTTTACCAACTCAAGTGAAGTAAAGTTATCTCCCTTTATGTCCCTATACCTTCCCCTCATTTAAAATATAACTGTAAATAGAAAGTAAGAATAGAGAGACAAAAGTAGGCTTTCAAATAGCTTGGCTGTGAAAAGCAAAGATTAAAGCAAGTGCTGATGGAATTACAGGTGTTTTTTTTTTTTTTTCTTTTTAGTTTTTTGTTTGATTTTAAAAGGGGAGAGACCTGAGCAAGCCTAACAACTGAGAGGAAAAATGCAGTAGAGAGAGGTAGAAGGAAAACGAGAAATCTGAAGTGACTCATACAGCTAGCTTTTTTTTTTTTTCCCTTGAGACAGAGTCTTGCTCTTGTTGCCCAGGCTAGAGTGCAATGGCGTGATCTTGGCTCACTGTAACCTCTGCCTCCTGGGTTCAAGTGATTCTCCTGCCTCAGCCTCCTGAGTAGCTGGGATTACAGGCACCCGCCACCATACCTGGCTAATTTTTAGTAGAGACAGAGTTTCACCAAGTTAGCCAGGCTAGTCTCAACTCCTAACCTCAAGTGATCCACCTGCCTTGGCCTCCCAAAGTGCTGGGATTACAGGCGTCAGCCACCGTGCCCGGTGATACAGCTAGCTTTTTAAAAGAGCTGGGAGGTGAATAGAACCATAATACAAATGAAGACATTACTCAAGCTAAGAGGAGGGGTGCCACTTCCAGTGAGACAAGAAGATGAAAGAAAAGGTTGGGCTTGGGGCAGAAAAATCTGTATGGGGTGTTGGAAGTAGTAAGGGAGGTCCCATTTCTGATATTCTCTTTTTGTATCAAAGGAAGTAAAAATCATCTGCGCTTAGGTTGTAGGAGGAAGTGGTGGGGGAAGATGAAGATTTGATGATGAAAGAGGGTCAAATTTAGTCTTTGAGCAAAATGAGAGAAGAAGCCAAGCAGAGAAAAGACCATTCACAATCAGCACTTAAAGCTCTGGCTGATTCTGAAAACGTGTAATTGTGTTAACAATAATTTCCAAATTTTTATAATTTATCCCAGTTGTGTTTTCTAACCTGAATGTAGAAAAAGAAATGATGAAAGATTAAACATACACAGGAGGAAGTTTTACAGGGTTGGTTCAAAAGAAGGACAGAGAAACAAAAGAGAAATAGTTAAACAAATACCCCATACAAGATTACTCCTTGTTAAAAATGTGGTTCTACATCAAAGAAATGCCTGCAAAAAGAGGATTGCAGATATTTTTCTTCTCATATAATGAAAATATTTCCTTTGCATAAAAATAAATGTATTGTGGGGTTTGATTTGGGATTAGAACTTAAAAGTAGATGTGAATACAGAGATTGTTTGAAATTCTCATCTGTTTAACTCCTATTCTCTATTCTGGTTTGTCATGGGTCTCTTAACAGTACCTAGAAGGGAGTCTAAAACTTGAAATATTTCCCTCACCATAGAAAATGGCAGTGGAGTTCTAAACTTCTGCAGAAATGCTAACACAAAGATCCCTTATGGCTATGGCACACAGCTCTGAATTGCATTAGTTTTCTAACCATTTCTGCCTAAGATCTTAACACTGATTTCTCCAAACAGACACTGGGTTCCTAGTGCTTTTGAACTGCAAAGGGCAACTAGAGTGACATTTTGAAAATCATTTATTTAAAAGTCATTTTTCATCTAGAAAATATTTATTTCCAAGTGTGCAAAATTGTGAAGATCAGGTTTAATTTTTAGCAATGAAAACATTTTGGCCTAAGTATTCTGAGATGTGGTTTTAAAAATATTGAATAAAACAAGATACATCTGAAGAATTATAGCACTCATTAAATATTGAGTGGTTGAACTGATGGATAGTGTTAAAGGATCTCCTGAAGCTTGAATTAATGCTAAATCTAAATCTAAACACCCAAAACACTTTTTAATAGTGTCTTCTTCCTTGGTTTCTGATATGTTAGAAAGAAAACTATATGCAAAAATGAATGTACTATTTCTAAAGATCATTGCTTAAGATGAAATTAAACATTTAGGGCTGAAAAATAAAATGTATGAGTATTACTTTATCCATCAACAGTAACTGCTTACTCCAGAAACATTCTCACTGCACAGAAACTCGAAGCATAGCTGAAAATCTGGGCTAATCTCTAGTCTCCCTATTTCACATGAAAGACATTACTACAATACATCATTAGTTTACCCACACTTTTCTTGTGTGAAATAGATCCCTTACATTTAATTTAAATCAAGTAGAATAAGAATTCTCATCAGGTACTTTAAATATTTGACAAAACATAAATAAATGCATATAATTACTCAAAAACCTTACGAAAATGTAAGCAACTATGAAATCTGTTTTCCTTTAAAACAGCAGCCCCCAACCTTTTTGGCACGAGGGATCTGTTTCGTGAAAGATAATTTTTCCACAGACTGGTGGGGGTCGGGGGTGGCTTTGGAATGAAACTGTTCCATCTCAGATCAGGCATTAGATTTCATAAGCAGCATGCAACCTAGATCCCTCACATGTGCAGTTCACAATAGGGTTCATGTTCCTACAAGAATCTAATGCCACCACTGACCTGACAGGAGGCAGAGCTCAGGCAGCAATGCTCACTAGCCTGCCGCTCAGCTCATCTCCTGCGGTGCACCCCACTCCTAAAAGGTCACGAACCAGCAGAGGTGTTGGGGACTCCTGCTTTAAAAGAAATTGCTTATTAAATGCTAATAAACAGCTCCATATTCCTAATGGACACTAAAATTACATCTAAATTTTTCTCTTACCTAATTTTACAGGAAAGCCTGGAGGAAGCTTCATCTGAACAAATTCTCTAAGCTTGTTAAAGTGCTTGAAGGGAGCTATTACTTCTAAAACATTCAATAACCTGAAAAATGGAAGAAGAAAAAAATGTTTTCATTGTTCAAATTGCCTAGGGTCCTTATGCTTTTTAACTACATGCTTCAAACCTGGGCAGCAGTATTGACTTCCAGATATTAAGGATGAGTAAATTACAGACTTTATTCCTCCTAACTTTTTACTCTATAATGGTTTATAACTTTTGATTGTGCAGCCATAATTTTCACAATTGTTTGATTTTAGGCCCATATTTAGATGGTCTCAAAGCTAGTAACTATATTCACTGTTTGGGTAGCTGATTTCCACTGTCAATTTATTGTGTGTGTAAAAGGCTCTTATGTGCTTAATATTCCTTGATTTCCTGCATATTTGATAAATGATTGCTTCTTATCTTTATATTTAAAGGGAAACTTGACTCACATAAAATTTCAGGTTATACTATCTTTCCCTCTGAACTACAATTTCATAATATCTCTTAGCATTCAATATCATATTAGTCGTGCTATAATTTCTTTCATCTTTCGGTTGGATGGATTTCTTTGTTAAGTAGTAGTATTTTTCTTTGAAAAAAGTCCTATGACTGCTACGTTTCTTGAATTCTTTTGTGCCTGAGAATATCTTCAGTTGCCTCCATACATAAATGAAAGTTAGAAATACTGACAGATCACACTTTTGTTACTTCAGAAAAATAAAGATATATGTAAAAATGTAAGGCCAGGCTGATTTTACCCCTTTTCTGCCCGGATGCCTTTGGATTTCTTTATCAACGACTGAAGCCCAATAGTTTGATCAGGATAATTTTTGTTACTAATCATTCTGTATCAATTTTTCATGGAACCTAATGTCACCCTATAGATTTAGTTCTTCATTACAGAGAAATTTTCTTCTATCATATTTTGAATATTATTTTGGTTATACTTGGAGGCCTTTTAAGTAAAACATGAATGAATGACTCATATTGAATCATTTTTGTAAACCATATCTATTGCTTGTGTAATTTCTTTAATCTCTTCTACTGAATTCACCAAGAGTTGTCAAAATTTAATTTTCAGTTACATCTATTCTGTTCATTATTGTTTCTACTGTATTTGTTTCGTAATAGTGCCATTTAGTGCTCAATTTATTTCCTCAGCTTTACAATCTCCTTTTCATTTCATTTTACTGTCTTATATTCTCATCTCAGAAAGATCTACTTTACTGATTTCGTGTTCTTTCTTGTTTACTATGGCATTTATAGGCAATTTTCTTCTTTTTTTTTTTTTTTGACCTTTTAGAAGAAATTATTTGTCTGGCATTTATATGCTGTGTTCTGTATTTCTTTTTTTTTCAGATGGAGTTTTGCTCTTATTGCCCAGGCTGGAGTGCAATGGCGTGATGTTGGCTCAATGCAAACTCCACCTCCCGGGTTCAAGTGATTGTCTCAGCCTCCCGAGTAGCTGGGATTACAGGTATGCACCACCACACCCGGCCAATTTTGTATTTTTAATAGAGACCGGGTTTCTCCATGTTGGTCAGGCTGGTCTCGAAATCCTGACCTCAGGTGATCCACCTGCCTCAGCCTCCCAAAGTGCCGGGATAACAGGCGTGCACCACCGTGCCTGGCTCCTTATTTCATTTTCTTTTTCAAGAGTAGTGGTTATAACTGCCACATTTTATAAATTCTAAGATATTCTTTTTTTTCATGTAACATATCTGAAATTAGGATAACTCCTAAAATGGATGACATCTTAATATTAGCTGCAGTTTTCTTCTTTATTAGCAAGTAGAATATAAAATTGGTGAATCTTTGGCCAGGTGTGGTGGCTCACATCTGTAATCCCGGCACTTTAAGAGGCCCAGGTAGACAGATCACCTGAGGTCAGGAGTTTGAGACCAGCCTGCCCAACATGGTGAACCCCATCTCTACTAAAAATACAAAAATTATCGAGGCATGGTAGCACATGCCTGTAGTCCCAGCTAGTTGTGAGGCTGAGGTCGGAGGATCATTTGAACCTGGGAGGCAGAGGTTGCAGTGAGCTGAGATTGTGCCACTGCACTCCAGCCTCGGCAACAGAGTGAGACTCTGTCTCAAAAAAATTAATTAATTAATTAAATAAATAAATAAATAATAAAATAGGTGCATCATTGAGTCAACTGGGTCCTAGATATGACAAATTTTGGCAGATCTCTATGTGTGGCTAACTCTCCACATTTTCTGAGACTTATCTCTCTCTGACATAACTTGAGGGCTGTATAGAACAACCTATCTACTTATCTAAAGCCTAGATATGGGGAAAGCTCAAGTATGTATGTACTTTTTAAAAAAATATGCACCCTGCTCTCTTCTCCGATCATTTTTAAAAAATGTATTAGGCCGTTAAAAAAAATTAATGCATTAGGCCAGATTTGAAAGGGAAGGAACTAGTAAGAGAAAATCGCCCAGTGCTTCATATCCTCCCTCCCACTTTAGTGAGGAGCCTAAAACTATAGTTGTATCAGTCAGCTCTTGCTACCCATCTCTCACTCCAGCCATCTCTCCAAATTCAGTATTTTTAAAAAGGAGCATCCAATGAGTACATGTTTGAGAGGATATATTCAATATGTTTACCACAATATTGTTGAAAATGGTGACAAACTACAAATAACCAAAATGTTTATCAGTAGATGAATGATAAAATAAACAACAGTATATCAACACTACAAAATACCAAGGAAAAAGAATAGACGAAAATATAATCACTGTAAAACTTCAAGACACACTCATTTTTTCTTTTCTTTTTTTTTTTTAATTTTTTTTGAGATGGAGTCCCCAGGCTGGAGTGCAGTGGCACGATCTTGATTCACTGCAACCTCTGCCTCCTTGGTTCAAGCGATTCTCCTGCCTTAGCCTCCCTAGTTGCTGGGATTATAGGCACACGCCATATGCCCAGCTAATTTTTGTGTTTTTAGTAGAGATAGGGTTTCACCACATTGGCCAGGCAGATCTCAAACTCCTGACCTCGGGTGATCTGCCCACCTTGGCCTCCCAAAGCACTGGGATTACAGGAGTGAGCCACCACACCCGGCCAAGATACACTCACTTTTAAATGAAAACAAGAAATACACAGAAGAAAACATGAACCATTCCCCCATTTTTATTTTTAAAAATGCAAAAACATGGATAACTCTAGACAAAAATACAACAAATAGTCATTAATACTGATGTGTTAAAATATCACATTTTATTCTGTAAATTTCCATACTTTTGGATTTTTTTAAAACAAGCATGTATTCACGTATTACTTTTTATAATTTAAAAACCTACTCGGCTGGGCACGGTGGCTCACGCCTGTAATCCCAGCACTTTGGGAGGCTGAGGTGGGTGGATCACCTGAGGTCAGGAGTTTGAGGCCAGCCTGGCCAACATGGTGAAACCTCATCTCTACTAAAAATACAAAAATTAGCCGGGCGCGGTGGTGGGCACCCATAATCCCAGCTACTCGGGAGGCTGAGGCAGGAGAATCGCTTGAACCTGGGAGGTGGAGGTTGTGGTGAGCCGAGATCGCGCCACTGCACTCCAGCCTGGGAGACAGAGCAAGACTCCATCTTAAAAAAAAAAAAAAAAAATCTACTCAAAACTTTATCTGGTGAAAGTAGTAAAAATCATTACTTTTGTGAACCAGAAAATTTCTAGAACGGTGCACACACTATCAAGGCAATGGCTATTTGCTTTTCATTTCAAAGGTCTCAAATGCACCACTGGGGTGCAAATATTATTACAACCTTTAGGGTTTAATAGTTTCTTTCATAAACATTTGTAGTTAGTAACAAACTTACAACTCTATCCCTAAGGGAAATTCCTGGCTCATGGCTATCGTAGCTTTAAACGTTTTCTTACTCTCTTTGCACACCAACTCTCTACCCAGATGAGGAGCTCTAAAATGGGAGGAAAAAAAATGTTAGGAAACTTTTTCCATAGTCTATCACCTTCCTAAGAAGCATCTGTCATCTTTCAATTACATTCATTAATATTTCAATTTTTCTTACTCTGTCTATAGAAATAAAATTATGCTAAAAGGGAATAAGATATGTATAAGAAATTAAGACAAGGGCAATAAAAAAGAATAGCAAAGAGTAAAAGTTCAGAAATTATCAGATCTAAACTAATTTCACATTGAATATAATTTTAATAATCACTATTTTTAGGAATAAAGAAAATCATTAGTAAAAAAATTTTTAAGGTATCATTGTATATCTTTAAAGTCACTTATTCAATTCAATCTTCTTTACTATTACAGCCTCTGCATTGATCAATAAGAAATATTGTGAAGAATAAGGAATTCTATATTAACTATCATCAAAAGAAAATTATCAATTTAGCATAAAGATCTAATTGGCTTTTATTTGCAATTCTATCACAGGACAATACCTAATTCTGTAAAATAGAATGAGTGTTCCAATAAGCTGAAAAGAGGAGGTTAGCTTTATAGACCGAAAAGGCTGAAGTGGAAACAGTGGGGAAAAAAGGTGATCTGGTTATTTCAAAGTTGCTTTCCTCAAACAGTTAAAAAAAACAGAAGACTTAGTTACTATGTTGACTCAGGTTGCCTGGAATGTCCTTTTTTTTTTTTTTTTTTTTTTTTTTTTTTTTCATTTTAAACTGGCCCATTTCAAAGTTCAGTTTAATTATGTAGAACTTAGCAGAAGTAGCCGGGCGCGGTGGCTCACGCTTGTAATCCCAACACTTTGGGAGGCCGAGGCGGGCGGATCACGAGGTCAGGAGATCGAGACCATGGTGAAACCCCGTCTCTACTAAAAATACAAAAAAATTAGCCGGGCGTGGTGGCGGGCGCCTGTAGTCCCAGCTACTCGGAGAGGCTGAGGCAGGAGAATGGCATGAACCCAGGAGGCGGAGCTTGCAGTGAGCCAAGATTGTGCCACTGCACTCCAGCCTGGGTGACAGAGCGAGACTCCGTCTCAAAAAAAAAAAAAAAAAAAAAAAAGAACTTAGCAGAAGTAACTACATTCTGGTTTGGTATGGCCTGCTGGTGCCTAGTGCATGCAGGAGGCTAATCTAATACAATAATACCCTCATAAATTTTGTTTAACACTATAAAATATTAAGGTCAGGCACAGTGGCTCATAGCTGTAATCCCAGCATTTGGGAGGCCGAGGCAGGTGGATCATTGAGCCCATGAGTTTGAGACCAGCCTGGCCAATATGGTGGAAACCCTGTCTCTACTAAAAATATAAAAATTAGCTGGGCATGGTGGAGTGCACCTGTATTCCCAGCCACTCGGAAGGCTGAGGTGAGAAAATGGCTTGAACCTGGGAGGCTGAGGTTGCAGTGAGCTGAGATCACACCCACTGCACTCCAGCCTGGGCGACAGAGCAAGACTCCATCTCAAAAAAAAAAAAAAAACTATAAAAATATTAAGATGGAAACATCTTGGAGAATTTAGAAAAATACAACAAAACTTTCAATAAGAAAAAAAAAATGACAACTTCTTCATAAATAGGAGTAGGAAAGTCGTATTTTACATTTTATTCTCCACCAAAAGGAAATAATGGCTGGCCAGGATACTTTTTTTTACTTATCTATTTATTTATCTATTTACTTATCTATTTATCTATTTATTAAAAATAAACCCTTTATTCATTCATCATTCTTTTAGTCAATAAATATAAACTTAGTATGAGCCATGTGGTAGGCACTCTACTGTTAGTAAATTACTTCAGCAAAGGTCCTATGGAAGGACAGTGAGAAGTAGTCTAGCACAGGTTGAAAGTAAAGGATAATGACAGGTGAGGAGCTTGGAAAGGCAAAAAGAAGATAAATAATGAATGGCCTTGCACGCTATGCTAAAAAATCAGGATAATCACAAAATAGAAAGCTCATCCTACAACGGGAAATCTCAAATAAGCAACTGTCCTGCACAATTTCCTACATCGTATTTCCTTAGAACAGTGTCCTTTAGTTTTTTAGGTGTGTATAAATTAACAGGAGGCATACAGAAAGATCTACAACCATTTGCAAAGAGGGTACATAATTTGGGACACTTTGCCCTTATCATATTTAATCCATATTTTTAAAAGGTAGAAGAACTGCTTCAGTCAAAAATATACCAATAATTATCTCCAAAATATTCACATAATCAGTTTTTACAAATTATTCTTTCTAAAAACCAAATAATACATAAACAAGAAAAAAACTTACTTTCCATTTTCAGCAGATATATATTCTTCCCATGTAATAGTGTTCTGAGGAGGAGGTGTAAGAGACTGTCTTCGAATCGGCTGCCAAAAAAAAAAGAAAGAAAGAAAGAAAGAAAGAAAGTGGGGTGGGGAAGAAAGAAAAATGTTATTTTTTAAATATAAGATTAAAATACATTGTAAACTATTAAAACTAACAATTTACTTAATCTCTTCAATATAATACTTGAAAAGGTTCCTTCCAAGATCGTTCCATGGTGGTTTAAGCTCTATTGGTAATATTTATTATCAATTTTTTTAAAATCCCAAAAAGACAAATATCAAAATAATAACACCCATTCATTCAATGTTTCAATCATCTAAAATGTTCCTGGCATTATACTAGCTGCTGAACATGGGAACTACAGATAAGTGTAAAAACTAACTC
Organism: Symphalangus syndactylus; assembly: GCF_028878055.3. Taxonomy (NCBI): domain Eukaryota; kingdom Metazoa; phylum Chordata; class Mammalia; order Primates; family Hylobatidae; genus Symphalangus; species Symphalangus syndactylus. Next base: position 24,583,092 of record NC_072441.2, read on the forward strand.
TGGGCCAGGCATAGTGGCTCATGCCTGTAATCCCAGCACTTTGGGGGGCCAAGACAGGTGGATCACAAAGTCAGGAGTTCAAGATCAGCTTGGCCAAGATGGTGAAACCCCGTCTTTACTAAAAATGCAAAAGAATTAGCCGGGCGTGGTGGTGAGTGCCTGTAATCCCAGCTACTCAGGAGGCTGAGGCAGAGAATTGCTTGAATCTAGGAGGTGGAGGTTGCAGTGAGCCGAGATCGTGCCACTGCACTACAGCCTGGGCGACAGAGGAAGACTCCGCCTCAAAAAAAAAAAAAAAAAAAAAACTCTGATTCAAGGAATTTACAATTCAGTTGGAAAGAAAAAAAAAATACAGACATGAACAGTTAACCAGAAATATAAAAGAGCATATTAATAAAGGCCAAATGAGATTACAGAAAATAGAAAATATATCAGAAAAGAGCAATCTTCTGTGGGTAATGATCAAGACTATGCAGTTGGACTTCAGATTTAAATGAAGATGAAACCGAGTGTTTTTAAGACAGAGAAAATTAAAGGTAAAAAACACAAGAAGACTGATTTAAACTCAGATGGGAAGTTCAAAATGGAGATCAACAGTATATGGTAAAAATTGCAAAGGTCAGATTTTAAAACTTTCACCCTATCTTTGCCAAATAGAATTTCAATCACTGTAAGATGAACTGGCAATAAGGAACTAAACTCTGGAGCAGAAATGGAAATTGGGAATTCCTGGGCCAGGTGCAGTGGCTCATGCCTGTAATCCCAACACTTTGGGAGACAAAGACAGGAGAATCACTTGAGCCCACGAGTTTGAGACCAGCCTAGGCAACATAATGAGGCTCTGTTCCTTTAAAAAAAAAGAAAAAAAAAGGCCGGGCATGGTGGCTTACACCTGTAATCCCAGCACTTTGGGAGGCCGAGGCGGGCGGATCACGAGGTCAGGAGATTGAGACCATCCTGGCTAACACAGTGAAACCCCGTCTCTACTAAAAATACAAAAAAATTAGCCGGGCGTGGTGGCAGGCACCTGTAGTCCCAGCTACTCGGGAGGCTGAGGCAGGAGAATGGTGTGAACACTGGGGGGCGGAGCCTGCAGTGAGCCAAGATCATGCCACTGCACTCCAGCCTGGGCAACAACGAGACTCCGTCTCAAAAACAAACAAAAAAAAGACACACAAAAAAAAATTAGCTGAGTGTGGTGGTGCATGCCTGTGGTCTCAGCTACTTGAAAAGCTCAGGCAGGAGGATCACCTGAGCCCTGGAAGTGATGCTGCAGTAAGCCATGATTATGCCACTGCACTCCAGCCCGGGTGACAGAATAAGAAGCTGCTTCACAGGGAAAAAAAAAAGAACTGGTCAGGCCAGGCGTGGCGGCTCATGCCTGTAATCCTAGCACTTCGGGAGGTCAAGGCAAGTGGATCACTTGAGGTGAGGGGTTCAAGACCAGCCTGGCCTATATGGTGAAACCCCCATCTCTACTAAAAATACAAAAATTGGCCAGGCGTAGTGGCTCGCACCTGTAATCCTAGCCACTCGGGAAGCTGAGGCAGGAGAACCACTTGAACCCAGGAGGCAGACATTGCAGTGACCTGAGATCACGCCACTGCACTCCAGCCTGGGAAACAGAGCGACTCTCTGTCTCAAGAAAACAAAACAAAAAACAACCTCATAAATTAAAAAAAAAAAATTTTTTTCAATTGCTAATGAAAACCTAACAGGACTATGGAGAAAAAGACAATAAGCGAGAGACTAATATAAATAATAAGATGTTAATAACATTGAGAGGGTCTCATTCAAGAAACCTGGTTTCACATACAATTAGTGTAAGATGTTAATGAGCCATACATTAGAGGTGTTAAAATCAAGGACTGTTAAGACACAAAATTGAGTTAGAATCCCAGCTCCAATACCTGGTAGTTGTGTGAATGTGGGCAAGTTACTTTCTATTATGTCAACTTAACTCACTTGCAAAATGGGAACTGGGCCACTAACTCATAGTTAAAAATTAATGGAGATAACATAGGTAAAAAGCTTAGTGAAGGTCAGGTGTGGTGGCTCATGCCTATAATCCCGGCACTTTGGGAGGCCAAGGCAGGTTGATCCTTTGAGCTCAGGAGTTCGAGACTAGCCTGGGCAGCATGGCAAAACCCCATCTCTATAAAAAATATTAAAAAAAAGTAGCCAGGCGTGGTGGTGCACACCTGTGGTCCCAGCTACTTGAAGGGCCAAGGTGGGAGGATTAATTGACCCCAGGACGTGGAGGCTGCAGTGAGCTGAGATCATGCCACTGCACTCCAGCCTGTAGGACAGAACACGACTCTGTCTCAAAAAAAATAAAAAAAAATAAAAAAAGAGAGAGAAGCAGTAAATGGAGGAAAAGCTTTTTCTCTACCCTCCATTTTCTGCCTAACTACAGAATATAAATTTTGCTTCACTGGAGATAACTCTATACTCTTACTAGCCCAGTGACAGCACCAGAGGAACCTGCAAACAAACCTTACTCCTTTCCTGTCCTTGGAAACCTAAAATCACTTTCATTTGTCCTGTCATTTCTCTACAAATTTATTGTTCTTTGTTGAAGATGCTATATAAGTAGAGTTCTAAGCCACTATTTTGAGTCACTTTTTTTTTTTTTTTTTTTTTTTGAGACATAGTCTCGCTCTGTTACCCAGGCTGGAGTGCAGTGGCACAATCTCGGTTCACTGCAACCTCCACCTCCCAGGTTCAAGCAATACTTCTGCCTCAGCCTCCTGAGTTGGGATTACAAGTGTGCATCACCAAGCACAGCTAATTTTTGTATTTTTAATAGAGATGCGGTTTCACCATGTTGGCCGGGCTGGTCTCAAACTCCTGGCCTCAAGTGAACTGCCCAACTCAGCCTCCCAAAGTGCTGGGATTACAGGCATGAGCCACTGTGCCCAGCCCTTGAGTTACTTTTCACTGGGGTTTCTTGTGTGGTGTGCAGCACGCATTAACAAACTTGTTTGCTTTTCTCTTACAAATCTGTCTTTTGGTACGAGAGTCCATCTCAACTAAGAACTAAGTTTAGAAGAGGTAAAGTTTAGTTTCCCTTACAGTATAATGGAGGCCAAAAGAAAAGACTGTTTCAATATCACACTACAGAGACTTTGAGGAGCAAGAAGCCTGAAAAAGGCCATACATTTTGTTGGTTAGAAGTCATTGATGATCTCTGAGCAGCAGCTGAGGGATGTGGAAAGAAAGGAAACAGAGTTTTTGAGTATCAGGCAAGATGAAAGACAATGCTCTTTCCCTGAGAAGCTTAACAAGAGGCACAAAAAGTAAATACTTATAATTGAGGGTGGCAGGGGCTATGATACAATTGAGGGTGATAGGGGCTACAGAATGATATAAACATGCACAGAAGAGGTTTATGACAGACTAGGGTAGCCAAAAGACGTGGACTGGTTGACTCCTGAGTTGAGGAGTCTAAAAGAATAAAATAACTCGTTGAAGGAACTGGGGAAAGGAGAATGGTGAGAGAAAGCATGACATACTGGGAAATTGCAAGTGTGGTGTATCTAGTTGTACGAGTAGTATACATGAAGATTAGTAGTAAGAGATAAAAGTGGCCAGACACAGAAGAGAAAAAGTAGCCTGAAAGGGTTTTACATATGAAGTAGATCACATTTTACTCAGGAAGCAATGGACAAATATTTTGAGCAACACAATATAGTAGCTAAAGCACCAATTGTGGAGCCAGAGTGATCCAATTCTGACTTTGACAATGACTAGCTGACTTCGAACAAATTATTCAACCTCTTTTGCCTCAGTTCAGTCAACTACATAACCTCAGAGGGTTTACTGTGACGATAAAAATGGGCTGTTAAATGTAAAGTGCCTAAAACAGTGCCTCACACATAGCAAGTACTGTATACATTTTAGTTACTGAGCATAGCCAGTACATGATTCAGTCTATTTCTGGGTGATCACTCTGGTGGCAGTGTATTTAGGAAGCTATCTCAGTAATCCAAATGAGAAATGATAAGGGTATGTTGTTTTAAAATGGAAGGACAGAAAATAGACTAAATAGACTCAAGAGATCCTTAGGATTTTGTGATTGATCAGATATAGAGATAACAGGAAAGCTAAGAAGTCTAAGAAGAAATTTCAGGTGGCCGGCTGGGGTAAATAGGGAGATGATGGGGTTACTACCTAAGTCAGAGAAAAGACGAAGGAGGATGGCCGGGCGCGGTGGCTCACGCCTGTAATCCCAGCACTTTGGGAGGCCAAGGAGGGCGGATCACGAGGTCAGGAGATTGAGACTACAGTGAAACCCCGTCTCTACTAAAAATACAAAAAATTAGCTGGGCGTGGTGGCGGGCGCCTGTAGTCCCAGCTACTCGGGAGGCTGAGGCAGGAAAATGGTGTGAACCCGGGAGGCGGAGCTTGCAGTGAGCCGAGATAGCGCCACTGCACTCCAGCCTGGGCAAAAGAGCGAGATTCTGTCTCAAAAAAAAAAAAAAAGAGGAAGGAGGAAAGAAAGCATTATCTGATTTAGACACACTAAATTTTAGACATCTATGTTTATCCAAGTAGAGGTAGGCAAAAGCACTATAGATGTGGTGATATGAAGGAAGAATAGAGTTAAAGGTACATATCTGGTTGAGAGTTACCAGTGTTTATGTACTCCCTGATGAGATGTCAGAGATTGCCAGTTGTCTCCCTGGTATCTGTTCTCCCATTAATCTTTGTAAAAGAACCTCTCTTCCAAATTTTTGGATGAGCATGTGACTTCCTAGAATAGACTTCTAGTCATCCTTGCAGCTAAGTGTTATCATGTGACTAAATTTTTTTCTTTTTTTTTTTTTTTGAGACAGGGTCTTGCTCTATCACCTACACTGGAGTGCAGTAACTCAATCACACCAAACTGTAGCCATGACCTCCTAGACTCAAGTGATCCTCCCACTCAAGCCTACTGAGGAGCTGGGACTACAGATGCATGCCACCATGTTCAGCTTGTTTTTACTTTTCTTTTGTAGAGACAGAGTCTCACTATGTTGCCCAGGCTGGTCTTGAACTCCTGGGCTCAAGCAATCCTCCCACCGTGGCCTCCCAAAGTGCTGGGATTACAGGCATGAGTCACCACGCCCGGGCTAAATTCTAACCAATGGGATGTGAGCAGAGTGATGTGTACAACTTCAGAATGGGTTCTCAAACAGAATAGGAATGTCTTCTCCTTTCTAATTAGCACTTTGGGAGGCCGAAGCAGGCAGATCACCTGAGGTCAGGAGTTCGACAACAGCCTGGCCAACACAGTGAAACCCCGTCTCTACTAACTACTCAAGAGGCTGAGACAGGAGAATCGCTTGAACCCAGGAGACAGAGGTTGCAGTGAGCTGAGGTCATGCTACTGCACTCCAGTATGGGCAACAGAGGGAGACTCCATCTCAAAAAAAAAAAAAAAAAAAAAGAATTACTATTCCTGCTGACTGGAATATGAAACTGGTACATATCATCTTTTTGTTTTTTTGTTTTGTTTTGTTTTGAGATGGAGTCTCGCTCTGTCACCCAGGCTGGAGTGCACTGGCGTGATCCCGGCTCACTGCAAGCTCTGCCTCCCAGGTTCACGCCATTCTCCTGCCTCAGCCTCCTGACTAGCTGGGACTACAGGTGTCCGCTACCACGCCCGGCTAATTTTTTGTATTTTTTAGTAGGGACAGGGTTTCACCATGTTAGCCAGGCTGGTCTCGATCTCCTGACCTCGTGATTTGCCCGCCTCAGCCTCCCAAAGTGCTGGGATTACAGGCATGAGCCACGGCGCCCGGCAATATAAATCATCTTATACCATGTGGATGGAAGGCCACATCCTAGGAATGGCAGAGAAGACAAAAGAAAAAAAGCTGTCTGGGATTAACTCACAGAGCAGAGAAAAACCACACAAACTCAGATTTTTACATGAGAGAAAAATAATCTTTTATCTTGTTTAAGTGACTGTTCTTTTGAGATTTCTTATAAGCAGCCAAACTTGTACCATAACCAATACCAAATTCCAAATTTACAGTGGGAGATTATACATAATCCTATGACATGTAGCAATGGCTTATCAGTAGAACGATGAAGAGGCTTAAAACCTAGTTAATGACCCTCACAAATGCTGTGGCAAAACATTAGGTAAAATAGTATTTAGTGATATGCTAGAAAGCAGAGAGACATGCGTTAATAGAACCTTTAATTTTAGGGGAAACCGTTGGAAACGTTTAAGATTGCTGCTCCAACCTAGAACCACAGCAAAGACTAATCCCATACCCACTGAAATCTCTATCTATTAATATTTTTAATATTACATATATAACATTTTCATGGTAAAGACACATTTGTCACATGATTAGATAACATGGCATGTCACATCATTATATTTTTTCAGGTAATAACTTTTCCAAGTAAGTTTCTACCATTTCCAAATAAATTGTTTCTAAACAGTAAATTATACATTCCCCATCTTAGTAAAGACTGTAATCAATGTAATTTAACCTTTTATTGAGCACTTTATCTCATCATTATAAATATCAATTATCATATTCCAAAAATGTCTTTCTAGTTTAAGTTTATTCTAACTAGTCTTTTTTTTTTTTTTTTCAAGGAATCCCAAATAGATTCAAAGTCCTTTATTATATACTGACACTTCTAGCTGAATCCTTCAGTGCCTCCTCTATACTGATGCCATGGCTATCTAATGAAACAGGAAGACATAAAGGTTGGTGCGATACCAGGTAACTCTTTAATGTTATTTTGCCAAATCAACTGGCTCTGTAACTGAAATGCCTTCAAGCCTTTCCCTCATAATTAAATGTAAAACTTCTGACGACTATTTTCCTTGAAGCATATAGGAAATACTTTATTTCTACGTTTGTTATTATTCTAATATTTTATACGGCAAAGCTTTCTGAAAGTTTAAGATATTCATGTATTTTATTATGTATTCCTATTTAGATTTTTAAATAAAGAAAAAAAATCCATGCCGGGTGCGGTGGCTCACGCCTGTAATCCCAGCACTTTAGGAGGTCAAGGCGGGTGGATTCTGAGGTCAGGAGTTCGACACCAGCCTGACCAATATGACGAAACCCCGTCTCTACTAAAAATACAAAAATTAGCAGGGTGTGGTGCCCGTAATCCCAGCTACTCAGGAGGCTGAGGCAGGAGAATTGCTTGGAGCCAGGAGACGGAGGTTGCAGTGAGCTGAGATCATGCCATTGCACTCCAGCCTGGGCAACAGCAAGAGCGAGACTCCATCTCAAAAAAGAAAAAAAAAATCCTTAATCATGAATAGGGCTTAACCCAATATTCTGAACATCTAGTTGGCACAGTAAAGTGCTATTATCAATGACTCTAAGGTATAAACGGAGCATTGTTCCCTACTCCAATGATAACTGGTTACAACAAGGAGCCAAAAATACAAGAGCAACTACCCATGATTTAAGAATTTCTGAGCACTTAAATTTTGCTATCAAAAATTTTGTCAAAAATATATACTAAATACTAGAACCACATCTGGGAAGGAAGAGAAAAAAAGGCAGAAGAGGCACAGTAAAAGTAGTCAAATGGCAAATAATTCCTTCTAAATACTACCTATAAGCCATTTCTTACAGAAATTGAAATAAAATTTTGGCTGGGGATGGGGGACAAGAAGAAACCCAAAACCTATTTATTTATAATAAAGCATATAAATTCATTCCAAAAAGGAGTAGACATTTATTTTCAAGAATGGAAATTCTATTAAAACATGGCTTTAAAATACATAATTTTAATGTATTTTGAAAAAAATAAGAAATCACATATATTTTCCAGATTTTTGAAACTTTTACTAATTCTCCAAAATCAAAAATATATTTTTTACTATTATGTGCTCTACTAGTTTTTACTACATTTACCAATAACATATTCCCAGGATTATTTCTTAAGGTTTTCCTCACTCTTTCCCAACTTCAACTTGCCAGTATTTTGAAAGAATTGCTAAGATGTGTTAATACCTGGATATACAGAAAGAAGAAACTATAACAAAGACAGACTAAGAAGCCAAGAACTTAGAGCAAGAACAGGCTTGCAGTCAGGTTCCTAACATAAAAGCCCATCTCTGCTTCTCTATCTTCGTAACTCACACTAATTAACTTACTTAAACCTCAATCTCTTTTTTGTAGAATGGGCAGTGGCATTCACCTCTTTAGGTCATTACAATAACTAAACCAGATAATATATGGACAGTACTTAGTACAAGGCCCATGCTAACAACTTCAATGTTTTAAGCCAATATCAATAAGAAAGAAAACTTTGTTGAGGTGTATATGAATTCAGTTTTTGTTGCTGTTGTTTTCTTTTTTTAGCCAGCTACGAAAGACATCCAATAAATGTCATTTTTAACCTGCAGAAGCTGAAATTGAGCTTATGGCACTCAACTCAGAGTAGGCCACTGGAGAATCCTTCATTACTCTCTGATAAAATATAATGCTTTCCACACGACTGTCATTAATTAAATACATCTGAGTTACTAACCTACAATTCACCATGACTTAAAAATGAATAGAGCATATGTCTATTTCTACACTTGATTTGTTCTTATATTGTCAGCTGCGACCTTGAAAACATCAATTTTCAATACTGATTTATAATATCTTTTTTTTTTTTTTCTGAGATGGAGTCTCACTCTGTTGCCCAGGCTGGAGTGCAGTAGCATGATCTCGGCTCACTGCAACCTCTGCCCCCTGGGTTCAAGCAATTCTCCTGCCTCGGCCTCCCGAGTAGCTGGGATTACAGGCACGCACCACCATGCTCATGAATTTTATTTGTATATTTAGTTGACATGGGGTTTCACCATGTTGGCCAGGCTGGTCTCGAATTCCTGACCTCAAATGATCCAGTCGCCTCAGCCTCACAAAGTGCTGGGATTACAGGCGTAAGCCACCGCACCCAGCTATGATGTCTTTTAAAACTTTAAATTTTTAAATCTAGTTCACCATTAAAATGGGAATGTCTCTTGAATTTATTTGATAGGTCTCTCCTCTTTCACCCCCTATTGTTTAACCTTACATTAAATAATAAACTTTTTTTTTTTTTTGACAGTCTTGCTCTGTCGCCCAGGCTGGAGTAGGGTGGAGTGATCTCAGCTCACTGCAACCTCCGCCTCCCAGGCTCAAGCAATTCTGCCTCAGCCTCCAGAGTAGCTGGAATTACAGCGTGCCACCACGCCCAGCTAATTTTTGTATTTTCAGTAGAGACGGGGTTTCAGCATGTTGGCTAAGCTGGTCTCGAACTCCTGACCTCAAGTGATCTGCCTGCCACCGCCGTGCCGCCCAAGTTAAACTTATATATACCTTTCTTAAAAAGCTTATTATGTAGGCTTAAAAGAACTGTACTCCTAAAATTATAAACAAAATGCATACAAACATTTATTTTCTTCTTTAATGCCCACTGTTATATAAACTGCTAACAGTTCCATGCTGCTTTCCAGGTGTTAAATTCTGTGTCTGTGTCGAAGAGAAAAAACAACATACAGCTACCGGTATCTTTCTATAATCAGACCTATCAATTCTATTTTGTTGCTCTTGCATCCTATACCTTACCTAATTAAACCAAATCAAATTATATGTATTGATGAATATCTGATAGAATTACTATTATTATTTTCTTTAAATTTCTTCTAAAAAGATTTATAATTGAACTCTGAGAAGATTCTCAAATGCAATTCTTCGATTCCTCCTTATCAAAAGTCCAAATAACATATAACAAGGCACATTTTCTTTATTCTAAAAAAATTTAAAATATAATCTTAAAAGGATTACTATGCTGACAAATAACAACAAAATCTTGGTTCCTAGTAATTATTAAATGACTTAAGTCAGGTTGAAAAATAAGAATAAGTTTTAAAAAAAAATTAATGGAAAAAATAAAAATAAAAAAATAAAAAATAAAAAAATTCATGTTAGTATAAAAAAGTCCTTTCTAAGATCAAGAAAAAGCCATGTGCACCTGCTCATACCATTTTTATTCACTATTATACTGGTGTTACTTCCCAGTACAGTGAGGTAAGAAATACAAATAAAAGAAATAAGAACAGGCAAGAGAAAAGTAAAACTATCTTTATTATCTGATGACATAAGCATTTGTAGAAAATCCTAAGTAATATACAAAAGACTATAGAATAGGCCAGGCACGGTGGCTCATGCCTATAATCTCAGCACTTTAGGAGGTCGAGGCAGGCAGATCACCTGAGGTCAGGAGTTCTAGACCAGCCTGGCCAACATGGCGAAACCCCGTCTCTACTAAAAACACAAAAACTAGCCGGGTGTGGTGGTGGGTACCTGTGATCTCAGCTACTCCGGAGGCTGAGGCGGGAGAATCACTTGAACATGGCAGGCAGGGTGGCAGTGAGCTGAGACTGTGCCACTGCACTCCAGCCAGGGGGATAGAACGAGACTCTGTCTCCAAGAAAACAAAAAATAAAAATAAAATAAAATAAAAACTATAGAATATATAAATGTAGAAATATAAAAATTACATTTATTTCTATATATAAAAACCAACTGGGAAATGAAATTTAAAGATAATCTTTTATGATAGCCTCAAAAATATTAAAAATTTACAAGATAAATTTAATAAAATATATGTAAGATTTATACACTGAACACTTCTGAGAGAAATTATAGAGAACCTAAATAAATGAAGAGATACACCATGTTCATCAAACAGAGGATTCAATTGTTTGATATTGCTATATCAATTGTTAAGATATCAAGTCTCCCCAAATTGATCTATAGATTCAACACTATGCCTATACAAATCTCAGCAGGCAGTACAATGGAATTGATCCATAGATTCCACACCATCCCTATACAAATCTCAGCAGGCAGTACAATGGAATTGATCTATAGATTCAACACCATCCCTATACAAGTCTCAGCAGGCAGTACAATGGAACTGATCTATAGATTCAACACCATCCCTATACAAATCTCAGCAGGCAGTACAATGGAATTGATCTATAGACTCAACACCATCCCTATACAAATCTCAGCAGGCAGTACAATGGAATTGATCTATAGACTCAACACCATCCCTATACAAATCTCAGCAGGCAGTACAATGGAATTGATCTATAGATTCGACACCATCCCTATACAAATCTCAGCAGGCAGTACAATGGAATTGATCTATAGATTCGACACCATCCCTATACAAATCTCAGCAGGCAGTACAATGGAATTGATCTATAGACTCAACACCATCCCTATACAAATCTCAGCAGGCAATACAATGGAACTGATCTATAGACTCAACACCATCCCTATACAAATCTCAGCAAGCAGTACAATGGAATTGATCTATAGATTCAACCCATCCCTATACAAATCTCAGCAGGCAGTACAATGGAATTGATCTATAGATTCGACACCATCCCTATACAAATCTCAGCAGGCAGTACAATGGAATTGATCTACAGATTCGACACCATCCCTATACAAATCTCAGCAGGCAGTACAATGGAATTGATCTATAGATTCGACACCATCCCTATACAAATCTCAGCAGGCAGTACAATGGAATTGATCTATAGATTCGACACCATCCCTATACAAATCTCAGCAGGCAGTACAATGGAATTGATCTATAGATTCGACACCATCCCTATACAAATCTCAGCAGGCAGTACAATGGAATTGATCTATAGACTCAACACCATCCCTATACAAATCTCAGCAGGCAGTACAATGGAATTGATCTATAGACTCAACACCATCCCTATACAAATCTCAGCAGGCAATACAATGGAACTGATCTATAGACTCAACACCATCCCTATACAAATCTCAGCAAGCAGTACAATGGAATTGATCTATAGATTCAATCCATCCCTATACAAATCTCAGCAGGCAGTACAATGGAATTGATCTATAGATTCGACACCATCCCTATACAAATCTCAGCAGGCAGTACAATGGAATTGATCCATAGATTCGACACCATCCCTATACAAATCTCAGCAGGCAGTACAATGGAATTGATCTATAGATTCGACACCATCCCTATACAAATCTCAGCAGGCAGTACAATGGAATTGATCTATAGATTCGACACCATCCCTATACAAATCTCAGCAGGCAGTACAATGGAATTGATCTATAGACTCGACACCATCCCTATACAAATCTCAGCAGGCAGTACAATGGAATTGATCTATAGATTCGACACCATCCCTATACAAATCTCAGCAGGCAGTACAATGGAATTGATCTATAGATTCGACACCATCCCTATACAAATCTCAGCAGGCAGTACAATGGAATTGATCTATAGACTCAACACCATCCCTATACAAATCTCAGCAGGCAGTACGACGGAGGAGGAACAGACTTCTCAAAAAATGATGCTGGAGCAACTGGGCATCCAAGGCAAAAAAAAAAATAAACCTTTGACCTACACCTCATACTTTCCACAAAATTAACTCAAAATGGTCATTTCCTTAAATGTAAAATATAAAGATATAAAACTTTTAGAAAAAAACACAGGAGAAAATTCTAGGAACCTGGAGCTAGGCAAAAAGTTCTCAGATTTAGCATGTGACATAAGATAAAAAATGATAAATTGGATGTCATAAAAGCGATAAATTTTTTTTTTTTTTTTTTTTTTTTTTTTTTTTTTTTTGAGACGGAGTCTCGCTCTGTCGCCCAGGCTGGAGTGTAGTGGTGCAATCTCGGCTCACTGCAAGCTCCGCCTCCCGGGTTCACGCCATTCTCCTGCCTCAGCCTCTCTGAGTAGCTGGGACTACAGGCGCCCGCCACCACGCCCGGCTAATTTTTTTGTATTTTTAGTAGAGACGGGGTTTCACCTGGTCTCGATCTCCTGACCTCGTGATCCGCCCGCCTCGGCCTCCCAAAGTGCTGGGATTACAAGCGTGAGCCACCGCGCCCGGCCAGCGATAAATTTTTTTTCAATGAAAGCCCACTTTGAGAAGATGAAAAGACAAGCTATGGAGTGAGAGTAAATATTTGCAAAACACCTATCTGATGAAGAATTAACATCTGGAAAATATAAAGGACTTTGGGCCAGGCATAATGGCTCATGCCTATAATCCCAGCACTTTGGGAAGCTGAGGTAGGAGGATCCCTTGAGCCCAGGAGTTTGAGACCAGTCTGGGCAACATGGTGAGACCTTGTCTCTACAAAAAAATAAAAAATAAAAATAAAAAGTTAACTAGGCATGGTGATGCATGCATGTAATCTCAACTACTTAGGAGACTGAGTGGGAGGATTGTTTGAGTTGAGGCGGTCAAGGCTGCAGTGAACCAAGATTGTGCCACTGCACCACAGTCTGGCCAAAACAGTGAGACCCTGTCTCAGAAACAACAACTTTGAAAACTCAACAGTAATGAAAAAAAGAAAATCCAATTAGGAAAAGAGCAAAAGGCATGAAGAGACATGCTACAGAAGAGGATATACAGATAGCAAATAAGCCATGAAGAGATGACCATTCAATATCATTAGCCATTAGGAAAACGCAATTAAATCAAAATGGGATAGCACTAAACACTATAGAATGAGTAACAAAGAAAATAATGACAATACCAAAAGCTGGCAAGGATGTAGAAAAACTGGATCATTCATACACTGCTGATGGGAATGTAAAATGAAAAACACTTTGGCAGTCTCTTACAAAACTAAACATTCGACTACCATATGACATAGAAACTGCACTCTTGGGCATTTATCTCAGAGAAATGAAGACTTACATTACATTCATACAAAAAAATACATGTGAATGTTTTTTGCAGTTTAATTCATTATGGCCCATAACAACCCAGATGTTCTTCAACATGTGAATGGTTAAACAAACTGTGGTACACTAATACCATGAAATACTACTCAACAAAAAAAAGAACAAACTATTGATACATACAACTTAGATAAATCACCAGGGAATTATGCTAAGTGAAAAAAAAAAAGCCAATTTCAAAAGGCTAAGTACTATATGATTCTATTTATAGAACATCCTTGAAACAGCAACACTAAAGAAATGGAAGAACAGATTAGTGATTGCCAGGCATAAGGGACAGAGCGAGGCTAAGGGGGCAGCAAATGTGCCTATAAAAGAGGAACATGAGGGATCGTATGATGGTAGACATCTTCTGTGTCTTGACTACAAATGCCAATATCCTCGCCATGATACTGTTCTACACTTTGGTAAGACGTTATCATTGGGGGAAACTGGGGGAGGCATACATGGAATCCCTGTATGATTTCATACAACTGTATGTGAATTTACAATATTTCAAAATAAAAAGTTTAATTAAAAAAAATCCAAACAGGCTTTTACATTGAACCTGATTTATCTACAGATTCAACATTATCCCAATCAAAATCCCACTAGTTTTTATCTTTCATAGAAACTGACAAATTGAATTTAAATATTCATCAACTATAAAGTTCAAAATCCTGTGGTTCATATGGGAAGTGTTTCCTTTAATTTCTGATTAGAAGTTGAAAGCTTAATTATTTAACTTAATTAATATTAATTTGTTCCATTATGTGGCTGTCTGGCATTAAACTATGTTTTAATTTCAACTTGCAAAGTACAGCTGCTTAAAATGCTACTTAAAGACCTCTTTAACTATTCAAATACATCCGGTTACAATCTCTGCCCTTAAGAAAATCAAGTTGTCTATCATAAGTTTAAAGGTACATAAATCAGACCAGAAGAGGCAACTGGCAAACAGTCCATGAAACGGCATTCTATAAAGTCTTACTTCCATATACTTATCCCAAATTAGTTTGTTGCCCAAATTATTATTATTATTTTTTTTGAGACAGTCTTGCTCTGTCACCCAGGCTGGAGTGCAGTGGCGCGATCTCGGCTCACTGCAAGCTCTGCCTCCCGGGGGTTCACGCCATTCTTCTGCCTCAGCCTCCCGAGTAGCTGGGACTACAGGCGCCCGCCACCACGCTTGGCTAATTTTTTTTTTTTTTTTTGTATTTTTAGTAGAGACGGAGTTTCGCCATGTTAGCCAGGATGGTCTCGATCTCCTGACCTTGTGATCCACCCACCTCGGCTTCCCAAAGTGCTGGGATTATAGGCCTGAGCCACCATGCCCAGCCTGTGTTGCCCACATTTTTTAAAAAGTAGCAATAACCACCAACACAACAAAATCACTTTTTTCAAAAGAACTCTAATAAAATTTAAATCACAATATAAGTCCAAAGAGATGGGCTTTTGTCTGGTCAACAATGGGAGAAGATAGCAGCCCTGTCAAAGACTGAGCTCAGCATTCCCGCTATTAATTCATCTCCATTTCTATTTCCTGAGTGCATTTTGTCCAGTATTTCCTACTGACTGAGAGATCAGTAAATACTAGCAGACTGGAAAAACGAAGTCTGGTGACGCTTTATCCCAAAGTCAGAAGAAAACTGAGGAGCACAAATGAGATGTGGCAGGAAGGGGATAGGATCACACTGAAGTGGCATGATCACAATTTTAAACATTTTACATAATGTACTCAACTAAACTATGGCTGATTCCCTCAACATACAATCTTTCTAAATATTAAAATGTTTTACTGACAAACACAGTATTACCATGAATTAGTTGAAACCTGGCATACTATTCTGGAAACTTTGACCATCACTAAAACATAGAATCCAGGACAATACTATAGGGAAAGGACAAAACATTCCAGGAATTCAAGCCTCTTTGTAGTACGTAGTAGCCTTTTAACCTCTTTATAACTGTGACTCACAATTTATATTACAATCCGGCACTCAAACATAAGCATGTTTATACAACACACACACTCTTGAAACTATTGTTTCATGATGTAGTAATGACTCTCATTACGTGTGATGTGCTCTGATTTTTCTTTTTTTTTTTTTTTTTGTGACAAGATGTCACTGTGTCACCCAGGCTGGAATGCAGTGGCAGTGGCATGATTATAGCTCATTGTAGCCTCAGTCTCCTGGGCTCAAGTGATCGTCCTGCCTCAGCCTCCCAAGTAGTTGGAACTACAGGCTCATGCCACTGCACACAGCTGATTTTTAATTTTTTTAATTTTTATTTTTTTGGTAGAGGCAGGGTCTTGCTCTGTTGCCCAGGCTGGTTTCCACCTCCCGGACTCAAGCAATCCTCCCACCTTGGCCTCCCAAAGTGCTGGGATTCCAGGTGCGAGCCACTGTGCCTGGCCTACCATTTTTATTTAGACACTAATTTTTTTAAGTATTGCCAACAACTGAGGGAGGAAAAGAAAAAAAAAGTAGTCATGGCCCACTAAATTAGTTTCTTATAATCTACTAAAAGATCCCTATATTGCAGTTTGAAAAAGAGTGCTATACAAATGTCAGTAAAATGTTAACATCTGGGAAATTTTTTTTTGAGACGGAGTTTCGCTCTTGTTGCCCAGGATGGAGCGCAATGGCGCAATCTCGGCTCCACAACCTCCACCTCCCAGTTTCAAGCGATTCTCCTGCCTCAGCCTCCCGAGTAGCTGGGATTAAAGGCATGCGTCACCATGCCCAGCTAATTTTGTAGAGGTGGGATTTCACCATGTTGGCCAAGCTGGTCTTGAACTCCTGACCTAAGGTGATCCGCCCACCTTGGCCTCCCAAAGTCCTGGGATTACAGGTGTGAGCCACAGCGCCCTGGCCCATCTGGAAAATCTTGATGAAGGTGTCCAAGAATTATTTGTATGACTCTAGTATTTTTTTGGAAATATAAAATTATACAAATAAAAAATGAACTTAAGAATGCATCTAATTCACTTCACAGAGGAATAAGATTTAAGGAGCAGCTACCATGTCTCATACATCTTTTATCTCCTAATTTCTCCTCCCCTTTCCTTACTGTCACACAATTCTTTGCATATAGCATGCTTTCAGTAAACATATGGTAAACAAGAAATATATGGGAAGGTATAAGTCAGAGATGACACCATAAAGTAGGTGGATCTTTAGCTGGGCCTTCAAAGCAGCAGGTTTTGATTAGCAAAGCAGAAAGAATTAAGCACCTGTAATCCCAGCTACTCGGGAGTCTGAGGCAGGAGAATCGCTTGAACCCGGGAGGCAGAAGTTGCAGTGAGCCAAGATTTTGCCACTGCACTCCAGCCTGGGCGACGGAGGCAGACTCCATCTCTAAATAAATAAATAAATAAATAACACTAGGGGCCAGGCACGGTGGCTCACATCTGTAATCCTAGCACTTTGGGAGGCCGAGGCAGGCAGATCACTTGAGCTCAGGAATTTGAGACCAGCCTGGCCAACATGGTAAAACTCTGTCTCTACTAAAAATACAAAAATTAGCCGGGCCTGGTGGCAGGGCCTGTAATCCCAGCTACCTGGGGGGGATGACGCAGGAGAATCACTTGAACCCAGGAGGCAGAGGTTGCAGTGAGCTGAGATCGAGCCACTGCACTCCAGCCTGGGCAACACAGCAAGAATCCATCTCAAAATAATAATAATAACATTAGGTTTCATGCTTTTAATCTATTTATTAATGAAGACTCAAAGATAAAGTACAGATTCACAAAAAAATCCCAAAGGACATTTTTTTCTTTTTCGCCGTCTTCATAATAACGACATCAACGAAATGAAGATTCACAGAAAAAGTTAACACATAGCAAATAAAAGCTGTGAGTATATTTATATACTTACTGAATGCCACCAAGAATGAAATCTATCCCCTCTCTTCTTAGAAAACTACAAATTAGGAGAATTAAAAATTATACCTCAAAATTCTGTTCCATTATGTTTCCACCTTTACTCAAACTCTCCATGATGGCCTTATTTCGAAGAATATCCTCTTCACTGAGATGTTCTCTTCTTTTCCTTGATTCTAAAACAAGTCCATTCACCAGATAAAAGTCTGCCAAAAAGTTTCCTACTCTTTCCTAAAACAAAACCAAATATTTAAAAGTAAAATTTCTAAGTTAAAAAAAGCGTCAAGGTAATATATTTTTCCATAACTATGTAACATGTAGATGAAAATAAATATTCCTTTGGTACTTGAAATTATCAAATTATCTTACATTTTCTAGGTTTATACAACATATACATCTAAGTTATTCAATAAGTTAAAAAATACACAAAAGCATACATTTCAAATCAGTAAAGAGAAATTTAAAATACACAAAAATGTATGGTAGTTCATTTGCAAATGATTTTAAATAAAATTGCCACATAGCATTTCTTTAGATCCTACTCCCAAGTAGCACAAAGCTATCTCAAAACCATTAAGCTGGCAGTCAAATATCACGAGTAACAAGGAGGGGTCAGGGATAACACTGTTCCCATTTTATAGATAGAAAAAAAGTGGAATAAAAAGAAATAAATAGCCCACGTCACATAAGAATCTCTAGTACAACCAGAATTGATGACCTGTTCAAATTCTCTATCCTCTAACAGGCACCAAACTTCAAGTTATAGCTGCTTGTTTTCAACAAAGAAAAGCGTACCCTTGCTCACCAACACACTTAAAGTGTTTTAGGGAAACTCAAGTGGTGTAAAGGACATCAAGAAAAGTCATTACTTTCTTTCAATAAAGTCCTCTTAAACCTTCAACATTAACTTTTACCTTTTTCAGACCCACAGGTATTCAGAGTTTGAAATACTTAAAAAAAAAAAACAAAAAAAAAAAGATAAATAACTCACTGAAAACAAGCTTCCCATTTCTATCTGCATGCAAATCACATGTCTCCACCCTGCTGCTGTTTACTGACATTACAAAACTACATGTTCAGAGTTGTTGCAAAAAAAACAAAGCATTCTGCACCTGTTTCTACCTACAAAATGGGAACCATAAGTATTACTGACTCCCTCCTTACCTGTCAAAGATTTAAGAAGATCACCTAGATGCTTCAAGAGCTTTGAGCTGCTTAGCAGTAGTACTAGATGATTAGCAGTTTCAATTTTTATCTTCTCTTGAAGTGATCCATCTAATGCTGCCCAGAAGAACAAAGTACAAACAAGTAAGACTTTAAAGCCAACAAATGGACTGCAAGGTAGGACCTCACAACTGAGAATGCTATAATGCCATTAGGCTTAGAGAGGAAAATCAGTGAGCTTAGATTTCCTAACGGAATTTATCTGTGGCTGGGAAATAACCAGGTGGTAATCATCGGTTTTTGAAACCTTATAATGAAAAACCACTTAGTAAATGTAAATTGTCATATCAACAAAATGTTAAGTGTGTATTCCCCATTATCCAGCCACTTAATTTCTTGCTACTTACAATAGGCAAAGGCATGTAAAAGGATGATAAACATGTCATTTATAATGGCAGAAAACTGAACACAAATGTGTCTATTCATTTAAATGTCCAAAAACAAGACTGAATAAGTTACAGTATACCCATCATACAGAATACTATGCAATTGCTAAAAAGAGTGAACTAGCACTACATGTACTGGTAAGAGAAGACTTCTACGACATACTAAAGAACAAGGAAAAAAGCTAGCTGCAAAACAGTAGATACGATACGACACGACACTTTATGAAAAAGTAAGCATCAACAACAAAAGGCTATCTATTATTATGAGCTCATATTTATGTATGGAGAGCATAAAAAAGGTCTGGAGGATATCAAAACTGGTGACGTTCTGCAAGGGGATGTGGGACAGTGGGCAGTGGCCAAGGAGGGCTTTTTAGCTTTATGTATAAAGTTAAATGATAATTTTATGTGTCAGCGTGGCTACGCTATGATGCCAGGTGTTTGGTCAAACACCAGTCTAGATGTTGCTGTGAAGGTGTTTTTTAGATGTGATTAACAATCAATGGACTTTAAGTAGAGCTAATTACCCTGCATAATGTCGGTGGGCCTAATCTAATCAGTTTGAAGGCCTTAAGAGCAAAAACTGAGGTTTCCAGGAAAAAAAAAACAATTCTGCCTCAAAACTGCAACAAAGAAACCCTGCTTGAGTTTCCAGCCTGCATATTTCTTTTTCTTTTTTTTTTTTGGACAGGGGTTCACTCTGTCACCTGGGCTAGAGTGCAGTGGTGTGATCACTGACTGTGGCCTCAACCTTCTGGGCTCAAGTAATCGTCTCACCTCATCCTTCCAAGCACCTGCGACTATAGGCTTGTGCCACCTCAGCCATCTAATTTTTAAATTTTTTGTAGAGTCAGGGTCTTGCTATGCTGCCCAGGAGGCCAAGCCTGAACATGTCTAACTCAAGAGCACAGTATCCACTCTTGACTAAATTTCCAGCCAGCTAGATCGCTCTACATTTCAGATTTGCCAACTCCTACAATTTCAGGAACCACTCCTCAAAATAAATCAATTCCTCCCTCCTCCTTCTCCTCTCCCCCTTATTCTTTTTTTCTTCCTCTCTCCACTGTCCTTCTCTCTATCTATTGGTTTTGTTTCTCAGAGAACCCTAATAATGCTATTTTTTTATTTATCCAGTGAGAATATATTCATTTCACTGTGTATAATACAAATAAATATAATTTTTAATAGAAGTCAATCATGACCCTGACTTGATGTGGTCACTTATTGCTAAATTTAGAATTTTATAAACATGCTTCTTCACACAGCTCATTCAATTTTTTTTTTTTTTTTTTTTGAGACGGAGTCTCACTCTGTCTCAGGCTGGAGTGCAGTGGCACCATCTCGGCTCACTGCAACCTCCACCTCCCAGGTTCAAGCGATTCTCCTGCCTCAGCCTTCCAAGTAGCTGGGATTACAGGTATGCACTACCACGCCCGGGTAATTTTTGTATTTTTAGTACAGACAGGTTTTCACCATGTTGGCCAGGCTGGTCTCGAACTCCTGACCTCATGATCTGCCGGCCTCGGCCTCCCAAAGTGCTGGGATTACATGCATGAGCCACTGTGCCTAGCCTCAAAATTTTTCGAATATATATTTGAATAGTCTTATATATCCTCTTGCTGACATACAATGGGAATTATGGAAATAATTTACACTAATGGGGAAACTTCCACTGAGATTTGATTTAACATTTCTACAGTGTTGCAGAAATGTAAGGTTATTTAATCTTAGTCATATGTATAGAATACAAGAAACAAATATTAAGTAAATGAGAAGTCTGAAATAGGGAGAAAAACAGGTTCAGGGAAATGAAGTCAAATTTATCCCTTTTTGTAGTCTTCTTATCAAATAAAGCACTAGAAATATAATGGAATCATGTGAAAACATTGTCCCCTGTATAATAATAAAGCAGCTAGCAGTAAGAGTCTTTCCTGACACAGAATTCAAATGAGCTCCGCTTTCTTTCCTGAATTCTCCAAGGACACATTCTGACTCTAACCATCCATTATAATCCCTTATCTGGATTCAAGGAAGAGAGAAAAAAACTACTTGGAGACAATTCTGTAAGCTACTTCTTGCATTTCCATCACATTATTTTGGAAATATTAAATACCGAACAATGCTTAAAGCTTAAAAATCTAGATTTGCACATACTGTTTTATCTTCCCGAAAAAGCCATCCTGTCTGGGCACGTGTGAAAGAAATTGATTTTGTTGATAAAGTTGCAGAGTAAATATCACTGCTCATTAAAATATCAACCTCTTCTTCTGTTTCCATCTCTGATTCCTGGGATGGGAGCAAAAGTTAAATATAAAAATCTAGGTTTTTCAAAAGTTCTTAGTGCTACATACGAAAATATCAACAATTATAATGTTACCAATTTTTAAAGACAAAAAGGATAGTTTCTAAATAGTGTGAAGTGTTACTCTAAAAAGAATTAGATGTTTAAATTGTACATATTAATATCTTCTCTAAGTTAGCATTATGACTAATTATGAATCTATAAAAGCAGGACACATGAAATACAGTACTATTACCCTGTTATAGATATGTAATGGAAGCAGTACTAGATTACCCATTATAAAACTATATAGTCCATAGAGCAATTTTTAAAAACAACTTCAAGAATTAAGTTGACAGATCTGAGAAAAAAGCCCAGATAAAGGATATTTTTCTTTCAATACAGATTAATCTTACTTTAGTTCTTTTTAATGCAAAGATCCACCACTGTCATTTGAGCCTTTCTTTCCCAATAAATTGTAAGTGGAAGAAAGAAAGGAAGGAGAGAACAGAAGGGAGGGATAGAAGAAGGGAAGCAGCAGAGAGGGAAGGAAGGAAAAGAAGAAGGACTCTTTTCTGTATTCCTTATAAAATGGAAAGGAATCCATAAATATCAACCGTGATTTCTAAACTTAATGAGCAGCCATGCTTCAGGTTTTATCCTGTACCTATTCCCTAGTGCTGGTATATAATAATTGAGCAATAATTATTTTTTATATGAGAAAAAAGGAAAGTTTCGTGCTTGCTTCAGGGACAGAAGAGTAAATGATCAAGTATAGAAGAGTAAGTGAGCAGGTATAAGATGAGATTCTATTCCATAAAAGGCCAAGAGAGATACCCTAATATTTAAGACGTTATAAGGAAGAAAACAGGCAAAACCTAGGGAGTTGTCTGGAGAATAATAACTGTCCCTAGGGTTTACAATAGTTAGAGGCTCCATTCTCCAAACCTCCTTATTTGTAGGTTCCCAAGAGGCCCATTTTCTATTCTTCACCATCTAACTTTAACCTACATATAGTCCCTTTCTGTTTTTTGTTTTTGTTTTGGTTTTGGTTTTTTGAGACGGAGTCCCGCTTTGTTGCCCAGGCTGGAGTGTAGTGGCACAATCTTGGCTCACTGCAAGCTCCTCCTCCTGGGTTCACGCCGTTCTCCTGCCTCAGCCTCCCGAGTAGCTGGGACTACAGGCGCCCGCCACCATGCCCGGCTAATTTTTTTATTTTTAGTAGAGGCGGGGTTTCACCGTGGTAGCCAGGATGGTCTCGATCTCCTGACCTCGTGATCCGCCCGCCTCGGCCTCCCAAAGTGCTGGGATTACAAGCATGAGCCACCACGCCCGGCCCATATAGTCCCTTTCTGAATTTCCAAAAACGATACCATTGGCGACCAGGCTAGGTGGCTCACGCCTGCAATCCCAGCACTTTGGGAGGCTGAGGCAGGCGGATCACGAGGTCAGAAGACAGAAACCATCCTGGTTAACATGGTGAAACCCCATCTCTACTAAAAATACAAAAAATTAGCCGGGCATGGCGGCACGCGCCTGTAGTTCCAGCTACTCAGGAAGCTGAGGCAGGAGAATCACTTGAATCCGGGAGGTGGAGGTTGCGGTGACACGAGATCAATCACGCCACTGCACTCCAGCCTGGAGACGGAGAGAGACTCCGTCTCAAAAAAACAGAAAACAAACAAACAAAAAAATAGCAATGGCTTGGGCCTGGGACAGTACCATTTCCTCTACCCCTACAAGTAAAGAATGCAAAATCTTGGTATTACTGCTAAAGCCGTAATAGGTGAAAATGTATTCCTGGTAACCCAAATTAATTCTGAACACAATTTTCTTTTTTTTTTTTTTTTTGAGACAGAGTCTCGCTCTGTCGCCCAGGCTGGAGTGCAGTGGCGAAATCTCGGCTCACTGCAAGCTCCGCCTCCCGGGTTCACGCCATTCTCCTGCCTCAGCCTCTCCGAGTAGCTGGGACTACAGGCGCCCGCCACTACGCCCCGCTAATTTTTTGTATTTTTTTTTTTTTTTTTTTTTTTTTTTTTGAGACAGAGTCTCGCTCTGTCGCCCGGGCTGGAGTGCAGTGGCGCAATCTCGGCTCACTGCAAGCTCCGCCTCCCGGGTTCACGCCATTCTCCTGCCTCAGCCTCCGAGTAGCTGGGACTACAGGCGCCCGCCACCGCGCCCGGCTAATTTTTTGTATTTTTAGTAGAGACGGGGTTTCACCGTGGTCTCGATCTCCTGACCTCGTGATCCGCCCGCCTCGGCCTCCCAAAGTGCTGGGATTACAAGCGTGAGCCACCGCGCCCGGCGTGAACACAATTTTCTTTAAAAAAAAGTTAGGTTGCAGTAGTTAAACAGAACTGTTAAACACTATACTTCAAATGTATTATGAATCAACTAGAATTTTATATATTAGCTTGCAAACTGAACACTGTATAACCCATTGTCTGTGAGCAAATTTGCCTTACATTTCAAACATCCTATTTTCAATAAACTTTTGGAACGGAATTCTTACATAAATCAGAGACTATCTCTTAACCACATCACTGAAAAAGATCTGCTGTTTTAATTAATTACATTGCATCAACATTTAATGAAGTTACTACTTATACATACATACATATTAGGATAAACAACAAGTATTCTCTGCCCTGAGGAATACTGCTCA
The DNA here is from genome assembly GCF_028878055.3 of Symphalangus syndactylus. Lineage (NCBI taxonomy): Eukaryota > Metazoa > Chordata > Mammalia > Primates > Hylobatidae > Symphalangus > Symphalangus syndactylus. The sequence goes on from NC_072441.2 coordinate 24,607,295, forward strand.
AAATCTATCTTTCCTGTATTGTAGGCATTATAAAATACATAATACATATATGTATGTATACATACATACCCTAATACCAGTACATACATACCTTAATACCTTAAAACTGGTACCCTTAATACCAGTTCTTTGGTAATACTATGACATCCACAAATACTTATGCACTACTAGCCTTAACTTCTAGCTTCTCTTTCAAGACCCTATTTCCAATTCACTTATTGCCTAGTTGGCTATCCTGTTGTCATTTCCTAAGTAAGAGGTCAAATTATTTAATAAATATCTGAGAGTCTCACACATGAGTAAGCAAACTATAATCAGCTGCCTGTTTTTACGAATAAAATCATAATGGAATATACTCATTTATCTACATATTGTCTGTGGCTGCTTTTAACAACAGCGGAGTTGAGTAGTTGTGACAGAGGCCATATGGCCCACAAATATATTTTAATATCTAAAAATATTTATTATCTCTTCCTTCACAGAAAGAGTTTACCAACCTATAGCGTAGAATGTACTGATGCTGTATTAGATACCAGGGAATACAACAAAAAGAACCCTATGCCCTTGAGGAGCTTAGACCAACAGAAGGGAAAAAAGCCATGTCAGTAAATATAACAGTGGAAGCTTTATGGTTCCAGATTTAATAGGAGCATAAGGACAACAAAAGTCATTTGGCAGGAGAGAAAGTAACACCAAGTGCATGCCCTACAGGTGTGAGGGTGCAAAAAGAAAAGCATTCCAGGAAGTGGAAAGAACATGAACAAAGGAATAAAGGCCCAAATAGCCTGGCACATCTGACAAACTGCCAAGAGTGCAGTATGAGGATATCTAAAATAGCAAGGTAAGAAAAAGGCTAGGAAGGTGAGCAAAACTCAGGTGACCAAAGGAACCATGCCATGCTAAGGAGATTAGATTTCACTCTTTAGGTAAGGGGGAACTTTTTAAGTATCTTTAAGTAAGTAAGGTTTCATAAATGTGTTTCTAAAGTTTAATGTATCTCCAACATGTGGGATAATTTAGAAGCAGATGAGAAGAGAGCCAGGAAGATCATTTATAAGACTTTCCAATGGTCCAGTTGAGAAATAATGAATATTTAAATTACAGTAGTGACAGTGTGAATAAAAGAGGAATAATAATGAGACATTAAGGAGAAAGAAATGACCAGATATGTGCTCTGATGAGAAAACATAGAGTACAAGAAAAGATATCAAAAATAACTCCTAGGTTTCTGACTGAATAAAGAATGACATCATTCTTCAAAAGAGGAAAAACAGGAAAAAGAGCAGGTTTGGAGGAAAAGTAGTAAGGTTAGTTTTAAATAAGGTGAATTTTGAGGTACCTGGGAGACACACATGATATCCATTAGGCATTTAAACAGATAAGCCTCTACTCAGAACTGTCCGGACACAAACGTATATTTGTAAATCATCAACCTATAGGACTGTGGGAATGGAAGGGATTATTCTGGCAGTTTGTAAAAATGAGAACCACATCAAGGGCATATCAATGGTCTTTTAACACAAAGATATGGCATGAGAGAAGGAAAATCATGTCATACTCAAAGAGGGAAAGGACAGAGAAAGGAAAGGCAGCCAAAGAGTTAGGAAAAGTAAGACTGCAGACAGAGCCAAAAGAAGTATTCATATTAAGGAGATAAAATAAAGATGGTCAACAACATTAAAAGAAGGTAAGATAAAAAGATAATATATGGTAAAGGTCCAGCACAGGTTCAACAAATGAAAACTGTAAATGAGAATGAAGAGAAGCTGGAGTTCATTGATCTAGGAGATAATCAGTTGAATTCTCAGCAGGCTCAATGGACTGGTCAAGATGGAGACCAGAGGATAGAAATATAAAAAATGAAAATAGGCCGGGCGCAGTGGCTCACGCCTGTAATCCCAGCTCTTTGGGAGGCCGAGGTGGGTGGATCATTTGAGGTCAGGAGTTTGAGATCAACCTAGCCAACATGGTGAAACCACGCCTCTACTAAAAATACAAAAATTAGCTGGGCTTGGTGGCGGGCGCCTGTAGTCTCAGCTACCCTGGAGGCTGAGGCTGAAGAATTGCTTGAACCTGGGAGGCGGAGGTTGCAGTGAGCCTAGATCACGCCACTGCATTTCAGCCTGGGTGACAGAGCGAGACTCCAGTATCAAAAAAAAAAAAAAAGAAAAAGAAAAAAGGAAAAAGAAAAGAAAGCTAGTGGTCAGGAAACTATAGCTTTAGGAACAAACCATCTCAATTATACTTTGAGCTTTTAAGCAAATTATACTGAGGTTTGGCTAAAAACCTGTACTTTTTTTTTTTTAATGATTTAAAGGAATATTGATAGGACAACATGCTCACCTCATGATGTATTCGCTGATAAACTTTTTGTTCATTGTCTAATACTACAAAAGACTCAGAGGGCGCCGCATCCCCATTGAAAATGAAGCTTAGATCCCCTCGTTGGCACTTCATGTCAGTAAAGTCTATGAGAGTTGTGTCAAGCCTGTGAAACATGGGTAGATGAAAAACTCTGACAAATATAATTTTGATAAAACTTCACTAATAATTAAATAAGCTGTTCCTTCTAAACTCAAACCAAGATGCTAATACCATATTGCAAAGTCAGATTTATAGATAAAAACAAATTTATAGATAAAAATTAAATGTAAAATATTCTATTAAAAAAACTACTTAAAGATATAATCCATTTTAGCTATATTTCACTTTTCTGAATATATATATATATTTTCTGAATATACACACACACACACACACATATTTCATTGACCCAGAAAAAAAGATGTTTCCCCATATTTCGGGTATTTCTCTTTCTGCTCCCTTGTTTCCTACCATTTCCCTTTACTGTAGCTACTCAATAAAAGTGAACAGGGAAGGAAGAAAAGGAACGCAGACCTGTCTGACATTATTCGATTCCTTTAAGACCAGGTTGCTAGCTCAGCAGAGTATTTAAGACCAGACAGCAATGGATGGACCACATTCTTGGAATTGAGAACTCCTCTTTTTGATATACACCCATACCTTATGCCTAACCATCTGATACCAAACCTTGCTTTATCCTTCAACTTGATAAACCATTTAAATTCTTGGCCTTTCTATTTGACTTCTCAGATTTGGACTAATACTCTCTTTCCCAGCCAATATCTCCACACCCTGGAAACCTTACAGATCATTCTGTATCTAATACTCGTGGATTCACACATTTGTGTGTTTACTGTGCTCTTTGGTAACCTGGACCTGTCGTGGTCTAGCCTAATGTGCTGGTGTCAAACAGTATTCCACAAAGCACTACTTGCTGAAATTAGGAAAAATACTGAAAATAAAAAGTTTACAATACACTGACGTGCTTCAATCTTGCACACGGCTTTATAAATCACCAGATCAGGATCACTCCAGCTAATGGCTGCTCAAAACACACTGTCCTAAAGCCAAGAAACTGGTTGGCCCTGCTGTCAAGAGATGCTGATCACATCCCCAGGAAGCTCCTTTAAGGCTCCGTGAAAGATCCACCCTGGCTACTGAATTTCTAATGCAACTGTAAGAATTCGTTACTCTGTACGTTTTTCAGTTCTCATCACAGACAAGGCAAAGTGAGTTGGTGTTCTTGGTTTCCCTAGACAGGAAAAACAGAAATAAAACATGCCTCACATGCTGCATGAAAATAATAACTAGGGTTACATAGAATTTATCATCAAAATTAATAAATCTAAGAATGAAAGTGACACTACTGATAATTCTGCCAGGAAAACAGGGGTGAGCCAGAGCAAAGAGGGAAGTATGGTTGCCTTATGTATCAAGAAGCCCTAAAAAAGTAACTCATCAACTTACACGGGGGCAGCGGTGGGGGCCTGCCTGTTGCTTTATAGCTGAATTCTAGCTTTTAGTCAACTCCCAGAAGCTAGAATTCAGCTATACTATTAAATAACACCTACCATTGCTTGAGCATGTGTCCTAAAAGAAAATAGTATTAAAAGGGACTCTTCCCCTATCTCTATAAGATGTGGGCTCCTGATAATACCAAAAAGGAACAGATCATTTTATATGTAAGTGCACTATTTGGGCTCCAAGCTTCAGCTATCAGGGAATGTAATGCTCTACATAAAAGAAGAAATGGGCTAAAATAGTCTTCTGCCTCCATTCCCTGCTTGCCCATCGTAGGTGAAAGTGGTAGTGGGTTGTCAGGAGTGGGGATGAAAAGGTGAGTAAAGAGATGCACAGAAAGACAGATAAAGAAAGACAAAGACAGACTGACATGGTGACCTTTGAGATTTTAGATCTAGCGATATGTAAAATTAGTTATAGAAACTTCCCAGTTATATAAATTAATACAGCCTATTTTAATTTCATCTGTGTTTCTACAATTTTGCAATAAAAAGGGTAATACATTTTCTGTATATCCCTGACATATTAGATGATCTGGTAATCTGCATCACATATGCCTCAATAAATAATGTTAATTATCATGATGACATTTTAAAGTCCTCACTAGTCCTTGGCTTTAAGCCTATGAACCTAAATATTTTTAATTTTTCCCATGTAATTAGCCATGAAGAACAATAAGTTCTTTATACAAATGCAAAGATTTGAATAGAAAGTATTATTTTTAAGAAGAAAGCCTGAAAAAATGCCAAATAACACTGAAGAAAGGAACTAAAGGCTTCACTTCAGACAAGAAAATTCTGAAGTAAGACAAAGTGTGCAAATATACTTTGCATCAGTGGTTACAGATTACCTCTTAATTATTTGTATTTCTGGTCAAAATCTTTGTTAGTACTCTCAAGAGTAATGGTGCTCACACTCTCCTATTTCTACTCAAGTATTAGTTTCTCTTTGATACCAGAGAAGACATTTCAAATGATTACATGGCTGCCATGAAATAAAAGTCAACTTAAAGATTTCTCTTTGAATATATTTTAAAATTTAGCTTTATTGAAATGGTGCTAAAAAATTGTCTTGTGATATTTAAAATAGCAAGTTTTTATTTAATGTTAACAGGTTTTTTCCTTTAGATTCTTATCACCTAGGCAAAAAACCTTTTGTCATACATTCTAAAAGCTATCCTCTCCATTAATCTGGTAAGCCTTGTTTGATGAGAGCTTTAGAACCTATCACATTTGTCCTTCATCCTTAGTTACTAGTAAGCCCTATGTCTAGTATCTTGCTAAGTTACTAACTTCCCCTTAACCTACAACCTTTGTCACAATTTTTCTCCCCCAGGCTTTTGCCCTCATGTTCCTGTTTTAGCTTTTGTGAGTGTGTGACAGGGACTCACTCTGTCACCCAGGTTGGAATACAGTGGCACAATCTCGGCTCACTGTAGCCTCAAGCTCCTGGGCTCAGGTGATCCTCCCACCTCAGCCTCCTGAGTAGCAGAGACTACAAGTGTGTGCCACCATGCCCAGCTAATTTTTTGTATTTTTTGTATAGACAAGATTTCATCATATTGCCCAGGTTGTGTTTTAACCTTTTTGGTTTTATTACCTACAGTTATTATATAATGTGTACCAAAACATTTACTTTAAAAAGTCACATATAAATGTGAAACAATTTTTTTCAAAGAGATTCCTTTTTGCCTAAACCTAGGACTCAAACAGAATAAAAACTTTGTTTTTTCTGAGACAAGGTCTTACTCTGTTGCCCAGGCTAAAGTGCAGTGTTGTGATTACGGCTCACTGCAGCCTCAACTTCCTGGGGTCAGGTGATTCTCCCACCTCAGCCTCCCAGGTAGCTGGGACTATAGGCACGTGTCACCATGCCCAGCTAATTGTTAATATTTTTTTGTAAAGATGGGGTTTTGCCATGTTGCCCAGGCTGGTCTCGAACTCCAGGACTCAAGTAATCTACCTGCCTCAACCTCCCAAAGTAATGGGATTACAAGCATGAGTCACCACACCTGGCCTAAAACTAACTTTTTAAACTATCACATGGAAGATAATAGTATCCTCCAAAATTGCCTACTATCTTTCGCAAGCGCCTATATTAAAAATGTCTAAGTTAATGAAACCATAATAATTGCTAACAAAAGGCTGCTGAATTAAATCCACATCAAAAATCCTTTTCTACTTAATTTTTCTTCTATTTTTCTGTATCTTCCGAGTTTTCTGTAATGACAATGCATTTAAGGTACATGAGCACTTTTATAATTAGAAACACCTGAAGACGTTTTATAAAACATACGCTGGGTGTGATGGCTCACACTGTAATCCCAGCACTTTGTGAGGCCAAGGTGGAAGAATTACTTGAGCCTGTATGTTCAAGACCAGCCTGGGCAATATAGTGAGACCCTATCTTTATTATCTAAAAAAAGAAAAAAAAAAAACAAAAACCAAATATCTACCTTAACCAAATTCTATTGCTTAAGGATAATTACCCTAGAATTTACTTCCAAGTAAAAGTTATTGCTTCACTAATTCAAAATACTAAACAATAAATTTCTCAGAAATAGCTGATTTTTAAAAACTTCTGCTTTGTGTCATGGTGAGAAGAACAAAGAACGAGAAGTCAGAAGTCCTGGTTCAGCCATTAATTTGTAAAATGCTCTTGTAAAAAAAATCACTTCACTTCTCTGAGCTTTCTCATCTCTAAATGAAGACTTTATATGAGATAATCCTTCAAGTTATTTCTAGTTCTAGATCCTTAAACATTCAAATTAATATTCTGGAGATATATAGACACACACTTACACAAAATTATATATATACATGTATACAATTTATAAATATATCAATATATGCACATATATATAAGTTGGCATATTAACTAGCATTATATATACTTTACAAATAGATAATTTATAGATATGGCTCTATTATTATAAAGCAAAATAAAGAATGATAAATGTAAAATTCTCATGTAAGTTAAATAGACGTATTTTCCATCAGATTCAAACATTAATCTTAGTTATAAAAGGAAAAGAATAGAAGGAAATTAAAATTAGCCTCAAAGTATTCACTGGAATGGATAGATCAATGAATGAACAGATGAACGGATGCATGGATGAGTAAACAGGGGAAGGAAAGATATGAAAGAGATGGAGAAAAAGGCAAGAATTGGGTCTTCCTTATGTGTCCCTTATTCCTTAATAAATCCAGGATCAGGAAGGTAACCACTGTAAATCTTCTTAATATTACATCAAGATCCTCACTGTTTGCCTTCTAGATAGTCTGTAGTTAAATAAGAATAGGATCTTTGCTTTAGTCAAGATTTTGTATCTTTTCCATTTTGAGTTTGTTCTCTAAGTAATAAAAAAATAAAAAAAGGTTCTATGTCTTTGGTTTTTTATCTATTATGTCTCAAACGAGATAAAATATTGTGACTCTGTTACAGCATTTTAACGTCGTAAAACACATGTAAGTTATGATTACAGGGAAAAAAATCTTCCTCTAAATCTCAACTTTTACTGAGAAAAAAATCAAATCACCTTACCTGATATTGATACCTTGTTTGTATATTTTACATGCATCGGAAGGCAGAATTCGGGAAAGTAAAGGCACTGTATTTTTAAAAACAAAAGGTAAAAAATAACTACCTAAATTTTGAGATATTTACAAACTTTTAAATTAAAAGAGTAATGTGACATTTTGTTATCAAATTATAATAATTTCCTTTCAAATAGTATTTTTCCATTTAAAAATAAAAAAATATAAAAGGTAATTTTGAGCAACTTCAAATATCTACTATTTACTTGTAATTTCTGTATAGTTTACTGTACTCCCATCCCACCCACAAACAACGGTAGCAGAGTCAATATGATGCCACTCAGGTACAGACTGCATATTACAGATGAGTAAACAATACCGTATGGTAACTAAACCCTCCTGAATGGGTAACCAGATAGACCTGAACCTTATCTAATTTTGTAAATAAAATTTGGAAAAATTGCAGTAAAGTAATGTGTATAATAGAAAGAGACATCTTGGAAGTGAGACAGTTAAATTTGAGTTTGAATCCCAAATATGTGCCTTGGTTATTTAGACTCAATGCACCTGAGTTTCAAAATCTGTAAAATGGGAATCATACTATTTATCTACAGATTTCTACACTCCTATGTTGCTATCTATAGCTCATATACATGCTATAAGCCATATTCTTATAGTTTTTTATTATTTATTATCTGCTATTTTGGGTAGATATGAGTTATTCTACAGATAAATAAAGCTGCATAACAGGCTATAATAAACTACCATGTACAAAGAAATGAAAAAAGTGTGAAGCTCAAAATTCTTGAAATTAAGACCATATCAGAGGTATATGTGTACATAAGTGTGTGTGTATCTGTGTGTGTATAAGATATAGCAGATATATCTTACAAAATTAAGTGTTTTTAAAATGGGTGATAAATTAAGCTGAGTTAAAAACAAAGATTGTAGAGAAAATTAAAGGCTAATTTCATAGTTAACTTTTTCAAAAGCATCAACATTTTCTAATTAACATTAAAGATAAATACCTAATGCAGGCTCGGTATGACAGCTCACACCCGTAATCCCAGCACTTTGAGAGGCCAAAGCGGATAAATTGCTTGAGCCCAGGAGTTCAAGACCAGCCTGGGCAACATGGCGAAACCCCATCTCTATCAAACATACAAAAATTAGCCAGTCTCATAAACCAGTCTTAAAAAAATAAATAAATAAATAAAATTTTAAAATAAAAAAAATTTTAAACGCTATAAAAAAAAAAAAAGTAACTAATGCTTCATGACTCCTTTAGATCCTTAGGAACCATTTAATCCAAAATGACTTTCAGCACTGAAAACTGTTTTCTGAATTTTAGTGCAAAAATAAGAAAAGTTTATTGTCCAGAGAGAATATCAACGAATTGTTGCCCTAGTGAAAGAATATAAGAAATCTTCTTCTGACAAAGCTTTTCCTTTCTCAGCTGGGCACGGTTTGGCTATAACTGCAGCCATATGGGAGGCCAAGGCAGGAGGACTGCTTGAGCCCGGGAGCTTGAGGCTAGCCTGGGCAACATAGCAAGACCCTGTCTCTACAAAAATAAAAATAGAAAAATTAGCCAGGTGTGGTGTCAGGTACCTGTAGTCCTAGCCACCTGGGAGACTGAAGCAGGAGGATCACCTGAGGCCAGGAATTGAAGGCTGAAGTGGGCTATGATCATGCCACTGCACTCGAGCCCAGGTGACACAGCAAAACCCTATCTCTTTGGAAAAAAAAGAAAGAAAGAAAAAACTTTTTTGCAACAAAAATTGAGAAGAGCAATAATAGTGTAATTCTATAAATGATCAAAGTTCTTTCATGCTCATTAATTGAGATCTATCCTGAAGTATTTGCTGTAGCATGAACCAAAGATGATTAAAAGTAGATAGCACTCCAACTTAAGTTAATTTAACTTCATTATATCTCATTACTTATTTATTTTTTTAAAGATGGGAGTCTCCCTATATGGGTCAGGTTGGTCTTGAACTCCTGGCCTCAAGCGATCCTCCCACCTCAGCCTCCCAAAGTGCTAGGATTACAGGCACAAGCCACCATACCCAGCCAACTTTATTATATCTTTTGAAGTAATTATAACACCCTACAAAAACAGAATTTAATATCATACACTATACTTTTATTAAAAGTCAGGAAAGGAGGAAAATGGTAAGGCAGAGAGAAAACAAGTTGAGGATTGAGAGCAAAAGCTAAGAAAAAAAAAGAAAAGGGCCGGGCACGGTGGCTCACGCCTGTAATCCCAGCACTTTGGGAGGCCGAGGAGGGCAGATCACGAGGTCAGGAGATCAAGACCGTCCTGGCTGACACGGTGAAACCCCGTCTCTACTAAAAATAGAAAAAATTAGCCAGGCGTGGTGGCAGGCGCCTGTAGTCCCAGCTACTCGGAGAGGCTGAGGCAGGAGAATGGCATGAACCCAGGAGGCGGAGCTTGCAGTGAGCCGAGATTGTGCCACTGCACTCCAGCCTGGGCAACAGAGCGAGATTCCATCTCAAAAAGAAAAAAAAAAAAAAATTAAAGAAGTTAAATTATTGAGCCAAAAAAAAAAAGATTTCTGATAGATTTTAATGCATTCCAAAACATATCAATTTATATTTTCCCAAGTCCGAAATAACTCTTTTTCTCCCCCACGTAAGTTAAACAACCAACCTATCTCCTAAGTTACCTCAGTATAAGTTTAGCACAGTATTCCAAGAGTAGCATAATTCACTAAACAGAAAATAAAAAGAGAGTTTTTATATTTAAATTTTCATTTAGCTACCACTTACTCCCCAATTTTCTTTCTTTCTTTCTTTCTTTTTTTTTTGGAGACAGAGTCTCGCTCTGTCACCTAGGCTGGAATGCAAGGAATGCATGGAATGCAGTGGTGCAATCTCAGCTTACTGCAAACTCTGCCTCCCAGGTTCAAGTGATTCTCCTGCCTCAGCCTCCTGAGTAGCTGGGATTACAGGCGCCCGCCACCACACCCAGCTAATTTTTGTATTTTTAGCAGAGACTGGGTTTCACCATGTTGGCCAGGTTGGTCTCAAACTCCTGACCTAAGGTGATCCACTCACCTCAGCCTCCCAAAGTGCTGGGATTACAGGCGTGAGCCACCACGCCCAGACTACTCCCCAATTTTCAGAAGAGTTTCTAAGATTAATGTTTTCCATCTATAATACACAAATAATAGGCAGGGCGCGGTGGCTCAAGCCTGTAATCCCAGCACTTTGGGAGGCCGAGGCAGGCGGATCACGAGGTCAGGAGATCCAGACCATCCTGGCTGACACGGTGAAACCCCATCTCTACTAAAAAAAAAAAAATACAAAAAATTAGCCGGGCGTGGTGGCGGGCGCCTGTAGTCCCAGCTACTCGGAAGGCTGAGGCAGGAGAATGGCGTGAACCCAGGAGGTGAAGCTTGCAGTGAGCCGAGATCGCACCACTGCGCTCCAGCCTGGGCGACAGAGACAGACTCTATCTCAAAATAAATAAATAAATAAATAAATAAAATAATAATAATAATAATAATAATATACAAATAGTCTCAAATACAGGATGGATTGATTCTGCAGACAACGAATAAAAATAGAAAATTAGTTTTTTAGTTAAAACATGCTATATGCATAATGCAAAATTTAAAGTAGTGATCATATTATAAATTATTTGACACTTTATAGTATACAAAGGGCTTTCTCAAAAAATTTTATTTCATATACACCAAAAGAAAGTTTGCAACAGGTGGGGTAGTTAGTATTATCCTCATTTTAAAAATGAAGAACCAAGCTCAGAAAACATATAAAATATGTGATTTGCAACGTCAAATACTTAGGGGCCGGTATTTCTGATTCCAATTCAAAGCTTTTCTATACCTAAAAACCCAGGCTGGAATATTTCAGTTACCTTCAAACTTGTTAGTAAGTCTGTGGCTATTTTCTCCAAAGTCTGAATATAAGTAACAGCATAAAAAAGAGCGTGCTCTACTATCTCAAAAGAAAACACCCGCCGGGCGCGGTGGCTCACGCTTGTAATCCCAGCACTTTGGGAGGCTGAGGCGGGCGGATCACAAGGTCAGGAGATCGAGACCACGGTGAAACCCCGTCTCTACTAAAAAATACAAAAAATTAGCCGGGCGTGGTGGCGGGCGCCTGTAGTCCCAGCTACTCGGAGAGGCTGAGGCAGGAGAATGGCGTGAACCTGGGACGCGGAGCTTGCAGTGAGCCGAGATTGTGCCACTGCACTCCAGCCTGGGCAAAAGAGCAAGACTCCGTCTCAAAAAAAAAAAAAAAAGAAAACACCCTGATATCAGTATTTCTTGGCTTCCCCTTATTTCTCGCTTGCCTTTTTAAAAAATATTATGTGTTTTGACAAGGGAAAGAAATATGCCAAAACTCTAAAGTTTGATCATAAAATCTAATAAAAGATCTAGGCTATGTATAAGCCAATGGGTTTCGTTTTAGAATTATACATGACATCTAATCATCACGTATTAATAGTTGTGACTTTAAATCAGTATAATCCTTTACTAGCAATGAAACAGATGTGCTGACTTTTTGCATCGAAGTTCTCAAAGAAGAAATACTTTGGACAGCTGTCTCAGTGGTTACTTCAGGAACTCAATTATGCAACATTTATAATGTATTGTTTATAACTGTAGATATATACAGAATTTTAGAAGTGATTGCATGTATTTATATTTTAGTATAATTAAAATACCACTTTTAAAACATTTTATAACATTTTGTTCAGCAATATACATTGACTATTTTAGAATTCAAACCACTAATGATTACTAAGAGAATCAGTTAAAGAGCCAAAATACTCAAGGGACAACCCAGTTTAGGATCACAAAGCAGGACTGGGGTCTCCCCAGATGGGAAAAAAATGGGGTAAAAAAGATAGTATTCAGGTTTTAGATCAATCTACCTTGGAGCTCCTTTACTACACAAGGCTACTGTCAACCTGTTCTTCTACGTGTTCTAGGACACCAGGACTCCTGAATGATACAGAAGGTATAAAAGCAAGATGGCACTATCAGAGTAACAAGACTGCATCATCTTTAATAGAGAGAAACTATCCTGATGAGCTAGAGTTATACACATGTCAGAAAAAACTGATTACATTTAGAATTTAAAATTCTCTATACAAGGATTAAACACACTAGAAAACCCTTAATCATCCATGCCATAAAGTATTATGCAGCTGTTAAAATTAGTGAAGTATTTCCACCTGAAATATGGTAAGATGCCTATTATGGGTTGAATAAAAATGACGGCTGGGTGTAGTAGCTCACGCCTGTAATCCCTGCACTTTGGGAGGCCGAGGCGGGTGGATCATCAGAGGTCAGGAGTTCGAGACCAGCCTGGCCAACATGGTGAAACCCTGTCTCTACTAAAAACATAAGGCGCACACATGTAGTCCCAGCTTCTCTGGAGACTGAGGTGTTAGGATCACTTGAACCCGGGAGGTGAGGTTGCAGTGAGCTGAGATCACGTGACTGCACTCCAGCCTGGGTGATAGAGTGAGAGTCCCTCTCAATAAATAAATAAATAACTATGTCAACTTGCATAATGATATAACAGTATGATTCCACAGGAGAAAAAAAACCTAATTCTGAGGGGTTGTGTGTGCATAGATATATACACAAACACTTTAGTAAGCACTGAAAAGCATCTGAAAGTAGTCATACCAAATGTTAACAATAGTCACCTCTGGAAAGTGGTAACAGGGAAACTTAGAAATACCGGATTAATTTTCTATAATGTTCAAAACTTTTACAGTGAATATTCTATTAAAAATAGATTAAAATCTTAGTAAACTGAGGATAATTTTAGTATTAAATGATAACTTGTATTAGTCAAAGCTAACTAAAAAGCATAATACAATTTTTAGAAATGTACACAGATGTTATAAAATCAATGTTTAAAATTTACATAAGCTGTAATTTACATAAGCTGGGGAGGAAGTCTGATTTGTATCTAAAAGCTCCAAATAAAGAAGGCAGTTTATCAAAAATATAATTTGTAGAAAATTATTACTTGTTGAAAAGAGGCCAGATTCTTTCTCAAGACAATAGAAAACTACTATTTTTTTCATACAGTAGAGAGAAATAAGTGTTAATGGACTTCAGATTTATGGCTGCATTTACTTTTTCAGAAGAAATCAGAAGATGTAAGAGAATTAGAAGAAATCACAAGCATAATTGTTAATTAAAGTTTAAATCTGGTAACTTCCTAGGCATTTTACTGCTATATGGTATATTGTATAACCTATTTTCTTACTGACGAGTTGAAGCTGAATTTGCAAACTCAACTGTATTGTGAGAATATCATAACTTCCTCAAGGTTAACAAATGTCAGAATGTAATGTTTTAAATTAAGTTGCATTTATTGACCTCCCATAGACCAGGCCTAAAACTGAAATTTCTATTACTCTGGCAATCCCACTACAAATTGCCTGGGCAGAGCAGTAGCAGCACTGGATGGGGCTAAGTACTGTAAGCAATTTCCATTTCACAGTCTAGAATTTGTTTTTAAATGTATAGAGAAAACCATAGAGGCACAGAATGTAGAACTGAAAAGAAACAGATTTGCTAGTTCAAAATTCCTATTCTACTGACTGAATTCTTTGCCCAAAGTTCCTCATTTGGTATAATATGCATACGTGCCTGGGCGACAGAGTGAGTGAGACTTTGTCTCAAAAAAAAAAAAAAAAAATTAATTTAGATGCTTTAACAAAAACTCACATAATAAGCTCATTATGTCTAAACCTTTAGAGATTACATTTTTTTAAATACTTAAAAACAACAAAATTTAGTTGTTTAGTTAGTAAAATAAAGGTCACTAGAATCAAACTTCATATTTGGATATGAAAGTTTTCTCTCTAGTGGACTCATGTTTAAAATGAGAAGGAGAAAAACCTTGTTAAGGTAAGTCAATAAATGACTGCAAAAAAATCTAGGGCAAAATTAGGGTTTTTCATAAGTCACTGGAATCAATGTTCAACCAAATAGTATGTAAAGAAAGTGGCTATAAAGTATGCAAGAGGCAAAATAACGGAAAGACAACAAAATATACATAAAAAATGTTAACTAAATTCTCCACATTCAGAGATCTAAGTACTAGATTTCAAACGTCCTTAAATTCAGTAGTCCCATAATCCCATAATTATTTTCTTTTCTGAAAACTCCTTGCGTTCTATTATTAAATTTTAAATGCTGTTTGTAAAACATTTTTAAAACTAAAAGTACCATTTTCAACCTTAAAAATATAAACTATTGGCCAGATGTGGTGGCTCACTTCTGTAATCCCAGCACTTTGAGAGGCCGAGGTAGGAGGATAGCTTGAGCCCAGGTGTTCTAGACCAGCCTGGGAAACACAGTGAGATTCCATCTCTACAAAACATAAAAATAATTAGCCAGGTGTGATGGCATGTGCCTGTGGTCCTAGCTACTCAGGAGGCTGAGCGGGGAGGATTGCCTGAGCCCAGGAGTTCGAGGTTGTAGTAAGCTATGATCGTACCACTGCACTCCAGCCTCGGCAACAGTGAGAACTTGTCTCAAAAAAAAAAAAAGATTTATTAAAGTTACTAATCAAGTTGGAATAATTAAATATTATAGGGCTTTATAATGATTACAGTCAATGTCATGAAAAATACTTTTCCTCACAGCAAGTATTAAATTTATTATCCTAACATTTCTATATGATAGGTATTTTTGTACTTGCATTTCTGCATGAGTACATATTTTATAGTAAAACATAGCATATTCTTACCCCAGCTTTGAAAATCCCAGTGAAGTTCTAGATAAAAGTCACCTAGCTGAAAAATGAAATATGAATAATTACTAAATGCACCTTAGTTAAAAGCTCTTATGCTTTAAAAATATGGCTATTCCTTAAAACATTATAATACATGCATTACTATACTTAATTACAAAGGAAAATATGCACCTGTATATTTTATAAGAATATTTTAACTACATAGTAACATATCTGAAACTGGTAAGCCTTTAAATTTGTATCAATAAATGTTACACTTCCCAGTATAAACAAAATAACAATAATAAATATTTTTTAAATAGTTAACTTTAGAAGTGTTATTAAAAATTACTACCAAAATGACTATTTGTATAACCTAATAATGGCATTTAAAAAATGGCCCATTGTAATAGAAGATATTTTTCTGTAAAGGGATAATACAAGTTTATTAAATCTGAAACATGTCATCATATAATATCTATGAAAAAAATTTTTTTTTTCTTGAGATGCAGTCTCACTCCATCGCCCAGGTTGGAGTGCAGTGGCACGATCTCGGTTCACTGCAACCTCTGCCTCCTGGGTTCAAGCAATTCTCCTGTCCCAGCCTCCCAAGTAGCTGGGACTACAGGCGCCTGCCACCATGCCTGGCTAATTTTTTTTTTTTTTAATTTTTAGTAGAGACGGAGTTTCACCTTTTTGGTCAGGCTAGTCTCGAACTCCTGACCTCAGGCGATCCACCCGCTTCGGCCTCCCAAAGTGCTGGGATTACAGGCATGAGTCACTATGCCTGGCCGAAAAAAAATTTTATTTTGCAAATTAGAAGCTAGACACCAAAGATTATAACTGTTAAGAGTATATGTTCTAAACATAAGTAGAGCATTACAAATACAGCAACATCAACAAGTTAGTCTCTTTCAAAAAGTGATAAAAGTGAATATTAATATTAGATATCACTGCAATATGAGTAAAACATTTTTCTGGCTTTTTCTATTTCTTCAGATCTAAAAAAAAAAAAAGCACCACTAACAGAGACAAGCTATCATCATATCATCATGACAGGTCTTTCTTTCTCCCACAGTTCTTTCAGGCAGCAGAAATACAGAGGAAGAGAGTAACAATAGAAAACAAACCACTCTCTTTTGTGTGCCAGCATACCCAGCTCTTAGCACAAGGAGATAGGACAGATAAAAAGAGTTTTTGTTACATAAAGAATATACAGGCCGGGCACGGTGGCTCACGCCTATAATCCCAGCACTCTAGGAAACTGAGGCAGGCGGACTGCTTGAGCCCAGGAGTTTGAGACCAGCCTGGGCAACATGGTGAGACCCCATCTCTACTAAAAATACAAACAATTAGCTGGGTGACAGAGTGAGGCGCCATCTCCAAAACAAACAAACAAAAAAACCTGCCACTTCTCGTAGCAATGGCTTTAGCTGTAGAGAATCTTCTAATTCAAAGGCAAAGGAAAATTATTGCCATTAACTGTGACTTACCTGCTTTTTTTCTTTAGAGCTCTTACCTAATTTATTGAAAGTAATAAATCTTTATCTTCCTAGTTCAAAGTGAGGTGCTTCTACTAAGATCACATTCATACACTATAATTATTGCTTAATTTAAGCATGATTTTTACCATTTTTTGGCCCTTAATAAGTGAGAATTTAAATTGTATTAAGAAAAAAATGCTTAAAACTCACTTATAATTACTCCCAAGGTGCAAAATTAACAAAGAAATATAGCTTACCTCTTTCAGGGCTTTTAATAATCGAGGTCGTTTTTCTTCAACACTTTCCCTGGATTGCTGCTTAAGCTTCCTCAAAAGAGCTGTAACTAAAGTTTAAATTTTAAAAATAACTAATTTAAATTTTCATCATGCAATAAAAACACCACTGGCTTATTATACATATAGATAATACACGTACACATATGTGCATGTGCATGTGTGTGTGTATGTGTGTGTGTGTATCTACATCTACAATATATTTTGAAAGGCCAAAAATCAAAGAGCAATGTTTAAATTACTGAAGGCCTCTTGGAACAGTAAAAGAAGCTGAGACATAGAAGTCAGAGAACATGGGACCTATACAGATAGAATAAGTTAGTAAGTTTAATAAAACTGGTATGATCCCCAAAGAATAATGAGAAGAGATATTTCAACATCAACCTACACCATATTCACACTAGCTTTTACTAGTTTTTAATTATCAGTAACGATTTACCTAACTGTGCCAAGATAACCAAACTCATTCAAATGATGCAATGTCCTAATAGAACACTGACCTCAAGGAAGATCTCAAAAACAACAGATCTCAAAAATCCCACTGGAAGCCACTTTTCTAAAAACATGTAATTACCTGCAATTGTTACCAGGTGTATCTGTTGTTTTATCACTGGAGGATATACCTTCACATACTACCAGCACAGTATAAAAAATACAAAAATGAATCTTATTGTACCTGGAAAAAGAACTTCTGAATCTAAGAAAACCTAAAGTCCTCCATAGTGTATTTTCAATTACTGAGATTTAAGCACATTGCTGAAGTTCAAACCCCAGCTTTACCACTTAGTGGTTGTGTGTAAACTTGGACAAGTTACTACTTAATTTCTCTAAACTTCCTTTTTTTTTCCTCTCCTTTGTCAAGTAAGAATAGAAGTAAGGGCACAGTGGTCTGCACCTGTAGTCCCAGCTACTCAGGAGGTTAAGGTGAGAGGATCACTTGAGCTCAGGAGTTTGAGACCAGCCTGGGAAACATAGTGAGACCCCCATCTCTATTAAAAAAAAAAAAAAAAAAATTAGCCAGGGCTTGATGGTGTGCACCTGTGATCCTAGCTACTTGGGAGGCTGAGGCAGGTGGACTGGTTGTGCCCAAGAGTTTGAGGCTGCAGTGAGCTATGACCACTGCACTCCAACCTGGGTGACAGAGCAAGACACTGTGCCTGTAATTAACTAAATACGATTTTTATCTATTAGAATGAAGGTGTAAAATTCACTGGCAAAATCAATCAATTAATCCTTAATATTTGTCAAAATAAGAAAAAATATTAGACTTGAATGAAATAAGCACAGGAAAAAATAAGAACATGGAAAAATGTGCATCGGGGGAAATATACACATCTATACATGCTAATTTCCTCCTGATTCTAACATATTTTTCATATACATACATATACATATGCATTCTGAGGGCTTTTTAAAAATCAGTAAATCACTTTTACTATTTCACAGTATGCATTCTTATAAACCACTTCAAGTCCCATGTGGAATGCAGAAGCAGAAGGCGAATAAAAAAAGAAGGTAGTGAAAGCTTGGACTAGATTTTTTTTTTGTCCACATAGGCCCAAAATTAGGAAAAATCTAGGGAAGCATGTAAAAATAGTAGGAGCTATTCTTATTTTTAACCACAGGTCTAACTAAATTCCAGTATATTTTAAACAGCCAAAAATCAAAGAACAATGTTTAAATTACTGAAGGTATCTCAAAATAATCAAAACTGAGACACAGAAATCAGGAAACACAGGACCTAGTTTCAGTTCTACCATATACTAGCTCGGTGACCTAAATCAATAATTCCCAAATACGAACCTACATTTCTGTGCCCCATTATTTGAGTTTCCAATGATATGCAGAAAATGAGAAAAAATGTGTACTAGAATGAGTTTTTTCTTAATAAATTTTTTTAAAGACTATTCTTCCTACTTTTGGTTTCAAATATCTTTTTTTAAAAATAAAATGTGGATCACAAAAGACAGTAGTTACCGTTTTTATAAAGTTCTGATAGTCTAAAATGGAAAAGTTAGATTCCTTATATCAATTACCAGTAAAAAATTTTTTTTCTGGTCTGTGAAATCCAAAAAGTCTGAGAATCAATGACTTAGATAATCATTTAAAGATTCAAGTATGAATCTGACAAACCTTCCTGTTCATTATAATTTAATGTCAAAGTTATATTACCCAAATGTAGTACAATTCTTTTTAATAGTCATTGTTTTCCACTATAAGCTCAAGTACCTTAATAAATCTTATTCAATCTACCTTGCCTTCAGATTGAAATGGACCTCGGTTGAACGTAGAGAATGAAAAGAATTCAATTCCTAGATAAAAGGGTCTTTCAATAAAAAGCAGAGACTACATATTTTTTTATCAGCCTGATTTTATTAACTAAATATAATTGTAACTGACTGAAGGCATTCAGTAAATAATGACCAAACATCATTAAAAAAGCTGAAGGCATTCAATAAATAACGACCAAACGTCATTAAAAAGGTAATGGCAACCACTGTATATAGCATAGTATAACAACATATGCAAAGAGATTCCCTTTTCTATATAAGGCTTCATATTGAAAAATATCATAAACTCAAACTTCCTATGGATGCACATTCAGAAAGCAATTACACAAAATTATCAGTATCCTTTTTAGGGATCAGTATTTGTATTCCCATATTGTAAGAATTTTACTAATACTGATTAATAATGAAGATTAAAATTAGCTTTAGAGGATTTAGGTGATAAAAGAATTCATACAAAGACTCAAATGCAAAAGTCCATAAACCACAACTAATTTTACTTTCTCCTTCCTCCTTCTCCGACTGAAGTTTACAGTTTGACCTAAAGCTTTTGGAACTATGCCCTACTGCTCCAGGTATTACTTAAATCTGTTATCTTTTGTGCTCCTCTTCCTTCTAAGCTCCAATCTATTTCCTGCTTCCCACTTGGACAGTTCTACCTGATGTACTACAGTTGATTCAAACCCAACAAATCTAACACAAATTAAAGACCATACTGCTCTTGCTCCTATAGTCTATATATCAATTAATTAATGAAATCACCATTAATCCATAATAGAGACCTTAGAGTTACTCTGAATCATTCTATCATTACCCATACCCAAGAGATAATCCATTCGGTTAAATCAATCTTTTTTTTTTTTTTTTTTTTTTTGAGATGGAGTCTCGCTCTGTCGCCAGGCTGGAATGCAGTGGCGCAATCTTGGCTCACTGCAACCTCTGCCTCTTGGGTTCAAGCTATTCTCCAGCCTCAGCCACCAGAGTAGCTGGGATTACAGGCGCACGCCACCATGCCCAGCTAATTTTTGTATTTTTAGTAGAAGCGGGGTTTTACCATGTTGGCCAGGATGGTCTCGATCTCTTGACATGGTGATCCACCCGCCTCAGCCTCCCAAAGTTCTGGGATTACAGGCATGAGCCACCACGCCCGGCTAAATCTTTCTTTTAATTACTTTCTGATCTATCCCTTCCTTCTCTAAAAACACTATGTCTTTAAGTCAAGCTTACCTCATTTGTTCCAAAAATGTTTTTTTCTAAATATCTCTTGCCTCCCTGACTCCACTGTATTAATTAGAAAGTCTTTTCACTTATCTAATAATATCAATCCCTGCTTTGAAGTCTTCTGGGGTTTTCCAGAGACTGGAAATTGGGATTAAAATCTTGAATAGCACATAAAGCTGTTATCAACCTGGTCCTTTTATCATTACAACTTCATTTCCCAACACTAGTCTTTGCCCCTTCATCCATCTTTGCCATGTATCATTAAGAAGCCAAACAGAGGGCCATGGTGGCTCACACCTGTAATCTCAGCACTTTGGGAGGCCGAGCTGGGTGGATCGCCTGAGGTCAAGAGTTCGAGACCAGCCTGGCCAAGATAGTGAAACCCGGTCTCTACTAAAAATACAAAAAATTAGCTGGGTGTGGTGGCGGGTCCCTGTAATCTCAGCTACTCGGGAGGCGGGGGCAGGAGAACTGCCTGAACCTGAGAGGCGGAGGCTGCAGAGAGCCAAGATCGCGCCATTGCACTCCAGCCTGAGCAACAAGAGGGAAAACTCCATCTCAAAACAAAAAAAAAAAGAAAGAAAGAAACCAAATACATATTGTTCCCTAGCATATGCCTTGTTTTTTTATATTTCCATGCTTTATACACATTCCATTCTCGCACAGTAGAATGCCTTTACCCACCTTTTTAACTCCTAAAATCCTTTGAAACAGCTTTAATAACCAAACACCTTGCTAAGAACCTGAATAACTTTTC
Organism: Symphalangus syndactylus; assembly: GCF_028878055.3. Taxonomy (NCBI): domain Eukaryota; kingdom Metazoa; phylum Chordata; class Mammalia; order Primates; family Hylobatidae; genus Symphalangus; species Symphalangus syndactylus. Next base: position 24,628,517 of record NC_072441.2, read on the forward strand.
CACTCATCTGTTTCCCCCGGGACTTTGTAAATACTTCAGAATGCCACAGAATATTCACTGGTCTCTCTCCCTAGAGTAGGATGACTTCTTCAACATCAAAGTTAATGGCACATCCTGACTATGTTTCTGACACATCTAGTAGGTATTCAGAACACAAAGAGACAATTCCTGGCCTCATACACTCTGCCTAAAGGGAATGGGCAGAGTTCTGACACAGTATATGAGCAGAGAAAACTTCCTTGTACTTGAGCTGAGATCTGAAGAATCTTAAGGAGCTGTGACAAAAAGAGGGGGATATATAAGTATGAGGAGTATGAGAAACCAAAAAGCCAGCAGAGCTGACACATAGAAAGCCAGATGGAAAGAACAAGATGAGGAAGGAGACAAAGAAGTGATACTATCATACTGGACCTTATAAACAAAGTTAGCAATTTTGGTCTTTGTCCTCAGAACAGGAGGTTTTAAAGAATTTTACACAGAGAATAATATGACCAGAAGACGAAACTAAAATATAACAAAATATTAACAGTGGTCGTCTTTTTTTTTTCTTGAGACAGGGTCTCGCTTTGTCCCAGGCTCCAGGCTGGAGTGCAGTGGCACAATGTCGGCTCACCACAGCCTCAGCCTCCCAGGCTCAAGTGGATCCTCCCATCTCAGCTCCCAAGTACCTGGGGCCACACGCACAGATCACCATGCCTGGCTAATTTTTGTACTTTTTTGTAGAGACAGGTTTTTGCCATGCTGCTTAGGCTGGTCTTGAACTCCTGGGCCCAAGCGACCCACCTGTCTCGGCCTCCCAAAGTGCTGGGATTACAGGCATGCCCCACCACACCTGACCCAACAGTGGTTATCTTTGAGTGATATTATTTTCTTTTTTTCTCCTATAATTCCTAATTTTCTACGATGAGTGTCATCATTTTCTTATAAGAAAAAACATTACAAAGTTTTGAAAACTCAGGAGAGTTGTGATAAATAGAAGTCCTACTATAATACTTAGTTTTTTCTTTTTTTTTTCAGACAGGGTCTCACTCTGTCACCCAGGCTGGAGTGCAGTGGCGTGATCTCAGCTCACTGCTACCTCCACTTCCCAGGGTCAAGCAATCCTCCCACCTCAGGCTCCCACGTAGCTAGGACTACAAGCACACACCACACCAGCTAATTTTTGTACTTTTTGTAGTGTTGGGATCCTCCTATGTTTCCCAGGCTCAAGCAATCTGCCTGCTTCGGCCTCCCAAAGTGCTGGGATTACTGGCATCTAATATAATACTTTTAAGAAAAATTTTGATTCTTGATACACAGTCTCGAATTTTCTTTGCAGTTTTTATTCATCTCTTCATTAATTCATTAAACAAATATTGTACCAGAGATAAAGGGGTGAATAAGACAACATATACATGACTTGAAGTCTCACAAAGCTTATGTTATCAAGATACAGAGTAGGGAACACATACTGAAAAATTAATTAGAAGTATGCAACATATTGCAAAGGAAAAGAGTAAACCACAATGAAAATGTACAACAAGAACTTAACCTACTCTAGAAGTTGAGGAAAGCCTTCTCTCAAAAAGAAATATAAAATTGAAGGCTAAATGAAGACTTCTAGTTCAATGTAAGATGGCAAACCAATACGAACTGCTGTCTCTCCCTCCACATTAACACTTTTGATGTGCCACGGAAATAAGACAAAGGCCGACAGAATTCCCAAAACTACCATAAGTATACCATGACATAAATCTGCACAAACTGTGAGCAACTTCTGGAGAGACAAAAGACAACTAGATCCCAGACTGCATAAAGAAACCAGAGCTGTCTAGATCAGAGAAAGCTAGGAACCATGGGTGAGGGATAAATTGTGGGAAAAAAAGGCTTTTTAGTTGTATCCATATCTCTATCTCATACTGGTCTGGGCTGATCACTGTTTACCAGGTAACCACTGTAAGGCAGAAAAGCAACATAATCTTGAAATTTTATTACTAATTAGTGAAATGATTCTAAACAGTCTCTGACAAGTAGTTTGCATTGTCTGTCTTGTGGTACAAGGATGTTAGCAAAATTATCAGAAATCAGAAAAAATGGACAAATAGGTCACAAAGTTTTTGCCAATAATAATATTAGATTACCTCTGATTTTTCAAAAAACATAATTTTCTGAGCCCAGAAAATGTTAACGTAACACAAGTCAAAAAATCAAAAACTTAAATCACAGTGCTTAAGATAATTTCAAAGTACAGACATAGCCGGGCATGGTGGCTCACGCCTGTAATCCCAGCACTTTGGGAGGCCGAGGCAAGTAGATTACCTGAGGTCAGGAGTTCGAGACCAGCCTGGCCAACATGGTGAAACCCCATCTCTACTAAAAATACAAAAATTAGCTGGGCACTGTGGCAGGCACCTGTAGTCCCAGCTACTCAGGAGAATCACTTGAACTCGGTCTCAAAAAAAAAATTAATAAATAAGTACAGACATACGTTTAATACCATTATACATTTATATTAATATTTCTAATAAACCGTAAGAGATATTCAATTAATTATCCTTTAAGTTAGCAGTTAAGTATTTGTTTCATGTGATGGAAAGTAATGAAAATAAAAGCACTGAGCAATTATGGTTATATAATTACATAATAATGGACAATGGGATATTATTTAGAATGGCTTAGATATCACTCTACATAAGAAAATCACTTTAAGAACAGACCTCAACTATCTGAGCCTCAATCTTTTACCTTTAAATTGATTGTTAAATATCCTTTAACTGATTTTCCAGGAAAATTTTGTTTACTGGCCTTCCCAATAATTATGAATTCTTAAACAGAAGAGACCAGGTCTTTTATTCTCTACATCTTAATACACACATGCTTTATAGTAAGGACTCAGTAAATACTGATTCTGAGTAAAAGAATCCTTGAGGCCAGGCGCAGTGGCTCACACCTCTAACCTCAGCGTTTTGGGAGGCCGAGGCTGGTGGATCACCTGAGGTCAGGAGTTCAAAACCAGCCTGACCAACGTGGAGAAACCCCATCTATACTAAAACTACAAGATTAGCTGGGCGTGGGGATGCATGCCTGTAATTCCAGCTACTTGGGAGGCTGGGGCAGGAGAATCGCCTCAACCCAGCAGGCAGAGGTTGCGGGTGAGCCTAGATTGTGCCATTGCACTCCAGCCGGGGCAACAAGAGTGGAACTCCGTCTTAAAAAAAAAAGAATAATTGAAAGCCACAAAAGTCACACTAGACAGAAACCCAGAAGCCAATCTCATTTCCTCTCCACTCTGTTAATTAGTTAGAAAAATCAGAGGAAGTTTCTTCACACCAGTTGTTGCAACTCTTATTATCAGTTTCTTTTGGATTTGCACATTTTTTATCTTTTCCTTGAAATAATTCTAGGTTCAGCATTGTTTCTTGCTCTCATAAGGGTCTCCTGATATTTGTCCAGAAAGGACAACTGTCAGTGTGTAACAAATAAAAAAAAAATACACTCATTTTAGTTGTTAAAATATTACAATTTTATCTTAGTAAATCTTAGACCCAAATATAACTTCACCATTAAAAGTTGTTTATAGGCTGAGCACGGTGGCTCATGCCTGTAATCCTAGCACTTTGGGAGTCTGAGGCAGGCGGATCACGAGGTCAGGAGTTTAAGACCAGCCTAACCAACATGGTGAAACCCTGTCTCTGCTAAAAATACAAAAATTAGCCAGGCGTGGTGGCAGGCACCTGTGATCCCAGATACTTGGGAGGCTGAGGCAGGAGAACCCCTTGAACTCAGGAGGCAGAGGTTGCAGTAAGCCAAGATTGTGCCATTGCATTCCATCCAGCTTGGGTGACAGGGCGAGACTCCGTCTCAAAAAAAAAAAAAAATTTTGTTTATAAAGTTCAGGAAGTCCACAGAAATGTATGCGCGGTACAATATACAGCTAAATAATTTTTTTTTTTTTTTTTTGAGACAGAGTCTTGCTCTTGTCGCCCGTGCTGGAGTGCAATGGCGCAATCTCAGCTCACTGCAACCTCTGCCTCCTGGGCTCAGGCGATTCTCCTGCCTCAGCCTCCCGAGTAGCTGAGATTACAGGCGCCCACCACCATGCCCGGCAATTTTTTTGTATTTTTAGTAGAGACAGGGTTTCACCATGCTGGCCAGGCTGGTGGTGAACTCCTGACCTCAGGTGATCCGCCCACCTCGGCCTCCCAAAGTGCTGGGATTACAGGCGTGAGCCACTGCACCCAGCCTGCCAAATCTTAAGAAAGCGCCCAGAGGAGCCCAAAACGTAGCATCAAAATAAGACTGAATCTATGTAACATCCTAGGAGAGTTCCACATTATGCATTTCTTTAATAAAACTGCCAACTTTTTCATTTCCTTCCACAAAGTTAGATTTAATTGATCATTTTCAGCCTAAAACTATAAAGATAGTATTATCAGCAAGATAATATTCCCATTCATCCAGATTAAGTTTTATAAAATTTTCCACGATTGAGATATACTTGACAAAAATAAGATCTGTATGTGAAGTTGAAAAAAATTATGGGTAGGAGGAGGGAGAGTGGAATAACTCAACATTCAGCATATTATCAAAAATAATATGACATGTTTTGGAAATACTCTTTTAATGACTAAAAATAGAAACAGTCTTCTTCCTTGCTTCCAGCAAAATCTATACCTACCAACTAAAGCAGATAACTATTGTAACACTATGGTTATTTTTAGTTCTAATAATGGCCTAAATAATTAAGCAGTTGCCAAAAAGGACAGTTAGGTATCAATTTTTTTTTAAAGTCTTGTATTATGGATGAATAAAAAAAAGTCAGAGAACATCAGTAAGGTAGAATGCTGCAAAAGAAAAAAAATTCATAATTTTAAACATGATTCTTCAATTCTGTGTTCCACTCAATGTTCAAGTTCCTAAGTCATGAATAATTCACATGTAAGTTTATACATAATTGCAAAAGCTCATATTATGACAAGTTACAATGAATGAAGAATATTTCAAATGCATCACTTCATATTTTTAGAAGATATATCAACAACAGTAATTCATACTGCTTACTCATCTGTCTATCTCCATAGCTGATGGCTTCCGCCAGAGGGCTCCATCCCTGAGCATTTTTCACCTTGACTGGAGCATTGTGAGCCAAAAGTAAATGGGCACATTCTGCAATATAAAGTAGTAATAATATGAAACATCATGCAATTTTTAGAATCTCTAAATATAAATATATAAAAGTTTAATATATCAAATTAACATAAATAGATGAAATAAACACTGTACCATGTAGAACTACGTAATTTGAAAAATTTCTATGTATCTAACTAAATCAGGTAATTTCAGATCCCTAGATTTAAAAAGTATCCATTCTACTACCTAAAAATAAATTGGATCTCTCTGCAAAGAAGGTATCATGTTCCCTAATAATTATTCCCAAGAGTATTTTTTTAATGTTTTCATACTCTAAAAGATAACTCAAGAACTTCAAGAGTGATTTACATGCAAATACCTGTCAGCTAGTAAGACCCAAAAGAGGATTTGTATGCCCACAATGTCAAATAGAAAGTTCATTTTTTATTTCAGAAACAAAAGTGCTTTCAAAAAGAGTCAGTAATGTTTCCAATAAACACTTATTTTTCAAATTTTATAATTGCTATGGTTTGGAAAAATGTTCAGATAAAGGGCAAAACTCAGCTTATGATACAATGACAAATCTAGATAGTTATTCAAATAATCAAAAGAAGTCTAATGTATAGACCTTTCTATAGGTTGAGAAAACTTTTTCTTTAATTAAAAATAAAAAGTTGGCCGGGCGTGGTGGCTCACGCCTGTAATCCCAGCACTTTGGGAGGCCGAGGCGACCAGATCACGAGGTCAGGAGATCGAGACCATCCTGGCTAACACGGTGAAACCCCATCTCTACTAAAAACTACAAAAAATTAGCCAGGCATGGTGGTACATGCCTGTAGTCCCAGCTAATTGGGAGGCTGAGGCAGGAGAATCGCTTGAACCCGGGAGGCAGAGGTTGCAGTGAGCCAAGATTGCGTCACTGCATTCCAGCCTGGATGGCACAGTGAGACTTCATCTCAAAATAAAATAAAATTAAATTAAATTAAAATTAAAAAATAAAAAGTTTATTTAACAGGAAAAAAGTTAAAAAACTGAGGCCCACGCTGCGCGCAGTGGCTCATGCCTATAATCCCAACACTTTGGGAGGCTGAAGTGGGCCGATCACCTGAGGTCGGGAGTTCCAGATCAGCCTGACCAACATGGAGAAACCCCATCTCTACTAAAAATACAAAATTGGCAGAGCATGGTGGCGCATGACTGTAACCCCAGCTACTGCGGAAGCTGAGGCAGGAGAATCGCTTGAACCCGGGAGGTGGAGGTTGCAGTGAGCTGAGATTGCGCCATTGCACTCCAGCCTGGGCAACAAGAGCCAAACTGCGTCTCAAAAAAAAAAAAAAAAAAAAAAAAGACAGCCATCCATCCATTCATTCAATCAATAATTCAGCAAATATTTACCAAATGTCTATTATATGCAATTTCTAAATACCAGGTACTAGATAAGGTATTGCTATCGAAGAGCATAATTCCTATGTTGGAATATAGCATGTAAATTAATAACTAGAAAAGAAAACTAATGCAAGATAATGATAAGTGCTTTAAAAGAAATAAGAGTGTTAAGATAGTGTAATGTGGGTTGGCTAAGGTGGAGAGCAAATGGCACTATTTTATACTTTAGCACTATTCCTAGTGATAGAAGAAATAAATATACTAGCAGGGAACTTTATTACAATCATGTAAAATAAATACAGAAATTTCATAGCAGTGTTTCAATCCAGTAACACTATATAAGAATATAAGTACACGAATGTTTATTTTAGTGTTGTCTGTATGGCGATTATACTGGAAACGAAGTGAATGTACACAGTAGGGCAATAATAGACATGTTGCATCTACATTACAGTAATAATATACAGTCATTTTTTAAGGCTGGAGTCATATCAAAAGTACAGAGAAGGCAGCTTGAATGGTTAGCCAAATTTGGGAAATTTAGCATCAAAAAGAATAATCGCTGACTAGTTATAACACACTGAAAAAAAAAAAACTGATAAGCCCATAACAACATCAAGAAATAAAAGGGAGGGCAATAAGTTCTTACTTACAGAATAATGCAATGCTACCTAATAAATGTAGAAGAAATGATAAAATTAGAAAATTTAACATAATACCCCATGTAATAACTGGTTTAGGCAAAGGTCTTTGTTGAATGCTAAAGCCACTAGGTAAAAAGCTTTATGCTGGGAATAGGATATTCACATGGAACCAAGGTACTGTCCCAAGAATATTTACTAATAACAGAAAAATGTTCCTTTACAATGGATATATTTGAAGATTATCACTTAAATGATCTAACTTACTGGCAATTAATTATGAAAAAATCTGATATTGTGTTTCCAATGTGATATATGTAAAGCTCCTAATATCACCTATGAAATATTCTATCCAGAAATGTTTAACCTGAATCTATAAAGCCTCTATAGCTGATTTTCAATTCACAGAAAAAACAAAGGATAAAGAACAGGTTAAGAAACATGGAGAGAAAATGATCAGGCAAATCTGAGAGAAAGGACATTCTACAAGTTAACTGGTCAAGACTTTTCAAAAAGTTGGGCACAAAGGTGGGGAAAAGGTGAGCAAATTGCTCTAGATTATAAGACATAACAACCAAATGCAATGAGTGACCCTCAACTGGGTCATGTTTCAGTATAAAAAACCTATAAATGATATTCTGGGAACAACTGGAGAAATCTCAATATGCATTGGGTATGAGATGGTATTTTAACAATATCATTAATTTTCCTTGGTGTGATCATGATAATGTGGTTATTCATGAAGGAGAATATCTGTATTCTTAGAGGTGCATGCTGAAGTATTTGGGGGTAAAGTATCATGATATCTATATTTAGTTTTCAAATGGTATAACAAAAACAATATATAGAAATAAAGGCCAGGTGCAGTGGCTCATGCCTGTAATCCCAACACTTTGGGAGGCTGAGGGGGGTAGATCATCTGAGGTCAGGAGTTCGAGACAAACGTGGCCAACATGGTGAAACCTGTCTCTACTAAAATACAAAAAAATTAGCCAGGCATGTTGGAACTGGCCTGTAATCCCAACTACTACGGAGGCTGAGGCAGGAGAGCTGCTTGAACCCAGAAGGCGGAGGTTGCAGTGAGCCAAGATTGTGCCACTGAGCGAGACTCCGACTCAAAAACACAAACAAATAAGACAAATAACAACAGAAAAATTTATATATATAAAACATACAAAGATAAAATATGAAACAATGTTAATTATTGAGTCTGTGGAAAGCATTTGAGTGTTTGTTGTGATAATCTTTCAATTTTGGGGGTATATTTAAATTTTTTTATAATAAAATATTGAGAACAAAGGAATTAAATAAATCTAAAAAGGAATCAATTAGAGCCATCCCAACAGGCTTAAAGGAATTGTCACGGTGTACTGCTAAGTGATACAATTCATCTGCTCAACACAGAAGTATATAATGATTGCATGGTTTAAAAAGGAATGAGTAAGCCTAGGTGCAGTGGCTCACACCTATAATCCCAGGACTTTGGGAGGCCAAGGTGGGCAGATCACCTGAGGTCAGGAGTTCAAGACCAGCCTGGCCAACATGGTGAAACCCCATCTCTACTAAAAATACACAAAGTAGCCAGGTGTGGTGGCACACACCTGTAATCCCAGCTACTCGGAGGCTGAGTCAGGAGAATCATTTGAACCCCGGGGGCAGAGGTTGCAGTGTGCTGAGATAGCACCATTACACTCCGGCCTGGGCAACAGAGAGAGACTCTGAGTCAATAAATAAATAAATAAAAGGAATGAGTAAAAAACTACATACATGAATGTGTATGTTCAGACACATGCACAAGTATTTCTATATAATAATAAGCATAGAGAAATGTATGTAAGAATATCCAGCAGGTTTTAACATGCGTTACCGTATTTATTGGGAAGGGGATTAGTAAGAAGAGGGCATGATAGCCAAGATAAAAAGAAAATTTTTTTTAAAAGAATAAAAACAAACGGACCCATCTCCCAAAAAACCATTGGGTTTTGTAAATATGTTTGTATGTATACATGCATAGGGGAATGTAAACATGTAAGATATCTACAAATTTCTATAGCTATTTCATGGTAGACTTTTGAAAGAAAGGAAAAATATGGCAAATTACCATCTGTAGGGATTCTACTTACATGAAAACAAACAAAGTCTCTGTGTTGTAAGTAAAGAGTACAATATGAAAGGATATCCATGAGGCGTTAATGTTAACTACATCAAGAAAAAAAAAAGTAGAGAGATGATGCTTTTATATATCTATGTATTGTATGATTTCAACTGTTTCAACATGCATGTATTAGTAACCAAAAAAATCGTTAAAGAAAAAAATGGGCCAGGAGCAGTGGCTCACACTTGTAATCCCAGCACTTTGGGAGGCTGAGGCAGGTGGATCACGAGTTCGAGACCAGCCTGGCCAACATAGTGAAACCCTGTCTCTACTAAAAATACAAAAAAATTAGCTGGGCATGGTGGCGCATGCCTGTAGTCCCAGCTACTCATGAGGCTGAGGCAGGAGAATCACTTGAAACCAGGGAGCAGAGGTTGCAATGAGCCGAGATCGCACCACTGCACTCCAGCCTGGGTGGCAGGGCGATATTCCGTCTCAAAAAAAAAAAAAAAACAACTAGATCAATCGAATGTCTTCTCTCAGTAATGTTAACAACGCATAATACTAAAAGAAGGTAGTTAACAACTAGGCACTAAGGCTTAAAGAATGCATAAATGTGCCAGGAAGAACTCAAGGAAAGGACTGTGAAAAATGCAAATTATGAGGAATAGAAATCACACATTTAGGCCGGGAACAGTGGCTCATGCGTATAATCCCAGCACTTTGGGAGGCCAAGGTGGGCGGATCACCTGAGGTATGGGGTTTGAGACCTGTCTGGCCAACATGGCAAAACCCTGTCTCTACTAAAAATAAAAACCGTAGCTGGACGTGGTGGCATGCACCTATAATCCCGGCTACTCAGGAGGCTGAGGCAGGAGAATTGCTTGAACCTGGGAGGCAGAGGTTGCAGTGAGCGGAGATCATGCCACTGCACTCCAGGCTGGGTGACAGAGTGAGCCTCTGTCTCAAAAAAAACAAACAAACCAAAAAAAAAAAAAAGAAATCACACATTAATAAGTAAGAACTATAAAGATAATCAAATATAGAGAGAACCAGTGAGAAAAATAGGACAGTTGGAAACAACAGAATATCTACAGTTATTAAAGTTAGAAACCATATTAATTCTAAAGTTACTTTAGGAAAAAATAAAAAATTGCAGATCCAAAAAAGACTGAAAATGAATTAAAAGTTGCAGCAACTGGTTTGAAAAATCTTTCTCTCATATTTTCAACCAAAAGGATAATAATTAAAGATTAGTTTTTCTATATCATCTCGTAAAACTTCCTGAAACCTTCCTTAATTAAGTATAATATTCTTCATCTCCATCCAAATCCACAGTTCAATAATCTCCCACATGACATCACTAATATTAGTCAATGGACTCAGAAATTCAGAAAAAAATCAGTCTTCTGTGGTGAAAAACTAACGTTATTCAGTAGGTTAAGATGAGTGAGATAAGGAAAGCATGTAGAAGTATAAAAGATTCTCTTTACCTCAATCAAAATATTATGTGAAGGCCCTGGGAAATTTTGTTGTGTTTACAGACAAGTACAGAAACAGAACGTGCCCTTCAACAATGAAATCACTAAAGGTACAGTGTATCTTAAAAGAAGATAAAAGAGAATAGTCTATCTAGGCTGAACAATGATATAATGTAAAAGCAATGTATAGAACACTAAGTAGGCCAGGCGCAGTGACTCACACCTGTAATCTCAGCACTTTGGGAGGCCAAGGTGAGTAAATCATCTGAGGTCAGGAGTTTGAGACCAGCCTGGCCAATATGGTGAAACCCTGTCTCTACTAACAATACAAAAATTAGCCGGGCATGGTAACACATGCCTGTAATCCCAGCTACTACTAAATGAAATCACTGAAGTTACAGTGTATCTTAAAAGAAGACAAAAGGGAATAGGCTATCTAGGCTGAACAATGATATAATATAAAAGCAATGTATAGTACACTAAGTAGGCCATGCACAGTGGATCTGTAATCTCAGCACTTTGGGGGCTGAGGTGGGTAAATCACCTGAGGTCAGGAGTTTGAGACCAGCCTGGCCAACATGGTGAAACCCTGTCTCTACTAACAATATAAAAAATAGCCTGTAATCCCAGCTACTACTAGGGAGGCTGAGGTGGGAGAATCGCTTGAACTCAGGAGGCAGAGGTTGCAGCCGAGATCGTCCCACTGCACTCCAGCCTGGGCAACAGAGTGAGACTCCGACTCAAAAAAAGAAAAAGAACACTAAGTATAAAGTAGATGTTTTATTTTCCACTACATATTCCAATCTCACTCTTGTGCAACCAAATATAAAAAATATCAACAGACTTTCAAGTTTGTTTATTTTAAAAAGAGAATTATACAAACACATACATAAAGATCATAAGAAAAAAAGCAAAAAAAGGGTGCACAACTGGAAAAATGTTAATGGATCAGTATGTAATCGCTTGTGTCTACTCTATTCGAAAAGGATTCAGAAACAACAAATACCAACATTATTTGCAGATCCTGAATCATCTAACCAAGTGTTTCCCAAAATACATCCCACAGAACTCTAATCTGTCAAGATACTTATAAAAAAGAGCAAACATCAAATAACTGTGGGGAACTCTGACCACTATGTCCAACACATGCCCCAACTTGAAACATTACAATGCATATTAGCATATCAAATTTCTAACAAGTTCCACAACGAAGAAAACTTTTTAACTTTTATTTACCTAATATTTTTCAAATTGATTTGCTCTGGAAACTCTATTTTCTTCTAAATACCTTTCAATATCCCATAAAACTAATGTGGCTTTTCTCCTGTACTTCAATGGATACAAAGAAACTAATGTTTTATGAAATATATTTTAATTTGTTGTTGTTGTTGAAACGGAGTCTCACTCTGTTATCTAGGCTGCAGTGCTGTGGTATGATCTCGGCTCACTGCAACCTCTGCCTCCTGGGTTCAAGTGATTCTCCTTTCTCAGCCTCCCAAATAGCTGGGATTACAGGCATGTGCCATCATACCCAGCTAATTTTTGTATTTTTAGTAGAGATGGGGTCTTGCCATGGTGCCCAGGCTGGTCTCAAACTCCTGGCCTTAAGTGATCTGCCCGCCTCGGCCTCCCAAAGTGCTAGGATTACAGACGTGAGCCACCACGCCTGGCTGAAATACATTTTAAAACAGGCTGATATAAACCTATGATGAAGCATAATAGCACATCTATCTAAAATTAGAATACCCTCTGTGAGAATATATTTGAGTGGAAAAATAAAATAAAATTAGAACCCTAAAACAGAGATGGCAGATAGGCTTCATTTCACATTCAAATCCATATTAACTACTAAAGTGCTAAATTAGGAAGGATTCCAGAATAGCAATCAGATTCGGCAAGTTGCATGTTGGCCAACTTTGATCTAGACCATATCCTTTCTGAATGGTTCTCAGAGAAAAAGAGGGCAAATCTAGACCATATCCTTTCTGAATGGTTCTTAGTGAAAAAGAGGGCAAAGCAATACACCATTAAAACAGATTTTAGAGCCAGGCACTCCCAAGTTGAAATTAAAACTTGGCTACTTTACTCTGGGCAAGTTTTGGGGCTAATGTTTTTCTTCCATAAAATGGCAATAATAATAGCACTTCACTCACATGGTTGTTGTAAGAGTTAAATGAGTAAATATGTGTAAAGAACTAGGAAAAGCATCTGGCATATTGTAAATAATAAATTCTAGTTATTTTCTAAAGTTCCAATCCAATGTTCTCTGAAAAAAAAAAGCGTAAGTTTTTATTGATCAAATTCAGCTGACTATACCTGACATATTTTCACCAAGGTTGCTAGAGATGTCGATCATGGCCTGCCCTATCCACATTCCTGCTAAAGTAAACATACCTCCTCTGTATTCCGGATTCCCTCTCCTACCCGCAAATCTCACCCAAGTCAGTCTAGCTAAAGCTAATTTCACAGAAGCAAATACCTATCTTAAAGACAGATAATTCATAAGTCTGCCATCACCCATCACTTGTGGCTTGGCTGGAGATAAACTGGACCAATCAAACTTTTTGGTCAGAAATTTGGGAACCTAAGAAACCCATCTAGCCAGAAAGTCATTAAAACTTAGGATCCTAAAAGAATTATTTTAGGTCTGTTCAATTTCAGTAAACAGAAAAAGTCAATCACGAAAAAAGAGAATACCGCGTATATAAAGAACAGCAGACAAACCATAAGAGATTGAAAGATGAGAAGGAAATAGGAGAATGACTGATGCCTCCAAACATCTTGGTTCCCACTCTTCCTGATACCTGGCTGGTCCCTACTTCTTGAGTTTCTCTAACATGTAGCCTTTTAATGAATACTTCTTTAATTAGAAGTTACTCTAGTTAATCTTCCTTGTTAAGAAGAAAAAAAAAAGCCATAACTGTAACATTGAAGATACAGATATGAATCACCAATTATATAGAATTAAAATAAAAATTAAGGTCAGGCACAGTGACTCACATCTGTAATCCCAGTGTTCTGGGTGGCCCAGGAGGGAGGATTGCTTGAGGCCAGGAGTTTGAGAATAGCCTGGGCAACATAGCGAGACCTCATTTCTAAAAATAAATTTAAAAGTTAGGTATGGTGGCATGCGCCTCTAGTCCTTGCTACTTGGGAGGCTGGAGACGAGAGGATCACTTGAGCCCAGGAGTTTGAAGCCACAGTGAGCTAGGATCGCACCACTATACCCCAGTCTGGGCAACAGAGCAAGACCCTGTCTTTAAAATAAAAATTATATTATCCTGTGGATCACATGCTTCATTTAAACATTTGAACTTAAAAATCAAACTAGCAAAAGAACTTTGTTTTTCAACAAAACAAGTTCAAGCCAGGGCAACACAGTGAGAAGCTGTCTCTACATAAAATGAAAAAATTAGCTAGGCATGGTGGCATGTGCCTACAGTCCCAGCCATCCTGAAGGCTGAGACAGGAGGATCACTTGAGCTCAGGAGTTCTCAAGACTGCAGTGACCCATGATTGCATCATTGCACTCCAGCCTGGGGAACAGAGCGAGACCATGTTTCAAAAATAAAATAAAGGCCAGGCACGGTGGCTCATGCCTGTAATCCCAGCACTTTGCGAGGCCAAGGTGGGCAGATCACCTGAGGTTGGGAGTTCGAGACCAGCCTGACCAACATGGAAAAATCCCATCTCTACTAAAAATACAAAACTAGCCCTATAATCCCAGCTACTCCAGAGAGTGAGGCAAGAGAATCACTTGAACCCGGGAGGCAGAGATTGTGGTGAGCCAAGATTGCACGACTGCACTCCAGCCTAGGCAGTAAGAATGAAATTCTGTCTCAAAATAAATAAATAAATAAAATAAAATAAAAACAAGTTCTAGCAATATCCCTAGGCCCATACATTCAGATCAAACATTTACACTGACAGATACATTATACCATATAACAACAACAGATGCTCATAATGGTACTTCTAGATCATTGAAAAAAAATCTTAATAGAAGTTCATTAGCCTGTCTAAAAATATACAATTATATTTCTTTAAAAAATCATATCAGCTGGACACGGTGGCTCACACCTGTAATCCCAGCACTTTGGGAGGCTGAGGCAGGCAGATCATGAGGTCAGGAGATCGAGACCAGCCTGGCCAACATGGTGAAGCCCTGTCTCTACTAAAAACACAAAAAATTAGCCAGGCGTGGTGGCACGCGCCTGTAGTCCCAGCAACTCAGGAGGCTGAGGCAGGAGAACTGCTTAAACCTGGGAGGCAGAGGTTGCAGTGAGCTGAGACTGCACCACTGTACTCCAGCCTGGGCAATAGAGCGAGACTCTGCCTCCAAAAAAAAAAATTTTTCCAAACACATTTAAAATATAAAAATCTAGTACTCAAAGGATTGCTATTCAGCTATCTAAAATCCTCACTTTCCAGAATAACCAGGGATCTAAATAACTAAAGTTTTACTGCACTTAGGAATAACCTATAAAAGTAGGTATCTTTTAAATCACCTGCCTATAAGGTTTTTTAATTAAATAATGAATACTTTAATAAATACTTAATAAACAAGTATTAAGTTTTTGCAATTATCTACTATACAAAGGGCTCAACTTATGACTTTATATATATAAAATATCATATATTAAAAATCATATACAACTCTAATATGAAAAGTATAATAATTAATAAATCTTAATATTTGGAAATGTCTTCTAAAATTATAAATTTCTGTTTGATAAAACAACCTAGTAAGGGGAAAAAAACATAGTTTCAAAAGACATAAAAGTTAGTAGAGGATTTCCACCAACACTTTTTAAAAAGGGCTATGGAAAACAAGAAAATATTTACTAATTTCAATATACTAAATTCTAAGTTCAATTAACAAATAAAACGATTTTTAAAAACTCAAAAGACAAAATTGATCTTAAAAATTTTAAACTGACTATACATAAATGAAGTTAAACATAAAAAAGAAAATATTTACTAACCTTTATTTCCTAACATCACAGCAAGGTGTAAAGGAGTATTTCCTAAAAAAAAAAAATAAATAAATTAGAAGGTGTAAAAACATAAGAACATTTACTTAAAAGTGGTTTCAGCTCCTTCAGAAATTTCAGTGGCAGATTTTAAGCAAAAATACTGTGACTGCAAAATAATATTGCTTATATAGCAAATTTAAAGTCAGAAGATACCATGATTTCTGAGTACAATGTACTCTCCAACCCCTCCAAAAAAAGGATATCCATTTTGAGATTTATTTTTCAAACAGATTTCATAGATTCCTTTTGCTGCTAATTTCTCTTTCACATTATTCTTTGTTCATTTAGCAAACAATTTAAATATCTAGTCATCCTTGGGGACAAAAATCAGTAAGACTGAATCCCAGTCTTCAAGTTGTTCAGAAAGTCTTCTGTTAGAGACAAATATGAAAATAAATAATAATAATTATTTACTAAATAGAAGGGAGTATAGCCTGACCGTGGAACATAGGGCAGCGCTCATAACTTTGCAGAGAGTTCAATATTGAAGAATGGACCACACTGAAATGAGCCGTAAAGAATCTGTTAGAAATCTGTAGGCGAACAAAAGCAACACTGCCTAGCATTCCAGATTTTTTTTTAAGTTATCCAAATCACCACTCAAGTGCAGAAACAATTTATATTTGGGAAACAAACAAACAAAAAGTTATTATTAGTGGGGGTGAAGAAGTTACAGAAAACAGTAAAGAATGATATTGGAATGATGAGCAAAAGACAAAGACTTGAAAGCTGTGCTATGAAGTTTGGACTACATCCTATATTTGATGTTATAGAATGACTAATTTAATTTCAAAATGATACCCTAAGCCATACTTATGATCTAAATATTAAACAGTAATATTTGAAATTAAAAAGTCAGTAAATAAAATTTGCTAAATTTCACAATTAGCAATTTTACAAAAGTCATCACATTAACAATTATGACCAAAATAATAAGTGAAACATTATCAAGGGATCACATGCAGGACATAAGAGATGTGCATGTGATAAATTGCACTCTCAGCTTGACAAGACATCGGCCATGATTCAAACACACACACACACACACACACACACACACACACACACACAGACTTTTGCTCACTAAATGCAGAATGGAATGGGAATTGCTGGCAAAGTCAGCAAAATACTATCTTGAGCAAAATTTAGAAAACAGCACAAATAAATTCACTACACTAAAGTCATCTCCATGGCCGGGCACGGTGGCTCACGCCTGTAATCCCAGCACTTTGGGAAAGTGGCAGGCGGATCACCTGAGGTCAGGAGTTCAAGACCAGCCTGGCCAACATGGTGAAACCCCATCTCTACTAAAAATACAAAAATTAACCAGGCATGGTGGCACCCGCCTGTAATCCCAGCTACTCGGGAGGCTGAGGCAGGAGAATTGCTTGAACCACGGGAGACAGAGGTTGCAGTGAGCCAAGGTCACTCCATTGCACTGCAGCCTGGGCGACAAGAGTGAAACTCTGTCTCAAAATAACATAACAACATAACATAACATAACATAACATAACATAACATAACATAACATAACATAACGTCATCTCTGTAAGTAATTTTACCAAAAACAAAACCCTGGATTACAGAAAATCTCTTGATCTTAACTAGGGACAAAAAAATAAGACGGATTTGGAGATATAAGTGACATTATGTTTTTCAGAAATAAGAACTGGAGGTACAAATTTCCATTGGTACTTAGTACTTTAATATGAAAATATGCAATGAAGAAAAGCATCTTTCAGCCGGGCGTGGTGGCTCACGCCTGTAATCCCAACACTTCGGGAGGCGGATCACCCGAGGTCGGGAGTTCAAGACCAGCCTGACCAACAAAAGCATCTTTCAGCCGGGCGTGGTGGCTCACGCCTGTAATCCCAACACTTCGGGAGGCGGATCACCCGAGGTCGGGAGTTCAAGACCAGCCTGACCAACATGGAGAAACCCCTTCTCTACTAAAAAGACAAAAGTAGCCAGGGGTGGTGGCGCATGCCTGTAATCCCAGCTACTCAGGAGGCTGAGGCAGGAGAATCGCTTGAACCTGGGAGGCGGAGGTTGCGGTGAACCGAGATGGCGCCATTGCACTCCAGCTTAGGCAACAAGAGCAAAACTCCATCTCACAAAAAAAAAGAAAAGCATCTTTCATTATAGGCAGTTTTATATATGAATTTAGTAAAATTGATTTCTCTCTCCTTCCACGTAGAAATTGCATACCTATCTCATGAAGACATTAAAGAAACCACCCCTCCCCTCACAAACAACTCTATGTCTGCAATTTTTCAATTTTATCCAAAGGACTTATAAAGTTAGAGACACTCAAGTGAATTTTCCGCATTAGGAACTCTCAGTAAAGCACAGTTTTCCTCCTACTACTAACTAATATGTTCAGTTCAAATAAAATGAAAATGTTTAAGAACAATTTTTTTTTTTCTTTTTTTTTTTGTGAGACAGAGTCTCCTTCTGTTGTCCAGGCTGGAGTGCAGAGGCCGATCTGGGCTCACTGCAACCTCTGCTCCCGGGTTCAGGTGGTTCTCCTGCTTCAGCCTCCCGAGTAGCTGGGATTACAGGCGAGTGGCACTACGCCCGGCTACTTTTTATATTTTTAGTAGAGATGGGGTTTCATCGTGCTGGCCAGGCTGATCTCAAACTCCTGACCTCAGGTGACCCGCCCGCCTCGGCCTCCCAAAGTGCTGGGATTACAGGCATGAGCCACCACGACCGGCCCTTAAGAACAATTTTAAACACAGTTATACACTGATAGATTAGGAGCTGTCTGTGGGTCAGATTCATAAACTATTCAGTGCCTCCAGTCTTTAGCATAATATAAGGTTAAAAAAATCAACATCAGCAAGTAACAATTTCCAATTTGATTGGTCTAGAATAAGGTCCTCTTCCTTCTTTTCAAAATATTGAACTAAATTTCCTAAGTTTGCATTCACATTCGATGATAATTTACCAAGACCTAAAAGTAGTCCTAAAAACCAAACAGCCACCATACTTTGGAAAGCTGAAGTGAACATCTCACATGAGGCCAGGAGTTCAGAATAGCCTGGCCAACACGGCAAAACCCCGTCTCTACTAAAAATAGCTGGGTGCGGTAGCGCACACCTGTAATCCAGCTGCTTGGGAAGCTGAAGTAGAAGAATCGCTTGAGTCCGGGTGGCAGAAGTACCCTGAAAGATAGAGAAGTGAAGAAAGGGAACTATTGCTACCTCTTCCACTATTGAGACAAAAAGGGATATTCAGGAATTTATACATTTGATTGTAAACGTCTCCTCTTTTTTATTCCCCCCTCCACCGAGTTGGAGTCTCGCTCTGTCACCTAGGCTGGAGTGCAACGGGCGATCTCGGCTCACTGCAACCTCTGCCTCCTGGGTTCAAGCGATTCTCCTGCCTCAGCCTCCTGAGTAGCTGGGATTACAGGCATGTGCCACCACGCCCGGCTAAATTTTTTATTTTTAGTAGAGATGGAGCGCCACTGCACTCCAGCCTGAGCAAGAAGAGCGATACTCCGTCTCGAAAAAAAAGACTGCAATGTGAAATCTAAAATCGTATAAATAAGTTTTTTGTACTGTGTTACAATGAAATATATTGGTCTGTCTTGTGCTTTGAATGGATCTTGTACTGATGCATGATTCTGTAACACCATGCATTGATCATTTGAAAAACACCGGTTGACCAGGTTATGGAAATCTTCAAATGTTTTCATATTTCACTGTATAATAGCAAAAAAACCGTATTTGGCAGTATCACCTCCAATCTGACTAGAACAGTCTTTTATGTACTGGGAACCCATCAAGCGTATCATGGTAGAGTAAGTTCTTCAAATTTCTACTTTTCATTTGAAAGCTTCAATTTTTTCATTCACAACAAATAACTGTCACTTGTTTTCCTTCAAGTCATAGGTTTACTTCATTATTTTCCAAAAAATATTTGCCATATATTCAAACTGTGATTAACTATAGTTTGTCTGCAAACTTCTTTAAAGTAAAAATGGTGTTCCATGAAAAAGGTGGCTAGCTCAGCTTACACTCAAATACCCCTCAAACTTTTTTCTAATACTTTTTTTTCTATTTTTCTTTTCTTTCTTTTTAATAGAGACGGGTTCTCACTATGTTGCCCAGGCTGGTCTCGAACTCCTGACCTCAGATGATCCTCCCATCTCGTCCTCCCAAAGTGCTGGGATTACAGGTGTGAGCCACTGTGCCTGGCTTCCCCACTCAGTTTAACAATGTTTTCCCTTATTTACCCAGTCAGTATGCAGCAGAGGAGCAAAAGGCACAATCCCAATTATGTCACAAACACCAAAAAAGCATGTACTCAAGATTACGATGTAATAAAATTCATAATTTTTACAGTTTCATCAAAAACATTAAGTAAAATTGGCTTGTTTTAATTTTTAAAAATTAAAAATTAATTTGCATGGCAGTGAACAATACAATGACCACCAGTCCAGTTTGGTACTTTGACTTGCACTAGGATGTCAACAATTTTACTCACCAATGCTTTTGAACCACCAATGAAAATGTCTGCAGTGTGGCCGGGCGCGGTGGCTCATGCTTCTAATCCCAGCACTTTGGGAGGCCGAGGTGGGCGGATCACGAGGTCAGGAGATCGAGACCACGGTGAAACCCCGTCTCTACTTAAAATACAAAAAATTAGCCGGGCGTGGTGGCGTGCGCCTGTAGTCCCAGCTACTCGGAGAGGCTGAGGCAGGAGAATGGCGTGAACCCGGGAGGCGGAGCTTGCAGTGAGCCGAGATCGCGCCACTGCACTCCAGCCTGGGCGACAGAGCGAGACTCCGTCTCAAAAAAAAAAAAAAAAAAAAAAACCATCAAATCGTGTCACTCCTCTGCTCAAAACCCTTTAACAACTTCCCACACTGCTCTGAGTAAAACCCCAAATCCTTAACAAGGGTCTAGAAAAGTTGTGCCTCTCAAATCTCTTATTTCCTACCACCCTCCCCCTTACTTTGTTCCAGCCACTTCAACCTTCTTTTTTCCTTGAATGTGGTACCTTTGCTTTTGCTATTTTCTGCTTGAAACTCTGTTCTGCCAGATATCTGCTCCCCAATTTTCTCTAGGTAACTGCTTACATTTCTTATTCACTGGTATCTTTCCTGACTCTGACCTCAAGGAAATAATTACTACTTTTCCTTCCCCATACTCTCAACACTCTTTATCCTCACTCTGCTTAATTTTACTCTATAATACTTATCATTATCAGTCATATCATATATTTATTAGTCTGTTTGTCTGTCTCTCCCATTAGAATGTAAGCTCCATGAGAATAGATACTTTGTCAGTTTTGTTCACTGCTGTAACCTCAGTACATAAAACACTGTCCATCACATATTATTAGAAGCTTAGTATCTGCTGAATGAATGAAACAAAAGAAAAAAGAAACTATAAAGAACCAGAAGAGCATTGTCAAAATCTGATTTTACTCTCCAAAAAGCATTTCATACTAGGACAATGCAGGTCTCCATCTAATTCTGTATGAAAACCAAACAAAAGCTATATATGCATAAGAGGATACGTAACACAGCACAAGTTTTTACAGAACTCACTACAGTGCTAAGAAAGGGCACGCATTAACTGCCTGATAAGATATTTGCAGCCAAGAATCCAACTTCACAGCCAGGAGCGGTGGCTCACGCCTGTAATTCCAGCACTTTCGGAGGCCAAGGCGGGCAGATCACCTGAGGTCAGGAGTTCGAGACCGGCCTGACCAACATGGGCAAACCCCGTCTCTACTAAAAATACAAAATTAGCCGGGCATGGTGGTGCATGCCTGTAATCCCAGCTACTCGGGAGGCTGAGGCAGGAGAATTGCTTGAACCTGGCAGGCGGAGGTCTTGGTGAGCTGAGATTGCGCCATTGTACTCCAGCCTGGGCAACAAGAGCAAAACTTCGTCTCAAAAAAAAAAAAAAAACAAAAAACCCTCAATTGAAGTCCTATCTAAACCTCAAAAAGCAAGAGTAGCTTCTGAAGGATTGTACTTAATACCAACATATGATACCAGTATGAAAGCCACATACAGATATTAATTGGTATCATACGAACCTTCAGAGTTAAAATATTTCAGTCCATTTTCCCATTTGAGACTGCCTCCAAGAGGCAGATATTATATCTGCTTATTTCAGAGGTTAAATAATATCATTAAAACCAGTTCATGGCCGGGCGCGGTGGCTCACACCTGTAATCCCAGCACTTTGGGAGGCCAAGGCGGGCAGATCACGAGGTCAGGAGATGGTGACCATCCTGGCAAACACGGTGAAACCTCGTCTCTACTAAAAATACAAAAAAATTAGCCGGGCATGGTGGCGGGCCCCTGTAGTCCCAGTTGCCCAGGAGGCTGAGGCAGGAGAATGGCGTGAACCCGGGAGGCGGAGCTTGCAGTAAGCCGAGATCGCGCCACTGCACTCCAGCCTGGGTGACAGAGCGAGGCTCCGTCTCAAAAAAAAAAAAAAAAAAAAAAGATAGTTCATAGAGAAGCATGGTCTCAAACTCAGATCTGACTCTGATCAATACAGAAAAGGCAAAAGACATTTTCCCTTTTTCCTATCCCTATTTTACATATTTCAGTGTTGCTCTAAAACTGATCACCCAGCTCTCCCTCAAGAAAATAAATGGTATAGGAACAGAACCATACTGTTTGTCTGCCTGGCCCCCATCCAATTCTCTAGGAACTGCACTCATTTTCTGCAACCCAAGCATTCTGATAATTACATTGTACTCTGAATTAAAGTAGATTTCTATGACTTAAGAATGGCATTAACTTGGGGCAGCTATCCTACCGAAAACTCAATTCTCCAATGAGTCCTCTAGAATTCTCCTACATCACTCAGGATGCCCAGGACCCAACATCACCAAAAATCACCCATTTCTGCTACCTTTTTTGCCAAAGCTAATAATTTCTATTCCTATTGCAGCCCAGTGCAGAAAAGGGGAGAAGAGGATCCTCCCTCCCTTTTAAGACATAGCTCTGCAGATGTGTTCTTATCACAACATTTGTAAGCAGTGGGTGAAGTTCTATAGTACTAATGGTGACACCATCAGGAAACACAGCCACTTAACCCAAGGACAGTCCCACTCTGTTGGAGATGCACATGGGGAAGAAAGACAAGAAAGAAGGAAGATGACATTCATCTAATAATGACGATCAACTAAATCAACCCTCATCAATGGAGTAACATTTCACCATCAAATCACCCCCACACGCAGGTAAGGTGTATAACACACTTTAATGTGTTATAAACTTGAGCCTCTAGACACCACTTTCTTCCTAAGGGAAACTGAGGTCTGTCCTACAGAAACAAAGTTTAAAAAAAACCCTACAAAACATAAAGCAAACAAACAAACATAAAACTACTAATGTTCTTTTAAACACAAGCCATAATTTTAACCCTCTCCTGGTTAAAATTGTTCACCAGTAGCTTAAATTTTTTTTTCCATGCAGAGATTAGCTTTATAGTCACCTCTTCTAAAAGAGATCTATTACGTATTATTCTTTTGTACCACCCATCATGAAGGTTTTAGTGACTAAAAGTAGAGAAAAAAATATCAAAAGGAAGATACGAGATTTATACAGAATAAACCAAAATAAACATACCGTATGGCCATCAAATAGATTATCCTATCTTCTCAATCCTCAAATGCACATTTTTTTTTTTTTTTTGAGACGGATTTTAGCTCTTGTTGCCCAAGCTGGAGTGCAATGGTGCAATCTCAGATCACCCCAACCTCCACCTCCCCGGTTCAAGCGATTCTCCTGCCTCAGCCTCCCGAGTAGCTAGGATTACAGGTGCGTGCCACCATGCCTGGCTAATGTTTTGTATTTTTAGTAGAAACGGGGTTTCACCACGTTAGCCAGGCTGGTTTTGAACTCCCAACCTCAGGTGATCCACCCGCCTTGGCCTCCCAAAGTGCTGAGACTACAGGCGTGAGCCACCACGCCCAGCCTGCACCTTTTTAATCTTACTGAAATTGAGATTTTTTCCAATCGCTGGCTAAAGAAATCTGCCAGCCATGAGGCAGAGATTTTACACGTTAATCATTTCACTGTCACTTCCCTGAGGTACCTGCATCAGCAGGAATATTCTCAACTGAATTTTAACTTAAATTCGAAATCTCTAACATTGTGTGAAATAGCTTCAAGAACATATTACAATGAAAATATTACAAGTAAATATGAAAATTAACAAGGAAAAATGAAAATGAACCATATATAGAGAAGATGGCTTGTCACCTGCCAGGCAATGTAATTAAAGGCAGGAGAAACTACCAAATTTCTCAGAATAAATCAGAAATTTTTCACATCTAGGAAAGGCTGGCTTGAGCAATTCATATGTTCAGGACTTTCATCACTTTGGCACCTAAAAGCTTCTGACTAGCATCCAAGAGAAGCTGCTTAGCTTCTTAAGGACATTTAACTCAAGGGAAAAAACAAAATTACAAGTCTAACCAATCAGAAGTACAGTCAAACCAAGAAAATCTTCTATATGTTTCATATTCTCAATTCTCAATTCTCAATAAGTAAAATTATTACCAATTATAAAAAATGTCTTGTCATCATGATCCTTTGCCAAACTATCAATGGCAAAAATTGATTCAGAAAAATCCTTACACTCTTGACTATGGAAAAAGGCTTAGATTCGATCTTTTAATTTTACACTAAAGAAAAAAGTGGTATATAACCAAAGACATAGAGTTCCATAATTTTGTGTACTTTTAATATTTCTTCCCCACCCAAAAAACAGCTGTTATTAAGTGATGAGTCACAATCATTTGGCATATTTGAATACAATGTATACATGATTTTATAGCTGTTACTGTACTCAACGTACCTCAAGAAATATGTTTGGACCCAGAATACAATACTTCACAAAATAATTGATGACTCAAAAAAAAATTCCTACTCCACCAATATTTTACCACTAAAGTAAAAGCTCTATCCTTTCTTCTATTCAATTTAAGTCAATAACTTGCAAATGCACACACACACCAAAAAATTTTACCAAATCAGAGATAGTTTAAACTGAAATAGCTTATGAACTGAACTAAACAGTGACCAAATCAGGATTCAACAAGCTCTCCAGGTACAATAAAGGACCAAAACTAACAAAATAAAATGTAATAGATCTAAAGTCCTGCATTGAGGTTAAAAAAATAAATAAATACAAGAAGGGATAGAATGGAAAGACGGCAGATCACTTGAGAAAAAAACATAATTAAAAAATTAACATACTCTTGGCCGGGCATGGTGGCTCATGCCTGTAATCCCAGCACTTTGGTAGGCTGAGGTGGGCAGATCACTTGAGGTCAGGCGTTCCAGACCAGCCTGGCCAACATGGTGAAACCCTGTCTCTACTAAAAATACAAAAATACAAAAATTAGGCAGTGTGGTGGTGCATGCCTGTAGTCCTAGCTACTCAGGAGGCTGAGACAGGAGAATTGCTTGAACCCAGGAGATGCAGGTTGCAGTGAGCCAAGATTGCACCACTGCACTCCAGCCTGGGTGACAGAGTGAGATTCCATCACAAAAAATAATAAATGAATTAACATACTCTTGCACTGCATAACTAAGTATGTGTTGCTTTACAGCAATATAGTCTCCCTGTTGTCTTGGCTCACGAGGCTAATATATCTCCAGCAATAAAGTTAGTTCGGGGCACCATCTTCTAAGGGAAGAATTAACAAACAAGTTCTACTAAACGATGATGAAGATTTTCATTTACTTATTTAACACACATAAAGTATTTACTATGTTTCAGGGACTATTCTAAATACTTTACAAACAATGGGATGAGGAATGGATACAAAAGTTAGGAATATTTAACCTGAAGGTAATCTTGCCAAGTATCTAAAGGGCTATCATGTGGACAAAGTAGCCCATTTATTTGGGCCGTTATATAAAAAAGAAATAACAAACAGGGCTAAGAGATCTGGGCTCCACAGAAAAGCCTGAGCTGTCCAATGGTAGAATCTCTTTACAAGACTCTTGTAAGGAACAAATGAGAACCAAATATATTTAAAAAATACATTAAAGAACTTTGCTATAAAACACCAAACGCACATTATAAGAATTGACTTCCTTGCAATATAGTGGGTCCCAATCAATAGAAATACTTACAAAGAGGTTCATGATATGCTTTGGAGTCCTTGCTATGAGTCATAGCTTTGAGATTTATACTACATAACTTTAGTGACATTTCCTTGCCTCTCTAGACTTTACTTTTCTTATTTTTAAAATGAATATAAAACTATCTGCTTTGGGCTGGGCACGGTGGCTCACGCCTGTAATCCCAGCACTTTGGAAGGCTGAGGTGGGTAGATTACCTGAGGCCAGGAGTTTGAGATAGGCCTGGACAACACAGTGAAACCCAGTCTCTAGTCAAAATACAAAAATTAGCCGGGCATGGTGGCACACGCCTGTGGTCCCAGCTACTCAGGAGGCTGAGGCAGAAGAATCGCTTGAACCCGGGAGGCAGAGACTACAGCAAGAGCAGATCATTCCACTGCACTCCTTTGCAGGGCTGCTGTGAGGATTAAATGTTACAGTGTATGTAAACACTTAGCACCCTGCTGACCCACTGGATAAATTGTATCTACAATAAGGACAATAATCATCACTGTCATCATCATCATGTTGTGAAAGGAATCCTTCTGGTGAACGTAAAACTATGTAATACATGGTATAATTGTCTGGCTCTGCTACGTACCTGTATGAGTGTCTTATTCTGCTATGCACTTATGTTAAAACAATCCAAAGAGAATATACAGCATTTATTTTATTTATTTATTTATTTATTTATTTATTTATTTAATTTATTTATTGAGACCGAGTCTCACTCTGTTACCCAGGCTGGAGTGCAACGGCGCGATCTTGGCTCACTGCAACCTCAGCCTCGTGGGTTCAAGTGATCCTCCTGCCTCAGCTTCCCAAATAGCTGGGATTACAGGCATGCACCACCATGACAGGCTAATTTTCATATTTTCAGTAGAGATGGGGTTTCACTATGTTGGTCAGGCTGGTCTTGAACTCCTGACCTCAGGTAATCCACCCACCTCGGCCTCCCAAACTGCTGGGATTACAGGTGTGAGCCACCACACCTGGCCAAGCTTGCTTTTAAGTGATTTTATAAGTATTTATCTTCTATAATTTTAAAGGAAACATATCCTAAAAATCTAAAAGCATCCAGGTTAGTAAAATGTCAACACTAAAAGTAATAATGTATCAGAAAAATCTATAGGCTATGGGAGAAAAAAAGACTAAATAAGAAGCACATTAAATTGAAGCCACAGTTCCTAGGACACCTCACTGTAGGAGATGAGCATGTACACATTGCAGGGGGGAAAACAATTATATTTACCCCAGGTATGTGAACCACTGGTTACATTAATCAGAAACATCAACGATATAAGGTCAGCTAAACACAATAAAACCTTCCTTTAAAAAAGTGAATTTCAAGGCCAGGCGCGGTGGCTCAGGCCTGTAATCCTGGCATTCTGGGAGGCCGAGGCGGGCGGATTACGAGGTCAGGAGATGGAGACCATCCCGGCTCACACAGTGGAACCCCATCTCTACTAAAATTACAAAAAATTTAGCCGGGCGTGGTGGCGGGCGCCTGTAGTCCCAGCTGCTCGGGAGGCTGAGGCAGGAGAATGGCGTGAACCCGGGAGGTGGAGTTTGCAGTGAGCAGAGATTGCACCACTGCACTCCAGCCTGGGCAACAGAGCAAGACCCTGTCTCAAAAAGGAAACAAACAAAAAAGGTGAATTTCAGTGGGCTAAGGACAAGAGTTTAAGAGTATACAGGATTCTAATTACTTTGAACAGAATTTGAACTTAAACAAATGTACTCCTAAATGTTGGGTTGAAGAAGACACGGAAGCCCAATAATCCTGTAATTCAATACCTTCAGTGATATTCATCCATCTCTTCTTTCAAAGGGAGTTAACTCTCAAACCTTTTATCTGTTTTAGGGATATTTCAAGGTATTGTAACTATGGCTACTATGTAGACCAAATTTGAAAAACTTCCCAATAATTGACTAATAAACTGAAGCTACAACCCATCTCCCACTAACAACTGTTTTCCAAAGAGTTAGCATAGAATTACCATCATCAACAAACAACATTATCCTTCTACTATAATAGTAAAATAATTAAGTAATTTAAATGTAGGAATGAAAAACTGGCTGCAACTTTAACATACTTTTTTGGGGATTTACGATAAATGATAGGTGGTGATTCTATTACAATTACAACATTGTAAATTCTGAAAATAAATGCAGTTGTTAGAGAATTATACAGCCAAGAGAAATCTTACTCGTTTTTTTATCTGAATTTTTGTCCTAAAAAGCCTACGATCCAATGGAATTAAGGGAGCTTATTTCACAGGCAAATATTTCATTGATATGTATATCATTCTGGGCACAAAGTTGGTTGTGTTCTAACTGAGTGTATACAATTTTCATATTAATAGCAGAGCGATCAACAATATTTGCCAACTACCCAGTTTAAAGCGGCCTATTAAATGTTAAAATGTCAGTGTTCACATTAGTCTTCAACAATAAATTTACTGTTGCTTAAAAGTCAACTCAGTCACATTATTTTTTAGAAATAAACAAAAAATTCAGCTGACAAGGCAAAAAGGAATGGTCAATATAGACTAAGATAAAATTACTATAAAAATCATAATACTATTTTTAGTCACAGTCATCAAGATGAGACATTACTGTTAGCAATTATCTACTTAAAACAAGCAAAAAATCAAATCTCTACTCCAACAAAAATCGGCTGTTGAGAAGTCACTTTAACTGTTCTAGGTATCAAATACCAACAAATTTCTACCGTGTGGCTTTCAGAAATCAAACATTCTAAGTTTACAGAAAGCAGACAAAAAAGAAACAACCCGGTGGCAGGCAGAATCACAACCAGTTGCAGTCAAGACGGGATCTGCATGTGAGCAATGAAGGGAGGAGGGCAATTTATGTGTTCAAAATTTAAAATGCCAAGGTGGGGGGAAGGGAGAGAAATAAACATATATAGCTCCATAAACAAAGGGAGAAAATCAGGTTGGGTGAGAGGCAACCTAAAATTTCTGACAGTCCAGAATCAGCAAATCGAAGGCCTGTCTCAAACAAAACAGCTTCTCACGACAAACTTTGAAGTGGGCAAGGAGGATACATTCCTTTGCACCCACAAGAACCAACCCCCTGACCACTGGCACGCTATTACTGAGTCGATCATGATTTACCGAATGGCCCGGATGATGGGCAAAAAGAAGAGTCCGCTGGAGGGGGCCTAGGATTCCAGAAGCCTGGGGAGGCACACCCTAGGCTCGGGGAAGGAGAGAGGTGGAGAGGGGCTAGCACTCCTCACCGTGATTATCTTTCTGTCCGATATTGTGCGTGCGGATGAGAGAGGAGAGTCTCCTCACATCCCCCTTGAAGACGCACTCGTGCACCGGGTAGTGTGCGGGGCAACTGGCTCCATCCGCGACGACAGCAACGGGGTTGGTGCCGGCCAGAAGGGCCGGGGACTGGGAGGTGGCAGTCACGGAGGAATTGTGCAGCGGCAGAGCCGGGGCGCCGGGGGGATTGGAGGAGGCCGGAGCTGCCTTCAGCTGGAGCCGGTGGTGATGGTTACTGAAGATCTTATGACAAGCTTTGCCGCCCTTGCCAATCCTGCTTCTGGTAAAGGTGCCGCCGAGGGCAGCCGCCGCTTCCTCATCCCCGGGCTCCAGCAGGTCCCCTTCTTCTTTGCTGGGCTTGTGGTCCCTCCGCAGTGAGCGGATCTTCTCCCCGGTCATCGCCGCCGCCAGGGGCAAGGGGGGGAATCGGGAGGCTCACCGCTGGCGACGGAGCTGGCGCTGCGGCGGCACAAGGCGATTAGAGCGGTGGCCAAGAGCCTCCAGCGCAGCATGAACTCCCACCGAGCCCCCGAGCCTGGGACAAACGCATCTCCCGGGGAAGAGCCGGCTCTCGCCTAGGCACGAAGGGACGCGCGCTCGCTGGGGGGAGCTAGAGCTCAGGTGCCCACGACACCAGGATCTCCGTCTCGCCGTCGCTGCCTCACACCGAAAAACAGGGCACGGCCATCTTCCTCTGGCTCCTCTCGCGAGAGCTCCCCCGGGAGTGAAGAGAGAGGAAACACCGCGATAAGTGAGCCACCCGCTCCCTCCCTCGCACCTTCTATTCCCAGAATCACTAGGCGCCGGCGCTTCCGAGGCAGCGTGTTTCCGCCCAGAGCTGGAGTCTCCCAGCTGCCAGCCAACCCCGAAGCCGCACTCCCGCCAACCGCGCTTTTTGTGGGCGGTCGGAAACCACAGCCGGCGTTGGATATGTTCGGTGCATGTTAAAAACAACCACTTAAACCCTCCGGATCTGAGCCTCCCGCAGAGGAGTGCAGGATGTGATGTCACTGAGATGCATAGGATACTCAGTCAATCAACATTTACTGAGCATCTACTTCGTGCCATATGTACGAAGCTAGCAAATATGTACAGCACCAGTACTGATTGCAAGGAGCACTGTAGAAGAGGAATGACAGCCAAACAATTAAAAGCGGAGGCGGGGAGGTGGGTTGCATACAAAAAAGGGAGGGACGAATTTTAGTGTTGAGTTGTCAGTAAAGTCATAGAAGAGTTTAGGTGCTGACTTTGGAAAATGATGGGCTGTCCAGCAAACGGAAAGAGGGGAGGCCACTCAAATATTTATTAGATGGATGAATTTCGGGCAGATGTCAGAGTTAACATATATGAGGGTGGGGACACTCAAGGAGGGCAAAGAATCATGTAACTGAAATACAATTGTATTAGTTCATGGCCCACCTCAACCTAGTGTCAAACTCTGAAGAAACGTAAACCTGCCAACCATAAAACTTTTAACAAAGTAACTAAAGCTAGCCACTGAGGACGTAAGGATGGGAGTTAGCAAAACATCCTAAAGATCTTCACCCATTTAACTCTCCAAAGTCCCCCTATATTCTGAGAGCAAATACTTAAGATTTTTTTTTTTTTTTTTGACAGTCTCTGTAGTCCAGGCTGGAGTGCAGTGGTACAATCTCGGCTCACTGCGACATCCACCTCCCAGGTCCAAGCGATTCTCCTGCCTCAGCCTCCAAAGTAGCTGAGATTATAGGCCCGCGCCACCATACCAAGCTAATTTTTGTATTTTTAGTAGAGACGGGGTTTCACCATGTTGGCCAGGCTGGTCTTGAACCCCTGACCTCAGAGATCCGCCAGCCTCAGCCTCCCAAAGTGCTGGGATTACAGGCATGAGCCACTGCGCCCGGCCAGATCTCTTCTTTCTTAAAGTTTATACTACCGCTAACTCATCTCCGCAAACAAACAACTCTATGGGCCGCTCTTAATGCTCCCGGGTCACTCAACTTTTCACCTCCAATTTTCTTCCCAGTCTGTTCAGATAAATCTCCTTCTTCCTCATCTTTCTTTTTCGGTGGAGTGGAGAGTTCCGTTTATGTTAAAACATTACCCAATCAGCAGTTCAAAGCATCCTCTTGAGACAGCAGTAGAGACTGAACAAATACGTGCAATAATATTTGTTTCTTCCACAATAGCCAATATTTATTGTTAACGCTAAGCCAGGCAGTATGCTTGGCACTTTATATGCTGTTATCTCCCCCTGATTAGCATTAATATCCTCACTTGACAGTTAAAAAACTTGCCCAATACTTCAATGCTAGAATGTGGTACAGTCAAATCTGACAGTAAGGCTAGAGAGAGAGGAAGGGCCAGGTCACGCAGGGCTTTGTATGTCATCTTAAAAGTTTACACTTGGCCGGGTGCGGTGACTCACGCCTGTAATCCCAGCACTTTGGGAGGCTGAGGCGGGCGGATCACGAGGTCAGGAGTTCCAGACCAGCCTGGCCAATATGGTGAAACCCTGTCTTTACTAAAAATACAAAAATTAGCTGGGCGTGGTGGCTTGCGCCTGTACTCGCAGCTACTCGAGAGGCTGAGGCAGAAGAATCGCTTGAACCCTGGAGGTGGGGCTGCAGTGAGCTGAGATCGTACCCCTGCACTCCAGCCTGGGGACAGAGTGAGACTCCATCCAAAAAAAAAAAAAAAAAGAATAGTCTTTTTAGAGATCTTTAAACAGGGAATAGCATAATGCAAGTACCTTTTTAGAAAATTCAGTCATTCAGGCTGGACGCTGTGTCTCATGCCTGTAATCCCAGCACTTTGGAAGGCCGAGGCGGGTGGATCACTTGAGGTCAGGAGTTCAAAACCAGCCTGGCCAACATGGTGAAACCCTGTCTCTACTAAAAATACAAAAATTAGCCGGGCGTGATGGCAGATGCCTGTAGTCCCAACTGCTCGGGAGGCTGAGGCAGGAGAATCTGTTGAACCTGGGAGGTGGAGGTTGCAGTGAGCCAAGATCATGCCATTGCACTCCAGCCTGGGTGACAAGAGCAAAACTCGGTCTCAAAAAAATAAATAAATAAATAAAAAGAAAATGTAGTCACTCATACTTTAGAAAGGTATGCATCAAGAACAGAACTTTAATGAAGTATGCAGTAAATCAGATGATAGCATGAACCAAGTTAGTAACAGTGAGGCAGAAAAAGGTTTAAGAGTTTTTTAAAAATGAGTTCAATCTTAGCATATTGAGTTGAAAGTTGCTTATCTGTAGGGAGTTAGATGGTCTACATTTTAGATATTTGCAAGTGATCCTTAGGCTGGATTCAGAAGTTATCATTACACAGTAATTAATGCTCCAGAAGTGGGTGAGTTCCCCAAAGAAAAGTTTATAGAATGAGAAATTAAGAAGGTCTATAAAGAACAAAATCTTGAAAACACCAATATTCGAAGCGTGTGTATAGGGAAAGTGGCCAGCATCCTGTTACTAAAAGCCTACACCAAATAATATCCCATTATACTTGTGAAGTATTCTATCACTAGAGTCTGAATTTGAAATTTCTTTATTGGTGGCTGTCACCCATGGATGTCACCCATGGAATGTGGAAACTCATAAGTATCCCTCCAGTAAAATCAAACACCATACATATCAAAAATAATATTCAGGCCAGGTGTGATAGCCGATACCTGTAATTCCAACACTTTGAAAGGCCAAAGCAGGAGGATCACTTGAGGTCAGGAGTTTGAAACCAGCCTGGGCAACATAGTGAAAACCCACCTCTATCAAAAAATATAAAATATTAGCCACCTGTAGTGCTAAACACTTGTAGTCCCAGCTACTCCGGAGGCTGGGGTGGGAGACCCACTTAAGCCTGGGAGTCCAAGACTGCAGTGAACTAGGATTGCACCACTGCACACCAGCCTGGTGTGCAGTGGTGCAATCCTGTCTTTAAAATAAATAAATAAATAAATAAATATCATCCTTTTTTTTATTTTTTCCTGTCTTTAAAAATAAATATATAAATATCATCCTTTTTTATTTTTTATTTTATTTATTTTATTTTATTTTTGAGACAGAGTTTTGCTCCTGTTGCCCATGCTGGAATGCAATGGTGTGGTCTCAGCTCACTGCAACCTCCGCCTCCTGGGTTCAAGCAATTCTCCTGCCTCAGCCTCTCAAGTAGTTGGGATTACAGGTCTCCACCACCATGCCAAGCTAATTTTTGTATTTTTAATAGAGATGGGGTTTCACCATGTTGGCCAGCCTGAGTCTCGAACTTCTGACCTCAGGTGATCTGCCCACCTCGGCCTCCCAAAGTGCTGGGATTACAGGCATGAGCCACCACCCCAAGACTTATTTTTTGTTGTTTTTTTGAGATGGAGTCTCGTTTTGTCAGCTAGGCTGGAGCGCAGTGGCGTGATCTCAGCTCACTGCAACTTCCACCTCCCATGCTCAAGTGGATCCTCCCGCCTCAGCCTCCCAAGTACTGGGACTACAGGGCCCGGCTAATTTTTGTATTTTTTTGCAGAGACTGGGTTCGGCCATGTCACCCAGGCTAGTGTCAAACTCCTGGACTCAAGCCATCAACCCACCTCGGCTTCCTGAAGTGTTGGGATTACAGGTGTGAGCTACTGCCCCCAGCCCATTCATTATTATTATTTTTTTTTTATAGAGACTGTGTCTCACTATGTTGGTCAGGCTGGTCTTGAATTCCTGGGCCCAGGCGATCCTTCCACCTCGGCCACCCAAAGTGCTCAGATTACAGGTGTGAGCCACTGCACTTGGCCCCATCCATTATTTTTAAGGGCTCGTAAAAATGACAGAAATGTAAGATTACAATATATCATAAAAAAAGATAGAAATATGATTGTAATACATTATGAAAAATACAAGGATTGAAATTGTATAAGCTCCCAATGCAATATAGAAAAGGAAGTCATTAATTCTATTTGGGGAAAATAGAAATTGGATGATCAGAAAAGCTTTCTGGGGCTGGGGGTGGTGGCTCATGCCTGTAATCCCAGCGCTTTGGAAGGCCGAGGTGGGCAGGTCACTTGAGGTCAGGAGTTCAAGATCAGCCTGACTGACATGGTGAAACCCCATTTCTACAGAAAAATACAAAAAGAATCAGCCAGGCATGGTGACGTCTGCTTGTAGTCCCAGCTGTTCGGGAGGCTGAGGCAGGAGAATGGCTTGAACCCAGGAGGCAAAGGTTGCAGTGAGATTGTACCACTGCACACCAGCCTGGGCGATAGAGCCAGACTCTGTCTAAAAAAAAAAAAAAAAAAAAAGAATTACATCAAATTTTATCTCTTCTTAGCACAAGTATTTTTTTTTTAACTTGGCATAGAATTCAGAGCCAGGAAATTGTGTTGAACTAACTTTCCCAATAAAATTTAGCATGTCGTTCTATTATGAACATATGCCACCAACCACGATAGTATTAGCGTTAGTAGTACCTGTGACTTCACAACCAAAAAAACCACAGGTATTTTCATTTCACATACCAGTCGCTGCAGACAACTCAAAATTTCATTTATAGTCATTAGTACCTCTAAAATTATCTTAATAGGTATGCTCATTGCTGTATCTTGTTCTTTAGTTAATAAAGAAGCATATACATTACTGTATTACAAATATGCTTTTAAAATATTTTGTTAGCTATTTCAATACTCAGAATTTCCTTTTAATCCAAAATGTTTTATGCATTTAAAAACACTGTTCTGAAAATGGGTCCCTAGGTTTCTCCACACTGCCAAAGAGTCAATGACACAAAAACAGAAGTTAGCAACTTCTTAGGAATCTTTGATGATACCCGCCCATTCGTCTCTTTTTCTCTCCTACCCAACAAACCCATCGTTCTGAATTAGGTGTCCCTCCTTTGTCTTCTTTCTGATTTCCCATTGTAACTTCTGCATGCCTCCTTCATATTCTTGTCTGGTCTCAACTAATCCTTGGAGCTCTCTGAGCACTGGAATCATGCTGATCATTGCTGAATTCTGCCAGAAATTTATGTATCTGTATTAGCCCTACACAAAGCACCTAATCCCTGTCCTGGTGTCTTCATTTAACAAAAGCAGTAGTATGGTAACATGAAATACAGTACAGCAGTACTGTACAAAATAAAATCTCACTCGTTATATTTTTTAAATGTATCAACAGACTTCCATTTAGGATCTGTAGTTACTAACCTTACTCAATTCTCATTGCATTGCATACCAATAATGTTTCTAATGTAAACATTAGTGCAAGTTTAGTCTACATCTTTTTTCTTTCATCTTCTCTGAAGATTTGTGTTTTATATTCTCACAATAATGTGGAATATGATTTCCTACACTCCACAATGGTTGAACAAGATCTAGGAGTATTTTGTTTGATAGATGATAGAGCTATCTAACTAATGAGGTAATTGTCTCTGAAATCTGACGACACAGCAGTACACTGACAGATGAAAATAACAAACCATGTAAATCAATACTTTCTTCACACATTTTACTTCCATCTCCCTGGGTCTCAGTATTTTTCTCTTTCCTCTATATCTGCCCCCTTCCTTTCTCAGAGGCAATGCAGAGCACTTTCCCTTTCTTTTTTTTTTTTTTTTTTTTTTGAGACAGAGTGTTGCTCTGTCCCCCAGGCTGGAGTGCAGTGGCGCAATCTCGGCTCACTGCAAGCTCCGCCTCCTGGGTTCACGCCATTCTCCTGCCTCAGCCTCCCGAGCAGCTGGTGCCCGCCATCACGCCCGGCTAATTTTTTGTACTTTTAGTAGAGATGGAGTTTCACCGTGTTAGCCAGGATGGTCTCGATCTCCTGACCTCGTGATCCGCCCGCCTCGGCCTCCCAAAGTGCTGGGATTACAGGTGTGAGCCACCGCGCCCGGCCTCTTTCCCTTTCTTCTACAGTTTCTGATCAGTGGTTATCAGTGATTTTGTAAAATTTCTCTTAAGTAATCAGAAAAAAAATCTGAGAAGCAGGGGTTGCCAAGGAAACCAGAGCCAATAACAGCGGGAAGTTCCTGAAGGAAGAAATTCCTTTGAGACAGATAAAACCTACAGACTGATTTGGAGGAAGAGGGAGAAAAAATGCCAGGAGCACAGTGAAAGCCTGAGTCAATGAGATGAAAAGGAAAAGATAAAGTAAAACATTCATAATTAAAATTATTTTTAGATTGACAAAGGCCAGAAATGAGAGAATTAGAACAGAGACAGGAACGGGTTTTTTTTGTTTTGTTCCCTGGGACACCCAGGCTGGAGTACAATGGTATGATCTCGGCTCACTGCAACCTCAGCTTCTTGGGTTCAAGCAATTCTCCTGCCTTGGCCTCCCGAATAGCTGGGACTACAGGCATGTGCCACCACACCTGGCTAAATTTTGTATTTTCAGTAGAGACGGGGTTTCACCATATTGGCCAGACTGTTCTTGAACTCCTGACCTCAAGTGATCCACCTGTCTTGGCCTCCCAAAGTGCTGGGATTACAGGGCTGAGTCACTGTGCCCGGCTTATAGGTATATTTAAACATTTTCTGGTTGACAATTGGTTGGGTTTGTCTAAAGACCTAGAATTAATAGAAAGGATTGTCTGGCTTAAGATAAAGGATTGTGGAGACCCGAGTTCTTATTTTCAGAGGAAGCCTTCAAGTACTAGGCTTCAGAGAGAAGAGATTGTAAAATGTTTCTTATTAGACTTAAAGTCTGTGCTGATGTTAATGATGAAGAGGTATAATGAGGCATGTTCGACCACCACCTCCCATCAGGACCTGAAACAGTCTCTGCGGTTAAATTTTAAAAGAGCCGTGAATGAGGAGGAAGTCCATTCAGATAGATGGTTGGAAGGGGGATCTTAGAATTTTATTTTTGGTTTATACCACTAGCCATATTTGGATTCAGGCTACTGTCACTTGAAACTGTCTCCTAACTGATCTGTGACTCCCATTTCCCACCTGTGCTTGCACACACAAAACCTCACATCATTCATCCCTTGGATTGCCAGATGTATCAAATAAAATTACAGGACACCCAGTTAAATTTAAAGTTCAAATATACAACTTTTTAGTATAAGTGTATCCCAAATAGGACAGGGATATTTGTAATACTTGAGATATTGTCCCGTGCAATATTTAGGATGTACTTACACGAAAAAAAAAAAAATTGTTGTTGGCCAGGCACAGTGGCTCATGCCTGTAATACCAGCACTTTGGGAGGCCAAGGTGGGTGGATCACGAGGTCGGGAGATCAAGACCATCCTGGCTAACACAGTGAAACCTCATCTCTACTAAAAAATACAAAAAATTAGCCGGGCGTGGTGGCGGACGCCTGTAGTCCCAGCTACTCAGGAGGCTGAGGCAACAGAATGGCATGAACCCAGGAGGTGGAGCTTCCAGTGAGCTGAGATGGTGCCACTGCACTCCAGCCTGGGCGACAGAGCAAGACTCCGTCTCAAAAAAAAAAAAATTGTTGTTTATCTGAAATTCACATTTACCTGGGCACTTCTGTAAACCAAAAATAAAATTGTAAAGTCCCCCAATCATCTGAATGGACTTCCTGCATGGCCAGGGTGCTCTTAAAATTTAACCTGAGAGGCTGGGCACAGTGGCTCATGTCTGTAATCCCAGCAATTTGGGAGGCCGAGGCAGGTGGATCACCTGAGGTCAGGAGTTCGAGACCAGCCTGGACAACATGGTGAAACCCCGCCTCTACTAAAAACACAAAAATTAGCTAAGCATGGTGGCAGGCGCCTGTAACTCCAGCCACTTAGGAGGCTGAGGCAGGAGAATCGCTTGAATCCAGGAGGTGGAGGTTGCAGTAAGTTGAGATTGTGTCATTGCTGTCCAGCCTGGGTAACAAGAGTGAAATTCTGTCTCAAAAAAAAGAAAGAAATTAACCTAAGAGACTGCTTGAGGCCGTGATGAGAAGTGGGGGTCGGACCTGCTTCATGATACCTCTCAGACATTGACATCAACACAGACCTTAAATCTGATAAGAAGCATTTACAATCTATTCTCTCTGAAGCCTGCTACCTGGAGACTTCATCTGCATATGATAAAACTGTGGCTCTGCAAGCCAGACATTTCCTTTCTATCGATCCTAGGTATTTAGATAAACTCAACCGTCAACCAGAAAATGTTTAAATCATACTGGAAGCCCTCCCCACCCACCACTTTGAGTTGTCCTGCTTTTCCGAACCAAACAATGTATTTTTTAAATGTATTTGATTAATGTCTCATGTCTCCCTAAAATGAGTAAAACCAAGCTGCACCCCGACCACCTGCGGCACATGTTCTCAGGGCCTCCTGAGGTCTGTGTCACAGACAATGATCACTCATATCTGGCTGAGAATAAATCTCTTCTAATATTTTACAGCTTGACTCTTTTCTCCGACACCTTCTATTTCATCTGGCAACCTTACTCACCCCTCAACCATTTGTTTGAGCCGTTTAGTTACGGATGTAGTTAAAGTACAAAGCCAAATGTGTGGGAATAATAGCACCAAATTCAAGATAGTGGTTTCAATGGAGCACGAAGGAGAAAAACACCATCAGGGGTATATAAGAAAATTCTACTGTGTGTGTTTGTATTGTGTATGTATTTTCAATTTTTG
The DNA here is from genome assembly GCF_028878055.3 of Symphalangus syndactylus. Lineage (NCBI taxonomy): Eukaryota > Metazoa > Chordata > Mammalia > Primates > Hylobatidae > Symphalangus > Symphalangus syndactylus. The sequence goes on from NC_072441.2 coordinate 24,667,244, forward strand.
CTTTTTAGGTTTTTCCTCTTTTTAAAGAGTACTTATGTGTTTTTTTTTTTCTGTGATAGGTCGTCGACGTTAAGGGGTCCTATCCAGACCCCAAGAGAGCGTTCTTGGATCTCTTGCAAGAAAGAATTCAAAGCAAATCCGTAGCGTAAGGTAAAAGCAAGTTTATTAAGAAAGTAAAGGAATAGGCCGGGCGCGGTGGCTCAAGCCTGTAATCCCAGCACTTTGGGAGGCCGAGGCGGGCGGATCACGAGGTCAGGAGATCGAGACCATCCTGGCTAACACGGTGAAACCCTGTCTCTACTAAAAATACAAAAAATTAGCCGGGCGTGTTGGCGGGCGCCTGTAGTCCCAGCTACTCGGAGAGGCTGAGGCAGGAGAATGGCCTGAACCCGGGAGGCGGAGCTTGCAGTGAGCCGAGATCGCGCCACTGCACTCCAGCCTGGGTGACTGGGTGACACAGCAAGACTCTGTCTCAAAAAAAAAAAAAAAAAAAAAAAAAAAAAAAAAAAAAAAAAGAAAGTAAAGGAATAAAGAATGGCTATGCCGTAGACAGTGCAGCGGCACAGGCTGCTCAACTAGGAATACTCAGTTATTTCTGTATACCCTAAACAGGGGGTGGATTATTCATGAGTTTTCCAGGAAAGGGGTAGGCAATTCCTGAAACTGAGGGTTCCTCTCCTTTTTAGACCATATAGGGTAACTTCCTGACATTGCCATGGCATTTGTAAACTGTCATGGTGCTGGTGGGAGTGTCTCTTAGCATGCTAATGTATTATAATTAGTATATAATGAGCGGTGAAGGTGACCAAGAGGTCACTTGTGTTATATATAAAGTTTTGGTGCCACAAAAGAAGTAGCGCTCGAATATAAAATTTTCTTTTTAATTCTCAGCAAGGCAAGTTACTTCTATATAGAAGGGTGCACCCTTACAGATGGAACAATGGTAAGCGCTCATTTGGACAAGGGAGGGGAAGGGGTTCTTATCCCTGAAGCCCATGGTCCCTGTTGCTGTGTCATTCCCCTATTGGCTAGGGTTAGACTGCACAGCCTAAACAAATTCCAATTGGCTAATTTAAAGAGAATGATGGGGTGAGTGCTTTGGCGGGAGTCAGGGCAGAGCAGGTAGCAGGTAATTGGAATGAGTTAGGGTGGAGCCAGTGATTGGAATGTAGGGTGGAGCAGGTGATCAGAATGAGTCAGGGTGGAGGAGGTGATTGAAAAAGATTGCTTTATGAGGAAGCTAAGTTTAAAAGTAGAAGGCAAAGAATTGAACATGCTGACATATTAATTTTTTGAAAATAAATTTAGAACTCATATCTAACGCCATCCTGCTTTTGGTGGGTTTTGGCTGGCTTCTTTACCGCATGCTATTTTATTAGCAAGGTCTTTGTGACTTGTATTGTGCCGACCTCCTTAACCTCCTGGGAATGCAGCCTAATAGGTCTCAGCCTTAGTTTACCCAGCCCCTATTCAAGATGGAGTCACCCTGTTTCGAACACCTCTGACAGGCTTGCTCTGTCACCCAGGCGGGAGTGCTGTTGGTTCACTGGAACACGAGTACTTATGTTTTACTTCTTAAGCTTAGTGATGTGTGTCAGGCCTCTGAGCCCAAGCTAAGCCATCATACCCGCTGTGACCTGCATGTGTACATTCAGATGGCCTGAAACAAGGGAAGAATCACAAAAGAAGTGAAAATGGCCGGTTCCTGCCTTAACTGATGACATTCCACCATTGTGATTTGTTCCTGCCCCACCTTAACTGAGCAATTAACCTTGTGAAATTCCTTCTCCTGGCTCAGAAGCTCCCCCACTGAGCACCTTGTGACCCCTGCCCCTGCCCACCAGAAGACAACCCCCTTTGATTGCAATTTTTCTTTATCTACCCAAATCCTATAAAATGGCCCCACCCCATCTCCCTTCGCTGACTCTCTTTTCGGACTCAACCCGCCTGCACCTAGGTGATTAAAAAGCTTTATTGCTCACACAAAGCCTGTTTGGTGGTCTCTTCACAGGGACGTGCATGACATTTGGTGCCATGACTCAGGGGACCTCCCTTGGGAGATCAATCCCCTGTCCTCCTGCTCTTTGCTCCATGAGAAAGATTCACCTGCGACCTCTGGTCTTCAGACCAACCAGCCCAAAGAACATCTCACCAATTTTAAGTTGGGTAAGTGGCCTCTTTTTACTTTCTTCTCCAACCTCTCTCACTATCCCTCAACCTCTTTCTCCTTTCAATCTTGGCACCATCCTTCAATCTCTCCCTTCTCTTAATTTCAGTTCCTTTCCTTTTCTGGTAGAGACAGAGGAGATGCGTTTTATCCATGAACCCAAAACTCCAGTGCCGGTCACGGACTAGGGAACACAGTCTTCCCTTGGTGTTTAATCACTGCGGAGATGCCTGCTTGATTATTCAACCACATTTCAGAGGTGTCTGATCACCATGGGGACGCCTGCCTTGATCCTTCACCCTTAGTGGTAAGCACCACTTTCCTGGGGGGTAAGCACCCCCCACCCCTTCTCCGTGTCTCTACCCTCTCTTTTCTCTGGGCTTGCCTCCTTCACTATGGGCAACCTTCCACCCTCCATTCTTCCTTCTTCTCCCTTAGCCTGTGTTCTCAAGAACTTAAAACCTCTTCAACTCACACCTGATCTAAAACCTAAATGCCTTATCTTCTTCTGCAATACACTTGACCCCAATACAAACTTGATAATGGTTCCAAATACCCAGAAAACAGTACTTTCGATTTTTCCATCCTACAAGATCTAGATAATTTGTATCGTAAAATGGGCAAATGGCCTGAGGTGCCTGATGTCCAGGCATTCTTTTACACGTCGGTCCCTCCCTAGTCTCTGTTCCCAATGAGACTTGTCTGAAATCCTCCTTCTTTCCCTCCTGCCTGTCCCCTCAGTCCCAACCCTAAGTGTCACTGAGTCTTTTCAATCTTCCTTTTCTACGGACCCATCTGACCTCTCCCCTCCTCCCCAGACTGCTCTTCCTCAGGTCACTCCCCACCAGGCTGAATCAGGCTCCGATTCTTCCTCAGCCTCCACTCCCCCACCCTATAATCCTTCTATCACCTCCCCTCCTCACACCAGGTCCGGCTTACAGTTTCATTCTGTGAGGAGCCCTCCCCCACCTGCCCAACAATTTCCTCTTAAAAAGGTGGCTGGAGCTAAAGGCATAGTCAAGGTTAATGCTCCTTTTTCTTTATCTGACCTCTCCCAAATCAGTTAGCATGTAGGCTCTTTTTCATCAAGTATAAAAACCCAGCCCAGTTCATGGCTCATTTGGCAGCAACTCTGAGAAGCTTTACAGCCCAAGACCCTGAAAGGTCAGAAGGCCGTCTTATTCTCAATATGCATTTTATTACTCAGTCTGCTCCCGACATGAAATAAAGCTCCAAAAATTAGATTCTGGCCCTCAAACCCCACAACAGGACTTAATTAACCTCACCTTCACAGTGTACAATAATAAAGTAGAGGGAGCCAAGTAGCGACATATTTCTGAGTTACAATTCCTTGCCTCCACTGTGAGAGAAACCGCAGCCACATCTCCAGCACACAAGAACTTCAAAATGCCTAAGCCGCAAGCGGTCAAGCATTCCTACAGAATTTCCTCCATCAGAATCTTGCTTCAAGTGCCAGTAATCTGGCCACTGGGCCAAGGAATGCCCGCAGCCCAGGATCCCTCCTAAGCCGCGTCCCATCTGTGCGAGACCCCCCTGGAAATCAGACTGTCCAACTCGCCTGGCAGCGACTCCCAGAGCCCCTGGAACTCTGGCGCAAGGTTCTCTGACTCCTTCCCAGATCTTCTCGGCTTAGCAGCTGAAGACTGATGCCACCCAATCACCTCGGAAGCCTCCTGGACCATCACAGATGCTTTCGGTAACTCTCACAGTGGAGGGTAAGTCCGTCCCCTTCTTAGTCAATACGGAGGCTACCCACTCCACATTACCTTCTCTTCAAGGGCCTGTTTCCCTTGCCTCCATAACTGTTGTGGGTATTGACGGCCAGGCTTCTAAACCTCCTAAAACTCCCCAACTCTGATGCCAATTTGGACAACATTCTTTCATGCACTCCTTTTTAGTTATCCCCACCTCCCCAGCTCCCTTATTAGGTCGAGACATTTTAATTAAATTATCTGCTTCCCTGACTATTCCTGGGCTACAGCCACACCTCATTGCCATCCTTTTCCCCAATTCAAAGCCTCCTCTGCATCCTTCCCTTGTATCTCCCCACTTTAATCCACATGTATGGGAAACCTCTACTCCCTCCTTGGCAACCGATCATGCACCCCTTACCAGCCCATTAAAACCAATCACTCTTACCCTGCTCAACACCAATATCCCATCCCACAGCACACTTTAAAAGGATTAAAGCCTGTTATCACTCACCTGTTAACAGCACGGCCTTTTAAAGCCTATAAACTCTCCTTACAATTCCCCCATTTTACCTGTCCAAAAACCGGACAAGTCTTACAAGTTAGTTCAGGATCTGTGCCTTATCAACCAAATTGTTTTGCCTATCCAACCCATGGTGCCAAACCCACATACTCTCCTATCCTCATACCTCCCTCCACAACCCATTATTCTGTTCTGGATCTCAAACATGCTTTACTATTCCTTTGCACCCTTCATCCCAGCCTCTCTTCACTTTCATTTGGACTGACCCTGACACCCATCAGCCTCAGCAACTTACCTGGGCTGTACTGCCGCAAGGCTTCACAAACAGCCCCCATTACTTCAGTCAAGCCCAAATTTCTTCCTCATCCATTACCTATCTTGGCATAATTCTTCATGAAAACACACGTGCTCTCCCTGCCGATCGTGTCTGACTGATCTCTCAAACCCCAACCCCTTCTACAAAACAACAACTCCTTTCCTTTCTGGGCATGGTTGGATACTTTTGCCTTTGGATACCTGGTTTTACCACCCTAACAAAACCATTATATAAACTCACACACAAAAAAACCCTAGCTGACCCCATAAATCCTAAATCCTTTCCCCACTCCCCTTTCCATTCCTTAAAAAACAGCCCTAAAAGCTGCTCCCACACTAGGTCTCCCTAACTCATCCCAACCCTTTTTTCATTACACAGAGCCAAAGTGCAGGGCTGTGCGGTCAGAATTCTTACACAAGAGCCAGGACTGCACCCTGTAGTCTTTCTATCCAAACAACCTGACCTTACTGCTTTAGGCTGGCCCCACATTATTCTGGATACCACACCTGACCCCCATGACTGTATCTCTCTAATCCACCTGGCATTCACTCTATTTCTCCATATTTCCTTCTTTCCTGTTCCTCACTTTGATCACACTTGGTTTATCGATGGCGGTTCCACCAGGCCTAATAGCCACTCACCAGCAAAGGCAGGCTATGCTATAGTATCTCCCACATCTATCATTGAGGCTGCCCCCCTCCACTACCTCTCAGCAAGCTGAACTCATTGCCTTAACTGGGGCCCTCACTTTGCAAAGAGACTATGTGTCAATATTTATACTGACTCTAAATATGCCTTCCATATCCTGCACCACCATGCTGTTACATGGGCAAAAAGAGGTTTCCTCACTACGCAAGGGTCGTCCATCATTAATGCCTCTGTACTAAAAACTCTTCTCAAGGCCGCTTTACTTCCAAAGGAAGCTGGGGTCATTCACAGTAAGGGCCATCAAAAGACGTCAGATCCCATCGCTCAGGACAACGCTTGTACCAAAGAAGCAGCTAACATTCCAGCTTCTGTCCCTCATGGCCAGTTTTTCTCCTTCTCATCGGTCACTCCCACCTACTCTCCCACTGAAACTTCCATCTATCAATCTTTTCCCACACAAGGCAAATGGTTCTTGAACCAAGGAAAATATCTCCTTCCAGCCTCACAGGCCCATTCTATTCTGTCGTCATTTCATAACCTCTTCCATGTAGGTTACAAGCCGCTAGCCTGTCTCTTAAAACCTCTCATTTCCTTTCCATCATAAAAATCTATCCTCAAAAAATCACTTCTCAGTGTTCCATCTGCTATTCTACTACCCCTCAGGGATTTCTCAGGCCCCCTCCAGTCCCTACATAACAAGCTTGGGGATTTGCCCCTGCCCAGGACTGGCAAATTGACTTTACTCACATGCCCCGAGTCAGGAAACTAAAATGCCTCTTGGTCTGGGTAGACGCTTTCACTGGATGGGTAGAGGGCTTTCCCACAGGGTCTGAGAAGGCCACCGCGGTCATTTCTTCCCTTCTGTCAGACATAATTCCTCAGTTTGGCCTTCCCACCTCTATACAGTCCAATAACGGACCGGCCTTTACTAGTCAAATCACCCAAGCAGTTTCTCAGGCTCTTGCTATTCTGTGGAATCTTCATACCCCTTACCGTCTTCAATCTTCAGGAAAGGTAGAACAGACTAATGGTCTTTTAAAAACACACCTCACCAAGCTCAGCCTCCAACTTAAAAAGGACTGGAGAATACTTTTACCACTTGCCCTTCTCAGAATTTGGGCCTGTCCTCGGGATGCTACAGGGTACAGCCCATTTGAGCTCCTGTATGAACGCTCCTTTTTATTAGGCCCCAGTCTCATTCCAGATACCAGCCTAACTTGGACTGTGCCCCAAAAACTTGTCATCCCTACTATCTTCTGTCTAGCCATACACCTATTCACCATTCTCAACTACTCGTAAATACCCTTCCCTTGTTTACACTGATGGTTTACACTTTCCCTTCAAACCATCATAACTGTTATCTCCTGGTTTTAACTCAAACTGCCACCCTTAAGTCTCTCTTAAAGTGGATAGATAGTCTTTGCTGACAGGGTACACTCCAATACTTTCACCCTGATGAAGTCCTGTTCTTTACTTTTATACTCACTCTTATTCTCGTTCCAGTTCTTATGCCACCCTCTACCTCTCCCCAGCTATCTCCACTACACTATCAATGTCACTCTCTCTCTCCTAGCCGTTTCTAATCCTCCTTTAACAAACAATTGCTGGCTTTGCATTTCTCTTTCCTCCAAAATTGCCAAGGCCTGGACTTACTGCTAAAAAAAAAAGGGGGGGGACTCTATATTTTTAAATCAAAAGTGTTGTTTTTATCTGAATCAATCTGGCCTGGTATATGACAAGATAAAAAACTCAAGGATAGAGCCAAAAAACTTGCCAACCAAGCAAGTAATTATGCTGAACCCCCTGGGCACTCTCTAATTAGATGTCCTGGGTCCTCCCAATTCTTAGTCCTTTAATATCTGTTTTTCTCCTTCTCTTATTCGGACCTTGTGTCTTCCGTTTAGTTTCTCAACTCATCCAAAACCATATCCAGGCCATCACCAATCATTCTATACAACAAATGCTCCTTCTAACAACCCCACAATATCACCCCTTACCACAAAATCTTCCTCCAGCTTAATCTCTCCCACTCTAGGTTCCCATGCCGCCCCTAATCTCGCTCGAAGCAGCCCTGAGAAACATCGCCCATTCTCTCTCCATACCATCCCTCAAAAATTTTCGCTGCCCCAACACTTCAATACTATTTTATGTTATTTTTCTTAATATAAGAAGACAGGAATGTCAGGCCTCTTGAGCCCAAGCTAGGCCATCATATCCCCCGTGACCTGCATCTATACATCCAGATGGCCTGAAGCAAGTGAAGAATCACAAAAGAAGTGAAAATGGCCGGTTCCTGCCTTAATGATGATATTCCACCATTGTGGTTTGTTCCTGCCCCACCTTAACTGAGAGATTAACCTTGTGAAATTCCTTCTCCTGCCTCAGAAGCTCACCCACTGAGCAACTTGTGACCCCCACCCCTGCCCGCCAGAGAATAACCCCCTTTGACTGTAATTTTCCATTACCTACCCAAATCCTATAAAACGGCCCCACTCCTATCTCCCTTCGCTGACTCTCTTTTTGGACTCAGCCTGCCTGCAGCCAGGTGAAATAAACAGCTTTATTGCTCACACAAAGCCTGTTTGGTGGTCTCTTCACTGGACGTGCATGACAATGTATATGCAGATTTTTAATATTACTGTGCATTTTGTGTCTGTGAAATATTTATAATATTTTTTTAAAGTCTTCAATAGAGCGCTAGACAAACTCTAAAGAATCTAACATGGATTACAAATGCCTCCCCAGTTTTGCTGACCTTGTTTATGTCTCTAATCTTGCCACTTCCAGTCTGTACACTATAGTTGGGTCATTCGCATTTATTCCTCAGAAGATCTCCAAGCCTGTGCCTGTACTCTGCTCTGTTTCTCTTCCTCTTCTCATTGAGTCTCACCTTAATTGTCAATATCTTCTCTGGCACCTTGTTTGTGTCTAGGTTAAGTACTTCTATGTACTCCCAGCATATTCATTGTTTTCTTTTGTTGTTTTCCTTTTTCTTTTTTTTTTTTTTTTTTTGCTCTTGTTGCCCAGGCTGGAGTGTAGTGGCACAACCTCAGCTCAGTGCAACCTCCGCCTCCTGGGTTCAAGCGATTCTCTTGCCTCAGCCTCCCGAGTAGCTGGGATTATAGGCGCCCGCCTCCGTGCCCGGCTAATTTTTTGTATTTTTAGTAGAGACGGGGTTTCACCATGTTGGCCAGGCTGGTCTCAAACTCCTGACCTCAGGTGATCCATCCGCCTCAGCCTCCCAAAGTGGTGGGATTAAAGGTGTGAGCCACTGCACCCGGCCCAGAATATTCATTACTTTAACCGTCACTTATCACTTATTCATATATTGTAATTGCTGACTTTCTTCTCTGTATCTCCCATTACAATATAAGTGTCAAAAGCATGCAGACTGTGTCTTATTCACCCTAATATCCCTGGCCCCTGCTTAGTGTCTTGGACTAATGACCTCAATAAATATTTGCTCTAGGAATTAATTAATAATGGGATGGTTTATTTCACATTCTTGAGGCAGCTATAATTTTACTTTTAATGTGAAGCCATTTTATAATCAGTATTTAGATGAAATCATAAAGTCCTATTATCCCATAGTGTGTAGATTAGAAATCACTACTTGGAATAAAGTTCTCTCCTGTCATTCGTATTGCAAAGTTTGGTTTCAACATCATCTGTCACCTAAACTACATCTTGATTTAGTTATTAGGATTAGCACATCATTTAAGTGTTCATCACACTCTATTTTGCAGCTTCCAAAATGGTATTATCTGGGTCATTTTGAGGCATGATCAAGAGTAGAAAAATAAGTGAAGCGATCATACAGTTAATGAGGGCATCCTGTTGCTAAAATCAAAACCTAATGTGGATCCTTGACTTGCTATGAACATTTGGCTCAGGGAATGCAAAGAGCTATTGTTTGGAGAATAGTGATTGACAGTCAAGAGACTTATATGGTGGCTCTTACTACAATGGACTTACCATTTTCCATAAGCCGGTCCTTAGTGTAACAAGTAAAGAAATCTAATTTTGTCAGCATATTAACAATGGGTCCATTTTCCAGGGATGGGCTCGAGATAGGCAAGAATAAAAGACTAATACATCAGAATTCCAATCTAAAATTAATGGTTGAGTGGACTGGAATCACTCATCAGCACATCCCTGTAGATAAACTGCATACAAAGCCAAATAAGCAGAAGGCTGCTTGGTGAACATGGGATGCAGAATAACAGGAGTCAGTTGTTTCATTATAATGTTTAATGGCATTGCATTTTGAAAGCCTGATGTGTCCTGTTCCATGAGAATGAAATTTCTGTGAATCAGATGAAGACTCACAAAACCTGAGAAGCACCATCCCCCTCTTCACCAACCACACCTTGCCAGATGGCCAGTGACAGCTTGGGCATCTGTGACCCCTTTCTCTTTGCATTCCTGGATGAATAACATCCCATCCCCCAATCTCATATGCATCTGCTTGTCAGTTTTTTCTTTTTGTTGTATTAGAACATTCAGTGTGGTTATTGCTGAGTTGGTCCCAGGAAGCCATTATGTCTCTTTAGATGATTTTGCAGATCTCTATTCCAATTCACTGTGTGATCATTTCAAATTTTTAACTTTCAAATAACTTTGCTTATTTCTATGATTCTTATATTTTGAGGAAGCATTTCACTTCAGTGTCTGTACACTGAAAACACAAAATTAAAAGCAGAATATTTTTAATGTTTCATCTTAGGGAATAGGACTATTACTAATGATGGGATCTACTCATTAGAATATTTATTAGATATTTTAAACTATTCTGCATGGGCATTCATATACACACACATATATGCACACAATATAGGGCAATTATTCTTAGTTCTTAAAGCTTTTCTAATTAGCTCTTAACCACAGATAACACAAGAGGAGGGGGAAGGAGAGCAGAAAGAAAAGGGGAAGGAAAAGAAGAAGAAACTTAATCATCCAGATTTGTATTAAACAAAATATATTGCAATGTGTGTATAGCTTCAGTTTGACGAATCAGTCTCTAATATTTAAGCCCCATCCAGCTGGTTTTTTGTTTGTCTGTTTTTGAGATGGAGTCTCACTCTGTCGCCCAGTCTAGAGTGCAGTTGCCCAATCTCTGCTCACTGCAAACTCTGCCTCCCAGGTTCAAGCGATTCTCCTCTCTTAGCCTCCCCAGTACCTGGATTACAGGTGTGTGCCATCACGCCAGGCTAATTTTTGTATTTTTAGTAGAGACAGGGTTTCACCATGTTGGCCAGGCTGGTCTCGAAATCCTGACCTCAAGTGATCTGCCTGCCTCGGCCTCCCAAAGTGCTGGGATTACAGGCATAAGCCACTGCACCCAGCCCCCATCTAATTTTTTAACACCATCTTTTCCAAGTATCCTTTCATACTAACGAGCATGTTTTTCTTCTTTTTTTCTTTTTTCTTTTTTTTGAGACGGAGTCTCCCTCTGTCGCCTAGGCTGGAGTGCAATGGTGAGATCTTGGCTCACTGCAACCCCCACCTCCCATGTTCAAGCGATTCTCCTGTCTCAGCCTCCCAAGTAGCTGGGACTACAGGTGTGTGCCACCATGCCCGGCTAATTTTAGCAGAAAAAGGGTTTCATCATGTTGGCCAGGCTGGTCTCAAACTCATGACCTCAGGTGTTCCACCTGCCTTGGCTTCCCAAAGTGCTGGGATTACAGGTGTGAGCCACTTCCCTGGCCCGTTTTTTTTTTTTCCCAGACAGGCGTGACTCTGTCGTCCAGGCTGGAGTGCAATGGCATGATCTCGGCTCACTGCAGCCTTGGCCTCCTGGGTTCAGGCAATTCTTATGCCTGAGCCTCCTGAGTAGCTGGGACTACAGGTGCCCACCACCACGCCTGGCTAATTTTTGTATTTTTAGTAGAGATGGGGTTTCACCATGTTGGCCAGGCTGGTCTCAAACTCCTGACCTCAGATGATCCACCTGCCTTGGCCTCCCAAAGTGCTGGGATTACAAGCATGAGCCACCAGGCCTGGCCTAACAAGCATTTTCTATTGTTCTTTATTTCTGAATTTTTAACAAGTCCTAGATATGTGCTGTTGTTTCTTTTGATGCTCTATTGTCTGCTGTACAAGGATTATTTCATTTTGAACATAATTTCAGTTTGATGCTATGGCTATTTACCATATGTGTTGTTTTGCTGTACCTAGTTTCTTTTTTTTTTGGGAGACAGAGTTTCACTCTTGTCACCCAGGCTGGAGTGCAACAGCTTGATCTTGGCTCACTGCAACCTCCGCCTCCTGTGATCAAGCAATTCTCCAGCCTCAGCCTCAGGAGTAGCTGGGATTACGGGTGCTTACCACCATGCCCAGCTAAATTTTTTTTGTATTTTTAGTAGAGATGGGGTTTCGCCGTGTTGGCCAGGCTGGTCTTGAACTTCTGATCTCAGGTGATCCGCTCACCTCGGCCTCCCAAAGTGCTGGGATTACAGACGTGAGCCACCACGCCTGGCCTGTACCTTTTTTTTTTTTTTTTTTTAACATCCAGCTTATGTTACTTCAGCATCTCTTTACTTTTATCTTCACTGAAGCCTTTTTTTTGCTAGGAAAATGAAAAATTTAAATGTCATACAACATTGTATTAGATTGATTTGCTTTTTTTTTTTTTTTTTTTTTTGAAATGGAGTCTTGCACTGTCGCCTAGGCTGGAGTGCAGTGGCACAATCTCAGCTACCTACAACCTCCGCCTCCTGGGTTCAAGTGATTCTCTTGCCTCAGCCTCCCAAGTAGCTGGGACTACAGGTGTGCACCACCACACCCAGCTAATTTTTGTATTTTTAGTAGAGACAGTGTTTCCCTATATGTTGTCCAGGTTGGTCTTAAACTCCTTGACCTCAGGTGATCTGCCCACCTTGGCCTCCCAAGGTGCTGAGATTACAGGCGTGAGCCACAGCACCCAGTCCCCAAAATTGTATTAGATTGAAAAGACATAAAATTACTCTGTTAAATTTCTATAAAATTTTCTCAATACTTATTCTTAACTTCTGATCAGTAACAAATAGTTCTTTGATGGGTACTGGTGTCCAAACTACATTTTGAGTAGCACTATCCTGTAAAATCGGGATTATTATTTCTATTTTTTGTTAAAAACAACAACAACAACAGAGGCTTGGATAAGTAAAGTAGCTTATTTGCATTTGTTGTTTTTCTTTTTTGTTTGTTTGTTTGTTTTTGAGACAGAGTTTAGCTCTTGTTGCACAGGTTGGAGTGCAATGACGTGATCTTGGCTCACTGCAACCTCTGCCTCCTGGGTTCAAGTGATTCTCTTGCCTCAGCCTCCCAAGTAGCTGGGATTACAGGCATATGCCACCATGCCCAGCTAATTTTTGTATTGTTAGTAGAAACGGTGTTTCACTATATATTGGCCAGGTTGGTCTCAAACTCCTGACCTGGTGATCCACCCACCTCAGCCTCCCAAAGTGCTGGGATTACAGGCATGAGCCACCGCACCTGGCCCAGCTTACTTGCATTTATTCAGATAATTAATGGCAAAGACCAAATTTGTACCCAGGATTGATTCCAGGTTCTGAAGTTTTAAATAAGCATGATATAATAATTCTGTTCTTTAACGGTTCGACAAGAATTCTAAACTTGTGCTGCCCACTAACTGCTAGCCACACATGGCTTTTTAAATTTAAATTGATTGAAATCATATAAAACTAATTTTATTTCTTCAGTTGCGCTAGTGACATTTCAATTACTGAAAAGCATGGATGTCTAGTGGCTACCATATTGGATAGTACAGATAGCATTTGCATCCTCACAGAACGTTCTATAGGACTGTCCTGCTCTAGAATATCAATAGTTTATCTTAGAGATCATTTGTTTAACTTATAAGTTTGTGTTAGATACTTTTGGGTTGCATGGTTGGCACACAACAACACTCCCTCCCTCTTCATGAAATTTCCCTTTCATCCCTAAACAATAAAACAAGGCAGGTTTTATCTTCCATGACTTCTGACCCATCTCATCAGTCATGGCTGATTGAACCAGCTAACGCCAAGCCAGATACATGTGTCTTTTATCTTTAGGAGAAAATGTACAGAGATTTTTAAGTAATTTACTCTGGTGAAAAAGTAATAATAATTTACTAATTTGCTAATTAGCTAATCCCAATTATGTTGGTTTTTTGTTTGTTTGTTTTATTTTGTTTGTTTTTTGAGACAGTTTCACTCTGTCGCCCAGGCTGGAGTGCAGTGGCAGATCTTGGCTCACTGCAACCTCTGTCTCCTGGATTCAAGCAATTCTCATGCCTCAGCCTCCCCAGTAGCTGGAAGTACAGGCGTGAGGCACCACACTTGGCTAATTTCTGTATTTTTAGTAGAGACGGGGTTTCACCATGTTGGTCAGGTTGGTCTCCAACTCCTGACCTCAAGTGATCCACTGGTCTCGGCCTCCCGAAGTGCTGGGATTACAGATGTGAGCCATAGCACCTGGCCTACCTAAAAAACATTTTTAAATTTTACATTCGTTATTTCATCCAAAGATCCAAACAATCCCAAGTTTATAAATGAAGGAAATGAAGCAACTGAGACTTACAGAATGTTATAAGGCATAGTTAAAAAGCCTTGGTGGTTGCTGAAACTTCATACTACTGTTGTGGGAAATTGAGGACCTGAGAGACCGATATGGAGAACAGGAGGATTGTTTATTTAAGGTACATATCGGCTCAGTGGATTCACATCTAAAGAGCTGAGCATTGAACAAAGACCGAGCAGGGTTTTTATGAGCAGGCTTACAAAAGCAAAACAGAGGCAGTTAATTATATGATAGGTCACATAATCTATAGCATAGCATAACTTGTGGCCTTGCATAGCTGGTGGCCTTGTAGCTGCATTGAAAGAAAAACAAGAACTGACTAAATACAGACATTTGTAAAACATAGTCATGCTTAAGAAGCCAGGGACAGGAGTAACAGTAAAGGAATTTGTCTTTCTCTTTTTTTTTTTCTTTTAACCTTGCTCTGGAGGGGCGGGGTGTCTGGAGCCCATTCCTTTGGCCTTGGCTTCTCAAACAGCATTATCTTATAACTGTCCTTGAAGTGAGCTTGCTAGGCAGAGGAAAACATATTCTTTTCTTTTTAACTCTTACCTTGCTTTTTACTTTTCTTGGAGTGAGTGAATGCATATTTATTTTTAAATTTCTACCTCAATACAAGAAAAGTAGTGTACAACACCATAAACTATTGAATGGGAAAAATCAGTGCAAATTCATAACCTTACAAAGAAATGCCATTTTCCATTTCTGTACTAAAAGCAGCTATACCAGTAGTAGCACTTTTGCCTAATATCAGAACTCATGTGCACTCCTAACAGCCCAGACTTTTGTCCCCCATGTTATTTTAGGGAAAAAAATAAGATTCCTGGCTGGGCATGGTGGCTCATTCCTGTAATCCCAGCACTTTGGGAGGCCAAGGCAGGCAAATCACAAGGTCAGGAGATCAAGACCATCCTGGCCCACATGGTGAAAACCTGTCTCTAGTAAAAATATAAAAATTAGCCAGATGTGGTGGCATGTGCCTGTAATCCCAGCTACTCAGGAGGCTGAGGCAGGAGAATTGCTTGAACCAGGGAGTCGAAGGTTGCAGTGAGCCAAGATTGTGCCTCTGTACTCCAGCCTGGTGATAGAATGAGACTGTCTCAAAAAAAAAAAAAAGATTCCATAGAGGGTGACTGATTCTAAGTCTTGGGGTAGAAAAAAAAATTGAAATTTATTTATCTGTCTATTCATCTGTCTATTAATAGTATTACTAAAAAGCAAGGATAATTTCCAAAATTTTAGTGACAATGTTTAAAGGACAAAGGAGACATCTTAAAGCAGTTCCCACCCACCACATTATTGTTAATTGGAACAAATTGCGTATATAAAGCTCATGAATTAATGATTATACTGGAAAAATAAAGATTAGTATAATATGTGCAAAAGTTAGTTTTAATATAAAAGTGTGAATAGGAGATATTCAATTTTTACTGATTTTTTTTTTTTTTTGAGATGGAGTCTCATTCTGTCACCCAGGCTGGAGTACAGTGGCACGATCTCAGGTTCAAGTGATTCTCCTGCCTCAGCCTCCTGAGTAGCTGGGATTACAGGCATGCACCACCACACCCAGCTAATTTTTGTATTTTTAGTAGAGATGGGGTTTTGCCATGTTGGCCAGGCTGGTCTCGAACTCCTGACCTAGTGATGCGCCCACCTCAGCCTCCCAAAGTGCTGGGATTACAGGCGTGAGCCACCGCGCCAGGCCAATTTTTACAGATATTAATTTAAAAAGGAAACATTAATATATAGGTGTTCTAGAACATGTGGAAAAGATGATAAAAAGAAAAAACCACGTATTTTAAGTATGCATCTGTTTATAAAATATAGGTGTTTACTTTTTTCTAGCTGTGTAAACAAGATATAACTACATAGAGAACTCTAACTGACCTAAATGCTTCCTGAAAAAGTAGATACTATGTCGGAATCAAATAGACTGATCAGCCCCATTGGTAATATATGATAACCAAGCAGAAAGTAGATTTAGCAAGTGATTAGTACTAGTAGTGGTCATAATAACTACCTCGAAGGGGATTCATATAATATTCCAAAATATTATATAACCAGCTGTCCCAAATATAAGAATTAACTGAAAGGTTGATCTTCTGGTAGATAAAAACCTTTAAAAGACCTTTAGATGGCCCTATTTACTGAATTATAAGTGAGATTCTGATATGGCCTATAAAGTTTCCAGTATTTGTTTCAGACCAGATCCAGTATATTACAATGACATCATCTTACAGAGCAGAGTGGGTCAGTGATTGTATGAATAGGGAATTGTCGTTCACAACTAGTTGGGTTGTGCTCAGACTAACTTCTTTAGGCAAGTTATTTGACTTTTCTGTATCTCAGTTTCCTTATCTATAAAAGAATTATAGTAGTTTCCATTTCATATGGTTATTATGAGGATTAAACAAGTGAATACATATGAAGCACTTAAAATAATGCTTTGTGCATAGTATGTGTTAACTATCGTGATTTCTGGGAAAGACCCAGACATTTTACTGAAAACACTGAAATCTGTATAACCGTGTGCATTTACAGCTTCATTGAGAAGACTCATGAAGCTTTATTTTAAAAAGTGCACTATTTAAATTACTCACAGCTCAAAAAAAACTAAGCAAATGGCCGGGTTCAGGTGGCTCAAGCCTGTAATCCCAGCACTTTGGGAGGCTGAGGTGGGCAGATCACTTGAGGTCAGGAGTTCCAGACCAGCCTGATCAACATGGCGAAAGCCCGTCTCTACTAAAAATACAAAATTAGCCAGGTGTGGTGGCAGGCACCTGTAATCCCCAGCTACTCAGGAGGCTGAGGTAGGAGAATTGTTTGAACCCGGGAGGTAGAGGTTGCAATGAGCCAAGATCGAGCCACTGCATTCCAGCCTGGGCGACAGAGCAAGACTCTTCTCAAAAAAAAAAAAAGCTTCTGTCTAATGTCTGTCTAATGACCATGGCTTGGATATGAGTTCCCTTGGACTATACAAGGCTCTATCCTGACTAAGAACCAGTGAACCGCAACTGATATGAGATTGTTGAAGGATGTGCAGCGAGGTCAGAAGAATATGGTAAGTTTATTGCAACCTTAGAGTGTGAAAATACTATTTGGCAAACAAATGCAACACCTTATTGAACTGGTGTCAGGACTCACGCAGTGAATAACAAACCACCACCCCTAATTCCAATACTAGTGGCCAACTGAGAGGATAAGTGTAATTTTTTCAGCTGTTGGCATGCCCTTCATAGGTTTCTCCTTCAGGGTTCTTTCCCCATCTCGGATAACTTTCTCAGGAGTTAGCTCCCCCACCCTCCAACCCTCTATCCGTCTTCCATCTTCTCTGCTTTCCAAAGAAGGCACTCTCAGGAACTTCAGAGTACTTAGGTAGTGGGTTGTAATTCTTTATCTGGGCAAAATGTGTTTTGTTGTTCTTACCTGAAATCTACAATAACATAATTTCAGGGACTTAAAGGAAACAAAATGACAATGACAACCAAAGAAACAAAGTAAAAAGATTGGACAGCGGCAACCCTTAGCACACTATCACAGGACCCTAAAAGTAGGTAACTTTTCCTTAACTTGGGAATCTTCATTGTTCTTTGTAGAAATAAAAGTATTACTCTCATTCAGTTACTGACCAGTCTTTACATACTGGATCTGGACTGTGGATTCTGTACTAAAAATACATTTAAATTTTAATTAAGTCAATCTCCTGTAATTGTTCACTGCTTGCCAATGAACCCTGCCTTCCACTTACAGTTGCCTCTGGGAATGTATCCATGATCTGTTTCCTTAAATACTTTCTCCTTCTACTAGGTTTTTTGTGGTGAATCTTTAACTTTAGATCAAATTCTCACTTCCTCCTTGATTTTTGCAGCCTGCTGTCACCCAGGACCTTGCAACTAAGGGCTACTTTGCACTCGTTCCTGTGTCTTTCACTGGTCTTGTTAGTTATTTCAAGTTTATGGCAACATTTATTGAGGTATTACTACGTAGGCTTTGCCTATATTAACTCATTTATTCCTGTGAGTTAGATACCATGATTACCCTCATTTAAAGTTAAGTAAATTGGGCTTCAAGATTTAAAAAAAGGTATACATGGTAGAACCAGGTTTGGGTTGGGCAGTCTGGGTTCAGAGTGATGTGCTTATTACTGTCTTCACCCCAGCAAGATACAGTCTATTCTCATAGCATATGTATGTAACAACAATTAGCTAATACACAATTGGCATATAGGACATCTAATTTGAAAGTTGAATAAATTCAGAGCAATTTTTTGTAGCCAAAGGGAGCTGTATAACAATAATAGAATTATAACCTATTGCAGGAGTGATAAAATACCCTCAGCTTGGATGCTGCACAGGCAGGAATCCTTTCAGCTCTATTTTAAGAAATAGAAAAATGAGTACTTGGTTTCACAGCCCCTCCTCAAAGAGGTGCACCTCTAGCCTTGCTGAGCTATCAGCTTGTAGAGGTTGTACTTTCTCCTCTGCGTACCTTTACAGCTGCCCCTCTATACCTCAGTGGTCTTCCATCTACACTGTCTTCACAACTGCATGCCAGCATTTGTACTCTATTGCTTTTTTGCATTTTTAGTATCCCCTGAAGCTGTTTGCAGATACAACGAGCTGCCTACTTGACTGTCCAAAGTTTCTCAGGGGAGAAGGGTAGGGAGGGACCAATTGTTTTTTGAGTTTGTTTTTTTTATAGTAGTTTGGCCATAGATTTGCATAGGTTTTGAGTGGTCTTCCCCAATCCCATTTTGTTATTTTTATTGCACAGCAGATTGTGAGGCTCGTCAGTGGTATATATGTCATACATAGGTTATAGCATCAACTCAAACATCCCAAGTTAATCATCATTCCAAACTTGTAATTATCATCCCAAGCTTAGCATTTCATCATAATAAATAAAATTTTATGGGGTCAAGGCACTAGACTTATTGTTTGTTTTATTAAGAACAATATTATGAGGGTAGTTTAGCACTCCTGCAATAGGTTATAATTCTATTATTGTTACACATCTCCCTTTGCCTACAAAAGTGATACAAAATTTATTTAAAAAAAGGTTTCTGCCAGTAAGATGCTTATAATCTACTAATGAAGAGAAAATATGTACATTAAAAAGACAAATAGTAAGGCTGTTAGTGATAGCCAAACATGACAGCTAAGCAAAATGTATGGTACCTTTATGATATTGTAGGAGAGACACTAAACTTATAATCAGACAAGTTGGATTTGAATCTAGACTCTGTCACTTGCTTTGTGACCCTGGAAAAACATGTAAACTTTATAGGCACTAGTTTTCTTAGCTTTAAGACAGGAATAAGTCTAGGCATGGTGGCTCACGCTTGTAATCCCAGCATTTTGGGAGGCTGAGGTAGGCAGATTGCTTGAGGCCAGGAGTTCGAGACCAGTTTGACCAACATGGCAAAACCCCATCTCTACAAAAATACAAAATAAAATTAGCCAGGTGTGGTGGTGCAGGCCTTTGGTCTCAGCTACTTGAGAGGCTGAGGCATGGGAATTCCTTGAACCTGGGAGCTGGAGGTTGCAGTAAACCCAGATCATGCCACTGCACTCCAGCCTGGGTGAAAAAGCGAGACTGTTTCAAGATAATAACAATAATAATAAAATAAAAATAAATAAAACAAGAATAATGATACAAAAAATAATTAAAAATTAAAAACAGGAATAATAATACCTGTTTTACAGAATTTTGCAAGAATTAAATGAAAAATATATGTCAAAGTGCCTGACACTTTCAATGTAGGCACTGAATAAATGTTAATTTTCTTTCTTTCTCTCAAACAGTGCACAAACATCATTCAGGTGTCTCAGCGTATGTTTCTAAGGGCTGTACATAAATACAGCGGAGTCATTATTTTGTAGTAATTAAGAGTATGTTATAGATCTGTGCCTTCAATGCTCAGCAATGAAGTCACTGCAAAGTCAATCGGGGTTTTTGATCCCTGGGAAGTCAAAGTTGTGTCCTGACTCTGTCCCATTCTTCTTGGTTTTTGTTCTTTGTTTTTAATTACAGCTTTATTGAGATATAATTTATATACCATATAATTTACTCATTTAAACTATACATTCAATGTTTTCTCATATATTCAAATAATTGAGAATCATCATCACCACAATCAACTTTAGAACTTTTTCTTTTTTTTTTTTTTTGAGATGGAGTTTTGCTCTTGTTGCCCAGGCTGGAGTGCAGTGGTGTGATCTTGACTCACTGAAACCTCCACCTCCTGAGTTCAAGTGATTCTCCTGTTTCAGCCTCCCGAGTAGCTGGGATTGCAGGTACCTGCCACCATATCCGGTTAATTTTTGTATTTTTAGTAGAGACGGGGTTTCGCCATGTTGGCCAGGCTGGTCTCGAACTCCTGACCTTAGATGATCTGCCTGCCTCAGCCTCCCAAAGTGCTGGGATTACAGGCGTGAGCCACTGCGCCTGGTCCCAGAGCACTCTTATCACCACAAAAGTAAATACTGTATGCATCAGCAACCATTCACCATTTGCCCCCTGTATTAGTCCAATTTCACACATCTATAAAAAACTACCTGAAACTGGGTAATTTACAAGCAAAAGAGGTTTAATAGACTCACGGTTCTGCATGGCTGGAGAGGACTCAGGGAATGTACAATCATGGTGGAAGGTGAGGGGGAAGCAAGGCACTTCTTACATGGTGGCGGGAGAAGAGAGAGAGCACAGAGAAAACCGCCACTTTTTTTTTTTTTTTTTTTTTTGAGACGGAGTCTCGCTCTGTGGCCCAGGCTGGAGTGCAGTGGCGCAATCTCGGCTCACTGCAAGCTCTGCCTCCTGGGTTCAAGACATTCTCCTGCCTCAGCCTCCCAAGTAGCCAGGACTACAGGCACCCACCACCACGCCCGGCTAATTTTTTGTATTTTTAGTAGAGACGGGGTTTCACTGTGCTAGCCAGGATGGAAAAACCGCCACTTTTAAACCATCAGATCTCATGAGAAAACTCTCTTATTATCACAGGACAGTTTGGGGGAAACCACCCCCATGAGACAATCACCTCCTACCAGCCTCTCCCTAGACACGAGGATTACAACTGGAGATGAAATTTGGGTGAGGACACGGAGCCAAGCCATGTCACCCCCAAACCCTTTATGAATAATTCTATATAACCTGGAAAAACCCCTGGATGTCTCACCATTGCCTCAGCTTAGTCTAACGACCTGCCGCATTTTGAAATGTGCTCTTTTCTTTCTAGCATGGTTTGGGTAGATATGCACAGAATGGATGGAAACCAGACAAAGATCTTATACCAGCCACTGGTCAATGGCTACAGTGCTGAAGGTGATGAGCAGGGCAAATAGGGAGCACGGTCTGGTAGCTCTGTTTTCAGCCTAAGGCCAATTCTTAACGACTCAACATGCAACCAGAAAGGAATCCGGTGAACAGCTATCCTGATGACCAGTAAAACTGATTCACATGTGATATTCAATATGTATGTATAACGCTTTACTGACTCCTAAACAAATATCTACTTCCCACCTGTGTATCTAACCTGAAATACAGATGGGAAGTAGACATTTCTATCTACTTGTTTTTCTTACTCAATTCTTTAATTTTTCTGTAATTTTTATAGGTAGATCAAGCATTATGGATAAGCATTAACATTTGGAATCACAAGACCTGGGTTTGAGTTTGGACACATTCATTTACTTATTGGTTGTATAAATTCAAGCAAGCTACTTAACTGCTTTGAGCCTCAGCTATCCATCTGTATCATGAAATCATGATAATACTAATCTCAAA
Organism: Symphalangus syndactylus; assembly: GCF_028878055.3. Lineage (NCBI taxonomy): Eukaryota > Metazoa > Chordata > Mammalia > Primates > Hylobatidae > Symphalangus > Symphalangus syndactylus. Next base: position 24,688,957 of record NC_072441.2, read on the forward strand.
AGATTGGTGTAAATATTATATAACATAATGTGCATGAGAATTATTTGAAAATTAAAAGTACTATACAAATGGCTAGGTTCTAAAAATTATTATTGCTGTCATCTGCACTTGAAAAAAGCTATGTATATCAATCTAGAACATCAGCACCAGTTTTTCCATGCTGATGACACAATTTTTTTTCAACTAAATTAACACCTCATCTCTACTGTTTCATTTGACAAGAATAATTGAGTTCCACAATGAACCAAATTATTCCTCCCTTGAAAAATATGAAATGTACTACTGTATTTTCTTTTTTAAAAAATAATTTTTTAAAGTCTACACCCTTGATATCTGATGCACTATTGTATTCTCAATTGGTAAGTATTGATAAAAAAATAAGTTTATCTTTTTTGTCATTGGCCAACACTAGTCTTCTTTTGAGGTTAATGGGCCCGAGACAGCCAGGTAGAACAAGTGAATGGTTTTAAATGAGCTTGCCTTCTAACTGCAGCTCACTCTATGGTGACTTTTTCTTTAGACTAGAAAATTGATGAACATTTGATTTTTTTTTTTTTTTTGAATCAGAGTCTCGCTCTATTGCCCAGGCTGGAGTGCAGTGGCACAATCTAGGCTCATTATAACCTCCGCCTCCTGGGTTCAAGTGATTCTCCTGACTCAACCTCCCGAGTAGCTGTGATTACAGGCATGCACCACCATGCCCGGCTAATTTTTTGTATTTTTGGTAGAGACAGGCTTTCACCAGGCTGGCCAGGCTGGTCTCGAACTCCTGACCTGGTGATCCGCCCGCCTTGGCCTCCCAAAGTGCTGGGATTACAGAAGTGAGCCACTGCACCCGGCTGAACATTTAAAATTTTATATGAACCAGGAAACAGGTCCTCAGCAGACACAGAATCTGCAGGCACCTTGATTTTGGCTCTCCCAGCTTCCAGCATTGTGAGAAATAAATTTCTGTGGTTCATAAGCTACTCAGTCTATGGTATTTTGTTACAGTAGCCTGAGCAGACACGGAGCACAAGCAGACTAAGATACAGGGTCATTGCTGAATGCCCCAGATGTTTGAGGTCTTTATACCCTGGTATGAACTCAAAAGTCTCCCAGGATTATGAGCTCTGGGAACTGCTCATCTTTCAGCTACTTAGCAATTGTTCTTTACCTAGCCTTATGGAGTATAAGCAATGCACGTACAGCTTAGTTTTCAACCAAAGACACAAGGAAATGCCTTCTACAGATTTCTAGAGCTCTCCCCTTTAGTCTCTTTAGTTAGAGACTGTCTCTTTAGTTAGAGTCTCTTTAGTTAGAGTTGAAGGAGCTCTCCCCTTCAATCTCTTTAGTTAGAATACTGTCCCTACTCCTCCATATCTATTAAAATTCTACCTATCCCTGAGATTAGGATTTGTGAATTCCTTCTTTTTCTCTTCTCTCCTCTTTCCTTCCCTCCCTTCCTTTCCTTTCCTTCCTTCCTCCCTCCCTCCCTTCCTTCCTCTCTGCTTTACTTCCTCTCTCCTTCCCTCTCTTCTGGCCTTCCTTTCTTGTTTCCATCTCTCCATTAACAAGCAGTTGTTGAGAACTTACTTTGTGCCAGGCCCTGACAGACTATGAAGATGAACAGATAAATAATATGTCATCTATGACCTCCAGGATATATGAGTCCAATAAGAAAGGCAAAGATACAGACAAGTAAATTATAATACAGTTTAGTAAGTGCAAAAATAGAAACAAATAAAAGATTAACAAATAACATCTGTGGGTTTGTTGTAGGGGGTGCTTGTAAGGAGGATGGAATTGGGCATGGAGAGAGAAGGCTTGCAGGAGGATAACTTGATGTTGACTCTGAAGTTTGAAACAAAAATTGGAGGTTGCTAGGTGGAAAAATGAGGTAGAACATTCCAGGTCGAAGGTGTGAATTATGAAACATCTCTATCTGTTAAGGAGACTATTAGCAGTTGAATATTACTAGACAGCAAAGTAAGTTTGAATATGAGGAGGATGGAGAGGAGTTTTTGGAAAGTGCTAGATTATGAAATTTAAGAAGTAAGCAGGATTTACTACTTCTTTGACATTATCAAGGATCCTTGACTATATTGTGTCAGTGAAAGACAATACTGAAGACTTTTAATCACAGGAGTGAGAGGGAAGCTAGATAGAAGGCTGCTGCAATAGCTTTGATAACAAATAGTAAGGGTTCTAATCAGCATAGTGGCAGTATGAATGAAAACAAGAAGACTACTGGAAGAGATACAAATGAGAGAGAAGACTAATGAGAGGATGTCAAATTGGCAGGGCTTAGTTGGCTAATTGGGTGTGGGATGAAGAAGTGGGAAAAGCCCTGAGTGACTTAGATTAATGACTTTGGTTATTAGACTGGTGGTGATCATTCCAACCAAGATTAGAAAGAATTGCAGTTTTGAGGTAAAGGATAATGAACCCTACTTTGGACGTACTGAATCATCACTTGGCTATATAGCTCCAGACTTTAAAAGACATGTCTGGACTGAAGGCAGGTAAGATTATATCTCTACTTCATTATATACAAAGTGAAGCACAGTGCCATGTATACAGTAGATACATTATATACAATGCCAAGCACAGTGCCCTGTATATAATATGTACTAAGTAAATGTTTTTGACTTGACTTGATTTTTAAAATCAGGATGAGCAAACAATTGATACTTCTTGGTAGCATTTTGAATGGGCTTGTAAGCAATATTCTACCTCTTTGAGAGTGTATTTTTGGGGAAACAAATTTGCATTATTATAATAGGTAACATTTATTTTGCATTTACTATGTGCCAAGCACTGTTCTAAAAACGTTACTTGTGTTAATTCACTTAATACAACAACCAAATGTAGAATCAGAGGATTAAATGTGACTTATCTCAATTGTTCATCAATTGTTTATCAAGTGTGACATATCTCAAATGTATTCAAATGAATATATTTTGAAGTTTATTTAAGGTTTTCATTTTATTCTATACTTACCATTCAATGTTAACAAAAGGAATTCCAAGGCTGGGAGCCGTGGCTCATGCCTGTAATCCTAGCACTTTGGGAGGCTGAGGCTGGCAGGTCACCTGAGGTCAGCGGTTCAAGACCAGCCTGGTCAACATGGTGAAACCCTGGCTCTACAAAAATTAGCCGAATGTGGTGGCGCGTGCCTATAGTCCCAGCTACTTGGAAGGCTGAGACAGGAGAATCGCTTTAACCCAGGAGACAGAGGTTGTAGTGAGTCAAGATCACACCACTGCACTCCAGCCTGGGCAATAGAGCGAGACGCTGTCAAAAAAAAAAAAAAAAAAAAGAATTCTTATACTTGGCATTTAAGATTGTAAGGCATCCTGGTGAACAACTATAAGTGAAAGGAATTTATAGAGATAAAGAAGAGATAATTTTTATTTTGAGGCTGCAGAGGGCAGACAGAGTTCTGAAAGATAAAACTAGTTGAAGTTACTGATTCTAAAAAGGCAGTAAGTTGAGAACATTTTCAAAAATATCAGTTTTCTCTTTTGTAGTATAGAGACATGAATGAAAATTTATACCTTCAACCATCCTGTTCACTTTTCTTTTACTTTAAAAATATCCTTTTAGTATTGATAGAAAAATAAGTTATTCGAGATGCTTGAGCTTCAAAGATTATGGCTTTATTAGGCAAATGTATCCTTTATTCTCTAAAGCATTTTTCTTGTTGAATTCCTGTTCCACTTGTTAATTGGTTATCTTGAGTAATAATAATCAAATGAACATCCGTGATTTCTTAAGAAATAAATACTAGTCAGGTTGCCTTTTTGTTTCTTTGTTGAGATGGAATCTCTCTGTCAGCCACGCTGGAGTGCAGTGGTGCCATCTCAGCTCACTGCAAACTCTGGCTCCCAGGCTCAAGCGATTCTCCTGTTTCAGCCTCCCAAGTAGCTGGGACTACAGGTGTGCGCCACCATGCCTGGCTAATTTTTCTAGTTTTAGAAGAGATGGGGTTTTGCCATGTTGGCCAGGCTGGCCTTAAACTCCTGACCTTAAGTGACCCACCTGCCTCGGCCTCCCAAAGTGCTGGGATTACAGGTGTGAGCCACTGCGCCCGGGAATATTGCTTTTTTAGACAGAAAAACCTTGGAATATGTCCTTTTCTTTTTATGTATAAAAGTAAATTTATGGTTTAATAGATTCCTCATTTCATTTTATTTACCTATTAAAAATTCTTTTTTTGATACAGGGTCCCTCTCTGTCACCCAAGCTGGAGGGCAATGACACAATCATAGCTCACTGCAACGTCAAACTCCTAGGTTCAAGCTATCCTCCTGCCTCAGCCTCCCAAGTAAATGAGGTAGAGCTACAGGTATGAGCCACCATGCCCGGCTAATTTTTCAATTTTTTGTGTAGACAGGGTCTCGCTGTGTCCAGGCTGATCTTAAACTCCTGGGATCAAGCAATTCTCCTGTCTTGGCATCTGAAAGTGTTGGGATTACAGACATGAGCCACCCTCCCCAGCCAGAGTCATTATTTTAAATTGATGTGTGAGAGTCTGTTCTAAGACCTGTGGTGTACAGATCAGTAATAATTGTTCTTGTGTTTTGTAATTGGAAAGGATCAGTAATTTGCCCAACATCACAGAACTAGTAAGGAGTAGAACGAAAATTTGAATCCAGGTGTGTTAATTCCAGACATCAGTAGCTCAATCACTAGTTTTTTGTTTTTGTTTTTTTTTTTTAGATGGAGTTTCACTCTTGTTGCCCAGGCCACAGTGCAGTGGTGTGATCTCGGCTCACTACAACCTCCGCCTCCTGGGTTCAAGCAATTCTCCTGCCTCAGCCTCTGGAGTAGCTAGGATTACAGGCCCACGCCACCACACCTGGCTAATTTTTTGTATTTTTTAGTAGAGATGGGGTTTCATCATGTTGGCCAGGTTGGTCTTGAACTCCTGACCTCAGATGATCCACCCACCTTGGCCTCCCAAAGTGCTGGGATTACAGGTGCTCAATCAGTATTCTATTCAGCCTCCCTAGAGCAAGACACATACCACCTCACCACAAACAGCTACACCGTGAATGTAATTATTAGGAGCTAGAAAACTCTCTGCATTTTATGAGCATCTCCAAAGCTTAGCTCCTCTCACTTTCTGCTTCTATGGTATCTTGTACATTCCTCTATTATGATAGTTAATCCAACAAAATGGAATTATATGTTTATGTGTCTCCCCCACTAGTATATGAGTACCTCCAGGACAAGGACATGGTTCTATTCATCTTCTACTTACAGTGTCTGAATCATAGCTTATGGTCAATGCATTTGGTTGAGTCAATAAATGAATAAACACTAGCCTTCCTTTTGTCCAAGCAGGAGGTAGAGTTTTTAAAAAACATTTATTTACTAAGAAATATTTATTACACACCTACTATGTACCAGAACTTGTTCTAGGTGCTGATACATATGAGGAAACAAAACAAAAAAGGTATTGTCCCTATAGACATTAATTCTAGTGAGGAGACACATAACACCTAAGAAGCATAATAAATAAGTAGTTTATAAATGTATAGTCTTCTAGGAAGTAATAAGTGCTATGAGGAAATTAGAGCAAAATAAAGGACATCAATATTTGGGGAGGAGGCTGGATGTGGTAACTCAGGCCTATAATCCCAGCACTTTGGGAGGCCAAGATGGGAGGATTGCCAGAGGCCAGGAGTTTAAGATAAGCATGGGCAACACAGTGAGACCTGATCTTTATAAACATTTTTTTAAAAGATAGCTAAGCATGGTGGCGCATACCTGTAGTCCCATCTACTCAGGTGGCCAAGGTGGAGGATTGCTTGAGCCCAGGAGGTTGAGGCTGCAGTGAGCCAAGATCACACTAGTGCACTCTAGCCTGGGCAACAGAGTGAGATCCTGTCTCAAGAAAGGAAATTTACAAGGAAATGGGTTGAAATTTGAAATAGTATAGTCAGGGTAGTCTCACTGAGAAGGAGGTGACATTTGAGCAAAGACCTAGAGGTGATGGGGAATCAGCTGTGGGCTATTTGGGGGAAAGGTGTTCCCACAGTAGCAGGAATGAGGAAGTAGTTTGTGGCAAGGCCCCGCACAGGAGCATACCTGACTTGTTCAGGGAATAGGCAAGGAGCCCACTTTGAACGGAGGACAGAAGAGTAGGAGATAACAGCAGAGAGGATATTGTAGGTCAATTTAAAAACTTTGGCTTTGGCAGGGCGCGGTGGCTCACGCCTGTGATCCCAGCACTTTGGGAGGCGGAGGCGGGTGGATCATGAGGTCCAGAGATCCAGACCATCCTGGCTAACACGGTGAAACCCCAACTCTACTAAAAATACAAATAAATTAGCCGGGCGTGGTGGCGGGTGCCTGTGTTCCCAGCTACTGGAGAGGCTGAGGCAGGAGAATGGCATGAACCCGGGAGGCAGAGCTTGCAGTGAGCAGAGATCACGCCACTGCACTCCAGCCTGGGCGACAGAGCGAGACTCCATCTCAAAAAAAAAAAGAAAAAGAGGGATAATATTTATAACCTTTTTGCTCACCTCAAAACTGCTGTTTACATAAAGCCATACTTACCCCAAGTCAAGACTGCAGGGTACAGTTGTGCAGGTTGTGTTCTGTGCAAAGAGAAGACTTTGTGTCCTGTACAGGACTACCCTGCAGTCTTGGTACAGTTGTTCAGGCTGTGAGTGAGTAGAGGCCCATCATGGGGTTATGGGTTCAAGCTCTCCAACTTTAGCATGGGCCTACCAACCTACCTGACACTACCCAATAGTGAACTTGCTCTTCTATAAATTCTTATAAATTAGTTACCATCCTTTATAGCACATTCATTTGCTAAGTTTCATTTCCCCTTTATTACATAGTGAAATATCTTGAGGATGGGAAACTGCATTTTATTATTCCTCCAGGTGCCTAGAACTGAGACATTTGATTTGGCCAATGAATACTTGATAAATGAAATGTGTTTATAAGTGAGCCATTGTACATCAAAGTAGCATAAACCTTTAGGTGTGTTATATTTTGTTTACTATGTAAACATCACTTTCACTACAACTGAAGAGCTCTATATTACAGCAATATCTATGGGCCAAAACTCTGAGCTAAATAGGCCATGAAAAATGGTATAAGAAAATATCCAACTTACAAAAGAGTAACGCACGCACAACTTAATCTCAAACTGAGACCAAAATATAACTAGTTATTTATTGAAACATCAAGTACTTTGCCTCATTGAATATATACGTGCCAGGTGAGGGAAATAAGCATTCTAATCAAACTGCAATGCAGGATTGGAACAAGTCAAAGGGAAGAGCAATCATTTGCAAATAGAGGAAATTAACTCCATTAAGTATGCCACAAAAATTCTGGCATTGAAAAATTCAAAAATTTTAGCTCTGTGAACTTGAAAGATATCTAGAACCATTGTTCTAAATAGGCGTATTTTAGTCAGTTCTTTATGTGGGCTCTACTGATAGGCCATTCTCCCTGAGGTCTTATGCTAAGATTCTGATCAGTAAGTATCTAGAAGCAGGAACAACTCCAATCTGTGGTTACATTCAAAGCAGGATGTGTGGATTTAACTCCAAAGATTGGACTACTGGGAGCCATATAATCAATAACCTCCAGTGATCATATTTCAGCATCTCTGCCAACTTAATTAACGTCCTTGGGCACGGACTTCTGTGTACCATATGTGCATACTGGAACATCAAACACTCTAGATAGACCTGAATGCTTGATCTTGATTTTAGATTCCTAGGATATAATACCAGGATATCATGGGCAATAGAGAGTCACTGGGATAAAAATTATTTGGATAGAAGCTTCTTCTCCCGCTCTCCCTTGGCCAAAATTTTCATGTTGACTAACTGCAATCTATTGATGGTTAGAATCTTACTTGGGTGCCAGTGAACTTTATTTCTGATGGGAAGATTGCCTAGAAAATGGGCTCTGAATTTTCAGATAATTTTATTTTAATTCCACAGTTTAGGCCCAAGAATTAGCTTGAACCCAAGTGCACAGAGCTAAATTACCTAGTTTGTGTCACAGAAGTAATTCATTGAGAATCAAAGTCTCTGAAGGTGAACAATATCAATTTCATTATATATAAAGGCAAATAAGCACATCAAATAAACTACTTTCTAAGCAAAAATGTCAAATTTCCTGCAGGAACCACAGCTGGGCCCTGGGCTCAATTCCTTGGTACATGCCAGTCTGACACAAGGAGTAATCAATGGCCCTTGGAGTCCTGTCCTACCTATGAAAGAAATATGTGAAATTTCTCTATTATTCCTTCCTTCTGACTATAATCTTCTCTCACTGCCCACTCCTCTTTAGGGATCCTCCATTTCCCAATTGCCTGCATTTTGACACTTGATACTGTGAAAAACAGAGTAAATCAACAAACTAATTCACTAAGATGGTAATGACTAATTATATTTATTAAAGTTTCTGATCTTGTGTCCCCTGTACTATTACGGAAGAAGCTCCCAGACCTCTGAAGTGAGTGACAGGGGGACCCCAGGACCTAGAAGCACGCACCTTAGCATGAATAGCACTCCCTTAGTGAGCCAAATGCACACCTGGGCCTCTCTCAGGATGACTTTCCAAGCCTACACCTCTTTTGTTCCCCCTACAAACAGCCCTCTGGCAAGCCCTCTCTCCCTAGCTCAGCCAAACATACCTGGCTTCCTCTTAAACTCAACCTGACACTTAAGAAAAATATACACACAAACACACAGGCACAGGTACAAACTCACACATGCACATAACATCACAAAGAAACCTAGAAAACGGTGGGGACTGTTTGAAGGGAGGGGTATTTTCTTCTCTTTATCATTCTTTCCTAAGTTTTTGTGGAGTTGATTTTAATTACTAATTCAATTTGAATATCTAATAACAAAATAAAGATGTGATTTTTAAAGAAAAAAGACATTAATAACTAAAACATATTATCTCCCTCTCACATCCCTAATTCTTTTTTTTTCTTTTTTGAGCGGGAGTCTGGCTCAGTTGCCCAAGTTGGAGTACAATGGTGAGATCTCGGCTCACTGCAACTCCACCTCCTGGGTTCAAGAGATTCTCCTGCCTCAGCTTCCCAAGTAGCTGGGATTACAGGTGCACGCCACCACACCTGGCTAATTTTTGTATTTTTAGTATGGACAGGATTTCACCAAGTTGGCCAGGCTGATCTCGAACTCCTGACCTCAAGTGACCTCCCGCCTCAGCCTTCCAAAGTGCTGGGATTACAGGCGTGAGCCACTGCGCCTGGCAACACAGATGATAATTTAACTGCGCGCCACCCCTGCCAATGCCACATGCTTCCCAGGATATCTGTTTCCCAAGATTTACCCTCTTATGGTCACTTTACTCTCCAATCTCTAGTACCAAGCAAATCTCAAATTACCCCCTACAGTTTTTCCTCTCAGCTCCATTGGAACCCAAGTGTGGAATTCAGCCACTTTTCCTTGATTTTTATTAAAAAACATTTCTATATTGCAGACTTTAGTGGAGGTTCTGGGGAAATGCATAAGGTTTATGTCAATGCTGCATGAATAATCTAAAATTGCTACGAGGCTTGTTTTTAAAAATGTACCCTCAATATGCCTGCTGACTTGGGTGCAGTCTCTAGCTGTGTTGCTCAGCTGGTGTGCTTTTCCCTCTGTCATTCCTGCTTGATTGCCGTTGGCAATTCCTCCCTCTCATGGCCTCCAAGTCTCTCCCTGTAGCCTCTACCCTACCTGAGACCTTGCTTTTCACATCCCAAGGCTCATCCTTCCATACGCTCTGCTTCCCCATGGCATGATCTCTCCTCCATCCACCTGTGCAAAGAAAAGTGACCAATGTGGAGATTATTTCTCTGCCGATATGAAGTATGCCACCCCTCTCCTGGAGTTAATTTCAGTTTCATGTCACATTGTTTTTCCTTTGCAACTTTGGTCACTGTTAAGACTTAGTACAGGTTTGGCTCCCCGAACTAATTTCCCTGACCCACTACCCCTAACCTTCCTATCTCCACCCTATTCTCATCAAGGTAAAGTGGCTCTCTTTTTGCAAGATCCTAAGAATACACATTTTAGGAACCTCTTCTCTCCTAGAAGACTACATAATTCTCAAATAAAGAAACCAAATCTTATTTGTTTATTTAATGCCTCGTTTCCTGACAACATCCCTTTGATAATTATGTGCGTAATAAATGTGTTTTAAAATTTTCATACCTTAGAAAAATTTGCATGTCGAGAGGGCAATCTTTAATGTCTTTTTAACCCTTGGAACTCCTAATTATTCATCAAGATTTAGCTTAATTTTCTGTCTTTCATGAAATTTTCTCTGAGTCGCTATAATACTTTATTCCCACCTTTATTATAACAATACAATCTTCTCTTTTCTTTTTTCTGGGCACGGCGGGGACAGAGTTTTGCTCTTGTTGCCCAGGCTGGAGTACAATGGTGCAGTCTCAGCTCACTGCACCCTCTGCCTCCCTGGTTCAAGCGATTCTCCTGCCTCAGCCTCTGGCGTAGCTGGGATTACAGGCACCCGCCACCATGTCCAGATAGTTTTTGGATTTTTAGTAGAGACGGGGTTTTACCATTCTGGTCAGGCTGGTCTCAAACTCCTGACCTCAAGGGATCGACCAGCCTCGGCCTCCTAGTGTTGGGATTACAGGTGTGAGCCACTGCACCTGGCCAAAATTATTTTTCTTTAATGACGAGGTTGTCAAATGAATGAATTTAGAAATTTTATTAACCTTCCCAATTTTGGCGTAAGGGCCTATTCAAACACAGCTGCACTAAGCTAAATTACACAATCTAAATCATTAAAGTAGTTGGATAAGTGTCAAAACTTCTGGAGGGATTCCACATTGACTTCATTTTACTTAAAGCACATTTCAAAGCAAACACGTGTTGGTAACAAAGATCTCTACTAGAACTGAACAGCAATACCGCCAAGGTATGCCTGTATGTAGTGTTTCACTAACATTTCTGGCCACAGAGCCATTTGTTCATTACAGACTTTTCTAGGGACACAGTTTGGGGTGGTTTGGTCTATTAAATATGTCTTATATGGCTGGCTTTTTTTCCTAGATACCACAATCTTCAGTGTAAGTTCATTTTCTCCCAGATTTCTCTATATGTCTTCATTGTCAATCCATTCTTTTTGTTGATAAGCTTAAATTCAGAGCCACCCCGTTAATTCCTTTATCATTGTTCTCAACTGGAGTTGTTGTTTTGTGATTGGAAAGATGTGGGGTTGTGCAACTAGCCACCAGGGAAGTTAAATGCCCTGCAATTAGCCAAACAGTCCCGCAACATGGAGAATTGCTCCCCCTAAAATGTTTTCTCTGTGATATAAAGTTATAAGCAAAAAAAGTCAAGAGCTTTTCAATTGCTGCATTACTAGTTGAACAAGACATCTGCATGTCTGGATAGTGCAAATTACCTATCTTTTTTTTTTTTTTTTAATCTCTGTGCCAGTTAGAAACATTGCTTACTTTCTGTATTGGACCCCACGACTTCTGCATAGTATTCCTCTTCAAAGGTACTGCAAATATCAGTTTTGACAGAAAAATATCAAAAGTAGCTCTCTGACCTAAGTGCTTCCCATTTATTCTACTTGCCTTATACCCTTTTCCTGGCCTGCCAGAAGCTTTTAATAACCTATTTTTGAGAACTGCCAAGTATTATTTTACCCATTTTACAGAAGAAAGTGAGACTTACGGAGATTAAGTCAATTGCTCCCTCAAAGTCACAGAGACAGCAGGTTCCAGAGGTGAGCTTCAAACCCAAGCATTCTGACTCCAAACTTCAGGTGCTTAACTGCTACGTCTGAGTTGTTATTTATGTCTTTCAGTCATATTTGACTCCTTTTACATCATTGGGGAATGCATCCAAATGATTTTGGGATTACTTCTTCATCTTAAATGTCTGAAGCTGTACTCAATTCTCAGCCTAGATACTCGCTGTATTACTATGAGTATGTCGCTTATCTTCTTTGTATCTGTCGCTAAAAGAAAGCAATTGTGCTAGCAATTTGCTCTCCAGTGTCTCTTGCTATTAACTTTAATAATTCCATCAATATCTAGACCTTTTTATTCTCAAGACATATAATTTTCAATTATGCCATATCAAAACATACTTGATATTGTGTCCGGAATTGGTGGGTTCTTGGTGTCACTGACTTCAAGAATGAAGCCGCGGACCCTCGCGGTGAGTGTTACAGCTCTTAAGGTGCCGCCTCTGGAGTTGTTCGTTCCTTCTGATGTTCGGATGTGTTCCCAGTTTCTTCCTTCTGGTGGGTTTGTGGTCTCGCTGGCTTCAGGAGTGAAGCTGCAGGCCTTCGCGGTGAGTGTTACAGCTCTTAAGGCGGCGCCTCTGGAGTTGTTCGCTCCTCCCGGTGGGCTCCTGGGCTCGCTGGCTTCAGGAGTGAAGCTGCAGACCTTCGCGGTGAGTGTTGCAGCTCATAAATGCAGCGTGGACCCAAAGCGTGAGCAGTAGCAAGATTTATTGCAAACAGAGAAAGAACAAAGCTTCCACGCTGTTGAAGGAGGCCCCAGTTGCCACTGCTGGCTCCCGCAGCCTGCTTTTATTCTCTTATCTGGCCCCACCCACGTCCCGCTGATTGGTAGAGCCGAGTGGTCTGTTTTGACAGGCGCTGATTGGTGCGTTTACAATCCCTGAGCTAGACATAAAAGTCCTCCACGTCCCCATCAGAGCAGTTAGATTCCACACAAAGGCTCTCCAAGGCCACACCAGAGCAGCCAGACACAGAGTGTTGATTGGTGCATCCACAAACCTGGAGCTAGACACAGGGTGCTGATTGGTGTGTTTACAATCCCTGAGCTAGACATAAAGGTTCTCTACGTCCCCACCAGACTCAGGAGCCCAGCTGGCTTCACTCAGTGGATCCTGCACCTGGGCTGCAGGTGGAGCTGCCTGTCAGTCCCGCGCCGTGCGCTCGCACTCCTCAGCCCTTGGGTGGTCGATGGGACTGGGCGCCGTGGAGCAGGGGGCGGCGCTAGTCGGGGAGACTCGGGCCGCACAGGAACCCACGGAGGCGGGGGAAGGCTCAGGCATGGCGGGCTGCAGGTCCCGCGCCCTGCCCCGCGGGAAGGCAGCTAAGGCTCGGTGGGAAATCGCGCAGCGCCGGTGGGTCGGCACTGCTGGGGGACCCAGTACACCCTCCGCAGCCGCTGGCCCGGGTGCTAAGTCCCTCATGCCGGCCGCTCCAAGTGCGAGGCCAGCCAAGCCCACGCCCACCCGGAAGTTCCGCCCGCAAGCGCTGCGCGCAGCCCCGAGTTCCGCTCGCGCCTCTCCCTCCACACCTTCCTGCAAGCTGAGGGAGCCGGCTCCCGCCTTGGCCAGCCTGTAAAGGGGCTCCCACAGTGCAGCGGGGGGCTGAAGGGCTCCTCAAGTGCCGCCAAAGTGGGAGCCCAGGCAGAGGAGGTGCCGAGAGAGAGCGAGGGCTATGAGGACTGCCAGCACGCTGTCACCTCTCAATATGATTGCATAACATCTTTTTGTTACTATTTTAAAAAAATGTTTACACCAGGAAGTGAAGGTAGGTGTCATAAGTGCTATCTGGCTTGGTGCAGTGGCTCATGCCTGTAATCCTAGCATTTTGGGAGGCCAAGGCAGGTAGATCGCTTGAGCTCAGGAATTTGAGACCAGCCTGGGCAACATGGCAAAACTTCATCTCTACAAAAAAAACCCCACAAAAATTAGCCTGGCATGGTGGCGCGTGCCTGTAGTCTCAGCTACTTGCGGGGCTGAGGTGGGAGGATCACTTGAACCTGGGAGGCAGAGGTTTCAGTGAGAGCCAAGATGGTGCCACTGCACTCCAGCCTGGGGGAGACTGAGACCTTGTCTCAAAAAAAAAAAAAAAAAAAGTGCTATCGGACAGGCTTTGGACCATTGTAGTAATCTACAAGTGTACCAAATTTAGATCTTATATTGTAATATCTTCTTTCCCCTGATCCCCAAATTCGCTTCATAATTCTCATTATTTCATTGACAAAAGCCCAAGGATGAACAAATTGTTTTCCTTTGAGGTAAAACAAAACAGATCTAATAATTGCGTATGTTTATGCTTGATAATAATAATAATATATTTTATGAACATCCCTCCCAAGTCCCGATTGCACTGTTTTAATATTCAGTCACGGTATCTTTATTCATAGCCTGTCTTTAATGAGAGTAGTAGAGGTCTTTGTGAGTATACACAAGAAGTACAGTTCTATTTTCATAGTGTTTAAGAAGTACTTATTATAAAATAATGCACTCTGTGTTTTATAAAAGGATCAAACAGTAAAGAAATATAAAAAACGAGAAGTCTCCCATTTCCTCTAAAATATCTGCTTTTGCTGAACCTCCTTCCCAAGAAGAACTAATAATTCTTCAGTAAGTGTTATGATAGTTATTTTGTTGTATGCAACCTAATTTATATGAAAAATTAGCACACACCTCAAACTGTATACCATTTATTGGATTTAAAGTGGCTATCATTTAATCATTCAAAAAGCTTTTTTTCTAAATAAAGTTGTCTTTCTAAAATGTTTAAATTAGGGTTTTTGGTAGTATTATTATTGTTGAAAAGGTAATATGTGCCCATGATATAAAACTTGAACACAAAAGAGAATAAAATGTAAAGAAAATCACCTTTCCACTGCAGATCCATAGTCTCTATGACCAGAAGGATTTTTTTATATATTAAATCATAAATATCTGTTTAAAAATAATGCAACATAGTATATATTCTTTTGAAAAAGTGGAAGCATGATATATACGTTACTTTGCTTTGCTGTCTTAGATATTAGAGATCAATAGGCCAGGCGTGGTGGCTCATGCCTGTAATACCAGCACTTTGGGAGGCCAAGGCTGGTGGATCACTTGAGGCAAGGAGTTCGAGACCAGCCTGGCCAACATGGTGAAACCCCATCTCTACTAAAAATACAAAAATTAGCTGGGCATGGTGGCTGTGTCTGTAGTCCCAGCTACTCGGGAGGCTGAGGCAGAAGAATCTCTTGAAACCTGGAGGCGGAGGTTGCAGTGATCCGAAATGGCACCACTGCACTCCAGCCTGGGTAACAGAGCGAGACTCTGACATACCAGCACATCTCAATCTCTTCCTACTTCTTGGCCATACTGTAGCCATCACAGAGTAGTATCATAACCAGTTAACCAGTCTTTTAAGAATGAATAATTAAGCCATTTTTCACTCTTTTGCTATTAAAAATAGTAAGGTAGGTTTAAAAAGCATCCTTGCTCATCTCTGTACACATATTAAGAATATATCTAAAGGATAAATTCCTGCAAGTAAAATTTTCTACAAAAGAAATTGCTGAGTCATAGAAAGGGGATATTTTAAATCCTTGATACATAATAAGCTGTCATCCAATAGTTTTCTCAGTTTAAGAAAGTAAAAAAGGCCTTAGTTATAGCATTTGTATTGGGTGCTATCTTTTTTTTTTTTTTTTTTTTGAGATGGAGTCTCACTCTGTGGCCCAGGCTGGAGTGCAGTGGCATGATCTCGGCTCACTGCAATCTCTGCCTCCTGGGTTCAAGCAATTCTCCCGTCTCAGGCTCCCAAGGAGCTGGGATTACAGGTGTGCACCACTACACCCAGCTAATTTTTGTGTTTTTTGTAGAGACGGGGTTTCACCCTGCTGGCCAGGCTGGTCTTGAACTCTTGACTTCAGGTGATTCGCCCACCTCGGCCTCCCAAAGTGCTGGGATTAATAGGCGTTAGCCAATGCACTCGGCCTGGTGCTGTCTTCTGAATGATTCTTTATTACAGTACACTAAATAAAATGTCTGTATTTATGCAACTCAGGGTTTGTCAGCAAATATTAGAAGGTAAAACTAATTGGAACTGTTTTAGACCCTTTTGGCCCCTAAATGCCATATCATATTACACAAAAATACCCACCTATAGTTATACATAAATATTGAGGTGAGTTGCAGTTGATGTTATATTTTTAAAAGAAAAATATTAATTAAATATGTATTAATATACATTAGTGTTTTGAAGTCTATCCATTTTTTCCCCCAGCCATACAAAGTTTGGTAGGATTCTAAAAGCTTGTAGGCCCTCAAGCACCACTCCTCTAGTGCTTAGTGGGTTAAATGTCCCTAAAGCTAATTTGAAAAGCAAATTGCCTCATTCTTTCTCTTCATATCTTTCTTTCAAACTGTAAATTTTAAGAGCTGTTTATTCCTTATTCTCCTTGTTCTTAATTTGTTTAATAAAGTTTTAGATCTTTAGCGAATATTTTGCAACAACAGAAATATCCCCAAATTTCCTGGTGCTAGAAAACAGCCACAATAGTAAGTAGGTCAAGTCTGTATTGCTTAGGGAACAGGGAGATTTTTGTTTGTTTTAAAGCAGTGATTCTTCTGAGAGTAGGGCTCTAGGCGCAGGTGAGTGGTAAACAATCCTTTTTCCTGCAGGGATGTTGCTGTTAGTTGTGTGAAAGCAAAAGCATTTTGTGTAAGGATATTAGGCTCCAGTAAGTTTTTCAAAGCCACATTATCCTGTTCATTAGGGGGAGTTTCTCTCTGTACTTTAAAAGAAGATAATGATGCTTGAAAAAGCTCAAGATTGACTAACTTTTAGGAAGCTGCCAGAGTTCTGCACAGACGTCCTCACTACAGTAGCTTCGTTATGTCTTAAGAGCAATTTAACCTTCACTTCTAGTCATCGTTTGGTCGTCGTAAGCACTGGGTCATTACAGAGTTCAGTGTACCTAAAACGCAAGCTGTGACTGATGAGAATCCAAGCTGCAAACTGGGCGGCTTGGGCAACTGTTTTCTTAACCAATCTCCACGTTGTGGCTTACGTCTTTTAGCACCGCCCTCAGGGCAAAGGATGACGGTCAGAGGTAAGTCCCACAACAAGAGAGGGCTATTTATGTGGTCTGTTTACAGTTCCCCGGTTTCAGCACTAAGCCAGCTTTCCGCCAGGTCTCGGGCGAACCTCCGGCCTGAGGTCACACAGACGCCCGGGTGGCTCTCAGGAGCCAGCATGGCAGACTCCTCAGGACAGGTGCTCAGGAAGTTCGCCCGCGGGGACTAACACCACTTGGACCCGGGGACTCCGGCTTCACTCCACTTTGCGCACTGGGCGGGGCGGTCGCGGTGACGTTTCCGGCAACGCCTCTGCTGTCAGCCAATGAGGAGCGGGAGACGCGTCGGGCCTATTCTCAATGGGCCGCGCTGGTCCCGCCCCGCTGTGCTCGTGAGGGGCCGGCCGGCCGCCTAATAAAATCCACCCCACCATCGCGGTGTCCCACTTCAGCGCGCTCGCGGTCGGCTCTGCCCTGGTGCTTCAGCTCCTTCTCACCTGATCCTTCTGTCTCTCCCAACCGCGGACACCCGGCTTTCTGGTTATATCTTCGGTGTTCTTTTCCTCTCTCCTTCTTTCGCGGTTCAGCATGCAGGAAAAAGAGGCCTCCTCACAAGGTTTCCTGCCTCACTTCCAACATTTCGCCACGCAGGCCATCCACGTGGGCCAGGAACCAGAGCAATGGACCTCCAGAGCTCTAGTGCCCCCCATCTCACTGTCCACCACGTTCAAGCAAGGGGCGCCTGGCCAGCACTCGGTGAGCTGGGTCTGTCTGGGGCTGTCCACAGTTGGGCGGGAAAAGAGAGATGGCTTATGAATTTGACAGACATGTAAGTAATGTATAATATGACTTATAAATTAGGAAGGCAACCGAAAGATGTTTCTACGCTGTAATTCTTGCAGTACAGATTTGTATCGGATAGTCTAGGGATCGTATTTCTTTTGATAAGCAGGACTGGAAGGAGCCGTTTGTCCATCTTGCCATATAGATTTGGGCTGAAATTCACGTGATTTTGACAAATTTGCAATTAAAAATTGAAGGTCACAACTTTTTTGAGTTACTTTTAGCAGAATAAATTTTAAAGATGTAGTATGGAGTCAGCTTAGAGAATATTAAGGGTCTGATAACTTGACTAGAATTAAGATTGTTCCCAGTAGCTGTATTAATAGTTATTGAGTATCTACTATGTGCCAAATACATGCTTGTATATATCATGTGTATTAAATGTATTGTCTCATCTAATCCTAACAATCCTAGTCTGAACCAAATTCTCATTTTTTTCCCAATAAAACAGCTGAGATTTACGGAGTTAAGTAACTAGCCTTAGGCTAGTAAGTATTGGAGCTGGGATTCAAACTTTAGAAACTTGAGGTTGCTTTAGGAACCAATTCCTAGGCACTCAGCTACACTATGCTATCTCTAATAATGCTAGTAACAATTTAGCCTATTGCATCATTTAAGCACTGTTGGCTTAGTGATAAAGAACACAAGTCATGACCCGGTGCAGTAGTTTACACCTGTAATCCCAGCACTTTGGGAGGCTGAGGTGGGTGGATCACCTGAGGACAGGAGTTAGAGACCAGCCTGGCCAACATGGTGAAACCCCATCTCTACTAAAAATAAATAAGTTAGCCAGTAGCTGTAATCTCAGCTACTCGGGAAGCTGAGACAGGAGAATCGCTTGAACCCAGGAGGCAGAGGTTGCAGTGAGCCAAGATCTCACCATTGCATTCCAGCCTGGGCGACAAGAGCAAAACTCCAACTCAAACAACAACAGAAAAAGAGAACACAGGTCTTATAGTCAAAGGCTAGGTTTGCATTCTGACACCACTTCTTCTGAGCTGGGGGACCTTGGGCAAGTTAGTTAACCTGTCAAAGCCTCTGACTGATCCTGTACAAATGGGGATAATAATAGTATCTACCACATAAGTTGTTGAGATGCATTTAAGGCTGTATGGTACACAATAATTACTCTATGGTAATTTGTTTTTTCATGATGTTCACATTTACACTATTTCCATTTGATCCTCACAACAACCGGGTCACAGGGCAGGACAGGTATGATGTACTTTTTATAGAAAAGGAACTGACACAGAGTCACACATGAATGATCTGTAAAACATATGAAGGAGCCGTCTTTGTTAATCACATAGCTTTTTTCCCCCTTTTGGTGGCATACTTGATGGATCTTGGAGAATTTAAAAGTTGCTGAGATTTGTAAGAATTAGTTAAAGTCTGTAAGTCCAAAGCCTTGATTATGCTTTGGAAACCACTTCAGTGTGTTATATAAGTTGAGGAAAATCCTTATAGACAGTCCTTCGTTTTGTGAGATAGAGTTCTAAGGCCATTTCTACAACTGGTTTAGAATACTCTTTACTGTATTTTAGAATCAAAATATGTACACAGCATCTCTTTCTTTCTTTCTTTTTTTTATTTTTCAGGGAAAGTCTTACTCTGTCGCCCAGGCTGGAGTGCAGTGGTGCGATCTCAGCTCACTGCAGCCTCCACCTCCTGGGTTCAAGCGATTCTCCGGCCTCAGCCTCCCAAGTAGCTGGGATTATAGGCGCCTGCCACTGCGCCTGACTCATTTTTGTATTTTTTTTTAGTACAGACGGGGTTTCACCATGTTGGCCAGGCTGCTCTTGAACTCCTGACCTCGTGATCCACCCGCCTCGGCCTCCCAAAGTGCTGTAATTACAGGTGTGAGCCGCCGCGCCCGGCTCACAGCCTCTCTTTCAAACATGCAGTTCGTTTCTTGTTTAGGGTTTAATGAATGTGTAGCTGCCCAAGCTTTGGAACCTAGTGCAAAAGTTAACCATTCAGGTGTGATATTAATAATTAAATGTTTCCAGGAAGCCAGCAGGGATGGTTAAATCCACAAAAACTTTGCTTAATGTCTTTTTTTTTTTTTTTTTTTTTTTTTTTTTTTTTTTGTGAGACAGACTCTTCCTCTGTTGCCCAGGCTGGAGTGCAGTGGTGCAATCTTGGCTCACTGCATCCTCCACCTCCTGGGTTCAAGCGATTCTCCTGCCTCAGCTTCCCGAGTAGCTGAGATTACAGCTACCTGCCACCATGCCCAGCTAATTTATTTATTTTTAGTAGAGACGGGGTTTCACCATGTTGGCCAGGCTGGTCTGGAAATCCTGACCTCAGGTGATCCACCTCCGAAAGTGCTGGGATTACAGGCATGAGCCACCGCGCCCGGCCCTTTTTAAAAATTAGTTAAGACCACTAAAGGGAATTTGAAGAGCTGAATGAGAAACGTGAGGTACCTTTCTGTGGCAGAAGCCACATGAATCCAAAGTTGTTTTTTTTTTAATCTGCTGGGTACAGCGGCAGGTCATGATAGGAAGGTGATAGTGGGGAGTGGTAAGGATGTCCTGGAACCCTATAAAATATGTCTGCTCAGGCCGGGCACGGTGGCTCACGCCTGTAATCCCAGCACTTTCGGAGGCTGAGGCGGGCGGGTCATGAGGTCAGGAGATCAAGACCAACCTCGCCAACGTGGTGAAACCCCGTCTCTACTAAAAAAGTACAAAAATTAGCTGTGTGTGGTGGCGTGCCTGTAGTCCCAGCTACTCTGGAGGCTGAGGCAGGAGAATCGCTTGAACCCGGGAGGTGGAGGTTGCGCCACTGCACTCCAGCCTGGCAACAGAGCGAGACTCCCTTTCAAAAAAAAAAAAAAAGTCTGCTCAGCTTGTCATAAACAAGGGCACATAGCAACAAAACTTTTAAAAGTTATTATTAATACTGGGAGCTTCTGAATCAGAAACAAAGGTGAAAGAGTGGTTGTGTTTTGTTATGTGTTATGTGAAGCAGAGGGAGAAAATTATAGGACTTCTAATTAATGTTCAAATCCTTGGTTCGCAATCAATCCAGTTTTGACTCTCCCTAGGTACGAATTACATTTGGCTTCACTTTCCTCAAAGCCAGTCATAAGGATTAGGAGAATGACTGGATGACTATAGCTAGCAGGGTGCCATATATGTAAAAGGAGAATAATGCAATTTTTTTTTTTTTTTTTTCCGAGACAGAGTCTCGCTGTCGGCCAGGCTGGAGTGCAGTGGCACGATCTCGGCTCACTGCAACCTCCACCTCCTGGGCTCAAGCAATTCTCCTGCCTCAGCCTCCCCAGTAGCTGGGATTACAGGAATGCAAATTTTTTTTTTTTTTTTTTTTTTTTGAGACGGAGTCTCGCTCTGTCGCCCAGGCTGGAGTGCAGTGGCGCGATCTCGGCTCACTGCAAGCTCCGCCTCCCGGGTTCACGCCATTCTCCTGCCTCAGCCTCCTGAGTAGCTGGGACTACAGGCGCCCGCCACCACGCCGGGCTAATTTTTTGTATTTTTAGTAGGTTTCACCGTGGTCTCGATCTCCTGACCTCGTGATCCGCCCGCCTCAGCCTCCCAAAGTGCTGGGATTACAAGCGTGAGCCACCGCGCCCGGCCAGGAATGCAAATTTTTAAAAAGTATTGTGTGGAGCTGTTTTGCCAGGAATTGCTCCCTATGCTTTGAGCCACTTCTGTAGAGCCAAGATGTGAATGAATGTTGAGCATTGGTAGGATATGATCATAACTTCCTGTTGTATGCTAAATAGAACTTGAATCAGCCTGATGAGGTGGCTCACTCCTGTAATCTCAGCACTGTGGGAGACCAATGTGGGAAGACTGCTTGAGGTCAGGAGTTCAACTCCAGCCTGGGCAACATAGCTAGACTGCTTCTGCAAAAAATAAAATTAAAATATTAGTTAGGCATGGTGATGTGCACCTGTAGTCTTAGCTACTCAGGAGGCTGAGATGGGAGGATTGCTTAAGCCCAGGAGTTTGAGGCTGCAGTGAGCTGTGATTGCCCCACTGTACTCTAGCCTGGGCAATAGAGTGAGGTCCTATCCTTAAAAAAAAAAAAAAAGAAACTCATATCACTTAATCACTTATTTCTTAGGAAATGAAATACAGGTTAGAATTAGGTTTATTCTGTTGGCTCATGCAAGTCCCTTTTCCTAATGTTTCCAGATTAATGACAAAAGGTGAATCTAACATAATAAACATACTAATAATAAAAACTGCCATTTATTCAGTGATTAGCATGTGCCAGGAAACAGGTAGTGAATTTGTGCATTATCTCATTTTATCTTCACAACAATTTTATGAACTAGATATCTGTATTTTATTCCCATTTTACAGATATTGAGATTGACTCTTGGAAATGTGAAGTAACTTACCTAGTGTCATGCAGCTCATAAGTGGCAGATACAGAATTCACACAGAGTTTGTTTGACTTCAGAGCATCTTGATATAGCCACAGCACTGTTCTGCTTCTGTATTAAAGCAAGATATATCATGACTAAAGAATAGAAGCTCGTTATGGTAGGGTGAAACTATAGTTGTCTATGTTAGGACTCTGATAATAAACTTAAATCTCTTAGGATGAACTCGAACTTGTTTTTTTCAGGGTTTTGAATATAGCCGTTCTGGAAATCCCACTAGGAATTGCCTTGAAAAAGCAGTGGCAGCACTGGATGGGGCTAAGTACTGTAAGTAACTTCCATTTCACAGTCTAGAATCTATTTTTAAATGTATACAGAAAACCATAGAGGCACAGAATGTGGAACTGAAAAGAAACAGATTTGCTAGTTCAAAATTCCTGTTCTACTGACTTTGAATTCTTTGCCCAAGTTCCCTCAGTTGGTATAATATGCGTATGTGTAATCATCAGGTAAAAATACATATGAATAGAGGACAAATGAATAAAGGAAAAAATTCACATGAATACTACATTTATTAATACTACATTTATCATGCAGTATTCATGTGAAAATGATCTTCATCTGAAACTGTCAGTATAAAGAAATAAATGGAAATTAAATTTAATAACACCACCTATTAGAATATAAAATCTTTTTTTGAGACAGGGTCTCTCATTCTGTTGCCCAGGCTGGAGTGCAGTGGCACGATCTCTGCTCAGTGCAACCTCCTCCTCCAGGGTTCAAGCGATTCTCCTGCCTCAGCCTCCTGAGTGGCTGGGATTGCAGGTGCGCACAACCACACCCAGCTAATATTTTTTTTTATTTTGAGACAGAGTCTTGCTCTTGTGGCCCAGGCTGGAGTGCAATGGCAGGATCTTGGCTCACTGCAACCTCTGCCTCCTGGATTCAAGCAATTCTTCTCCTTCAGCCTCTCAAGTAGCTGGGATTACAGTTGCCTGCCACCATGCCCAGCTAATTTTTTGTATTTTTAGTAGAGATGGGGTTTCGCCATGTTGGCCAGGCTGGTCTCGATCTCCTGACCTCGTGATCTCCCACGTTGGACTCCCAAAGTGCTGGGATTACAGATGTGAGCCACTGCACTTGGCCTAAACTTGCTTATCCTCTGGTTTATTCACCTAATAATTTGTGCCTAAGAATAGCACTAAAGTTATTTTCAGTGGTCAATAACTCCTGATAATGTGCTGTCAGAGATTAGAGATTAACTCCCTAAACTTTTTTTTGCATGAAGAGAGTCTTGTGTATTCACTGTGATTACACTTATCAGACAAATCTCAGGTCTGATTGCGAGTTTTGTTAAAATATTTACTGAATTGCATATTCATATAATGAATGTATGAATCATATCTTTGCTCTATTCTTTATGTTTGAAATTTCTTTTTTCTTTCTTTCTTTTTTTTTTTTTTTTTTGATATGGAGTCTCCCTCTGTCACCCAAGCTGGAGTGCAGTGGTGCAGTCTTGGCTCACTGCAACCTCCACCTCCTGGGTTCAAGTGATTCTCCTGCCTCAGTCTCCCTCGTAGCTGGGATTACAGGCATGTGCCATCATGCCTGGCTAATTTTTGTATTTTTAGTAAACACAGAGTTTCACCCTGTTGGCCAGGCTGGTCACGAAATCTTGACCTCAAATGATCTACCTTCCTTGGCCTCCCAAAGTGCTGGGATTATAGGCATGAGCCACCACGCCTGCCCTGAAATTCCTTTAGTTTGCTATTTTTAAACTGTAATTTAACTGGCAATAGGCTTTTTATCTCAGATATTTGTAAAGAATTATTTTCTTGAAGTGTTTCAGAGAAATATTATTACCAAGGCAAAATTGACTTAACACAAAAGTATCTGTCCACATTGTATATTTTTTATTTTAAAGATATCTTATTCTTGAAATAGAAAAGGAGGTTTTGTAATGGCGTTAATCAGGGGCCTCTAGCAACTCAGCGGTGATGGCTTCCTATCTGCATTGAAGTCAGTCAGGTAAATACTTGGAGGTGTGTTGTAACCTATAGGCCTGACTTTTCAGCTTACTCTAACTTGATTTTTATTTTAGGTTTGGCCTTTGCTTCAGGTTTAGCAGCCACTGTAACTATTACCCATCTTTTAAAAGCAGGAGACCAAATTATTTGTATGGATGATGTGTATGGAGGTAGGTGACCCCTCTCATTTATATTGTGTAAACTTGTATTTTACAGATAATAAAGTGAGCCCTGAATTAATATTAACAATGTTGCCAGTATTTTTGATTATTTATTATAGTTTACAGGTATGACGGGTACCTCTGTGCTCTCTCAGACTTGGCAAAAGAGGAGCATAAACACTTAGGGTCCATGTTCTGGAACTGCTTATAAGAGAGATTATTTATTTATTTATTTGTTTATTGTGAGATAGGATCTCACTCTGTCACCCAGGCTGGAGTGGAGTGGTACGATCTCGGCTCACTGCAGTCTCCGCCTCCTGGGTTCAAATGGTTCTCGTGCCCTAGTCTCCTGAATAGCTGGGACCCCAGGCGTATGCCACCACACCTGACTAATTTTTGTATTTTTTGTAGAGACGGGGTTTTGTCATGTTGGTCAGGCTGGTCTGGAACTCCTGAGCTCAAGTGATCCTCCCGGTCCAGCCTCCCAAAATTTTGGAACTACAGGCCTGAGCTGCCTCACCTGGCCAGAGATTATTTAATAAGAATAGTATTTAAGGTGCTAGAATGAATACGTAGCACTTGATCAACTTGCAGACATATTCTGCTCTAGAGAAGATAAGGTTTAGAGAGACAGTGTTCTCGTGTAACTTAATTTTTACCTGTAATAAAGGTGAAATACAACTCAGGTTACTCTCAACAGCTCAACCCCACACGTCCCCTTTTGCTTTTTATTTTTTGTTTGGCACCAGGGAAACTTTCAAAAATTTGTTGAAAGATATGGGCCTCTTTTCCCAAAAAATGTTCTTAAGACTACACTCAGTGATTAATAGCATTTTAATTTTAGGGTTCTCATGGATTGAACCCCTGAAGCCCACCTATGGCTCTAAATTTAAGAACTTCCCATTAACTTGTCATTTAACATTAGGTGTATCTCCTAATGCTGTCCCTCCCCCCTCCCCCCAGCCCATAACAGTCCGCAGTGTGTGGTGTTCCCCTTCCTGTGTCCATGAGTTCTCATTGTTCAATTCCCAACTATGAGTGAGAACATGTGGTGTTTGGCTTTTTGTCCTTGTGATAGTTTACTGAGAATGATGGTTTCCAGTTTCATCCCTGTCCCTACAAAGGACATGAACTCATCCTTTTTTTTTTTTTTTTTTTTGAGACGGAGTCTCGCTCTGTCGCCCAGGCTAGAGTGCAGTGGCGCGATCTCGGCTCACTGCAAGCTCCGCCTCCCAGGTTCACGCCATTCTCCTGCCTTAGCCTCTCCTACTAGCTGGGACTACAGGCGCCCGCCACCACGCCCGGCTAATTTTTTGTATTTTTAGTAGAGACGGGGTTTCACTGTGGTCTCGCTCTCCTGACCTCGTGATCCGCCCACCTCGGCCTCCCAAAGTGCTGGGATTACAAGTGTGAGCCACCGCGCCCGGCCGAACTCATCCTTTTTTATGGCTGCATAGTATTCCATGGTGTATATGTGCCACATTTTCTTAATCCAGTCTATCATTGTTGGACATTTGGGTTGGTTCCAACTCTTTGCTATTGTGAATAGTGCCGCAATAAACATACGTGTGCATGTGTCTTTATAGCAGCATGATTTATAGTCCTTTGGGTATATACCGAGTAATGGGATGGCTGGGTCAAATGGTATTTCTAGTTCTAGATCCCTGAGGAATCACCACACTGACTTCCACAATGGTTGAACTAGTTTACAGTCCCACCAACAGTGTAAAAGTGTTCCTATTTCTCCACATCCTCTCCAGCACCTGTTTTTTCCTGACTTTTTAATGATGGCCATTCTAACTGGTGTGAGATGGTATCTCATTGTGGTTTTGATTTGCATTTCTCTGATGGCCAGTGATGATGAGCATATACCTAATGCTAAATGACGAGTTAATGGGTGCAGCACACCAACGTGGCACATGGATACATTTGTAACAAACCTGCACGTTGTGCACATGTACCCTAAAACTTAAAGTATAATAATAAAAAAAAAAAATTAAGAACTTCCATTCCAAAGAAATTAAATGTTAGCTATTTAAAGTGGTGAATGTGGAGAAGACAGGCTTGCCCTTGCCTTTAAGCCCACTGATTTTTGTATTTAAAACAAAAGCAAGGAATTTTGTGAATATACATATACATATATTCCAGATGCTTCCAAATAATTAAAATGTGATTTCTAGAACATCATCATTTTGTCTATTTCCTATCTGAACAAAAAGTTAAATCACTAAGTCCTTTAAAACAGCAGTTCCCAACCTTTTTGGCACCAGGGACCGGTTTTTTTTTTTTTTTTTTTTTTTTTTGAGGTGGAGTCTTGCTCTGTTGCCAAGCTGGAGTGCAGTGGCACGATCTCGGCTCTCTGCAACCTCTGCTTCCTGGGTTCAAGCGATTCTCCTGTCTCAGCCCCCCGAGTAGCTGGGATTACAGGCATACGCCACCACACCTGGCTAACTTTGTGTTTTTAGTAGAGCCAGAGTTTCTCCTTGTTGGTCAAGCTGGTCTCAAACTCCCAACCTTAGGTGATCCACCTGCCTCAGCCTCCCAAAGTGCTAGGATTACAGGTGTGAGTCACCCGTGCCCGGCCTCAGGGACTGGTTTTATAGGATAAAATTTTTCCAGGGACAGGGGGATGGTTTCAGGATGAAACTGTTCCACCGCAGATCATCAGGCGCTATTTAGACTCTCATAAGGAGCATGCAATCTAGATCCCTCGAAAGTTAGATTCTCATAAGGACTGCACAACCTAGATCCTTCCCATAAGCAATTCACAGTAGGTTTCCTCCTGTGAGAATCTGATGCTGCCGTTGATCTGACAGGAGACTGAGCTCAGGGAGTTATAATGCTTACCCACTGCTCACCTCCTGCTATGTAGCTGGATTCCTAACAGGCCACAAACCTGTACCTGTCTGTGGCCTGTGCGTTGGGGACCCCTGGTTTAAAGGAAGGGCCTTATTCTTAGTAATCACTTTATCCCTCAAAAATTTGCACAATGTTTTGTATTTTATCTTAGTTTCTTATATTAGCTTGTTGAGTTGAAATTATAGAAATCTCAAACCTTTAGATACTTTTATAATGCATTATAAAAGTCTCATGGCAAACGTAGGTATAAAATCCTGAAAATTGTTGATTTTAAAGAACTTTTTACATTATTTTTCAATTTTATATTACCTAGGGTCAGTCTACATACCATCAAAAGTCTAGTTTCTCTTTAATGACAGAATATTCTTTTGTTGTTGTTGTTATTGAGTATCAATATCAATTTTTTCTTTAAGTTTTTATGTGTAAAAATCAAATCTAGGTGTATTTATAAAAGAAATTATTTTAAGTCAAATGATTTACCTTCTTTCACTGTAAAAATCTGATACTTTGATTTATATTGTCTCATTTTATCGATTAAAACTTTCAGAACTACATAACAAAAAGATCGAAAAAGTACAAAGAATAGTAACCAATTCTTTTCCATTACAAAGTATATTGAAATTTATTTCGAACCTTTCATTGACATTGATTCATTTAGTTTAGAGTTGAGAACTAGGTAGAAATTGTTTGAAAAGATATGATGTTTCAGGAAGCATGTCACTTAGTGGCGATTGGATGTTTTGAGAAACATTATTTGCTTCATGCTACTTTTGGATCTCAAGTGTGTTTTATTTGACTCTTGAGACTTTAAAGAACAAACCTTATTATTCTTTACTATATCAGATAGCCAAACTATTTAACCAAACTAGAATTGCTTTTAGTTGCATTTTTCTTGGTGACTGAGAGTTCCATATATTTTATAAGTGTTTATACGTAAAGGAATGAATGTTTCTTAATGCAATGTTCTTTTCATTTATCTGATTCCCTTCTGTCTCAGGTACAAACAGGTACTTCAGGCAAGTGGCGTCCGAATTTGGATTAAAGAGTTCTTTTGTTGATTGTTCCAAAATCAAATTACTAGAGGCAGCAATTACACCAGAAACCAAGGTAACTCAGCTCGTTTTCAGTTTTGCCTGTTTTTCCTTCGATGTTTTGTTTTCATCATTTCTGTTTACTAGAGGATATAATTTAATGTGAATAACAAATTTTATTATATGCCATTGGAAACATCAACAAAATTAAGATAGATTGTCATCTCCGGGGTATTATAGCATAATGGTAGTACATGATTTCTGGAGTAGAATTCAAATTTTAATTTTGTATCTTAGTTAGTGTATTATCTTGGGCAAATTATTTAACCAAGTCTCAATTTCTTCATTTGCAAAATGGAGATAATTATACCGGTTTTTTAGAAAGGGGAGTGTGAGAATCAAATGAGATAATGAATATGAAATGCTTAGTGTAGTTCCTGGATACATGGTAATTGTTAAAAGAATTTCTATGCAGGAGAACCTAATTTTTAACTGCATAGCCAAAATAGTATTGGTAACAGAAGTCATCACAGAGATTGGATTATAGAAAAAGAAGCCTGCCAAACCCCCAAACTCTAAGCACAGTGGCTTTGCCGGGCTGTAAGGGGTGCTGCCCAGATACTAGTTAGATGTAGAGAATGGGCCACAAGCAATCTTTAGCTTCCATCCTGGGAAGTTTGTATGCCACCGGAAGATGTTCTGTGTCTGAGTGAATGGCATATGTGATATTCTTTCTTGGGACTTCATTTAAATTCTGTGTGGATAAAAGAAGGACCAGTGTCTTTTATAAGTCAGCTGTTTACAACTTTGTGCTAATGATTAAAAGGTTAGAATTGTACCCAAGATTATGTTGCAATGAATGCTAAAAAATAAATATCTTTTCATGTACAAATAATTACTTTGCACATTAACGTGGTTGAGCTTTTGGTAATTAAGGTTTGTTTCCAGAAGAACTTGTTTTTTATCTTGCTTGGGAGAAAAGACACATTAAAATAGCTGGTCCGAGCCTTTCTTTTTTGTTTTTTTTTTTTTGAGACGGAGTCTCACCCTGTCACCCAGGCTGGAGTGCAATGGCGCGATCCCAGCTCACTGCAAGCTCTGCCTCTTGGGTTCAAACGATTCTCCTGCCTCAGCCTACCGAGTAGGTGGGATTACAGGCGCCCACCACCATGCTCAGCTAATTTTTGTATTTTTAGTAGAGACGGGGTTTCACCATGTTGGCCAGGCTGATCTTGAACTCCCGACCTTGTGATCCGCCTGCCTCAGCCTCCCAAGGTGCTGTGATTACAGGCATGAGCCACCGTGCCTGGCCCTGGTCTGAATCTTTCTAAGGGAGGAAAGCAAATTATGAGTATAGTAAGTCTTGTCAACAGAATTTTATATAGAGACTCTACCAACTTGAATTAATACATTTTCCCTCCTAAAATATCAGGTTTTTCACTTGAAGTAGAATGTTTAAGTCCATGTAAAACCTACTTTTTATTTATTTGGTAATTTTTATTTTTTTTACTATCAGTAGGACTGATAAATTCTTACCAGGAATAATTTTTATAGATTCTTTAAATAATTCAAGATTTTTGTAGAATATGTATTATTTAACCATCTTATCTTTTCCAGAGTAAAACTCTAAAATCAGAAGAGTATTAAACCAGATCTCTTGCCCATTTAAATAACAGGTAATAAAAAAAGAATCAACTGGGCACAGTGGCTCATGCCTATAATACCAGCACTTTGGGAGGCTGAGGCAGGAGGATCACTTGAACCAGGAGTTCGAGATATATAGCGAGACCCTTTCTCTGCAAAAAAAAAAAAAAAAAAAAAAACGCCAAGCATGGTGGCACATGCCTGTAGTTCCAACTACTGGGGAGGCTGAGGTAGGAGGATCACTTGGGCCTGAGAGGTCAAAGCTGCAGTTAGCTGTGATCATGCCACTGCACTCTAGCCTGGGCAACAAAGTGAGACCCTGCCACTTAAAAAAAAAAAAAAAAAGTAATTCGGTACAATGGCATTTCGTTCAACAAATGGAATTCTTTTCTTTGGTCTTTTTGATAACTATCAAGCGTCTACCATGTGTCTGAATTGTGGTAGGTTTTGAGATATAAAGGTCATTGTTACTTTTAAAGTAGGCGGTAACCAGGTTTTCTGTTGTGGGTGTCACTTTTCTTCTTTAGTCTAAAGACCATGCTCTTCAAGTCTTAGGTACTTATTCTATAGTTTCTAGGGTTTCTGGCATTAAGTTCATGTTAAATATATTTTTGGCATCATAGGGATAATTCTCTTTCATTAAAATTCTAGGATGTATTCTTACACAATCTATGTTATTCATCTTTGAGAACAAAATTTCCAGACACTGAGCTGTGTCTTTGGAATACACTTTCTTTTTTAAGAAAAGTACAGTAATTAACTTTAGTACTTTTCTGTTTACATGTACGTTATCTCACTTGATCTTTACAAAAAATTCTGTAAGGTAGGTATTACCAACCCAATTATACAGATCAATAGGCTACATTACATACCTATGGCTTCAGAAATTTACAGGTAAGGCTAGGATTCACATTTGAACCTCCAACATCATCATCCATGTGTTTCCATTATATAATGTAGCTTCCCAGATTGTTATAATATATGAGATGTATGTTTGTAAAGTTTATTTTTACAAACTACTGTTATTTGCTGAATTATTTTAGCTTGTTTGGATCGAAACCCCCACAAACCCGACCCAGAAGATGATTGACATTGAAGCCTGTGCACATATTGTCCATAAGCATGGAGACATTATTTTGGTCGTGGATAACACTTTTATGTCGCCATATTTCCAGGTAAATGAAAATAATTTTTTTGGCACAATTAGCAGACCACATATATCTGTAATTAGGAAAGAAAGGACTTGCTTAAATTAAAATCATGATCAAATTCATGAAATCTAATCATAATTAATTATTTACTGGACCGAGAATTAAATTTGGACCTCTTCTACCATTAGTTAATATCTTTTCAAACCTATGTTAATATCCTGCATGTTACTTTGTGTTCTTTATTTATTAAAGCTTACCAGTTCTCAAGGCTGGGCGCGGTGGCTCACGCCTGTAATCCCAGCACTTTGGGAGGCCGAGGCGGGCGGATCAGGAGATCAGGAGATCAAGACCACGGTGAAACCCCATCTCTACTAAAAATACAAAAAATTAGCTGGGCGCGGTGGTGGGCGCCTGTAGTCCCAGCTACTCGGGAGGCTGAGGCGGGAGAATGGCGTGAACCCGGGAGGCGGAGCTTGCAGTGAGCTGAGATCGCACCACTGCACTCCAGCCTGGGTGACAGGGTGAGACTCTGTCTCAAAAAAAAAAAAAAAATCTTACCAGTTTACCAGTTCTCTTAGGATGTGTAAACTCTGAAGAAATGGCCTTATTATGTGATTGTATCTGCTAATACCTTATACATAGTAAGGACTTCAATGTTTATGCATTGATTACAAATCAGTCATATTTTTCAGTCACCTTGAATATTTTTATATATATTATAAAAGAAAAGTGATGCTCAATGATTTCAGTATATATTATATATATTATTTCTCTTCTAGTTTTTATTCCTTCAGCACTCCATATACTATGCCTCGATCTCTTTAACTTATTATTATTTTGAACTTTTACTTTATTTATTTTACATTATAGCTGTAAGTATTTATAGCGCTCTTATGTTAGTCTCTTTGGGTGGCCATAACAGAATACCATAAACTGGGTGGCTTATAAGCAGCAATTTATTTCTCACAGTTCTGAAGGCTGGGAAGTCCTCAGTCAAAGTGCCAGCAGATTCAGTACCGGTAAGGACCCACTTTCTGGTCCATAGATGGAGCCTTCTCGCTGTGTCCTCACATGGTAGAAGAGACAAGGCAGTTCTCTGGGGCCTCTTTTATCAGGGCACTGTATTAGTCCATTCTCACACTGCTATAAAGAAATAATCCGAGACTGTGTAATTTATAAAGAAAGAGGTTAAATTGGCGCACAGTTCTGCAGGCT
The DNA here is from genome assembly GCF_028878055.3 of Symphalangus syndactylus. NCBI lineage: Eukaryota > Metazoa > Chordata > Mammalia > Primates > Hylobatidae > Symphalangus > Symphalangus syndactylus. The sequence goes on from NC_072441.2 coordinate 24,721,064, forward strand.
GTACAGAAAGCATGATGCTGGCATCTGCTTGGCTTCTGGGGAGGCCTCAGAAAACTTACAGTAATGGCGGAAGGCAAAGGGGAGCAGGCACATCCCATGACCAGAGTAGGAGCGAGAGAGAGAACGAGGGGGAAGGTGCTACACACTTTTAAACAACCAAATCTCCCAAGAACTCACTCACAATTGTGAGGACAGTCCCAAGGGGAGATGGTGCTAAACCATTCATGAGATATCCACCCTCATGAACTAATCACCTCCCTCCAGGCCCCACCTCCAACATTTGGGGATTACAATTCAACATGAGATTTGGTGGGGACACAGATCCAAACCATATCAGACACAAATCACCCTAATCACCTCCCAAAGGCCCACCTCCTAATCACACTAGTGATTAGATTTCAATCTGTGAATTTTGGAGGACACAAATGTTCAGACCATAGCAGCTCTCTTGAAAGATGTCTTTCCCTACCTAGCCCTCTGCATTTGTTTCCTCCCCAGACCACCCCCCCCATACATCCTCTGTCCTTTCCTTTTTTCTCTGTCTTGTGTCTAGTTTCATCCTCTTTTTTGCTTCACTTTCTTTTGTAGATCACTTTGGGATCTCTTTATAATTAACTTGTTTCCTGCCTTTTCCACACAGGTTCTCCCTCTTTCCTCTGGGTAACCCAACTCTTTCCTTTCCTTGTTAGGAGTTACCGTCTTCCTGCTCTTTTCTTCCTGCCTGTACCTTGTCGTACCTAGTACACTTCCTGTAGTTCATCTTTATTCTGCAGAGTTCCTGAAACCCAGCTCATTTTCTCTGGCTCTTCAATTGGGCAGATGTTTACAGGTTTTATTGTTTACATTTCCCCCCTTCTGTTCTGGGTCCCTGAAGTTGATCCAGGTTGCTGCCTCCATGTGACTGGCTGACTCCCTGGGCAGTTTGTATAAACCTGCTCTTCACCTTTCTCCATTTTATTCGAAGACATTGTCATGGTTTATTTTCCTTTCTGAAGCATACTTCCTGGCTACATTGCATTCAGACAGCTTCATGGGCCATCTGCCTTTGGCTCATAATGTATCTTTGATTGCTGATTTTATCAGGTAAAGCAGTCTGTTTCCAAGTGAAAAATCTTCTGGCATTGTCTATTTGGCATCGTCTGTTTGTCCCAGGTTGTTTTCAGTGTAAGATTCCTTATCGCAACTCCTTAGTCCATATGCCACTTACATTAGGCCAGTTAATACAGCGTAGGATAGCTTTAGCTGAGACTCAGTGAGTCCTGTATATTCCCAAAAAGATTGCAAACGTTTTGTAGCGTGGATCTGCCCGGGTTACTCATCAAACCTGGCCCTCTTTCTCCTATTACCGTCACTAACATAGGTCTAGTTTTTCTACCTTTTTGAAGCCCACATCACATTCCTCATGCCAATGGTTGGAATTTGCTTCATTTCAATTTGGATTTATTCCAGTTGAATTACTTAGAATCACATCATCCCTAAGTAGCCACATGTGTTGTTTCCATGAAGCAAATCTTCCTGAAAAAAATCTTCTCATTGTCTTACCTTCATGAAAATGGAATATGTTCTCTTTCTTCCCAGTCTTTTGTCCTCTGGATCTTCTGTAAGTCTCACGAAAGGCAAAATAGACCTACCAACATGAAGTTTCAGAGTAGCACCTCTGGAGTCAGGCATTCTGGGTGTGAGTCCTGGCTCTACCAGCTTTTTAATCTGAAGGATCTATCTCATTTTTCTTAGTCCCCTTTCCTCACCTGTATGATGACAGCCATTAAGGTACTGATTTTATTGAGTTAGGTAAAGTATTTTGTACAGTGCTTCCCTGGGTTGTATAAAGTACGTAGCATGATTCTCAGAAGATAATGAGATCAGAGGTGTTAGTGATTTGGTTTTTATTTTTCCTTCTCTTTTGGCTGTAGAGTTTACAGAATGTTAGCACTAGAAAAGACCTTAGGCCTCACCTACTTTGACCCCATCCCTTTAGAGATGTGCAAACACATATGCAGAGAGTGCTTTGGGCAATATTTTACCTAAAGCATCCTATTTTTGAAATACCCTAAATGAAAAGTTCCCATAGCCACCTATACTAATATCTTCCAAAGACTAAACAGCTCTAGTGAGGGTGAAATAAACACACACAGTTCTATGTTTAGGAAAATGTAAAGAGAAGGATGTTGATAATGTATTTTTTTGTTTGTTTTGAAATGGAGTCTTGCTCTGTCACCCAGGCTGGAGTGCAGTGGTGCGATCTCAGCTCACTGCAACCTCTGCCTCCCTGGTTCAAGCAATTCTCCTGTCTCAGCCTCCCGAGTAGCTGGGATTACAGGTTTCCACCACCACCCCCGGCTAATTTTTGTAGTTTTAGTAGAGATGGGGTTTCACCATGTTGGCCAGGCTGGTCTCGAACTCCTGACCTCAAGTGATCCACCCGCCTAGGCCTCCCAAAGTGCTGAGACTACAGGCGTGAACCACCACTCCCGGCCTGACAATGTATTATTAGGTGGAAAGTCTACACCTTTCACTCTCCTTGTAAACAAATACATTTTAAGACTACGGGATTAACCTAGAGGACATTATGTTAAGTGAAATAAGCCAGGCACAGACAGACATATATGGCATGATCTCGTTCATGTGTGGAATGTAAAAAATATTGATCTCATAGAAGTAGTGAATAGAACAGTGGCTACCAGAGTCTGGGGAGGGGAGGGTGGAGGTGGGGAGGAATGAGGATGGTCAATGGGTACAAAGTTATAATTAGAAGGAGGAATGGAGGAATAAGTTTTGGTGTTCTACTGCACAAAAGGATGATCATAGTTACAATAAGATACTGTATATATCAAAATAGGAGAGAGGATTTTAAATGTTTCTACTACAAAGAAATGATAAATATTTGAGATGATGGGCATGCTAATTACCCTGCTTTTGATCATTACACAATTACACGTGTATTGAACATCACATTATACTCCACGACTTAAAGGATTAATTTACAGGAAAATTAGGTGAAAGAAAACACTTTAAAAAATTCCTTTTCTTTTTTATTTTTCTTAATTCTCCCAGTTTCAGACAAATTTATTTATTTATTTATTTATTTATTTATTTGAGACAGAATCTTGCTCTGTCGCCCAGGCTGGAGTGCAGTGGTGTCATTTCAGCTCACTGCAACCTCTGCCTCCTGGGTTCAAGTGATTCTCCTGCCTCAGCCTCCTGAGTAGTTGGGATTACAGGCGCGTGCCACCATGCTCAGCTAATTTTTTTTGTATTTTTAGTAGAGACAGGGTTTCACCATGTTGGCCAGGCTGGGTTCAAACTCATGGCCTCAAGTGATCCACCCACCTCAGCCTCCCAAATTATTGGGATTACAGGTGTGAGCCCCTGCGCCCAGCAAATTTCTTTCTTTCTTGTTGTTTTTTAAGATAAAGTCTTGCTCTGTCACTCAGGCTGAAGTGCAGCAGCTTGATCATGGTCCACTGCAGCCTGAAACTCCTGATCTCCAGTGATCCTTCTGCCTCAGCCCCCGAAATTGCTGGGATTACAGGTGTCAGCCATTCCCCAACTCCCGGCCATCTAGATTTCTTATAATACCTAATACAACGTATATGCTTTATAAATAGTTTTTACACTATATTGTTTAGGAACTAATGACAAAAAAGTCTGTACATGTTCAGTACAGACACAACCATTCCTCTGTTTTTCCAAGTATTTTTTTATCCATGGTTGGTTGAATCCATGGATGTGAATCCCACGCATAGGAAGGGCTGAGTAATTAGGAATCAAGATCATGACAAACCCTAAATGTGAATAATCACAGCATGCGTCATGAGGTTTTACTGGTGAAAAATCTCAGCAGATGAGTTATACTTACTCTACATAAAAATTGCTGAATGTTCATGTCAACTATTTTATATGTTTAATGAGTCATAAAATACTAGAGTCTCAGCAATTGCTATAAAGAAACAGGTTCAAGAGTTGACCTGGGCTTATCTGCTCTTTCCAAGAAACTTTTGCCTTCAGATTAAATACTGGATTCAATACTTTACATTTTTCTTTGGTGGGAGGGAGGCAAAGGAGAAATAATATCAGAGACCCTGGAAAATTTTAAGATGCACATACTTTTGCAAAGTTAGTATTGATTAGAATAAGAATGGAATTTACAATTGCAAATAGGCAGGTAATGAAGCATATTTTCAAATGGTTTCTCATTTAAAGTAAAAAATTTGTTCTTTCAGCGCCCTTTGGCTCTGGGAGCTGATATTTGTATGTATTCTGCAACAAAATACATGAATGGTAAGATGCATACTTTGAATGTTCTTTTTCATGGATAGGTGAAAATAGCATACGGCTTGGCTTTTGATCCCTTTTTTTTTATTATTTTATAGATTATTTTCTGTGACTCATGTAGAAAGTAAAAAAAAAAAAAATCCTTTGATTAAATGTAGGGTTTCATTAATAGTACACAAAACTATGCTCATGATTTATGAGAAGAGGATTAAAGTTGGCCATAAAAAGTTATGCTTTTATCTTGCTGACACCTTAAAGGAACATTTTGTTTTTATATAATTTTTATTTTATTGTTTTAGACATAGCTTTTGTTACTGTCCAGTTGAATAAAGTTTACTTATACTTATTTTATAGAGCTTTTTCCCTGAGAGTTTTTTCAAGTGAAAATCACATTTTGGAAGTTATAAAATAAGGAGTAAACATAAATTGTTTCTAACTGAAATTTTTGTTTGTCTTTTGTTTTTAGGCCACAGTGATGTTGTGATGGGCCTGGTGTCTGTTAATTGTGAAAGCCTTCATAATAGGCTTCGTTTCTTGCAAAACTGTAAGTATTAAAAAGTCCAGATTCTCTATGATGCTCTCAATGACTACATTTGATATTTGTATTTCCACTAAGTGTTGTGAAGTGATGGCATTCTAATAATTTACGAAGAAATGAAAAATAGAGGAGAAAAATTCTGATTTTATTTTTTATTTATTAATTTTTTTTTTTGAGATGGAGTTTCACTCTGTCGCCCAGGCTGGAGTGAAGTGGCGTGATCTCAGCTCACTGCAACCTCCGCCTCCTGGGTTCAAGCAATTCTCCTGCCTCAGCCTCCTGAGTAGTTGGGACTACAGGTGCCCACCACCATGCCCAGCTAATTTTTTATATTTTTAGTAGAGATGAGGTTTCACCATGTTGGCCAGGCTGGTCTCAAACTCCTGACGTCAGGTGATCCACCTGCCTTGGCCTCCCAAAGTGTTGGGATTACAGGCATGAGACACCGTGCCCAACCAAAAAAATTTTTTCTAATTTTAGAGGAAAGTGTTATAAAAATAGTTATTGCAGGCTGGGGACAGTGGCTCATGCCTGTAATCTCAGCACGTTGGGAGGCTGAGGCAGGCGGATCACTTGAGCTTAGGAATTTGAGACCAGCCTGAGCGACATGGCGAAACCCTGTCTTTACCAAAAATACAAAACAATTAGCCAGGTGCAGTGGCACGTGCCTGTGGTCCCAGATTCTCGGAGGCTGAGGCAGGAGGATTACCTGAGCCTGGAAGGCGAAGGTTGCAGTGAGCTGACATCGTGCCACTGCAATCCAGCCTGGGCAACAGAGTGAGATCCTATCTCAAAAAACAAAAAACAAAAACTATAGCATAGCAAGGCTTTATGACATGATATAAGAAATGAGTTTTTTAATTTTCATGTCCATCCTAATTATAATCATAATTTGATAAAGCGCTAGTGAATTTTTAGTTTCAAGACTTAATGGGTTTTTTTTTTTTTAAATTACATTTGAAATGAGGGCTTTCATATATGATACCTTTTATATCAGGAATGATGGTTAATTTTCAATAGCACTTAGAGTATAAACTTACATTTTTCAATAGATGTCTAAACACCATTTCCTATTTACATTGCTTAGTTTATCTCCAGTATAGTTTAGGATTAAGCCATTGTAACTTGACAGGTAAAATATAAACATGATTAGGAATAAAAATGTCCTCCAGGGAGCGCCTCTGCCTGGCCGCCCCGTCTGGGAAGTGAGGAGCGCCTCTGCCAGGCCGCCCCGTCCGGGAAGAAATGAGGAGCGCCTCTGCCCAGGCGCCCCATCCGGGAAGAAGTGAGGAGCGCCTCTGCCCGGCCGCCCCATCCGGGAAGAAGTGAGGAGCGCCTCTGCCCGGCCACCCACCGTCTGGGAAGTGAGGAGCGCCTCTGCCCGGCCGCCCCGTCTGGGAAGAAGTGAGGAGCGCCTCTGCCCGGCCGCCCCGTCGGGAAGAAGTGAGGAGCGCCTCTGCCCGGCCGCCCCGTCCGGGAAGAAGTGAGGAGCGCCTCTGCCCGGCCGCCCCGTCTGGGAGGTGAGGAGCGCCTCTGCCCGGCTGCCCCATCTGGGAAGTGAGGAGTGCCTCTGCCCGGCCACCCATCGTCTGGAAAGTGAGGAGCGCCTCTGCCCGGCTGCCCCATCTGGGAAGTGAGGAGTGCCTCTGCCCGGCCACCCATCGTCTGGGAGGTGAGGAGCGCCTCTGCCTGGCCGCCCATCATCTGGGAAGTGAGGAGCGCCTCTGCCCGGCCACCTATCGTCTGGGAAGAAGTGAGGAGCATCTCTACCTGGCCGCCCCGTCTGGGAAGTGAGGAGCCCCTCTGCCCGGCCGCCCCGTGTCTAGGTAGAAGTGAGGAGCTCCTCTGCCTGGCCGCTCCGTCTGGGAGGTCTACCACGGAGGCCAGAAGCAATGTGGGGGCTGGACGTGGTGGCTGACGCCTGTGGTCCCGGCACTCTGGGGGGCGAGGCGGGTTGATCACTTCGGGCTAGGAGTTCGAGACCAGTCTGGCCAACTTGGCGAAACATGAAGAATACAACAGACAAACCAACCAACCAACTCAATGACAACAAAACAGGTCTACCCTGGAGTCATACTCTAATTTTTTCTATTTTCCTCCCTTTCTGATCCTTTATCCCACTTTCTTTTTCTTCCTCTTCCTTCTCCCTCTTCTTTGTCAAATAGAGGATTGAGTTATTATCACTGATCCATATAAAGTCCCTCTCTCATTTATTTTAACTCCCACCCCCATTTCTATTCCCCGACTTCCCATGTGCAACCTTCCTAATATGTTTGATACGCATCTTTTTGTTTGTATGTATTTTTAGAAAATGTTTATTGTTTTTGTATGCAAAAAAAATTAATAAAAAAAAAAAAAAAAGAACATAAAAAATGTCCTCCAGGAGGGAAACTGAAACTTATTGCTTGATAAGTGTCATTTGGTTTATAAAAAGTAGAAATGAAGTATATATCCTGAAGGCATGTGAAATCATTGGCCACTTTGCACAAAGGCTAAATAGAATATTAGTAGAATATTCAGTAATAATAGGACTTGAACTGCTGTTTTTCTCTGTATGTTAAAATAATTTTTCAAAGAAATACAAGGTTAGGCTATGCACAGTTTATGATTTTATTAAAATCATAGAAAGGACTATTTATCTTCATATTTGAGAAGTTTATATCATTGTGCTTTTACTTAGTTTTCAGCATATTTGCTTCCCCCCGTTTTAAAGTAAATTTCTCTAAGCACATTCTGTGCTTTGTTCTCCTGCTTCTGATTTGATATATTATTTTCCTCCTAGAACTCAAACATTGAGCTTTACACCTAGCTTCTGAGAGTCACTATAATGGAAAAGAGAAGCCAGATAATTTATCGGCCATACCCTGCCTTCAAACTTATCCAGGATGTGTTCATTTTGCAGCTCTTGGAGCAGTTCCATCTCCTATTGATTGTTACCTCTGCAATCGAGGTCTGAAGACTCTACATGTCCGAATGGAAAAGCATTTCAAAAATGGAATGGCAGTTGCCCAGTTCCTGGAATCTAATCCTTGCGTAGAAAAGGTTATTTATCCTGGTATGTTAATTTGATTTCTAAGCAGATACACTAGGATTTCAGTAGTTATCCTGAGCATCGTGTTTATGTAACATTTATTTGTAAGTTAGGTGCTTTCACGTATAATGTTCATTTATTATTGAGCACTGCCGTGTGTCAGGCTCTGTGGTGGGTCAGGTGGAAAGAAGATAGACCTGGTCTGTACCGTAGTATTGCCTCTAGTTTAGTGGATGCTTGGATAGTAGAAAATTACTTTTATGCATTAGATGTTCCTGTGGTGGTGTCTAGTGGATGCTTGGATATTAGAAAATCAGTTTTATGCATTAAATGTTCCTGTAGTGGTCCGTGATTTGAAGGCTTGTGTATACCTATTGAAAGATTTTAACATTAGACTTTACAGTTGATTTGCTTATAATCTTGTCAGTCTGCTATTCAGCATTAGCTGTCACTTTAATCTGATAGAGGTTTGTCCCAGTTGAGACGTGATATTAAGTGCCAAAATTCCCCTGAGGTTCTCTTTTTTTTTTTTTTTTTGAGACAGAGTTTCACTCTTGCCCAGGCTGGAGTGCAATGATGCAATTTCAGCTCACTGCAACCTCTGCCTCCCGGGTTCAAGTGATTCTCTTGCCTCAGCCTCCCGAGTAGCTAGGATTACAGGTGCCCGCCACCACGCCCAGCTATTTTTTGTATTTTTAGTAAAGACGGGGGTTTCACCATGTTGGCCAGTCTGGTCTCAAACTCCTGACCTCAGGTGATCTGCCTGCCTCGGCCTCTCAAAGTGCTGGGATTACAGGCGTGAGCCACTACGCCCGGCCCCCTGAGTTTCTCTTCTGTATTTCTATTCCTTCACCTCTTCCAGCATCTAGAAAGGCTTCTGTGGAGTTAGCTGACTTACATCTTACTTTTTGAATTTATTTTTACCAGTCTTTTAAGCTGTGGTGGTCCTAAGTAGTTCTTTTCTTTTTAGATTCTTTTGAAGGTTCTAGCATCTAAAATATATAGAAAAATTAAAACTGGAATTTCACTAGGAAATTCACAAGGGATTTAGAGAAACCAAAGCGAAATACATATGAAACTAAATGCCCTAAATGTACTTTAGGTAAAGAGCTATTGATTGATATATATTTTGGATGGAGGGAGAGAGAAGAGGTTTGAGCTATGCCATGAAGAATGGGCAGCATTGGTTAAAAGGGCATAGACAAGGTATTGGAGGTTTGTTCAAGAAATGTTTATTAAATGCCAGCTATGAGCCAGGCTTTGCACTAGGAACTGGGATCCAATTAGTAACAAAAGAAATGGATCTGCCCTCGTGGAGGAAGTCTGGTGGCTAAGACAGGTGCTACATGAGAAATTACAGGATGTAATTAACAAGGGAAGTCCAGGTTGAAGGGACAGCATATGCAAAGGTCCTGAGATGAAAGGGAGTGCAGTGGTGCTGGCATAAAGAAAGCTGAAGAGGGTAGAAAAGATGAGGCAACACGAAGCTGGAGAGATAGGGGCCCGAGCAAGTAGTCAGATGTGAGCATGGCATAATTCTCATCTTAGGCTTATTTGCAGTTTACTTAAGCAGACAGTGAAAAATACCACCCCCCCCAAAAAATTTACATGTTTGATTCTAAAATGAGACTTTTATGATACCTTATGATTACAGGGCTGCCCTCTCATCCACAGCATGAGTTGGCGAAGCGTCAGTGTACAGGTTGTACAGGGATGGTCACCTTTTATATTAAGGGCACTCTTCAGCATGCTGAGATTTTCCTCAAGAACCTAAAGGTAAACTTACAAAATAGGTTTAAAATTGTAGGAGGTAAGGCCCTACAGCAGTTCACTATCTCTCACTTCTACTCAAGCCAGATAATGTTTTTGTATCTGCAGGTTACACTCATAAACCTCTTTATCATGAAATGCATTGGGTTGAAAATGACTTAAACAACAATGTAGCAGACATCTAAATACGTTCACTTCTTAACTCTCCACATACTACTATCAACTTGGAGACACAGAGTATTCTAATGCATTTATTTAAAAGTGAACCCCTTTTTTCAGATGAAATAGGTAAAACCTCGAAGTAGTGTGCAGTTAGTGCACTGCACAAGGGCTGTTCTAAAATCCATCCTATGAATGGCTTTCCAAACCCTGTGCCTCCTAAGCTGCATCTGACTGGGGTGAGGCCTTTGTCTAATTTTCAAAAAGCCAGGAGGCGGCTCTCAGGGGCCTTGAGCAAGAGGCCGCCTGTTCAACTCCATACACTGGGCTTAACCTTGAGCTCATGCAGTTTAAATACTACAGAATAGATTAACAGAAAGCTGCCAGATTAGTCAGTGTTCCTGGTGTCACCTTAATTTAAAACATTTACCAAAGTAACTTTTAAAACATTTGTAAAGTTTTATGACACTATCACACTCAACATAAAAACAGTGGTTTTTTTTCCCCTATTCCAGTAGGGAGTTAAAGGATGTATTTCATGAGTGATATATATTAACAAGGAAGTATGTATAACTTGGGAAGCATTTAGAGATTTTTTTATTTAAGTGGTAACCACAGAGCAAAGTCTCAAATGCAATATTTTTTTTTTTTTTTTTTTTTTTTAGGCATTGTTTCACTCTTTTCCCCAGGCTGGAGTTCAGTGGCATGATCTCAGCTCACTGCAACCTCCACCTCCTGGGTTCAAGTGATACTCCTGCCTCAGCCTTCCAAGTAGCTGGGATTACAGGTGCGTGCCACCATGCCCAGCTAATTTTTGTATTTTTAGTAGAGACGGGGTTTCACTATGTTGGCCAGGCTGGTCTCGAACTCCTGACCTTGGTGATCCGCCTGCCTTGGCCTCCCAAAGTGCTGGGATTACAGGCATGAGCCACTGTGCCTGGCCTAAAAACATTTATTTTTAGATTTTAGTATTTTCATTTTACTAGAAAATCTAAATTCATGTTTTCTTTGCTATAGCTATTTACTCTGGCCGAGAGCTTGGGAGGGTTCGAAAGCCTTGTTGAGCTTCCGTAAGTATAGTTCTGTTTTTCTCAGTATTTTAAATTTGATGTCAGCTTTAATGATTGGGAAAGAAATATGATAAGATCAGGGATAATTCAAGATATTTAACAATAAGAATAGCATGACATTAATCAGAATGGACTCTAACCCTGTCAGAATGGAGACCCTGATGAAATCTCCTGGAGGGCTTCTTGTTAGTCAGCGGTGTCCTCCCAAATGTTTCTTCCTTCCCTGCTCTGTCAAAAAGAGATTCCAGCAGGAACTGTATTCTAGGATTTCTGACCTCTGACCTCTAACCTAGGGCCACATGTTCTATCCTACTCAGCCTTAGAGCGGATTGGAGACTTTGTACTAGAAAAGCTGTTTTCAAGGCTCTTTGGGAAACAGAAAATGTGTCTCTGATGAAACTCCTCCATGCCCTTGATTATTGGAGAAGAGCCGTACTAGATACTGTCAAATCTTTTGTTTTCTGTTCTCTGTAGGATAAACCTTTAATATCTTCATGTTGTGTACAAGATAAATCCAAACTCTAACTTGGTACCAGGCCCTTCGGTATCTAACCCAATCAATTCATCTAATTTTATCAAAGCATCAGAGGATATTGGTACAAGAAGCAGCCTAAGATCATACAGTCCAACAGCATATTTTACAGGCAAGGAAACAAAGATCCAGAGGGTTGAGCTGATTGACTCAAGTGTCACACAACAACATGTTAGCAGCTTCACTCTTGGATTTGCATCAGAAACAGCGAGGGGAGGTAAAAGGTGCTTGCATCTAGATTTGAGATCTGCTTCCACCAATTAGTTAACTTTTAAACTTCCATTTTTTAACACATAAAATGAGATTAATAATTAATGATTTTCAGCCTGGTGCAATGGCTGACGCCTGCAATTCCAGTACTTTGGGAGGCTGAGGTGGGTTACTTGAGGTCAGGAGTTCGAGACCAGCCTGGCCAACATGGTGAAACTCTGTCTCTACTAAAAAAAAAAAAAAAAAAAAAAAATTATCTGGGTGTGGTGGTACACACCTATAATCCCAGTTACTTGGGTGGCTAAGGCACAAGAATCGCTTGAACCCAAGTGATGGAGGTTGCAGTGAGCCGAGGTTGCAGCAAGCTGAGATCACACCACTTCACTCCAGCCTGGGTGATGCAGTGAGACTCTGTCTCAAAAAAGAACCAAAACAACAAAAAAAAATTAATGATTATCATTTATTGATTACCTGTCCCCCCAAGCATTCCTGATATATATATATATATTACCTTTATTATATGCTACTATGACCATATGTTGTAATTATTGCAGGGTTAAGTCAACGTCATAACCGAACTATTTTTAACTGTACTAAATGTATACGGTGTATTTCTGTGTCTTCATTTTTATAAACATTTGTGGAATAACTTGTTTTGCAAGCATTGTGTACAGAAGTGTCAGGGCCAACCAAAGTTTAGGCCTATTTTCTGTCTTTGTATAGGAGTTTACAGTTAGACCAAAAGTCAGGCAGTCTCACCAAGTTAAAAAAAAGAAAAAAAGATGTCTAAATAATGACTTGAAATAATTCATGTAATGCAGATTTTTGTTAGTCTTTCCGGAAGATGCCTGCTAGTAAGTTTGGATGCACAAGAGGGCACACTCAGCATGTGAAACAGGTTTGTTTTTCATAGTAACGAAATGTGTATTACCTTAAGGTTCTCTTGTTTAAAAAAATTGTCTTAAAATAAATCTCTCCTGATTTATTTAGGGATTTTTGTTTAAAGTTGCTTGGCCCCCAGGCACTCTGGTTTAGGCTATAACCCCGATGCCAGAGGATAAGTGGATTTAGGTCAGGGCTTGTCTGTTCTATCACCCTTCATTCTGTGTCTCCCAGCTCTGCTGCTACTAGTGCAGCATTGCAATATGGGAGGAAGGAAGTGAAGCTAATGTGTATTAGCTTAGTCTCCCAGCCTCACAACACATGTAACTCTGTGACTTTAGAAAAGTTACTCATCCTCCCTAAATCTCAGTTTCCTCAATTTTAAAATGTGAACAACACTCTACATAGCCTTAGGTTTGTTGTGAGAACATGGGGAAAAAAAATCTCTAAGCTAATGCCTTCATTCATACTAAGTACCCAATAAATGTTAGCACCTACTATGAACTATTATCTTTTATTAGGCATCTCTACTACATTCCAAGTGCTTAGAAGTGCTTTATACATGTTCCTTCAAATTAATGCCTGTGACAAACCTTTAAGACAGGTGTTATATCCAATTTTTGTTCATTAAAAAAATGAATGAATGCACACAAACCACCTAGTAGAGTATCTGCCTCATGGTAAGCACACAGTAGATGCATCTATTATTACTTCAGATAAGGAAATAGGCACTGAGGATGAGTAACTTTTATAAGGCCACATAGCCAGTATGTGGAAGGGCTAAGACTCATACCCAAGTTTGTTGGTCTCTGAGACCTGAGTTCTTATTTCTACATGTACACACTCCTTTAAGGAATTACGAGTCTCCCAGGGCAGAACATTTCAAGGTGAATGTTTGTGTCTAAACACTTTAGTACTGTGATAAAGGAAGACATCCATCACTCAGACCACAACTGAGATTTTTTTCCCCCATGGCTCTCATGTAAGAGAGGAGAAAGCAGCTTAGGTATTGATTTTGCTGGTGGCGTGCAGGGAAAGGAAGAGTGTTGGTTGTAATATACATACTGGGGCTAATTAAGACGCTAAGCCTCTCCTCCATTATTCTTCACGGAAATTTCTCCTTCCCTGGAACTTGGCAGTCTTTTTGTCTATACTTGTTTGGCATTGTTTATACAGACTATTTTGTTTTGTGAATTGTCATTGCTTTTAGCTCCTGCTTTGTTATTTAGGGTAAAGAAAATATCTCATTCTTCTTGGTTTCCCAATTTTTAGTGCAGTGCTTGACATATTATGGGTGGTTTTCCTTCACATCTGTTGATGATGGTAATGGGCTGCTAGACCATTTGAAAACTCCTTCCAGGCCTCTATGCCAGGAGTTATATTGTGGAATTCTGAATGTTTACTGGTTGCTACTAGTGATTCTTGGTGGTCTTTCTCCGATCTGCCTCAGAAGGTCTGGCTCTGGATTGATCCAGAGGAAACTAATTATGACAGGCTCTTGGTCCAAGAGACCTCTTATAAGTAGCAATCCAGTAGGTTGGTCATGGAGTACATGATTTCTGGCCAAAGCCTCATTTAGGCAGGTATTGAAATATACACACTGGGGAGGCTATACCTTACCCGACTGCATGGGGGTACTTGACACACGCTTTCAGTATTTGGATTGAGCATATCTTTCCAATGGTATAAACAGGATGAAAAATATCTTGCTTTTCATTTAAAATCATAGCTAGAAAAGATAAGTTTCATAATTTTCTCTTTTCTTGCCTGTGAATTATAGGGGTATGCACAATTTGATATTTGGAGCAGAAAAATGTTGAGGGTAATTGCAGTTTATGAGACAGAAACATGCCTCCCCTGACACAATATAGTGACCAAAAATTTGCTCATGTCTTCTCTCAGGGCAATCATGACTCATGCGTCAGTTCTTAAGAGTGACAGACATGTCCTTGGAATTAGTGACACACTGATTCGACTCTCTGTGGGCTTAGAGGATGAGGAAGACCTACTGGAAGATCTAGATCAAGCTTTGAAGGCAGCAGTAAGTCTTATTATTTTGTGTGTGTGTGTGTGTGTGTGTGTGTGTCTGCTTTATCTTGGGCATGGGGGTCACTATATTTACAAAGAGTGGTCTCACTGTGAACTCTAAAGCTTTTCTGTTCCTATAATAGACCAGGTGTATAAATAACTGTATAGGGGGCTCAGTCAAAGTGCATATTTAAAGGATGGTGGTATTCAGAAAAAGGACTTCTTGAGGCGTTGAAGCTATGGCCTATACGTTTAATAACATATTTTTCTTGTGCACTGTTATTATAGCACCCTCCAAGTGGAAGTCACAGCTAGTATTCCAGAGCTGCTATTAGAAGCTGCTTCCTGTGAAGATCAGATCTTCCTGAGTAATTAAATGGACAAACAACGAGCCTTTGCAAAATTTTCAAGTGGAAATTTTAAGGCACCTCATTATCTTTCATAACTGTAATCTTCTTAGGGGTCATCTCTGTTAAAAAGTTTTCTGTATGTCATGTTACAATTACAGGTCAATTCTGTTAATTTTTTTTGTTAATTTTCCTGTATGTTTGCCTCTGAAGGAGGTGAGATTTGTGCTACTTTGGGAGATTATGTTCTTTTTTCAAGTCAAAGATTTATTTTGATCATGTTTATAATATAATGGTAATTCATTTGTGATGTTTTGTGAGGAATTTAAATTTAAACGAATGTTCTTAAATCAAGTGTGATTTTTTTGCATATCATTGAAAAGAACATTAAAAGCAATGGTTTACACTTAGTTACCATAAGCCGAAAATCAAATACTTGAAAAGTTTACTGTGAAATTCTACTGATTTAAGACTATACTTAATATTTAAAAAAAATAATAAATCAGCCGGGCGTGGTGGCTCACGCCTGTAATCCCAGCACTTTGGGAGGATAAGGCGGGCGGATCACGAGGTCAGGAGATTGAGACCATTCTGGCTAGCACGGTGAAACCCCATCTCTACTAAAAATGCAAAAAAAACTAGCCGGGTGTGGTGGCGGGTGCCTGTAGTCCCAGCTACTCGGGAGGCTGAGGCAGGAGAATGGCATGAAACCGGGAGGCGGAGCTTGCAGTGAGCCGAGATTGTCCCACCGCACTCCAGCCTGGGTGACAGAGTGAGACTCTGTCTCAAAAAAAAAAAAAAAAAAAATCTAATTATCAAATGCATCCCATTGTGATATTCCTACATTATGCGACATTAACCTGTATTCTTGGGTCCTTTTAATTCCCAACTACTGCTCTTAGAGGTCTTAGCCTTTGATGTTAATTTTTATAAATTCAATTAAATAACTATTATTCCCAAATCTTAGTGTTTGCAGATTAGTTATAAATCCTATACAAGGCAGGTTAAAGGCCACCTTTTTACAGAGAAATAGTACTTTTTATATTTTTATCTGAAATAGTACATTTGTTGAGAATAAAAGAAGATGTGTTTAAAAATAGAATCTTCTGGGCCTGGTGGTAGCGTGCTTATAGTCCTAGCTACTTGGGCAGCTGAGCTGGTGCATCTCCTTGAGCCTAGGAGTTCCAGACTGCAGTGGCGTCACTGCACTCCAGCCTGGGCGACAGAATGAGACCCTGTCTCTAAAAAAAATAATAAAATAGACTATTTTATAGTTGAGTGTATAGTTAGCAAGTTATCATCAGTGAGCCATAAGTCAAAAATTAAATCTTAAAAATTATTTTTATACTAAAGGTTTTTCATCGTATAATAAATCTTGATATTGCCATTTGTTTTGGTTAAAATAATATCATACAGCCTGATGAATAACAGTGCTGTTCAGGAGGAGAATACATAAAAATATACATTCTTCTGTATTGTCCACACTCTTGAGTTCTATCTATTGAGTCTGGAAATTCTGTCTCTAGAGGCAGTAGCATTTTGAGGCAGGTCCTATCTCACTATGGTTTCTGCCAGAACTGATTTCTTGCCATCTCAAGGCCTTAGGGCTGTGGAAATTAATGAAGATCAACCAAATGAGAAAAAGAAAGGCTATTCTTAGCTTACTATAGCAAGGGAGTTAGCCACCATCACCTGGGTTTTGGCAGAAAGTCAAAGGCGGGCAGATGGGTGGAAAAGTTTTATAGTGGAAAAAAGGGAAGCCTTCAGGTATGCCCTGGTTGAAGACTTGGCATGGGGAAGCCGGAAGCAGGTTGACTGGAGTCAGTGTTTCACAGTGGGCAGGTCTGTGTAATCCTACATCAAAGTCTAAGGAAGTTGAGAGGCCAAAGAGGCACCCAGTTTCTTAGAAAGAAACATTTAATAGGGACTTAGGAACAGAAGCCATGACTATATCTTGGGCAGTGATGAGGCAAGTTGGTGGATCCCCGCATAATTACCCCCAAGACCTGGGACTTTTATGCCATAGGGAGAGGAGTGGTTGAAAAGTAATTTGTAAGACAATTATGATAACATCAAAGCTGTTTGACCTAAGGGCAGGATTTACTGTATGTATGAGTTTATCAAGGTGACTTACTCTAAGGGCAGGATTTACAATAAGTACCTGCTCTTAAACAAGGTGCAATAGATAAATTGGAATGAGGGTTAATCAGAAGCCAACAGGGCAGATTAGCATCTAAGATGGAGTTGCTTTGGCCTCTAGATGGGGCATCCTGTATGATTTGCTAGGTGCATATTTGGCTTTCTCTGGTCCTAAGTTGGAAGCAGGGGCAAAATTAGAGAAAACTCAGTCATTCATTTCCCGACGATTCTGGGCCAATTGTTACACAAGTTATTGTTTAGCTTCCTGGATTGTCACTAAAGAAAGCAATCTGGCTTCCTGCAACTCTGACTTACAGCAGGCTGATCTCCTGGGTTGTTTATTGATGAGGGTGTTGGTTTCTCAGGCAGCTTGCTGCAGGTTGTGGGTCGAATTTCTAATTTTACATATGGCATGGCCACTGTCCCTTTCTATGTTCAGTCTCTTAGGGCTTCTGGTGAGCAGTAAGTAACTACCATCGTGTTAAGTCAAGGTTCTCCGGACTAACAGAGCCAGTAGGGCCTGTGCGTGTGTGTGTGTGTATAGAGAAAAATAGAGAGATAGATAGAATTTTATTTTAAGAAATGGCTCGTGATTGTGAGGCTGGCAAATCTAAAATCTATTGTAGTCTTGAGTTTGAAATTTGCAGGGAAGACCATTCAGCTGAAAATACAGGCAGAGATTCTGTGATGCAGTTTTGAGGCAGAATTGCTTTCTTTAGGGAAACCTTAGTCTTTGCTCTTAAAGCCTTCAACTGATTGCATGAAACTCATCATCCACATTATAGAGATTAATCTCCTTTGCTCGAAGTCTATTTAAATATTAGTCACATCTAAAACATACCTTTACAGCAACATCTAGACTGGTGTTTGACCAAACAACTGAGCATCATAGTTGACACATAAAATTAACCATCACAGCCATGTTCTAGGCACTGTTCCTCACTGCCTGAGAAGACACCATTATGTTTATTAGGGTTTTTGAGGTTTATCCACAGCTTTTGGTTATCTATCTGCAACTATGTCTCCCACCATTAATGTAGTTCACACTGAGATGAGGATTCTATGTTTAACACTTGGGCCCACCTTCTTCACAGTCCATCTGGTTTTGTAGAGGGAACGTAACTGGACATTCTGGTCAGGTTAGGTGAGGTCAGGCCTTCAGGACGCTATTTTCACTGAGTTGCTTTATAAGGCACATTATACAAAATTCCATCAGCTCGGCCGGGTGCGGTGGCTCACGCTTGTAATCCCAGCACTTTGGGAGGCCGAGGCGGGTGGATCACGAGGTCAGGAGATCGAGACCACGGTGAAACCCCGTCTCTACTAAAAATACAAAAAATTAGCCGGGCGTGGTGGCGGGCGCCTGTAGTCCCAGCTACTCAGAGAGGCTGAGGCAGGAGAATGGCGTGAACCCGGGAGGCGGAGCTTGCAGTGAGCCGAGATCGCGCCACTGCACTCCAGCCTGGGCGACAGAGCGAGACTCTGTCTCAAAAAAAAAAAAAAAATTGCATCAGCTCTTCTGTTGACTACATTCACTGTTGAAATTCTAAGAGTGAGATTGCTGTCTCACACCAAAGCCAGTGGGTACTATCTTGAGGAGGCACACAGCATCATGTTTGTATTTGATCCAGCTAGAGGACATGTAAGAGAAAACTTTATTGTGGACTCTGTAAAGTGTGACATTTGTTTGTGACTCAATTTGCTCTATTTGTACCTGGGAGTTCACTACATAGCTAACTTCTCGCTGCTTTCAATTTACATCATAAAACATAAAAGAAATGCGTCATATTCTTCTCAGTGTCCTGGTAGTGCATTTTCCTTTAGTTTTTCAGTGAATTCTGTTGTAAGTAAAATGGGTAAGATTGTTCATTATTTTGGATTATTTTGCTGAAATGACCAGCTCTGAGATGTGAGGAGTAAATAAGAAAGTAACAGTAAAATCTGGAATATCTTTTAAAAATTAAGACATCGTTTTTAACAGCAGAGTAGCCTTAAATGACCTGATTCCACAGAGGGGCCAGGAAACAGTGTGAAACTACAAATTTATTTTGTAGAAATATGGAAATCTTAATAGTATTTTTATAAAGTGAAAACAATATGATCACTTAATTACTCAAGTGGATCTGAAGAAAATTTCAGAGAAAAAAAATAAAGCTTGGAATGCACTTTAGAAAAACACAAAAGGGAACACAAATGCTTCTGTGGGGAAAAGAAAGAGAGATCAGATTGTTACTGTGTCTGTGTAGAAAGAAGTAGACATAGGAGACTCCATTTTGTTCTGTACTAAGAAAAATTCTTCTGCCTTGAGATGCTGTTAATCTGTAACTTTACCCCCAACTCTGTGCTCTCTGAAGCATGTGCTGTGTCAACTCAGGGTTAAATGGCTTAAGGGCTGTGCAAGATGTGCTTTGTTAAACAGATGCTTGAAGGCAGCATGCTCGTTAAGAGTCATCACCACTCCCTAATCTCAAGTACCCAGGGACACAAACACTGCGGAAGGCCGCAGGGACCTCTGCCTAGGAAAGCCAGGTATTGTCCAAGGTTTCTCCCCATGTAAGAGTCTGAAATATGGCCTTGTGAGAAGGGAAAGACCTGACCGTCCCCCAGCCCGACAACCATAAAGGGTCTGTGCTGAGGAGGATTAGTATAAGAGGAAGGAATGCCTCTTTGCAGTTGAGACAAGAGGAAGGCATCTGCCTCCTGCCGGTCCTTGGGCAATGGAATGTCCCGGTATAAAACCTGATTGTATGTTCCATCTACTGAGATAGGGGAAAACCGCCTTAGGGCTGTAGGTGGGACATGCGGGCAGCAATACTGCTCTTAAGGCATTGGGATGTTTATGTGTATGCATATCTAAAGCACAGCACTTAATTCATTTAACCCTGAGTTGACACAGCACATGCTTCAGAGAGCACGGAGTTGGGGGTAAGGTTACAGATTAACAGCATCTCAAGGCAGAAGAATTTTTCTTAGTACAGAGCAAAATGGAGTCTCCTATGTCTACTTCTTTCTACACAGACACAGTAACAACCTGATCTCTCTTTTCCCCACATTATGGATCCCTGTGTCCATGGACCGACCGTGGGAGGCCTCACCATCCGTCCATATTTTGACTGAAGTATTAAAAGGCATTTTAAATAGATTCAAAAGATTCATTTTTTACTTTAATTACAGTGATTATGGGATTAATTGCAGTCACAGCTACGGCTGCTGTGGCAGGAGTTGCATTGCACTCTGCTGTTCAGTCAGTAAACTTTGTTAATGATTGGCAAAAAAATTCTACAAGATTGTGGAATTCACAATCTGGTATTGATCAAAAATTGGGAAATCAAATTAATGATCTTAGACAAACTATCATTTGGATGGGAGACAGGCTCATGAGCTTAGCACATGGTTTCCAGTTACAGTGTGACTGGAATATGTCAGATTTTTGTATTACACCCCAAGCTGATAATGAGTCTGAGCATCACTGGGACATGGTTAGACGCCACCTACAGGGAAGAGAGGATAATCTCGCTTTAGACATTTCCAAATTAAAAGAACAAATTTTCGAAACATCAAAAGCCCATTTAAATTTGGTACCAGGAACTGAGGCAATCACAGGAGTTGCTGATGGCCTCCCAAATCTTAACTCTGTCACTTGGGTTAAGACCATCATAAGTACTATGATTATAAATTTCATATTAATCCTTGTGTGCCTGTTTTGTCTGTTGTTAGTCTGCAGGTGTACCCAACAGCTCCGAAGAGACAGCGACCATCGAGAATGGGCCATGATGGCGATGGCGGTTTTGTCGGAAAGAAAAGGGGGAAATGTCAGGCCTCTGAGCCCAAGCCAAGCCATTGCATCTCTTGTGACTTGCACGTATACATCCAGATGGCCTGAAGTAACTGAAGATCCACAAAAGAAGTAAAAATAGCCTTAACTGATGACATTCCACCATTGTGATTTGTTCCTGCCCCACCCTAACTGATCAATGTACTTTGTAATCTTCCCCACCCTTAAGAAGGTACTTTGTAATCTCCCCCACCCTTAAGAAGGTACTTTGTAATCTCCCCCACCCTTAAGAAGGTACTTTGTAATCTCCCCCACCCTTAAGAAGGTTCTTTGTAATCTCCCCCACCCTTCAGAAGGTACTTTGTAATCTCCCCCACCCTTAAGAAGGTTCTTGGTAATTCTCCCTACCCTTGAGAATGTACTTTGAGAGATCCACCGCCTGCCCCCAAAACGTTGCTCCTAACTCCACTGCCTATCCCAAAACCTATGAGAACTAATGATAATCCACCACCCTTTGCTGACTCTCTTTTCGGACTCAGCCCGCCTGCACCCAGGTGATAAAAAGCTTTATTGCTCACACAAAGCCTGCTTGGTGATCTCTTCACACGGACGCGCATGAAAGGAAATGTGGGGAAAAGAAAGAGAGATCAGATTGTTACTGTGTCTGTGTAGAAGAAGTAGACATTGGAGACTCCATGTGTTCTGTACTAAGAAAAATTCTTCTGCCTTGAGATGCTGTGAATCTGTAACTTTACCCCCAACTCCGTGCTCTCTGAAGCATGTGCTGTGTCAACTCAGGGTTAAATGGATTAAGGGCTGTGCAAGACGTGCTTTGTTAAACAGATGCTTGAAGGCAGCATGCTCGTTAAGAGTCATCACCACTCCCTAATCTCAAGTACCCAGGGACACAAACACTGCAGAAGCCTGCAGGAACCTCTGCCTAGGAAAGCCAGGTATTGTCCAAGGTTTCTCCCCATGTGATAGTCTGAAATATGGCCTCGTGGGAAGGGAAAGACCTGACCGTCCCCCAGCCTGACACCCATAAAGGGTCTGTGCTGAGGAGGATTAGTATAAGAGGAAGGAATGCCTCTTTGCAGTTGAGACAAGAGGAAGGCATCTGTCTCCTGCCAGTCCCTGGGCAATGGAATGTCTCCGTGTAAAACCCGATTGTATGTTCCATCTACTGAGATAGGGGAAAACTGCCTTAGGGCTGGAGGTGGGACAAGCAGGCAGCAATGCTGCTCTGTAAGGCATTGAGATGTGTATGTGTATGCATATCTAAAGCACAGCACTTAATTCTTCACCTTATCTATGATGCAGAGACCTTTGTTCACGTGTTTATCTGCTGACCTTCTCTCCACTATTATCCTATGACCCTGCCACATCCCCCTCTGCGAGAAACATCCAAGAATGATCAGTAAATACTAAGGGAACTCAGAGGCCGGCGGGATCCTCCATATGTTGAACACCGGTCCCCTGGGCCCCCTTATTTCTTTCTCTATACTTTGCCCCTCTGTCTTTCTCTTTTCCAAGTCTCTCGTTCCACCTAACGAGAAACACCACGGGTGTGGAGGGGCAACCCACCCCTTCAGCTTCATAACAAATCTCTTAGGAGGCCATTATTGAAAGAAATAACAAAAGATGGTAAACACGATTAAAGAAAATGTCATCAAGGACTAACAAAAGTATTACTCAAAATAAAACTTCTCTTAGGAATTATCCAAAGACAAGTAATTGTTTAAAAAAGAATGTCCACTTCCATACAACAAAAGAAACCCTGATTTCATTTACTTCACAATACACATTTACTTAGAAAAAAATGAGTGCAAGAAAAAATGAAATTGCTTTTAAATTGAAGAAAGGATTGCTATGTCTTCTTTTAAATAAACGCATTTGATTCAATTTTGACGTATTGCTCACAAAATAAATTTATATTTGATACAGTGAGAACTGTCAGATACTGCAAACTTCTGTGTCTTTTGAATAGTGTGCCTTTAATAGAACACATATAGCATAGCTCTAGGGATTAGAGTCTTCTGACTTCATTACTATTTTTACAGTAATTTATATCTTGGTTTCTTCAATTAGAAAAAAAAAAAATCAGGACTCTTATAGAGAAGGAAAGGAAGGTTCAGAATGATTATGTGACCATTCCACATCATTTGGCTAGCAAAAATAAGTGGCAGAGGCGGGGCTAAAATGTTGGACTTCAGACCTCTTACTTCTGTGTGCTAGTGCACCATTCTTAGTCCAGCACAGACAATTCTCAAACAGATTAGCAAACCACCCTCTTTAAATTGCAAGAATTGTTACCATGTGATCAAGGCATCATAATTAATGCAAACCCTAGTTTCTAGTTGGGAAAGAGATTAAGATGGAGACTTTGTAGTAAAAGATGGACATATATTTTATTCACATAGCTTATTTTATTTTGAATGAAAGAGCCAAGCAAACTCTATCCTTGGCCTGTTCCTGTGGAGGTGATCTCTGAAATAAATGTGCTGCAGAGTTGGGGACATGGGGGCTGGCCTTTTATAGCCCTGTATTATTCAACCATTAGTTATGAGCTGGAGATGGGGAGGGACAGGGAA
This sequence comes from Symphalangus syndactylus, assembly GCF_028878055.3. Taxonomy (NCBI): domain Eukaryota; kingdom Metazoa; phylum Chordata; class Mammalia; order Primates; family Hylobatidae; genus Symphalangus; species Symphalangus syndactylus. Next base: position 24,744,411 of record NC_072441.2, read on the forward strand.
GTTGAAGAGGGAGGCATGGGAAACCTCACTGGTGAACTGGCTCCAGTCAGCGGATGGCAGTTCTCTGGTGGAGGGCAGACAGGTGCTGTGGGCTGGTAAAGGGAACCTTAATGGTGTGTTATAGCATCCACTATAGGTAGTAACTTATGTCTCACCCATTTTATCTAACAACTTCTAGAAACTAGCCTAAAAAAAGTAACCGTGGCTCTAATGTTGTGGTCATTGGTCTATAATGAAATTGCTCACGCCTTCTTTCCTTCTTTCCTTCTTTCCCTCCTTCTGTAATAATGTTTTTCTATTTTGCAGAAGTAATTTTTTTTTTTTTTTTTTTTTGAGATATGGTCTTGCTTTGTCACCCAGGCTGGAGCACAGTGGTGCAATCATGGTTTGCTGCAGCCTCAGCCTCCCGGGTTCCAGCAATCCTTCTGCCTCAGCCTCCTGAGTAGCTTACTACAGGCATGTGCCACCATGCCTGGCTAATTCTTTGTAGAGATGAAGTCCCACTATGTTGCCCAAACTAAAAGTAATTTTTTTTTCTAGAGAGTTTAGAGATTTAGAAGGAAAAGGTGGTCTTTAATAGGCTTTCTTTTTTTGGGTGGGGGGGTGCAGATTCTTCCTCTTTCACCCAGGTTGGAGTGCAGTGGCACAATCTCCAGTCACTGCAACCTCTGCCTCCCAGGTTCAAGCTATTCTCCTGCCTCAGCCTCACGAGTAGCTAGGATTACAGGCGCCTGCCACCATGCCCGGCTAATTTTTATATTTTTAGTAAAGATGGGGTTTTGCCATGTTGGCCAGGCTGGTCTCGAACTCCTGACCTCAGGTGATCCACACGCTTCAGCCTCCCAAAGTGCTGGGATTACAGGCATGAGCCACGGCACCTGGCCTTTAATAGGCTTTCATAACAGAAAAGTAGACATCAGACTTTCTAAGTTCAAAACCCAGCTCTGGTGCTTACCAGCTAGCTGACCTTATTTTCAGCAACTTAAACTATCTAAACTTTAATGTTCTTCCTCATAGGAAAAATGGGGCTAATAATGTTTCCTGACATAATGCATTTAAAGCGTGGATGCTCAATAATTGTTATCTATCCCTTTAGCTTAGTAAAAACCATTGTCAAAGTTTTTGTGTATTTGACTTTAAGTTTTCTCTAAATTATATAGACAGTATTTTGAATATTGGAATCATGGCAAATAAAACTGTCCATCTAAATCTTGTTGTGGTTTAGATTTAGAATATTCTGTTGTTGTTACTAAGTAACAGACTGGTTATCCTGGGTTGGAGGGTGGTTCTTATTTTAGCCTAGCTACAAGCTGTTTTAACCAACTGGTGTGATAATTTTTTGGCTTTTTGTAAAAAATTGAATAGTGGAGAAAGAAATGCCAGAGGACCTGACTGGCGTTTCTAGATGCCATGACCTAGAGAAATTGATACATAAAATTACATATACATGCATATGTGTAGCTAATACAAATGATACTAGATCGCTTTGAAAATATAAAGCAAGCTTAAAGCTTAATCATCACCAAATAGCAACAATGATAATTGTAATATTATGGAAAGGTTTGAAATTGTTCCTGTCATAAAAGGGTTAAGAAAGGAAGTTTCCTGTTATACATTTTTCATATTGCATGAGTTTTTAGCATGGAACATTTAAAAATATTTAATGCCAGGTATCCTCTTGTGCTTTTGGTTCTCAAAAATCAAATACCCTTTGTAGAAGGCAAAATAACAGAAATTGCAAAGAGTGATTTCGTTAAGCAATTGTTCTTGTCTGACTAGCATCCATTTAAACTTCTTCAGGCAACATATATCCAGTGGAAAGCTACTCTGTCCTCATTTTCAATCACTAGTTTGGTGGGGAGTCCCAGCATTGAGCACAGATTAACCAAGACCAATCTACATATCTAGTCTGGTCACAGTGATGGTTCTGAATGAACACTTGTTCTAGGTCAGTCCATTAAGAGTGAGTCTCTCATGCCTGTAATCCCAGCACTTTGGGAGGCTGAGGAGGGTGGATCAGGAGATCAGGAGATCGAGACCATCGTAGCTAACATGGTGAAACCCTGTCTCCACTAAAAATACAAAAAATTAGCCAGGCATGGTGGCGGGTACCTGTAGTCCCAGCTACTTGGGAGGCTGAGGCAGAAGAATGATGTGAATCCGGAGGCAGAGCTTGCAGTGAGCCGAGATCGCACCACTGCACTCCAGCCTGGGCGACAGAGCGAGACTCCGTCTCAAAGAAAAAAAAAAAAAAAAAAGAAAAGAAGAGTGAGTCTCATAACTTTTATGGGACTTATCAGAAAAGATACATTGTTATTCACTTGTGACTTGAACCTGAAAATGTGTGATGTGGAGCTGCTATATCTATCTCCCCACCACAAGAAGAACTTCTATCTGAGCATGAAACCCCATGAAGAGGCATCTCTGAGAGGTGGACAGAAACTGGACCCTGGTGATACTTTTTTTTTTTTTTTTTTTTTTTTGAGACGGAGTCTTGCTCTGTCACCCAGGCTGGAGTGCAGTGGCGCAATCTCGGCTCACTGCAAGCTCCGCCTCCCGGGTTCACGCCATTCTCCTGCCTCAGCCTCTCCGAGTAGCTGGGACTACAGGCGCCCGCCACCACGCACGGCTAATTTTTTGTATTTTTTAGTAGAGACGGGGTTTCACCGTGGTCTCGATCTCCTGACCTTGTGATCCACCCGCCTCGGCCTCCCAAAGTGCTGGGATTACAAGCGTGAGCCACCGCACCCGGCCTGGTGGTGATACTTTTTGAGATGTGCATCTAATTATCCCAGAAGCTAGATATATGCCAGCACATGTCAGTCACATGAGCCAATGCATTTCTTCTCCTTCTCTCTTCTTCCTCCTCTTCTTCTCCTTTTTTAGTTCTTATATTAAGCCCGTTTTTCTTTTGTTGTTTTTGTTATTGCTGCTCTTAATAACTGAAAGAGTCTCATGTGATATTGAAATTAAAGGAACATTTACTTATAATGGATAATAAGAATCTACATATCTTTCAATTTTCATTTTTACAAGTTGTACCTACTAATATCATCATCTTTACAGGTATTGTGTATTAGTCAGGATTCTTCAGAGAAACAGAATCACTGGGATGTATGTGTGTGCACACATGTGGGTATAGAATTGGCTCACAGTTACAGAGGCTGGTAAGTCCAAAATCTGCAAGCAGGCTAGAGACCCAGATAACTGCTAATGTTATAGTTCAAGTAGAAGGCCATTTGCTGGAGAATTCCTTCTGTCAGGCCCCTGAGCCCAAGCCAAGCCATCGCATCCCCTGTGACTTGCACGTATACATCCAGATGGCCTGAAGTAACTGAAGATCCACACAAGAAGTAAAAATAGCCTTAACTGATGACATTCCACAATTGTGATTTGTTCCTGCCCCACCCTAACTGATCAATGTACTTTGTAATCTCCTCCACCCTTAAGAAGGTACTTTGTAATCTCCCCCACCCTTAAGAAGGTTCTTTGTAATTCTCCCTACCCTTGAGAATGTACTTTGAGAGATCCACCCCCTGCCCCCAAAACATTGCTCCTAACTCCACCACCTATCCCAAAACCTATAAGAACTAATGATAATCCACCACCCTTTGCTGACTCTCTTTTCAGACTCAGCCCGCCTGCACCCAGGTGAAATAAACAGCCATGTTGCTCACACAAAGCCTGTTTGGTGGTCTCTTCACACAGACGCGCATGAAACCTTCTTGCTCAGAGAAGCTGATTTTTGTTCTATTTAGACCTTCAGCTGATTGGATGAGGCCCACTAGATTATGAAGGGCAAACTACTTCACTCAAAGTCCACCAAATGTTAAGCTCATCCAAAAACACCCTCACAGAAACATCTAGAATAATTGTTTGACCAAATATCTGTGCATCATGGCTTAGAGAAATTGATACATAAAATTAGCCATTGCAGATATCTAGTAATAATAATGGCCAATTTTTCTGTTTTAGCTCTTACTATTTGGTAAGTACCTGGATAAACGTTTTATTTTTTATTTTTATTTTTTTCCCAAGATGGAGTCTTGCTCTGTTGCCCAGGCTGGAGTGCAGTGGCACAATCTCAACTCACTGCAACCTCCACTTCCTAGGTTCAAACGATTCTCCTGCCTCAGCCTCCTGAGTAGCTGGGATTACAGGCGCCCACCACCACGCCCGGCTGATTTTTGTATTTTTAGTAGAGACGGGGTTTCACCATCTTGGCCAGGCTAGTCTTGAACTCCTGACCTCAGATGATCCACCCACCTCGGCCTCCCAAAGTGCTGGGATTACAGGCATGAGCCACCATACCTGGCCTCAGATAAACATTTTATAAGCCTCATTTCAGTGAATTCTCATGCAATCCTTTGGGGCAGGTGCTATTACTACAACTGAGGAACTAACACTAAAGGAAAGAAAGAAACTTGTTTAAGGCCATATACTTAATAATTGGTAGAGGCACGGCATGAATCCGGTTTGTATGATTCCAAAATCCATGTCCTTAGCAAACAAGCTATGCTGCCACTCCAGGGCTGCAAATCTGTTTGCCATGCTTTGGTCACTTTTAAGAGAATACTCTAACAGCATAGGGGAAATGTACTCTGGAGACAGTGTTTTTATTTTTTTAGTTATAGTGAGTTATAGCTCAAAAAATATATCATTTTATTGAGTTATAGCTCAACAAACATTCAATGTTTGTTGAATTGAATGAATGAATGTTTGTTGAGCTATAACTGATAATTTTTTTTCATTCAGTGTTTATTGAGCTATAATAACTACTGGGATGTGTTAAGCTAAAAAAATACCATGTTGAGTAAGACAAAGTCCTTGCCCTCAAAATCCAGTAGGGAGTTCAGAGAAATAGGCAGTGTGCTAAAGCATGCATGAAATGTTTTGAGACCACATAATACAAACACCTAGTCCTGGAGGGCCAGGGAAAACTTACAGGAGGAAAAGACATCCAAGTTGAATTTTGAGGGTAGACTAGATACCAGCCAAATGAATAGGGTTAGAAGAACTTTTTACAGCATAACTAGGACCCAATTTTCTCACTGGCAAAATGAGTGTTAGAACTGAAGAACTGTCTTGAAAATCTCTTCTGTATTTTTTTTCTGTTGTTACCGTAACAAATTACCACAAACTTATCTTGAATAACACAAATTTATTGTCTTGTAGTTCTGTAGATTGAAAATCTCATGCAGGTTCCACTGCACTAAAATCAGCAAGACTGTGTTTCTCTCTGGAGTCTCTAAGGGACAGTCTATTTCCTTGCTTATTTATTTATTTTTATATTTTTGAGACGAAGTCTCACTCTTGTCCCCCAGGCTGGAATGCAGTGATGCGATCTCGGCTCACTGCAATCTCTGCCTCCCGGGTTCAGGCGATTCTCCTGTCTCAGCCTCCCGAGTAGCTGAGATTACAGGCGCCTGCCACCACGCCTGGCTAATTTTTGTATTTTTAGTAGAGGCAGGGTTTCACCATGTTGGCCAGGCTGGTCTCAAATTCCTGACCTCATGCGATCCACCTGCCTTGGCCTCCCAAAGTGCTGGGATTACAAGTGTGAGCCGCCACACCCGGCTGCCTTGCTTATTTAGACTGATAGGAGAATTGAGTTCCTTGTGATTGTGGGACTGAGATCTCCATGACCTTGATGGCTGTTATCAGAGGGCTGTTCCCAGCTTCTAAAGGCCATTGTATTCCTTATCTTCTGGCTCCTTCCCCCATGTTTAAAGCCAACAATGAGTCGACTTCCTCTCATGCTTTGAATCTTTCCTCCTTTAGCCTTCTCTCTGATCCAGCTGGAAAAATTCTCCACTTTTAAGAACACATGTGGTTAGGCTGAGCCTGCTTAGATAATCCAAGATGATCTTCATCTCAAGATCCTTAACCATAATCACATCTGCAAAATTCCTTTTGTCATGTAAGGTCACATAGCGATGGGCTCTGAGGGTTAGGGTGTGAACATCTTTGCAGGGGGTGGGGGCAGTCATTGTTTTGCTTTACCACACTTTCCAATTTTAATATTTTCTTATTTTATGGGAACTAATTTGAACAAAAGTAAGGCGGTGGTAATTTGGAGAGACAGCACCTTGCTCACAAATGCTTAGAAACAATTGTTAAAGTAGTCTGCACCTATAAGTCAAAGTTCTTTCTCTAGCAGAAGGTCATAATCTGGAGGAGCCCTCGACGCTTCTACAAACTGGAAGGTCTTTGTTTTTCTAGGAGTATTCTAGGAGTCTATAAATAGCTGGGAGAAGGTAGGGATGGGGTTCTGGCTAATGAGAGGTGGGCTCAGTAGGTCCTTCTGGAAAGATTTACGAAGTGCCGTGTATTCTCTAGTCTGGCCTCTGGTCTCTAAGTTACAGAATCAAGCTGATTATGTTTTCGATGGGTTATCCCTCACCAAAGTGGGGCTAATGGCCTGCAGTACTACTTCCTTCCTATGCCCAGGTCATCTCCAAGGTCAACTGAGTCTAAAGATATGCCTGAGAACTTGGGGGATTCTTCTTATACGTCAGATCTGCAACAGCCAGGACCTCCTCTCTATATTGAGTAAGGCACCTGGGGATAGGGAGGGGCTGTGCTGTTCAGACTATAATCCCCATTTTGGTGGAGGAAAACCAGTCTGAAACCATCAGCTTAATTCTCTAACCTGGATGCCAAAGGCCAGATTTCCTAAATTCAAGGAGAAAATGGTATAACTGTGGTGGGAATATTAGAATTTTCAGATCTGGAAATCCTTTCCTTGCTTCATTCACCGAGCTGCTGAAAAATATATTGTATAGAAGGGAAAAATTGATCCAAATACCATTTTAATATAATCATTATAAAATATACTGATTTTAACTTGTAAAACTACATATTTTGTAATACTGTGAAGTATACCTCATAGCATACCTCACATGCTATGTTTATCTCTAAAATACACATTTGAAAAAAAACAAGTCAAGGTTACCAGTATGGATTCTGGAGCCATGCTGCCTGAATTTGAATCCTGGTTTTACTTCTTTTTTTTTTTTTTTGAGACAGAGTTTTGCTCTTGTTGCCCATCAGGCTTGAGTGCATGGCGTGATCTCGGCTCACCACAACCTCCACATCCCAGGTTCAAGCAATTCTCCTGCCTCAGCCTCCCGAGTAGCTGGGATTACAGGCATGTGCCACCACGCCTGGCTAATTTTGTATTTTTAGTAGAGACGGGATTTCTGTATGTTGGTCAGGCTGGTCTCAAACTCCTGACCTCAGGCGATCCACCTGCTTTGGCCTCCCAAAGTAGGAGTGGGTTTTTTCCCCCACACCTAAGCAGCAGACACCAGTTGGGTGTCCTCCAATTTCACTCTGACACCATTTCCCTGGAGATAGCATCAGAGCCTACAGGTCGAGGGCTCAGTCCCACAAGACCACCTCCTCCTTACACCCAGTCACAACTCCAGGCCTCTGGAACTTCTGACTGACCGGCTTCAAGTTGGGCTCCCACCTCTTTGGAATTAATCAATTTCTTTGAGTTTGATTAATTTGCTAGAGTGGCTCACAGAACTCAGGGAAAACACTTACGGTTGCTGGTTTACTGTAAAGGATATTACAAATGACATAAATGAAGACATGTATACCTTCATAAGGTAAGGTATGTGGGAAGGGGCACGCAGCTTCCATGCCCTCTGGGGGCACGCCAGCCTTCAGGAGCCTCCATGTGTTCAGCCATCTGGAAACTTTCTGAACCCAGTCCATGTGGGTTTTTATGGAAATTTCCAGACAAGCATTCCTTCCCTCAGTGTATAGGGTGGGATCCTGTCTGCAGACAGTCTTAAGATGGGGGTGCAGATAAGAGTTCTGCCTTGGGGCAGGTGAAAAGAAGGAAGAAAGTCAGAGAAAGTCTGTTTTCTGAGGCCTAACATACCCAACGTTATAACAAAAGACTGTAAGAAGGGCTATGGGAGTTGTAAGCCAGGAACCATGGACAAAAACCAACATATATAATAATACCATAGTTTGCTAAGAAGATAAATTGTTATTACAACTGGCAAGGTGAGTGATACATGATACATGAGGGGCATAGATAAATGCTTTTAAGCAGTTAAAAAAAATCACACTTTTTGTGCATCCTTTATATTAAAAGAACTTTGTTAAACATTTTTTAACCATGTAGAAAAAAAAACCTCATATAACCGTGTTGTCTATTTCTGTGATCAAGATCACATTTATTTCCTCTGAATGTGCCTTATGACATTGTCTCTCTTTGCTTTTGTATCTCAGGATCTATGTGGGGTGAGTGATGATGGGGAGTCAAAAAGACCGTTTGACCTGGGAGTTTCATTCAAAAAGTGTTTTAAATTTAGACTTCATTATTTTCAAATGGAATAGAGACATAAACAATGCTATTCTGTAAACTAGTATTTTTGCATTTCTTTACTTTTAAAAAATATATTAAGAGCCTCAAAATTGAAATATCTCTTGACCGGTGAGAAGCACTGCTTTTCTTTGAATCAGAATTTTCCTTCCTTGCTTTTATTGCCATCTCTCAAAATCAAATCCATCCTTTATAAATGCCATAAAGAAGACTTTAAAAAAAGATACACACAAACACATATATATATACAGATATATAGATACATATATATCTATAGATCCATATATGTATGTATATGCACATACATCTATATATAGACACATATATACATATATACAGATATAGATAGATATATATTTCTGGAGAGGGATGTTGAAATTAGATTTTATTATTTTCTCTGTCTCTCTGTTTCTTTCTCTGCCTCTATCTCTATTATTTTTCTTCTGTCTCTGTCTCTATTATTTTCTCTGTCTGTCTTGTATGCATAAAACAGTTTTTGCAGGATTGGATTAGTATTCTATACATTTGCAAAGATTTTAATTCTTGTAGCCCCTCTAATATAAGCCTAATTTAATGTGAAAGCTCAAAAAACTCTCTGCTTAACTAGAAAATCCTTCCTCTGGACATACTCATGGCTACTTGCAGTGATTAGTGACATCCTTCTTTAGTGACAGAAAAAACCATTCCCTGGAGCTCTCAAAGATCATTAAACAAAGGTCCAATTATTGTCTAGATAACGTTTGGCAATATCACTACCAGATGGCTTTATTCTGGTTCTCTTCCAATGTGTATATCTCTACCCCTATTTATCTTTATGGGGTTCTTTCTGTAGTTAACAACAATTATGTCTCTAGGAAATCTACGTTACAGAACACATTGGTCTTGAGTGGGTTTCTTCAAGACTGTAGTTCTCTCTCTATATATATGTAAATGAGACAGGGTCTCACTTCATTGCCCAGGCTGGTGTCAAACTCTTGGGCTCACAGAATCCTCCCACCTCGGTCTCCCAAAATGCTGAGATTACAGGTGTGAGCCACTGCACCTGGCCATGCGAGGCGTTTTATAGAAGTGTTGGAATGTGTGGGAAATAAAGTAAATGAAAAAAAAATTTGTACAAGAAAGTAAATGTAGTCATAATACTCCACTTGGCTCAACAGTAATGAATATTTACATAATTATAAGAATGAAACCTCTGTGTTTGGGTCTAAATGAGACAGAAACAGAAGGACAGAGAGAATTATATTGGGAGGAATAGAAGAAGGGGAAGATGGTGAGTGAAATCATTTATCATATTGGAAAGTTAGTAAATAACTAAAATGTGATGAATTGAGAGATAGTGATACATACATACTATTTAGAGTTTTAAAAGTAATATTAATGTTAAAACTGCAAGTAGGACAAGAAGGTTGGCAGGCAAGGAGAAATTGGAGCCGTTATTTTGTTATTGTTGTAAGCCTTTTAGCTCTGCATAAACCTAAAAAAATTTTGTAAATAGAATACTCTGATTAAAAATTAGTATTAATTAAAAAATTAGCCAGGTGTGGTGGTGCATGCCTGTAGTCCCAGCTACTCGCAAGGCTGAAGCAGAAGAATTGCTTGAACCTGGGAGGCGGAGGTTGCAGTGAGCCAAGATCATGCCAGCAGTGAGCTGAGATTGTGCCACTGCCCTCCAGCCTGAGCGACATAGTGAGACCGCATCTCAAACAAACAAACAAAAATTAGTATTAATTAAAACAATCTATTGAGGAAAAGTTCTGTGTATAATTTTTTGCTTTGCTTAGTGTCAAGTCAGTTCTACCTAAAATAGATGGTGGTAGAAATTTAACAATTATCCTTAGAATTTAGATATAAAGATACACTGGATAATTAAAAGTAAAAACTAAAAATCTTAGGAAAGTCAATTTACACTTTCCTAAGTTGGTTAAGAGCCAACATACACTTTTCATACCATTTAGCAGGTGTATTAGTCTGTTCTTATACTAATAAAGACATACCTAAGACTGGGTAATTTATAAAGGAAAGAGGTTTAATGGACTCACAGCTCCATATGGCTGGGGAGGCTTCACAAATCATGGCAGATGGCAAAGGAGAAGTAAAGTCATGTCTTACGTGGTGGCAGGCAAGAGAGCTTGTGTAGGGGAACTCCCATTTATAAAACCATCAGATCTCATAAGACTTACTCACTATCACGAGAACAGCTTGGGAAAGACCTGCCCCCGTGATTCATTTATCTCCCACCAGGCCCTTCCCATGACCTACAGGAATTATGGGAGCTACAATGCAAGATGAGATTTGGGTGGGGACACAACCAAACCATATCAACAAGATATACTAAAATGATCAAAATTCCTATGTAACAGATAGCATATTATAACTAGAGAGGATCCTAGAAGTCCTTATATATTTTATCATTTGTTTTTTTGAGACATTTTCCAGCTTGGCACGGTGGCTTATACCTGTAATCCCAGCACTTTGGGAGGAGTTTGAGACAAGCCTGAGTAACACAGTGAGACATCATCTCATAAAAAAAAAAAAGACATTTTATATTGAAGAAACATCCTATTGCCTTGAAAAAAATGTGAATCATATTTTGTTTTATAGACAAATTGATTACATGAAAAATCAAGTGGTTTGTTAAAAATATTGCTGTTTTAAAAAAACTTACGTGATAGAAAGTTACTGTTTCATCAGTTAGTTTTGTCAAAGTCAAATAAAAATGTAGAGACAAATCTATAAACAAAAGGTTTAATTTGAGAAAATAGAATTGCAATTTGTGGTATACAAACAGACTGGTGTGGTTTTTGGTATGTCTGAAGAACAAAGAGAAGGTTGAGTGTTTTATTAGAAAGATACACGTTACATATTGTTTTGTAAGGAAGCTCACTGGCAGTTGTGAAGTTTCTGGGGGCTGGCAAGCTCTGATTGGTGAATGCTGGCAGTAGGAAAAACTAATCTTAGAGTCACGGCAGGTCATTTAGGTAGCTGCTAGGTAAAAATGGTCTTAACATTGCACAGGCCATTTCAGCAGCTGAGCTTGCAGGAGAGTTCTTGAAGCAGGTACTATGTACCCTGAGTGCTTTTTCACCTGGTTCCTCGATTCCAATTCACTTGGGTGTGACAAAAATAACTCAATTCATACCACCAGTTTTCCCTTTATTCTATATTATAAAACATTAGGATTGATTTGTTAATATATGAGCTGCTCTTATAAAAGGACCCCATTTTAGTGATCTGATCATTAGGACTTTCTTTTAATTTCCAGTTGTACTTACCCGGGTTCTTGGATTACGGTGGGTAGCACGCCAACACCAAGGACACAGCTCTTCGGAAAGCTTTTAATTTAAAATATTTTCCTTCCCTTTTTGTAGGCTGGATCAGGAAGCTGTTTCTGGTCTAGAAATAGAGTGTTGTCACGTTCACATCCAGCCAGCTTGGGGTCTGAAGGCGAGTGTACAATCTGTGAGAAGCCTGTGTGTGCTACTCTGCAAATTGCAGATAATTACTCTGAACAGAGAAGTACTTTGAAGTTGCTGCATGAAGTCAGTGTAAAGTGTTATGAAGCACCCACATGAAATGAGTCTTTTGTTCATTACTTCTGTGCTCACAGAGGGGTTGACTGCAGTGAGTTATTCATCTTCTTCCCCTATGGAAACTGACTGTGAAGTTCTGTGCCAGGCCCAGCATGCATCTTCTTCCCAGGCTGCCAGATTTCACAGAATGTTAAATAAAATCTGCCTTTATTTGCCCATAACTGCTCTTCTGTGGGTTTACTCAGAAATAAGACCTGTTAAAAATGAATTACTTTTTAGAAAACTAGCACAGTTTAAAACCCTCAGAGCACTTTGGGCAAACTGAACTTAGTATGCTGTTGTGCAGCAGGCGATTGCTGAAAAATGCTGAAAAATAAAGCAGAGAGCAAGGGCCAGAACTCCTCTCAACACGGAAAGGGTTTTGAGTGCAAAGCGGTCCTACAGTTTAGTTTTGCAGACACCCAGACTTGCCCTTCTCTGGAAGTTAAAATGTTCTTAGAGAAATAAATAAATAAAATTCCAAATTTGTTACATTGATGGTCTGAAAGAGATGGGAAAAAAGTCTTGGGGAATATTTTATGTGAAGGCAATATCTGATCTTCTAAGAAATATCTTCTGAAGAAACTGGTTAAAAAATTAAGACTCCTTTGAGGGATGTAGTCTTCGTTACCTTGCTGCCAGAGCGGCAGGCTAAAAGTCACTAGCTTGTAGTCAGTCATGTTTGTATGCACCCATTTTCCACTCGATGACAAAGGGATTCAAGCTTCGGTTCTGGGTATCAATTTGCAAATGTGTCCATCTGCTTTTCCTAATTCCTCTAGTTCATTCCGCCCTCTCCCCTTTCCTGTTTTTTTTTTTTTTTATCTACAGTTTATTTGCTCTACCTAACACTGACTTTAAATTAGAAAAAAAGTTTCATTGCTTTCAGATTCTTTCAGACATATTCTTCTTGCCTCTGTAATGAAATGAAGCACTTTTCTGATGGCAAGACACATGCCTTTTTTTTTTTTTGGCTCAATACCCCAATATTAAATCATTAATATAAATAATTTTTATATTCATTTTCTGTTACTGCTTAGTACACCTGGCACTTGGTAGGGTGTCCCCACATAATTCATTATCCAAAGTGAGACACTTCTGGGAACAAAAGGGTATGCAGTTAGTAGTTATACTAAGACACCAGGTGCAAATTGAAATATAAGTTCAGTTTATCAGTAAACATTTGTGAAATATAATTTATTTCTTTGGTGATATCCTGCCCATTATAATTAACTTTTACCTTTCTAATCTCAGGAATCTTCTTATGGCTGCTTGAATAACTTCTTTCCTTTTTAGAGCCTTTTTTTTTCCTGAGATTTTTACTCTTTGTCGAGACAGGCTCTCACTCTGTAACCAGGTTGATGTACAGTGGTGTAATCATAGCTCACTGCAGCCTTGATCTTCCAGGTTCAAGGGATCCTCCCACCTCAGACTCCTGAGTAGCCGGGACTACACAGATAACCTGGAAATGTGGACATGACTTTGGAACTGGGTATTGAGCAGAGGTTGGAACAGTTTGGAGGGCTTAGAAGAAGATAGAAAGATGTGGGAAAGGTTGGAACTTACTAGAGACTTGTTGAATGATTTTGACTAAAATGCTGATAGCAATATGGACAATGAAGTACAGGCTGAGGTGGTCTCAGATACATGTGAGGAACTTATTGGGAACTGGAGCAAAGGTCACTCTTGCTATGCTTTACCAAAGAGAATGGCAGCGTTTTGCCCCTGTCCTGGAGATCTGTGGAGATCTGTGGAACTTTGAACTTGAGAAAGATGATTTAGGGTATCTGGCAGAAGAAAATTTCTGTTCTGTTCTGTTCTTTTTTTTTTTTTTTGTGGAGACAGGGTCTTGTTCTGTCACCCAGCCTGGAGTTCGATGGTGCAATCCTGGCTCACTGCAACCTCCACCTCCCGGGTTCAAGCAATTCTTGTGTCTCAGTTTCTCCAGTAGTTGGGACTACGGGTGTGCGCCACCATGCCTGGCTAATTTTTTGTGTTTTTAGTAGAGATGGGGTTTCATCATATTGTCCATGCTGGTCTCAAACTCCTGAGCACAGGCAATCCACCCACCCTGGCCTCCCAACGTACTAGGATCACAGGTGTGAGCCATTACACTCAGCCTGGCAGAAGAAATTTCTAAGCAGCAAAGCATTCAAGAAGTGACCTGGCTTATTCTGAAAGCATTCAATTATATGCATTCACGAAGAGATGGTATGAAATTGGAACTTATGTTTAAAAGAGAAACGGAGCATAAAGCCTTGGAATATTTGCAGGCTGACCATGTGGTAGAAAAGGAAAACCCATTTTCTGGGGAATAATTTAAGCTGGCTGCAGAAATTGGCATAATTAATTGAGGAGCTGAATGTTAATGCCAAGACAATAAGGAAAACGCCTTCAGGGCATGTCAAAGATCTTCATGGCAGCCCCTCCCATCATAGGCTTGGAGGCCTGGGAGGAAAAAAAAATAGCTTTGTGGGCTGGGCTCACATGACTCTTTGCAACTTTGGGACTTGGTGCCCTGAATCCCAGCTGCTCCAACTCTAGCTGTGACTAAAAGGGACCAAGCTACAGCTCAGGCTGTTGCTTCAGAGGGTGCAAGCCCCAACCCTTGGCAACTTTAATGTTGTGTTTGGCTTGCAGTGTGCAGAAGACAAGAGTTGAGCTTTGGAAGCCTCCACCTAGATTTCAGAAGATGTATGAAAATGCCTGGATGGCCAGGCAGAAGTCTGTTGCAGGAGTGGAGCCCTCGTGAAGAACCTCAATGGAAAGGAAATGTGTGGTTCGAGCCCTCACAGACAGTCCCCCCTGGGACACTGCTGGAGCTGTGTGAAGAGGGCCACCAACCTCCAGACCCCAGCACTGTAGATTCACTGATAGCTTGCACCATGCACCTGGAAAAGCTGCAGGCACTCAATACCAGTTTGTGAAAGCAGCCACAGGGCCTGTACCTTGCTGAGGCACAGGGGTGGAGCTGCCAAAGGCCATGGGAACCCTACCCTTGCATCAGTGTGCCCTGGATTTGAGACATGGAGTCAAAGCAGATTTTGGAGGTTTAAGATTTAATGACTTCCCAGCTGGGTTTTGAACTTGTATGAGGCCTGTGTCCCTTTTGCTTTGACCAATTTCTCCCATTTGAAATGGGAACATTCACCCAACGCCTGTACCCCCATTGTATCTTGGAAGTAATTAACTTGCTTTTGATTTTATGGGCCTCTGTAAAGATACTACCTGAGACTAGGTAATTTATAAAGAAAAGAGGTTTAATTGACTCACAGTTCCACATGGCTGAGGAGGCCTCAGGAAATTTACAGTCATGGCAGAAGGTGAAGGAGAAGCAAGGTGCATCTTACATGGCAGCAGGAGAGAGAGAGTGTGAGGAAGTGCCACACTTTTTTTTTTTTTTTTTTTTTGAGACAGAGTCTTGCTCTGTCACCCAGGCTGGAGTGCAGTGGCATGATCTCAGCTCACTGCAACCTCTGCCTCCTGGGTTCAAGCAATTCTCCTGTCTCAGCCTCCCAAATAGCTGGGATTACAGGTGTCCACCACCACCCCTGGCTAATTTTTGTATTTTTAGTAGAGACCGGGTTTCACCATGTTGGCCAGGCTGATCTTGAACTCCTGACCCGTGATCCACCCACCTCAGCCTCCCAAAGTGTTGGGATTACAGGTGTGAGCCACTGTGCCCAGCTGGAAGTGCCACACTTTAAAACTATCAGCTCTCATGAGAACTCACTCACCATCATGAGAATAGCATGGGGGAAACCGCCTCCATGATCCAATGACCTCTTACCAGGTCCCTCCACTGACAAGTGGGGATTACAATTTAAGATGAGATTTGGGTGGGGACATAGAGCCAAACCACATCATTCCACCCCTGGCCCCTCCCAAATCTCATGTCCTTTTCACATTTCAAAACCAGCAGTCCCCCAAAGTTTTAAATTATTCCAACATTAACTCAAAAGTCTAAGTCCAGGTCAGGTGCGGTGGCTTACACCTGCAATCCCAGCACTTTGGGAGGCTGAAGTGAGTGGATCAACTGAGGACAGGAATTCGAGGCCAGCCTGGCCAACATGGTGAAACCCAGTCTTTACTAAAAATACAAAAATTAGCCAGGCATGGTGGTGGGCGCCTGTAATCCCAGCCACCCGGGAGGCTGAGTCAGGAGAATATCTTGAACCAAGGAGGTGGAGGTCACAGTAGGCCTAGATCATGCCATTGTACTCCAGCCTGGGTGACAGAGTGAGACTCTGGAAAAAAAAAAGAAAGAAGAAGGAAAGAAAGAAAGAAAAAAAGAAAATAGACTCCCCCAAGAAGTCATCCTATCAAGATATTTCAAATTATACTCCTGATCCTAGATATTGGTTATTAAACCATCAGTCTCCATCTTCAATAGGTTTATAATTTGGGGTGGGAGAAAATAGTTCCCATTTATTGAGGTCTTACTCCACACATCTTACTCCATATATAATTACCACAATGTAGTACACTCTTTTCAAACCTTGTTTTTTTTTAAATATGCATATTAGGTCTTTGGGTGTATTATATAATACTATGTGAAAAAACCTTTCCTTGAGCAATTACATTTGAGAAATGCTATGCTAAAGTTAAAGAGGTTTCTTTACTCCAGCAACTCTCCATCTTTAATAAGCAACTGTGCATTATCAATTTCTATGAGAGGGCTATAATAAGCATTTACTGGACCATGGATCTAACTTCCCATCTTCTCCGTAGACCCTGTCTCTTTTATCCTGAAACCAAATGACACATTTCTAAAGAATACACTATGAAAAAATGTAAATTAGCATTACATGTTCCATTTCAAGATGGAAATAAGCTATATTACAAGACGATACTGCAAAATAGGCTGTTTCCTGATTGCAACCACATAGTAAGATGACTTTCATTATTTTGCTAACTCCAACAGGGAACATAAAGATAATAAAATGGTTTGTTGCAAATAAATAAACCCAGATTAAGTAACAAGAAATGCTTATCTCATGTACTTACATACACATATACAATAGTCCTCCCCTATGTGTGGTTTTACTTTCCAATTTCAGTTACTAGTGGCCAATGACAGTCTAAAAATATTAAATAAAAAATTTCAGAAATAAATAATTTGTAAATTTTAAATTGCACATCATATTGAATAGTGTGATGAAATCACAGTACCCCACTTTACCCAACTCTGTCCTGCTTAGGATATGCGTTATTCCTTGTCCACCATCTTCATGCTGTCTGTAATCCTCCCCTTAGTCACTTAGTAGCCCACTGTGTTATCCCTCTTAGTTTTTAGATTGACTGTCAATGTATCACAGCGCTTATTTTCAAGTAAGCCTTATACTACTTAATAATATCCCCAAAGCGCAAGAGTGGTGATGTTGGCACATTGTTAAAACTGCTCTATTTTATTACTACTTATTGTTGTAAATCTCTTACTGTGCCTGATTTATAAATTAAACTTTGTCATAGGTATGTATGCATAGGAAGAAACATATTATTTTTAGGGTGTGGTGCTATCTGTGGTTTCAGGCATCTACGGAGGGTTTTTTTAATGTACCCCTCATGGATAAGGAAAGACTACTCTAACAGATTTTAAAGAATTTTCAGTGATTTTAGAAATAATCCCTAATTCTTCTTGCTGAGAACCTAGTACCTATTGTAGCAGAGAAACAATTTCCACTCTAGTGCTATCTTTATTCTGTTCTGTACTGTATGTCCCATGTGAGTCTCATCCCACATAATATGATCTGTCAGTTTTCTCCTCTAGGGCTTTTATTACAAAGCCAGTCTTTGATTACTCACTTACTCAAAGTGCAGTCTTCAAGTATCAGCTTCTTATTAACAGTCTATTTTTCAAGTCCAACAGAGCTTAAAGGAAAAAAAGTCTTTTATTTTATTTATTTATTTTTAAATGCAAGTATTCCCATATTTATTTCAGATCTCGATAATTAATACATTGAGATCACAAATCTTATTTTAAGATAGAATACTTTTCTATGAAGGACATCAGCTTAACTATTTATTTTATTTATCTTTTTTCATTTTTTAAAAACAGCATCTGTTTTCTTAAGTTTTCATGATCCAGATAAAAAGCTCTTCTTTCCATGCATCTCATCATGCAATTGACCTACATGTACACAGAATCAGAAGATTAATGTTGAACTTATTTCCATAACAGCGTAAGGTCCAACTACAAGCCACACAAAATAAATGTTAGCTGAGTAACATTATAAAAGTGGTAGTGATAGTTCTAAAATGCCTGTACAAAGGAAACTTGTCCACAGCTAAAGCCAAAAAAACCCCCAAAAAAACAAAAACCCAAGAAACAAAACAAACAAATGAAAAAAAAAAAACAAAGAAAAAATAAGGAAACCACTTGAAATGAAACAGTCTTATAAATTTCTTATGTAAACACCCTTATTTTCTGTAGTTTGTACCCAGAATCTAGTTTCTGGTGGAATCTTGAAGTACATTGTAAATATTAATTAACAAATCCATACTACACTCCCTGGGTAGTTAAAAAGAAAAGTGTGTAGGGATCCAGGCAGTTCATGGAATTTAAAGATGAGTACTTGGACTGTAGGATCAGTCATAGCAATGACGTGTTGTAAAGAAAAGTATCAAAAAAAGTATTTTATAAAAAGATATGCTTTATTCTAATATATTCAGCAAAACCACTGGCTGCCTTTTTATTTGCATTAACATATAGAAACGACTTCCTGATGTTACAGTTCTGTTCTACATGTTGTGTTAGTGAGGGGCTTATTTTAAATTTTCTTTGGAAAATTCTGCTTGGATTCTGAATTGAAAATAGACAATCCTGTCTCTATGTAAAAATCACAGATGTCATGAGATTAAAAATCCTTTGCTAGCTGTAGTTCCTTAGTATTATGGTTAAATCCCTTCAGTCTCTAGGTTAATATAACAGACTTGTAATAAAATTTTCAGACATACTGTGCCTGTGCTAGGAGTAGAAGAAACAAAGACAAATAAAGATATTTTGGGCCCAATTCTGTGTAACTACGGATATATATTGTCTCTGTTTTTCAGATAGGGTTATTAGATCATTTAGGGAACAAAAATAGCAAATCTTCAGAGGGAAGGCACCAAGAGTGGATGGAGGGAAAACACAGAAGCTGAATTGAAGGGGAAGGAAACCAGGAATCTTGCATGAGGCTACCACACACCAGGACTTGTTCCTGGCCTCCAGCAACTCTAGGGCAACAGATGAGTTGAACTGGCAAGAAGCAACCTGTTGTCCCCTCAGGCCTCTGGAATCCTGGCAGGAGGTGACCCCTTGACCACCATGGACACTTGAGTTGGCAGGGAAAGCTGCTTAGAGAAGTGATGGGGCAGCAGGCCAGCTAATATGAAGCCCAGAGGGTTTGGTGTGGGAGTGTCAGTAGTGGAGCATGGCCAGGGACACCCATCCCCCTAGGCTTGATTTGCTCCCATAGGAGACTTCAGCCCTAGGAGAACTGTTGGACCTGAACTCTGCAAAGCAGTCTTGCCCATCAGATGGGGTTGGTCGGACCTGAGCAGCCCTTGATCTGCTGGTCTCTCCTGCAGCTCCAGCCTGGTTACACCGGCTTGCAAGTGATCCAGAGCACCCTGGGGGCCTGCATCATAGCTTCTGTGCTGGTGCACTGTGCCTGACTGGCAGAGAACTCCAGCGGGGTGGCCCCCACAGCCACAAGCCAGCCTGCCTGCTCTCTCCCCGCATTGCAGCTTCCCCCCAGCCCATGGCAATGCCCCACATCTTTGCTGGCAGTATGTGCATAAGTGGGTTTTGCTTTCCTTGCCCTGCTGATGCAGCTGTGTGCATGTACCCTGCCCTGCCACTGCTGCAGCAGAAGTGCAGTCCTCTCCCCAACCCCCTATTGACTGCCATTGCAGTCAGAGCCTTGGTGGGCACTGAGGGCCCACCCCAACCCCACCAACACCCTGCCCATGCATCAACACTGCCAGCCCCAGCCCCACCAGCACCCCACCCATGCATCAACACTGCCAAGGGAGCAAAACTAGGCACGGAGAACAGCAGACCCTCCCCAACACTTAACAACTGCCCCTGCATGCGATGCACAGAAAAAGCACACACCAGCACCCCGCCCCTGTGCTAACACCACCACCAGTGTGACTGCACACACAGTTGCCAGCAGGGCCTTCCTGCCCCAATGAGAAGGGCAAATGAAGAGGGATCCCACTGTCATTATACTACAAACGCTTTGGCTGACACCACCCATCAGAGTGTAGTGACCAGAGATCCAGAAGCACCTAGGGTCCCCCCACAACACAGTGGATTTCTAACCTGGAGGAGCCAGAGAACAAAGTCTGGTCCAATACAAGTTCCCCAGAGGTAGAACAGGAGTTGGGAGGTGAGCATTGGTCCCCTAAAATCTTCCAGATATGAAGGCAGTTGGCTGAATCCACCTTATACCACAAACAAACTCTAAAGGTCATCAAATGGAAACTTGACGGTCAGCAACCTCAAAGATTGAAGGTAGATAAGCCCATAAAGATGAGAAACAACCAGCTCAAGGACCCTGACAACACAAAAAGCCAGAACGCCTTCTTTCCTCCAAATGACCACACCATCTCTCCAGCAAGGGTTCTGAACTGGGCTAAGATGGCTAAAATGACAGAAATCGAATTCAGAATATGGATAGGAACAGAGATCATTGAGATGCAGGAGTATGTTGAAACCCAATACAAGGAAGCTAGGAATCACAATAAAACAATGCAGGAGGTGACAGACAAAATAGCCAGCATTTAAAAGAATATAACCAAACTGATGGAGCTGAAGAAACACACTACAAGAATTTCATAATGCAATCACAAGTATTAATAGCAGAACAGATGAAGCAGAGGAAAGAATCTCAGAGCTTGAAAACTGGCTTTCTGAAATAAGACAGTCAGACAAAAATAGAGAATAAAGAATGTAAAGGAAAAAGCAAAACCTCTGAAAAATATGAGATTATGTAAACTGACTAAATCTATGACTCATCGTCATCCCTGAAAGAGATGAGGAGAGTATAAGCAACTTGGAAAACACGTATCAGGATATCATCCACAAGAACTTCCCCAACCTAGCTAGGGAGGCCAACATTCAGATTAAGGAAATGCAGATAACCCCAGTACAATACTCCCCAGGAAGATCATCCCCAAGGCACATAATCATCAGAGTCTCCAAGGTCAAAATGAAAGAAAAAATGTTAAAGGCAGCTAGGGAGAAAGGTCAGGTAAAAAGGGAAGCCCATCAGACTAACAGTGGACCTTTCAGCAGAAATCCTACAAGTCAGAAGAGATTGAGGGCCAATATTTAACATTCTTAAAGAAAGAAATTTCAGGCCGGGCATGGTGGCTCACGCCTGTAATCCTAGCACTTTGGAAGGCCGAGGTGGGTGGATTGCTTGAGCTCAGGAGCTCGAGAACAGCCTGGGCAACACGGTGAAACCCTGTCTCTACTAAAATACGAAAATTAACCAGGTGTGGCAGTGTGAGCCTGTAGTCCCAGCTACTTGGGAGGCTGAGGCAGGAGAATTGCTTGAACTCGGGAGGCAGAGGTTGTAGGGAGCCAAGATTGTGCCACTGCACTCCAGCCTGGGCGACAGAGCAGGACTCTGTCAAGAAGAAAAAAAAAAAAAAGAGAGAAATTTCAACCCAGAATTGTGTATCCAGTCAAACTAAGCTTCATAAGCGAAAAAGAAAGAAGACCCTTTTCAGGCATGCAAATACTGAGGGAATTTGTCACCCCTGACCTGCCTTACAACAGTTCCTCAGGTAAGCACTAAATATGGAAAGACCGTTACCAGCCACTGCAAAATCACACTGAGGTACACACACCAGTAACACTGTAAAGCAACCACATCAACAAGTCTGCATAACAACCACCCAACATCATGATGACAGAATCAAATCCACACATATCAGTACTAACCTTAAGTGTAAATTGGCTAAGTGACCCACTTAAAAGGCAAAGAATGTCAAGCTGAATAAACAACCAGGACCCAGTGGTATGCTGTCTTCAACAGACCCAACGCACATGCAATGATACCCATAGGCTCAAAATAAAGGGATGGAGAAAAATCTACCAAACAAATGGAAAAACAGAGAAAAGCAAAGGTTGCAGTTCTAACTTCAGATAAAAGAGATCTCAAACCCACAGTGATTAAAGAAAAGACAAAGAAGAGCATGACATAATAGTAAAGGGTTTGGCCAGGTGTGGTGGCTCACATCTGTAATCCCAGTACTTTGAGAGGCCAAGGCAGGTGGATCACCTGAGGTCAGGAGTTCTAGACCAGCCTGGCCAACATGGTGAAACCCTGTCTCTACTAAAAGATACAAAAATTAACCAATGTGGTGGCATGTGCCTGTAATCCTAGCTACTTGGGAGGCTGAGGCAGGAGAATCACTTGAACCCAGGAAGCAGAGGTTGCATTGAGCCGAGATCATGCCACTGTACTCCATCCTGGGTGACAAGAGTGAAACTCCAACTCGAAAAAAAAAAAAAAGTAAAGGGTTCAATTAAACAAGAAGACCTAACTATCATAAATATATATGCACCCTATACAAGAGCACCCATATTAAAAAAGCAGGTTTTCAGAGACCTTCAAAGAGACTTAGACTCCTTTGCAATATAGACTTTAACATCCCTTCTGACAGTATTAGATCATTGAGGTAGAAAATTAACAAAGATATTCAGGACCTGAACTCAGCACTGGATCAAATGGACCTGATAGACATCTGATACAGTTTGGGTCGGTGTCCCCATCCAAATCTCATGTCGAATTATAATCCCCAATGTTGGAGGTTGGGCCTGGTGGGAGGTGACTGAATCATGGGGGCAGATTCCCCCCCTGATGTTTTCATGATAGTGAGTGAGTTCTCACAAAAATCTGTTTTTTTTTTTTTTAATGTGTGTGGCACCTCCACCCACCCTCTCTTCCTTCTACTCTTGCCATGTAAGAAGTGCTTGCTTCTCCTTCACCTTCTGTGATGATTGTAAGTTTCCTGAGGTTTTCCAAGCCTTGCTTTCTGTACAACCTGCAGAATTGGGAGCCAATTAAGTCTCTTTAAAAAAAAAAAAAATTACCCAGTTTCATGTATTTCTTTATAGCAGTGTGAAAATGGACTAATACAACATCTGTAGAACTCTCCACTCCAAAACAACAGAATACACATTCTTCTCATTGCCACATGGCACATACTCTGTAATTGATCACATAATTGGACATAAATCACTTCTAAGCAAATGCAAAATAACTGAAATGATAACAACCAATCTCTTGGATCATAGTACAATCAAATTAGAAATCTAGACTAAGAAATTTACTCAAAACTATACAACTACATGGAAATTGAATAACTTGCTCTGAATAACTTTTGGATAAATAATGAAATTAAGGCAGAAATCAAGAAGTTCTTTGAAACTAATGAGAACAAAGATACAACATACCAGAAACTCTGGCACACAGCTCAGACAGTGTTATGAGGAAAGTTTATAGCACTAAATGTCCACATCAAAAAGTTAGATCTATCTCAACTTAACAACCTAACATCACAACAAAAAGAACTACAGAACCAAGAGAAAACCAACCTGAAAGTTAGCAGAAGACAAGGAATAACCAAAAACAGAGCTGAACTGAAGGAGATTGAGACCCCCTCCCAAAATACTCAAGAGATCAGTAAATCCAGTAGCTGGTTTTTTGAAAAAATTAATAAAATACATAAAATGTTGACTAGACTAATAAAGAAAAAAAGAGAGAAGATCCAAACAAACACAATTAGAAAAGACAAAGGGGATATTACCGCTGACCCCACAGAATACTATAAACACCTCTATGCACATAAACTAGAAAATCTAGAAGAAATGACTAAATTTCTGGACACATACACCCTCCCAAGACTGAACCAGGAAGAAGCTGAAGCCCTGAACAGACCAATATTGAGCTCTGAAATCGAGGCAGTAATAAATAGACTACCAACCAAAAAAAAAAATCCCAGGACCAGATGGGTTCACAGCTAAATTCTACCAGATGTACAAAGAGGAGCCAGTACCATTCCTACTGAAAGTATTCCAAAAAATTGAAAAGGAAGGACTCTTCCCTAACTCATTCTATGAGGCCAGCATTATCCCGATACCATAACTTGACAGAGGCAGAACAGAAAAAGAAAACTTTAGGCCAATATACTTGGTGAACATTAATGCAAAAATCCTTACCAAAATATTGGCAAACCGAATCCTGCAGCACATCAAAAAGCTAATCCACCATAATCAAGACGGCTTTGTCCCTGGGATGCAAGGTGGGTTCATCATAGACAAATCAATAAATGTGTTTCATCACATAAACAGAACTAAAGACAAAAACCACATGATTATCTCAATAGGTGCATAAAAATCTTTCAATAAAATTCAACATCTTTTCAGGTTAAAAATTCGCAATAAACTAGGTATTGAAGGAACATACCTCAAAATAATAAGAGCCGTCTATGACAAACCCACAGTCAACAACCTACTAAATGGACACAAGTTGGAAACATTCCCCTTGAAAAATGGTACAATTCAAAT
This sequence comes from Symphalangus syndactylus, assembly GCF_028878055.3. NCBI lineage: Eukaryota > Metazoa > Chordata > Mammalia > Primates > Hylobatidae > Symphalangus > Symphalangus syndactylus. Next base: position 24,768,895 of record NC_072441.2, read on the forward strand.
GGTATTGGAAGTCCTGGTCAGAGCAATCAGGCAAGAGAAAGAAATAAAGGACATCCAAAGAAGAAGAAAGGAATTCAAACTATCTGTTTGCAGATGACACGATCCTGTATCTAGAATATCCTGTATCATTGTCTCTGCCCAAGAGCTCTTCAATCTGGTAAACAACTTCAGCAAAGTGTCAGGATATAAAATCAATGTGCAAAAATCACTAGCATTCATATACACCAAGAATGATCAAGCCAAGAACCAAATCAGAAACACAATCTCATTTACAACTGCCATGAAGATAATAAAATACCTAGTGACACAGCTAATCAGGGAGGTGAAAGAGCTCTACAAGGAGAACTACAAAACACTGCTCAAAAAAAAAAAAAAAAAAATCAAAGACGACACAAGCAAATGGAAAAACATTTCATGCCCATGGATAGGAAGAAGCAATATCATCAAAATTGCCATACTGCCCAAGCAATTTATAGATTCAATGCTATTCCTATTAAACTACCAATGACATTCTTCACAGAATGAGAAAAAACTAATTTAAAATTCATATGGAAACAAAAAAGAGCCTAAATAGCCAAGGCAATCCTACGCAAAAAGAACAAAGCTGGAGGAATCATGCTACCTGCCTTTAAATTATACTAGAGGACTACAGTAATAAAAATGCATGCTATTGGTAGAAAAACAGACACATAGACCAATGGAACATAATAGAGGGCCCAAAAAGAAAGCCACACACCTACAACTATGTAATCATCAACAAAGCTGACAAAAATAAGCAATGGGATGAAACTGGAAAACATCATTCTCAGTAAACTATCGCAAGGACAAAAAACCAAACACCGCATGTTCTCACTCATAGGTGGGAATTGAACAATGAGAACGCATGGACACAGGAAGGGGAACATCACACTCCGGGGACTGTTGTGGGGTGGGGGGAGGGGGGAGGGACAGCATTAGGAGATACACCTAATGCTAAATGACGAGTTAATGGGTGCAGGAAATCAACATGGCACATGGATACATATGTAACAAACCTGCACATTGTGCACATGTACCCTAAAACCCTAAAGTATAATTAAAAAAAAAAAAAAATAAGCAATGGGAAAAGGACTCCCTATTCAATAAATGGTGCTTGGATAACTGGCTAGCCGTATGCAGAAGATTGAAACTGGACCCCTTCCTTACACCATATACAAAAATTAACTCGGCATGGCTTAAAGACTTAAATGTAAAACTCAAAGGTATAAAAACCCTGGAAGACAACCTAGGCAATACCATTCTGGACATAGGAATGGGCAACAATCCCATGATGAAGACATCAAAAGCAACTGCAACAAAAGTGAACGCTGAAAAATGGATCTAATTAAACTAAAGTACTTTCTGCACAGAAAAAGAAACTATCAATAGAGTAAACAGACAAACTACAGAATGGGAGAAAATATTTGCAAACTATGCATCTGACAAAGGTCTAATATCCAGCATCTATAACATTTTTTTTTTTTTTTTTTTTTTTTTGAGACGGAGTCTTGCTCTGTCCCCCAGGCTGGAGTGCAGTGGCGCGATCTCGGCTCACTGCAAGCTCCGCCTCCCGGGTTCACGCCATTCTCCTGCCTCAGCCTCTCTGAGTAGCTGGGACTACAGGCGCCCGCCAACACGCCCGGCTAATTTTTTTTTGTATTTTTAGCAGAGACGGGGTTTCACCTTGTTAGCCAGGATGGTCTCGATCTCCTGACCTCGTGATCCGCCCACCTCGGCCTCCCAAAGTGCTGGGATTACAGGCTTGAGCCACGGCGCCCGGCCTCCAGCATCTATAACATTGACAACCAAGGTACACAAATAACATCTCCAGGTCAGAGTAAATCAGACTGAGCTATCGAGCCGAGGATAAGCAGAGTGTAGCCTCCATCTCAGTAAACTGAGTTATCCTGATTTGCTCACCTGCTACATGCTCTCCTAGCCAGGTCTGGGTAACCGGTCCAGTTACCCTGAAATAAGGAACAAGAATTCTGTTGGCCAAGTCACCATTTGCATAAAGACCAGTGTTCCCAGAAGTATCCTGTGCTTTTGGATCTGGCAATCAAAGCATTGTTTACATCGATGGCACTGAAATAAAGCTCCTAGTAGGTCACTGGTTATTAGGCAGTTCTTTAAGGCAGTAAATGGCATAGATTTATTCTGAGAGAAATATATCCTGGTTTGGACACAAATGATGGCTGCTTATATAAATGTTTATCTATCATAAAAGTTTGTGAAAGCAGGTAATTATAAATGAATGATAACATAGTAAACATTTTAACTTATGAACATTCAAGTCATCAATCTTTTGTATGGGGCCAAGGCCCGCCCTTCCCTCCCTTCCTCCCTTCCTCCCTCCCTCCCTTCCTTCCTTCTTTCCTTCCATAAACATGTATGAAACTTTTACTATGTGCCCAGTAATGTTTCAAGTGCTAAAGATAAAACAATAAGTAAAACAGAGAAAATTCCCAGTTCATATAAACATAACCTAGAAGTGGAAGAGGGGAATGTGAGAACCATGAGAATGTGCCCACAGACTTCCTACTACAGAGACCATAATTGATGGCTAGCTTCTTGTCTGTGTTCTCCCTCCCTTCCTCCTTCTTTTCTTCAAATACATATACATGATCTGTCTTATCAGCAGCGTCTCTGGGAATTGAGATTACTGTAATAAGCACTGATTACAATGTTTATTAAAGGCATGCCTAAATTTGGGGACACAGACAATAAAATGAATAATTATAATACCAAATATTTAGATACGTGCTAGAGATATGAATGATGCATCATGAAAGCCCTCAAGAAGAGATGACTAACTGTGTTTGGGAGAATCAAGGAAGTCTTTACAGAGCAGGTAATACTGAACTGAGGTTTGAACAGATGGGAGAACTTGTCAGCGAAGAGGAGAGACTGACTGTTACCTCCTCAACATGAAAACTTCTGAAAGTCCAGTAGTTTGGGACACAGTGATTGGGCACTTCCATGAGCTAGTGGCTGTATAAGAGAGTGGAGACTTAAAAAACAAATCATGATTGAATAGAGATATTATTTTTAATATTTTTTTGTGATAGTGGTATTATGGTTATGTTTTCTTAAGTGAGTCTTTATTGTTTAGAGATCTATACTACCTTTACATTTTTAAAGATAAAATTATAGAACATTTGAGGTGTTCTTTAAAATTATGCGTTGGTATTTACATTTTTAACATGTTACCATAGTACATTTCGAATGATTGTCTTTGATTTGTTAAAAAATTCTGTGTGTGTGTGTCTGTGTGTGTGTGTGTGTGTGTAAAATGTTAATTAAAAACACTGGTTTCATTCCATGTAAGCATTAAAGAGTGTATTTACGTTGCAAGAGATTGTGATGGTTGTTCTTACATTTTAACTACCTTCACTTAACATGCTTGAACTGTCGCCTTAACTATGCCAAGCATCTAGACTAAAAGCCAAAATATAATTATTGCTGCCTTTCTAAAACCCACAACATAGTTCTCTATTGACCTGAAATGTACACTAGCCCAGAACAGTTTAATGGTACTTACTGAGCTATAGCATAGCTGCTTAGCTGTTTTTGAGATTTTTTAGTCAATGAATAATGGAAACTTCTTTCTTCTAAAAGTTACCAGTGCCATTTTGAGAAGTGAATTGCTATATATTTAATGTAAAAATTATTACACTAAACAGGATAAACTTTTGACTCCTCTTTTGTTCATTTGTGGATTAAGCGGTATAGTAGTAAAAATTATTACACTAAACAGGATAAAAAAATAATAAAATGATGTATGTGTGGGGGGAACATGGGGGTGGGTATAGATGGCTAGACTGGCCATATATTGATAATTGGTAAAGCTGGGTGATGAGTAACAAGGGTTCATTAGAATACTTTCTTTACTTCCTTTTTGTAAAAAAGAGGTTTCACTTATGAATAGAGTATTTTCCATAATTAACATAAAAAAATAAGACTTGCTTCCTAACTTTGAAGAGCTCATAGTCTCTTGAGAAGAGAGGTCTCTTAAGAGATAGTTTTAATACATTAAACCCAATATGAAAGGATACATAATGTTGCAGAATAAAATAATAGTTCTTTAAAATAAAGAACTTAACTGCTCCTACTAAGTAGGGAGTGTACATAATTCATATCAGTGAGTAAAAAATCTCTACACAGCTTCCTTCTCTTTAAAGACTTGGGAGGAGAAAAATTAGATTCAGACAAGGTGAACTGTGTTTAGCAGAGCATAAGGATGAGTCTTTGGATATATAAAGGGAAGCCCAGAGGCATATTTTTGAAACGCTGGTATTTGTAAAGGGGATGGAGCGGGGGAGAGGGTGTGAGAATGAGCTGAGTGATATTCTGCGATGCTCTGTCGAGTTGGTGGGTATCATGTGGGGCTGTTTGTGGTGTTGTTATATAACCTCATCCATTGCCCCTGGACCTTCACAAAAGGCTGCCACACATATAATTTGTCATTTTTTTTTTTTTCATTTTCTCTTTTTCCTTTTGCAGAAAACAAGAAAATAAACCTGAGTTCCACGTGATGGAACATGTTAGTCATGAGAGGTGATGTTGAAGGACTCTTGGGAGTAAGAACTCCCATGCATTAGTGCCATGAGAATGTTAACTTCAAGACTGCACAGAAGTTCTAGAAGGAAGGATCCAGGTTGGGGATGCTGACATGTAGGTTAAATTGGTATTACCTGTGTCAACAAGGAGGATGAAGCTAATGTATTTAAGTCACCAATATTTTGCTGGAAGTGGGTTATCAGCTGCTGTATTATGTAAAGCAAGGAGTCAGAGTCCTGGGCAACATCAAAGCCTGAGATACCACGGGGAAGGGAAGCCCCAAAAAGGTGCTTCTGAAGAGAGGATAGAAAATGTTTGAAGGTGGGCCAGGAGCCGTGGCTCACACCTGTCATCCCAGCATTCTGGGAGGCCGAGGTGGGCAGATCACGAGGTCAGGAGTTGGAGACCAGCCAGACCGACATGGTGAAACCCCGTTTCTACTAAAAACACAAAATTAGCTGGGCGTGGTGGTGCACGCCTGTAATCTCAGCTACTCAGGAGGCTGAGGCAGGAGAATCGCTTGAACCTGGGAGGCGGAGGTTGCAGTGAGCCGAGATTGTGCCACTGCACTCCAGCCTGGGCAACAGAGTGAGACTGTATCAAAAAAAAAAAAAAAAAAAAAAAAAAAGCTTCAAGGTAGGTGATTAAAAAAAAAAAAGAGACCTTCTTTCAAACGTGATACTCCCTGGGCACTTGGCCTTCATTTTATCTCACACCAAACTAAAGGAAGACAAACAATGGACTCTGAGGGCCTTAGCAATGACTTCCGTGGAAAATTTCAATTGCCATTCCGTAGAGATATTTACTTTCAATGCCTGTTTGCTTTGAAATGCGCTTTAAGTAAAATAAAATTAATATGGAATCTTTCCAGATACTTTGATCCTGATCTAATTACTTTAATGACTTAAATTGTGTAATTTATCTTGGTGCATCTGTGTTTGAGCTAGCTGTTAGGCCAAAATTGTGGAAGTCGATTAAATATCTTAATCCTTTCACTTGGCAGTCTTGTCATTAAATAAAAATAATTTTACTGCCCCATATTTGGTAGGCAAATTATGGTTTGAATTAAATTAGTATATCATAGTAAATAAGTCTGAGCTATTGAATAAAGTAAAAATTCAACTTTTATCCAAAATTTTTTTATAGGCTCTTGCGTGCCCTCTAGCTACCACACGATCCCCATCATATCTGGGAATTAAATCCTATTACTCTGAAAAGTCAGTTAAGAATCCAGATTCCAGAATAATTAGTACACGTAATCTCAAACACATTTCCTTAGTGTCAACTAAGGCTATTCATCAACTGGGAACTTATATTAAAGTAAAGTACTTTGCAGATAATTACTGAGCTTCAAAAAGGACGTTCTTTTGATGAGAGCCAATGTATTTTTGTTTTGCATTTAGACGGAAGATTAGAGCCTGCTCTTACTTGGTGACACTTAACTGTTCTGGTTTCTAGCAGCAAGTCCTTAGAAAGATGGTCACATTAGCTGGGTGCGGTGGCTCACACCTGTAGTCCCAGCACTTTGGGAGGCTGAGGCGGCCGGATCACGAGGTCAGGAGTTTGAGACCAGCCTGGTCAACATAGTGAAACCCCGTCTCTACTAAAAATACAAAAATTAGCTGGGTGTGGTGGCAGGCCCCTGTAATCCCAGTTACTCGTGAGGCTGAGGCAAGAGAATCACTTGAACTGGGGAGGTGGAGGTTGCAGTGAGCCAAGACCGCACCCCTGCACTCCAGCCTGGGAGACAGAGAGAGACTCCGTCTCAAAAAAAAAAAAAAAAAAAAAGAAAGAAGATTACATTAACAGAGGCCACATGTGGGCTGGAGTGGTTCTGCACTGCATTCACAGCATACTTTTAAATATAGGAAGTCTTAAGGCACATGATGTGATTAAATTGCATTTAACCCATGTTGGACTATGTACTTTTATGCTTTTCAATATTATGTTGTTTGAATAAAACAACAATCAGCACACTCTAGGCCTGGCCGGCTGTCTACCAAAAACACAACTATGTTTTTAAAAGTGAGTCTTTTAGAAAGCTATGCAAAATTTTTTCTAGATAAAATGATATGATATCTGGGATTTTATCAGAATATATCCTACTCAGTTGTGTATGTATTGTCCATAGCAACTTTTATGCTATCATGGCAGGGCTGGGGCATTTCGTCAGATTCCATATAATCCATACCTGGAAAGCCTAAAATCACATTTTCAGTCTAGTTTTACATACAGCAATTTATACACTGCCATTGATGGAGACATGGATACTGCTCTCCATCATCTACTCAGCTTAATGACCTGTTCAACAGATAGCATTAGAGTGGAATGTATCTTCAGGTAGGGTATAAATGCATTTAGGCCGGATGCAGTGGCTCACTCCTGTAATCCTAGCACTTTAGGAGGCTGAGGCAAGAGGATCACCTGAGTTCAGGAGACCAGGCTGGCCAATGTGGTATAACCCCATCTCTCCTAAAAATACAAAAATTAACTGAGCGTCGTGGTGGGCGCCTATAATCCTAGCTACTTGGGAGGCTGAGAGAGGAGAATTGCCTGAACCCAGGAGGTGGAGGCTGCAGTGAACCAAAATTGTACCATTGCACTCCAGCCTGGGCAACAGAACAGAAACTCTGTCATACACACACAAAAAAGTATTTACACAACAATACAAATTTGTTAGATAGCTGTGAAGAATTTACAATATGCCAGTGTATTGTTATAACTGCTAACTATTTGGCTAGACTTTGTGTTTGCTACACGTTAGGTGTAGAAGACGTTATAGTAGAGATCTTGTTTGTTGGTTTGTTTTCTCCTTCTGATCATTCATCCTCCTTTATCTGGTAATAGTGCCTTGATTTACTTGGGAAAACATTTTTGTAAATGTATATTGGCACACACAAGATGGTAGGATTCTGAAGTATTTTGAAAATAGAACCATTAGAATTTGCTGATGAATTAGTTATGGGTTGTGAAGAAAAAAGAGGAGTCAAGAAAAACTAAATATTTTGGTCTCATCAACTGAAAAAAGTATCTATTATAATCATGTAACATAATTCATATTTATTTGCTTATTCTTTGCCTTCTTTCACTAGTGGTTTGAGGTCAAGGGCTTTCTCTTTCTTCCTTGCAACTGGAAAAATACCTGGAGTGTAACATATTTTCAGTATGTTAAATGAATAAATGTCTAAGTATTTCTGTGGCATACACTTCATAGATGTGAGGTTACATGGAGTTAAAATGAATGTATACATTTAATTTCAGTATGTTCAGAACTATCATCCAATTTCCCAACTATAATTCCACTAACTATGTGTTAGAATGTTATGGCTGCAAATGAATGGGCAGTATGGTAGGCAGAATAGTGGACCCCAAAAATGTCCACATCCTAATGCCTGGAAATTGTGAATATGTTATCTTACATGGTGAAAGGGACTTTGACTTTGTGATTAAGGTTAAGAACCTTGAGACGGGGAGAGGCTGTGGTCAGAGAGTGATGTGACAGCAGAAGACAGAAGTAGGATCACAGAGATATGACATTGCTGGCTTAGAAGAGAGTAAAAGTGGACATAAGCTGAGGAATGCAGGAGGCTCTAGAAACCAGAAGAGGCAAGAAAGTGGATTCTCCTCCAGAGCTTCAGAAAGGTGTGCAGCACCTTGATTTTAGCCCAGTGAGACCATGTAAGACTGTGAACTTAAAGAATCTATGATAATATATCTGTGTTTTTGAAGCCATTAAACTTGCAGTCATTTATTTCAGCAGTAACAAAAAACTAGTATGAACAACATTTCAACCAGCAGGTGTTTGTGGGGATGGTGGTATGTCTGATGAAAAGATAAGAACAAGCAAAAATGGGCCGGGTGTGGTGGTCGATACCTGTAATCCCAGCACTTTGGGAGGCGAAGACAAACGGATTACTTGAGTCTAGGAATTTGAGACCAGCCTGGGTGACATGGTGAAGCCCCGTTTCTACAAAAAATATAAAAATTAGCCGGGCGTGGTCACACATGCCTGTAGTTCCAGCTACTTGGGAGACTGAGGTGGGAGGATTGCTTGAGTCCAGGTGGCAGAGGTTGCAGTGAGCTGAGATCACTCCACTGAACTGCAGTCTGGGCAACAGAATGAGACCATGTGTCAAAAAACAAACAAACAAACAAAAAAACAATGAGCAAAAAGGGAGGCAGATTACATCACCAAGATAGTGGAATAGAAGGTAACCCTCTCATATCCTCCCAACAACAAGAAATCTATACCAAGACACAGTTAAAAGTCACTCTGTAAGAGCCTCAGTATTCAGGTAGACGCTTGTGAAACCCTGATGGAGGCCAAGACCTAGAAGGATCATTTTGAGAGTCCAGACTGACAGTGCCGTCAAGTGGTTGATTCATAAAGTTTGCACCTGGGTTCAAGCCCAGACGTGGCCTAGTCCTCCAAGGGGCTTGGCTCTAGCTCCATTTGGCTTTGAGCCTGCAACCAAAACCATCTGCCAAGGGGTCCAGAAGGAATTGAGCACACTAGCTCCTTGGCAGAAAGGTTAGTCTGCCTGCTGATATCAGTCTGGGCATGGAACCTGAAAGTTGCTGTATGGCTCTGGCCCAGCCTTCTTCAGCTGAGGTCCCAGCTCAGAGCTGCTTATAAAAGGGCCCAGAGGGATACTCGCCCATCTCTTGCAGCCTGGGAGTCTGAGCCTCCCTGATGTGCTTGCCAACCTGATCCCACAGCAGATCCTGAGCCAGTCCCAGCTCAGGGCACTCCTTCTGCGATCAGGGAACTATCTCATCTGTGCAGGGAATTCCTGGGAGACACACACACTCGCCTCTGAGTCACAGACTGGGCTGTCCAGCTTCTGCCTCACAGCAGACCCTGAGGGAGCCCAGTTTTAGTTCTAGCCTCTCCTGCTGGAGTTTGGAAGCTATCCTGCCTGCACTGAGACCTGCTGGGAGACAAGCACCTTTCTGGCCCAGTGAGATGAGCTCTCCAGCCTCTGTCCAACAGGAGCTCCTGCCAAAACACAGTCTCAGCTCTGACCCCTCCTGCTGTAATCAGGGAACTATTCCATCTGTTCAGGGTTTTTCTGAGGCACATGCACATTCCGAGCCAATGAGCTGGGGCTTTTCAGCCTCTATCCCACAGCAGAACCTGAGGAGGCCAAGTTTCAGCTCTGGCCCCTCCAGCTGCAGTCAGGGAAATACTGCATCTGCAAAGTAACTTGCTGGGCAACACCCACCCCTCTGAGTTAAGATGGAGCTCTCTAGCATCTGTCTCATAGCAGATCCCAAGGGGGCCCGGTCTCAGCTCTAGCCCCTCCTGCTGCAGCCAGGAACTATCTTGTTTGTGCAGGGACATGCTGAGAGATGCATGCCTGTCTGAGTCAATGTGGAAGGCGTGCTATCCCTTCCACGCTGGGGCCCAGTCTCATCTCCAGCCACTGCTGTTGTATTTGACGAATGACCCCAGTCGCGTAGGGACCTTCTGGGTAATGCATGCACATTAGAGTCAATGAATTGGGCCTGCCAGCAGATCCCAAAGAGGCCCAGTTTCAACACCAGTCCCTCACGCTGCAATCAGGACACATACTGACTGTGCACAGGCATGCTGGGAGGCATACCTGTCTGGGCCACCGGGGCAGTCTTCTGGACTCAAGACCTTGGCCAGAATTCCCATACAGCCCCAGTACCCTCCTTGGGTCTTCCCTGGGTCTATCTGGGCCAAAAAGTCATGCCAACTTCTCATGAGACTCATAGCAAACCTGGGCTTAGAGCATCCTCTAGTGTTGACACGGTTGCAATGGCCGCAGTCTCAAAAAACACAACAGTCAATGATAAGTTTTCGCTGTGCTCCCACCCAAAATCTCATCTTGAATTGTAATCCCCACAATCCCCATTATCCCTATAATCCCCACGTGTCAAGGGCGGGACCACGTGGAGGTAATTAGTTTACGGAGGCAGTTTCCTCCATGCTGTTCTCATGATAATTAGTGAGTCCCATGAGATCTGATGGTTTTTATAAGTGCCTGGCATTCTCCCTGCTTGCTCTTCTCCTTCCTGCTGCCCTGTAAAGAGGCGCCTTCTGCCATGAGTGTAGGTTTCCTGAGGCTTCTCCAGCCATGTGGAACTATGAGTCAATTAAACTTCTTTCCTTTATAAGTTACCCAGTCTTGGGCAGTTCTTCATAGCTGTATGAGAATGAACTGATACAGTCAGTATACTTAGAATCCCTGGAAGGTCTTTTGAAGAAGGACAGGCACAAACAAAGCCAGACTGCAATGACTAAAATAAACATCCAATCCCTGAATGCACAGACATTGTCACAGATCCACAAGTATTAGGAACATTCAGGAAAATATGACCTCCCCAGACAATAAGGTGCCAGAGACTGACTCTAGAGTGGTAGAGATGTATGATCTCTCAGACAAATAATTTAAAAAAGCTGTTTTTAGGAAGATCAACAAATTTCAAGAAAATAGAGATAATTCAGAAATTAATCAGAGATATTTAATAGGAAGATTGAAATAATAACAATTAAAAGTTTTCAAATCTGGAGAAAAATATAAATATCCAGGTACAGGAAGGTCAAAAGTCACCAATCAGATTAAACTCAAATAAGATTACCCTAAGACATATTATAATCAAACTCTCAAGGGTCAAAGACAAAAAGATGATTCTGAAAGCAGTAAGAGAAAAGAAGCAAATAACATATAAGGAAGAGCCAACTCACTTGGCGACAGGCTTCCCAGCAGAAATCTTATAGGCTTGGATGAAGCAAAATATATTCAGAGTGCTAAAAGAAAAAAAAAACCCTGTCAACCAAGAACACTGTACCTAGCAAAACTATCCTTCAGAAATGAAGAGGAACAAATGAAACAAAACCTGAGGGAATTTATTGCTATCAGAATTGTCCTAAAAGAAACCACTAAAGGGAGTTCTTCAATCTGAGCAGAAAGGATGCTAATGTGATTGTTGTACTAATGCTGAAATCATAGTGTTTCAACTATGGATATCTTTAGTAAAAAGACTAAAAGAATAAGAAAACTACTAAAAATATTAACGGCCAGGCACGGTGACCCACACCTGTAATCCCAGCACTTTGGGAGGCCGAGGTGGCCAAATCACTTGAGGTCAGGAGTTTGAGACCAACCTGGCCAACATAGTGAAACCCATCTCTACTAAAAATACAAAAATTAGCCAGGCATGGTGGTGTGTGTAATCCCACCTGTAATCCCAGCTATTTGGGAAGCTGAGGCATAAAAATCGCTTGAAACCAGGAGGTAAAGATTGCAGTGAGCCAAGGTCACACCACTGCACTCCATCCTGAGTGACAGAGCGTGACCCCATTTCAAAAAACAAAAACAAAAACCAAAAAACTGAAACAATCAGTTAAGAGATACGCAATATAAAAAATGTAAATTGTAACATCAAAAATTTTAAATGTTGTGGGAGAAGGGATTTAATGTGTACAAGTTTTTCTTGGGGGAGGATTGTTTGTCTTTATTATTATTATTATTGTTTGCAATGAAAATTAAGTTGATATCAGTTTTAAATAACTTGTTATAATGATAAGTTTTGATTTTTTTTTTTTTTTTGAGACAGGGTGTGACTCCTGTCGCCAAGGCAGGAGTGCAGTGAGATCACGGCTCACTGCAGCCTCGACTTCTGGGCTCAAGCAGTCCTCCTGCCTCATTTTTTGATTTTTTTTTGTAGAGATGAAGTTTCACTATGTTACCCAGGCTTGTCTTGAACTCTTGGGCTCAAGTGATCCTCTTGCCTCAGCTTCCCAAAGTGCTGGAATTACAGGCGTAAGCCATTGTGCCTGGCCTATAGGATTGTTATAACTATTTTTTTTGCAAGTCTTATGGTAATAACAAAGCAAAAATCTATAATAGATACACTAAAAATAAAAAGCAACAAATTGAAACGTAGTACTAGAGAAAGTCAATTAACCACAAAGGAAGACAGTAAGAAAAGGAAGACAGACAGGAGTTACAAAACAACTAGAAAACAAGTAACAAAATGGCAGTAGTAAAGCCTTATCTATCAATATAACATTAACTGTAAATGAACTAAATTCTCCAATTAAAGACATAGAATGGCTGAATGTATTAAAAAGCAAGATCCAACTATATGCTTCCTACAAGAAACTCATTTCACCTCTAAAAACATATAGACTGAAAGAGAAGAGATGATAAAAGATACTCTATGCAAATAGAAATCATAAAAGAGCAGGAGTAGTTTTACTTATATTACATAAAATAGACTTTAAATCAAAATCTGTAAGAGACAAAGAAGGTTATTATATAACGATAAAGTGGTCAATTCAGCAAAATGATATGAAAATAGTAAACATGTATGCATTCAACATCAGAGCACTCAAATATATAAAGCAAATATTAAAAAATCTAAAAGGAGATATAGGATGCAATACAATAATAGTAGGAAACTTCAGCACCCATCTTTTGGCAATAATCAGATTACCAATCATTAAAGAAACATTGGGCTGGGCGTGGTGGCTCACGCTTGTAATCTAGCACTTTGGGAGGCCAAGGCGGGTGGATCACAAGGTCAGGAGATCGAGACCACGGTGAAACCCCATCTCTACTAAAAATACAAAAAATTAGCCGGGTGTGGTGGCGGGCGCCTGTAGTCCCAGCTACTTGGAGAGGCTGAGGCAGGAGAGTGGCGTGAACCCGGGAGGCGGAGCTTGCAGTGAGCCGAGATTGCGCCACTGCACTCCAGCCTGGGCGACAGAGCGAGACTCCGTCTCAAAAAAAAAAAAAAAGAAACGTTGGAGTTAAACTATACTTTAGACCAAAAGGGCCTAACAGATATTTACAGAACATTTCATCCAACTGGTGCAGATTACAGATTTTTTTCATCAGCATATGGAACATTCTTGAAGGTATGTTAGGTCATGAAACAAGACTCAATAAATTCAAAAATGTCAAAATCGTATTAACTTTTCTGAACATGATGGAATAAGACTAGAACCCAATAACAAGAGGAATGTTGGAAAATGGACAAATATGTGGAAACTAAACACGTTTCTGAAGAATAATGAGTTAATAAAGAAATTAAGAAGAAAATTTGAAAATTTATTGAGACAAATAAAAATGCAAACACAACATACAGGAAGCTATGGGGTATAGAAAAAGTGGTACAAAGAGGGAAGTTTATAGCAATAAACTTCAACATCGAAAAAGTAGTAAGGCTTCAAATAAACAACCTAACACACACCTCAAGGAACTAGGAAAGCAAGAACAAACCTAACCCCAAATCAGTAGAAGAAAAGAAATAATAACAATTAGAGCAGAAATAAATGAAATTGAGACTAAAAAAATACAAAAAATCACAAAAACAAAAAGTTTCCTGTGGAAAAGATAAACAAAATGGACAAACCCAAGAAAAAAGAAGACCAAAATTAATAAAATCACAGATGAAAAAGAAAACATTGCAACTGATAGTGTAGAAATACAAAGGATCATTGGAGAGTATTATGAACATTTATACATCAAGAAATTGTAACACTTAGAAGAAACTGATAAATTTCTGCACACATACAACCTATCCAGATTGAACCATGAAGAAATAGAAAACTTGAAAAGACCAAAATGAATAATGAGATGGCAGCAGTAACAAAAGCTCTCCCATCTAAGCAAAGCCAAGGACCTGATAAATTCACTGTAGAATTCTACGAAACATTTTAAAAAGAACTCATACCAATACTTTTCAAACTGTTTCAAAAAATTGAAGAAGGAATACTTCCAAACTCATTCTACAGTGCCAATATTAATACCAAAACCAGACAAAAACACAACAAAAAGGGAAAGTATAAGCCAATACCTCTGATGAAAATAGATACAAAAATCATCAACAAAATACTAGCAAGCCAAATTCAACAATATATTAAAAAGCTCATTGACTATGATAAAGTGAGATTCATCCAAGTGGTGAAAGGAGGGCTCAACATATGCAAATCAATAAATGTGATACATTCTATTAACAGAGTAAGTACAAAAGCTATGTGAGCATTCAATAGATACTGAAAAAGCATTGAATACAGTTTAACATCCCTTCATGATAAAAACTCTCAACAAATTGGGTACAGAAGGAACATACCTCAACAAGATAAAGGCCACCTATTAAAAACCCACATCTACTATACTGAATGGGGAAAAATTTAAAGCCTTTTCACTAAGATCTGGAATAAGACAAGGATGCCCACTTTCACCCCTTTTTTTCAACATAGTACTGGAAGTCCTAGCCAGAGCCATCAGGCAAGAGAAAGAAATAAAGGGCATCCAAATTGGAAAGAAAGAAGTCAAATTATCCTTATTTGCAGATGATATAATCTTATATTTAGAAAAAACAAAATACTCTACCAAAAAACTCTTAGAATTGACAAATGAATTAAGTAAAGTTGCAGAATACAAAGAAGTGTACAAAAATCAGTAGCATTTTTATAGGCTAACAGGAATCAATATTAAAAAATCAAGAAAGCAATCCTATTTACAATAGCTATTAAAAATCCCTATAAATCAATTAACCAAAGAAGTGAAGGATCTCCATAAAAGAGAAAGCACACAACAGTAATGAAAAACATTGAGGATACCAAAAAATGGAAAGATATTCCATGTTCATGGATTGGAAGAATTAATATTGTTAGAATGTCTTTCCTATCCAAAGCGATCTACAGATTCAAGACAATCCCTATCAAAGTACCAATGACATTCTCACAAAAATAGAAAAAAAAATCCTAAAATTTCTGTGGAACCATGAGAAACCCCAACTAGCAAAAGCAATCCTGAACAAAAAGAACAAAGCTGGTTGCATCATACTACCTGATTTCAAATTATACTACAAGGCTATAGTAAGCAAGACAGCATGGCACTGGCATAAAAATAGACTCACAGATCAATGAAACAGAATAGAGAAGCCAGAAATATATCCATGCATTTACAGTCAACTCATTTTTGACAAACGTTCCAGGAACAGATAGCAGGAAATGGGCAGTTTCTTTAATAAATGGTGCTGGGGAAACTAGATGTCCATCTATAGAACTAAGCTAGATTCCCATCTTTCATCATATACAAAACTCAATTCAAGATAATTAAAGGCTTAAATGTAAGACCTGAAACTATGAAACTGCTAGAAGAAAACATTGGGAAACAATTCAGGACATTAGTCTTGGCAAAGACTTTTTTTTGGATAGACCTCAAAAGCACAGGCAACAAAACCAAAATAGACAACTAAGAGTATATCAAGCGAAAAATTTTCTGCACAGCAAAGGAAACAACAAAATGAAGAGACAGCCTACTGAATGGGAAAAAATATTTGCAAATTATCTATCTGACCAGGGGCTAATAGTCAGAAAATATAAAGAATTCAACAACTCAATAGGAAAACAACAAATAATCTGATTAGAAAATGGACAAAAGACCCAAATAGATATTTCTTAAAAAAAGATGTACAAATGGCCAACAGGTATATGAAAAAATACTCAACATTTCTAATCATCAGGAAAATGCAAATCAAAACCACAGTGAACTATCATCTCACCCTAGTTATAATTGCTGTTATCAACAAGATAGAAAATAACAAATGCTGGAGAGGATGCAGAGAAAGGGGATCACGCATACACTGTTGGTGGGAATGCAAAGCAGTACAACCCTTGTCTTGCCCCTGTGTGTTTATTTGCCTTATGATGCTCTCCAGTGCCATCCTGCATTGGGCACCACCGTGACGTGATGCTTCTATTGTAGTTCGGAGGCTTTTTTTTTTTTTTTCCATTTTGACATTAGCACTAAATGCATTTGGGGATGGTTGAAACAAATTATTAAAAAAAATATTTACCTGATCAATGTAAGGGGAAATGGGCTAATTTATTAGAAAAATAAGAGTTAGTGCCTTATAAAGGCGACAAGTTCTCATATGGCACCCCTAGGACCTGTGCAGACAGTAGTCTTTTCAATCATCACATCAAGGAACTGCCCCTGTCAGGGTGAGTGTAATTAGGAAAGAGACCGGCACAAAGCCTCCCCAATCTCCTCTAGTTGCTTTTGAAAAGGATGAAGTCAAGTTTCTATTTCTAGAAAACATTTTAAAAAAATTTGTCACTATGAGACCAGGCGTGGTGGCTCACGCCTGTAATCCCAGCACTTTGGCAGGCCGAGGTGGGCAGATCACTTGAGGTCAAGAGTTCGAAATCAGCCCTAGCCAACATGGTAAAACCCTGTCTCTACCAAAAATACAAAAATTACCTGGGTGTGGTGACGGGTGCCTGTAATCCCAGCTACTTGGGAGGCTGAGGCAGGAGAATTGCTTGAACCCGGGAGGTGGAGGTTGCAGTGAGCTGAGATTGTGCCACTGCACTCCAGCCTGGGCAACAGAGTGAGACTCCGTTTCAAAAAAAAAAAAATCGTCACTATATTTGTGTGATTTACCTCATAAGAGAACCATAACCTTCTCAAAAAGTGCTGGTACTGCATCAGTGAAATGAGTATGTTTTTTGTTTGGGATTGTGAGACTATTAAGATCCTGTTAAGTCAGTGGTCATTTTCTGTGATATGAGCATTGTAGATTCCCCTGTTGTCACTAATCAAACAAATAACAATTTTGAGAAGTAGGCTATAAAACAAAAATAAAGGTTAATGTTTTCTATTTTTAAATTAACCAAAAACCCAGAAAAGACGTGAATTTTTCCCCAGTTATGTGGGAAAGGTAACTTTTCCCCTAGCAGCTTCGTCTTTAGGATAACTCAGCGCATATGTGAAAGAGAATCATGTATTAACAGAAATACGTTATTGAATATATTATACTACGACTGCTAAAATGCAAAACAAAACAAAAACAAAGTTGGCCAGGTGCAGTTGCTCATGTCGGTAATCCCAGCACTTTGGGAGGCCGAGGCAGGTGGATCACATGAGGTCAGGAGTTCTAGACCAGCCTGACCAACATGGTGAAACCTCATCTCTACTAGAAATACAAAAAAAGAAAAGAAAAGAAAAAAATTATCCAGGCATGGTGGCACACACCTGTAATCCCAGCCACTTGGGAGGCAGAGGCAGGAGAATTGTTTGAATCCAGGAGGCAGAGGTTGCAGTGAACCAAGATTGTGCCATTGCACGCCAGCCTGGGAGACAAGAGCAAAACTCCATCTCAAAAACAAACAACAACAAAAAAGTAGTAGACTCCATATGGAAAACAGTATGAAAGTTTCTCAAAAAACTAAAAATAGAACTACCATATGATCCAGCAATCCCAATATTGCATATATACCCAAAAGATAGGGATCAGTATACCAAAGAGATATCTGTGTTTCTGTGTGTATTGCAGCGCTATTCACAATTACCAAGAATTAGAATCAACCTAGTGCCCATCAATGGATAAATGGATAAAGAAAACGTGGTATATATACACAATGGAATACTATTTAGCCATCAAAAAACCCTGAAATTCTAACATTTGTGGAAACTTGGATGGAATGGAGGTCAGGCCCAGAAAGACAAACTTTGTATGTTCTCACTCATATGTGGGAGGTCAAAAAGTGGATTTCATGGAGGTAGACAGTAGAATGATGGTTAGCAGAGACTGGGAAGAGAAGGGAGAAAGGAGGGATGAAGAGAAGTTGGTTAATGGGTACAAAATATAGTTAGAAGGAATAAGTTCTAGTTTTTGATAACAGAAAAATTTTAGTTAAAATAATTTATTGTATATTTTAAAGTAGCTAGAAAAAAATTGTAACGTTCCCCACACAAAGAAAAGATCAATGTTTGAGGTGGTTGATATCCCAATTACTCTGACTTTATCATTACACATTGTGTCAAAGTATCAGCTCTCCCCAAAATATGTACAAGTACTATACATCAATAAAACAAGACAAAGAAATGGAGGCAGATAGACGCTAAGGGCAAAGAGGGAAGGCCCATGTTTAGTATGCAGAGTGTAATTAGCCATCCTGGAAGGGCAGTTTCAGGCCACATAGTGAAGATTTTAAATGTTAGTCTGAAGTGTTACAACTTATTCAATGAATCATTTAGACTCATTCAAGATTTTAGAGTTGGAGAGTGATAAGTCTAAAGGACAAATTTAAGAATATTAACTTGGAAGTGGAATTTAAGATAATTTGAGTAGTGAAGGTGGGTGAGGCCAGCCCTAAGGAGCCTAATCAAGAGATTGTTACAAGAATCATGATAATAATGAAGTAATAATACCATTATTATAATAGCTAGCATTTGTTGATTACCTACACTCTGTGCTAAGAACTTTTCACGGATTTTCTTACTGACTTCTCTTTGCTGTTTTATGAAATAAATATTATTGTTATCTTTCTATTTTTATTTTTAAGATGGAGTCTCACTCTGTATTTTAAGTAGAGAAGGAGTTTCACCAAGTTGGCCAGGATAGTCTCGATCTCCTGACCTCATGATCCACCCGCCTCGGCCTCCCAAAGTGCCGGGATTACAGGTGTGAGCCACAGCACCCGGCCTGTTATCTTTATAGATGAAGAAATAGAAGCTTAGGAAGGTTAGGCAATTTGTCCCGATTGCTGTATACAGTTGGTAAGTGGTAGTGCTGGGACCAGAATGTAATGTCTCTCAGAGCCCTGACTCTTACCCTTTATTTTCAGGACCCAATAAGAGTGGTGACCCTTGGACAAAATGTGCATTTTTCTTTTATTTACTGAGTTTCTTTAATCAAGGTACATCTTTGGTGAGTTAGTATAATATTTATGCAAATGTATGCAAAATGACAAAACCAGGTAGCCACATTTCTATTTCTTTTTTCTTTTATTTCTTGTTTTCTAAACGAAGAGATTGGTTCATGT
This sequence comes from Symphalangus syndactylus, assembly GCF_028878055.3. Lineage (NCBI taxonomy): Eukaryota > Metazoa > Chordata > Mammalia > Primates > Hylobatidae > Symphalangus > Symphalangus syndactylus. The sequence continues at coordinate 24,788,291 of NC_072441.2, forward strand.
GACACCATTTAACAAATAGTAGCATAAATTGTCAATTTAAAATTTGAGATGTGAGAACTGCAAAAAGGGAGAAAATTATTTTCTAACCTATAAATGAAATAGAAATGGTACATTTTACCGTGGCATGTCAGTAGCACAATTTTCAGTTAATACTACACATAAGCTTTATCAAAGAGTTTCTCGTATTAAATTAACAAATATTTTTTGGTGCCTTGGTATAAGGCAGGCACACCAACTTAATTCTGCCAAACATTTAGTCCATTTGCCTTCTTCTGCTCAAGTTGTATGTGTTTGTGTGTTGTTAAAAAGTGATCTCGTTTTAGTTAACTGGATAGAGATTTTATTTCAAGATGCTTATCATGAAAATTCTGCATTCGAAATACATATATTTTTCTATTAAGTTAAATGAGCAATCAACTTTCAGACTGAAGTTATTTTTATACATAATAAGTAGTTAGCAATATGACTTGATTTCTAAAGCCTTGAAAAAGCTGCCTTTTCCTAAACACCTCCCATGTCAAATGCTACCGGAAAGAACCAATATGACAACCTCTTAATTCCTTCCTCCTTCACTTACCCACCCCTTCCTTTCTCCCTTCCCCTTTCTTTTTCCTCCCACTGTCTCTCCCTCTTTCCTGTATTCCACTTTTTCTTTTATAAATATTTACTGAATGCCTTTTATAATCCAGCAACGTAAGAGTTGGGGAGCTCTTTGTACTGTAATAAAGTACACATAGTTCTCTTTCCTAAGGAGCTCAGTGCCTAGTCAGGCAAAAGGATGTCTAACAACTTGTAAGAAAGATTGCATTGCCATAATGAAGGTGTGAATAAAGCATTGTAGGGAGCCAGAGAAACTTTCATAGAAAGGAGACTATTTGAACTAAATCTTGATTAATAATTAAGCATGAAGGGTTAAAAAGACATTAAATATTGCCCTCTAAACATGCAAATACTTCTGAGATTTCAAAATTTCAGAAAACTATTATTATTATTATTATTTTTTTTTTGTAGAGACAGAGTCTTGTTATGTTGACCAGACTGGTCCCAAACTCCTGGGCTCAAGTGGTCCTCCTGCCTTGGCCTCTCCCAGTGCTGAGATTATAGGCATGAGCCACAGTGCCCAGCCAGAAAACATTTATTATGCACATAATTATCAAAGGTACTATGTCAGAAAATGGGGCATTAAGAAAAAAATAAGACTTGGTTCTTTTCCTTGAGGATCATAGTTTCCTAGGAGGAAAGAGTTTTCTAAAATATGTATTCTTAGGCTGGGCGCAGTGGGTCACGCCTGTAATCCCAGGACTTTGGGAGGCCGAGACGGGTGGATCACGAGGTCAGTAGATCAAGACCATCCTGCCCAACATGGTGAAACCCTGTCTGTACTAAAAAAATACAAAAATTAGCCAGGTGTGGCAGCATGCATTTGTAGTCCCAGCTACTCGGGAGGCTGAGGCAGGAGAATTGCTTGAAGCCGGGAGGTCCAGGCTGCGGTGAGCCAAGATTGCGCCACTGCACTCCAGCCTGGGTGACAGTGTGAGACTAAGTCTCAAAAAAAAAAAAAAAAAGAGTATTCTTAGTATATTGCAAGGACAGACACTTTGCCTTTATGGGAGTAGGGGTAGGGGCAGGAAGGTTAGGGGTAGGGTTTCAAAAAAAATTAGTTCACAGGAATTGAGCCTATAAGATGACAAATGTTACAGAGAGAAAAACTGCAGAGTGTTATTCATGCTGAGATGGGTGTCTCTGGGTCCTGGGAATCTCCTCTCACTCAGTTTGCCTCTAATTCTGTACCTGACAGTTCTCACACTGCTGAGACTCCACTGGAGCAGGGCAGAACCAGCCTCTTACAGATGAGTCAGATGTAAGATATCTCCAGAAACTCCAGACTACGTACAGGTGCCTTCAGAGGGCTGGGAGCTCCTTCTGGAGGAGCCAAGCTGACGCAAGTCTAGCAACTTTGGTAAAAAGAGCTAGTCATTACCCTCTTAATGTGAATTCATTTATGTATTGATTTGCTCCATGTCCTGGGCATCAAAATCCAGGCATTTAGAGAAAGAAGGATCTCTAAAAAGGGGTGAGCAGTGAGAGAAGACTGCAGAAAGAAGGAAGGAATAATAGAGAAACTTCACCCACTTCTTTGATAAGTAGGACCGGACTCCATGGACCATTGATTACTGCTTGTGACAGACTGGCACATATCAAGGAATTGAGTTTAGGGCCCAGCTGTGACCCCTGCAGGAAAAGTTTTATTTGTACTTAGAAAATTATTTGTTTTATATGTTTATTTGCTCTTAAGTATAGTTGTCCCTTGGTATATGCAGCGGATTGGTTCCAGGCCCCCATTCATACCAAAATCCTTGCATACTCAAGCCCCACAGTGGGTCCTGCAGAACCTGAGTATATACAAAAAGTTGGTCCTCCATATAGGTAGCTTTTGCATTTCTTTAATACTGGATTTTCGATCTAAGTTTGGTTGAAAAATCTCGGTATAAGTGGACATACACAGTCCAAATCTGTGTTGTTCAAGAGTCAACTGTATAATGAAATTGATATGGTATAACTTTAGGGACTTTGATTCTCAACTACTCTAATGATACAAACTAGGTAATTTAACTCTGCGCACCTGCATTCAAGCTAATTCTTGGCTTTAAACTGTGCAATATAGGAGTACATGTTCTCAGGATCTCCCGAGGGCTGTGTCACAGAAATATATACCTAACAAGAAAGCTGGCACCTGAGTACGATAATTAAATTGGCAGAGATATTGAAATATGATCCCTGGAGGTTATTGATTATATGGCTCCCAGTAGTCTAATCTTTGGAGTTAAATCAACACATGCTGGTTTTAATGTAGGCCATGATTTGGAGCCCACTTCTGCTTCACGATACTTAGAACAATGATTCTAAATATCTTTCAAGTTCACAAAGCTAGAATTTTTGAATTTTTTAATGCTAGATTTCTGTGGCATACTTAATAGAATTAATTTACCTCCATTCACAAATGATTGCTCTTTCTTTTGATTTGCTCTAATCTTGCATTGCTGTTTCATTAGAATGCTCATTTCCCTTATCTGGCTCACTTATATATGCAAGAGACAAATTACTTCATGTTTCAATAAATAACTAATTATATTTTGGTCTCAGTTTGGGGTTAACTTGTGTCTGCATTACTCTTTTATAAGTTGGATATTTCCTGAAACCATTTTTTATGGCCTATTTAGCTCAGAGTTTTGGCTCATAGATATTGCTGTAATATAGACCTCTACAGTTGTAGTGAAAGTGAAGTTTACACATTAAATAAAATACGAAACTTTAAGATTTGTGCTACTTTGGCATGTAAAGTCTCACTTATAAACACATTATGTCATTTATCAGGTGTTCATTGGCCAAATCAAATGTTTTCGTTTGGGGCACTTGAAAGGATAGTATAATGCAGTTTCCCACCTCAAAATATTTTTTTATGTAATAAAGGAGATAAGAAAGTTAGCAAAATGAATGTGCTATAAAGGATGGTAAATGAGTCACAAGAATTCACAGGAGAGAAATTTCACTCTTGGGTAGTATCAGGCAGGCGGCTAGGCCCCTGCCACAGCTGGAGAGCTTGAGCACCTTTCCCCATGGCTGGCTTTTACTCACTCCATGGGCTAAATACCTTTGTACAGGGCACAACCTGCACAACTGTACCCTATAGTCTTGGCTTTGGGTAATGACTTTATGTAAACAGCAGTTTTGAGCTGAGCAAAAGGGTTATAAAAATTATTCCTCCTTTTAGTAATCCAGTTGGTGTGTTTATGATATGAAAGAGTAACACTTCAAGCATAGAAAAGACATTATTTACATTTTAGAAAATTAAAAATACTTTTAATAAAAGAACATTTTTAAGTAAGAGAAAATTAATGTGTTATTTTGTAAAAAGATGATAAGAGATCAAATTGCAAAGAGGTAGGATTGGTTCCATCTGATTCACAGAAACACACTGCAATCAAATTCCCATTCGATAGCCACGACTGCTGCCAAAGCCAAGAGAAACCTTTTTCAGCTACCACTATATGAAAGGCTTTGCGAGATGTTCAGATTAAAGTAGCATATATTTGAGGACTCAAATATTAGTTAGGAATCTTTCAGATAACAGTTCTGAAATTGTAATTAAATTTGATTAGCACAGAGGAATTTGTCCTAATGAAAATGAAGTGTCTATTTGAACCCATGGATAGAAATGCAGGTGCTACTCTGGAATAAATAGAAGGAGGGACTTAAATATCCCAAAGTTATATCATCATCTCTCATCTCTGCTCACCTCTGTACATTTATTTTGTTCTCTTTTTGTTTTTAGTTCTCTGATCTAAAGACAAAAAAAAAAAAAAAATCCCCCTTTTCCTCTCCAACATCTCCTAAAATTTACTTATTAAAGTGTCTGCCACTGGAGAGAAATTGGCTTTTATTCTCAGCTCCAGTTTCACAAATTACATGAAAAGGTCTGATTGGTTCAGCAGGAGTCCAGTGTCTAACTCTGTGTAAGTAATTATAACCTAAGGGACAGTCACAGCATGTTAATGCAGTGATGTGGTGACAATGTGTAACAGTTGGCTCTTGGGGTGAGGAGAGGGGATGTGCACCAATTTGCTAATTTGAGGTGTAAATATTCTCACGATGGCTGATTTCAAGAGACCAGCATGATATCACTGAATGTGGGTTGGAAGAGGTGCTAACGATCAACTTTTGTAAGATAATATGAGGCAGCTCTGATAATGGCTACTCCCGTAGTAACTATGTGGATGAGAGATCATTTCTTATGAAGGCAGGATACTTTGGGCAAAGAAATCAATGTGTCTAGCACAGCCTACATGGTATAATAAATACTATAATTTCCCTTTCGTATCATGTGTTTTTACTCATTTTTAAAACTTAAGGTAATAGCATAATATATGACGCAATATTGTTTTAGCTTACTGAATAGACATGTTAACTCTAAAGTTCCTTGGAGATTTAATGCCACATGTGAAAATTGTGAGTTTGATATTTCCTGTTGAATTAAATTGATAAATTAACTTGTGAGACCTGAATTATATGTGAAATAAGATGGAGAAAAATGTGTTTTTTTTTAATTCCAGGAGTGATTGGAGTGGCACGTAACATGGCACAGCTTTTCCCAAGAGAAAAATATGAGAACGAGTTCAAGAAAGATGGCGTTTCCCAGGCTGTTTGTTACAGGCTACAGGAAAGGACTTGTGTGGGAAACTTGGCTTTGGAAAGGCAAGTGAAGTATGAGGGGCAGAACTAGTGAGTTGGCTAAAGACTATGTGGCATATAAAACTATCCATCTAACAACTCAATTTTTAATAAAATTAGAAACTTTCAAACTACAAAAATTACACAGTTTACAAGTGTGATTGGACTACTTGTGGGGGAAAAAAACTAAATCTGCTGACTTATACCGGGCCATACGTGGGCCACAGTCATTGATGCATGGTGTGTGAGTACAAGCTGGGTTATGAGCAGGTAAGGACCGCAGGGAATGCTGACTTGAGAAGGGGCATGTGTGTGTGTGTGTGTGTGTGTGTGTGTGTGTGTGTGTGAGAGAGAGATTAGTAAAACTCCTGCTATGCAATGTTTCCCATATGAATATTTTAGTAAAATTTGTGTTATTCACCAATGCTTCATGAAATTGAAGTTTTAAAAAAACATGAGAAAGTCAATGAAATGCTATATCCTACTTTTAGCTCAGAATGAAGTGAAATCAGAGAGTTTATAGAAAGATAGCCATATTTGTGTAACATATAAAAAAATCCTTATTTTCTTAGGAATTAAATTAAAAGCAAATGTTAACAAACTAAAGATGAAAATGAAAATTTCTGTTGATATAAATATTATTTTAACTATTAAACACTAATTTTGTATTTGGAAAAAATCGTAGATTGATGAGAAGTTGCAGAATAGTCATCTCCTGTGCACCTCACTCAGCTGCTGTCGTGCTATGCTTTTAGTGTTTTTATCTTCTCCAAAATTCATGTTGAAACTTAATACCAATGCAATAGCATTAAGAAGTATGGCCTTTAGGAGGTGATAGAGTCATGAGGCTGGAACCCTCATGATCGGGATGAGGTGCCTTTATAAAAGGGCTTGGGGTTGAAGAGAGTGCTCTCTTGCCCTTCTGCTTTTCACCGTGTGAGGACACAGGACGTGGCAATAGATGCCATTTTGGAAGCAAAGAGATCAGCCCTAGCCAGATACCAAACCTGTGGTGACTTGATCCTAGATCTCTCAGCCTACAGAACTGTGAAAAATAAATTTCTATAATTTATAAATTAGTTTGTGGCATTTTGTTATAGCAGCACAAACAGAGGAAGATACATGGTGACATCCTGTATTGCTGCAATAAAATAGCAAAACCAGGAAATTGGCACTGATACAGTACTGCTAACTAGACCATGACCTTATTTAGCTATCACCAGTGTTTGACCTGCATTTATACTCATGTGCTGTATAACGATGTTTTGGTCAACAACAGACTACATATATGATGTTGGTCCGGTAAGACTACAATGGAGTAGAAAGATTCCTATTCCCTAGTATTTACTTTACTCTATTTTTTTATCATTATTTTAGAGTGTACTCCTCATACTTATGAAAACAAAGTTAACTGTAAGACAGACTCAGGCAGATCTTCAGGAATTATTCCAGAGTAAGGCATTTTTATCATAGGAAATGATAGCTTCATGCATATTTTTGCCCCTGAAAACCTTCCAGTGAGATAAAATGTGGAGGGGGAAGAAAGCGATATTGATGATTCTAATCCTTGTAGGCCTAGGCTAATGTGTGCATTTGTGCCTTAGTTTTTAATAAAAAAGTTGAAAAAGTAAAAAATAAAAATATTTTAAAATAAAAAGAGTATAGAATAAGGATTTAAATATATTTTTACCATATTTATTATACTATACTAAGTGTTATTACAGAAGAGTCAAAAACTTAAAAAATTAAAAAGTTTGTAAAGTTAAAAAGTTGCAGTAAGCCAAGGTTAATTTATTACTGAAGAAAGAAAAATTTAAATAAATGCAGTGTAGCCTAAGTGTACAACGTTTGTAAAGTTTGCAGTAGTGTGTGGCAATGCCCTAAGCTTTCACATTCACCCACCACTCACTCACTGAGTCAGGGTAACTTCCAGTCCTGCTAGCTCCATTCATGGTAAGTGCCCTATACAGGAATACCATTTAAACTTTTTACACCATATTTTTACTGTACCTTTCTGTTTAGCTAGGCTTAGATACGTATTTACCATTGTGCTATAATTGCCTATAGGATTCAGTACAGTAAGATGCTATAGAGATTTGTAGCCTAGCAGCAATAGGCTGTCCCATGTATCCTAGGTGTGTAGTAGACTATACCATCTAGGTTTGTATAAGTGCACTCTATGATGTTCACATTTCTCAGAATGTATCCCTGTTGTTAAATGACATATGACTGTGCTTGTCTGTGTGTGTGCCTTTGCTTGTGTGTGTGTGTGTGTGTGTGTGTCTAGTTTGGTGCAACTTAATCCCATGTATAGATTCATGTAATTATCACCACAATCAAATACAGAACTGTCCCATCAGCCTAGGAACTCCATCATACTATTTTTTTATATTTACACTCTCTGATCCCTGGCAACCACTAATTTGTTCTCCATTGCCATTTTGAGAACGTTTATAAATGGAGTTGTACAGAATGCAACCTTTCGAAATTGACTTTTTTTTTTCACTCAGCATACTACCCTCTAAAACCTTCTGGGTTGTTACATGTAACAACTGTTTACTGTTTTTTATTGTCGAGCAATATTCCATTGTTCAATTATTCACCCATTGAAAGACATCTGGATTTCCAGTATTTGCTCTTACAAATAAAGCTATTATGGACATTCATGTACAGGTTTCTATGTGCACATAAAGTTTCCACTCAAACCTTATTTTTAAGCTCCAAAATATTAAACACTATTTTCCTTAAAAATTTACTGACCAAGCTAGCTGTTTTTACTTACAACACTTACTACACCAAGTATGTGTATGTTTTATTCCCTCACTCTAACCATCCTCCAACTCTCCAGACACCAACTGGGTGTTGAACAACTCAATTCAGTTCTGACACCACCTGAAATTAGCCTCAGACTCTACAAGTTTAAGGGGTCAGTCTCACAAGACTGCCCCTATTTCAGATGCCAATCACAAGTTTCAGGCCACTGTACATCTGACTGACCAGCTATTGATTGGGGCTTCCCACAGCCCTCTCTTTAGGTTTGATAATCTGCCAGAATGGCTCACAGAATTCAAGAGGGCATTTTGCTTACCATTACCGGTTTATTAGAAAGGACATAACTCGGGGCCGGGTGCCAGTGCTCATGCCTTTAATCTTAGCACTTTGGGAGGCTGTAGTCCTCAGTCCTGCAGCCTCCCAAAGTGCTAGGTGGATTGCTAGAGCTCAGGAGTCTGAGGCAGGTTGCTCACTTGAGCTCAGGAGATTGAGACTAGCCTGGACAACATGGCGAAGCATCATCTCTACCAAAAAATACAGAAATTAGCCAGGCATGGTGGCGTGCAGTCCCAGCTACTCAGGAGGCTGAGGTGGGAGGATTGCTTGAGCCCAAAAGGTGGAAGTTGTAGTGAGCTGAGATAGCACCACCGCACTCCAGCCTGGGCAACATAGCAAGACCCTGTCTCAAAAAAAAGAAAGGATATAACTCAGGAACAGCCAAATGGAAGACATGCAGAGGGCAAGGTATGTGGGGAAGAGGGGCTAGGGAAATTAGGGGTGTGGAGCTTAGCTTCCATATTCTCTCCAGATGTGCCAGTCTCCCAGAACCTTGATGTTTTCACCAATCTGGAAGGTCTCTGAACCCCATTTGGGGGTTTTTATGGAGGTTTTGTTATGTAGGAGTGATTGATCAAATCATTGGCTTCTGTTAATTAACTAAATCTCCAGTCCCTCTTCCATTTACAACCCTGAAGGCTGGGACGTGGGACTGAAATTTCCAAGCTTCTAAACAAGGCTTGGTTTTCCTGGTAATCAGCCACCATTTTGAAGCCATCTAGGGGCTCACCAAGAGTTCCCTCATTAGCACAAAAGATGCTCCTATTACCCTTATTACTTATGAAGCTCCAAGGGTGTTAGAGAACCAGAGACAGAGACCAAATAGCTCTCTATGATACCAGTCCATTGTAGTAAGTTCTACATGCTGAAGCCTTGTCAGGGTTGCAGTTGGTACCTTGAACCATTGCATCAATACAGCCTATTAAACAATGTATTTTTACTGAATGTGTGACGTACTGTTCTGTGTGACTCAGGCTGTTTTTTAATCAACAGTGTTCACTTTACGCCTCACCTTTCATCAATAATGAAAGTAAGTGATAAAAAAGAGGCTCCTGGTGACAATTCTATTTCCTTCAAGTCTATCAGGAATAAATTGAATTATGTCTGCAGAAAGCCTTCTACAAAGAGATGACTGTAATTTTACTTTTAAATTTCTCTTTGGATGCAGGTACAAACCTGGAAGATTTGAAATTGATGGGGGTTATTACCGATACATTTCAGATAGACAGTGTCGCATCCTCAGGTCACACCGAGGAGAGAAACTGCCCAAGCCCCAGAGGAGAGGGGGCACAGCTGGGATAGTTTTTGCTATCACCAAAATGAGAGTATGTAAGAAATTCTATATACATATATTTCCAAAATAAAATATTATTACAGTTAGCAAATAAAAATATTACAAATAACAAAATGGCTTTCAACACTCTTACAAAACAATTATTAGCATGTTGCCATTTGAAGGTATAAGTTTTGCAAAGAGACAGACCTAGCATAAATCTCAGCCTTCCCACTTAAGAGCTCTGAGGTTTTAGGCAAGTAACATCTAACATTTAAAAATCTGTGCTTCAGATCTTTAAAATCTGTAATACGGGATTATCATAGCATTTGCCATGCAGGATTGTAAAAATTAAAATGTGATAATTTATATGAAGAGATTAGCAACAGCTGTCATTTAAGAGCTCCCAAATGGAACTTACTATTTAGACAAAAAATGTCCTCTCTTGTGACTGATTCTGATTTCCAGCTCAACCTGTCTCTGAAATAGTACAGATGACCCAGAAAGAGAGAAAATGTATGTTGGGCTGGTAGGGGATGCTTGGTTTAGTTTGATATTTACTCCAGTTTATTTTACCTTGGAAAACAAGAAGGATTAAGGATTAAGAAGCCTCCAAGTTTTTCTTGTCCGCTTAAATTGTTGGAAATGGGAGGAATAAGTTAAGAAGTGAAACAGAAGATGCTAGTTCATCCAGGTTCACTCAGGTATAAACTACTCAAGTAAAGGATCTCAAAGACCAGCATCTTCTGCTGTCCATCTCTTCAGGTAAACATTCATACGCCACAGGATACCAGCACTCTTAAGTAAGGTCTCAGTTTTCTTTTGGAAATCTTAGTCATCTCTGTATGGTTAAAGCCTCTGGGGCGCTGGATGATCTAGTTTTGACTCCTTAGTCCTTTGACACAAGGGACTAATTTCTCTGAGTGGTCAATATGAGTAGAGGGTGGGGCTTAAGACTTTTTGAATAAATTTGTAGGTCAGGTTTCAGCAGTGCACATCCAGTGGCATACATTTTGAATAGAAAGCCCAAAGCTGTAATTTATCCTATTCTTCCCTATTAAAACACTGACTTTCTGTGACTTTTGTTTCCAGGCTATGCCTACCCCTGTTTTGGGTACATTAGTTATATGTATAACCAAATCCCATCAACCTTTTTTTGTCCTTCATCTTTTTTCCTGTTCTACAAAAAAGAAAAGTTGTTGTCAAAGGGAACTCTTGACTAAATCAATTAGAGCAGTCTATAATGCCAAATCTCAATGAATAATTACCCCCCCCTCCTTTTTTTGAGGCAAAGTCTCACTCTATCACCCAGGCTGGAGTGCAATGGCACGATCTCAGCTCACTGCAACCTCTGACTCCCGAGTTCAAGTGATTCTCCTGCCTCAGCCTCCCAAGTAGCTGAGATTACAGACGTGTGCCACCACACCTGGCTAATTTTTGTATTTTTAGTAGGAGATGGGGTTTCACCATGTTGGCCAGGCTGGTCTTGAACTCCTAACTTAAGGTGATCTGCCCGCCTTGGCCTCCCAAAGTGCTGGGATTACAGGCGTGAGCCACCGTGCCCCGCCTTTTTTTTTTTTTTTTTTTTTGGAGAGACAGGGTCTTGCTATGTTGCCCAGGCTGGCCTTGAACTCCTGGCCTCAAGCAATTCTCCCTATTGGCCTCTGAGTGCTGGGGCTACAGGCGTGAGCTACCTTGACCATCTGACTCTTTAGAGATTTATTTAGACTATAAATTTTGGCTGTTTTTATTATTTTTTCTGACACCTACAGTAGTTCTGTGAAGTAGTTATTCTCATCATCCCCATTTTAGAGAGATCTTAACTTACGGAATGACTTGCGCAAGTCTAAAGTCATGTCAACACCCGGACTGGAACTCATGATATGTGGGCTGTGTGACTCATATCATTAAAAGAGATGGCTTTTGCTGTCACTAGGGAGATCAAAGTCCATTGCAGAATTGGGATTATACAGATCCTTGTCTCCCCTCCAAATGGCACAATTCAGGGAAATGAAATTAAATGATATTTAAATCTGTCTAAGCCTCTTAGAGAAGATGTGATTGATACCAAATAAGGAGTTTATTTATTTTTACTTAGTTTTACTCCATGTAGGTTCATACTAGATATATTGTTGAGAAGAACTTGAGAAACGGACATTTTATGTAAACAGAAGTAAAGTTCTGATCACTCACATTCTTCATTCTTTCTTCTCCCCAGCTCAGTTCTGGTTCTCATCGAGTGTTGCTGTCAGGCTGCCTGGAAGCAGGCATAAGAGGTGGAAAGCTGGGCTACCTTCCAGTCCAAGGGTCTTTTCTGGGTCACTTTCACACATTTTTGTAAACTGAAATCAGGGATTTTTCTGGCCAAAAAAGAAGACTGGTTACTGTCTTGTCTTCCTTTAGCATCTCTTCCGACAGGCTCAGCATTTTTCATTGGACAAGACAGAGATGGAGTAATTAATAATATTTTCTCCTTTTACTTAGTCATTTGGTCAGGTTTTTTTTTTTTTAACAGTAAATCCTCTGAGATGTTAAAACATAATTCATTGTAAAAATTTTCTTTTATATTGAGACCAGGTCTCACTATCTCTGCTTTGAATGTCTCTATACATTTCCCTAAAAATAGATAGGATCCTCCAATCCAATAATAGATAGCTAGCTGAAGTTCACAAGAAGTGCATTTACATTTTACTTTATGAAGCAGCCAGTGGGTGATAATTTATATATCTGACCTTTCAATGACATTGAATTTTTAGAAAACTGTGGCAATTTTATGAGTGTATTACAATACTTCATGTTATGTCATTTAAGTAAGTTACAAATGAATGACATAAAGTAAGAATTTTAAGAACAATAGCCAAAGAGACTGGGACTTATATTTGTCTTAAAAAGAGTCTCTCATCACATTTTAGAGATAGAAAGCAACCAAATAACCTGTCACTTATGCAAGATCCGAGTCTGTTTCTGGCCATCTCTAGCATTCCAGTAAGCTTGTCTCTTCTTGCCCAGTTCCACCCTCTATTAACTAGTATTGCTTAGTAATATACCTTTTAAATTAACTGGATTGCTGCCTTTTCAAGAAAAAGAATGGGCTGGATGTGGTGGCTCATGCCTGATTTCAGTATTTTGGGAGGCCAAGGTGGGTGGATTGCTTGAGCCCAGGAGTTCAAGACCAGCCTGGGCGACATGGTGAAATTCTGTCTCTACAAAAAAAATGCAAAAAATTAGCTGGGCATGGTGGCACGTGCCTGTAGTCCTAGCTACTTGGGAGCTGAGGTTGGAGGATGATTGTTTGAGCCTGGGAGGTCGAGGCTGCAGTGAGCTGTAATAATGCTGCTATACTCCAGCCTGGGCGACAGAGCAAGACCCTGTCTCAAAAAAAAAAAAAAAAAAAAAAAGAACTTTAAGGAATTCTGATGAAATATTAAAGACCTGTACTGCTTTTCAAATTAAATCTAATTAGCTTTAGATTTCTAAAAACCCAGAGTACAGACTACAGACTGAGCTAATCCATATTACCCTTTCTTGGGTCAGGCATAAAATCCAAACTTAGAGAAAAGCCAGTAAGCCATACTCTAGCTAGAATCTTGGTAAGGATTGGACTCAGGGTGAGTATGATTAGAGAAGTAGAACATGGGGTTGGCAGGCTACAGAACCGTCTCTGGGTAGAAGTTAGAGCCAGAGCAACAGACAAGGCAAACCTGGGGAGTCTGTGAGGCAAGGTTATAGAAAGAGGTTACTTTGGTGAAGATGTAGTCAGATAACAAATGGCAGCAATAGGTGCAAGTCCGGATAGAAATGTACTGTAAGTACAGACAGTCTAGGAAATGATCAAAGCAGTTATGGTAGATAAGGTAGGAAATAAATGGATGCAGTTTGACAGGGCCCTTTGTGTTTTAGATGGCTTCCTTTTTTCCTCACGCGCATATCCAATTCATCAGCAAAAACCTTCAAATCTACTCACATCTCTCTATCGTTACTACTTCCGCATGAATCCCTTCTTCACATAACAGCCAGTAGGGTCATTTAAAAAAATTAGATTATTTCACTCCAAAGCTCTGCAAAGTTTTCTCATGGTGCTTAAGCATAAAATCCAAACTTTTCACTTTGGCCTACGTGGCCCTAATGATTTGTCCCTTAACAATTTTTCCAACTCCATCTATCCCACTCCATACGCACTTAATGTACCCTAGCCAAGCTGGAATTGTTTTCTTCATCATACATGCCAATCTTATTTCTGCCTTAGGGAGTTTGTCTCTTCTTCTCCCTTCCCAGAACCTCTTCTCCCAGGTTTTCTCATGGTTGGTTCCCTCCTGGCATTTTAGACCTAGGCTACTCTCCAGCATTCTAACACTTTCTTTGTTGACTGCCACTGAGGAGCTGAGGATATACAAGCAAGAGATACTATCTGTTTTCCTGAACTATTTTATGAACTAGTGGCCTTGGTCATATGACAAGAATCATTTTTTGGGAGCATTCAATACAATGCATTTATCAACTCAAAGATTTTCTGGCTTCAATTGTTCTGTTCATGTCCACTGTCCCAATTTCTCACAGGGCGGCCTTCTATCCCTACCTCAATATCTGCCCCAATAGCTAATGCAAGAAATATAATTTGATGTGGAAATGGTACTGAACTCCCATAAATGCCAATCACAATGCCTGACTCTATGGGAATTATAACAATCATAGCTAACATTTATTGAAAGTTTTCTACTATGTAAGCACTATGCTAAGCACTTTGTATCAATTGTTTTAATTGATCCTCACGGCAACCTTGTAGAAATGAAACCACTATTATTATCCATGTTTCACAAAACAGAAAACTGCTCAAGGTCAAAGACCAGAAATTCAAACTCTAGAGCAGCACCGTCTGAAAGGAACCATCTGTGATGATGGAATAGGAACAGAAACTCATCTTACGTTATGATTATAGCAGACTATGTTAGGGCCTCGACAATTCAAACTCAGAAAAACCTTGTCTCCGTAAGGAAGGGCATTTGGATTTGTGGTGTTAGTAATTTCCACTTATGGCTCTTTAAATGTATATGGTCTATCCAAGTCACAGTTTCACACTGCCCCGTAGATCCAAAAATCCATGATTGTGGGTAGGAGACCTTTTCTGTTGATAACCTGATTTGGAGGAATTCTCATGACAGGCCAGTCCACCCCACCATCCCTATCAAGCTATGGGAATCAAGTGTATATCTTTATTTATGAGATAGATGACTATTCACATTGGTATATAAAAGATGATCAAAGGAATAACTAGTGAGTAGTTGTTCATCTAGCCAAATTGGCTTAGTATATGTACTCATCTTTATATACCAACCCACATTAGTATAATGCCAGGTTCATATTAGGTAAACAGTGAGTTGCTGGGTTTGGTGGCTCATGCCTGTAATCCTAGTACTTTAAGAAGCCAAGGCAGGTGGATTGCTTGAGTCTAGGAGTTTGAGACCAGCCTGTGCAACATGATGAAACCCTGTCTCTACCAATAAATAAATAAATAAATAAATAACAATAAAAATTAGTCAGGCATGGTGGCTTGTATCTACAGTCTCAGCTACTTGGGAGGCTGAGGTGGGAGAAACCCTTGAACCCAAGAGTTCGAGGCTGCAGTGAGCTGAGACTGCACCACTGCACTCCAGCCTGGGTGACAGAGCAAGACCCTGTCTCAAACAAACAGGTCTCTAACAAACAAACACCAAAACAAAACTCCTACAGTTGGTGGTATCCTAACATCTCTTTGTTGAGAGATGTTGGACCCTAATCTGCTAGCCAGGATTGCTTTTCTATAGTAGCTTGAACATAATAAGTACAGCCTTCTCCTCAATCCATTATGAGGAATTGCAGTTTCTTGGGATAGCTTTAGCTGGGCAATTAGAAATCATGGCTTCCAGAATCTGGAATGAAGAAAGGCTCTTCAATTTTTTTATGCCTTGGTTTCTCCCTGCTTAAAGTGGTAAAGAAAAACTTCACTCTTTCATTAAGCAAATATTTATTGCACACCTATTCTGTGCCAGACTTTCTACTGTGCACTATAAAAATGTCCACTGCAGAAATGAGGTATAGAAATTATGACAGCTGCTCTCTCTAAAGAAGGAATAACATAACTCACTGAAAAATATGCTAAAACAATGTGTGATACGTGCCATGAGAGAGGTATGCAGACCACTGAAAAGGGGTCCCCTGTTCAGTTTATTTATTTTTTTAGGATAATGAGTATTCTCAAATGCTTCTATGCACCTTTTGAGACGATCCTGTGCATTTTGTCCTTTATTGTATTAATATAATGCATTACATGTTATTGATTCTTTTATATGTTCAACCAACATTGTATTCATGGAATAAATCTCATTTGATCGTGATGTATAATTCTTTTGACGTATAGCTGGATTTGTTTTTCTAGTATTTTGTTGGAAATTTTGAGAACTTTTGCATTCATATTTTATTTTGAAGTGTTTGATTTTTGTATTAATTTAAAAATGGCCTTATAAAAT
This sequence comes from Symphalangus syndactylus, assembly GCF_028878055.3. Taxonomy (NCBI): domain Eukaryota; kingdom Metazoa; phylum Chordata; class Mammalia; order Primates; family Hylobatidae; genus Symphalangus; species Symphalangus syndactylus. The sequence continues at coordinate 24,804,404 of NC_072441.2, forward strand.
GAAAAATGTTCTCTTCTATATTTTTGGGAAGAGTTTGTGAAGGAGTAGAGTTGGTTTCTCTTTAAATATTTGGGAAATTTCATCAGTGAGGCCATCTGGTCCTGAGCCTTTCTTTGTGAATACTTTTCTGTTCCTGATTCAGTTTAAGATGGAGGTTGGATAAAGATTGGCCAGATGGCATGAAGCATGAACTTATTTTTTTTAAATAGTATTATTGTTATTATTTTTCAGACAGGTTCTCACTGTTGCCCAGGCTAGAATGTAACACATTCTAGCTCACTGCAGAATGTGTTACATTCACAGCTCATTGCAGTCTTTACCTCTTGGGCTCAAGTGATTCTTTCTCCTCAGCCTTCTGAATATCTGGGACGACAGGAGTGCACTATCAAGCCTGGCTACGTTTTTTTTTTTTCTTTTACTTTTTGTAGAGACAAGGTCTCACCATGTTGCCCAGGCTAGTTTCAAACTCTTGGGCTCAAATGATCCTCCTGCCTCAGCCTCCCTAAGTGTGGGATTATAGGCTTAAGCCACTGAGACTGGACAATAAACTGATTTTAGGAGCAGTAAAACTTAGAGGAGAATTTTGAAGACAAATTTTCAGGAAATCCTCTCAAATAAGAAAAAAATTCCTCCGTTGGTCTTTGAAATATTTATTTGCATATTATTTAAACTTTCAAGAATAAAATTTCTATAAATCTCAAAGAATCGTTGTTACTACTCTGTAGGGAACTTCTAGTATTCATTGCAGGAACCATCTTTAATTTGGACTTCATTTTATTGAACCCTATTGCAAGGGGGAAATTATCCTTAGAGCCGTAAGGTTAGTTTACTTTTTACTGAAACCCTAGACTAAGACAACTGTGCTGTGTTCTTTGAATTTGGAATTTCGTATTTAGACTTCCCACTGGGCAAAATAAAAATAGATGCAGTTGGTGACAGAGTGGTGAACAATTACAAGACATTATGCAATTATCTGTTATTACAGCAAAACTAAGTGAATGAGTCACTAAAATACAATCATTCTCTAGCAAGATCTTGAGAAAGTTCTGCAAGAAGCCCAAGGAACTTCATTAATGGTTTGTTCCAGGGGAAGAGTCAATAGTGATTATAAACAGAGCAGAAAGTGCCATCTAGTGGTCCTTGAGGGAAATATATAAAATGTACTTCCTAAAGCAGAGTTGAAATTTTTTTTTTATTTTCTAAACTTTTATGCCACATTTGCTTAGTTTTCTTTTTTTTTTTCTTTTTTCTTTTCTTTTCTTTTCTTTTTTTTTTTTTTGAGATGGAGACTTGCTCTGTTGCCCAGGCTGGAGTGCAATGGCGTGATCTTGGCTCACTGCAACCTCCACCTCTCAGGTTCAAGCGATTCTCCTGCCTCAGTCTCCGGAGTAGCCTGGATTACAGGTGTGCGCCACCACGCCTGGCTAATTTTGTATTTTTTAGTAGAGACGGGGTTTCACTATGTTGGAAACGCTGGTCTGAACTCCTGACCTCCACTGATCCGCCCGCCTCGGCCTCCTCCCAAAGTGCTGGGATTACAAGCGTGAGCCACCGCGCCCGGCCATTTGCTTAGTTTTTTTGAGTTGCAAGTAATTCGTATCGTGCACATCATAATAAAGTGTTTGTAATTTCAAACTGTATTTGTCAGGTTCTTGCAGGTGGCAAGAACAGAGACACACTCAAGTGACCTCAGGTGATAAGAGTTTATGGCAAGGATGCCTAAGAAAGGAAATGTGGGAAATTGAATTAGTGGCCATATAACCAGGCCTTTTAGAGAATTGAAACAAGGGCTTCCTGTTCAGAACTATAGCAGTTCTAATGATCTAAAAGTCACTTTGTTTATCTTGTCTTCCTATCAGAGATATGGGTCATTGTGTCCCACTCTCAATGTTCCAACACAACATTAGCAGTTAGATACCTGCCCTCTGGGCAAGAGACCCAAGATTTCTTCTCTGGAGAAATGAAACAGTCGCATAGAAAAGATCTCACTGCGTGAATGCTCACTCCTCTCCAGGTAACGCCAAAGTAAAGCCTGCAAGTCATGGCTCAGTCTCTGTGGTTCTCAAACTTTTGTGTGCATTAGGGTCACCTGAAGGGTTTATTAAACCAGGTTTCTCCATCCTATCCTCAGAATTTCTGATTCACTAAGACCGGTGAGCCAGAAAATTTGCATTTCTAACAAATTACCAGGTGATGCTGATGCTTCTGGTGGGGGTAAGCATATTTTGAGAACCACAAACTTAAAACCTTCTTCCACAAACAGAAAAGGCAAAGAAGAATAACTATATATATGGTGGGGCAGGATCAGGAGGGGACTTCAACAATAAAAGAGAAAAAATAAAATAAAAGTAAAGCCAGAGATATGGCAGGAAACCGAAGGGAATTAAAAAGAGGTTTGAAACATATCAAATCCATTCATACATGAAACAAATCTTTATTGGGTGCAAATATGTGTAAGGAATTGTTCTAGGAGGTGCAACGAAGATAGCAGCAATAGTCTTCAAAGTTTGAGGGAAAATGACTTTCAACTAAGTATCCTATACACAATCAAACTGTAATTCAAGTGCAGTGGTAGATCAAATGCATTTTTAGGTATGTAAGAGTGTATCTGCCCTGAATGACTTATTTTTTCAATGAAGTTTCATGAAAATATACTCCAGAAAAATGAAGAAGTAAACAGGGACAAAGGTTGGGATGCAGAAAGGCAGTCTGAGAAAGTCCTTAGGATGATAATCATGCAAGAAGCCTGACAAGAAGCCTGGCTTCTAACAGGAAGGTAGACGCCTCCAGAAGTGGGCCGGGCGCGGTGGCTCACGCTTGTAATCCCAGCACTTTGGGAGGCCGAGGCGGGCGGATCACAAGGTCAGGAGATCGAGACCACGGTGAAACCCCGTCTCTACTAAAAATACAAAAAATTAGCCGGGCGTGGTGGCGGGCGCCTGTAGTCCCAGCTACTCGGAGGCTGAGGCAGGAGAATGGCGTGAACCCGGGAGGCGGAGCTTGCAGTGAGCCGAGATTGCGCCACTGCACCCCAGCCTGGATGACAGAGCGAGACTCCGTCTCAAAAAAAAAAAAAAAGATGCCTCCAGAAGGGAGGTCTCTGAAAAAATGAAGATTTTATAGACAATCAGATCCCATAAACCTAAAAAAAGGAGGATTATTATTATTCAATGTATTATGAAAAATACATTGTATGAACAAAAGAACAACAAGGAGAAACTCCAGGAAATCTATAGGGGAAAGGAAATATAATTGTAAACTTCTTAGCTTCACAAATTCCTAAAGCTGTAAACGGAGGTTAACGGCTTTAACAAAAATTTTATTATAACTGTGTTGGGAGGAAGATGGAGAGCAGTTGGAAGATAGTAGAAGAGATCTAACTTTTTCATATATTATAGTAAAAATAAATGGCAAGATTAAAAAAAAGCAGCCTGAAATATTTTGAGAATTGATGTAAACAACCAAAATAAATCAAGGAATTAACAAGTGTTTCCCTTTAGAGAGTGAGGTAGATGAGGGAGGAGAGATTTCATGGAAGAATATTGCTTTTCTTTATGAGCCTTTGGTCCCATTTCATTTTTAAACTATATTCATATATTAGTTTGATAAAAATAAAAAATATTTTAGAAAATAAAATAAAAAGGGATGGTCATGGTGGCTCAAGCTTGTAATCCCAGCACTTTGGGAGGCCAAGACAGGGGGATTACTTGAGGTCAGGAGTTCGAGGTCAGCCTGGTCAACATGGCAAAACCCCGTATCTACTAAAAATACAAAAATTAGCCAGGTGTGGTAGTGCATGCTTGTAATCCCAGCTACTTGGGAGGCTGAGGCAGGAGAATCACTTGAAACCAGGAGGCGGAGGCTGCAGTGAGCTGAGATTATGCCACTGCACTCCAGCCTGGGTGACAGAGCCAGACTCTGTCTCAAAAAAAAAAAAAAAAAAGCAGCTGTAGGTTGAATGAATAAATTTTACTGTAGGAATTTTCTTATATTAGGAAAATCTGTCTTAATTCTTTTCTTTATTAATTGAAAGTAGAAAGCTCTTTGATCAGAAAGAAGATCTGACATTTATAAATTTAGTGTAATTATTCTCTCTTCAATCAGATTGGACTTAGAAAAATAAGCTTAGAAAAAAATACTGGGGACTAACAGAATCTTGCTATAATATGCCTTGCCATAGTCTGGAATTTGATACCACGTGGGCTCATCTAAGGTTCTAAGTCTATTCAACAAATATTTATTGTGACTGTGTTGAATACCTGGCATTGTAAAGCTAATGAAATGTACTACTATTATTAAGATATTATTCTACCTATGTCAGTGTGTTTTCAGTGAGGAAATTAGAAACCAAGGAGTGGCATCCTCTGGATGGGGGACATTTCAGGGTCTTCAAGTAAGAGAAAGTGGTTTTTTTAGATGGAAAGACTGCTTTTGATGGCAAGGGAAGCACAGTGGGCTTGGTAATTTAAGATTCTTTGATCATTTGAATTTACTCAAATTTTCCATTCCAATTCTGAGAGGCAGTGGTTTCAGATTCCACTGTGATCCCACAACTCAAAGGACAAATGAGTGCAGGGCTGAACACTGAAGATCAGTATCTGTTGGTAACGGGATCATTTGAATAGATTCTCAAGGAAAGCATCATAGCAAGCCTTGTATTGTGAAACATTTCTAAATAGTTTGGCAGAATTTGCTATTCCCTGTAGAACTGCTCTTTGAAAAATAGTTGGCAGCCAGTTTTCTGTGCCCTATAACTGTAATGGCCACTTGTCCCTTCTTTGATTAGACATGGCCCAAATTAAGCACCTCTTCTGAGATGTAATTCTTTATCATTTCTTCCTTGTTGCCCCCATTTCATCTAGTACCTGCTTTTATTATTGCAGATAATAACTGCAAATGCAAATTCAAATAAGCAAGTAAAATTAGGATATCTATTTTATATTTGATATATAGGGGATGGCCATAATACTATGGTTAAGTGTGTGAACTCTAAACAGTCTGCTTGGCTTTATTGACTGTCTCTTCCACTTGCTAGCTATGTGAACAGTGGGCAACTAATATCTCTCTGGGTCTAAGTTTCCTTCTTTGTAAATGGTGAAAATAATAGTAACTACCTCTAATGTTTGTTATGAGGATTAAATGTGTTAATCGATGTAGCACTTAATAAATGGTAGCCATTATAATTTACCTAAGTTTACAATCAAATAAATACTGTATACTTAAATGGTCATTTAATCTAATTGTGAGACATTTCAGAGGAAACAATTTTATGGACAGTTTGCATTTGTAATACCTCTGTTGCAAACAGCAATGTTTCATTTACTGAATATCTAGGAAAACAATTTACAAGACATTTTTAAAGTTTTAAATACCTGGATAATATCTTTTTATTATAAATATCAAACCAGTTATAAGATATATAGTAAAATACCTTTTCTGGTATCAAAGTTAGTAACTATTTTTTTTTCCTCTACTTACCAATAGTTACTGAGTTGAGAATTTTGATTTAATTATTGAGTCAATTCATTTAAATGATTTTACTTTGCCTTCCTCCATTTCACTAGTTGTTTGAACCGATTATGTTGTCTGTCTATTTGCTGTTAGTACTTTGTGTTTTAAGTTTTATGTAGGTAAAGCATTATTTTACAGGGCTGGTTTCAGTATGCAGCTTGTCAGTTTCTAGAGATACTAGGATGAGCAAGTACCTGCCATCACAACGCTCTCAGTAATTATACTCACATAAGAAACATTTTATATTTGAGCATGAACAATGACTTAAGCCCTCTAGTTGGGGGTGGGGGTGGAGTTAAATACATTTGATGGTACTGAAGCTGCCTAAGCCTTTGTTTTCCCCTTTGTAAAATAACAGTAATAATAGTATCTACTGCATACTGTTGCTTCAAGGCAGTGCTTCCCAAACTTGGCTGAATTGTAAGAACCACATGAGGCACTTTAAAAAAATACAGGCCGGGTGTGGTGGTGGCTCACACCTGTAATCCCAGCACTTTGGGAGGCCGAGGTGGGCGGATCACAAGGTCAGGAGATAGAGACCAGCCTGGCTGAGATGGTGAAACCCCGTCTCTACTAAAAATACAAAAAATTAGTCAGGTATGGTGGCATGCGCCTATAGTCCCAGCTACTCTGAAGGCTGAGGCACGAGTATCACTTGAACCTGGGAGGTGGAGTTTGCAGTGAGCCGAGATCTCACCACTGCACTCCAGCCTGGGTGACAAAGCGAGACTTTTGTCTCAAAAAACAAACAAACAAACAAACAAAACCCTCCAAGTGATTTTGATATGCACTAAAGTTTAAGAACCACTGCTAAAATCTTAAATTAGGTAATTTGTTTGGGTTAAATTACATAAGATTAGTTAGTACTTATCTAAAGTAATTCTAATGATTAATAACATAAAAAATCAGGTCAGCATTATTAGCTTCTAAAACTATGAGTGAATTCGTATTCTAGTTTTCAGGCATTTGTGCAATTTTTGTTAGTGTTGCTTTATATGTGCACCTGGAAAAAATGGTTAAAATTGCCTGACAGCTTAGGTTCTAGATTTCCATAAAATATTTTTTTGTAGACAGGCTTATGACAAATCACATGGCAGATTTATGTGATTAATTGTGCATCTGTTTACTGTGTACCAAAGTGTACATGAAAACATTTGAGATAGTTTCTGCCATTAAGAAATATATAAACAAGTTGATGAGGCAAGAAACATACATATAATGTTTGACCTTGAGTGACTTATTTAAACTGCTCTCATTTTCCTTATCCCACAACATATTAAAGTAACCATCAAATTCTATTGATTCTACCTCTGAAACATTTTCCTTCCGTTTCTCTCCACCTGTACAATTACTTTCCTACGTCAAGCCTTTTTCTCTCAGCCTCTTTAGGGCTTCCTGCCCTAAGGTTTTTCCTTCCTTTCATAAGTGGTTTGATGTTTATAATAAAAAGATACTATCCAGATGTCTTCCCACTGCACTCAGCCTTCTAAAAGGCAAACCTGATCCTGTCCCTTCCCTTTTATTGCTCCCAGGGGCTTCTCATTATGATACAGTATAAACCTTGTTACTTGTCCTCAAGGACCTGTATAATCTCAATCCTCCATCACAGCTTCTTGTCAGGCTGTGGGCCTGGCCTTATGTGAGCTTGTGGACAAGTTACATGTCTAGTGCCCAAAGGTCATGAGGATGACATTACAAGTTATCTGATTAAGGGAGAACCAATTGGGAGGATAGGGTGTGACAAAAAGAACTTAGAAACCAAGAAAAGCTTAAATAGGCTTTGCTAGGATATATATTTAATCTTAAGTGATCAGTACATTTTTAACATAATCCTTACTTGTGGCTGGGGGTCTGGTGGGGGCAGGAAGGAGAAATAACTCCATCCTTTTTTTGGGGAGAAGACTGGCAGGAGATAGTGGACAGATCCAAGCTAAGGAAGAGGCTGGGTTCAAGGCAGGATACCAGACTTTGGATATCTGGGTATATATGCAAGGAAACTGAGGCTTGACACGCACACAAAATTGCACAATGGATAAGCAAGTTGGATGGGTCTCACCCATGTATACAAAGTAAGGAATCTGAGACTTATTCCAGACCACAGAGACTATTGGATTGCAGTGTATTCTTCTTCTGATTTGGTAAGAATTAGGGCAGGACATTAGACCCTGTAGGAACAAAGTCCCATCCTGGAAGACTAAGAGAGCTAAAGTGTGACTTATAAGCAAGATGTAATTAAATTTTCAAGTAATACAGATAACGTTCTTATTTTTCATTTTTTAATTTTTTTTTCTGAGATGGAGTCTCGCTCTGTCACCTAGGCTGGAGTGCAGTGGCATGATCTCGGTTCACTGCAACCTCTGCCTCCCGGGTTCAAGTGATTCTTCTGCCTCAGCCTCCCGAGTAGCTGGGATTACAGATGAGCGCCACGACGCTGAGCTAATTTTTGTATTTTTAGTAGAGACAGGGTTTCACCATGTTGGTGAGGCTGGTCTCGAACTCCTGACCTCGTGATCCGCCTGCCTTAGCCTCCCAAAGTATTGGGATTACAGGCGTGACCCACCGTGCCTGGCCAAAGTGTCTTATTATATAAGAACGAATCAGCAAGAATAGATCGCTGAGGCTACATTATGGGTATGATGGCGTTATTGAGAATCCGGATGGGAATGTAGGAGTCTTGAAAGTGGATGGGATTGAGAAAGAAAAGCGGCTCAGAGCAGTCTGAGGAATGTGAGGTGTGCAAAATTTATCAGGCCCAGAGAAACATGAGCATGAGACTTCAGTCACCATCCCCTCCTCAGGCCTTGCTATGTCCTGAGACACAACTATATTTGCATTAGAGTAATTAATAACACTACACTGGCCTCTAAGTGTTCAAGTGAAAGGAAGAGTCACAGGTTGCTCACTTTAAAAGCCAGAAATGATTAATCTTAGTGAGGAAGATATGTAAAAAACCAAGACAGGCTGAAAGTTAGACCTTTTGTGCCAGTTAGCCAAGTTGTAACTGCAAAGGAAAAGTTCTGGAAGGAAGTGAAAAGTGCTATTCTGGTGAACACGTGAATAGTAAGAAAGTGAAACAGCCTTATTGCCGACATGGAGAAAGGTTTAGTGGTCTGGATAGACGATCAAACCAGTGATAACAGTCCCTTAAACAAAAGGCTAATCCAGAGCAAGGTCCCAACTCTTTTTAGTTCTATGAAGAATGAGATAAAAGTTTGAAGCTAGCAGAGATTGGTTCATGAAGTCTAAAGAAACAGGCCATCACTGTAACATAAAAGTGCAAGGTGAGGCAGCAAGTGCTGATGTAGAAGTTGCAGCAAGTTATTAAGAAGATCTATCTAAGATTATTGATGAAGGTGGCTACACTAAACAACAGTTTTAATGTAGACAAAACAGCCTTCTATTGGAAGAAGATGCTATCTAGGACTTTCATAGCTAGAGAGAAGTCAGTGCCTGGCTTCAAAGCTTCAAAGGACAGGCTGACTCTCTTGTTAAGGGCTGATGCAGCTGGTGACTTAAAGTTGAAGGCAATGCTCATTTGCTATTCCTAAAATCCTAGGGTCTTTAAGAATTATGTTGAATCTCCTCTGCCTGTGCTTTAGAAATGGAACCCCAAAACCTGGATGACTGCACATCTGTTTACAACATGGTTTACTGAATATTTTAAGTCCACTGTTAAGAACTACTGCTCAGAAAAAAAAGGCTCATCTCAAAATATTACTGCTCATTGGCAATGTGCTTGGTCATCCAAGAGCTCTGCTGGAGATGAGCTCAAAAGCATAGACAACAAAAGCCAAAACAGACAAATGGGATCATATCAAACTAAAAGCCTTCTGTACAGTAAAGGAAACAACAGAGTGAAGAAACAACATACAGAATAGGAGAAAATATTTGCAAACTATGCATCTGACAAGGGATTAATATCCACAATTAAAAGGAACTCAAACTGCTCAATAACAACAAAACCCCCCACAAATAATCCAATTAAAAAATGGGCAAAATACTTAAATAGACGTTTCTCAAAAGAAAATATACGGCCAGCAGATATATGAAAAAATGCTCAATATTATTAATTATCAGAGGAATGCAAATCAAAATTTTCTTAAAAATTCATGTAATTATTTAATGACACAGGAAAATGATGTGTTATAAAACAAGCTGGTTACAAGTAGTGGGTAGAGGATGACTTAATTTTTGATAAAAAATTAAAAAATAATGAACATGCATACAACAATTTGAAAGTTACCTACCAAAATATCAATAGTATTTACTTCTGCTCAGTGATTAAATATTCTTCCCTTTGTTTTTGTGTCTTCTAGAAAACATGATTATTTATGAAACAAGAAGAAAAATATCCTGGAGAAAGTTATTAAACAGTAAATTACTGTTTAATAACTGTTATGTAATAGTTATTAAGTTATTTAAGAGTTATTTAACAGTTACTGTATGCCAGAAGTTAGGAATCCGAGAAGCCAAGCCAGGACTCCACCAGTCAAAGACAGAAACCCAGGACTGGTCCAGCCAGGGTAGAAGTGATGAAGCTCAGAGGTGGAGCATCGTTCTTTTCTTTTCCTGCTGGGATGTTATTTACCAGACTGTTTCTTCTATATTTGATGTTTTCAGTGTATTCACATTTAATGGGATTCTATGATTAACCGGCATGACAGTGAAATGATGCTAGCAAAATTGGTTTTGAATTGCTACAAAATGTACTATTTTGTAGTTATATATTACACAAAACACAGTGGAAATCAAGTTCCCCCAGAACAAAAAGCCCATCTGACTACATCACTGACTTTGCTGCTTTTTTGTTCCTGAACTTTGGTTATTTTCAATCTTCACCACAAATCTATTTTTTGTTTCATGGTCCTGGAAGAGGTCATTTTTCTTACAAAGAAACTAACATTAATGTAAACTGGACACTGTCTGATGGCGCTGCTTTAAGTCTATTCCAGTCAAAATCTAGGTAATGAGGTATCACCTCACTCCAGTTAGAATGGCTATTATAAAAAGAAAAAATAGCGTGCTGATGTGGATGTGGAGAAAGAACACCTACACACTGTGGGTGGAAATGTTAGCGTAACCATTATGGACAACGCTATGGAAGCTACTAGAAACATTAAAACCAGAACTATCATGTGACCCAGAAATCCCACTGTTGGTTATATACCCCAGAGAAATGCAGTCAGTATGCCAAAGAGATAGCCACACTGCCATATTTATTACAGCATTATTCACAATAGCCAAAATACGGAAGCAACCTAAGTTTCCATCAATGGATGAAAGAATACAGAAATGTAGTGTGTATATATTTTATATATATATATGATTTCATACTTTTGATAGCTGTATATATACATACATATATAGCTGTATATATCTAAACATAGGTATGTATATATATACACAGCTATATATATACATAATATACATTTATATATACATTTATATATATACATTTCATACTTTTATAGCTAGATATATACATACATACAAGTATATATGTAACTATATATACTTATGTATATGTATATATAGCTATATATATACAGCTATATATATGTATGTATATATATATATACAGCTATAAAAGTATGAAATCTTGACATTTGAGGCAGCATGGATGAACCCGCAGGACATTATGTTAAGTGAAATAAGCCAGGCACAGAAAGACAAATATCACATGGTCTCATTCATATGTGGAATCTACAGAAGTTGATCTCATAGAAGTAGTGTAGAATAGTGGTTACCAGAGGCCGGGAGCATAGTGAGGAATAGGGGGAGATTGGGCAATGGTTTCAAAATTACAGTTAGATTGGAGAAAAAGTTCTGGTGTTCTATTATATAGTAGGGTGGCTATGATTAACAATAATGTATTGTATATTTCAAAACACTTAGAAGATTTTGAATGTCATCATGACAAAGAAATGATAAATGTATGAGGTGATGGATATGCTAAATACCTAGATTTATTACAGAATGTAAACATGTATCAAAGCCTCACACTGTACTCCATAAATATGTACAATTATGTGTCAATTAAAAACAAAATAAAAATTGTTTAAAAAAGAAAAATGGACAGAATATAATTAATGTAATATATAAGATATATTACAGCTAAAATATATTGAGTACTTCTTATGTGCAAGGCACTAATGAAGCATAATCTTTCTTAATTTTTATAATGACATCTATTTTACTGATGAGGAAACTGTGGGTCAAACAGATTAAATGACTTGTTAAAGATCAAACACCGCCTGAGTAGAGAGATAGGATTCAAACTAATGTAGAATGTAACAGAACTAGCTTCTGATAATGTAGTAAATTGCTCTTTTATGAATGAGTGCAATCCCACAGGTAGAGAAGAGAGTAAGAGAGAAAAGAAATGTCAGTTCTCACCCTCTTTCTACTCTTAAGGAGTGATTTTTGAATGACACATTAGGGGCTGGAGTGCACCCTGGTTGGGTGACCACTTGGTGATTTCTTCCTAGGAATTTGGAGGATGTTGAGAGGAGTTTATTAAAGGGTTGCATATTAACTCATTAACAAATGGCATGTAGAAATGAGCTTTCCCTAGTACTTTGAAGACCAGAAATGAAGAAAAATCTGTTACCCAAAATTAATTGCTTTTGCATCCACAATGTTAATATGATTAGTCTAAACACTGAAAGGTAATTAACCTGATTAAAACTCTTGGTATATCATACAAGTTAACCAGAGAAATTATTTAGTTTAGGGAACAGTAAAGATTTATTTCTGATTCAAGCACAGACGCTATCTTTTTGATACCAAAATTCAGAAATATTTTGAGACTCTAGTATTGGATTCTTGAAGATTATGTTTGTATGGCAAAAATGGAAAGATTTTGGGAGTAGAACAGAACATTTTAGCAATATCTGAAAACAGAGATAAGTATTAAAAAGTCTCTTGTTGGCTGATTTTTCTCTTCTCACCCCCACATCTTCTCTTTCTTGGAAGATCATGCTGAATGATTTTTAACAGTTTCAATTAGATTCTTGAAAATACAAAGCTTACCTAAATGCATTAATGTTCTTATTGACTCAGCACTATTGCTGAGACAACGTATAATTTTGTGTCCCAGGGGTTCTGGAAATAAAAGTAAGTTTTCTGTACAGATTTTCTATTAATACAAGAAGAAATCTAGTAAGTGGTCTGTCTAAAAATAAAATTTAAGATGATTCACAATACTGGAAATCACAGAGCAATAGAGGCCTACTGATTTACAAGGGAATTTATGATTTCCTTGATCAATTAATCTTTCTGCACAAAGAAAACAGGTTCACAACTTATTTCTGAGTTAAAATTCAATGCACAATCATTGTAAAAATTTTAAATGACACAAAAAACTAAAACTAAAAATGATCCAGTCACCAGATACCACCACTGTTAAAATTTTGATATATGTGTGATTGGAATGTCCATTTTGCCCTTTTCCTTTTCCTTTTCTTCTTGCCTAGGACACAGGTTTGATGTCACGAGGTCACGATATCAGCAGGCATCTAGATCCTGAGGTGACAGGCATGAGGACAAACGCCAGCATGGTACTGACAGTGGAGTGGGAAGACAAACAATCTGGGTCTTGGAGGATGTCACTGAGCCATTGTCAGTCCTGAACTGCCTATCTCCAGGCTTCTTGTTGACGAGCCATATAAACCCTTATTTATTTAAGCAACAGCTAGCTGAAGTTTCTCCTACTAGCAAATGAAGGCATTCTTAATTAACTCTGTTGGTCAGTTTGCACTGCTATAACAAGTTACCATAAAATGGGTGACTTAAACAAGGAACATTTATTCTACACAGTTCAACATCAAGATGCTGGCAGATACTGTGTCTGGTGAGGGTCCTCTTCGTGTTGCATCCTCATATGGCAGAGGGCAGAGAGAGAGGATGCTCTCTTGTTTCTCTTCTTATAAGGGCACTGATATTAAATCTCATGTTAATATTGAACCATGCAGTCTGTTTTGTAGCTACAATTACTACAGTCATTTGGTTTTCACTCTGTGTTAGAACGGGTTTGATACTTGTCACTCGTCCCCCTCTATGACTGACCTTTTTGCATTCCATTTTGGATGACATTTTTGCATTTTAGAGACATTCATCTGTAAAAAAGTTGCCCGGGCTCATCTCAAACTCCTGTCCTCAACCCATCCTTCTGCCTTAGCTTGCAGAGTCTCTGGGATTACAGGCATGAGTGACCAAGCCTGGCTCTGTTTATGATTTTAATCATGGCCTTGTTCTTCCAGAAATCAGATTCAAAATTTTGGACTTTAATGTTCTTTTTCTCCTACATCTAATCCTTTAGAAATCCCTGAATTTATCTCTGTAATGTTTCTCATAGACAGATGATCACTTCACTTTCCTCACCTTCACCAGACATGTTCATTAGATTCTTTTTTTTTTTTTTTTTTTTTTGAGACAGAGTCTCGCTCCATCGCCCAGGCTGGAGTGCAGTGGTGCAATCTTGGCTCACTGCAAGCTCCGCCTCCCGGGTTCACGCCATTCTCCTGCCTCAGCCTCCCGAGTAGCTGGGACTACAGGTGCCCGCCACCATGCCTGGCTAATCTTTTTGTATTTTTAGTATGGGGTTTCACTGTGTTAGCCAGGATGGTCTCGATCTCCTGACCTCGTGATCCGCCTGCCTTGGCCTCCCAAAGTGCTGGGATTACAGGCGTGAGCCACCGTGCCTGGTACATTATATTCTTAATTGGGTTTATCATCTACCCTTCTCTTGATTCTCTCCATTATTGTTGGACACAATTTTCTAAGGAGAGGTACGTCTCTTGTTTGCTTACAACCCTTGAGCTGAATATTTATTCTTTTTCCCCCTTCAGGTCTGCTCCCTACATTTCTCTGCCCTGCTCTGTCCCCTGGGAGGAGAACCTAGATAAACTGTATCCTTCCTTGGCTTCATTGCCTTCTGGCTTCCAGTTGCGTTCAGCCAATAGTGAGCTCTAGCAGGGCACTGGTGGGAGCAAGCCAGGAGTTAAGCTGAGTATTTATTCCTCTGGCTGTCTCCTTGCTTGGCCATAGGTTAGCTGTGCTCCTCCACAGAAGGCCTTCCCTCATGTGCGGGGCCACTTTCTTACAGTTCTAGCTTTTCTCTGTGGCTTCCAGTAATGTTTCCTTCCTCTTCCCTGCTTCTCCTTCCTGCTTCAGTGATGGTAACTCTTCCTGCTGTTGCTGGCAGAATGTTTTCATTGTCTCTTGTTGGTGTCACTTACTCTGTCCACACCTTTGTGGACACATTAAATGCCACTCATTGATCCCATTCGAATGGACTACTTTCTTCAAACCCCGACTGGAATAAACCTTAAATGTCTTTTAATTACCCAATAAGTATAGACTCCCAAGCTCAAGTTGAACACCAAGTTTCAAGCTACTCATTTATTTCATCCTTACATTGACTGTTTGCTCCAGTGAGATTGGGTTAATCGCAATCCCCCAGATAGACATAAAAGAGTATATTGTGTTCTCTTTGCTTGGAATTCCCTATTTCTCTAATGTCATTTGTCAAAGCCTTGTTATCGTTTTTTATGTTTATCTCAAGTGTCTCCTCTTTTATGACACTTTTCCTAAGCTCCCAGTTGAATATGATGTCTCTATTTTTATTTTTATTCTTTTTTGAGACAGGGTCTTGCTCTGTTGCCCAGGCTGGAGTGCAGTGGTGTAATCTTGGCTCACTGCAACCTCCACCTCCTGAGTTCAAGCAATTCTCTTGCTGCAGCCTCCCAAGTAGCTGGGACTGCAGGTGCCTGCCACCACACCTGGCTGATTTTTGTGTTTTTAGTAGGGATGGAGTTTCACCATGTTGGCTAGGTTGGTCTCAAACTCCTGACCTCAAGTGATCGGCCCACCTTGGCCTCCCAAAGTGCTGAAATTACAGGCATGAGCCACCACGCCCAGCAGATGTCTCTCTTTAAAATTTGTCTTTCAGTTAACAGTTGTATATTTCCTAGTCTTCCGATGTTTATACCTTTCCTTATAACTATTAATGTACTTGTCTTTTCTATTTTGTAAGCTCTTTGGGGGCAGGGGCTATTATATCCCTGAATTGTTTTCTGCATGATCAACGTTCAATAAATATGTGACAGATCTGGACAAATCACAGTGGCTATATTTAAAGATTCAGATTATTTGTGGGTAGGGCCAATGGTTCAAATCAGGCAGAATGTATTAAAATTTCAAGTATTCTATTATACCTAAAAGGAGAAAATGCAACTTTGATTGGCATAAAAGTAGATGATGAAGAAAAGTCAGGAATATATTTTTCATTATTCATTTATTTAAAAATATTTATTGGTCAATCACAGTGGCTCATGCCTGTAATCTCAGCGGTTTGGGAGGCCAAGGCAGGAGGATTGCTTGAGGTCAGGAGTTTGTCACCAGCCTGGGCAATAAAGCCAGATCTCTATCTCTAAAAAAAATTAAAAAACGTTGCTGAGTAAAGTGACACACACCTGTAGTTCCAGCTACTACGGAGGCTGAGGTGGGAAGATTGCTGGAGCCCAGGGCTTCTGGGCTGTGCGAGCTATGATTGTGCCACTGCTCTCCAGGCAGGGTGACAGAGCGAGACTTGGTCTGTATTAAAAATAATAATAATACTAAAAATAGTTTACTGAATGTCTACTGTCTATCAGGTGCTTTCCTAAGCACTACAAAGTGCTTCCATTGATGCCCAGCAATATGGTGTTAATTCTTTAAAAAAAATTAGCAGAATATTAAAGAAAATTAGAATTTATGGTTAGTTATTCAATTGGTAATTTAATAATTTGATATCTTTGGGTGATTTCTAAATAAGCCTGACTTAATTCCAACAGTTACCAGGAAGTTAACAAAAATATAATAATTTTCTTACTATATATACTGTGACACCAATTGCAGCATAGCTAAGAATTTTCCTATGTTCCCAGAAATATGTTATAATTTATAAGAGGACTATCTAGATTAACTTTCGTTTTTGAGACTTAGCAGAGACAGAGGAGCCAACTGCTAGATAAAAATAATGCCACAGGGAACACACACACGATGGCATTTTAGTTTATTGCTATCATTCTTACATAATAAATTTTGGATTCTTTTGTTTATCTGCTTGATACACAAAAACTTATTCTTGGGAGATTGAGGATCTTTTCTACTAAATAAGAGGACAAAAATGGCAAATTGAAACTATCTACTTAGATATTTTTTCTTCCATTATACCATCCTCCTAAAGTACTTCTGTTAGTGTTTTCACTCTGTGATGATTCTCTTCCCCCACCCCCCCTTTTTTTTTAAAGTAAACTATACTCTTGTGCTCTTGAAGAAAGAAAAGAGTAGATCAAACAGAACTGCTGCAAGATAAAGATCCTTATTTGGTCATAAAAATACCAAAATGATGAAATATGTATTAATTAAATATTTAAAAAAGAACACAATTATGCTTTTCAGGTTCTTATGCTCAGGAACTTGAATGAGTTAAATTTCAGGTTTGGGGAATTAGGTGACTAAAACAGCACAGAGACTCAGAAACAGCGTGAAAGAGAAATTTATTGTGCATTTTTGCTCATTTAGAGTTACAGCCTTCTTCTGAGTTCCTGGTCCTTGAAGAGCTGTTTTAGGCTGATCTGAGTCTCACGTGTCATGTGTATTTCAGCACTGCTTCTTAACCAATAAAAATTAAAGATTCACTTCAGAGGAAATTAATTTTATGATATTCTGTGGTTGATTGTCTTTAATGTTAGTTTCATAGAATGATACATTTTATTACTTTTTAAAAATAAATAAAGTAGAAATAACCAAGGAATATAAAAATCTAAGAGGATGCAAAGCAGTGAATATTTCATATGCATCTCCCTAATTCTTTTTCTACCAGGACTTCAAAAATTCAAAACACAAAATACATCGCTCTGCACTTGAGGAAACCTAGATCCCAAAGGTGAGACTGCATTTTCCACCTCCTAAAACAATATCTAACAATAAAAAATGAAAGAATTAGGTGGAGAAGCTTCCTAAATGCTTTTTCTCTGAAAATAATAAAGTTTAGTATTTGGTTTTGTTTCCTTTGATCTCCCCCTGAAGGATGTTGCTGAGGCATGTTTGTTGAGTTTGACCTGAGGTGTCTTTGGGAGTGAAGGGAATAGTTGACTCTGGTAGACAAAGAAGAAAGTTGATACTAGGTTTAAACATCGGATGCCTCAAACATTATTTAGCTCTAAACCTGGCAGCTTGTCCTTTCTCCTAGTTAAATAACAGTACCAATGTCTGCTTGTTTCTGCTGAAATCTTTCTTCATGAGGATTTCTTCTGTGTTTGTGTTAGAAATTTGCATTGTGTTTAACCTGAGAAGTAATTCCCATAGGAGGTTTAAGATATGATATATTTGATAAATAAACTTTAAGGTAGTAGAGTTTTCTATGCTAGTTAAATTGAAATGTTTCAGTGTTTTTAGCTTATTTCTTTCTCTAACAAAATTTGACCATCTAATTTTTCCCATTGTTGGGATATCAAATACCCATAATGAGATATGGCAGGTATATAAGAAGAGGGAGCTTAATTTATTATAAAGTGAGACTTTTTTCTTTTCACACATTTCTAGCAAGAAGCAACTTGGCCTGCTAAATGCATACAGCAGGACAAACAAGGACTTCTCTGCTGGGCTTGAAAACATTACAATGGGTATGTCAGGACTGTAGGCCTGGCGATTCAGTCCTTACTGCAGCAAGTTTTATTGACAGTGTGATCCTCATGCCTTGGCCTCCCAAAGTGCTGGGATTACAGGTGTGAGCCATTGGGCCCTGCCAGGATTTGTTAATTTTTTGATTTCTCAACTAGTGTTGGCAAGCTTGGAGCGGAAAGTATAAACTTTCAATTTTGTATTATAAAGTCTTGTTTTTATCAGTGGCACTCTCATGTCTTGGTTTCACTATTTACTTTGTCTCAGAAGCCCTAGATTGGGGCAGCTTGTTTCTTGACTGACATGCATGACGTCAAAGGACATGACACCAGTCTGTCAGCAGAGCTCTAGCACTACCTTGACACCGTGACCATGTTCTGTAGAGAACGCTCCAGCCTTGCCTGCTCTTACATGTTAGTAACATGATACAGTCTTTCCCATCTGTACAGAAGAGCCAGAATATTCCACCAAAGTTGTGAAACATGAATCTAGCAAAAACAAACAAAAAAGAAGACAAAACACAAGCCATAAACCTTGTGTGGTCTGGAAAAGGGGGAGGGGTTGGTGAGGTAGAGACATAGCTGAACGTGTGCGAACGTCTCTGAGGAGGAGCCCTGTGTGCTCTCTGAAGGAGAGGGACAGAGTCCCAGGAAGCATGAACATCTGTCCTGTAACGAATTTCTGCCTGAAACCACACAAGGAGGTGTTTCATGATGATATGAGGATCCTATGCCACTAAGAAAGAAGGACCATAAAATACAGCGTCAAAGGGAAAATGGTCTGTTGGAATTTTGATTGCCCTGAGAGGTGGCATGGAAGAGCTGCCGGTTTTTCCCATGTCCTTGAGAAGGGCACTGCTTTTAGGAGAGAGAGAGACAGAGAGTCCTGGTGGACCTGTGAAAGTCTCATATTCTTGATGAGAGACACATAGAGGAAAAAGGTGTGGACCATAAGACAAGAGATGTGTAGGAAGGGAAGCAACTCAGTGAATGCCTGTGTGGACCATCTTCTGAGCACTGAGTGCGATCGTAATCTCACTAGATGGCAGCAGAGTGTAAGGCCCAGGATATGAAGGGATGATCAGCTATCTTCCCTTTACCCCCAACCCCACATTTCCCACCACTGCTCCTTGCCATGACCCTTCTTCAGGAACTTCTATGCCATCTCCGGGAGAAAGGCAGAACGTGACAAACTAAATTGTTGTGTTTAACCTGGAATGAATGAGTCCACTCTTAAAGCAGTACAATTTTGTTTTCTGCTTTTGAATGTATCCTGCAGCACCACCAACTCTTAGAATCGTGTAACGTCTAATTCCTTAATAAATTCCCCATTTTATATCACTCATGGAGATTCTGATTCTCTAATTGAACTCTGATGGCTCTAGGAGTTGAGGTTTGTAATGGTTCCATGAGAACAAAATCTTAAGGATGGTTATTATGAATTGGTTCTGGATTATCTGGAATTGGTTCTTGGATGAGGTTAAATCTACAGGCAGTAATAGCTGTGTTTGCATTGGTAAGGAGGACACTTGCTTATAGCATGCAACGGCAAAGCAGTTACTTATCATCTGCAGACACCTGTAATCCAATGCCAATATAAGGCACAACTTTCATTTTGAGCAGTCATAGACAGCTTCAGGTCCTTTCCCTTTAGGTGGGGAATTTAAAATCCTGAGCTTATAATTTTTTCTGCAAAGTTCTCCAGCTCATCTGGAAGCAGCTAAGTCACTCCTTTATACTCTGTATATTAGGGTGAGCAACGACCCTCGTTTGTCTACAACTGAGGGGGTTCTTCAGATGCTAAAACTGAGTAAGTCCCAGGTAAACGGGGATGAGTTGGTCACCTAACTTATATTCACTGAACTGTTTTATGACAGCATTGACTTGATTAGAGAAATCAGAGCCTTTGGGGACTTGGCAGATGCAGGGATGATAATTCATACTATGTCCCCTCTTAATTTGTATCTTCGGCCTGTTCAGAAGACAGCCAGAGCTTGGAGAATAAAATTGGATCACTGTAAACTTAAGCTGTTGGTGACTCCAATTACAGCTACTTTTCTGGAGGAGATTTCGTTATTGGAGAAAACACTCTCTCTGGCACTTGGTATGCAATTATTGACCTAGTGAATATTTTTTCTTTATACTTGTTAATAAAGACCATCAAAACCAATTTGCTTTGAGTTAGCACCTTCACTATCCTACGCCAACTACCTATATCCACTCTGTAGCCTTTTATCATCATTAGATCAATAAACTGTTTCCATAAAGGACGAGATAATAGAATTTTAGGCTCTGCAGGCCTCATAAACTTTACCTCATTTTCCTCCTCCTCCTTTATGTCCTCCTTCTTTTCCTTCTTCTGAATGCTTTAAAAGTGTAAAAACCGGCCGGGCATGGTGGCTCACGCCTGTAATCCCAGCACTTTGGGAGGCTGAGGCGGGCAGAACACCTGAGGTCAGGAGTTCAAGACCAGCCTGGCCAACATGGTGAAACCTCGTCTCTACTAAAAAAAAAAAAGTGTAGTCCAGAAGCTGGCAGCCTCCTCAGTTGTCAGACTGGTGCTAGTGACACGGGAGTGGCTAATGCATCCTCTTGCCGTTCCCAGTGTTTGGGCCTTGCCTGTGATGGTGGGAGAAGAAAATGGCCTTGCTATGCTACAGCTGGGGCTGTGGTCAGCGCTTCTACCCTGAGACCAATTCCGACGATGCTTGCACACACCACCCAGGTGTTCCAGTCTTTCATGGTGCATTAAAGGGTTGGTCTTGCTGTAAAAGAACAACGGATTTTTCTGATTTCTTAAGCATTGTAGGCTGTACCAAAGGTAGACATGATAGTGAGAAACCACCTGAGCCAGTCAAACCTGAAGTCAAGACTACTGAGAAGAAGGAACTATCTGAATTGAAACCCAAATTTCAGGAACACATCATTCAAGCCCCTAAGCCAGTAGAAGCAATAAAAAGGCCAAGCCCAGATGAACCAATGACAAATTTGGAACTAAAAATATCTGCCTCTCTAAAACAAGCTCTTGATAAACCGTCATCAGGGAATGAAGAAGAAAGAAGAAGGCAATGATGAAATTAAGATTGGGACCTCATGTGAAATGGAGGGTGTTCAAAGACATATCGAGGTCTAGAAAGTCTAGAAGAAGTCTGTGTATATCATTCTGGAGTACCTATTTTCCATGAGGGAATGAAATACCTAAGCTGTCGTAGAAGAAAAACTTCTGATGTTAATACATTCTTAGCACAAGAGGGCTGTACAACAGGGAAACACATGTGGACTCAAAAGGATGCTGGGAAAAAAGTTGTTCCATGTAGACATAACTGGCATCAGACTGGAGGTGAAGTTACCATTTCAACACATGCTAAAGATTCACTTTCAGAACTTAGTCGAGTAGAAGCAAATAGCACATTGTTAAATGTGCACGTTGTATTTGAAGGAGAGAAGGAATTTGATCAAAATGTGAAAATATGGGGTGTGATTGATGTAAAGTGAAGTTACGTAACTACGACTGCAACAAAGATTGAGATTACTATGAGAAAAGCTGAGCCGATGCAGTGGGCAAGCCTCGAACTGCCTGCAGCGAAAAAGCAGGAAAAGCAAAAAGACGACCCAACAGACTGAGTGGGAGGTGGGCGGAAGGCTATTACGTATTTCAGAATTCTTAATACCGTGTGAAGTGGTGGCTTGCTGCCGTAATCTTTTGTTTTGTTGTTGTGTTACTGAATCTGGCATTTCAGGGTTTATATTAGGTTCTTAAAAGCCAAAGTCAGTTTGTCTTTTTGTGCCTCTCATCTTTCTTTTGTGTTATGTGAGATTGATTATTCATTTCTCCTTACTGGTAGGAACCGTAGTTGTGTCTTGCACTTGAAGAGGCTGGAAAATAGCCCATAACCATAATTGCAGTGTTTCTTTTTATTTCTCTGTTAAGTAGATACGTATTAAGGAACATGTTTTTTACGTCTTTCTATTATTACATAATTAGTAAAGCAAGATGAAATGTTAAATTTTAATCAGTTTTTTATGGATTTGTGTTCTTAAAGTACTTGAAAATATTTACGGAAGAGACGAAGCTCTGTAGTTTTTTTTCTATGTGGGATGATTAGTTTTTTAAGGAGAATTAATCCTGAGATAGTGAGGTAAGTAAAGGGGAATATATGAATTGTTTAACAAATTGGAATTTGTTTACACCTACTTTAATTTTTAAATTACGTCAAAACTTACATTACTTGCCAAGCAGTATGATGTAAGGGTAGAGGAGACATAAATAAGAATACAGAGGCATCAATTTGGTTAAAATTCACCATTTTATAAGACTAAGCAATAATCTTAAAAATCTCTTTCCTGAATATTTAAATGTGTCTGTATGGTGTTATGACTAAATTGTTCCTGATTTAGAGACTAAACCCTCTTAAAACCTTTAACTAGTTAAATATAAAAAAATTATATATATCTTGCTTCCCTGATGGAAAATTATATGAAATTGTAGACTTAGAAGGTTTGTGGAAATACATTAGGATATCAGAAAACTAAATACATGGACCTGCTTTATGACTGTCTATTACATGTCAGATAAAATAGCTTAATTCTTTTGAAAAAAAAGTGCAGAAACCATTCTTAGCTCCCAGATTGTACAGGAACAGGTTCTAGGCCAGATTTGGCCGATGGGTCATAGTCTGTCAATCCTTCTAGCCCACAAGTCAGTGAAGTAGCTAATATAATGTCCAATTTACTGACGACTGGGATCTCAGAAGGATCAGCTTGCCTGAGGTTACACAGAGAGCCTGAGGTTACACAAATGTATTATCTTGGATTTAAAAATGTTCCTATAAGGTTCCAAACCATTTACTCTTTCCATTGTGCTAATTCCTACCCAGACTTTCTCTTTCATGCTGATGGCTTTATTTTCACAGAGTAATCCTAGGAAACAATACAACTTGTTGACTGATTACTGTTAGAGAGAGAATATCTCACCATCGATTTCACTAGAACTGAAATTATTGTATTTGACTGATATTTTCCACTATTTTGCTAATTAATTGAACAACTATTTATTGAAGATCTATCATCTTAGCACTGTGGTAGGATTTGGAGCTATGACTGTATATAAGACAGACTTGTTTCCTATGCTTATAGAGATTACAATATGGCAGGGAAAATAGACTTTAAGCAAATAATTGAACAATGAAAGGCATTACAGTTGTGATAAATGCTCCAAAGAAGAAGTCAGGTTGCTGTGCATTACTAGTAATATTTCTATCTAATCAGTCAACTTATACATTAAGGGGAGGGTGGACGGGGGAATGCAGTACATGAACTTGAGAAGAGGGGTTGGATTCAGGGAGAAAAAGTTTTAGCCTTTGATTTACTGAATTACCTTACTGCTATCTATTCCATCCAGAAGCACGCAGCTGTTTTAATTAGAGTCAAGATGCCCAGTGTTGAAAAGGGTAATTTAATATGATGATTGGACATTTTTCTCAGTGATTCTCCAACATTGGTGTAAGAGTTTATTAAAGGGCATGACTTATTAAATATGCTAGTTTCCATACCTCTTCCCAGAGATTCTGATTAAGGATAGGGCCCAGGGAAAAATATGCTTCTGAAGTAGGCAGTCCTTGATCTACACTTTTGGTGAATAACTCCTCAAAATAGAAGGCAAAGGTATAATATTGGTCTTTTTTCCTTAGTTCCTCAAGTAGGAATGCAATATCTACCTCTTAGGACCATATTTTTTTTTTTTTTTTTAATTTTTGGGACAGGGTCTTGCTTTGTTGCCCAGGCTGGAGTGCAGTGGCGTGATCACAGCTCACTGCAATCTTGATCTCCCACCTCAAGTGATCCTCCCACCTCAGCCTTCTGGGTGGCTGGGACTACAGGTGTGCGCCACTATGCCTGGCAAATTTGTTTACTTTTCATAGAGATGGGGGTCTCTCTGTATTGCCCAGGCCGGTATTGAACTCCTGGGCTTATGTAATCCTCCTGCCTTGGCCTCTCAAAATGCTGGGATTACAGGTGTGAGCCACCAGATCTGGCAGGACCATATTCTTAAGGGAGCCAGGTCCATCTCAGACCTTGACCAGACCAGAATCTTGGTCTGGTGGATGGAGTCTTGCTCTGTCACCCAGGCTGGAGTGCAGTGGGTGATCTCAGCTCATTGTAACCTCTGCCTCCTAGTTTCAAGTGATTCTCCTGCCTCAGCCTCCCGAGTAGCTGGGACTACACTGGCTAATTTTTTGTATTTTTAGTATGGATGAGGTTTCACCGTGTTAGCCAGGATAGTCTTAATCTCCTGACCTTGTGATCCACCTGCCTCGGCCTCCCAAAGTGCTGGGATTACAGGCGTGAATCGCCGCGCCCAGCTGTTCTTCATAGTCTTATTTGCCTCTCGCTGTTATACACCATACTCCTCCTCCCCTATTCTGACCTTTTGAGGTATGCTTGGGTTTTCACGTATTTTCTTGTCTTGATTTATGTTGTTTTTCTTCTTTCCAGTTTTGACTTTTGTTGAATGCTAGCTCCACTAGAAATGTTACCAAAGCAACGAAAAGACAAAGCTGAATTTGTTCTTACCATGGTAAGAAGAGCACTGTATTGATAGTGTCTTAGCATCACAGAGGAAGTGGGCCAAAGTCAGGTTATAGTTATGAGCGATTTAAAGTCTAGGTTAAGCCTGGGCTTTCAACATGGCGACTTGCTTAGAATTCGGTAAGGACATGGTATAACAGTTTAACACTGGTAGATTTTGAGGTGAGGAGTTTAGAGAGTCTGGAGGTGTAAACTCTTGTTTATGCTTTTTATTGAAGAGTTGCTGTGTCTTTCATGAAATTCCTGGAATTAACAAAAAAGTTATTTTCAACTTTTAACTTTCTGAGTAAGAGTTTCCTGGAAGAGTAGAATTCTATCGATGACAACAGTGGAACAATGAAGTCATGTAAATAAGTGTAGACAGTGAGTTGTGTGAGTGAACATGATTTTAGCTCTCACTTTTTTGAATAAAAATCATTTGAATCATTCATATTTCCCATTAATTTCTTTATTGGTTTGATTTTACTGGCATAAATTAAAGCACATTTTTCCCCCAGCAAAGTCTTGGGTTTGTACTATTTCTTAGATTCTTTCATGCTTGAGAATGTTCGTTGCTCTTTCTCTCCCTTCTTTCTTCCTTCCTTCCTTCCTTCCTTCCTTCCTTCCTTCCTTCCTTCCTTCCTTCTTCCTTCCTTCTTTCCTTTTTCTTTTTCTCTCTTTCTCTCTTTACCTCAGGCTGGAGTGCAGTGGCGCGATCTTGGCTCACTGCATTCTCTCTCTCCTGGGTCCCAGTTCAAGCAATTCTCCTGCCTCATCCTCCCGAGTAGATGGGATTACAGGCACGCACCATCATGCCCAGCTAATTTTTTTATTTTTAGTAGAGACGGGGTTTCACCATTTTGGCCAGGATGGTCTCAATCCCTTGATCTCATGATCTGCCCGCCTCAGCCTCCCAAAGTGCTGGGATTACAGTCTTGAGCTACCGCGCTCGGCCATTCGTTGCTTTTTCTTAATGAGGAAAACATTTTGGTGGAATATGATGTTTTTAGGGGAAATGAAGTCATGTAAATGTAGACAGTAAGTTGTGTGAGTGAAGATGATTTTGGCTCTCACTTTTTTGAATAAAAATAATTTGAATCATACATATTTTCCAGTAATTTCTTTATTGGTTTAATTTTACTGGCATAAATGAAAGCATATGTTTCCCCCAGCAAAATCTTGGGTCTGTTAAATTTCTTGGATTATTTCATGGTTGAGAATGTTCATTGCTTTTTTTTGAGTTGGAAAACATTTTGGTGGAATATGATGTTTTTAGAGGACACTTTCCTTCCCTCAGAAACAACAAATTGCTCCCCCAATTTTTTATGCACACTTAGCTATAGGAGATAGAAAGAATTTTTATAATAAGATTACATCACTACTTCTTAAATTGAAAGTTTTACATTTAAGCTCACATAATTTTAAAGAAAGAAAAAGAAATAGGTGAAACCAAAGTAATTGCTAAATTTAAACGAGTGGTTCTCCACCAAAAGAGATACAAAATTGTATCTACAAGATACAAAATCCTACTAGGGCTAACAATAAGCCTATGAAAAAAGGTTTTGGAGTCATATTTCTATGATGTGTGTCATTTAAAAACATTATCTATTATTTAGCTATTAAGAAAATGAGAATATTTGTACTATTACATTTACCACATCTGCCTTTTTTCTCCGGCCAGTCTTTTTTAGGTGAGTTACTGCTTTCATGTTTTTAAGCAAGTGACGTTTCGATTCTGTTCTGGAACCATGAGTCTTGTCATTAGTTGTTTCTCCACAGTTTTTCTAAGAACATTTTTATTTTGATTGGTCTATTGGTTAGGTTTCAATGTCAAGTAGTTTTTTTTTTCTGTCCAGAAAAATTCACAGATATTGTGTTCCTGAGGTCTTGCACATGTGAAGATATCTGTTACTTTTATATTTTAAGAACAACTTAGCAGCACATGAACTTGGGTTGCATTTTCTCCAGACCTTCTAGACATTGAATTTCTTTCTTTCAGACACTTGCTCTGTTGCCCTCTAGACTCAAATACCATGCAGATGTCTGAGGTCAGCTTGATGTTGTTTTTTCTTTGTAGTGGTTTGTTTTCTTCCCTTGGGTTACTGAAGTATTATTTCTGCGTCCTTGAAATTTAATAATTTAATTAGGCTATATTAATTATTCTATGTTCATTTTCATTTCATGCACTTAATCAGTAGTGTCTGGAAGCTTTTACTACTTTCATCATCCCCACCCCATTATAGTCATCAAAAAGAAAAAGTATATAGGAAACTCTTCTCAATTTACAAAGCATATTAATATACATTGGAATGATGGATATGTAAAATGTGGCCAGCATTCCATAACTGAGTCATTCATTTAATTTCTGCTATGCATTTGCCAGATTCTATTCTAGGCAAACTAGGAAGATAAAGTCCCTGTTCTCAAGTAGCATCCACATTTATTGCACTGTCCACTGTTCATCACACACATTTTCCATATCATGGCTTTTTGGTAGGTATAGTGCTCATCTGTCTTATTCTGGGGGTGGGGAGGGGCATTATCTTTGCACATATTGGAGACAATTCCATGCTATGTCTGACCCTCTAATGGAGGAGGCAGGATGCAGATTCCCAGACACCCTTGCAGCTACCACAGAGGCATGTGACATAGGCTTCGCTACTTATATGTATGAGAGTGAGAATTTGATGTGGAAGTGACAGAGGAGGAGGAGGTTTTACTTGACATTTCTGTTATTTTTCTGGCAGTGCTAGTGTTTGGCTGTCTTTGGTGACCAAAGCAGAAACAGCAGCAATTTTTCATTAGTTCCAAGAGTGACTTCCTTTGGTACTTGGATTAGCAGCGGTAGTGGGGATTTAATCATTGATAAAATTTGCCAATTTTGTTGTGTTGTTTTGGACATTCTTCCTGAAAGATTAACCTCATTCTGGTTTTCCAGGCCTTCCAAAATTCAGTCTTTTAATAAAATACTTTTCTGCGTAATTGGGGGGATTCAGTTAAAAACATGGATTAATACAGGGTGCTTATGCAGTGTATTATTTTTGTGTCTAATATTTTTTCTCTCAGAATTTTGAATATGATCTATTCCTAATTTGGGCATACATATTTATTTATATTTATTTTAGATCTGTGGGGTGTAAGTGTAGGTTTGTTACATGGATATATTGTGTGATGCTGAGGTTTGGGCTTCAAGTGAAACTGTCACCCAAATAGTGAATATATGCCCAATAATAGTTTTTCAATCCATTCTCCCTCCTTATTTCCCCCTTTGGTGTTCCCAGTGTCTATTGTTCCCATCTTTATGTCCATGTATACCTAATGTTTATCTCTCACTTATGAGTGAGAACATGCAATATTTGGTTTTCTGTTCCTGTGTTAATTTGCTTAAGAAAATGGCCTCCAACTGCATCTATATTGCTAAAATGGACATGATTTTCTTCTTTACGGCTGCATAGTATTCCATGAGAGTTATATACATTGTCTCAATCAAATCCACCATTGACAGGTGCCTAGGTTGATTCTACGTCTTTGCTATTGTGAATAGTGCTGCAATAAACATGAGAGTGCAGGTGTCTTTTAGGCAGAATGATTCATTTTCTTTTGGATATACACTCAGTAATGGGTTGCTGGGTTGAATGGTACTTCTATTTTTGGTTCTTTAAGAAATCTCCAAACTGCTCCCCACAGGGTCTGAACTAATTTACATTCCCACCTGCAGTGTATAAACATTCCCTTTTCTCCACAGCCTCACCAGCATGTGTTATTTTTTGACTTAATAATAGCCATTCTGTGTCTAATATTTTTATTGGATTAGTCTGCCTTGTTTTACCCTCTTCTATCTAATCATTCTTGTTTTCTTCAATGCTCTATTTTCATCTGGTAAATTTTTATTTCATGTTAAAATTTATATTTTTTCTCTAATATATTGCTTGCATTTCTTCTATTGAGTCTCAGATTTCTTCCACAAGATTTTTTAAAACTTCTTAAAACACTTAATGTTTTGACCAAGTAAGTGAACACTCAAGAAATAAAAAATTCTTTGAGGAAATAAATGTTGAGAAACCCATAAAAATTTTATAAACATCTTTGTGCCTAGTAATAAGTTTAGAATTGATGGTATATGTATTATTATACATTGCAGAAAGCCAAAACTACATTTTTAAAAGATTAAGAGATAAACATTTATAAATCCTTATAATTCTTGTGAGCTACTTTCTATCTGTAACCTATGATTATCTACAGATATAAAACAGCGTGATATGGTTATTATACAGATACTTATATTTCTGTAATTGAATTATCGATGAATGGTACTCAGTAGTGTACAATGTGAAAGAAATGTTATTCCTTTCTTATCCCTGCCTTTAGGACATGAAATTGACAATCCTTTCTCCTCCCCTTGATGACATTTTAGGTTGGGTTCGTAACTTTTCTAGTTACTTTGATCTAAAAGGAAATATTCATCTTCAGATATTAAAGGTCTTAATCAGATCTAAATAAAAATTTTAATCTCTCATCCAATTCCAAGTATTCCTCCTATTTTGGTTATCTATTGCTACATATCAAACCACCTCAAAACTTAGTGGCTTAAAGGAACACAGTCAAATATTTTTCATGACTCTGTAAAGCATTTCAAGAGGATGGAGTGGGGATGATTTATCTCAGCTACGTGATGTCTGGGGCCTTAGCTGGGATGCCTACAGTGACTAGGGGCTGGAATATTCAGGATGGCTTCTTCACTCACATCTCTGGCACCTGGTGCTGCTTCTTCATCTGACCTTTGCTCCATGCTGCATCCCATCCTTCATGGCCACTCCATATGGCCTCTCTCTCTAGCAGGGTAAGTTGGCTTTCTTACATGCCAGCTTAGGGTCCAAAGAGCAGGAAAGCAGAAGATGGCTAGACCTCTCAATGGCTAGGCTAGGAAGTCTTAGAACATTATTTGTGTTGATTTTTTCCTCAAGTAATTTCTTTTCAGTTTTAGGCAATAAATAGAAAAATAATAATATAGCAGGTTTTCAGAAAGTTTTTGCTTATTTTCCATTGTTGATGTCAGATTCTAAAGTTTTAGAAACACTTATGGATGCAAGTATAAATTTTTTTGAAAACAAAAAGTCATTTAAAATGATTGTAGAAGGTACTTTAAGAAGGGTACAATATGTTGGTTAAGAGCATAATTTCTAGAATTTTGCTGCCAATTTCAATTCTATCTCTACCTCTTACTCGTCATAAAACTGGATCAAGTTACTTAGGCTCTTAGTGCCTCAGATTCCTCAAATATACAGTGGAGACATTAATAGTGTCTTCCTTTACAGAGTTGTTGTGAAGGTTAAATAAAATCATACGTGTAAATCCGATAAAATATCTAGCCCTACTCAATGCTCAATCAATGTTAATTATTATTATCTAAAACTATCAATCCTACAGAATTCAGCCAAGGAAGAAAATGAAAACAAAAACAAAAATGGTGGAAAGATGATCATTTTGTTACACATGAATATTCAATAAATGTGTATAGGTTATCACTATTAAAAGATAACTCGGTTGGGCAAATATTACAAAATTCAGCTATATGATATATCCAAGAGCCAAATATGAAATTAAACCCCAAAGAAAGATAACAAAAGAATAACTAAAATATATATCAAGAAAATTATAACGAAATGAAAACTGGCAAAGTAAAACAAGACAAAGTAGAAAATATGGCAAAAAACATTAGTAGACATAAAGGCCACTACATAATAATAATAATTTTCGATATAAAAATTATAAATTTCTATGTACCCAATATTGTCTCAACATAAATAAAACCGATTGGGCACAGTGGCTCATGCCTGTAATTTCGGCATTTTGGGAGGCCGAGGTGGGTGAATCACTTGAGGTCAGGAGTTCGAGACCAGCCTGGCCAACATGGTGAAACCTCATCTTTACTAAAAATACAAAAATTTGCTTGGCGGGTGCCTTTAATTCCAGCTACTTGGGAGGCTGAGGCAGGAGAATCGCTTGAACCCAGGAGGCAGAGGTTGTAGTGAGCTGAGCTCATGCCACTGCACTCCAGCCTGGACAATAGAGCAAGACTCAGTCTCAGAAAAAGAATTTATATATTTATATAAATTTAAATGTAAGTATTTATATATTCACATAAATATAAATATATGTATTTATATAATATATATTTATTAAATATAAATATAAGTATATATTTATATATAAAACCAAGCCATTGTGATTATGAATTTGTCAAATTTATCTTATAATTATCTTATTCCACATAATTATAAGTAAATTTGACAAATTCATAATCATAATAGGATATTTTAAATAAACCTTTATCAGAAGTTAGTAGACCAAGTAATAGTGTAATGATCTTGAACAAAACTAATGGCTTGACCTGGACCTCAAAATAGAAAATATGCATTCTTTTATAAGGATACATGAAAAAGTTATAGCATTGTCCAGGTGTTAGGTCTCAAAAGAAGTCCCTGTGAAGGTCAGAGTGTGCTCTCTGAACACAGTACATTAAATTCGAAGTCAAGAATAGAAAGCCATTTAGAAAGACTCTCTGTATTGTAAACTAAAAAAGTACCGCTGCACGAGAGTTAAAGAAGAAATAACAATGGAAATAGCAACCTATTTAGAGTTGAATGATGATGAAAGTTTTACTCATCAAAGTTGCCAAAAAAAGCTATGTAGAGGTTCATTTACAGCTTAATTTGAAAATAATTGGGTTAAGCATTAACACAAAAAACTACAGAAAATTGACAAGAGGAAAGAAAAAAGATAAGATAAATGAATGAACTAGGAACCAGAGAGAATCAACAAAAGCAAAAGCTGGTTCTTAATTAAGATTTAGACTGTATTTATAAAATTTTGTATACATAAAATATTGTCTTATGAATTCTCTGTCATAGGTGGAAAGAATATAGAGAGGTGCATTCGAAGAGATGGGTTGCAGAATTTTTCCACATACGTTTAGTCTCTGTTATCATGTTGTCTAATCATATAGATGTATTCCTTTCTTTACTTTCCACCATTAGCTTGCATTCTGACAAATAAGAAAATATTGTCACAATTGAGATTCACATGGCTTATGTAGTAAATAAATTTCCTACTGCATTTTCTTAAGCATGCCCGTCCTACTACAAAGTCAAAACAAAATAATGAAGGCTAAATTAAATATAAATGTACATACGTACATTTAATTCAAAATAATACATTGCTCATAGAGAAATAAAGTAGAAAGCATACACCAGAAACCAAATTCCTGCTTAGTGTGAGTTGAACCACGTATGGTATGTTTCAGATATACATACAAGAATTGGTGGAATGTACCTAATAAATAACATTTTTCTTAAATTTCAGGGTTCAGGTTTTGTTTAGTTGTACCTTATTGTTTTGAAGCGACGCTGGCTTTTTTTTTTTTTTAAATAGCCAAGCCTTTGACATTATGAAGAATACTGCCATCTATTTTATAAATAGCAAGGTTACTAATGGGAACTGTCTTTGTGTGGATTTATTTCATCTAGGTGCTGATCTGCTGATGAATTCTAGGGGAAAGATTGTATTTTATTGAGTTAGTTACATTTATATAACTGGAATTGCTGTCATTTTCTCCTCTATAGAACCTTGATTCCCTTGTTCAAATGGCTCAAAATAGGTTGCCATTGAAGGCTGTAAAATAGGTAACAGAATGAGTTTTGCAGTCATAGAATATTCTGGTACCCTTACGTAATGCAATCACTTTGGACATTAAACTAAATGGGCTCGTTATCTTTTCTTTTCAATCTGCTTCACAGTTAAGGAAAATGAGTATTAATCTAGAAGAATGTTTTATTCTTTCTCAACTCAAAACTTGTACTCTGCCTCTTTCATTAGAATTAGCTCTGCTGTCATGACCTGAAGATTTCCAGTCTCATGAATTCATTACGTTGCCACTTTATTTTCAAGAACAAGCTATGTACCCTTTAGATTATATTTGAATAAAATTGGCTTTGCTAATTATTACCAAAAGAAAATGGAAAGATTAGAAATTAAGTCAGCATTTATTGAATATGTAATATGTGCTCACTGTTGTGAGGGAAAAAGAACCGTAAGAAATGCTTTTGCATATTTTACTCAAAACTGACAAGTAATTAATTGTTCAACTTGATGGTGCTAACTCTAAGTGCTATTCTGGACATCTTAACTTCTCTCTGGTCAACCAGGAGAATTATCAACATGGAAAGATTGGACTTTGGTTAATTCACACAACAAGTGCGTGGTGAGCACTCATCAATTATGGGATATAGTTGTGAACAGCACAGAGATAGTACCTGCCTATATGATGCTGCAAAAAACATAGAAAAGAGTTTTAGAGGGAATAGTGTCTTCTACTGGAAGCAATTTCTGAGATGTCAAAAAAGTGACGACGACTAATGTACTCTTCTATGCTCAGGAGACTCTGAAGGGGAGACCTGTGATTGTAGGCATGTTCTGCCTTGTCTGTGTTTGCTCAGTGAGAGAAACATGAGTGATTGATTTCCAGGCCTGAAGGGGCATTTGACTCAACATCTGTCAAATGCTCCCATTCAGGTTCTCATCCTACATTTGAATAAAACACAATTGGTTTATTAAATCAATGCAAAAATGAGATTGTGGTTAAAACACAGTAAACTTATGCCATTCTTCAGGGCACATATTTTTCTTCTAAAGTGAAAAAAATTCTGGTGTAACTAGGGAAAACTTATATTAAATCAATACCCTGCTGTTAAAACTAAGTTCTACAGAATGAATATACTACAAATACTTAATCAAGAAAAGATAATTTGAGCTGAGCTCATACATTATTATAACACTATTTTTTTTAGGTGTGAGTAAAATAAAACTGGTGGCATTTCCTTGCACATGGTAGCTTTCCTGTATATTGTATATAAAAATATATATACAAAAGATACACATGTCTTCATAAAAGTCTTTCTATATATCAGGTGTTGAAGATCTTATTTTGTACCAGCGACTGCTCAGTGCTTTACATGTACGGTGCTGTTTACGCATTTATTTAAACATTACAGCAACTCATGAAATAGGGACTATCATCAGTGAGATTTTGCAGGTGAAAAAATTGATGCTTAAAGAAATAAAACAACATATTCAATTTCACAGAACTATTAAGTGGCTGGTATTGGCTTTTAAATCAGATCTGCCTAATTACAAAACTTATCTTCTTCTTTTACTTCTTTTTGGAAATAGGGCCGCGTTCTGTTGCCTGGGAGCGTAGTGTTGTGATAACGGCTCATTGCATCCCTGAGTTCCTGGGCTCAAGCGACCCTCCCACCTAAGCTTCCCCGGTAACTGGGACTACAGGCACCCTCCACATGCCTGGCTATACGTATATTTCGATTTTTTTGTAGAGACGGGGATCTAGCTGTGTTGCTCACACTGGTCTCAGACTCTTGGCCTCAAGCAACCCTCCCACTTTGGCCTCCCAAATTGTTGGGATTACAGGCATGAGCCTCTGTGCCTGGCCTCAAAGCCTATCTTCTTAGCCATCCTGCTATAAGGTTTAAAATTACGTTAGTCTAACTGTAGTTCACCCTTCCTTCTGCTCCCACAATGTTTTTTCTCCTAATTAATTCATAGCCTTGGAGATTTTGCAGATCAAAAGTTAAGTCTTGGCATTTTGACCTGCAAAACACTTACTGACCCTCATTAGTATTTATTGGTGCCAACTACTCTAGATGGCCCTATTTCTACTGATGTGTTTTGATAGCTACTATTACTTGAAAAGTATTTAAAATGAGTCTGAAGTCTATACAAAGAATCCTTGCACAATATAATTAAAACACCTAATACACCTTCATGATATCAGGGCATATCATATATAATCTCTGTTTTTCTTCTCCCCCCAAATCTGGTTTACCAGTTTTATTTTCTCTCTGCCCCATGTCCACACATCTTATGCTCTTGTACTGCTTTCAATGACTTGACATTAGGGAAACTTTCTGGGTTTTTTCCTAGAGCAAAAGTATCCATCTGATGGTCCATTATCCAAATCTATAATAAATTACAGACCTGATATGTTTACTCTGTATATTGTTTGTAAGTTTTTTTTTTTTGAGCCAACAGTTCAAACCCAGGATATTTCATATAAAATATCTGGATCCTAATCATAATCTGGCAGCACCGGGTCTAAACTTTTGCATGCTATTATAATAGTGGCCTAGCTCTACTTAGTAGGTGCTCCTTTAGATAGGGTGAGCCCCTATTCGTTTGCTGTAGACATATCACTCGCAATTGACTTTCCAGTTCTAGGTCAAATGCTAGTTATCATTCATATTGTGTGTACACTGTTAGTTTCTCATTGTAGAGAAGTCTTTCTCTATATTATGTTTCAAGAGAAGGAAAATGAAATATAGACCCAAAGGTGAATGTCCTTCAAAAAAATGGAAGAAAGCATATTTGTCTTTAGATATACAGAATATTCAGCAATCTTTAAAATGCAATCAAAATGTGTGCCTTTGGGCAAAGTGGCTTACGTCTGCAATTCCAGCACTTTGGGAGGCTGAGGCGGGTGGGTTGCTTGAGACCATGAGTTCGAGACCAGCCTGGGCAACATTGCGAAACCCTGCCTTGAAAAAAATTACAAAAAATTAGCCAGGTGTGGTGGTGCACACTTGTAGTCTCAGTTACTCTGGGGGCTGAGATGAGAGGATTGCTTTAGCCCAGGAGGTCAAGGCTGCAGTGAACCGAGATGGCACCTCTGCACTCCAGCCTGGGTGACAAAGCGAGACCGTGTCTCACCAAAAAAAAAAAAAAAAAAAAAAAATAGTATTCCTTATACCAATATTTTTCACTGATTTATGTTACCTGCCTGGTGATGGAGTTCATGATTTTGGCTTTAGAGCAAGCCTAAAAAAATTCACAGACTCTCAAGAACTAACAAAAAGGAACAAGGGCTGGAGTTACCCATGTTCTCTTCGGCTCAGTCTAATTTCCATTAGGGTCATTCATATTTTTTGAAGTTTTTTTTGTTGTTGTTGTTTTTGTTTTTTTGAGATGGAGTTTCCTTCTTGTTGCCCAGGCTGGAGTGCAGTGGTATGATCTCGGCTCACTGCAACCTCTGCTCCCGGGTTCAAGTGATTCTCCTTCCTCAGCCTTCCGAGTAGCTGGGGTTAGAGGCACCTGCCACCACTCCCAGCTAATTTTTGTATTTTTGGTAGAGACGGGGTCTCACATGTTGGCCAGGCTGGTCTCGAACTCCTGACCTCAGGTGATCCACCCACCTTGGCCTCCCAGTGTTGGGATTACAGGCATGAGCCACTGTGCCCGGCCTTGAAGTTTTAATGTGTAAGCCATGAACTTAATTGAATCACCAAGCAAAATTTATTTGTGAAGAATTATGTGTAAAGTAGGCCCTCTTATTATTACCTTATCTTTAAGAAGTTTATATATTTTCTCACAATTGCTTCAAAGAGAATAAAATACCTAGGAATCCAACTTACAAGGGATGTGAAGGACCTCTTCAAGGAGAACTACAAACCACTGCTCAATGAAATCAAAGAGGATACAAACAAATGGAAGAACATTCCATGCTCATGGGTTGGAAGAATCAATATCGTGAAAATGGCCATACTGCCCAAGGTAATTTATAGATTCAATGCCATCCCCATCAAGCTACCAGTGACTTTCTTCACAGAATTGGAAAAAACTACTTTAAAGTTCATATGGAAACAAAAAAGAGCCCGCATCGCCAAGTCAATCCTAAGCCAAAAGAACAAAGCTGGAGGCATCACGCTACCTGACTTTAAACTATACTACAAGGCTACAGTAGCCAAAACAGCATGGTACTGGTACCACAACAGAGACATAGATCAATGGAACAGAACAGAGCCCTCAGAAATGATGCCGCATAGCTACAACTATCTGATCTTTGACAAACCTGACAAAAACAAGAAATGGGGAAAGGATTCCCTATTTAATAAATGGTGCTGGGAAAACTGGCTAGCCATATGTAGAAAGCTGCAACTGGAACGCTTCCTTACACCTTATACAAAAATTAATTCAAGATGGATTAAAGACTTATATGTTAGACCTAAAACCATTAAAATCCTACAAGAAAACCTAGGCAATACCATTCAGGACATAGGCGTGGGCAAGGACTTCATGTCTAAAACACCAAAAGCAATGGCAACAAAAGCCAAAATCGACAAATGGGATCTCATTAAACTAAAGAGCTTCTGCACAGCAAAAGAAACTATCATCAGAGTGAACAGACAACCTACAGAATGGGAGAAAATTTTCGCAACCTACTCATCTGACAAAGGGCTAATATCCAGAATCTACAATGAACTCAAACAAATTTACAAGAAAAAAACAAACAACCCCATCAAAAAGTGGGCAGAGGACATGAACAGACACTTCTCAAAAGAAGACATTTATGCAGCCAAAAAACACATGAAGAAATGCTCATCATCACTGGCCATCAGAGAAATGCAAATCAAAACCACAGTGAGATACCATCTCACACCAGTTAGAATGGCCATCATTAAAAAAATCTGGAAACAACAGGTGCTGGAGAGGATGTGGAGAAATAGGAACACTTTTACACTGTTGGTGGGACTGTAAACTAGTTCAACCATTGTGGAAGTCAGTGTGGCGATTCCTCAGGGATCTTGAACTAGAAATACCATTTGACCCAGCCATCCCATTACTTGGTATATACCCAAAGGACTATAAATCATGCTGCTATAAAGACACATGCACACGTATGTTTATTGCGGCACTATTCACAATAGCAAAGAGTTGGAACCAACCCAAATATCCAACAACGATAGACTGGATTAAGAAAATGTGGCACATATACACCATGGAATACTATGCAGCCATAAAAAATGATGAGTTCGTGTCCTTTGTAGGGACATGGATGAAACTGGAAAACATCATTCTCAGCAAACTATCGCAAGGACAAAAAACCAAACACCGCATGTTCTCACTCATAGGTGGGAATTGAACAATGAGAACTCATGGACACAGGAAGGGGAACATCACACTCCGGGGACTGTTGTGGGATGGGGGGAGGGGGGAGGGACAGCATTAGGAGATACACCTAATGCTAAATGACGAGTTAATGGGTGCAGGAAATCAACATGGCACATGGATACATATGTAACAAATCTGCACATTGTGCACATGTACCCTAAAACCCTAAAGTATAATAAAAAAAAAAAAAAGAAGTTTATATATTTTCTCTCAAATCCAATAAAATATATATTTTATCTATATTATTCAGCATTCACCGATTTACCTTTCTCTTTCCTTCTTTACTAACAACAGCCTTATTCTTTTTTTTTTTTTTTTGAGACAGAGTCTCGCTCTGTCGCCCAGGCTGGAGTGCAGTGGCGCAATCTCGGCTCACTGCAAGCTCCGCCTCCCGGGTTCACACCATTCTCCTGCCTCAGACTCTCGGAGTAGCTGGGACTACAGGAGCCCGCCACCACGCCCGGCTAATTTTTTTGCATTTTT
Source organism: Symphalangus syndactylus (assembly GCF_028878055.3). Lineage (NCBI taxonomy): Eukaryota > Metazoa > Chordata > Mammalia > Primates > Hylobatidae > Symphalangus > Symphalangus syndactylus. The sequence continues at coordinate 24,842,650 of NC_072441.2, forward strand.
AGTAGAGACGGGATTTCACCATGGTCTCGATCTCCTGACCTCGTGATCCACCTGCCTTAGCATCCCAAAGTGCTGGGATTACAAGCGTGAGCCACCGCGCCCGGCCAGCCTTATTCTTTTGAGGCATCAATAAATCAATGAAAAATACTCATACTCATCTCTCAGAGTCCCTTGAAGTTAGGAGTAGCCACACAACCAAAATAATGAGATGTATGTGGAATTCTACTGGATGGAAGGCTTCTGAGAAGGCCATTTTTTTTTTTTTGGTTGATATTAAACTCAGCCTCAGTTAGTGTGCTGCTTTTCTTGTACGTTACCCTTAATCTTAATCTTGCCTAAAATGAATATGCAGCTTCTGCAGATAGATGAATCATTTTTTGATTATAAGGACAAAAGTCACATGCTAAAGTTGAGTAAGATGAAAGCTAGATGGAACTCGAGTTCTTTCCACTTTATGGAGTTACTATGTCAGACAGTTTACCCACTTTCATACTTCCATTTCTTGAGAAAAATATTTCTCTATTTGATTAAACTTCTAGTCAGTTTTCTGATGTATGCAGCCAAATGCAATCCATAATAAAGAAGCTGAAATCTGGAAATGGATTGCTGCAAATAACAGATCCTAAAATGTAGAGAAAATGGAGCTTTGGAAAGCAAAATTCTGAGAGAGAGGGACCAGGTCTGGATTTGGCCTATCTGTAAGCTAGAGTGGCAAACTCATCCATTTTCCTAGAACCATTTTTCCAGTCTTAAAATTGAAAGCTCTACATCCTGGGAACCATCTTAGTCTTGGGCAAATGAGATCCTTTGTCAGTTTACTGCTAGTAGGGGTAGAAGGAATTAGAATTTCAATAAAGGAGACACTCTTTGTCCAGGCCTGCAATCTGCATTTGCTCAGGCCTGCAATCTATGTTGACTGAGAGCTTTTCAAGGATAAAAATGCCACTGTTTCTGTGCCCATCACTAAGGTCAACGCAGGCAAAGCTGCACTCTTTGCAAGAGATTATACTGGGGCCCCAAGCCTCTCTGGAGACATTTTAAGGTGACATCTACACATAATCTTTGGTTGTGGTTACAAGTCATGGAACAGAACTAATGCTTGATTTTTGAGGGAATTCCACTGCCAACAATATACAAACTTGGCAAGTTACAGTCTGATTATTCAACCCCTAGGGCTGTCTGTGGGCCTGCCAAACATACACCATGTGCAGGTGTGCTGTGAAAATCGTGCAGCTCCAGTTAAGGCATTTTCCATAATGTATACTTCATGTACAGCCTGGAAAGGTAAGAAATGAACAGAATCCCCTTGGGAGTAGAATTAAGATTCGTGGAGGGCAGTGGACAGAGAGAGGATTTAAAGATGCATTGTCTATATAGCTGTTGTAGTCACTAGCTATATGCAGCTATTGAGCACTTGAAATGTGACTATTCCAAATTGAGATGTGCTATAAATGTAAAAAATACACTAGCTTTCAAAGACCTGGTATTAAAAAGGATATAATATATATAATTAATACTTTGATCATGTTGATTATAAATTAAGATTTTTGACATCCTAGGTTAGATGAATATATTGTTAATGTTAATATACCAACTTATTTTTTAAGTGAGAATTCTAGGAAATTTGAAATTACATATGAGGCTGGACTTTGTGGCTCATGCTATATTTCTCTTGGACGGTGCTGACTTACAGCATAACTAGATGTAGAACTGGTAGATTGAATATTCAAAATTTTACTCTATTGCAGAACAGGGAGTTCTTGCTATTCTTACTCAGAATAATTTAATATTTCCTATGGATAAGTGACTGCTGTATGTTTCCTGTTTTCCCTTCTTTAGAGTGTTTTGACTTTGGTTATTCCTTCTTTGACTCATCTGTTAGTTTATTAGAGGCACTTAGTTCACTAGTCATTATATTTGACAGAGATCATTGAATATCTCCAAGCAATCCCCTCGCTTCAGCTGGGTGCAAGAAGATGAGGCCGGGCGCGGTGGCTCACGCTTGTAATCCCAGCACTTTGGGAGGCCGAGGCGGGCGGATCACGAGGTCAGGAGATCGAGACCACGGTGAAACCCCGTCTCTACTAAAAAAATACAAAAAAATTAGCCGGGCGTGGTGGCGGGCGCCTGTAGTCCCAGCTACTCGGAGAGGCTGAGGCAGGAGAATGGCGTGAACCCGGGAGGCGGAGCTTGCAGTGAGCCGAGATCGCGCCACTGCACTCCAGCCTGGGTGCCTGGGTGACACAGCTAGACTCTGTCTCAAAAAAAAAAAAAAAAAAAAAAAAAAAGAAGATGATGAGACTTTGAAATTTTTCCATAGGAGAGAGGATAAGCATTTGCTGTGATGGGCCATGTATGAATGGATATTGGACAGCCAAAATACTAAACTGAGGAAAACACTGTAGTCTGCTATGTATCCATTCCCTTCACTTTTCTTGCTACCAGTCCCCTAATTTTTATGGAGTTATCACATGCTCAGTTAGAAAATACATATGCTTTAAGCCTCCTTTGCAACAAGGGGAGTGATGTGACCTAGTTCTGGCCAACAAGATGTAAGTGAAAGTCTATGTAGTTTCTGGGAAAATGATTGTTTTACTGATTAAAAAGAAACATGTGCTTGGATGGCACACAGTTCCTTTGTCCGTACTTCTTCCCGACTGGAATATAGAATATAGTTGTCTGGAGGGGGAATTTCAGTTTCTAGTCCAGCATATAAGGGGCTTAGAAATATTGCTCCCATCTACACAAAAAAAAGCTGAACAGGCTGGAAATCAAAAACTCTTCTTAGATCCATCAGAGAATGGAAGTTGCAGGGCATACTACTGTTTCCAAAATTGGAGAGACAGACTAGCAGATTCAGAGAATCACAAGTTACTGGAACAAAAGCTCATGGACAGAAACCCCCATGGGAAACAGTGAAAGTAGGAAAGCCTAAACTGTAATGGATGAACTGTTTTAGTATGGACAGTTGAAACTTCGTGGGAGCCCAGTCTTAAAGGGGCTTTCACATTTTTGTGAGTTTTGCTTCTAGGAGCTCTACCAAATTCTCACAGTGATTGGAGGGAAATCCTCATGTGCTTCCTGCAAGGAGAGGGGAAGGGTAGCCATTCTGAAATTTGCCCAGAATATTCTGTTCTTTTTAACAAGGATGGTCCTCAACAGCAAATAATTCCTCAGAACCTAACTGACTGAGGTTTTACCAGAGCCTGACCAGCCTAGGGGATTTAGAGCTTCATTGTCTAAATCACCTAGGGAAAGGGAACTCTCCAACTGTAGCTTTCTCTAGCATTCCAAGTGGAATAAGGGAAATGCTCAACTCTAGCCCTATATTCATTTGTTAGGGTTGCTGCAACAAAGTACCACAGACTTAGTGGCTTAACCAATGGAAATTTATTGTCTCAGCGCTAGGGGCTAGATGTTCAAAATTAAGGCATCAGCAAGGTTGGTTCCTTCTAAGGGCTTTAAGGAAAGAATTGGTTTCAGGTCTCTCTCCTTGGCTTATAGATGACCATCTCCCGCCATGTGTCTTCATCATCTTCCCTCAATGCATATCTCTCTGTTCAATTTCCTCCTTTTTATTAGTACACTAATCATACTGGATTAGGGAACATCCTAATGACCTCATTTTAACTTGATTACCTCTGTAAAGATAAAATCTCTAAATAAGGTCACATTCCAAGGTACAGGGGCTAGGATTTTAATATATGAATTTCAGTGGGATACAATTTAAGCCATAACAAGCCCTTCATAGCCTTCCACATGGGGAAAGGAAACACTCAACTATAGTTCCCTCTAGCCTTCCTGTCTCACTTAAGTTGGAGGTACTGAGAAGCGCTTGTGAAGGTCACTACCTAGGGGCATAGGCTCATGAAAAGATTGAGATTTAGTGATAAAACTAGAGAATCCTTCCCCTCACCCCATACCTTACTGTCATATCAACAGGGCTCTGGTATAATAACATGGGAATACAACTGAAAGAACTGCACATCTCAGATCTTATTTAACAAGTCTCTGGAGGGCCCTACGCATAACAGGGGAGACAAAAATAAGGACATCCAAGAAAATTTTAGCCTTTGACACCAATAGCCACAGCAAACAGTAAACAAAGCCTAACTTGCAGCCCGGTAAACATAAAACTTCACATTAAAGAACTATTTATGTCAATACCTTTTACCCAGTACATTATGGCCAGCTTTCAACAAAAAAAATCACACAGCATACTAAAGAACAAATAACGTAGTTTGAAGAGACAGAGCAAGCATCAGAACCAGACTCATATATGGCTGTGATAAACACATAAAGTCATTAAAACAATGATTAATATGCTAGGGACTCTAATTAAAATAGTGGACAACATACATGAACAGATAAATTATCTAAGCAGAGAGATGGAAATGCTAAGAAAGAATCAAAAGGTAATGCTAGAAATTAAAAACATTGTAAGAAAACTGAAGAACATCTTTGATGGGCTCATCAATAGACTGAACACAGGCAAATCAAGAATCACCGAGCTTGAAGAAATTTCAGTAGCAACTGTCTTAGTTTGTTTCCTGTTGCTATAACAAAATATAGCACAGACTGCGTGATTTATAAAGAAAATAAATTTATTTGTTTACATTCTGGAATTGAGAAGTCCAAGGTCATGGCAGCAGAATATGGTGAGAGTGTTCATACTGAATCATAACTTGGTGGGAGACATCACATGGTGAGATGGTAAGAGAGTGCATGTCAGCTGAGATCTCTCCTCCTTTTCTTATGAAACCACCAGTCTCATTATGGAAATTCCACCCTGATGACTGCCTAATCCTAATTACCCCCGCAAAGGCCCCACTTCTAATCAATATGTGAATTTGGGGATTAAGTTTCCAACACTTAATTTGGGAAACACATTGAAATCATCATAACAACTTCCAAAGCTAAAATACAAAGAAAAAGTATAATGAAAGATGGAAAAGAATATTCAAGAAGGTGGAACAATTACCGAATGTGTAACATGCATATAATGGGAATAGAAAAAAAAGAAATAGAAAAAATATTTAAGTAATAATGACCAAGAATTTTCCAAAATTAATGATAGACACCTAATCACAAATCCAGAAAGCTGAGAGAACACCAAGCAGGATAAATACCAAAAACTTCTACACCAAGACATAAACTCAAACTCCACAAAGTCAAAGAAAAAGAAAAATATCTTGAAAGGCATCAGAGAGAAAATAAAAACCTAGCTTACTTCTAGAGAAGCAAGAATAAGAATTACTTGGGTCTACTCTTCAGAAAACATTCAAGCAAGAAGAGAGTTGAGGGAAATATTTCAAGTGTTGGAGAACAAAATACAACAACACCTACCAATCTAGAATTCTGTATCCAGTAAAATTATCCTTCAAAATTGAAGGAGAAATAAAAAGACTTTGTCAGACAAATTGAGGGGGGAATTTGTTACCAGAGACACTTTCTTACAAGAAATGTTAAAAGAAATCCTTCGGAAAGAAGGAAAATGATATAGGTCAAAAACTTGTTAATGGGTGCAGCATACCAACATGGCACATGTATACATATGTAACAAACCTGCACGTTGTGCACATGTACCCTAAGACTTAAAGTATAATAATAATAATTAAAAAAAGAAAAAAAACTTGGATCTAATAAAGGAAAAACATTAGAGAACAAACAAAATTAAAATATTTTATTTTTTGAATGTTTTAATTCATATAACAGATAAGTTTCTCTAAATAGGAATAGTAACAATGTGTTCAGTGATTAAACCTTATGAATAAGTAAAATTAATAATAATAATGCTGTAAGGGACAGAAGGGAGGAACTGGGAATAGTATTATCAGTCACTTGCACTATTGGAAAAAGGACTTGGATTCATGGTAAATGTATACTGCAAATTCAAGGATAACTATAATAAAAAGTTAAAAAACATAGTTGATTTACTAAAAAGGAGAAAAAATATAAAATACTCAATTAAAACCAGAGGAGGCATAAAACAAAAGGCAAAAAACAAAGCAAAACAAATAACAACAAAAATATCCAAGGCTATGATAGAAAACAGTTACAAATAATATATATGGTAGATATTAATTCAACTACATTAATACTCACTTTAATTGGTATATTTAGACCATTAATGTTAATAGTCTAAATGTTAATGGTCTAAATATACCAATTAAAAGACAATGACTATTGAATGGAAGAAAAAACAAGACCCAACTGTATGTTGTCTACAAGAAACTCACTTTAAATACAAAGACACAGATAGAATAAAAGTAAAGGGATGGAGAAAGATATACTGTATTAACATGAATCAAAAGTGTTGTCTGGAGATGAGATCAACCATCTTGTGGTCATAAGGATGAAAGCCACTCACTAAAGTTGGTAGATTAGAGAGCCACAAGGAGCCTGGGTCCTAGATGATGTCCTTAAGAGCTGCACTGGCTCTGGACTTTATGCCTCCAGCTTTCTTGTTATGTGATAAAAATAAACCTCTACTTAAGTAAACCATGATATTATATCAGAAGACCATAAGCAATCTCTAACTGATACTAAAGGAGACAAACTTTTATCAACAATTCTTTATTACAAGCTTCACATATATTATTTTATCTATTTCTCCTAACAACATTTTTCATGTGAAAAAACTGATACTCAGAAATTAAGTATCCAGAGTAGGTGTGCACAGCTATTATACAGAGGAGCTTGGTTATGAAACCTGGTCTTTGACACCTCATATAATCATCACCATTATTAGTGTTGTTACAGGGATAGCATTATTTTTTTGTTTCATTATCATGTTTGCACTAGAAGTGTTTCACCAAGATAAGAAGAATTCTTAACATAAATTTCAGTGAACATGAATAGTTGTTTTTACTTGTGATAGATATTTTTTAAAATATGAGAGAACATACACTTTTTTTTTACCCAAAAGCTGGAGTCAGAATAAGCCTATGTGGATTGAATTGACCTTCATACATAGTTTTTTGTACGGAACTGCAGTTGAAATCAAATTACAAAGAAAAAAAAATCTCTGGCTTTTAAATTTTTTAAGTTTATTTTCTCTGTAAAACTGGTTACCAAGATGTCAAGATGCTAAGCGCAAGAAATGTACAATTGGGAAAGAGTTGGAGAGATTAGATTAGAAGGGAAGAATGTGCATTTGCTCAAGGAGAAACATATCTTGAAGGCTAATAAAGAAGAAAGATATTACAGGCTATATTTATGCATTTGTTTTTGTCAGGGATGGATGAGACCAAATGATTTTGTGCTATGAAGACATCTTGTACAAGTTTCTGGCAAGTAATATGCTCAGGATCCTGCTTTTTTGCCAACCACTTTTGTCTTAAACTTTAAAAATTATGTCTATTTTGAGGGATATATCATCCCTGTTTCTGATTTATTTCCACCTACTCATCAACTTACTATTTTATTTGCAACTTAATCTCCAAAATAGAAGGCTTCATGAACAGCTAAAATCAGTTTTCCTTTACTTGTCATAATGAAAAACACAGAAAATCAGAGTTTCAAAGCCCTAAACAAAAAAAAAATTGTTATTTTTATCTATGGGTGTTGCTTCAAGTAAATGCTTATATAAAGTTCATACCCATAGTCAATAACTTAAACGGGAGTCATTCTTCTGGTGAATTCTTCTTGATGGATGACTGCAAGACACTTTCTTGGCAGAGTCAAGGAACTTAATTTTTATACTCTGGAAACTGTCAGATTGCTTCAATTCAACAAGTGCTTTACTGAGTACTGATAAGGGGATGAGCTCTTTTGGGAAAAAGAAAATCATATTAGTCACATTCCCGACCCTGAAAGAGAGTCAAGGTCCATTGGATAAGTCAGACACAGATGACAGATAGGAGAATAAAAAAGGTGTTACAGGCCTGGCAATGAACTATAGAGCTCTTTTGGATTTATCAGTGAGGAGAAATCAATTAGGGTTGAAGTCTGTGTGAAATGTATTTGGTTTAGGTGTTAAGAGACTATTAAAATGTATACATGTATAATAAGGTCAGAATTGGGGCAAGTGCAAAGAGGATTTTACGGTTACAACATCAGTGTGATGCAGGAATATCATAGATACTTAGGCAAGAGGTTCCTGTATAAGGCTGGTTTGTGGACGATTTGTGCTGGAGTAGTACAGTTTTATTCTCTCTCTCTTTTTGTCTCTCAGACATAACTTTATCTGGGATTGACAGCTGCTTTCTATCAAGTGCCCTGGTTAAATCATATATATCTCTCTCTTTTGATTTGGTCACCTTGAGTTCCTTTGTGGATGTAGCTAAATGAGCAACCTCTTTAGCATGTCTTGACTTAGAATCTTGTTAGAAATCTGACCTTTGGAATTGCTGCTTGATTGTTACAAAAACGGATTAAATTTTTCTGAAATAGAAAAGTTTTATAGAAGATCACAAATTTATCTAGTTTTCCAATTTCATTTAACATGAACTGTTATGAGAATATATTGAGATATAAACTAACCCCTTAAGGCCTTATTTTGGAAGGATGCACAGATTTAGAAACTATATGTGATCTTAAAGTTCTCCAGGATCTGAGTAATACAATACAGGTATTAATTTTCATGCAAATTGAGACTTCTGAAGTCAAATTTCTTTTACCTTCTCCTTATACAGCGTATCACCTGCCAGTTCCCTGTGTCTGCAAAGTAGTAATAGTTAGAGGAGGATAGGTTGGAATGAGGGGTAGTTTTCATTATTTATATGACTCCTAGTTGTTTAGCTAGAGGTAGCTAAAAAAATGCTTTAGCTGTAGAAATAATGTCAGGTGGACTGCATCATAGTTTCAAATCTCCCCGCAGTTCTGGGAACCCATAAATAATGAAAGCTGGACAATTCAGGAGACTGGCCAAGAACATAAAAGAAGACATGATTTTCCCATTTTAAAAATGATGGCACAGCATATGCATTCCTAAAATCCTATTGCTTTAGGAATGCAGGTCTAGCAAGTACATATTTCAGGCCACACACAGTACCGCAAACCAAAAAAACTACATGCCTTATTTTTCATAACAATTTTTATTGTAAACCCTCATTCTGCCTGCTGGTGAAGATTAAATCTTAGTCAGTTTAGTCATTTCAGGTGTACCCGCCCTCCTATACATTTTTCTCAGATGTATCTCAGTTCCAGAGGGCTTAAGGGGGTGCTGAGAGGGGGACTTCTCATCCTCAGTTATTGTCATCTATCTACTGTGATATTAGCTGACATGTATTTTCCCTACTTGCAGCAGCAATTGGTCCACATGTGTCACTGTTGTATTCTCCTGTCAGTCACATAGCACTGTATGTACCCCACTTGGTATATAAAAAAACCTTTGGCTCTGCTCCTGGACACCAATGGTGAAGGGGAAACTCCCTCCATCTACGCAAGCCTCACAACCATTCTATCTACTATTCTCCTAACGTGTTGTGGAAGGAGGACATAGCTGTCCAGTTCCTCTCTGTTTTATGTGAAAGCAGAGAACACAGATACTTTCTCCTCTCAGACTCCAAACATCCATCCAGGGTTTCTCTGTGTCCCACCTCTTTCTTTGGGAACCAGCATAGAGCCTTCTTGTTTTCACTGTCTCTTCTCTTCTTCGTCCCTCTGCCCCACATCCCTACTGTCAAAGGGAGTCTTTATCTAGTCTGGAGGTGATGCAATTTGGCTTTTCCTTTATTCTTTCCAATCTATCATTTTAATAATCCATTTTATGTTTTTTGAGGGCTTAGATTTTGGAACCCAAGAAACTCGAATATTTAAAAGTCAAATGTCATGGGTTTCACACCTCAAAAGTCATGTTTCTGTCTTTCAGCTGATTTATCACCTTCCCTGAGACAAGGCATCGTTATACTCATGTTGTCTTAGCAAGAGTCACAGGGTAATAGAGTTAATATATCAAAACATATCTAGTTATACCTGTATTTTTAGCAATACTTTATGGAAATGAATAAAGAATATTTATTTTTATTCTTGCCCATCTTATTTTCAGGAACTGTGAAGAGTCTGAGGTTTTACCCTTTCTATAACTAACAAGTTAGCCTGCCACATTCTCAAGGATGATAGCAGAAGACATAAAACTACTGGACTAGAGAAAAAGAACAATTTATAACTCACAGCAATATCAGTAGCTAGAATATCAATCAACATTTCTTTGCTGGTTCCTGAAGCCCTAGTTTCCACACACTGATGACAAGACAAGAGTGCTGGATGACACTGGCATTTGCAGTGGGTTACGTTGCAGGAGAGGAAACATCAGGTTAGGAACTGCATCTTTTATAGTGGGCAGAAAGCGTACCTGCCCTTTGCTTCAGTGAGAGACGCTATCTCTATCTTCCAAGGCTATAAGCAAACCCGCCCTTTGCTTAGGAGGGAGCCACTATCTGTACAACTCCTATATCAACATAGTGTATAACAAAGGGCAGTCAATGCCTTACTTACAAGATATACAGAAATGCAAGATATACATGGACAATTATCTTCTAACACTTATTAGCTCTTAGAGAAATCTGCTTTGATAACAAAAACCCTTGGATCACCAATCAAGAGTTTGAAGTCTATGAGTTGTCCGTTGCCCACTTAAAGTATGATCTGAGCATTTGAGTGCTGGGAACACAGTGCAATCACAAAGGTAGTAATGCAACAACCCAGTACATGGACATTTATGTGACAAGGGTATAGTTTCAGCAGTAACTGATGCTGTTTAGTAAGACATTCCTATCCAAGCCTTCTCGTCCCCTCAGTTCCACCCCTCAGCATTGTCACACAGTTGCTGCTTTCACATGGGTATTGCCAGTTGGGCACTCCTTATTTATTTATTAATTCATTTAAAATCAGTCTTAAGAGTTGTTATTAGGATTAATGTGATCTTCTTTGAAATACATTTTAAACACCCTATTAATAGAGACCAAATAATAGGAAGATGTTAGAAGAAGGTTGCGTTAATCTTCCTTAAACTAAGATGAATTTGTTTGTTTAAATCCAGTTTTCAAGTATTCAGAGGACAGCTTCTGGAGAAAACATCTAAGTCAAATAAATGGATAACAGTGAAGAAACTGTGGTCAATTTTATATGAAAAAGCAAGTGAATCTTTCTGTGGTCATGTTTAGTCTCACACAAATAACTCAGAATAATAAGCCTGGGGAAAGTTCCTCTTCCTGAAAGGAGATTCTTCTGATTCATTTTCAATTCTTGTTAAAAAAATTGGTTTCTGAGTCTCGCTCTGTCGCCCAGGCTGGAGTGCAGTGGCGCGATATCGGCTCACTGCAAGCTCCGCCTCCCGGGTTCACGCCATTCTCCTGTCTCAGCCTCTCCGAGTAGCTGGGACTACAGGCGCCCGCCACCACGCCCGGCTAATTTTTTTGTATTTTTAGTAGAGACGGGGTTTCACCATGGTCTCGATCTCCTGACCTTGTGATCCGCCCGCCTCGGCCTCCCAAAGTGCTGGGATTACAAGCGTGAGCCACCGCGCCCAGCTCATTGTGCCTTAATTCTTATAGCCCCTTTCCTATTTCTTTACTTAACGTTTTTGGAGTGCCTGGAACTTATTTACTTGATTTGAATTTGACCCTGATTAAGCTTATCTGGGGGAATTATTCTTTTAAGAAACAGGTAACCAGGAAACTTGTTCACCACTGTACTGCCAGAACATAGCACATAGGGGGACTTGTAATAGGTAGGACTAGGCAAAGTCACAAGACCCAGTTTATTACACACAATCTTTAAGTTCTTGAAAACATGCATATAGAAATTGCTAAGGCAAAGCAGATTTTCTTAAACTTAGTTGTAATCATGTGAGAAATTCATTTATTGTTTTTTCTAGGGCACTATAAGATTGATAGCTCTACACATTAACCTCATGATTAGGTTATCCAAAGAATTTACACCAAGTACAGCTTGGAAAAGTGTCAGACATAGTTCTTTTGAGAGAGAAGGCCCAGATTCCGAAGCAGTTTGTCTTTGTCAAATTCTGGGTAATGGTTTGTTGTTGTTCAAAATATGCAGCGTCAGATATTATCTGACGCTGCATATATTGAAGTTGGCTAACTTACCATCTCTGTTTTCTCATTCCAAGATCTACTTATAAAGCAATTGTCTGATAATATCATCCTATGTTCACTGGCATCTGTGTTGCTGTCTATTGGAATTTGTATGGAAGAGCTAAAATGTGCCGAGAGGTGTGCCAGTTCATTTTTCTGGGTGTTTATCATTTAGCCAACAGAGAATCTATTACACAGTGGTTTGTCTGGTCTGTATTTAAGGGTCTCCTGGAAGAGGGGTCATTTCTTTGCTCATTCATTCAACAGATATTTATTGAGCACTTACTATGTGCTGGGTGTTCTTTGGGGTTCAGAAGTTATAATGGTGAACGAAGAGCTCTGCCCTCAGGAAACTTACATTCTAGTGGAATGACATAGACAATAAATAAGTAAAATACGTAGTATATTCCTAGAATGTGATAAATTCTATGGAGAAAAATAAAGCAGGAAAGGGAAAATGTGTATGCTGGAGGCTGTAATTTTTAAGTAGATGGGCATTGCTGAGACATGTGACATTTGAGGGAAGTCCTGAAATAGATGAGGGAGTGGGCTATTGTGGTAATTTAAAATAATTGGCTTAAATTAGGCAGGTATTAATTTGGAAAAATAATTTGGATTTTAGCCAGTTTAGAATATATGTGCATCATTTTTTTATAGTGACAAAATGTATGAGGAAATTTGTCAGATGCAGCTAAAAGCTTTAGTGCTATATGAAGATTAACCTTGTAAAAGAGACTTCTGAAAAACATCTTTAGTGGTAATACCTCATTAAGAGGAGTATCTCAGTGGCCACACACGTGAAGGCAAGTTGGGATGCTCTAAAGACCAGCTAGATACAGTATTTTTTTCCTCTAATGCTACTCATTAGAGAGAATTAAATGATAGGGGAGTCACTGATTTCCAGGTAAATTATTTTATGAATTATTCTGATTTCAATTTTTTAATCTGAGAGGTCAGTGTTAAGCCCCAAATATGTTCTATAAAAGGGGAAAATAAGGTTTCTGATATTATAAGGCTCTTATCCTTTTCACTGGATTTTATAGGAATAAAAGACATTTTCAATTAACATATACAACACTTGTTCTTATAGAACTGACTTGTCTACTTTACACAAATGATTTAAGAAAAGTGAATTGGCAGCAGTCACCTTCAAACTGATTACTGTCTACATACAGTATTTTTTGAGCAAATATTCTTTTTTTTTTTTTGAGATGGAGTCACGCTCCACCGTGCCCAGCTAATTTTTGTATTTTTTTTTAGTAGAGACGGGGTTTCACCATGTTGGCCAGGCTGGTCTCAAACTCCTGACCTTGTGATCTGCCCACCTCGGCCTCCCAAAATGCTGGGATTACAGGCTTGAGCCACCGTGCCTGGCTGAGCAAATATTCTTTAAAATGAATTTTTCAAACTCTCTTGACAATCTCACAGATAAAAAAAAACTTTAGAGAGAATCTGGGTCAATCTCCTGTGGCATAGATCAAGACATTTACCTTCAGGTGTTTTCTTAAGGCTTTAAGGCTGTGGCTTCACAAAATGCATGTAGTCTCTTTCTAAGACTTGGAAAAAATTTGGAAAAAAACAAAGTCTATGAATTCCTGTCACATACCTTCAAAGACGTCTTGCCTATGGATAGCGAAGGAAATGAATTATCCCCTGAATTTGTGTATTAATCAGGTTAAGCCAAACTGTGCTGGGGTAAGAAACATGTCTCCATATCCTAATCTTAATGCAATAGAGGAATGTGTGTTATTTGTGCAAACTGATGGGATCTCTGGTAGACAGTTTTCCTCTTTGTGGTAACTCAGAGATTTAATCTTCTTTGAACCTCTCAACATAGGGCATATCACACTGGAGGGGAAAACAGACTGGAGAGATTATATGTGAAACTTCACCACCATAGCCTGCAAGTGACACATGTCACTTCATAGCCCACTGACTAAAACTATAGTCAACTTCAAGCAGACTGAGAGGGATGTTCTTACAACAACTGGGAAAGGATGTGAGATGGTGAATTGTATGTGCCAACTTGAATTCCAGGTTTTCTAACTTGTAAGTGACAGATTGTGAGACTTCTGAGCCTCCATAGTTGTACCCACAGTAGAGCATCTCATATCTCTGTATCTATCTATCTACCATCTGTCTATCATCTATCTGTCTATATCTACCTACCTATCTTATCTATCTATCCATGATTATATATCATCTATCTATCAATTATCTATCTATCTATCATCTATCTATCTCCTATTGGTTCTGTTTCTCTGGAGAACTCTGACTAATTCAGAGAGCAATACTATATATATTAGACAGACGCTAGTAATGCCTATAATATCTTGCATCTTTTTTTGGCTATTTCACTGATCTAGTGTTTGATGTTGCAGTAAGAGCATTAATTACATGTTTAACAATTGTTCTCACTCCTTCACATTAATTGCTACATAGTATCATCAGAACAGCCTTATGAGGTAAGACGAATGAAAGGATAAGTAGAAAGAGCCCAAGAACACAATATTATCATCATCTATAAAATATATATTAGGATATTGACGTGGGAATACAAGTGCCATATTAGTTTGTGTATTAGGTATGTGTTATTTGTTAAGTATGGGGTTAGGGTCTTAGGTTTCTCTGTTTGTAAGAAGTTAGCATAGAGTCTCAGACAAGCAGAAGCTGGGTTAGAGGTCTGGGCTTCTTTGTTAGAAAGGTATCTGCAGTACTGGAAGATTTTTTTTTTCCTGGCTGTTTCTGTTGAGTAGGAATTTACTTCCTGACTCCCTGGGCTGAATTTTTTTTCTGGCACTTTGTGAGGCCTCTCTGTTTTCCCTGTTTCATGCTGTGTCTCCCATGGGGCTCCTCAGTTGACTCAACACCGCTTCTTGAACCCCTGCTCACGATATGCTCCAGTAACTCTGCCCACCTCCTTGTTGGTATGATTTTGCTGAGGATAATTTGGAACTTCAATAGCTCTTTGGGAAACTTAAGATATCCTCAAACTGGCATCTTTAAGACCTCTTCTTTCTTGTTACCTCTGTTCCTCTTTCCTCCTTTTACCACTTTTGATCTTCTCCTTAGCTCCTGTGAATTTTTTGATATGTCTCCCTTCAAACTCCTGCCTCCTCCATCCCTCTGTCACCCTGCCAGGCTGTTTCCCTTTCTGCTCCAGCCCCTCAGTCACTTGAACTTTAGGCCCCCTGTGCCCATCAGGGTTCTCAAGGGACTCAGAGATTCCCCCAAAGCAACCTAAGGCTGAAAAGAAAGAAAAGAGAAAGGGATAAAAAGATAATTGGAAATAGATAATATTATATCCATTGAAATGGGCTTTGGAGACATTCAGACAGCTTCTTGATGTCTCTTCAGTCACTCACCCAAAGTGTAGTCCGGTTTCCACAAGATTACATATCAGGGAAAATAAAAACTCTGAAAATCCTCTCCAAAAATATTGGTAAAAAGCTTTAGCCCCTATTCAGTAGGTAACCTCAACTTGTCCCACTTTGGTCAGAGGCACAATTCAGATAAAAATAGGAAGTGGAGAGTGAGTTTTGTATCACTGTGTTGCCTGATTCATGGCTAAAATTTTAGAATGAAAGCTATAATATATCTGTTTGCAGCTGTCTATAGGTTTTTATATGTCTATATATCTATGTTATATATATGTGATATTTTTCTACCTTCAGATGGTGTTACCAAATTCATCTATAAAACTTCTTAAAGGAGTTCTACTCAGATTGGCTTAGAGATAAATGGATGCTTACATACAGTTTATACAAGTTAAATATTCCTAAAACTCCCAGAAATACAGAAACTAACCCAAATACTTTTTAAGTTCATATGACTTGAGTAAATCTTTAGCAAATAAGATTAGTTTAATATTGTTGGTTTAATAAAAGCAGCTATATCTCCTGAGTTATCAGCATTAAGTATAATATAAGCATACATTTTATTCTTCATGGGTTTACTCATTCAACAATATTTTATCTACTGGATACTTAAGATTATAACAATTATGCATACAATAAAAAACAAATGTGTAAGTAAAGACTCAGTAAAGGGAAATTGTTTGCTATTCATTACTTCATATCAAGTACTTGTAGTAAAACAAAAAAACAGAGTAACTTTTCACATGTACTATAGAAATAGTTAACAGAGAATTAATTTGAGATAATGGTTAGCTTTGTTTGGTATTAGAGTATGCCTACTTGAAAAGTTTGTAAAACCTTTTTGTCAGCTTGCAACTTTAGAGTTATTGTAAGTTAAATAGTCATTTATATGATATTCACTAAATATCTAAATCATTTCTAAGTAAACTAAGCTACTGAAACATTCTATACTGAGCAGTAAGTTTAAGTTTATATTCTTTTGACATCTTGTTTTTACATGGTGTAGAGAAGCTAAATATATTTGGGTCTGTTTATAAGCATGAAAAATTATACTATCTATTGATTTTATAGATTGCAAAATGATGTGTTCATACATTTGCTAGTCTGCTATCCATTACTGGTATGTGAGAGCTCGTAATTGTCTACCTCCTAGTTTTCTTGTAAAAGAAAGGTTACTGATTGTTAAAAATTATAATCAACACATGTAATTAAAACTATTAGAAAAAATAACAGTAAAGGGAGACAAATGTGTATAAAAGCTAACCAAAACATGCAGAATGTGTTTTGCTGAGGGAGTTTTGTCCTGTTAAGTGAATAATTTTCTTCTAGAGTAAGATGACTGGTTGTGCCAGAATGAGAAAGAGGAAAATGTAGGGAAGAAAAACTGAATGGATTTTATGAAGTTGTAAATGGTTTGGGGAAAAGAAATCTTAAGTAGGAAAGCTGGCTAAGATTCGAACTGATTTATTTATAAGTTTTTTTTGTTTGTTTGTTTGTTTTTAGAAACGAGCTTTAACATGAAAAAATAAACTGGGCCAGGTGTGGTGGCTCATGCCTGTAATCCTAGCACTTTGGGAGGCTGAGGCAGGTGGATCACTTGAGATCACGAGTTGGAGACCAGCCTGGGCAACATGGTGAAACCCTGTCTGTATTAAAAATACAAAAATTAGCCCGGCGTGGTGGCGCGCACCTGTAATCCCAGATACTCGGGAGGCTGAGGCATGAGAATTGCTTGAACCTGTGAGGCAGAGGTTGCAGTGAGCCAAGATCGCACCACTGCACTCCAGCCTGGGCAACAGGGCAAGACACTGTCTCAAAAGAAAAAAAAAAAAAAAGAAAGAAAAAAAAACTGGTGGAAAACTGTAAGTTCATTTTCTCTCTGTTAAAACAACAAACTTTTCTTGGGTTATTGGTCTGCTCTTAATGAGAGGATGTAAAAGAGTTTTTAAAAAATATTTTAAATAATTTGCCTACAAAAACCAAGATTTTGTGCTATATCAGAATTATTTCCGTGCTTTATGTTAAACTTTATCATGTTCTTGATTATTTAAGTGAAACTAGGTATTGTTTCATAGTTATCTGTGATCTTATTTAAAAGTGTTCAAACCTTTTGACATTTTTGAAGACCTTCCAAAATAAAGTCCTAAGTGAAATATTTTCGTTCTCAAACTGACCTTGAGATTTCCCAGAGGGTCCCCAGAAAATATCTAAGGATTTGTTCTATAATCTTGTGAAGACAAATGTTAAAAACTAATTTGGGGCCGGGCGCGGTGGCTCAAGCCTGTAATCCCAGCACTTTGGGAGGCCGAGGCGGGCGGATCACAAGGTCAGGAGATCGAGACCATCCTGGCTAACACGGTGAAACCCCGTCTCTACTAAAAATACAAAAAATTAGCCGGGCGCGGTGGCGGGCGCCTGTAGTCCCAGCTACTCGGGAGGCTGAGGCAGGAGAATGGCGTGAACCCCGGGAGGCGGAGCTTGCAGTGAGCCGAGATCGCGCCACTGCACTCCAGCCTGGGGGACAGAGAAAGACTCCGTCTCAAAAAAAAAAAAAATAAAAAAAAAAAATAATAAAAATAAAAATAAAAAATAAAAAATAATTTGGTTCATTCGATATGCTAAATTGCCTAGGAAACATTATCAAGTAAGTGTTGCTTAACCTTCTTGAAGTTATATTTGTTTGAGTAATTTCTAAACATTATTTCAATAATATATGAAGTTTGTAGAAATTCATCAATACTCTCACTGTCCATGATATATTCAGTATAATGCTATCAATTTTAATCAGTTATTACTTTAAACTGAAATAAACAATTTATCTTGTCAGTGATCTCTTATCGGATCTTTAGAAGTTGACGAGTTCACAAAACTGCTAATGGAAGTTCAAGGAGAAAGAGAATTAGTTACATGAGACTATAGTTTTCGACTGGGAACATTGCTGGTTCCTTAATGTTCTATTTTCTAGATTTAAGGTACCCTTTTACCTTTTCTCTTAAATTATCTATAAGCTACAAAAATTTAATAGCTTACATTTTTATCAATGGAAGTGAAAAGTTTATTTCTTCTCCCTACCAGATTCCTCTAGAATTTAGAAACTCTTATTGCATATTCTTATTTTCATGGCAATATGGCTGTTTGCATAACCCAATAAGAATCTGTTCTCCTTGTAACAGGACCTCATTGGAGACATTAGTTATATGCCTGAGGCTCTAACCTAAATGTCATATGTGAGAATGATGTGCATAGAACCTGACTTAAGGAACTAAAATTGACTTTATGGAGCAGATGCTTCCAAAACCCTCTTGGAACATCTTGCCTGATAACTAGCTGTAGAGTTCCCAGCCTTACAGGTAAATAAGGTTACTTTCTGGTAGGCCCGAGAACCTCAGTATACCTTGGGGACCTTGAGAATAGAGGAATTTATCCAAATTTGTAAGTACTAAAAGTGAAATCTGGTGGTAAGTTCTTGTCCTAGTTTTCTAGCCTTGAGAGGTTTTTTAATAGTTTAATCTGAGATATCTTATAAAGTTCTAGCAAAGTAAACCCAAAAAGGCCTATGTGTTCAATTAGCATTCTTGTGGCATTTATGCAAATAATCAAGTCAGATGCAATGAGACCAGATTTAGTTTATAAACAAGAATAATCATAACCTTACTTTTGTTATCTATGATCAAAAAGCAGGGAAGGCTGTGAGTATAGACATTTTGGTTCAATGGAAAACTGTAGCTCATTCTTGTGTGTTCTCAGTTCTAGTTTCTTCCAACATCTGGCTCTAACTCTCTAAACTTACATTTCTAAACTTTTTTCCACCCTCCAAATCTGGCATCACTGATAACTAAAACCATCCTTTCCCAAAGCCCTGTAAGCTGAAACTAGATAACTTGGTATGAACTTCAAAGCAGTCACTGCCATAGATCGTGTATGGGCAACCTCTATGCCTGGTGTTGTGTGGGCCACTAAGAAAGTTCACAGAAATATCTGATACCACTGCCAAAAGCATTCAAACTGCAAACAACCAGGAAATCTGTCAGATTGCCACTGTCATTATTGGGCCCAACATCTAGAAATCTTCTCAACTGGCTGACCTCTAGACCCAGAAACTGGATTTCCAACAATGAATCTTCGTTTTTCTTTTATTTTCATAGAAATTCCCCTCATTAAATGCCTGACTACTTGCACCATCCAGCAAATATCTTCTACTACCAAGACCCAACAAATGCTTTAGCTCGTCCTTAATGGACAAAGGATGACCAAACAAGAAAACGGACTTAAATTGTTCAAAAGAAAGAAGAGTGTTTCTTCTTTCCTTGAATGAAAATGGGAGGACTGACAAAGATTCTCTCCATGGCCCAACTCTAGTCAGGATGCTCTGAACTTTTTTCTCAACAAATCCCTGACTTTTAGGCTTTCATGTTCATCTCTGTATTGTCCAGTTTTAGCAAGAATCCTTCTAAGTCAGTTTCACCATAATCCTTCAGCCTAGATATCTGATCACCCTCGATATCTGATTGGATTCCTCATCCTCCATCATCCTGCAGATGAGGTCTAATCACCACAGCCTGCCTTCAGCAAGAACCCTATTAGGTCAGTTTAGCCGAGACCTCTGCGTACTCCTGATATTTCTTCATGGTAATCTTCCATCCACTGACCTCTCCCCTTACCAATTGGCTCCTTGGCTATCAATTCCCACTTTTCCTACTTGTATTTGAAGTTGAGCACAATCTCTCTCCCTCACTGCAAAACCTCATTGGAGTGGTCCCTAAATCTATTTTCCTGGTCCTGAAAATAGTCTGCCTTACTGTGCTTTAACAAGTGTCTGTAATAATTTTTTCTTTAATGGTTATCAGGCTGGTTTCTAGGAGCACAAAGATAAATCAGACAGAATCCCTTTTATCAGGAGGCTTATACTGTCCTGGGCAAGACAAACACAATTCACGGTAGTGATAAGACAGAAATGTACAAGGTGGTAGAGAGATTCAGGGTGGTTCAGTGTTCAGTGAAGACTTCTGCTGGAAATGTGCACAAGAGGAGTCCTGAGGGTGAAATAAGGGTGAGCCAGTTGAGAAGAGATAGGAAAGGAAATTGCATTAACAAGGCATTAAGATGTGAAACAGGTGGTACTCAACCTCCAAATCCATACCTTTTCCCAAAACCTTATTTATTTCCTTTCCACCTCTTACTTCAAAGTTGGAGGAGACAAATATAGAAATGATTTGTTCCTTTTCCTAAGATCACAGGAGAAGTGAGAGTATACACAGTTTCTAAGGTCAATGCTTTTCCAGAATGATATTTCAATACAGGAAACCTGTTAAAGCCAAGAATTCCAGAGACTCCAACACATGCTTCTCTGATCTTCCTTTCTGATTAGATATTCTTGTTATATAACCTCAACCCTGGGTAGTGTCAGGATTATTGAAGATCTTTGGGCCTTCAGATCATCTCAGTGGTATTTAAAAACAAAGCTCATTTTCCTGGAATCTTAAGATGAACAAAGTTTGAATAATGTTGTGTATATTTTCTATTAGAGAAAATTACTGCAGTTCTTTCTTAAATTCCGTGGAAATCTTCCCTTTCCATAAAAATAATTGCTGACATTATCTGGGTCTTTTTAAGAGTTGCAGTTATCCTTTTATGAACACTACAGTTTTTCTTTGGAAACATGCAGCTGTTCTGAGAACATCAAATGCAGTAAGCTGATTGTGTGGCAACTCAGAAAGTTGGTCTCTTTTGTTGGTATCTTTACTTTGATTAGCATTAAAGATTCGAGAATTATTTCTAGGCTTTGTCAAGTCTTCCTGGAAGGCAAGATGCCTGTGCAATACTTGCTAGGTGTCCTCTATTCAAGTTCTTGGGTACGGGTGGGCAGTGGGGCAGAGGGTCCATGTATCACTTATAGTTCTTTGCACATAATAAATTCTCAAAAAAGTCTATTAAATGATAAAAATGAATAAATGAATGATTGAAACTTCTATAAGTAGACTAGTGTGTGTGTGTGTGTGTGCGTGTGTGTGTGTGTATTTTCTATAGCTTCTTAACTAGTCTCTCTGCTTCTGCCCTTGTCTTTTGCAATGCATTCTCAATAAGCAGTCAGAGTGATCCTGTTAAACAGACTTAGTTACCCGGCATGATTGTGTCTGGTAAAGTAATTGATTCCAGGAGGGGCTCCAGAATTCACATCCCTGTAAGGAGATTCTGACATCCAGCATTCACAGATAAACTCTGGTCATGGGAAATGAGAAAAGGAAGAAACTGAAGTGGCTGGATGCCCAACTCTGGAATAAGTGCAAAATCAGAAATGCTGAGGGGCAGCTTTGATGAACTCCAAGGCTGGAGTCTGATAGTGAGAAGGTAAGGGAGAGAGGTAAGTGATGTAACTCTCACTGTGGGCACAGAATGGGGAGATATTTGTGTTCCACTCCCATGCATCCACTGTGGAGGAGGCCCTCAGCTATTGGACTGGCAAGATGGCTGTCCATCATTGCTTTCTTCAACTATTACATCCTGGCACGAACGTGGCGATGACAGCAGTGTGGGAAGCTCCACATAGCCCAAAACATAGACTTTCCCTCACCAAGGCAGATCCCTGACTTGGTATCATTCCCCAGGGATACCCGACAATTGTATATTGATTACACTGACCCTCTTTAAACAGGAAGGGTCGGTGCTTTGTTCCCACTCGATTAGACACATGTTCTGGGTAAAGAATCGCTTCCCTGCCCACTGTGCTTCTACCAGCCCTACCAGCCATGGGTTTACAGAGTGCTGTGCCCATCACCATGCTTCAAAACACTGCCTCCATTTGGGGGCATACTTTGCAGCAAATAAAGTGTAGCAATGAGTTCATGACCACAGAATTTTCTGACTTTACCACTTACTTCAATGGCCCAGAAGCAGTTACAGTACTGGCTGGGAGAGAACACCCTGCAGGGCCAGGCACTGTCATATTGATTATGGTGTATTTACTAGGATGATTTGGCCCAAATACCAAGGAAAACGTGGGTTTCTTTTTCACGATCAAGGCAAGGAGGGCTATGTCTGAACCCAGGGGATTCAGTAGAGTGTCCTTTAATGTTCTCTTGCCCAATAGTCCTGGTCAATAGAAAGTTCTAGCAACTTAAGAAGTTGCCCCCTAAGGACTGAGATCCTACAGAAATTGAAGCTTAGGTCACACCTTCCACCCTGGGGTGTCGCAGAATGTAAGATAAACATGAAATTGGTGGTGGAAAAAGGAAGTTGTAATTGTCAATGTAGGCTTCATAACTCATTAGAAAAGCAGTGATCATAGCAGCTACATTTTATGTTAATTATTGCTTTTTCTGCCTCCTCCTGCCTCCTTAGAGAGCTGTTCATGGCTAATGTTTTATACTTTAGGTAAGAGTATGACCTCATTCTGTAATAATGTAATAGTGAAGTAACTAATGGTTTGTTTGTCATCTATGTTAGGGAATGGGTTTTTTTTTTCCACCCAGATAAATGATGAGTAGATGCTGAGGAGTAAAATGAGTAGACTAAGATGGAAACCTATTATTGCTCCTTCAGATTTATGCTCCACCCTCCATTCCTGCTTGGGTGCTTCAGGAGGCTGACTTTTATGGACAACATCAAATGGATGCCTTTGCCTTCTAGCTTAGCTGGGTTCAGGCAAGGGGAGCACTGGCAAGATACTGGAATGAGGGAGGGAAGTGATGTCAGTATAGTTATTTGCCAGCTCTCTTTCTGCTAGATTACAATGGGTGGGTGCATTCCTCCAACTGAGGCCTCACTCAGCCCTCCCTCAGGGCTCTGGTAACTGCTCACTCTCTTCGCCACTTTAGGCCAAGGGATAGCTGGGACTCTTGCCTTTAATAACACTGGGCACTGCATTTCACCCCCTTGCATTCTCTAAACTCTGTCTGTACATTTGTACATTTTTTTCGTTAAATTCTACTCGGCCTCCAAAGGCTACAGTCACTATTTCCATTTTGCAGTTTAGAAAACTAAGGCTGAGAAAGGGTAAACAACTTCCGCAAGTTCTCACAGAAAGTCAGCTTTGTCACTGGTAACTGTGGAACTAGGTTTGTATCTAGGTGACTCTCAGACAGCGTTAAGTAAGTAAATGGTATCAAATCCTAATTACTGCAAGATATATTGCTATTGAAGCATAACAAGAAAAAAAGCCAAATTTAAACACGATCTGGTTGCAGTTTCTGTTTTTAATATGATTTACGGAATACAACCTTATCTACATATTCTAAATAGGCCGTGCTGATTTAGTCACAGGCAATCTTTTTTTCCTTTAACATTTAAGTTTTGGGGTACATGTGCAGGACGTGGTTTGTTACATAAGTAAACGTGTGCCATGGTGGTTTGCTGCACAGATCAACCCATCACCTAGGTATTAAGCCCAGCATGCATTAGCTATTCATCCTAAAAAGAAAAAAAGCCCAGGCCAATTACCATGATTAAATTACCTTTGGTGAAGATACAGTATATGTGATGCAGAGAGTGAATGCTTAGTCCTTGGTTGTTGACTATCACATGTCTTTAACATTGAGTCTAATTTATTCCAAGATTCAGTCAGCTGCTCCTTGTAAAACTGGTTCTTTGTTCTCCCTCCCCCTCTGCCCCCTGACTGCCTGACAGGCCCCAGTGTGTGTTGTTCCCCTCTATGTGTCCATGTGTTCTCATCATTCAGCTCCCACTTATAAATTAGAACATGTGGTATTTGGTTTTCTGTTCCTGTGTTAGTTTGCTGAGGATAACAGCTTCCACCTCCATCCATGTCCCTGAAAAGGACATAACCTCATCCCTTTTTTATGGCTGCATAGTATTCCATGGTATATATGTACCACATTTCCTTTATCCAATCTGTCAATGATGGGCATTTGGGTTGGTTCCATCTCTTTGCTATTGTGAATAGTGCTGCAATAAACATATGTGTGCATGTATCTTTATAATAGAATGATTTATATTCCTTTGGGTATATACCCAGTAATGGGATTCCTGGGTCAGATGGTATTTCTGGTTCTAGATCCTTGAGGAATTGTCACACCGTCTTCCAAAATGGTTGAACTAATTTACATTCTCATCAACAGTGTAAAAGCACTCCTATTTCTCCACATCCTCTCCAGCATCTGTTGTTTTTTGACTTTTTAGTAATCACCATTCAGTCAGGGGTAATCTTTACCTTTTCCTTGGTCTGAAGTGTTTTTTTTTGTTGTTGTTTTTAAATTTTTTTCTACTGAGGTAAAGTATAGATATATAATGGACTGTGGCTGGTGGTTACAGGAGGGGTAACTATTGAGAGGAATTGAGTCCTTTAGGAAGCCTGTAGTGTCTTAAGCACTTCTATTTTAAGGCTAAAGTTAATCATTGGCTTAGGTCAAGCTTGTCTAATCTGTGGCCTGGAATGGCTTTGAATGCGGTCCAGCACAAATTCGTAAACTTTCTTAAAATATTCTGAGATTTTTTTGCAAATTTTTTTTCTTTTTAGCTCATCAGCTACTGTTAGTGTTAGTATATTTTATATGTGGTACAAGAAAATTATTATTCTTCCAATGTGGCCCAGGGAAGTCAAAAGATTGGAAACCCCTGGCTTAGGTTATCTTTATAATAAGTATAAATTATTTAATTTACTAATAAGCATCTGAATTTAAAATCTGCCTACTTGTTGACTAAAACATTTCACCCTAAGGATTTATCTTAATGAGATGTTTATTCATTGAGCTAATGCTTGAGAGCCTATTACGCAACAGACACTGTTTCAGGCCCTTAGAATATATCAGGAAAGAAAACCAAGGTCTCTGCTCTCATGGAGCTTTCATTGAAGAGGGTGCAGACAGACAGTAAACAATAAACAAAATAGAAAGTAAATTATTTAGGGGTTATAAGGTAATAAATGCTTGAAAAAAGCAGAGCATGGTAAGTAGGGAGTATGGGAAGCAGTTGATAAAAGTAAGTATGGTTTTTAGTGAAATTCTATTGAGCAGTTTCCATTTGAGAAAATCCTTTTTTTTTTTTTTTTTTTTTTTGAGACAGAGTCTCGCTCTGTCGCCCAGGCTGGAGTGCAGTGGCGCAATCTCGGCTCACTGCAAGCTCCGCCTCCCGGGTTTACGCCATTCTCCTGCCTCAGCTTCCCGAGTAGCTGGGACTACAGGCGCCTGCCACCATGCCCGGCTAATTTTTTGTTTTTTTAGTACAGACGGGGTTTCACCGTGTTAGCCAGGATGGTCTCGATCTCCTGACCTCGTGATCCACCCACCTCGGCCTCCCAAAGTGCTGGGATTACTGGCGTGAGCCACCGTGCCCAGCCAAGAAAATTCTTAAAGGTGGTGAGGGAATTAGTCACATAGCTATGACATCTGGTAGGAGAGAGAAAAGCATTCCAGGAAAAAAGCTAAAATTAAGCAATATATACAAAAGTCATTAGGCATGTGTGCTCTGGCAGGTTGGAGGAAAGGCATGAAGGCTGGGGTGCCACCCCTGAGTGAGAAAGGTTGAGGGACGTAGGGAATGCAGAGGGAGGTAAGAGGGGTCATGGAAAGAGAGTTGGGCGTGCAAAAAATACAGAAAAAAAATCATTCGAAAAGTCCAGGGACCTCAATTCAGTTGGAAGGAAGTAAAATTAAAGAAGACAAATTAGAAATAAAAAACCATGGGTTCTTCAAAAGAATGTAGTGAATTTTTATTTCTAAAACATGAGATATATGCAGGCAAGCTGTGGCGCTGTGTTGTAAGAGCTTATTACCTCTGAGAAGTATGGATTTAATATTGTAATTAATGTGATTTAAAAGGTAGAGAAAGGAATTAAAAGGCACATTTTCAACTTAGCTCTAAAAAATGGAATTCACTCTTGAAAGTTCTGTCTGCTCTGAGATACTGAGATATATGGAAACTTAAGCACATTTTGACTTAAGGCCTCATAAATGTAGTATATGTAATAAAATAGACCAATGATCAGCCCTGACTGTAAAATGTAAATCAAACTCAAATTCAATGTTTCTCATCAAAAAGGCATTGTGAATATATCACTAATATCTCAAAATTTCTCTCTTAGAAGTTGGATATACCTGACAGTGTGGACAATGGAATCAAAAAAATTTAGTTTAAATTTTGACTTACTGTCTGCCCTTAGGCAAGTTACTTTCTCTGAGCCTCAACTCTTTCACCTATAAGATGGTGATGATATCTATTATTTAATGATTATGATAATTGTGTAATTTATTGCACATAGTAGGTATTCGACAATGACTATTATTTTCTGTCTCTTCATTTGCCTTTCTAATCTCTATGATGTTTTCTCACATTGACATTCTACTTTCCCCTCTTGCATCATTTCTACCACCTTCTTTTCTAAATTGTCTCTTTTATACACATGACATTTTATAATTACAAACAAGGAATGGCTCTAAGTGGAAGGTGAATGTATGATTTATTTATTGTCAGCAACAAAAGTCTGATATTAATTCTACTGAAACCAACATTTGGGATGCATTTTCTAACATTTAGATAGACAAGTATAAGTTATTTCACTCAAAAGATGAACTCATTTAGCCAACAATTAGCTCATTCTGCCAGCTTGAACAAGATGTTTTTGAAGCTATCCTCACAGGGTTGACAAGAATCCTGGACGGAAATATAGTTATAATTAAGCATTAATCAGGCTGCACTTTGGTCCACTTCCTTATAACATAAAACATTTCCTTATGAATTGCTTAAGATGTTTCTCAGATCCTGAATTCCAGAAGAACAGCTGACACCAACCAGTCTGAAGACCCCCACAGAGGAACTGAATCAGCCTGAGAATGCAGGGTCTTCATCTTTCTGTCTTATGACTTCACCCTGTACTCTCACCAATCAATGATAGCTACACTTCAGCCAACTCCAAAACCCTTAACAACCCTAGATCCAAACTCCTTGGGGAGATGGATTTGAAGTTTCCTCCTGTCTCCTCATTCAGCGTCCCTAGGATTAAACCTCTTTGTCTGCTGCAACCCAGTTTCTCAGCACACTGACTTGCTGTGGACATCAGGCAATGAACCTATTGTGGTTACATATTTCTCCTACATCATCATATTCCTAGTTTCAGATTGGAATACATATATGAAGCAAGTGGGCAATAGGAGTCAAATAGATATTCCCAAAGCTATGGTAAAATTCCTTTGCAGTTTAGATGCCTGAATATCTATCTCAAAATGTGTTCATTTCAATATGTAAAAATAAGTAAAATTTAAAAGCTGTTGGAACCCCCACCCCTGCCAAAAGTGCTTTAAGCCCTGAGAGAGATGTGACTGTGATCTGAGCCACATATGGTTACCATTTCTGTTCTCAAATTATCGATTAGCTTACTTTTGTATTTTTCTTGTTCACAATGACTAGAGAGAATTAAATGATGTCAGGGACAAAAACCTCTCGTCTTTTTGTTAATGACTCTTGCTAAAGATTAACTTCTCCTTTGTTGTCCTGCTTTGCTAGACCAGATGGCAGAAAACCCAGGACCATTATATCCTCTATAAAAGGTCTATATTTAATGTACCCTTCCCAAAAAGAAACTGCCTATAATCAATTGAATTGCTGTAACTATGTGCCAACTTTGTATGAAAAATGTGATCCTGCTAAAACACCTGTCCCTGCCTATCTAAATGGAATCTTAACTTCCCTACTTCAGAGTGTTCACCCCATTCCTTTGGAGTTGGTGTTTCTAGGTGGTCCATCCTCACACTTTGCACTTGAATAAACTCTTTAAATTAGATTTTGACCCTTTCGATTATTTTAGGTTGACACATGTCTGGGCAACATTTGTCCAAAAGATTCAAACACTTAAAAGTTCAGCTTTTCCTCAACTTTCATCCATTTTCATTGATCTTGGCCTGTTACACTGCAAGTGGTGGGTCATACATTAATTTCTGGCCCATTATGGAGTAAAAAAGGTTGAGAACATTGTCCTTATTCATTTGTTTTTAATACCATGGAGTTTAGTTCACGGTACTCTGGGAGTTTTCAAACATTTTTCACAATATAGTCATTGCAATATATTCACAATATAAATAAAAATTTTCAGTACATGTTCACAACACATTCTTCACAATAAACACTTATTTGATGCCTAAATTCAAGAAATAGTTGTGGGAGAATCTACTATGTGCTGGGCACTCTTCTGGATGCTGAAATTCAGCAATGAACAAAAAAGTTTCTATTTTACATGCCTCATAATGAATTATTCTGTTAATTTGTAAGGTTGTATTTTTTATTAAAATTTGTGCACATTTAAGGAGTACAAGTGCAGTTTTGTTATATGGATAGATTGCATCGTGGTTATGTCTGGGCTTTTAGTGTAATCATCGCCTGAAATTTGCAGTTTTATAGCTGTATGGTGATGAAGAAATGGTATAATCCCCTAATTTTGCAACAAAATAGACAGGCTGGAGTCTTAAGCTTAAGTAACTTCCTACAAGGTCACCCAATTAATGTCAGAACATGAACTAGAGGCTGTTTGATGATTTCTACTATAGGAGGAGAATATTAAACATCTTTGTTATGCGTATCCTGGGATCTTCTACCTTCCCTAGGGCATAATAAAAGGGCTAAATTCCAGATGTTTATGTTTAGGGCAGCTTTGTAATTCATTTTTGCTTTTATTATGGTTTTTATCCATCTGTTTTTAAATCTCTTTACTCAGCCCAGGCCAATTACCATGATAAAATTACCTTTGGTGAAGATACAGTATATGTGATGCAGAGACTGAACGCTTAGTCATTGGTTGTCGGCTATCACATGTCTTTAACATTGAGTCTAATTTATTCCAAGATTCAGTCAGCTGCTCCTTGTAAAACTGGTTCTTTGTTTACAGTCAGTAATTTATATCATTGTTAAAACTCCTAGACTGTGCAATAAAACTTTAGTCTTTAGAATGAGGCAATTCAAGGATAAGATGGTCAGAAAGTAAATCAGGTGCCTTGGACTATCCTCCTAGAAAATGAATGTAAAAGAGAACTCTGCGGGACTTAATTTTTAATAATCTAACACATTAGTAATTGTCAGGCCTCTGAGCCTAAGCTAAACCATCATATCCCCTGTGACCTGCACATACACATCCAGATGGCCGGTTCCTGCCTTAACTGATGACATTCCACCACAAAAGAAGTGAAAATGGCCTGTTCCTGCCTTAACTGATGACATTGTCTTGTGAAATTCCTTCTCCTGGCTCATCCTGGCTGAAAAGCTTCCCTACTGAGCACCTTGTGACCCCCACCCCTGCCCGCCAGAGAACAACCCCCTTTGATTGCAATTTTCCTTTATCTACCCAAATCCTATAAAATGGCCCCACCCCTATCTCCCTTAGCTGACTCTCTTTTCGGACTCAGCGCGCCTGCACCCAGGTGATTAAAAGCTTTATTGCTCACACAAAGCCTGTTTGGTGGTCTCTCCACACGGACGCTCATGAAATTTGGTGCCGTGACTGGGGACCTCCCTTGGGAGATCAATCCCCTGTCCTCCTGCTCTTTGCTCTGTGAGAAAGATCCACCTACGACCTCTGGTCCTCAGACCCACCAGCCCAAGGAACATCTCACAAATTTCAAGTCGGGTAAGCAGCCTCTTTTTACTCTCTTCTCCAACCTCCCTCACTATCCCTCAACCTCTTTCTCCTTTCAATCTTGGTGCCACTCTTCAATCTCTCCCTTCTCTTAATTTCCATTCCCTTCATTTTCTGGTAGAGACAAAGGAGACACGTTTTATCTGTGGACCCAAAACTCCGGCGCCTGTCACAGACTGGGAAGGCAGCCTTCCCTTGGTGTTTAATCATTGCAGGGACACCTCTCTGATTATTCACCCACGTTTCAGGGGTGTCAGACCACGCAGGGATGCCTGCCTTGGTCCTTCACCCTTATCAGCAAGTCCCGCTTTTCTGGGGAAGAGGCAGGAACCCCAACCCCCTCTCTTCATGTCTCTACCCCTTCTCCACTTTTCTGAGGTAGTGGCAAGACCCCCTCAACCCCTTCTCCTTCACCCTTAGCGGCAAGTCCCGCTTTTCTAGGGGATGAGAACCCCCAATCCCTTATTTCCATGCTCCAACCTCTTATCTCTGTGCCCCATCCCTTATTTCTGCACCCCGACCTCTTATCTCTGTGCCCTGATCCCTTATTTCCATGCCCTGACCTCTTATCTCTGCGCCCCAACCCCTTATTTCTGCACCCCGACCCCTTTCCCGCTTTCCTGGAAGGTAAGAACCCCCGAACCCCTTCCCTCTGTGTCTCTACTCTCTCTTTTTTCTGGGCTTCCCTCCTTCTCCCTTAGCCTGTGTTCTCAAGAACTTAAAACCTCTTAAACTCTCACCTGACCTAAAATCTAAGCATCTTATTTTCTTCTGCAATGCCGCTTGACCCCAGTACAAACTCGACAGTGGTTCCAAATAGCCAGAAAATGGCACTTTCAATTTTTCCATCCTACAAGATCTAAACAATTCTTTTTTTTTTTTTTTTTTTTGAGAAGGAGTCTCACTCTTTCACCCAGGCTGGAGTGCAGTGGCGCGATCTCGGCTCACTGCAGGCTCCGCCCCCCTGGTTCACGCCATTCTCCTGCCTCAGCCTCCTGAGTAGCTGGGACTACAGGCGCCCGCCACTACGCCCGGCTAATTTTTTGTATTTTTAGTAGAGACGGGGTTTCACCGTGTTAGCCAGGATGGTCTCGATCTCCTGACCTTGTGATCCAGCCACCTCGGCCTCCCAAAGTGCTGGGATCACAGGTGTGAGCCACCACGTCCGGCCCAAGATCTAAATAATTCTTGTCATAAAATGGGCAAACGGTCTGAGGTGCCTGATGTCCAGCATTCTTTTATACATTGCTCCCTTCCTAGTCTCTGTTCCCAATGCGACTCATCCCAGATCCTCCTCCTTTCCCTCCTGCCTGTCCCCTCAGTCCAAACCCCAAGCATCGCTGAGTCTTTCTAATCTTCCTTTTCTACAGACTCATCTGACCTCTCCCCTCCTCGCCAGGCCGAGCTAGGTCCCAATTCTTCCTCAGCCTCTGCTCCCCCACCCTATAATCCTTTTATCACCTCCCCTCCTCACACCCGGTCCAGCTTACAGTTTCTTTCCGTGACTAGCCCTCCCCCACCTGCCCAGCAATTTCCTCCTAAAAAGGTGGCTGGAGCTAAAGGCATATTCAAGGTTAATGCTCCTTTTTATCTGACCTCTCCCCAAATCAATTAGCATTTAGGCTCTTTTTCATCAAATATAAAAACCCAGCCCAGTTCATGGCTTGTTTGGCAGCAACCCTGAGATGCTTTACAGCCCTAGACCCTGAAAGGTCAGAAGGCCATCTTATTCTCAATATGCATTTTATTTTATTACCCAATCCACTCCCGACATGAAATAAAGCTCCAAAAATTAAATTCCGGCCCTCAAACCCCACAACAGGACTTAATTAACCTCACCTTCAAGGTGTACAACAATAGAGTAGAGGCAGCCAAGTAGCAATGTATTTCTGAGGTGCAATTCCTTGCCTCCACTGTGAGACAAACCCCAGCCACATCTCCAGCACACAAGAACTCCAAACGCCTGAACCGCAGCTGCCAGGGTTTCCTCCAGAACCTCTTCCCCCAGGAGCTTGCTACAAGTGCCGGAAATCTGACCGCTGGGCCAAGGAATGCCCACAGCCCGGGATCCCTCCTAAGCCGCGTCCCATCTGTGCGGGACCCCACTGAAAATTGGACTGTTCAACTCACCCGGCAGCCATTTCCAGCGGCCCTGAAACTCTGGCCCAAGGTTCTCTGACTCCTTCCCAGATCTTCTCAGCTTAGCAGCTGAAGACTGACGCCGCCCAATCGCCTCAGAAGCCTACAGGACCATCACAGATGCTCTAGATAACTCTCACAGTGGAGGGTAAGTCCGTCCCCTTAGTCAATACGGAGGCTACCCACTCCACATTACCTTCTTTTCTTTTTTTTTTTTTTGAGACGGAGTCTCCGCTCTGTCGCCCAGGCTGGAGTGCAGTGGCGCAATCTCGGCTCACTGCAAGCTCCGCCTCCCAGGTTCCCGCCATTCTCCTGCCTCAGCCTCTCCGAGTAGCTGGGACTACAGGCGCCCGCCATCACGCCCGGCTAATTTTTTTGTATTTTTAGTAGAGACGGGGTTTCACCGTGGTCTCGATCTCCTGACCTCGTGATCCGCCCGCCTCGGCCTCCCAAAGTGCTGGGATTACAAGCGTGAGCCACCGCGCCCGGCCTACACATCACCTTCTTTTCAAGGGCCTGTTTCCCTTGCTTCCATAACTGTTGTGGGTATTGACGGCCAGGCTTCTAAACCTCTTAAAACTCCCCAACTCTGGTGCCAACTTAGAAAACATTCTTTTATGCACTCTTTTTTAGTTATCCCCACCTGCCCAGTTCCCTTATTAGGCCAAGACATTTTAACTAAAGTATCTGCTCCCCTGACTATTCCTGGACTACAGCCACATCTCATTGCTGCCCTTCTCCCCAACCCAAAGCCTCCTTCGCGTCTTCTTCTTATATCCCCCCACCTTAACCCACAAGTATGGGACATTTCTACTCCTTCCCTGGCAACCGATCACATGCCCATTACCATCCCATTAAAACCTAATCACCCTTATCCCACTCAACACCAATATCCCATCCCACAGCACACTTTAAAAGGATTAAAGCCTGTTATCACTTGCCTGTTACAGCATGGCCTTTTTTTTTTTTTTGAGACGGAGTCTCGCTCTGTCGCCCAGGCTGGAGTGCAGTGGCACAATCTCGGCTCACTGCAAGCTCCGCCTCCCAGGTTCACGCCATTCTCCTGACTCAGCCTCTCTGAGTAGCTGGGACTACAGGCGCCCGCCACCACGCCCGGCTAATTTTTTGTATTTTTAGTAGAGACGGGGTTTCACCGTGGTCTCGATCTCCTGACCTCGTGATCCGCCCGCCTCGGCCTCCCAAAGTGCTGGGATTACAAGTGTGAGCCACCGCGCCCAGCCACAGCATGGCCTTTTAAAGCCTATAAACTCTTCTTACCATTCCCCCATTTTACCTGTCCTAACACCAGACAAGGCTTACAGGTTAGTTCAGAATCTGTGCCATATCAACCAAATTGTTTTGCCTATCCACCCCATGGTGCCAAACCCATATACTCTCCTATCCTCATACCTCCCTCCACAACCCACTATTCTGTTCTGGGTCTGAAACATGCTTTCTTTACTATTCCTTTGCACCCTTCATCCCAGCCTCTCTTTGCTTTCACTTAGACTGACCCTGACACCCATTAGGCTCAGCAAATTACCTGGGCTGTACTGCCACAAGGCTTCACAGACAGACCCCATTACTTCAGTCAAGCCCAAATTTCATCCTCATCTGTTACCTATCTCGGCATAATTCTCATAAAAACACACGTGCTGTGCCTGCTGATCATGTCTGATTAATCTCCCAAACCTCAGTCCCTTACAAAACAACAACTCCTTTCCTTCCTAGGCATGGTTAGTGCGGTCAGAATTCATAGACAAGAGCCAGGACCGCACCCCGTAGCCTTTCTGTCCAAACAACTTGACCTTACTGTTCTAGCCTAGCCCTCATATCTGTGTGCAGCGGCTGCTGCTTTAATACTTTTAGAGGCCCTAAAAATCACAAACTATGCTCAACTCACTCTCTAAATTTTTCATAACTTCCAAAATCTATTTTCTTCCTCATACCTGATGCATATACTTTCTGCTCCCCGGCTCCTTCAGCTGTACTCACTCTTTGTTAAGTCCCACAATTACCATTGTTCCTGGCCCAGACTTCAATCCGGCCTCCCACATTATTCCTGATACCACACCTGACCCCCATGACAGTATCTCTCTGATCCACCTGACATTCATCCCATTTCCCCATATTTCCTTCTTTCTTGTTCCTCACCCTGATCACGCTTGATTTGTTGATGGCAGTTCCACCAGGCCTAATCACCACACACCAGCAAAGGCACGCTATGCTATAGTACAAGCCACTAGCCCGCCTGTTAGAACCTCTCATTTCCTTTCCATCGTGGAAATCTATCCTCAAGGAAATAACTTCTCAGTGTTCCATCTGCTATTCTACTACTCCTCAGGGATTATTCAGGCCCCCTCCCTTCCCTACACATCAAGCTTGAAGATTTGCCCCCACCCAGGACTGGCAAATTAGCTTTACTCAACATGCCCCAGTCAGATAACTAAAATACCTCTTAGTCTAGGTAGACACTTTCACTGGATAAGCAGAGTCCTTTCCTACAAGGTCTGAGAAGGCCACCGCAGGCATTTCTTCCCTTCTGTCAGACATAATTCCTCAGTTTAGCCTTCCCACCTCTATACAGTCTGATAACAGACCAGCCTTTATTAGTCAAATCAGCCAAGTATTTTTTCAGGCTCTTAGTATTCAGTGAAAACTTTATATCCCTTAAAGTCCTCAGTCTTCAGGAAAAGTAGAACAGACTAATAGTCTTTTAAAAATACACCTCACCAAGCTCAGCCACCAACTTAAAAAAGACTGGACAATACTTTTACCACTTTCCCTTCTCAGAAGTCAGACCTGTCCTCAGAATGCTACAGAGTACAGCCCATTTGAGCTCCTGTATAAATGCTCCTTTTTATTAGGCCCCAGTCTCATTCCAGACACCAGACCAACTTACACTGTGCCGCCAAAAAACTTTTCATCCCTACTATCTTCTGTCTAGTCATACTCCTATTCACCATTCTCAACTACTCATACATGCCCTGCTCTTGTTTACACTGCCGGTTTACACTATTTCTCCAAGCCATCACAGCTGATATCTCCTTGTGCTATCCCCAAACTGCCACTCTAAACTCTTGAAGTAAATAAATAATCGTTGCTGGCAGAACTATGCTGAATCTCCTTAGGCACTCTCTAATCAGATGTCCTGGGTCCTCCCAATTCTTAGACCTTTTATACCTGTTTTTCTCCTTCTCTTATTCCATTTAGTTTCTCAATTCATACAAAACCATATCTAGGCCATCAGCAATAATTCTACACGACAAATGTTTCTTCTAACAAGCCCACAATATCACCCCTTACCACAAAATCTTCCTTCAGCATAATCTCTCCCACTTTAGGTTCCCACACCACCCCTAATCCCGCTCAAAGCAGCCCTGAGAAACTTCGCCCATTATCTCTCCATACCATCCCCCCAAAATTTTCACCGTCCCAACACTTTATCACTATTTCATTTTATTTTTCTTATTAATATAAGAAGACAGGAATGTCAGGCCTCTGAGCCCAAGCTAAGCCATCATATCCCCTGTGACCTGCACGTACACATCCAGATGGCCGATTCCTGCCTTAACTGATGACATTGTCTTGTGAAATTCCTTCTCCTGGCTCATCCTGGCTGAAAAGCTCCCCTACTGAGCACCTAGTGACCCCCACTCTGCCCGCCAGAGAACGACCCCCCTTTGACTATAATTTTCCTTTATCTACCCAAATCCTATAGAATGGCCCCACCCTTATCTCCCTTCACTGACTCTCTTTCCAGACTCAGCGCGCCTGCACCCAGGTGATTAAAAGCTTTATTGCTCACACAAA
Source organism: Symphalangus syndactylus (assembly GCF_028878055.3). Lineage (NCBI taxonomy): Eukaryota > Metazoa > Chordata > Mammalia > Primates > Hylobatidae > Symphalangus > Symphalangus syndactylus. The sequence goes on from NC_072441.2 coordinate 24,878,589, forward strand.
GCCTGTTTGGTGGTCTCTTCACACGAGGCCCATGAAAGTAATCATCTCTGCTACATCCTTTCGGTGCTGCCAGAAACACTTAGAAAAGGATTTGGTAGAAGGAAGAAAGCAGGCTAAGTGATCTAGTACTTCAGCACTACATTGTAGGAAGCAAGTGAAAGCCAAGAAAGCAAACATCTTGCCACTTAATGTAATTTCACCAGTAAATATGAGGTGCCAGAAAACTGATGTTTAGGTCCCAGGAGGCAATAGATGGTTTAACTTTACTGCCTACTTTAGTTCGCTTTTAGGCATGGTTTGTCAGAAAAAATTTGAGACGTGGCACTAACCTTTATTAATGAAGGTATTAACCTTTATGTAATGAAAAGTAGCACTTCTTTTCCAAAACCCCATTACAGCAACATCGGTAAATGTTACACAAAAAGACCTAGCTATGCAAATATATTGTCACTCAGAATGAATTGAAAGCATTCAAATAATGTTTTGTAAATGATTATTTGGTATTACAAACTAAATCGGGTGAGAGGTGACTTTATCAAGCACCAATTCCCAGATTCTCATTTCTCTTGACCCTTGACCACTCTGAGGGCCGTACACCAGTAAAACCGCACCTGAGCAGGAGAATAGATCTAACCACTAGAATTTGTTTTTCAGTGTGTCCTGAGAGCATGCTTTTTGACCATGGTCCTTCCTGGGCCTTACTACCTTTCTCTCTGGGAACCAACACAGAAATCTCTTTCTGTGGCTTTCTGGTTCAAAGAAGCTGAAGGAGCTTACAAGCCAGAGGTAACGATATAGCTCCAGAACTTTAATGATGCATAAAAGCATATTAGTCATTTCATTTTAATACAAAAATCTTATTTTTCTTTTTCTTATATAACCTAGTTTAGGAAAATAATAATAAGCATAAAATAAGAAGTGATTAGTGCATTACCCTTTGGAAGACAGTCTACCTTTGCTGGCCTCTCCCTCTAGGCTCAAAGTTCAGAGTGATTTTGATGCTGGTGCTCTAGCAGCACCATGTTTATTTCCTTGTAGAAATTAAGAAGCAAAAATTTAGTCATTAATGGGAAGATGCCAGATAATGCAGAGCCATTTTTAGAATAGGGGAGTCAGCATTTCTAAAAAGCCTGATACATATTCATGAGATTTCTTTTATATGCATTTATCTAGTAGTTTTTGTTTGTCACCTTTAATGTAAGTACTTGGATTTGGAAGGCTGACTGTGGGCTTATAGACAGTACATAGTCCTGTACAGAGCCCCGTGGAGAAGAACCATAGGAGTTTGAGCAGAGGTTCAAATTTTGTCACATTTATTGTATATATGTGGGCAAGTTATTTAACCTCTGTAAGCCTCAATTGTTTGAAGTTGTCTAATGGAAATGATCATAAGTACTTTTTACGATTGAGTGTAACATGTGATAGTAAATACATAGGGCTTGGCATAATTCCTGGTAATAGCAAAGAACAGATTTTCTAGACTTGCCCTTAAGGAAATTAAGTTTTATCATCATATTCCAATTAATTTCAACTAATAAATACTTGTTTTTTTGCTTACTATGTGCCAAGCACTGTATTCAGCTTCAGGATATGACTGTGAACAATATAGAAACAAGAGAGCTTTTGGCCCAGATGGCAACAGTGGTGAGGACTGAACAAAGGGAACTCTGAGGATGCTGTAATTTGGAAAATTTCCGAATGGCTCACTCTCCTCCTCATTCCAAAAAGAGCCCAGTGGAGATGGCTTTTATTTACCTCACGGCTAAAGTAATTATAAGCCCAGACTAAGGTTGGGTTTGACATTTTTATAACAAAATTATTATTGACCTTTCATGATACTTGTTATGGAATTTATATCACAGCTTGTGTAATTGATATATTAGTGCTTATTTACAATTTCTAGGTAATCATTTTGTAGAAAATTTCTACTCTTGTGATAGTCTCCTTTGGAGCTCTTTGGAAATTTGAAACACAGACTGAAACTCATTACAGAATGATATTCATAAATATAATTAATATTTAACACGACTATGGCATTCATATGTAAAACTAGGAAACCCTATGACATTAAATTCTTGATCTTGTGAGTTTGACCCCAAGGCTAAATCTCTGTATATTTATAATTTCAATTTTTAAAAATTCCACTTGCTGCCTTCCTGAGGCTCATGTAGTAATCTTCTGGGGACATTCTACTTACATCTGCTGCTATTTGAAGGTTGCCAGTAATTGGGGTTGTCTTAACTGGGTGGTTAGTTCATTTATTCTCACCTTCTTCCCAAATTTTTCAGGGAAATAGAGTATCTTTTCCTGTCTCTCTGAATGCCTCCCTGAGTAATCCAAAGACTACTTTTGCTGTAAAATTTCCATAATTCCATGGCATACTACTTATTATAATTATAGCATTATATTTATACTATAGTTACTTCGATTTTTTTTTTTTTGGTGTCTTATAATTTGATTTTAAGCTCCCTGAAGGCAGGGACTGTGTTTATTTCATTTTTCTATCACCTGTAATGCCCAGCTTAGTGCCTGGCTAATTGATTGAACTTAAAAAAAATGTGTTGAATTGGCAAATACTAACTTGAGAGGCATAGAGCATACAGATAATGTCATTTTTATTGGCTGAAACAAAGATAAACGAATAATTAAGAGATAAACCAATGTAGACTGTTACTATTGCATTTCAGATGGTGATGAATCACATAGGAAATATACAAATTATGCGGTAGTAACCAAGAGACTCCTATGTTTTTCAAAACACCAGGTTGGACTTCTTTAAAAATCTAGGCTTAACCGAGTTTAAAGTATTTCAAGACCTTGTCTGTAGAAAGAGCTGCTAGTCTAGGACGCATTTGAGGCAGACTAGGCAGTCCAGCTGGGAAAAGCCAGGACAGGTGACTGGCATAGGTGGTACATCTGGTAGGGCTAGGTTTATAATAGGTGGTGGTCAGTGTCTAATGCAAGTAGAGGCACAAAAGTTAATAGAGTGTGCCTTCTGTGGGCTGGGGACCATGCTGGACACTAGAGACCCAAAATGTGATGACTTGATGTCTGTCTTCAAACGCCCCCCAATTTACCAACTTGAGCCTATTTATTAGGCCTTGTTCACTTTCTGATTTTTTTTTTCAGTTGCTAAAGCCATCATGACTTGGACTCTGCATTAGATAGAAAGTTCTGATTAGTATCTCTATATGTTGTATATACAGTCCCACCTGCAGTTGAGGCCTTTACTAGGGCTAAACCAGAAGCAATAGTGTTAACCATGAAACAAATCTGAGAAAAACATTGCTATCAAATTTGTTAACTTAAGTGGGAAAAATATGGCATTTACTTGGTTCTGAGCATGAATATTTGGAAGCAATAATAAAAATTTACTTTGACTTTACCCATATAATAAGCATATAACCTTCAGCTTGCTCTGTGTATTAGAATTTACATTCATCCATGAAATTTGCACATTGCCTACTTGATGAGTTCATGTCTCGTCTGGTGTTGGACTATGAGTGTGTTCTTGTGGTCTCTCCTGGAAGGCAGTTATAATGAAATCCATAGGCAGCAGGAGGAGTGAGAACATTCACAGACAATATCATCATACATTTGGAAAAAATTAAACAATAGTTCTTTTCCCATCTTAAAAATCAACAACAAGCCAGGTGCAGTGGCTCGCGCCTGTAATCTCAGCACTTTGGGAAGCTGAGACAGGCGGATTGCTTGAACTCCGAAATTTGAGACCGGCCTGAGCAAGATAGTGAACCCCCATTTCTAGAAAAAGTACAAAAATTAGCTGGGTGTGGTGGCATGCATGTATATTCCCAGCTACTTGGGGGGCTGAGCCAGGAGAATTGCTTAAGCCCAGGAGGTTGAGGCTGCAGTGAGCTGTGTTTGTGCCACTGCACTCCAGCCTGGTGACAAAGTGAGACCCTGTCTCAAGAAAAAGAAAAAAAAAAATTAAATTAAAAAAATTAGAGCTTCTGATCATCAAGAAATACTTTCTTTTCACTATACTATCCTGAAAAAATTCCAGCCAAACATCAAGAATCTTGATGTTTTTGTATCTAGCATATCATGAATAAAAATAAAATTTCACTTAGGCTTATTTTACAAAATTAGCTATTTTTAAAATTAAAAGTTAATACATAAACAGGATGATTGTCTATCTTTTTCAAGACTCATATTCTTCATCTGCTTCCTCTTCTCCTACTCTTCCCATCTCTACCATTTATTCTGCTCCTCTCACAGGCAACTCCTCTAACCAGTTTGTTTTGGTGGCTTCCTCCTAGGAATAGTCCAGCTGGGCTTCATGGAGAACACGTGTAGGTGCTACAGCTGAGCTGCATCTACAAGTCATCCCAGCTCCGGCGGCAGACCCGTGAGTGAAGCTGCCCCTGTTCTGTTCCCCACCCACAGAGGCAACCCCAACTGAGGCTTCACAGAAACCCTCCACCATCCCTGTGCCCTGACTGAATTCCTGACCCACAGATTTCATGGACATAACAAAATGGGTATTTTATACCATTAGAACTGGAGTGGTTTGTTATGCTGCAGTAGTAATTGGATAGTAAGTTTCAATATCTGATAAAAGCAGGCCTTAATCATTATTCCTTTTTTTCCAGTAATTTTCTGACTGTTCTTGTTATCTTTTCATATATATTTTTGAAACATACTATAGTCTCTGAAGTCCCTTTTCTACCACCACTACCATCATATATATGTATATATGTAATATATGTAATTTTATTAGGGTGGCTTAAAAATTGTTTTCTCATAATAATAATGTTAGATTTTCTGTTCAAAAACAGGGTACATATTTCTATTTATTAAATATTCTAAAATGCCCCCATAAAAATTTAAAATTTTCAGTGATAGAAGTCTTATACATTATTTGTTAAAGGCATTCTTAAGTATTTTACTTTTTTAAAAATAGACTTTATTTTTAGAGCAGTTTTAGATTCATAGCATAATTGAGTGGAAGGAACAGAGATTTCCCTTTCTCACCTGCCCTAACACATGCATAGCCTCTCCCATTGTCAATATCCTTCGTCAGAATGTTACATTGGTTACACACAATGAACCTACATTGACACATCCTTATCACCCACAGTCTATGATTTATAATAGGGTTCATTCTTGGTGTTGTAGATTCTAAGGATTTGAACAAATGCGTAATGACATGTATAATGGTGGGGCCACATATTTTATTTTTTCAAATTTAATTCTTAATTTATGTGGGTACGTGGTAGGTGTATCTATTTATGGGGTACATGAGATTCTTTGATACAGGCATGCAATGTGTAATAATCACATCATGGTAAATGGGGTATCCATCCCCTCAAACATTTATCCTTTGCATTACAAACATTCCAATTATACTTTTTTAGTTATTTAAAAATGTACAATTAAATTATTACTGATTGTAGTCCCCCTGTTGTACTGTCAAATACTAGGTCTTATTCATTCTTTGTAACTAGTTTTTTGTACACTCCCCTACACCCCACTCCCCACTACCCTTCCCAGCTTCTGGTAATCATCTGTCTACTCTCTATTTCCATGAGTTCAGTTGTTTTACCTTTTTGCTTCCACAAATAAGTGAAAACAAGCAAAGTTTATCTTTCTGTGCCTGGCTTATTTCACTTCACATAATGACTTCCAGTTCCATCCATGTTGTTGCAAATGACAGAATCTCATTCTTCTTTATGGCTGAATAGTATTCCATTGTGTATATCTATGACATTTCTTTATCCATTCGTCTGTTGATGGGCACTTAGGTTACTTCCAAATCTTGGCTATTGTGAATAGTGCTACAATAAACATGGGAGTGCAAATCTCTCTTTGATATCCTGCTTTCCCTTCTTTTGAGTATATAAGCAGTGGGATTGCTGATTGCTAGATCATATGGTAGCTCTATTTTTAGTTTTTTGAACAACCTCCAAACTGTTCTCCATAGTGGTTGTACTAATTTATAGTCCCACCAACAGTGTATGAGGGTTCCCTTTTCTCCACATCTTCACCAGCATTTATTGCCTGTCTTTTTGATACAAAGATAAAATATTTTATCTTTTTATTATTATTGTAAATTAGATATTTTCTTTTATCATATTTGTAATTAGTTTTATTTATATTTTATAAAACTATTGATTTTTTATAGTAATGTGGTAGCATCCATGTTGCCGAATTTTGTTGTTTTTAATGGATTCTCTTGGTGTTTTCAGGAGTAAAATTATACCATCTGAAGATAATGGCAGTTTTACTTATTCCTTTATAATTTTTGTGACTCATATCCCCTATTACATTGTCTAGTGTTTTCATTTTATTCATTACTTTAACATGAAATCATTAGTGCTTCTTTTTTTTTTTCTTGAGATGGAATTTTGCTCTGTCACCCAGGCTGGAGTGCAATGGCACGATCTCTGCTCACTGCATCCTCTACTTCCTAGGTTCAAGTGATTCTCCTGCCTCAGCTTCCCAAGTAGCTGGGATTACAGGCACATGCAAGCATGCCCGGCTAATTTTTATATTTTTAATAGAGATGGGGGTTTCACCATGTTGGCCCGGCTGGTCTCAAACTCCTGATCTCAGGTGATCCACCTGCCTCGACCTCCCAAAGTGCTGGGATTACAGGCATGAGCCACCACGCACAGACTAGAGTTTCATTTTTAAACATGATACTGACTTGATTTGAAGTAGATATTGTATGTGTGTGCGTTTATTGATCTCTCAATCATCTAAAATAATGTTAAGAAAGTATTCCTTTTTATATAAAATTTAAAAGATCAGGAACATATGATGAATTTCCAATGCCTCTTCGGCAACTTATAGAAATGATCACATAAAGTTTCTCTTTATATTTATTAATATGGTGAATTATGTCAAATGTTTTCTATGTTTATTCATGTATTCATCAACTTAATACATATTTACTCAAAGTGAAAAGCACTGTTTCTATTCTAGGTACACCCTTAAGGATGCTGAGGTATTTAGGAAATCTAGGTATTGAATTTATAGTAGTATAAATCTCACTAGGTTGTGGAAAACGATTATTTAATATGTTGCTGGATTTTATTTGCCAATAATTCTTTGAGGATTTTCGGGTTAATTTCCCAAGTGAGACTAGTCTGTGGTTTTCTATTTCATGCTGTCCTTATTATGTTTTGGTATCAATGTTATTCTGCTTTGGAAAAATAATATGAAAACATCATTTAAATTTCTTCCAAGGAGTCCTTCCTGGGAATCTATTTCAAAGATCTAATTGCATGTGTACTCAAAGAGATATATTTAAGTATGTTCTGTGGAAACAATCTGTTTTTCAGTATAGGAGTATGGTGAGTGACTATAGCTATAACAATGAATGATATAGCTCTATAGCACATGCTAATATATGTACTGATATGGAACAATCTTTAAGATGTATTGTTACACGGAAAAAAAACCAACCAGACCACAAAACACATGTTTTTGCTTTTGCTAAAAAAATGGTGTTGAATGACTGAATGAGTAGATTAATAATGATATATATGTGTGTATGTATATATATATGTATGCATAAATACATTTATTTTTTCATCTTTCCAGCCTTTAGGGAAATCATTGGGAAATTGATTTCCAAATCCTTTCAGAGTTAATAAAAGCCATAATTATGTGTCTCTTGGGGCTTGTGGTTATGAAATTCCATGTTTGCATCCTGGAAATTAAATGTGTGACAGTGACAATTTCACATAAATTTCTGTTTCTGCCCATACAGGAAGGCTGTATTTTCCAGTATCCGTTGCAGTTAGGTTGGTGCTATAGAATGCGGGCAGAAATTATGTAAGCCACTTCTTAGACTTGACTTTTTAAAAACGTCATTTATTCCAGCTCTCTCTTGCCCTTTATGTCAACTCCATGTGCCGCTAAAAAATGCCTAATGAGGGCCCTTGGATCACTCTTTGGAGGAGAGCTGAGCAACCCATATTAATGTGAGCAATACCTAAACTTTCAGTGTGTTATAAAAATGAGATTGTGAGGTTATTTGTTGCTATAGCATAGCCTACCTCATCCAGACCAGTATGTACTGAGAAGGGCTTCTTTACAATTGAGGGCTTCCTGGGCCATTCGTATGACAAGAGAGAGGCTTTGATTAAGAAGTAAGTGTGCTGAAGAAGGCAGTAACAGAGATCCAGCAGAAAAGAGATTTGGATAAAATTATTTTGTTTTTGAAATTCTGACAAGTTGGGCCTAGGTTTATAGCTTCCTAGGGGAGAAATTTTACCTGAAACATACCTGAATTTCCAGAGTTGCTAGGAGAATATTTTAAGTGTGAAGCCATTAGCCTCCCCTCTCGGGCTCTTTATGCCATCTAAGACAGATTGGAAGTGTTTTTGAGATAGTATATGTCTCTCTGAGGTGTTAACTTGGAAGAAAGAAGGCATTTATGATTTGCTACTTGAGACATGGACAAGCTATTAATATTTCCCTTTATCATGGCAATTCCTGGTTACAAATGTAAACAAATGACTTAGAATAAAAATAAGATAAAAATATTTTTAAATGCCCATATGATTATAAAAGCAATCGTTATTTTTTAAAAAAAGATAAAAAATAGTGAACAAAGCTGTAAATCTGCATACAAAATATCCAAAAGCTATAACTAAATCAATAGACTGAACTTTATGTCAGATGGTAGTGGAGAGGTGTGGAAAAAAGCATAATAATGAGGAGGAAGTAAAGAGGGAGAGGAATAGAAGAAATCTGAGGCACCTTCTTCAATAATCAGAGTACATATATTCTAGTCACATTCTCAAGCCATTGGAGCAGAGGCACACACTTTTAATAATAATAATGGTAACTATAATAATGTGCATATGTGGAGTTTGCTACCCTCTCTGTCTTTTCTCCTTTCAAAGGGCAATGTCTTCTAATCTATGATAAGCAGAATGCTTAGTTTTCCTTCCTTCCTTGTGCCCTCTCTGGAGTGCCCCTCTAGCACATGGATCTATCTGGCAATTCCTGACTTACTGTGTGCCACTAATCACTAATTTGCACTTCATGTGATATATTTGTGCCTTATCTCTATGAGAAACCTGGGGCACATGGAGGAGTATATTTACTCATTCAGGGTTCCCAAGACTAGCACATTCATACACAATAATACATATCCATTGCTCTACTGAGGAATTAGTGCAGTTTGAAAAGGGAATTACAGTGTAGGAGAAAAACTGTTAAATTACTAGATAATATGAATTTATTCCTGGAGTCTTAAAAGGCATCAAAATGACTTAGACCATTCAAAAGGAGAGGGGTGTGGGTAGTTTCCTATTTTTAATCTGGATCCTCTCGCTTTGGTTTTGTGGGCTCAGGGGAAAAGAGCTACTTCAAATTTAGTTGAAACTCCACTACTTCTCTTGAGAAAATTATTCCCTTCTAATAGGAAAGCTATGCCCAACACCCCATGTGGCACTCATGTTTGTGCCACACAATCTTGAATAAGAATCTGAATCTTCAATGTGTTACTTTTGCTTCCAAATTTCCCATGAGTGAGAGATGTTGGGTTCCCAATTCTTATAGGGAAAAGTGACCTTGGATCCTCTCATTTTTATGTAGAGACAGTGTCTCCCTATGTTGCTCAAGCTAGACTTGAACCATATCTGTTCAAACTACTCCTGGGCTCAAGTGATTCTCCCACCTCAGCCTTCCAAGTAGGTAAGACTACAGGACCTTGCTGTGTCCTAGGAGCAGATAGGCTTTATGTTTCTATTTTATTTTTATTTTTTGGGTGACAGAGCAAGACTCTATCTCAAAAAAAAAAAAAAAAAAAAAAAGCATGGGAGACCCCACCTGGGGCAGTTTTCTTTCTTTCTTTCTTTCTTTCTTTCTTTCTTTCTTTCTTTCTTTCTTTCTTTCTTTCTTTCTTTCTTTCTTTCTTTTTTTTTAAAGTTCTAGGGTACATGTGCACAACGTGCAGGTTTGTTACATATGTATACATGTGCCATGTTGGTGTGCTGCACCCATTAACTCGTCATTTACATTAAGTATATCTCCTAATGCTATCCCTCCCCCCTCCCCCACCCCACAACAGGTCCTGGTGTGTGATGTTCCCCTTCCTGTGTCCAAGTGTTCTTATTGTTCAATTCCCACCTATGAGTAAGAACACGCGGTGTTTGGTTTTTTGTCCTTGCGATAGTTTGCTGAGAATGATGGTTTCCAGCTTCATCCATGTCCCTACAAAGGACATGAACTCATACTTTTTTATGGCTGCATAGTATTCCATGGTGTATATGTGCCACATTTCCTTAATCCAGTCTATTATTGATGGACATTTGGGTTTGTTCCAAGTCTTTTCTACTGTGGATAGTGCTGCAATAAACATACGTGTGCATGTGTCTTTATAGCAGCCTGATTTATAATCCTTTGGGTATATACCCAGTAATGGGATGGCTGGGTCAAATGGTATTTCTGGTTCTAGATCCTTGAGAAATTGCCACACTTTCTTCCACAATGGTTGAACTAGTTTACAGTCCCACCAACAGTGCAAAAGTGTTCCTATTTCTCCACATCCTCTACAGCACCTGTTGTTTCCTGACTTTTTGATGATGGCCATTCTAACTGGTGTGAGATGGTATCTCATTGTGGTTTTGATTTGCATTTCTCTGATGGTCATGATGATGAGCATTTTTTCATGTGTCTGTTGGCTGCATAAATGTCTTCTTTTGAGAAGTGTCTGTTCATATCCTTCACCCACTTTTTGATGGGGTTGTTTTTTTCTTGTAAGTTTGAGTTCTTTGTAGATTCTGGATATTAGCCCTTCGTCACATGAGTAGATAGTCTTTATTTTGATTGGAGGTGCTTGAAGTTTCTTTCCTCCCTATGCTTAAAAAGTCAACAACAATCTTGGAAAAGCTACATTGAGCTTTAATGTCGGTTGCTTATACAATAACAACCATAACAAATCCCCCTACCAGAACAAAGAAATATTCTGGGCCCAAATAATATATTTGATGACCGTTAGGGGCACAACGATTTCCTATTTCTTATCAGTGGACAATCTTTACCTCAGGCTTTCATAAGTAGTTCATGATTTTCCAAAGGAATATTTTAATTAAGAAATTATAGTAAAACAAAATAAATCAGAACAAGAAGAATAAAGAGTTATTAAGCTCTGTGCTTTGTATTGTCTTAATTGCAATTCAATAAATCTCTTTCCAAGGTAAGAATGAACTGGAAGAAAATATACTGATCATGTGGTCTACCCTTATAATTTTACATATGAGGAAACAAGCTGAGAAGAGTAAAAGACTTACTCAAGGTCCTACAGACACTGGTAGGGTCAAACCTCAAATGCAGATATCCTGACGTGAATCTAGTCTTTCTTACTTTTTTGTTTTCTTCTTGACTTCCATCTATTTTTTTTTTCAGTCCTCCCTGTAATAACATATTGCTCTTCAGGTGTCTTCCAGACTTAAAGAAGTAAAACCTCTTAGATTAAGAGTTTTTTTCTCTTTCTTAGCACAACGGTATGTTCAGACCTTTGTGTTTCTTAGAACAACTTTAAAAGTAAAAGTGCAGTAACTTTTAAGAGATTATCCTGAAGGGGAGCTGTTGTCAATGCAGGGTTAAGAAAGAGTAAAGTTGAGAGAGAGTTTAGCATGAACACAGCTACCAATTAGACTATTTTTCCCTGATTCTGGAAACATAACCCACAAAGTGTACTTTATAACGGCACTACCTTAGAGGGTAATGAGGTGTGACAATGGGGTGGTGCTAGTGTGGGCATGATAGTCTGTACAGTAAATTGGTCTTTTTTTTCCCCTAGGAAACCTCCCTTTGTATAGAACCTGTGTCTCATTTATGTTTGAATTCTCAATACTTACTGAGGTCCCTAGAGAACTGAATATCTTTGGATTGTAGAGGTCAATAAACCTGAGAAATTATTCTGGAGCCAGAGTGTTGAGGATCCTCACTACTAAGGCAAGGAATTTAGCTCTTTTTCAATTACCCTCTGTATTTAAGTTTATTTGCATTTGGCTAGTCATTGACATGATTTTAGCTGTTTTAAATATGTTAACTATGGAAAGAAAAGTGTAAAAGATGTACATTTTGAAGGAGACATCCTGGAGGGCATTCCTTCAGGTTCCCATCCTACGGCTCCTGTACCTCCTGTTCTCCCATCATCTGTAATTTTACTGGCCATTGACAGTCCCAGGAGGGCCAGTCAGTATTCATGTTCTACAAACCTTCTCAGCACCTAAACTTCAGGATCCCTTGCAGGTTGAATGATGACTTCTAGGCTCTTGTTCTTGCTGTCATGCCTTGCTTCAGATTGTAACATGGAAGAAGAGGGACCACACAGGCCAGTGAATTTGTGAGCCTGGTGGTGATTATCACCCACCTCTCAAAGGATATGGGAGGGAAAAGGGACATAAATAGCAAATACATAACCTGGCTGCTAAATTTATTTCTAGACCCCAGCTTCTGAAATAGTAAACTTGATTAGATTTGATTTGTTCTGAAATATTGTGTTGTCCTTTTAAAACTAATGAACTAACTAGCTAATTCATGCATTCAAAACTTGTAATTATTGTCTGTATGCCATCAAGTGGCTGCTAAGCATCACTGAACTTGATAGGACAAAAATTAAAGCATAATAATACATTTTATGGACATAGAGAAGGATATATCAATACCTTAATAATGATAACTAATTAATTACCACAAATTATAGTGTCTTTGCATCCTTGCCATGTGCCAGACATTATTCCAGGTTCTGAGGAATATATCTGTGAACAAGGTGAAGTCTCTGTTGGCAGAAATATACAGTCTAGAGATGGGGCAGACATCTGAATGGGCAATTATGAAATAGTATTATAAATGTTATAAAAGGAAAAAGCAAAGGGAGACCCAGAAAGGACACCCAACCCCAGCTTTGGGGAGATGAAGGCTTCCTTGAGCAAGGAATGAAAGATAAATGTCTAATAGGTTAGTTTCTACAATTTAAGAGGCAGTGAATCTTTAGTGAAATTAAATTTGAGCAGATGATCATAAGGTAGTATTTACTTTTCATTTTAAGGTGGCTCTTACTATCTACTAAAACAAGTTTTTACAAGTCTCTTAAGAAATATTCATGATATTGATTCTTCCTATCCACGAGCATGGAATGTTTTTCCATTTGTTTGTGTCCTCTCTTATTTCCTTGAGCAGTGGTTTGTAGTTCTTGAAGAGGTCCTTCACATCTTTTGTAAGTTGTATTCCTAGGTATATTATTCTCTGTAGCAATTGTGAATGAGAGTTCACTCATGATTTGGCTCTCTGTCTATTATTGATGTATAGGAATGCTTGTGATTTTTGCACATTGGTTTTGTATCCTGAGACTTTGCTGAAGTTGCTTATCAGCCTAAGGAGATTTGGGGCTGAGACGATGGGGTTTTCTAAATACACAATCACGTCATCTGCAAAAAGAGACAATTTGACTTCTTCTCTTCCTATTTGAATACACTTTATTTCTTTCTCTTGCCTGATTGCCCTGGCCAGAACTTCTAATATTATCTTGAATAGGAGTGGTGAGAGAGGGCATCCTTGTCTTGCGCCAGTTTTCAAAGGGAATGCTTCCAGCTTTTGCCCATTTGGTATGATATTGGCTGTGAATCAATATTGGGAAAAATGGCCATACTGCCCAAAGTAATTTATAGATTCAATGCTAACCCCATCAAGCTACCATTGACATTCTTCACAGAATTAGAAAAAACTACTTTAAATTTCATATGGAAACAAAAAATAGCCCATGTAGCCAAGACAATCTTAAGCAAAAAGAACAAAACTGGAGGCATCACGTTACCTGACTTCAGACTATACTACAAGGCTACAGTAACCAAAACAGCATGGTAGTGGTACCAAAACAGATATATAGACCAATGGACCAGAACACAGGCCTCAGAAATAATGCCATGCATCTACAACCATCTGATCTTTGACAAACCTGACAGGCAATGGGGAAAGAATTTCCTATTTAATAAATGGTGTTGGGAAAACTGGCTAGCCATATGCAGAAAACTGAAACTGGACCCCTTCCTTACACCTTATATGAAAATTAACTCAAGATGGATTAAAGATTTAAATGTAAGACCTAAAACCATAAAATTCTTCAAAGAAAACCTAGGCAATACCATTCAGGACATAGGCGTGTGTAAAGATTTCATGACTAAAACACCAAAAGCAATGGCAACAAAAACAAAAAGGGATCTAATTAAGCTAAAGAGCTTCTGCACAGCAAAAGAAACTCTCATTAGAGTGAACAGGCAACCTACAGAATGGGAGAAAATTTTTGCAATCTGTCCATCTGACAAAGGGCTAATATCAAGAATCTACGAGGAACTTAAACAAATTTACAAGAAAAAGCCAAACAACCCCATCAAAAAGTAGATGAAGCACACAGACACTTGTCAAAAGAAGACATTTATGAAGCCAATAAACATATGAAAAAAAAGCTCATCATCACTGGTCATTAGAGAAATGCAAATCAAAACCACAATGAGATACCATCTCACACAAGTTAGAATCATTAAAAAGTCAGGAAACAGACGCTGGAGAGGATGTGGAGAAATAGGAATGCTTTTACGCTATTGGTGGGAGTGTAAATTAGCTCAACCATTGTGGAAGACAGTGTGGCAATTCCTCAAGGATCTAGAACCAGAAATACCATTTGACCCAGCAATCTCATGGGGTATATATCCCCAAAATTATTAATCATTCTACTGTAAAGACACATGCACACGTATGTTTATTGCAGAACTGTTCACAATAGCAAAGACTTGGAACCAACCCAAGTGCCCATCAATGATAGACTGGATAAGGAAAATGTGGCACATATGCACTATGGAATACTATGCAGCCATAAAAAGGGATGAGTTCATGTCCTTTGCAGGGACATGGATGAAGCTGGAAACCATCATTCTCAGCATAGTAATACAAGAACAGAAAACCAAACATTGCATGCTCTTACTTATAGGTGGGAGGTGAACAATGAGAACACATGGACACAGGGAGGGGAACATCACACACTGGGGCCTGCTGGAGGGTGGGGGGCTAGGGGAGGGATAGCATTAGGAGAAATACCTAATGTAGATGACGGGTTGATGGATGCAGCAAAACACCATGGCACGTATATACCTATGTAACAAACCTGCACGTTCTGCACATGTATCCCAGTATAATTTAAAAAAAAAAATAGACAGGAGAAAGGAAAAAAAAGGCTCTTAAGAAATATATAATCATAGGTTTTATCCTATACTCCACTACTTTGGATCTGTCATAGAAAAATAATTGAAAATTTAAAATAATTGATCAACTTGGATATTTTTATAATAGTGTTAATTATAATGAATATTAAAAATACAGTAAGTGTTCTTCAGTTGAATTATTGAAAAATAATTCAAAATATGAAGTGATAATCTTGAATATTTTAATGATAGTGTTAATTATAATGAATATTGAAAACACAGAAAATGTTCATCAGTAGATGACATGTGAATTAAATTTTATTCATGCAGTTATTAAAAGTGATGGTTATAAAAATTCACGAAGAGAGTCTTTCTGCATATCACAGGGGTAGAAACGGAGGAAAAAGAGACTATAGAAAGGTAAAAAAGATAAAGACAGCGAGGGCCAGGGAAAAGCAAATCATTTAAGCCATTATCAATCTAGGATTTTTCTGGACATTGAAGCTTTTTGTTTATCTTAAATACTGGTTTTTAAAAGTGATTTTTGTAAGGAGAAATCTTTTTAATGGAAAATGAGGTCTTATATGGATTCCTAATATATAAAACTTATAAAATATATAAAGTGGTATTTTATTAATAATGCTTGAATTGGCAAACTCAGATTCTTAACACATACTTAAAATAATTAATAAGAGTGAGAGAGTTTTGATGAAATGAATAACCTGACACTAGGTTTTGTGGATGATAGTTGCCATCTAATGTTAAGTCTCAGCATCCATTTTATTTCTCATACTGTAGAGTATGAAGAAACAACTGATTCCTCCCAGTGAGTAATAGCAACATGTTTATATAGCTTTATAGGAGGAAACATGCAATTCATAAAAGGAACAGTGCAAAGGCTAATCAATGACACACTTAAAAGAAGGTTAAGTATGTGCATAAAGTTGGCAGGAAGAGTTGTATTCTGGCCTCTAAACAAAGAAAAGTTAGCTTGGCAGCCCTTGTTAAGCTACATTCTCTAATATGTTTGAAAATAGATGCATAACACATTTGAGCAAACCTTTAAAAATATATTCATATACTATCCATGATGCATAAATGAAATATAATCAAACATTTATATACTCTCTAAAAATGAAAAGAATTACATATATTGTACCTGATTTGAACTGTCATTTTCACAGATATATAGCATGTGTTTTGCTTTTCCAGGAAATGATATTTATTATAAAGAAAGATGTAGATAAGTTATTCTGACTTCTGTAATCTTGAGGAAAATTTTTAAAGATAATATTCTTCTAAAAAATTGTAGTACTATTATTTTTTATATTTGCTCTCTGGATTTCCGTTTCTAATACATGTAATAAATGTCAAATGATAATATAACAAGAACTACTGGTGTTCAGGGACAGAGTAAAGTGAGCTTGGGGAGTGTATTAGTCTGTTCTCACACTGCTATAAAGAGCTACCTGAGCCTGGGTAATTTATGAAGAAAAGAGGTTTAATTGACTCACAGTTCCACAGGCTGAACAGGAAGCATGACTGGGAGGCTTCAGGAAACTTATGATCGTGTTAGAAGATGAAGGGGAAGCAAGTACATCTTCACATGGTGGCAGGAGAGAGAGAGAGAGAATGAAGGGGAAAGTGCCACACACTTTAAAGCATCAGATCTCATGTAAACTCACTATCATGAGAACAGCAAGGGGAAAATTGGCCCCCATGATCCAATCACCTCCCACTAGCTCCCTCCCCCAGCATTGGGAATTACAATTCAACATGAGATTTGGGTGGGGACACAGAGCTGAATCATATCAGGGAGCAAAGGCACACTTATGTGAAAGAACAGAAAGGATTAGAGTTGAGCTATAAAGGTGAAGAGGAAAAGATTGGGAAGGTGATCCCAGGCTGGGAGATGGCATATGAAAAGAAGAAATGGTCTAAGTTGGAGCAATAGGATGAGGCTTACCTTCCTGTAATAAACAACTGCAAAACTGGACAAAATATATAAAGCAATGTTTTCAGGAACTGAGCAACCTACAGAGCAGAGTAGCCATCCTTGAGAGAAGGTAAAGACTAGAGGTGAGCTTGACATTCATAAAGGTTTTCTGCCTTTCCAAATCATGGCACAAAGAAGTGGATCCCAAAAAGCAATAATCTGACTGAGCAGAGAAGCAGGGATTAGAGTTTGGGAATGCAGATATATTTAGAATTTGTCAGAAAGAGTCCCAGAGAAGGGTCCTTCTCTGTATAGTAGAGCTTCAAGAATCTTTATAGTGGTCCCTTGAATTTTGGCTGAATGCTAAGCTGCACATGCAAAGAGTGACTCCATGAGGTCTTCCAAAGAATAGCTACAGGGTTCTTTTTTTGAGCTGGAGAGACTCCATAGGTTGCAAAGTGCTGAGGGACATTGGTTTTTTGACCAGCTAGAACACCAGAAACATTAGTTGAAACCCCAGAAAGGCCATACTTTAAGAGGTTTACTCCAGCCTTAGAATAAGGGCTACTCCTGATCTTTTCTAGCAAAGCTAAAACAAAGCATCAACACTGTCAATTTGACTTGCCAGTAAATTAATTGCCTTCCAAAACAAAACTCAACACCATTTAATATGATTCAGTCACACAACAACCCGACTGTCTTAGCCTATTAGGACTGCTATAATGAAATATCATAAACTGGGTGATTTATAAATAACAGACATTTGTTTCTCACAGTTCTAAAAGCTGGGAAGCCCAAGATCAAGGTACTGGCTAATTTAGTATCTGACAAAGGCCTGCTTCCTAGTTCATAGAAGGGTGACTTCTTGCTGTGTCCTTGCATGATGGAAGAGACTAACTAGCTCTATGTGGTCTCTTTTTTAAGGGTGCTAATCCTAATTATGACAGCACTGCCTTCATGATCTAATCGCCCCCAAAGGCCACCTCCCAATACCATCATCTTGGGAATTAGGATTTCAATATATAAATTTTAGAAGTGGGGAAACAAACATTCACACCATAGCAATAACATTCACAATGTTTGGCGTCTCCTAAAAGATAGTTAACATTCAAAGAAGCAGAAAAATGTGACCTATAATAAATAGAAAAATCAGTCAATATAAACAGATCAAGAAATGACAGATGATGGAATCATTAGAAAAAGCTTATATAGAAATAGTATATATATATGTTTAGAAAGTACATATATATGATTAAAATTTTATAGGAACAAATAAATATAATAAGGAAAGAAATGGGTAAAGTAAAAAAGAAACAAATGGTACTCACAGAGCTAAAAATACAATTAACGAAAGGGAAAATTCATTAGATGAGTTAAACAACAGATTAGACACTGAAGAAAAAATGATAAGTGATCTTAAAGACATAGCAACAGAAACTATCCAAGATAAAGCCTTTTAAAAAAAGACTGAAATAATATGAAAAAAAGCCTCAATTACCTCTGAACAGCCTTTATAGGCATGCACATTTTCAGTCACCTAGGCTCCATACTCAGGAGGGGCCTTCACTTGGTTTAGTGCCGTGTCATTGCATCTTAACATTCTCAACAATTTTTGAATAAGGAGTCTCTCATTTTTATTTTGTACTGACCCTCCAAACTATGTAGCTGGTCCTGACTAGAGGATAATATTAAACAGTCTGACATGCATGTACTTGGAGTCCTAGACCTGTCTGGCGACAGTGGGAGATACAAAAACATTTGAAGTATAATGGTAGGAATATTTCCAAATTCCTTGATATAAATCTGCTGGCTCAAAAAGCTAAGGAAACTACATTAAAAAAAAGGAAGAAGACAATACTACAGATAATCATAATCAAATAGCTGAAAATCAGTAACAAAGAGAAACTTAAACACATCCAGAGAAAAGTTTATATGGGGGAATAAAAAAGAATTACCACAGATTTCTCTTCAGAAATCATGCAAGCCAGAGACAATGGAGCAATATCTTTAGTGCTAAAAGAAAACAAAGTAAAACCTTTAACCTAACATTTTATATTAGGCAAACACCCTTCAAAATTAAAGACTTACTCAGACAAAAAATTCCTTAGGGATTTCATCACCAGCAGGCCTAAACTACAGGGAATATTAAAAGAACATTTTCAGGCTAAAGAAAAATGATAGCAGATGGAAATCTGGATATATAAAAAGCAATGAAGAGCATTATAAATAGTAAGTAAAAAACTCAAGATTCTTTAAAGACAACATAATCCAAGCTTTCAGCAATACAGAATTCACAATAATCAGAAGGCAATGGATAATTAGTGCTAGTCAACATATAAGGGAGTAGGAAAATGTGACCTATTGCCAGAAGAAAAAAATCAATAGAAACTAATGAGAATGTGAGACCATGGATTATTTTTAGTTAGTAAACTTTATTTTTTTCGAACTGTTTGAGGTTCACAGTAAACTTGAATGAAAAGTACAGAGAGTTCTCACATACCTCCTGTCTTGACACATGCACAAGCTTCACCCTGACCATTGACATGCTCCATCGGAGTGGTACATTTGTTACAATTGATGAACCTACACTGATACATCGTTATCACCCAAAGTTTATAGTCTATATTAGGGTTCGCTGTTATTGCACATTTGGTAGGTTTTAACAAATACATAATGACATGGATCCACCATTATATCATACAGAATAACTTCACTGCCCCAAAAATCTTCTGTGCTCTGCCCATTCATATCTCCCACTCTCATTAACCCTGAAAAATCACTTAACTTTTTCCGATCTCCAGAGTTTTGTCTTTCCCAGAATGTCATATGGTTGGAATTATATAGCATATAGCCTTTTCAGATTGGCTTCCTTTCACTTAATAATATGCATTTAATTTTCCTCCATGTCTTTTCATGGCTTGAAAGCTCTCTCTCTCTTTTTATTTTCAGTACTGAATAACAT
Source organism: Symphalangus syndactylus (assembly GCF_028878055.3). Lineage (NCBI taxonomy): Eukaryota > Metazoa > Chordata > Mammalia > Primates > Hylobatidae > Symphalangus > Symphalangus syndactylus. The sequence continues at coordinate 24,898,672 of NC_072441.2, forward strand.
CCCATTGTTTAAATGTCCCACAGTTTATTTATCTTTTCACCTACTGAAGGACATCTTGATTACTTCTAGGTTTTGGCAGTAACGAATAAAGCTGCCACAAACATCTGTGTGCAGGTTTTTGTGTGGAGATATTTTCAGTTCATTTGGGTAAATAGCAAGGAGTACAATTCCTGGATCTATGCAGGATTGTATTTAGCTTTGCAAGAAACTGCCAAACTGATTTCCGAAGTGGGCATACTCTTTTGCATTTCCACCAACAATGAATGAGAGTTCCTGTTTCTCTCTGCCAAATTCCTTGCCAGCATTTTTTGTTGTCAGTGTTTTAGATTTTGATCATTCTCATAGGTGTGTAGTGGTATCTCATTGTTTTAATTTGCAGTTCCCTAATGATGTATGATATTGAACATCTTTTAATATGCTTACCTGCTATCTGAATATCTTCTTTGGTGAGATGTCTTTTTAGGTCTTTTGTGAATTTTTTAAATCAGGTTGTTCATTTCCTTATTTTTGAGTCGTAAGAGGTCTTTGTATATTTTATGTAATGGTCCTTTATCAGGTGTGTTTTTGCAAATACTTCTCTCAGTCTATGTCTTCTCATTTTTTTGGTATTATCTTTCATAAGGCAGAAATCTTAAATTCTAATGAGGCCAGCTTATCAATTATTTCTTTCATGGATGTGCCTTTTATGTTGATTTAAAGAATCATTGCCACACTCAAGGTCATCTACGTTTTGTTATCTTCTAGGAGTTTTGTAGTTTTGTATTTTACATTCAGATCTGTGATCCGTAAAAGGTATAAGGTCTGCTCTAGGTTTTTTTCTTTTCTTTTTGCATGGTCTGGTTGTTCTGGCACCATTTGTTGAAAATACTATCTTTGCTCCATTGTATTGCCTTTCCTTCTTTTTTTTTTTTTTTTTTTTTTTTTTTTGAGATGGAGTCTCGCTCTGTCACCCAGGCTGGAGTGCAGTGGCACGATCTCGGCTCACTGCAAGCTCCACCTCCTTGGTTCACGCCATTCTCCTGCCTCAGCCTCTCCAAGTAGCTGGGACTACAGGCGCCCGCCACCACGCCCGGCTAATTTTTTGTATTTTTAGTAGAGACGGGGTTTCACCGTGGTCTCGATCTCCTGACCTCGTGATCCGCCCGCCTCGGCCTCCCAAAGTGCTGGGATTACAAGCGTGAGCCACCGCGCCCGGCTGCCTTTCCTTCTTTGTTAAATATCACTTGCTGTCTGGGAGCAGTGGCTCACGCCTGTAATCCCAGCACTTTGGGAGGCCGAGGCGGGTGGATCACTTGAGGTCGGGAGTTCAAGACCAGCCTGACTAACATGGAGAAACCCCCTCTCTACTAAAAATACAAAAATTAGCCGGGCATGGTGGCACATGCCTGTAATCCCTGCTACTTGGGAGGCTGAGGCAGGAGAATTGCTTGAACCTGGGAGGTGGAGGTTGCGGTGAGCTGAGATCGTGCCATTGCATTCCGGCCTGGGCAACAAGAATGAAACTCTGTCTCAGTAAATAAATAAATAAAATAAATATCAGTTGGCTATATTTATATGGATTTATTTCTGGGCTCTCTATTCTGTTCCATTGATCTGTTTATTCTTTCACCAATAACATGCTTTCTTGATCACTGTGGCTTTATAGTAAGTCTTGAAGTTGGGTAGTGTCAGTCTTCCACCTTTGTTCTTCTTCAACATTGATTTGGCAGTTCTGGGTCTTTTGCCTCTCCATAAAAACTTTAGAATCATTTTGTCAACATTCATGAGGCTATGGAATTTTTACTATATTTCTAAGTAACGGAGCACCCTAAAATGGGTAGAAGAGAAGGTGACATGTACACAGTGGGTTTTAGAAGGTAATGTGGAAATGAATAGGAGGGCAGACAGTAAAGAATGGAAAGATGATTCCTATTTCCCATCCTCCCTCTCTCTCTTGCTTGCCACTTCCCCACTCTTCCCCACCCCTCCCCGCCACCACCACCGCATAGCCCATGTCTCACCTGTGCTCATTTTAAAATTAGAGCTTTTAGGTCTTGAGGAATGGTGGAAGATGAGTGGTGTGAAACATTATCTTAGGCTGGAGTTTCCTGGAAGCAAATGCTGGGCCAAGGGTTCAGGTGTAAGTAATATATTAATTCTCCCAGTAGAAACCAGTAAAAGCGTAAAAGAAGCAGGATAGGAAGGAATGTGACAAAGCCAAGCAAAGGTCCAATTTCATGTGATGTCTCAGACTCAGCCTGACTCTGAGGAGGCTTTGGAGAGAAAATGACATTTCAGAGTTTGTTCCCTTCCTCTCCCCATCTCACAAGAGCTGGGCTTTTGTATTTCACAACAGTCCGTCACTGGTTAAGGGCCAGCATGGTGGGGGATGCAAAGTCCCAGATCCTTCTGTTCTCCATGTGGGCAAGGAGGCTTTAGTGCCCACGGGCAATTCTTTGAGGATCCCGGGTGATAGCCCTTCGTAGCAGAGCATGCAGGGGTTGGGGATGGACACATATTGCCGATAAGAGAGATCTGAGGGGGTCTGGGCAGAGCATCAACTGTATCTGTCACAACCAAGGTTCAATTTACATAGGGAACCAGGGATCCTCATGGGAGGGAATTCCATGGAATTCTTATGGGAGCCTAGGGGAGAGAAAATGTAAGTATTAAAGTTTAGACCTAAGAAATTGTGCTTCTGTTAAAAGGTGAAGGCTACTGAGCACAGCACTACATTTTCACATTGGACTTCAGTCTGATTCCTTGAACTTACAGGCCTTTGAGTGGGAAGACTCTCTCATGGGAGTCAGTGAGTCTGTAAAAGGTCTATTCCACTATGAATTTAGTAGAAGCCAAAGATGGCAAAACATCAAAAATATTGGTGTTTTTATGGCTCCTGGATTGAGGCACATTAACCCAATATGATCTCAATCAGTGCTACTTTTGGAATCTTATGGAGTTCACTCAATACACACTTCTAGTGTCTAAAAAAAAGATAAAAAATAACTTATATTTGGATTCTTCTTAGGGCATGACCTCATAATTGCAGGTGGTGGATGTGGTAAAAAGAATCTTTTAAAGATTACTTTGAAACAATGGTTGGAATTATTTGGGGAGCTTTTAAAAATTCCATGTCCAGGTCCCACTCCACATCAATGAAATCAGGTTCTCTGGGACTGGGACCTAGAAAACAGCATCTTTTAAAAAACTTCCCAGGCCATTTCAAAATGCAACCAAGTTTGCGAAGCACAGCTTAAAAATAATACCCTGAGTGATTACTTTGTGGATCACAATCATTTACCTGCACTTAAATAGAAAGAAAGTAGTATTATTATATAAATGTGTTTTTATGCCTTGAAATAAGATTTATTCTGATTGTATCACACATATGTTAAAAAAGTGTGTATCTCTAATGACTTAGAGGGTAAGATGCTCTGATGGTTAATTTTGTGTGTCAACTAGACCGTGGGGTATTCAGATATTTGGTCAAACATTATTCTGGGTGTTTATGTGAGGATGTTCTAAACATTGGGGATGAGATAAATACTTCAATAGGTAGACTTTAACATTGGATTAGATTAACATTTTAATCAGCAGAGCACAGGAGATTGCCTTCCGTAATGTCAGGCTTCATCCAAACAGCTGAAGACCTGAATAGAACAAAAACACTGATCTTCCCCTAAGTAAGAGATAATTCTCTAGCTGACTACCTTCTGATTTCATCTGCAATATTGACTCTTACTGCCTGACGGTCTTTGAACTAAAACTTTGGCTTTCCCTGGGTCAATTGGCCCACCCTGCAGATTTTGGGTTTACCATCCTCCATAATTGTCTGATCCAATTTCTGGTAATAAATCTTTCTCTCTCCCTCTCTCCGTATATATATATATATGTATGTGTGTGTATGCATATATGTGTATGTGTGTATATATGTGTATATGTACACACACATACATACACACACATAGGCATGTATATACACACACACATATATACATTAATTGTTCCTCCAGAAAACCCTTGATCAATACAAATGGTAACTCTGGAAAACTGTTACTTGTTTCAGAAAAGCGGCTCCAGTAATTAATAAGATTTTGATGTTAAGAGGCACGTGAAGAGTTTGAATAAAATTATTTCATAAAATTTGAGGATGGAAAAAAGTAATATTTTAAATGTAATGCATTCATTTACAGGGTGTGTTATTTAAAATAAATATGCAACTAAATCAAATGTGTACATATTTAACTTATAAAATTTATTTTTTTATTAGTATATATTTTCAAGTCAGGCTCTTATCATCATTTTTTATTGTATATGTCTTCCCATATGGATATCGAAGGATCACATTGTATTCTGGGTGGTTTTATGTTCAGGCATATAGGGTAACTAGTCCTGCTGGGCCTCAGTTTTCTTACCTATAATAGAGAATAAAATAGTATATCCTTTAAGGCTATTGTGGGAATGAAATTAGATAAGTAAAGTGTTTAGCATTACTGTTAATAATAACTCAGTAATTATGTAGTTGTATATATACTTTATATATTTATATATACACACACACAAAGTATGTTATCAGGGTAAAGTTGAGGAAAGAATTGGTAGAGTCAAATTAATTTTTTTGCAGAGTTTGAAAAATCGTTAGAATTTATATTGAAGCCAGATTTTATTATTTTGATGTCATTTGACCAGATGATGTCTTCAGGCAAACACAAGGACACATTCTACATCATGTAATTTTTTTTTTTGGCAGAAGGTGAATGCAGTTGTTCTACCATTCTTCCCTTTGGGTAGAAAAATCATCTTGAGTAATGAGCTTATTGCCCATTCTGTGAATGCAAAACTATTAATTCTTAGTGTAAGCCTAAGAGAGAGAGAGTACACACTGCATCAACTTTTTTGGAACATATTAAATGTTGTATAATTCTTAATTGATTTCAGGAACAAGAAAGCCCTCTCTATATAAGCAGGATAAGCCTCCTTCAGAAGGCCCTAACAATAACTTCTCAGAGACAAATCTTATTTCTACATTTAATTTTTGTCTAAAAATTATAATGGCATATTCTTATTATCAATAATTTATTCTGAGCCCAACTTTCCACTTAGACCTTACATCAGGAGAGAGGACAAGATAGATAACCAGACACAGCCAGGAAGTACTACTTCCACTGATAAAGACCAGAATTTCTAGTAAACCAATATAATTTGAGAAGATCTTCAGAAAAAAAATGCCAAGAGTAAGGGGAGATGCAACACAGACACTGAGACTGAAGAGGGAAGAAGTTGGGAACCCTGTACAGAGTACCCCAAAGCCAGGGCTAGTTCCCAGTCCCAAACAGTTCCTGGGCAAGGAGGGAGTAAAGGGACTGTGGGACTGCCCACTCTTGCTACAGATGTTTGAGGTTTTAGCTCCAGGGGACCCCATATCTCCTATGAATGTTTTAGCTGGCAGAGGGATCTGCCTGGAGAGTAGACACAGAAATACAAAAGATCCTCAGAGAATATTATGAACTCTATGCACACACATTAGAAAATCTATAAATGGACAAATCCCTGGAAACACGCAAACTTCCAAGATTGAATTAGGAAGGGATTGAAATCCTGAAAAAGACTGATATTGAGCTCTGAAATCGAGTAAGTAATAAAAAGCATACCAACCAATAAAAGCCCTGGACCAGATGGCTTTATAGCCAAATTCTACCAGGCTTACAAAGAAGAACTGGTACCTATCCTACCAAAACTTTTTCCAAAAATCAAAGAGGAGGGACTTCTCTCTAACTCATTATATGAAGCCAGCATCAGCTTAATACCTAAATCTGGCAGAGACACAATAAAAAAGGAAATCTTCAGGCTAATATCCCTGATGAACATAGATGCAAAAATTCTCAACGAAATACTAGTAAACTAAATTCTGCAGCACATAAAATATTAATATACCTTGATAAAATAGATGTCACTTCTGGGATGTAAGGCTGGTTCAACAAATCAATAAATGTGATTCACCACTTAAACAGAATTAAATAAAAAACCATATGATCATCTCAGTAGACGTGGAAAAAGCTTTTGATAAAATCCAACATCCCTTCATGATAAAAACCCTCAACAGACTGCAGGCATTGAGCAGATATACATTGAAAGAATGTACCTCAAAATAATTAGAGCCATTTATGACAAACCCACAGCCAACATTATACTGAATGGGCAAAAGCTAGAACCATTCCCTTTGAGAACTGAAACAAAACAAGGATGCCCACTCTCACTCCACCTATTCAACATAGTGCTGGAAGTCTTATTCAGAGCAATCAGTTAGGAGAAAGAAATGAAAGGCATCCAAATAGGAAAAGAAGTCAAACTATTTCTCTTTGCAGAGGGTATTATTCTGCACCTAGAAAACCCTAAAGACTCCACCAAAAGACTCCTAGAACTGATAAATAACATCAGTAAAGTTACAGCATACAAAATTAATGCACAAAAATCAATACCATTTCCATGCACCAATAACATCCACTCTGACAGTCAAATCAAGAACATGATTTCATTTACAGTAGCCACAGAGAAAATGAAATACCTAGGAATACAGCTGACCAAGCAGATGAAAGATCTCTACAAGGAGATCTACACAGCACTGCTAAAAGGAATCAGAGACTACACAAACAAATGGAGCAATATTCCATGTTCATGGATAGAAAGAATCAATATTGTTAAAATGGCCACAGTGCCCACAGCAAGGTACAGATTCAATGATTATATTAGACTGTTTTCACACTGCTATAAAGATACTACCTGAGACTGCGTAATTTATAAACAAAATAGGTTTAATTGACTCACAGTTCTGCATGGCTGGGGAGGCCTCAGGAAACTTACAATCATGGAGGAAGGTGAAGGAGAAGCAAGCACCTTCTTCACAGGTGACAGGAGAGAGACAGAGTGAGAAGGGAGAAGCGCTAGACACTTATCAAACAACCAGATCTTGTGAGAACTCCCTCAGCATGAGGAAAACTGTCCCTGTATTAGTCTGTTCCCACACTACTATAAAGAACTGCCTGCGACTGGGGAATTTATAAAGAAAAGAGGTTTAATTTACTCAGTTCCACATTGCTGAGGAGGCCTCAGGAAACTTACAATCATGGCAGAAGGCACCTCTTCACAGGGCAGTAGGAGACAGAATGCGTGCTGAGTGAAGGGAGAAGCCCCTTATAAAACCATCAGATCTCATGAGAACTCACTCACTATCCTGAGAATAGCATGGAGAAACCGCTCCCATGATTTAATTACCTCCACCTGGTCCTGCCTTTGACATGTGGGGATTATTACAATTCAAGATGAGATTTGAGTGGGGACACAGAGCAAAACAATATCATTCTGCCCCTAACCCCTCCCAAATCTCATGTTCTCACATTTCAAAACACAATTAGGCCTTTCCAACAGTCTCCCAAAGTCTTAACTCATTACAGCATTAACCCAAAGTCCAAGTCCAAAGTGTCAGCTGAGACAAGGCAAGGCGTTTCACATACTAGAGGGCCTTAAATGCCAAGTTGAGAAGTGTGGACTTGATTTGGAAAGCAGGAGAGATTTCTAGAGCATACTCTGGTTTTAGAGCTTTGTCTTTGCACAGGCTTATCTCATTGCCAGTTCCCATCTCTCCACTTGTTTGCCTGCTTTTGTGAGTATTGAAACAAAGATTTTGTATTCTTGGTGTAAGGAAAATGGATGTACTGTGGTCAAGAATAGGCTGAAGCAGACATCCGGTCCAGCATGACTCAGTGAGTTTGGAGTGCAGGCGCACAACTTTTCACATTATGTAACCATGCCATGTGAGGCACATTATGTAACCACACTACGTGAAGTGCATTAAGCAACCACTCACATGAGCTTGTGCTTGGCTCAAGGCCACTACTGTCTATAAAAGGTACAATTACTCTGCTAACACCGTACATATGGCTTGTGCCCAGGTCAGCTCATGCCCGGGCTCACACCCAGTCTCACTCATGCCCAGAGATAGAATAAAGCCATGTCAAAACTGTTTATGATTCCTTGAGTGTTTTTCCAGCTACCCGCCACCCCATCAACTCCCCTTAGACTTCAGAACCTAACAATTGGCATCACAAACAGGATCCCAAGGTGGGTGAGCCTTCGGTCCCCACTGATTCTGGGTTGGCCATGTGGCTGCAACATGGGTTGTGGTAACTGGTGGCAGCTCTGCTGCTTGGATGGGCTCTAGTGGAAACTGGGGCGGCGGTAGATGGGTTCCCTGTGAGCATGGAGAAGGCTCTGGAGCAGCTGGAAGCACGAGATCACCAAGAAGGAATAAGCCTTTGCTGCCAGAGTTGGATGGGCATTTTTGACTTCACCATAAGAAGTACACACCCAGTCCCTGAGGGATGCAAGAGAAAAGTAAGGGCCCTCCAGGCACAGGTGGGGTGCCTGGAGGCTCGGCTACACAGCTCAGCAAAAGAGAAGCTGCCATGAATGGGGACCTTCAGGTGCAGGTGGGGTGCCTGCTGGTCCTGCTACAGAGCTTGGAAAAGGAATTAGAGGCTGCTGTGAATGCAGGCCTGGGTATGTCTTCTTGGCCAGAGACCCCCCACTTGGTCTGGGTTCACACTGTGAAGAAGGGGAAGATGCCCCACCTGCAGGGGCTGCCCCCCAAGGGAGAAAAGTGGGCCCCAATGAGTGACACACTCACAGATGTGGATAGATTTTATTTTGGCTGGGGTTGACTGAGAGAAAATTGAAAAGGAGCTCAATGAAGTACCCTTAACTTTGTGGAGACAGTTGTCTCCAGAGAGGCAATTCCAGAAAATGCCAAAGGGAGAGAAGGACATTGCTGTGTGACACAGTCTTGCCTGGGTGTTCCAGCTCAAATACTACATACTGCAGCCAAGTGGAAATGTAGAGCCTTTTCTGTTTGATTAGGGAACTGGCCAAGGTGCTTGGCTTGGGGGGACACCGGATTACTGGAGGCCACGTGTGGACTGGTTCCTGCACCTGTATAAGTTTCTGGGCAAAGCTGCATAGACGGTTATGAAAACCAGTCAGTGAAAGTGAAACCTGTATCTTTGCACCTTGGCATTGGCTGCTCGACTCCCTGCTTATGCATTGTGTATGTCTCTCCCATACCGGAATACATTCTGGGGGTGGATATTTTACATGGCTTGGCTGCTGTGCTGTCTATTATGGACCTGATACACTGCTTGACAGAACTGGGACAGTAACACTGTATAATGGATTTGGATAATGCATTTTCAGAGAGCCAGGAACAGTTTGCCTTTATGGCAGGATGACAGTAGACTTTCACAGTGTTGCTGCAGGACTATGTGCATAGCCACACCGTATGTTGTGGTCTTGTTAATATTATTCGAGGTCTTGTTAATGATATTATGCTAACCTCTGATTCTCTTGCAGATTTAGAAGCTGCAGTACTCCTCTGGCCTGAGATTGAGGTGCTGCTGCTGAGACTGCTGTCCTGGCAGCCAAGCGGGCTATTCAGCAGGCACAAGCCCTATGGTTAATTAATGAGGGCATCCATTTAAACTTGATGTTCATGTGACCACAGATAGTTTTGGCTGGGGCCTATAGCAGTGCATGGAGTGCTTGAGAATGCCAATAGGCTTTCAGTCCCAACTTTGCAAAGGAGCTGTGTTCCAGTATTCATTGATAGAGAAGGAGTTAGTAACTGCGTATGTTGCCCTTTAGGCTCATGAGAGCATGGCAGGACGGGCTACAGTCGTTGTGCCGATGACTTACTTGAAAGTGGGAGGGGTGCATTCATGGATAACGACCCCTCAGGCTGGGATGGTGCAGACTTCCACTTTAGCAAAGTAAGGCACCTACTTAGAGCAGGAGAGTATGCTGGGTATAAGTCCCTTAGCAGCAGAGTTGCAAGAGATCTTGGGAACCGTAGTCCTAATGCAAGATAAGGCCATGGGGCCTGAGGCACCTCTAGACCCTGAGCCTTCACCATTTAAGGAAGGTTGTCCCCACATTCCTGATGAAGCATGATACACAGATGGGTCTAGCCAAAGTGCCACTTTTGATTGAACCACTGTCGCACTCCACCCTAGTACTGACAGCATATGGTTTGAAACTGGGTGTGGGCAAAGTAGCCAATGGGCTGAAGTTAGAGCAGTATACAGGGTGATCACCAAGGAGGTGACACCTATGTTAGTCTGCACCCATAGCTGGGCAGTTTATTAAGGTTTAACCTTGTGGTTAACTACCTGGAAGTTACAGTATTGGCTAGTTGATTACCTGCCCATGTGGGAGCAGGCCATGTGGCGAGAACCTATGGGAGGAAGGATGACCTCCTCCGACCAGGTATAGGGATGAATGGTAACTTCTTGTTGTCTCCCCCAATGCCCCTAAAAGTAGGGGAACAAAAATCCTGGCTTAATATGTAAAGCAACATTGGGGTAACGTCACCATGGGATGGTTGCCCACATGTGTTGGACCTGTGTGTCTGGGGCCTGTGTATCAGGCCTATGTGCCCAGGGCCTATGTGTCAGACCTATGAGTCAAGCCCATGTTGGATTGTATACCCAAAACTGATGTGTCCAAACCTGTGTGTTCAAGGCCTATGCCTCCGTTGGCCTAGAAGGTGGACTGTAAGGAAAATGGATATACTGTGGTCAAGAATAGGCCGAGGCAGATATCCAGTCCAGCATGACTCAATGAGTTCAGGGTGCAGGCACACAACTCTGCACATTATGTAACCACGCCACGCGGGGTGCATTATGTAACCACTCACATAAGCTCATGCTTGGTTCGGAGCCACTATTGTCTATAAAATGTCTAATTACCCTGCTGATGCTGTACATGTGGTTTGCACCTGGGTTGGCTTGCACGCAGGCTCACACCCATGCTCGCTCATGCCCAGACTACGGCTTGCATCCAGGCTCACTTGTGCCCAGAGATAGAGAGTAAAGCCATGTCAAAACTGTCTACAATTCCTCAAGTGCTTTTCCAGCTACCTGTCACCCCACTGACTCCCCTCAGACCTCAATCAGAACCTAACACTTGGTAAACAATACTGTGACTGGGTATATTTTCTATAATACTGAGAACAAACAAAAATAATTAGCCATTTGCTTCAGGAAATATATATGCCTGGAATATAAAACTATAAAACTAGCTAAAATAATTTACTTACCAAGACAAATGGGCATCCCCTAGATTGGCTTCAAAACCAGTCCACTATCATTATGTAATAAACTCATCCCATTTCCACCTAGTTTCTCTCTTGCTAAACCTACCTTAAAGTCATCAAGCCCAGGTCTCAAAATCCTCCATCTTCTTCTGCCTTCACTACTAAGGCTTTGTTGAGGCAGTTTTATCTCACTGCAGGAAATCTAGCAGGTTTAGCTTTGCCTGATCTACAGGTTTTTCCTGTTGACATTTAGGACACTGACAATTGGCAACCCATGTCCACTTTTGATAATACTCAACTGATGTATCATTTCCTTTGGTAAGCCTGAGGTGTCCAGGTACAGTTAATGCTTCCCTCCTCTGCCCCTATACCTCCTTGTACATACTTCCCATATTCTATCAGAGTTTAATCCTACTATTATATTTTTTGCCTTTCCTCTTAGACTGGGAGTCCCAAAGGTTAGTGACTGTGACTTTCATCATTATATGTTGTTAGCACTGCCTTGTATAGAAAGCAGGTGCCCAACTGATACTGAATTGTTGACTGCTGTATTGAATAAATGAATAAATGAACAGCCAGGTGCAGGCAGAAAGATGTACAACAAAGAGATCGGACAGGTGGTAATTGCCATAGATCATCAATGAGGTGATGATGGCTGGTAAGTAGAAATGAATAACTTCTCCCAAGATGAATCAAATCAGGAGAGTCTGAGAACCACTGGAAAAATTCCAAGAACCAGTTGAAGAAAAAAACTAGCCTTATATTTCCATCAGTGGTTTTCAATCTTGGCTGCACATTAAAATCAGCAAGAGTGTTAAATCCAACATCCTTTCCTGGCACCACCCTCATCCCACCATTCATTCATTCTTTCTTTTAAAAAATATTTATTTTACTATTAGTATTATTTTTGTTTGACAAATCATAATTGTATACATTTCACCCCACCATTCTGATTTCATTTGATCTGTTGTGGAATAGGGTATTGAAATATTTTAAATGTACTCCTGAAACCTCTAAGGATCAGTCAAGGTTGAAAATCACTGGTTTAAGTGCTATTTCTTCTGTTGCTGTTTCTTTGACATCCCCAGTGATTCTCCAGGAGGTATCGTTAGCAAGAGGACACGTAAGATTCTCCTGCCACAGAAGCTTAGTGGAATTTTCTATTGGAAATATGGTGTGACGGTGGGTCAGGTAGTTAAAAAATATATTAAATATAATCAACATTTTTTTAAAATTTGGAAAACAAAAAATTATATTTTTAGTGTAACTCAAGTTACAAAAAGTAAATGCTGCTAGGAAAACCAAACATTGCAATTCTCAGTGGAGGCAAGCTCCTTCTGGGTTTCCTAGAACTGTTTTTCTTTTTTTTTATGGGAGGAGCTTGAAATTTAAATGTTTATCAAAAGCCAACATGTGTTTGAGACTGTAAAACACTGCTTTTGCCCCTAGAACTGGAAAATTGTGTATATGCTCCTTCTCTCTGCTCCGTAAGCAGCCTGTATGTACTTACTTTTATCATTGCACTCTTCACAACATATGGTATGGACAATTCTGCTTGGTTTTTCTCTTCCCCTGATTAATCTGTAGGCCCTTAAAGAGGAGATGGTTTATAACCCTATCTCTTTATTCTCACATTTAGTAGCTAGGGACGCTCAACAGGGATTGACTGAAGGAACAAGGTCAAGTAAGGAATAAAACATCTATCACTGACTTGGCTAGGACACGAAGCCAATGAGGTCATAGATGTGAGTTCAGGCTGGAGCAGTACCAGATGGTTACTCTAAGATACTGTCCCATGACCCTGCAGCTGCCCCTTCATCCTAACTAGCTGCTAGTGTGTATTGGTGCATCAGGGAAAAATGCTGCCACTATTAGCAGCCCAACGGATGAATTGGGAAGTGGTAGATACTAGTACCATTGTGTATCAAGGCCAAACCCATTTGTTTTTCTCCTCTACAAATTAGAGATGGCATTACTTTTCATAGGGTAGTTGTGAGAATTGAATGAGTGAGTGTGTAAGAAAATATCTAAAGTAAAAATAGGAAAAGTTCTCATTACCTGCCCTTGAAAGAGAGCAAGTTCACCACAATATTAACATTTGGGCAGAAATATTTTGGAAAACATTCAAGAATTGAAAGAGTTGTTGGATTTGATGGACTTTAAGTCTCCATCCCACCTTGAGATTCTATTTTATTTTTTGAAAAATTTAAAAAATAAATTTGTAACTTTATAAATGACACATGGTAATGTACGTATTTATGGGGTACAGTGTGATGTTTCAATGCATGTATACATTGTATAATAACCAAATAGGAATAATTAACATAGCCATCATTTTAAACACTTATCATTTCTTTGTGGTGACAGCATTCAAAATCATTTCTTCTAGCTATCTTGAAATATACACTACTACATTGTTATTTGCTATTATTTTAACTCTTATTTCAAAGATAAAGATGCTAAAGTACAGAAAGATAAAGAGATTTGCTAATTCTGTCATGGTCATCCCTTACTCATCTTTTTGGGATTCAGCTAATACATCATTTCTTCGAAGAGGATTTTTGAGACACCTATTTCCTTATTCCATGTTATCTCTCACAGCAGAGAGCTGTTATTGCAAGCTGTAACTCCATATTTATTAATATGTTTATTTGTTCAATGTCTGTATCACACACTAGATTACAAAGTATATAAGAATGGAAATACAGAAATCAAGTCATTTTTCCCCAAAGAAGGATCTCAAACATTTCTTAAGTGAATGAACATCAAAATAATTAACTAATTAATTTTAATGTATTTACTCATACCAACTTTTAAAAAGGATTAGAAGTGGATAAAGGGCAATGTATAATTAATTAATTAATTAATTAACTCATTCATTTATTATGAAGATTATTTTTATTGAAACAACCATTAGAAAGCTTTCACATCTGCATCACTTCTTGGCCTTTTTGTTAAGATCAAGTGTAAAATTTTCACATGTGACTGTTTTATTCCACTACATCTATCATTATTTTGGCAACTTCAATATCAGTGAAAATGGTCAGTTCAACACTTTGGCCTCTGAGGTCCATGACTTCCTTAGTTCTTTCATTCTATCCCACTTGAGCTACCCGCAATGGATCTATTCCAGACCAGTGTTTTTCAGGCTCCAGATTGGGACCTATCAGTGGGTCTTAATAATTTAGTAATAACATTTTAAATAAGAATGGAGCAGAATTAAACATATCAGGTATCAGAGTGCGTTTAAGTATTGTTTTGTGAACGCTTGTGTATGTCCATTAAATGTCTGTGTAAAATTCCTTTCTGAGGATTGTGGTCTAAAAGTTTGTTAAATATGACTTAATAACTTAATCGCCTCTGAAATCTCAATTTTAACCGACTCATTTCTTCACTGCCCCTTCCCCTTGGAGCTCCCTTACTCCAATAGGCCCATCTGAACACTTTATCACTCCATGAGGAACTCACTGATCTCAACACTTTCTACTTTCCAGTTGTTCCTCCTTCCTACTTTTCTGCTCTCCAAGGTCTGTCACAATCATTATAATTGACTGTAGCTGTTTGTTGCTCTTTCCTTCCATTTCACTTGACTGACAAAACAAATTCTCTGCTCACTGCATACTGTTTCTAATCAGCCTGGAAAATGGCTGCAGTTACTGAGGCATACATTTGCCAATTGATCTCACTTTGAGTCTATGACAACAGATCTCAAGTGGGGCCTCAAAACTCTCCAGCCATCTCCTCAGAGTTCCCTAACAAGTTTGTTTTCCATCTCTGAAGTGCTTTCACACCTTACTTCTCCATTAACCCCCCAATATCAGTTATGCATTTTCTACTCCCCTGTGGTGAACTCATGAATTTCTTGAGGAAATAAGAACCGCCATAATACAACTAGTTTATCTCTCCACTACCGAATTTTCACTGTAACCTCCTTCCTATCCATATGCTCCTCTTTTTCTCTCACAACACTAAACCTCTTCTACCACTACCTAAGGCCAAACCTTACACTTGCCACCTGACGTGTCTGCCATGCATTTCCCACACTGGCTCTTCATATCTCTTTTTCTCAATCACAAACAGATTGTAACACTCTAGCTGGGCCAATGCTGTTTTTTTGTTTGTTTGTTGTTTGTTTTAGTTTCTTTTGCTTTCTGTCTTGTTGAGTATGATAGCAAGGGGATTGAGTAAGCTGGAGAAGAATGGGTGGTGCCATATGGACATCACAATATGTTGCTGTGGGCAGCTGGGGTAACCCAGTGTCACTCTGTGCCCGTGAAGGCTCCATAAAGGGAAAAACAGATAGGAAAGAAGAGAGGGAGGATATGAATACACCTTTGCTTCTCAAATGTTCTGAGAGCTGGCCCTTCATCTATATTATAATTAGATAACATGCTTTCCTGCTAAAATTATCAAGCATTTGTGGGAAAGTATAACAGTATTCTTCTCCTTGTCCGTACAGGCACCCTTGTCTCTTTAAAATAAGATCTGTACTTTTCCTCCTTCCCACAGTTATTATCCTGATGTAGGAGGCAGAAGGAGTTTAAAGGTCTTTTCTCATTGGGACCTTGAAGTACTCATTTGTAGAATTTATGGGAAAGGAGATTCTCCATTTTCAGTCTGTTCGGATGCATGTATTTCCATTTCCTGACCTTTCAAAAGTGACCTTTCAGAAGCAATAATTGTCGGGAATGGGAAGTATTATGGACAAAAACTTTTTACCACATTCTGCCTCAAAATTAGCCTCACAGTCATCCCTCAAAAGACTCTTCTTGTGACAGGTTTAGCCATGGAGGGGAATTATGGCTGCCAGAATTCCTTGTAAAGCATTACTTAAAAAGGTCTGTGTTCTATCTCATCTCCTCTAGTATGTGTTAATGATATTTTAGGTTCACATTTTAAAATCTTTTAAAGTGCCTTCTCATCTATGATTGCCTTTCATTCTGAAAATGACTTTATGAGTCATATAAGGAGGATAACAGATTGAAAGAGGTTAAGTTATTGGAATTACTTGGGATACTTGCAGGCAGCTTTCTAATTAGAGCAGAACCTGGTGGTAGAACACAAATCTTTAAACTTCTATTTCTGAGTACTCTTTATTACATAGTTATATTAATGTATTATGCAAGGATCCATCAATGTGCATCTTCTGTCTTTTTAAAGGACTCCTCAGTTTTATCCCACAGGTTTGATTCACCTGGAGGTGAGGAGCCAAGGGATACATGTTTTAAAAATCTCTCGGATAATTTTGATTTACAGCAAGTTTGGTAACTATTGCTGTAATAGTCAATGGCCCCTTTTCCTGAGGGAAGCACAATTAACAGACTGTTCTAAATGTTCATACATTCTTCTTACTGTCTTAACTCTGAATTTTTTTCTGCCCTTCACTGAAAAGTCACCATGCTGTTCTTCTTTATAGCTAATATTTAATAGAAGCCACAGGACTTCAACTGCTGGCTCAAGCACTATCAGCACATAAAGGTTTACTGTATTAGTGTGTTTTAATAGTTGATCGATATAGAACAGTATTATGGGGAAAAACACAGGAAAACATCTAATGACATAATTGAGTTATTAAACATGAGAAATTATTTTACTGAGACTCAGCAAATTTACTTTATTGATATTATTGTTTTATATGTTGAATATTTGGAAAATGGAAGCCTTTAACCTGTCTTATTTATATATCTTGGAGTTGGCCAAATGTTTGGTGGAGTAGAATCCGAAAAAAGAGACCTTACATGCCAGTTCAAATGCCTGCTTCTCTGAGCAACTATCCTTCTTTCTTCTGATACCTTAGCTGCTCTTTCCCTCTGTGTTCAGAATACTTTCTTCTTGCTTCATTATAGAACTTACCATTTGTCCTGTAAACTGTTCACATTTTTAATACCTCCACAGGACTGCAAACACCTCAAAGGCAGAAACTCTGAGTTATTCATTTTTGTATTCTCTGTACATCCTAGTTCAGCTCATTCTGACATTCATTAAACAAATATTTCATAACCCTTTCGGTAGGCATTGTTACTGACTCACTAACGTCTACTCCACTGCAGACGATCAATATAAGTTGGTCGTAGTAATTCCATCCTTCCTTGGACAGATTGATTCACAAACTGGCCTGTCTTAGCCAATATAAGGTAACATGAGGAAGAGGCTTCCTCAAGGTTTCTGGAAAGAACTAGAGTGGATATGAACAAGGAATCATGTTGACTCAGTTGTTGTGGGCAAACATCTATGACCGTAAGAAGAACAGCCTTAAGACAAAAGAGTATGTGGTTAGACAGATGCTGTTGACTGGTAGAGTGAGGAAGAGGGTCCAGGAGTATTTCCTAATGAGAGACTACAGTGTATGAAGACTAGGAAGTAATGAAGACATTGCAGGGGGCCAAGGAGCTAAAATAGGTTCAGTAGGGCTACAGTGAACGGAGGAAAGCTGAGTGGCAGACCTGGTCCAAAACAGTGCAGAAGACAGGGGATCTTATAAGGCATGTTAAGATGTGTCTGATGTACCTTTAAAAAGAAAACATTTGTTGAATCATCTTGTCTGATTCTCTCACTCTAATTTTGTGAAAAGAACTAAGCACTCAAGAGATTAGGTAACCTACCATGTAGGTCATGTCTCAAATTCATAGTAGAGCTGGGACTAGAATATAGATCGAGTTTATGATCAAGTGCTCATTTCCTTATGCTATTTGGTCTAATTCAGTGGTTCTCAATCTTGCCTATATATTAGAATCATCTGAGAGTTTTAGAAAACTATAGAGCTCGCTCACGATATTTGATTAAATTGGTTTGGGATAAAGACTAGGCATGAATGTATTTTAAAAGCTTCCTAGGAGATTCTAATGTACAGCTAGGTGGGAAGTCCTGCTGTGGTTTGAATGTTCATTCCCTCCAAAATTTATGTTGAAATGTAATTGCCACTGTAAGAATATTAAGAGGTGGCACCTTTAAGAGGTGATTAGGCCATAAGGGCTCTGTCATGAATAGATTGTCCCTGTCACAGAGTGGGTCCCTTATAAAACAACAAGTTCAGCCTCCTTTTGCTTCTCTCTCTTGCCCTCTCTTTGTCCTTCTGCCCTGGGGTGATGCAGCAAGATGGCCCTTGGAAGTTGCTAGCCCCTCAATCTCGAATTTTCCAGCCTCTAGAATCATAAACCAATAAATTTTTGTTCATTATAACTTAGGCCTAGTTTCAGATACTCTGTAGTAGCAGTACAAAATTGACTCAGACAAGCTCCTTGTCTAAATTATAGGGCTTTTTTTCTATAATATTGAGTGTAGCTAATACACACTCTTTTTTAAAAAATTTCTAAAACAGAAAAAAGAATTCTTGCTATGAGTCTTGAGTTTTGCAATTTCCTTTAGGGCACTCTGTCATAATGTAGTCATGCAAATGCAAGAGGAATTTAGAGGGCTAGGAGCAGTTTTTCAGCTGTAGGTGATGATGCTCTCCAGTTAATTCTCATGGATCTCTCTCCCCTATGTCATTCCAAGTTGGGAATCACTGCTGTAGTGCACATAAAGAAGAGGAGTTTGTTTCTGTAATGGTGACTGACTTAATATGTCTCTAAATATGTCTTATCAATCATTGTTATAGGAAGAAAACCACCAGCTCAGTGTCAGTGTATGAGGCTAAAGAGACGAGTATCTAGGGGGATGATTTATCTTCACACGGAATCACCAACCACGACTGCAGACTGAATTTCTATCCTCAGTCTGTCATCTTGCCTATGTGTCCCATCATAAGAGGAACCAAAAGTTAATGGAATGCCAATTATCTCCAACCCCACCTTTACCCTCACTGTTGTTTGCCAAAGTAGAATTCAATATTACTATCTTACTCAACCTGATAATCCAGATAGAGCTGGCACATCACACACTGGGGCCTGTTGTGGGATGAGGGGAGGGGGGAGGGATAGCATTAGGAGAAATACCTAATGTAAATGAAGAGTTAATGGGTGCAGCACACCAACATGGCACATGTATACATAGTATACATATGTAACAAACCTGCACGTTGTGCACATGTACCCTAGAACTTAAAGTATATAAAAAAAAAAGAGTTGGCACATATTTGCCACTTTTGTAATAGACAAAAATGGTGCCTAGAAACAAGGCCAGAGTTTGTATATACCTATAAATATAGGAGTAGTAACTTCACATATGAAGCCCTAGAAATATGAAAGCATTGGTCCCAGGTATTTGCTTCCAGTATTATTTGAAAGTAATGTTCCTTTACTTTTCTTCCTCCTTCCTTTTCTCTGTTGCTTCTCTCTTCCTCCCTCCTTTACTTCATCCCTTTTAAATTTTATATTTACTTTTAACAATCATGTTTGTATCTCTCAGCTATATCTTCCTTTTTGTCATGCTCCCTATCTAGTTTCCAGAGCTTTAATCTGGAATGCAAAATCTTCCCTTCTCTCTGTTATATAATTATCCTGAGATTATTCCTGTGCAATAGTCAAAAGTCCTGTTAGCTGTACAAGAATTTCAAATAATATTGCTTTACTTCAGTTGTGATTTCAGATTCCTTTGATTATCTTGTTTACTTGTAGGTCTTAATTTTTTCTTCAAATTTCTTAATTATAAATGCTGTCACTTCTTCATTTTTCTTTTTCTTTTTTTTTTTTGACAGAATCTTGCTCTGTCACCCAGGCTGGAGTGCAGTGGTGTCATCTTGGCTCACTGCAACCTCCACCTCCTGGGTTTAAGCGATTCTTGTGCTTCAGCTTGAGTAGTTGGGTTTGCAGGCATGCACCATCACACTTGGCTACTTTTTGTATTTTTAGTAGAGATGGGGTTTCACCATGTTGGCCAGGCTGGTCTTGAACTCCTGACCTCAAGTGAACGGCTTCCCATAGTGCTGGGATTACAGGCGTGAGCCACCTCATCTGGCCTACTTCACTTTTCTTGAAGGGATGATTACCCTAAGATTCAGGTCCATGGTCTTGAATTGTCATGGGAAGTACCTTTTTCCTGAGATAAAAAGATGCAAGAGGGAGGTTTTGGTTTCCAAAGCAGGCTTGGCAGGTCTCAGAGAGTAGATAGAAGAAAAAGAGTTAAATCAAGAAAATTATATGTGATTTTATGGCCCTTTAGTTTTCCAGGGTAATTAGAAAGAAGACAAGAATCAGTGTATTTTGCAAGAAATACATAGGATAATGGCAATATGATGTTTTAAACCTGTCTCAAAGGTATATATGTAAAAATCATTTTTAAAATTTCAAGTAAACCCCTCCTTCTAGTACATCATTACAATATATTTTCCTTTCTCTAGACAGAATACTACTGCTACCTATAATTTTTGTCAGTGGTTTAGATAGAACATTTTAGGAGAGATAGGGTAAATCAATTTGACTTATCAAATTTCACTCTTTGTCTTGGGGTGGGGGCCCCCCCTCATGCTTATGGGATCCTGCAATCTTCCACACATCAACAGTGGTGGCTCGCAGGGAGTTGGAAAACACACAAAAAAGTCAAACTTATAAAAATCGTGGTTTATGTGAAAGTTACTTTGTCTAAAACACATATACAAATCAAATAGCCACATGTATACATTCATTTGGAGATAATTCCAAAAGTTTAAACTTGAGGCCTCTTATACATGTGAAGCTCAGAGACAGAGCGTCTTATAGCATTCCCCTCATAATAGAGTATTTCCTAAAGCATTGAAGGATCAGGATTTTACTCTACACATTGACACTTGGATCTTTTACCCATGTTCAGATGCATACCAAGATGAGATATTTTACATGTCGCCTAACAAAAAGGTGAAAACTGTTCTAGGATGATAGATGTGAAGGTGGCTACGCTTGAGCCATAGGCCAATGCAAACGGACTGTACAGGTAAAATAATTGTCATCTTGGGATAGCCCTGATTCCAGAGGTCTGATGTTTAAGTCAGAATCCAATAATCTATCAGTCAGATTGAAACCATCTAAATTATTTGACATAACTATCAGTAGTGTTTTGTATCTTTTATATTTGTGTTTTCCAAAACATTTCACAATTTATTAGACAGATTATCATTTTTTTATTAGATTTTTAGATATCAAGGAGAAAAGTTAAAATACTTGAGAAAGGTATACTTTTGGACTGTGTCAAAACCTGGCATGCCTCTCTCTCTGTTTTTTTTTTGCTTGACCTGCAATAATTTTCAGGACACCAAGGGACAGAGAACAAGTAAAGATTTTTCTATTGTCTTTTTCATGTCCGATAAAACATTAAACAGTATTTAGATATCATCTGCACTACTTCTCAGCCCTCTGTAGTAAGCTTTCTCCAGCTAATACCTGAAAAATTTTAGGATATCCAATATGAAGGGGCAGATAGATATGAATTGGCCTGCAACCCATTATCATGCTTGACTGAACAATGCTTCAAAGGGGATCTGGGGAGTGTTGTATTTTTTCCAAAACTTTCTTGGTAGCTGAAATGCATAGCCATCATCTCTGTGGTGGGCAGTGAGTCCTAATTTTCCTTGTCTTTGTTTCTTCCCTCTTTCCTTTAGTTATGGATTCTCCCCAGCCAAGTTTGCAGTGGAGCTAAATACTATTTCTCAAGCTCTCCTTTATCTACATGTGGCCATGTGACCATGTGTGGCCAATAGGATGTGAGTGTGGGTGGAACTTCCACATCATATTCTTAAAGAAGGCACTTTTCTTCTACTTCTCTTTCTCCATTTCCATGGGCTGAAACACAGAGAGGGATGGTGGGGAGCCAGCCATGTCCATGCAGGTGAGGGAAATAACCTACAAGAACCTGTAACAACAATAAATGGAATGAACAAAAAGAAAGAATGAACCTGAACCTGAAAATAGAAGAACCTGAGTCACGAATGGCTTTGAAAGCAGAAGTCCCATCTTAGATAGATAAATGGAAAGATCGATAATGATGACAATATTGTATCTTGGATCATCTACCAATCTCTGGATTATTCTGAGAAAGAAACATTCCTACTTTTTTTGTGTGTTACTGTATTTTTGGATCTCTGTTGCTGCAGTTTAGCAGTCATAAAACTAACTTAAATATAATTGCAATTTTTTTACCTCATTTGAGACCCAAGGGAACAGATTTCTTCCCATGCACCTTTCTTACTCTGATAGAAACATTAAAATGGTGAGCGAGTATAATTGTGGACATGAAATCTAATGAAATTTTGTAGTATTATGTGTTCCCATATCTTCCTTTACTTTTGTTTGCAATATGTATAGATATACTCCTTTTTGGAAAATATATTCAGAGTAAGAGAGTGAATCCACAGACAGACAATGGCCAGACCATTTATAAAAATAGAGCTCTTACCCACAACCTGCAGCATCTGCCCAAGAAACCAACCCCCTTCCCTACAATAAACAGTCCTGGAAGCCAGCCTGCAATTAACCAACCTTGTAGGAAGCCAGATTGCTATCTCTAGTAATAATTCAGGAACCTAAACAATAACTTTTGTAATAATTGGCCTAAATTGGCCAGGACCTGATAATTAACTGACAGCTTTTAAAATTTGTGTCCCTACTTTCAATTTAGGACCAACCAGAGAAAGCCAGGTATTCAACCCTGGCCAATCATACAGGATGCCTGCTTCTACTTAGCCTACCTTCAGCTTCCCCATGCCAGCAGCCTTGGCATACCTAAGGTTTTCGATTTCTTCCACTATAAAGCTTTCCCACTCCTCTGCTTGCTTGCCTTTGAGTCTTTGCCAAAACAAAACTGATGGTTTTTGATTCCCTTGCTATAGCAAGCCCTGAATAAGTAACCTTTTCTTGTTCTCACTGAGTTGGTCTTTATTACTACAAAAGACTTGCTTACTGAACCATGCTTTAAAAACAATTTTTACAATTAATCCCATTTCTTTCCCAAGAGAACATTTTGTAGGCCAAACTTACAAAAACTCCCTGAAGAGGAATTCCAAGGGTTTTCTAAGTGTTCTTAAAATGACTTCTGGAACTGTGGGATTCTTCTGAGCTCCAATCTGATTACAGCTTCAGCTTCCAGGTCTTGAATCAGCAATGATGAGGGTGACCTCTGTGAAATTATAATTGGGACCTTTTGGTTTACTGGTCATGTCCCCAGTGATGCTGACCAGGTCAGCTTTCACTAAAAAATAACTTCAATTTCACCAAAGCTATCTCCCGACTCATAGACTATGTGTACATAGCACCAAGTCAAATGACAATTTGTCATGGGTATGGTTAATCTGATCAATATAGGTGGACAATGGTATAATTCAAAATTGGTATAATTCAAAATAGACTTTGGCAGTCTGATTTATTGAATTTGGCTCTTTAATTTATCTAACTAGTGACAGATCTCTAGACTTGATACTGTTTGCTAGATTTGGTAGTATTAACAGATGACATTTTATTATACTTTGTGTTTCTCTTCCTTTTAAAAAATTATGATGCTATTGTAAATACCACCATAATCATCATCGTCACCATCATCATTCATCACTTACTGATTGATATGCAGATCCAAGGATAGAAACTAATGTTGCTACTACAATGAGGATAGATGCTTTAATTACAGCTAGATTGAGGTTGAAAAAGTATGAATTTATATAGTAAGGCCTATCTTGCAGGTTCCATTAAATTCATTATTTTTTTCTGGATTTTAGTAGAAAATTACGCATTTAATTGTCCTAAAGTCATTGAGACTAATTTTATAATAGGATTTATTTTCAGCAAAATAAAGAAAATATTTAAGTGAGAGGCCTAGAATCTTTAGTGTAGAAATAATGGCTCAAATTGATTTGCTTAATTAATGAATCAAATTAAACAAAAATTATGCAGAAATGGGAAGCATAGGAGAACTTTATACTTTCCTCTCAATTGTTCAGTTTTGCTGTGAATCTAAAACTGCTTTTAGAAATGTTTATTAATTTAAAAAATATGCAGAAATGGAGGGACTCACAGCATCTTTACAAAGGAGAGTAGAGTCAAGAGTAGATGTAATCGTGCATGGAAATAACTCATTTGTGTTTCTTGAGGCCAAGGGAAGTGATGATTATAACCTAGGTTGAGATCATGTCTCTAAGATTCATTTTATTACATCCCAGGATGTATCACAGGGAATTCTAAAGAAATTATTTACAATGAAGAGACATGACTAAACCGAATTTAAGTAAACTGTGGCAAGTTGGAATCACTGCTGAAGTTTTTTCTTTTTTTTTTTTGAGACGGAGTCCCGCTCTGTCGCCCAGGCTGGAGTGCACTGGGGCAATCTCGGCTCACTGCAAGCTCCGCCTCCCGGGTTCACGCCATTCTCCTGCCTCAGCCTCTCCGAGTAGCTGGGACTACAGGTGCCCGCCACCACGCCCAGCTAATTTTTTTTTGTATTTTTAGTAGAGACGGGGTTTCACCGTGGTCTCGATCTCCTGACCTCGTGATCCGCCCGCCTCGGCCTCCCAAAGTGCTGGGATTACAAGCGTGAGCCACCGCGCCCGGCCTAAGTTTTTTATTCTCTCAGATTATGAAGTCCCTGAATGGTCTTCATTGTACTGCTATAAAATGTCATTTCGGGCTGGCTATATGATCTCTATTCTAGACATTCAGCTCCCAGCCACCCACCTCTCTGTGTATGGCCCTCTCCTTTCCTTCTCCCCACCAGAGGTCAGCATTTATAGAAACTCTCATTCTGGTTTGCTTTACTGATTTTTTTTTTTTTTTTGAAGCTGTTTTCCTTACCACTAAACAAAAAGGCTGATATTATCAACTAGCTTAAAGCCTCCGACCTCCTTTCTCTTGGGGACCACTTACATTCAGTACAGCATATGAACAGCCTCTGCAGATTCCCTGCTTCTCTTCATTGTGTATCATAGTCTCTCAAATGGTTTCCTTCTTCAAATGGAAGCTGCTGGGGGGTGGGAGGAGGGAAAACACTAGGAGATTTTTAGAGAAAATGAGATTAGAAGTAAAAATAGGATAGAATCTCTAAAATGCACAAATATTTACAAGTGTTTTTATATTTCACAGTTTACTTTATACACATTGTGTGTCATATATTATCTTACGCTTAAAATATCTGCGTCTACATTCTCCTCCCACCATCACTTACATAACAAATGCTTCATCTGCATAGGACCTGAATTTTTTACTTAATTTATTACAGCAAAAAATCAACTATTTATGATTAACTGGGGTTAATATTCATCCTCTTTTAAAATAAATTTGGATAACCCTGGTGTTAAGAGAAGATATTAGTTGTTTCAATCTTGCCAACTATTATTAAAAGCCCATTACATATATGAACTCGTTTAATCCTCGCAACAAGTACATGAGATTAATGCTGCAATTATCATCCCCATTTTACAGATATGAAATCTGAGGCCCACAGATGTTTGGGATCTTGCCTAAGTTCAGGTGGTAAGTTATGGAACTGAATTTAAGCTTAGAGGACTTGCTTTCAATCACCGTGCTACACAGCTTTTCTCACTTTCCTCCAGCAGGCTAAATTAAAACCCTTAGTTCTAATTAGTAGGTAGTTTAGAGCCTCAGATGGGAAGAAGTGTGAGAATTAAAGTCTGGATCAGGTGTATAGTCAAGATTAGAAACAGCAGATGGGCACCATGAAGGCTCAAGAAGAGGTATGCCAACTGGAAGAAAAGAGGGGCCGGAGAGGAAGCAGATAAAAAACTGTTTTAAAAGTTGCCTAAAATTTGTATCCATGATGTATAGGGTAGCCCTTCCTCCTGTGGTAGCGCATTTATTTGCCGTCTTTTCCTCTTTTGCTATTCCTGCACCTCATGTTTCCCTTTTTCTCAGGACCCAGAAGGATGCTCATCAGTCTGTTGTGTCTTGCTCTAGGCTACCTGCAGCCTAAGCACAAAATTCTCCATGTTGTCCAGTCTGGCTCATCAAGGTGCAAAATTTCAGCTTGCATTCAATAGTTCTTTTGCTAGCCATTTTTGTCTATGTATAAAAGTGTCTCGGGGACCTCATGTGTGGTGGTTAACACTGAGTGTCAACTTGACTGAATTGAAGGTTACAAAGTATTGATCCTGGGTGTGTCTGTGAAAGTGTTGCCAAAAGAGATTAACATTTGAGTCAGTGGGCTGGGGAAGGCAGATCCATCCTTAATCTGGTGGGCACAATCTAATCAGCTCCCAGCGAATATAAAGCAGGCAGAAAAATGTGAAAGGGAGCGACGAGCCTTGCCTCCCAGCCTGCATCTTTCTCCCGTGCTACATGTTTCCTGCCCTTGAACATCCGACCCCAGTTTCTTCAGTTTTGGGACGTGGACTGGCTCTGCTTGCTCCTCAGCTTGCAGACAGCCTATTGTAGGACCTTGTGATTGTGCAATATAATACTTAATAAACTTCTATATATAAATCCTATATCATCTTATGCTATATATGATATAGATATATATATCTAGCTATCTAGTTATATATATAGATATCTGTATATCTAGATAGCTAGATAGCTAGGTATATATATATATATATAGCTAGATATCTTATGCTATATATGATATAGATATATATGTATCTAGCTATCTAATTATATATGTATAGATATCTGTGTATCTAGATAGCTAGATAGCTAGGTATATATATATAGCTAGATATATAGATATATATCATATATAGCCTAAGATAATATATATTTATATAATTATATATAATATATAGTATTTAATTATATATTATATAATTATATGTACTATATTAGATATAGTATTTAATTATATATAATTATGTTATATAATTATGTATAATGATTATATATAATATTATATGTTATATAACATTTATAATTAATAATTATAATCATTATAATTAATATATAATCTTTATAATTATATAATTATATAATATAACATAATTATATATAATTAATTATTTATACAATATAATATAATTATATAATTAATTATTTATAATTAATATAAATAATAAGTATAATTATTATATATCATAAAATTATGATTATTATAATATAATATATAACTATATATCATATATATCCTATATATCATATATATCCTATGTATATCCTATATATCATATATATATATCCTATTAGTTCTGTCCCTCTGAGAGAACCCTGACAGAAACATCATGGAAGATGAGGTGACTGGTTGAGGACAGGATTTGGAGTTTCTTGGGTCCTCTAGCTAAATTTAAAAAATAATGCCCATTATAACAATTGAGGAGATTTGCACTTAGACAAACCTGGGTTCAACTTTGGATTTTGCCACCTATTGTGTGATCTTGGACTTGATTTCTCTGAAGGTTAAGTAGATAAAGAAACACCCTACTGAAGAAAGTTATTCACATCCTGTAGAGAGAAAACTCTTCATCTTGTATCCCTCTTTCGTCTTTGCATTCTCTTCTCTTTTTGCTTTAATCTTTGTGTGCATCATGTATCCTTGTTTCCCAGGATCCAGATCCAGAAGCATGCTCTTTAGCTTGTACCTTCATCTGTAAAATAACCTCATGGAATTTTTGTGGCTAAATCATGTAGTAGATATACCTAGCAGCTAGTAAGTGCTCAAGAAATGGCAGCTTTTATCATGACTATATATAAAATTAATATAACATTTATATAAAAATAACAATGTATGTAGCTATAATGATATATATTAATACACATAACCTTATATATACATAGAATGTGTATACACACAAAAAATCAAACAAAACAAAATATAAACATAATCTGTAAATACAAGATAGTGTAACTTGTCTTGTATTTACAGATTATATTGTCTAATCACTTTCTGTAAATCTTCGTTGTTTCTGTTATTGGCTTGAAAAAGAGTTTGTTATATAAATCATTTTTAAGCCTTAAAAATCCTCTGTTGTTTTAACTTCAGAAGGAAGAGAGCAGGGAATTGAAGACACAGGTCAGGTGAGTATTTTTGAGGGGAAGGAGAGGGGCTCTGCTGTGGTGACCCCTGTGCCACCACGGGGCAGCAACAGGTGCTCAGATAAGTGCAGAAGCCAACTGGGTTCAGAAAGGAAAGGTGATTATTGTGCCTACTGCACAAATAGATTAAAGATTGATCCTTGTTTCATACCATTATTGCCTGAGGATTTCACAGCTGTGACCCTCTGTGAGTGATGGCTGGGATTTAGAGATTAACAAACCATTTCCTCATTCCAGTCATTAATTTACAATTATGTATAAATTGTGGTGTGGAAAGACTTTCTTGAATAAAACTCCTATTCTGCTTTTTATTTATCAAATCTCTCCCTTCAAATAACAACATTGTCAGGTGTAAAGCAGTAAATATTTTTAATTACTTGGTCCCGAGGCAGGATAAATGTCTTTCTGAAAACATACAAGTAAAGCTGCAAACATTCTTCAGACTCAGGAAAAGCCAAGTTTGACAGGCAGTGCTTGTGTTGTCGAAAGACCAAGAGTAGCAATGACAAATGACCTTCAGAAATATCCTTTCTTGCTGTTAACAGGATATGGTCATTTGTGCTTCTGACATGTGGAAAATGGTTCTTGGAGGATTGATTTCCCATCTGGCCCAGTTCCAAGCCAACAGAGGCTGCCATTGCACCTAAATATTCCTCAGTTCTGGTCTCTGCCTTGTTAACTTTAATTTGTTACTGTGCAATTGATGGTTGCCTGTAATTTACCCAAGGTCTGATAGTGTTTTCTAGTTGATCAAATGCTTGATAACTTGGAAGGATTTTTTGTTATAGCCAGATGGCAGGCAGGATATTTCAACCTCCCCCGGCAGCGAGGTGTTAAATGGCCTTATCATGGATGAATGGAAGTAGGTATTGCATGGATTTTGTGTTTCCTAAGAAAAGGCGACAGTGTTGCTAATTAGGCAGTATATTGGCAGTGCTTCTTGGAAGGAGGTAGATTATACGTATTAAGGTTATCAACACTATGATTTTTAATCAGATATTAGGGCATAATAGGAGAGCAAACTTTAACGTCAAGTTTACAGCAACTCAGTGTTTATAAGCTGCTATTATTAGTGAAGGTTATTCACTTGTCCTTGATGCATGGGAAAGATAAAACCAGTTATTAGTTAGTTACTCCAGTAATAGTGTCTCTTAGAGCTTGTCAACATGAACAGAAGTAGCACCATCCTATGTTTCTGGGAGAGAAACTGCTAAACAAACATCTAACACTGCAGTGTAAAGTCTAATGTCGGTCCTATTTACATCTAAGCCATTTAAATTGCAATATGCACATTTTGAATCTTTAAAAATCTATTTCTGATGAAAACATACTATTCATTAACCATCATGAAAATAAGCAAATATATTTATATATGGCCATATTTAAAAGGCATGGGATGGCAGATCTAATGCATATAGTAATTTAACATGTGAGGGGCTTAGTGGTTCCAGACATTAGGGTAATTCATTGTGCTGGATAAAAACAACTTCCTAGTAAAACAACCTTATGTTCTAATAGGTCAACTTTCTACTAAAACAACTTTTGCCAAGTTCTTCCCATTCCTTGGCATGTCACATCAGTATCAGAACTGCAGTTGATATAAACTTTGCGAAGAAGAAAAAATTTCACTCAATTCTTCAAGGATTCAGGTGATTGAAAACAAGATAGAGGACATAAAAAAGAATTTGGGCTTCAATCAGTGAGAATTTTAAGTAATTCTGGGGTAAAATGTCTGTTTTAACTAACTTAGGAAAGCTGAATTTATATAGACTACATAGAGAAAAAGTAGCTTTTTGACTCTCTCCAATGAGTGGCTATATTTATTTCTATTTTAGGGTTGTTAGTAATATATTAACAGATTTAAACAGAGATGATGGTAAAGAATGCAATAAGACTTGTATATATGGGAAAATTTTAATCATATTTTCCCCACCCTCTCCAAAACATAGATTAACTGGACTTTGAAACATGAGATTAGGAAGAAACTATTTGGCACACTCCAAGTTTAGATGTGAAAATTTCTCTTGTATTTATTATTAAAGAAGAACTGGCAAACCAAGCATTTCATTGCAACCTTATGTGCAAAAATTCCGTACATTACATTTTCTCCACTAGTTCTTCACTTTACATAAGTTGTTGAAATTTCTTAAACCCCAGTTTCCTTACCTGTAAAATGAGGGTGTCTGACTTCTGATGTCTATTGTCTTTTTTATGTGCCCTCCATAAATATTTTTCTTCGTTTCTATCTCTTGGGGCATTTATTCATTTTTTAAAAGAAAATAATTCAGAGCTATTTTTTGGTTAATTTAGAGAACTGAAGGTGAGGAAAATATAAATTCAATTTATGCAGCGATATGTAACTGACATCTTTGTAACAAATAAATCAAAGCCTAGCAGTTTATGAGATATGGTATGTTTCCTCTTCTGATGTATGGTATGCAATTATGGACTGCTCTAGGAAGACAAAAGAGAAGAGTTAGATTCAAGCTAAGGGCATTTTATTTCTCGGGAACACTATGGAAAAGGAAAAACTAAAAGGGAGGCTAAAATAGTTTGAGAAAGTTTCTAAAGAATATTGCAAGATGTCTTGAATTTTTAAATTGTTTACTAAAAATTGGATCCTGAACAAAAATTAAATTTTGGAAAATAACCCTGAAAGTCAGATTCTGCAATTACACAAAAGCCAATTCAAAAATTGTTATAGAAATGCATAAATTGTAAAGAAGTTTCAGATTAGGGAACATTTGCCACAGTCTTCTCTATAGCCACCACAATTTACATCCTTCCTACATGCAGAATATACTCACCTGATACACAAATATACACAATATAGGGGAAAACTGGAACCTGGACAATATGGTCTAGGGGGCACCTATACTATGAAAATGCAAGCACCAATATAAAAGAAAGAATGAAGAAGTAGAGCTGATAATTTAATTATGCATAGGTATATGGTGTACCAGCTGATTCATTGGATATCAGTTCTGATTATTCAATTTATTTGCCATGCCAACTATTAAATATTTTGAATGTAATTCCTATGCGCAAGTGTGTTTATGAAAGTATTGTTTGTAGTGGTGAACTGTTTCCCACTACTGTTACACACACACACACACACACACACACCCCACATACACATACACAGGAAACTGCAAAAAATAAAAAAATATATCAGTAACCAAGTAGTTGAATACTTCTGTTTTATCCATATTATGGAATATTAGATCACTATTGAAAACAGTGAATTACATCTGTATTTGCTTCTTTGATGGATATCCAGGATACATAGTTAAGGGATAAAAGCAAGTTAGAGATCAAGTATTAACTATGTTATATAAAAAATAAAAAAATATATTGTGTTGTTTGAGCATGGAGAATTTTGTGATGAAGTACACCACACTATTAACATGGCTAATCTCAGGAGGTGAGATTGGAAGGAGAATAAAGAAAAGATTATTATCTTTATATATTTTTGCATTGTTTTACTTGTTTCAGCAAGTTTAGGTAACTTTTGTAAAAAAAATAGAATAAAGTGAATTTTGAAGGTAAAAAGTAATATGTTCAATTTGGTTGTTGCCTGGTGGGAATAAGGGAGAATACGAAAGAGATTATTTTTTCTTTAAATGTCTTTGTATTTTTTTCATGTCTTAAAATAAGCATTGATCATTTTATTATTAAAAGTTTTCTTATGCAAATAACTTAAATATAAAAGTTTAAGATGCTATTTTCTTGTTGAAAATAATTAACCTGTATTAAACCATAGAATAATGAATTCTTAATTCACTTATTATGTTAAAATTCCTAGTAAAAAGTTGCTTCTTATTGAAAGAAGTCACAGCATAAGATTATTACAGAGAAATGAAGTGGAAGAGAAAGGTGAGAAAAGTATTTCTATAACTAAGCAAAATAGTAAACAATATCCAAGAAGAGATCCCTAGTATTTGGCATAAATAGTAAATAGAGTTTCAGGATTATTTTTTTCTTTCTGAAAGACCCTTAAAACAGCTTGAAACTAAGAGATTTTCTTGTGCAGAGCAAGTGTATAGCGGGTCAGACATTCAGTTCAAATCAGTTGGTATGGAGCTATGTATGTGGTGGGTTTTGAGACTTCTATGAAGAAGGTGGCAAAAATTAGTCATGTTGCACGGTATGCTGATACATTGTAATATCCAGTATGTCGGGACAAAAAAATCAAGTAAAAAATACATATACCAAAGAGTATGAGTTTAGAGGATGCAATGAATACTCTGAGCTAGGGTTGATTTATCTAACCACACAATCCCAAAACCTTGTGACTTAACACCATTAAAGACCTATTTTGTGGCCTGGCGCGGTGTCTCATGCCTGTAATCCCAGCACTTTGGGAGGTTGAGGTGGGCGGATCAGGAGGTCGGGAGATAGAGACCATCCTGGCTAACACGGTAAAACCCCGTCTCTACTAAAAAAATACAAAAAATTAGCCGGGCATGGTGGCATGCGCCTGTAGTCCCAGCTACTCGGGAGGCTGAGGTAGGAGAATGGCTTGAACCTGGGAGGTGGAGCTTGCAGTGAGCCGAGATTGCGCCACTGTACTCCAGCCTGGGCAACAGAGCGAGACTCTGTCTCAAAAAAAAAAAAAAAAAAGACTTATTTTGTGCTCATTCACAGTTGAGTGTGGATCACTGGAAGGAGTCTATTTCCACAGGTCACCTCCATCTCATGGTATTGCCATCTTTAATATCTCAGAT
This sequence comes from Symphalangus syndactylus, assembly GCF_028878055.3. NCBI lineage: Eukaryota > Metazoa > Chordata > Mammalia > Primates > Hylobatidae > Symphalangus > Symphalangus syndactylus. Next base: position 24,931,392 of record NC_072441.2, read on the forward strand.
CAGTATAGAATGGGAAAAGTGAGAGTGGAGCTTTGACTGTGGAATATTTTTATGGGTCAGATTTGGAAGCAGCATAGATCACTTTTATTCACATTCAGTTTTCCCAGAACTTAGTTACATGGTGCCAACCTACCAGCAAGGAGGCCAAAGAATGCTACTTAGGTGTGTGCCCAAGAAGAAGAGGAGAGAAGGGGTATTGGTGAGCAGTGGTAAGCTCTGCCACAGAAAGCCTGTTTAGGGATGACTCCCTGACTCACTAAAAACTTGACCGGCATCTTCAGAGATGGTATGTGTGCAAATTTAATCCTCCAGAGGAAATAAATTAACTACATGTTCATTTAAAAATTGACCCCTTCCTTCTACCTTATACAAAAATTAACTCAAGATGGATTAAAGACTTAAATGTAAAACCTAAAACCATAAAAACCCTAGAAGAAAACACAGGCAATACCATTCAGGACACAGGCATGGGCAAAGACTTCATGTCTAAAACACCAAAAGCAGTGGCAACAAAAGCCAAAATTGACAACTGGGATATAATTAAACTAAAGAGCTTCTGCACAGCAAAAGAAACTATCATCAGAGTGAAAAGGCAACCTACAGAATGGGAGAAAATTATTGCAATCTGTCCATCTGACAAAGGGCTAATATCCAGAATCTACAAAGAACTTAAACAAATTTACAAGAAAAAAAAACCCATCAAAAAGTGGGTGAAGGATATGAACAGACACTTCTCAAAAGAAGATATTTATGCAGCAAACAAACATATGAAAAAAAGCTCATCATCACTGATCATTAGAGAAATGCAAATCAAAACCACAATGAGATACCACCTCACACCAGTTAGAATGGTGATCATTAAAAAGTCAGGAAACAACAGATGCTGGAGAGGATGTGGAGAAATAGGAACACTTTTACACTATTGGTGGGAGTGTAAATTAGTTCAACCATTGTGAAAGACAGTGTGGAGATTCCTCAAGGATCTGGAACCAGAAATACCATTTGACCCAGAAATCCCATTACTGGGTATATACCCAAAGGATTATACATCATTCTACTATAAAGACACATGTACATGTATATTTATTGCAGCACTATTCACAATAGCAAAGACTTGGAACCAACCCAAATACCCATCAATGATAGACTGCATAAAGAAAAATGTGGCACATCTACACCATGGAATACTATGCAGCCATAAAAAGGATGAGCTTATGTCCTTTGCAGGGACATGGATGAAGCTGGAAACCATCATTCTAAGCAAACTAACACAAGAACAGAAAACCAAACACCACATGTTCTCACTCATAAGTGGGTGTTGAACAATGACAGCACATGGACATGGGGAGGGGAACATCACACATCAGGGCCTGTTGGGGAGTGGGGGGCTAGGAGAGGGATAACATTAGGAGAAATGCCTAATATAGATGATGGGTTGATGGATGCAGCAAACCACTTTGGCACGTGTATACCTGTGTAACAAACCTGCACACACGTATCCCAGAACACAAAGTATAATAAATTTAAAAAAATGCTGAATATGTAGAGAGGGAAGAGATATGCTAGGACTGGAAAATTGGGAATCTTGTGAATGAAAAAAGTGAATTCCAGTTTATTATAGACCTCTGAATGCAGCTTACATGGCAGCCTTATAAAACCACTTGTAGTTCCACGAAATCAGTTTCTCTTATCTGCTGTGTCATCTGATTGCATTCCTTCTGCTTACCTTTTCAAGACTCAACTCATGGATGATCTGTCTCCTTTAGAGATTTTACTAATTCAGTCTGGGCTGGGTGATACTTCTCTGTGCTCTCATTACACACTAGGCATTACTCTCCCTCTTTCATTGCACACTGCACTGTATTATAACTGTTTCATCCATTACAATCATATATTTTTTTCAAGCATTTTTGATCCACATTTGGTTGAATCCACAGATGTGCAACCCACAGATACAGAGGGCTGACTCCTATCTATCACCTATCTGTCTGTCTGTCTATCTATCTATCTATCTATCTATCTATCTATCTATCTATCTATCATCTATCTATCTATCCATCACCTATCTATCACCTATCTATCATCTATCTATCTATCTATCTATCTATCTATCTATCTATCTATCTATCATCTGTCTATCATCATCATCATCATCTATATTTCACATATTTAAAATTTAGTAATTAATATAAAATAGTTTTATGCTTCTTGGTGATTAGATGTCTAGGAATCAAATGTTCTAAACTTAAAAATAAATATGCTTTTTTGATGACTTCTTGCACATTTGTGGTGTGTATCCATGGGAAGGAAGATGGGTGGAGATGAAGTAGCAGGAAGGAAGAAAACTGGGAAAGGGAGGGAGAAACAAAAAGAAGCATATGTGCTTGTTTATGTGCTTTTGGGTGCAAAAATATTTTTATTTCAACTCTGATACTTTTTCTCATATGATATGCTAGGTAAACATATTTTGGGAAACTTGCCGAAAGCGTATTCTCTTTGGTATTGTGAAAATACACTATTATTTTCCGCCTGTAAAATTATATCTGAATTGAGACTTAGCTACATCTGATTTTGATTAGTCTGTTGTACAAATAGAATCAGATGGCCTTACTTGGGAATGACTCATTAGTCCTTCATCCTCCTCTGTTAATGTTCTCCAAATTTAATAGCAGCATTATATAATCTATCATATGGGTAATACTACCAGACAGTTTTAGAAGAGGACACTTGATGTACTCTGGATACAAAGACAAGTATATTTTGCTATTTGAGTGCCAAAGGGGTATTCTAATTATCTTGGGTGACATTGTAACTCATTATAGTTCTTTACAAGGACAGAGAAAAGAATCAATACAAAAAGCCTGTCTAAATTGTCTTCACACTCCAAAGTGTACCAGTTATAGAAGAAGCCAGCAACTTCAAATGAAGTATCCTATATCTCTGAACTCCATTAGTACTTATTAACTATTGTACTCGTTTGTTATTTTTAACCTTCTGTCCTGGATTGTTGTTTCACTCTCCAAGCACAAGATAAACTACCCCAGTGCATCTGTAAACTTCTTATAGACAAGGACAATTATTATTATCTTATTTTTAGAATTAAGATTATTGGGAATTAACACTGATCATTCAAATTTCAAGTTGTTTTGGAAACTTTACATTCAAAAACCTTTTATGTCTTCTTACATATTTCCCTATAACCAATAGAAGCATTCAAAGTTAAGTTTTGAAAGTTGGAGTCATTTATTAAAAAACAAAAAAATGCACATTAACTAGTCTCAATAATTTAAAGCTTCACAATTAATTTTATATTTGAGGATTTCTTTGTATCTCTAGCACTTTCCAAATTTAAACTAAGTGCTCAGAGTTTTATGTACAATTATCTTGGATATGGCTTTACCTAATCTTATGTTTCTCAAACTGGGGTACTAATATCCCCTGGGAAAACTTGAATTTGTAGCAGGGATACTTAAATGCAATAAAATAAATACGATAAATAGTTTTTCTAAAAAGTGCCAATTAACTCAAGAGAAATAAATCTTAGGTTCACACAAAAATCCATATGGAAATATTTACAGTGACTTTTTTTATAATCACCAAAGACTGTGAACAACTCAACTGATTAATGGATATTCAACTTTGGTACAGCCACAAAATGGAACACTGCTCAGTGATAAAAGGAAAAAAATGACTGGTTCATGCAACAATATGGAAGAATCTTATATGTCTTATGTTAGTGAAATAAGCCAAGCTCAAAAGGCTTAGTAGTGTATAAGCCCAATTATATGACATTGTGGAAAAAGACAAATTACAAGTACAGAGAACAGATCAGTTGTTGCCAGGAGCTGGGTGGGAAGGGGTTGACTATACAAAGAGGCATTTTTGGGGTGATGGATTGTTATATATATTGATTGTGGTATGGTTACATGACACTATACATTTGTCAATACTCATAGAATGTCCACCAAAAAGAGTAAATTTTACTATATTAAGTTAAAAAAATTAAATGACAAGAAGCCTATGATGGCAAGATGTTATAAAATTTGTGCTTTCAGTATAGTAATTTGTTACATTTTCTGAAGTAATTTACCTGTGTATTTCCAGATTTCCTTCCTTCCTTTCTCCTTCCTTCCCTCCTTCCTTCCTTCCCTCCTTCCTTCCTTCCTTCCTTCCTTCCTTCCTTCCTTCCTTCCCTCCCTCCCTCCCTCCTTCCTTCCTTTCTTCCTTCCTTCCTTCCCTCCTTCCTTCCTTCCTTCCTTCCTTCCTTCCCTCCCTCCCTCCCTCCTTCCTTCCTTCCTTCCTTCCTTCCTTCCTTCCCTCCCTCCCTCCCTCCCTCCCTCCTTCCTTCCTTCCTTCCTTCCTTCCTTCCTTCCTTCCTTCCCTCCCTCTTTTCTTTCTTTCTTTCTTTCTTTCTTTCTTTCTTTCTTTCTTTCTTTCTTTCTTTCTTTCTTTCTTTCTCTCTTTCTTTCTCTTTCTTTCTTTCTTTCTTTCTTTCTTTCTTTCTTTCTTTCTCTTTTTTCTTTCTCTTTCTTTCTTTCTTTCTTTCTTTCTTTCTTTCTTTCTTTCTTTCTTTCTTTCTTTCTTCCTTTCTTTCTTCCTTTCATTCTTTTTGTGTCTTACTCTGTTGCCCAGGCTGGAGTGCAGTGGCACGATCTCGGCTCACTGCAACCTCTGCCTCCTGGGTTCATGCAATTCTCCTGCCTCAGCCTCCCGAGTAGCTGGGATTACAGGCACATGACATCACGCTTGGCTAATTTTCGTATTTTTAGTAGAGACAGAGTTTCGCCATGTTGGCCAGGCTGGTCTCAAACTCCTGACCTCAGGTGATCCGCCACCTCGGCCTCCCCAAGTGCTGGGATTACAGGCATGAGCCACTGCCTCTGGCCTCCAGATTTTCATTCAATTATTCCATACTGAAAAATGTATCCTAAGAAAATCATAACAATATGAAAAACCTAAATACATAGTGATGTTCATTACCTTTTTAACTGGTGAAAATGCTGCCTTATTGCTTTTACTTGCATTTCTGTATTTGCTAGCAAAATTTTATATTTTTCTTATGTTTGTTAGACAGTTTTATGAGAAAGAGTAAGATTAATATCCTCCAGTGGTTGAAGAGTAGCAGATCTGTTCTCTTCTCAATAAACATACAGAGCCATTCATTTCTGTGAAATAATTGCAGATGGCCTGGGATTTAGTAAAATTTTTATTGTTGTTGTAGAAAAATAAACACATTCAAATAAAAAATACGATTGCTAGTCAGGCTATTTAGTAAGATTTGGGTTTAAGAGTCTTTAGAACATTTTATCGTTGGAAATTTGTCCTCAAATATCATATGTTTAATATAAGAATATGGGAAATGAAAACCACAAGTTTTGTGCATTCATTTTCCTTGGGAGCTTACAATTTTGAACTCAGCCCAAACTTTTCATTCTTTTGCATTCATTTAATTTTGGCAAAAGGCACCTTTTCATTCACGAAGCTTTTAAACTGTCCATTAGATACTGCAAAACAACGTTTTGAAGAATGAAAAATAGATGAATGTAAACCACAAAATGCTTTCTTAAAAATGGCCATATATTAAAAAAAAAATAAGGAAAGTGCTACTAAAAATGTGCTAGGATAAGGTGAGAAGGTAAATATTTGTGAGTGTGAAGACCATCTGTAGCAATGACAAAAACTAGAGATACAGTGCCTCCTCATTCATGAATTCATTCACTAAGTGTTTCTTGAGCATCTACTATGTCTGCAATGTTCTATGCACAGTGATTTTTTTTTTTTTTTTACAAAGTAGGCAACAATCCCGTCCTTCATGGACCTCACATTCTAGCTTACTCAGAAATGGGAACAGGTGGAATTTAATTCATCCTCAGGTGGTTTTTTACCTTTTTGCTAAATACATACTATCTTATGTAAAGTTAATGACATGGATAAAACATTGAAATGTGTATGCTACTACATTTCTCTAGTCAGCCTTTCTCTTACTTCCAGAGAAGACAGTTTTCCTGTCCTTAAACCTTTGCCTTTCTCAACCTTAGATTCTCAGTAGATGGACTTGCTTCTGATTTTATTGAGAAAATAGAAGCAATCAGAAGAGAATTTTCTTATCCGATGAAATCCACTGACCTGCATCCTTCAGAGCTCATAGCCACTGCCTCCCTTCCTATTATTGTTTATGAGGAGCAATGTGCCTATTTTAGGTCAAACCATCCCCTCAGGCACTGCATTCAATCCCCTCTTGCCTACTCACAGTGTTTGCTTCTATAATTATCCACTATCATTCCTCGATGTTTAATTCTTTTCCAGTCACATAAAAACATAATATAACATTTATAATCTTAAATAAAACATTATCCCAAGATGCCACATCTTCCTGTAGTGGAGATCCCATGGTTTTCCCTTTCACAGAAGCTCCCTGAAAAAATTGTTTATAGATGTGATCCTCTCTTTACCTCTAGTTCTCTCTGGGAACCACTCCAATTTAGCCTTACTCCCCATCACTGCACACAGACAACTCTTATTCAGATTACCAAAGACCTCCAATATTGACATTGCCAAAGTCAATGTCAATATTCAGTTGTCATTTCAAGAGGTCATGATAGAATTGTTCACTTTCTCCTCGAAAATATGTCTTTACTTGACTTTGAAGATATCCCCCATGAAGTCCCCCATTCCACTATTGCTAAGCCTCCTTTGCTGTATTATCTTTCTCTTCCAGACTTTTACATGTTGAAGTACCCAGGACTCAGTCCTCAATCTCTTCTTTTCTCTACCTATACTCACACTTGCATTTCAAGACTTTAATAACTCCTATCTGCTGATTATACCCAAAGTATTTTTCCAGCTCAGAATTTTCTTTGAACTATAGATTACTTCTAGTATCTGATTGGATGTTGCACAAGCATCTCAAATTTAAAGTGACCAGAAGTGAACTTCTTATTTCTCACCTTCCTCCAATTATACTCCTTCTACAGTGTTCTCCATCATAGTAAATGGCATTTAATCCACTGAGTTGGTAAAGAATCTTAGGGTCATCTCTCACTTCTATCTTTCTTTGGTACTCCAGTCTCAGTTTATCAGCAAATGATGTCTCATATGCATACAAAAATTCGGCCTCCACTGGTATTTTATGACACGCCATGTCATCATCAATACCACTGTCAGTCTCAGTGTCAGAATCCAGTTCTGTACCATGGCAGGCCTGAATAATGAAAAGCTTGAGTTTTCCAGTTAGACTTCTACAGCAATCCCCTCTGAAAAAACTTGTTATCTTTCTCTGGTCAACGGGTCCATTTGTTCCAAAAATTATTCCTTCTTCACCATGGCTCCGAAGCACACAAACAAAACTTCTCCTTTTGCTGTGATCTTCTTAAGAAAAAGTGTGCATCAATTCCACAATTTCTTGACATGTAAGATCATTTTTATTCCTGACTTCATATTTCGAGTTTGTGAGTGTTTCCCTGGGGTTGCCACACCAACATCTGTACCGGACCAAGATGCCATTCCAGTGCTTTTATGATTCCACTTATTCTTATCATTAATTATTATATAATACATACACTCATTTCAGGACAATCCATTTTATAACTGTTGTCCAAGGATATTCCAGAGCCCATTGATTTGCTTCCATGTATGATCTTCGGTTCCAAATTGTTAATGGATTTTGAATCCACTGAGTTTTCAGTGTTCTCTGTGGATATTTTGATAACGCACAGCTTCCTTACATCTTCCACAGTCTCCTCACAGCCAGCAGCTGCCCGCTTTGCTCCGCATCTGCGTGGCTTCGGCATCCCACAGCTGGGAGAGGTGAGCTCCAGTCCAGAGTACTATCTTTTACTCTGAGATTAGGTTGTGTCTGTTATTTGGTTGTAAAATGTACTATCTTTTATAAAACATGAACAAAGTAGAGGGTTGGTTGATTGGTTGGTTTTAAAAACAATATACGTGTTTTACATAATGAGAAGTTGGCAATTATATGGGTTTTTGTATGTGGCAAAAACATAAAATTTACCATCTTAACCATTTTTACATGTATAGTACAATAGTATTACCTATGTGTAATGTATGTAATATATTTATATACATAAAATAGGTAATTACATATGTAATATGTAATACTATTACCTATATGTAATAATAGTACCTATATTACAATAGTATTACCTGTATGTACATCATTGTACAACAGGTCCATAGCACTTTTTCATCTTGCAAAACTGAAACTCTGTATCTGTTAACATCTTCCATTATCCCCATGTTTTCTGCTTCTGGCAGCCACCATTCTGTTTTCCGTTTCCAAGAGTTGACTACTTTAGATATCTCATATTAAGTGGAATCATTTATCTTTATATAGTTGGCTTATTTCAGTTAGTGTAATGTCCTAAAGGTTTTGTAGCATTTGGCAGGGCTTTCTTTTTTTAAAGCTGAATAATATTCCACTGTATGTTATGTACATCACATTTTATTTATCCATCTGTCATATATATATTTAGGTTGCTTCCAACTCTTGGCTATTGTGAATAATGCCGCAATGAACATGGGTGTGAAAATATGTCTCTGATATTTTCAATTCTTTTGGGTATATTTCCAGAAGTGAGATTGCTGGATCATATGGTGATTGTATATTTAATATTTTAAGGAATCTCTATAATGTTTTCTATAGTAGCTGAACCATTTTACATTCTCACCAACAGTGTTCCCAAAGGGTTCCAAATTCTTTACATCCTCACCAACACTTGTTATTTTCTGTTTTATTTTCTTTCTTTTTTTGATAGAAGCCATCCTGACAATTGTGAGGTGATATCTTATTGTGGTTTTGATTTATATTTTCCTGATGATTAGTGATGTTTAGCATCTTTTCATTTGCTTGGTGGGCATTTGTATATCTTCTTTGGAGAAATGTCTATTAAAGTCCTTTGTCCATTTCCTTCCTCCGCCTCCCCCTCCACCAAAAGAAAAAAGGGTCTTTCTCTGTTGCCTAGGCTGGAGTACAGTGGCACAATTACAGCTTACTGCAGCCTTGAACTCCTGGGGTCAAGCAATCCTCTTGCCTCATCTTCTTGAGTAACTGGGACTACAGACACAGATCACTGAACCTGACTAATTTTTTATTTTTTAGAGACAGAGTTTCACTATGTTACCAGGGCTGGTCTCAAACTCCTGGTCTCAAGCAATCCTCCTGCCTCAGCCTCCCTAGTAATTGGAATTACAGGAGTGAGCCACCAGGCCGGCCCAGTCTCATCTCTTAATTAGGTTATTTGTTGAGTAGTTGTTGAGTTGTATATTCTGGTTATTAACCACTTAGATATATGGTTTGCAAAGATTTTCTCTTATTTTGTAAGTTGCCTTTTTACTCTACTGTTTATTTCCTTTGCCACACACTTTAAATTTTGATGTAGTTCATTTGTCTATTTCTGCTTCTGTTACCTGTGCTTTTGGTGTCATTTCCAAAAAATTATTGCCAAGATTAATGTCATGAAGCTTTTTTCCTATGTTTTCTTCTAGGAGTTCTATAGTTTCAGGTCTTATGGCTAGGTCCATTTTGAATTAATTTTTGTATGTAGTTTAAAATTAGAATTTAATTAATTTTTTGTCATGTGGATATCTAATTTTCCCAACACTATTTATTGAAGAGACTATGTCATGAAGTCTTTTTTCCTATGTTTTCTTCTAGGAGTTCTATAGTTTCAGGTCTTATGGCTAGGTCCATTTTGAATTAATTTTTGTATATAGTTTAAAATTAGAATTTAACTAATTTTTTTGTCATGTGGATATCTAATTTTCCAAACACTATTTATTGAAGAGACTAGTGTTTCTCTATTGTATAGCCTGGGCATGTTTGTCAAAGATTATTTGACCATATATGAAAGGGCTTGTTTTTGGGCTCTATTCCATTCTGCAGGACTATATGTTTGTCTTTCTACCAGTACCTTACTGTTTGGATTACTATAGCTTTGAAATATATTTTAAAATCAGAACTTTTGAGGCCTCTAGCTTTGTTTTTTTTTCCCCTCAAGATTGTTTTGGCTGTTTCATCATTTAAAATTAAAAAAAATTTTTTTTTTGAAATTTTTCCAAAATCTAAAATTATGTGAAATATTTATAAGAATATTTTCTTTATGACAAATGATGTTTTACATAGTGTTACTATATGTTCACTTAAAGAAAAGCAAATTTCCATTTTTAAGCTATATTCACTATTCTGTGGCATTCAAAAAGCCATATGTTTACAAGGTACATCTTTAACAATTTAAAAAAATCAAATATATTTCTATGAAATGTATAATTTTTGACAGTACGTGATTTATTTATCTACCCACACTCTCATTGAACAACTATTGAGCACCTGCCATGTGCCTGGCAAGATAATCCAGCTCCGAATATGAAAGACCTGGTTTCTGCCATCACAAAACTTATATCCCGGACAATAAACAAATGAAAAAATTGTGTTTAATATTATTATTTCATCAGATTACTTGCACAAGGGTACTCCCCTAGAGGGATTTAGCTCTTACCGTTCTGATGTTTTCTCTACAAATGGCTCACAGAGCTTTGAAAATTGGTAAACTGATGAAACTATGAAAGCCTGTTTCCACAAGAATAAGACTGCTTCAGCTAGGGATCTCCGGGAATGACACTTATTATTACCTGTCTTACTTGGCAACTCTGAAGCTCACTTTTCGCCATCTGTGAAATGGAGATGAGACAATCTTGTAAGATGATGATTAAATGAGATAACATAGGTAAAGTACAAACTGGTTACAAATTGGTTAGTGCTCAATAAGTCTTAGCTACTACTGCCCTCATCATTAAACATTAATATATTTTTATTAATGCCCAGAGACAAAGAAAGTAGGATAATTGTCTTCGGTAGCATAATGAGAAGGAAGCTCTGGCAACTTCTCTTTTAAACTTCTTGCTGATTGCTGACTTATAAAATAATTTTGTTGCACCCAAAGTTTAGAATATCTGTTTTGACTTGACAGTTATTGATCAAGTGAACTGCAGTGCACTTTATTTTGGTTATTTGATAATTTAAGGGAGACTATATAAAAATCATGTCAAGTAATTACAGCTAATCAATACTGTTAACTAGGTAGCTTATTTACTTCTCAGTAGGATGCCTTATGCCTGCATGAAGTCACTACCACTCTGCTACTATGGTTACCTGTGGACTTTGAACAAGAGACTGTCATATATATGAAGGTGTAGTTTGCATCAATGACTAAAATGATCTTTAAAGAAAGAAAAATAAAAAGATACATGCTTTATTTTTCAATTTTGTGGCCCTCACTTCCAGTGTATATATAAAAGAAAAACATTTATTTCCTTATTTGTTTAGTATATTTGATAAATATTTAGAGTGTCTGCTATGTTCCAGGCTCTCACTGAAAATTCTAAGCTTTATCTGACAAATAGGTTATATCTGGTATCTTTACAACCTGGAAATGACAAGTAACATGCATTTTTTTTTAGTAGATTGGTATAATAACATTTATTAAAATAATGCTGTGGGTTAACAGAAACAGCACAGAACCAAAGAATTAAAATGTAAGCTATGTAAACTCCCAGCTAAAACCCAAAAGTGTCTAATGTATCCATTCATTAGCTAACTAAAAGCCCAAAAGAAAGACAAGACACCCAATATAATAAAGTACTGCAAAACAATTGGCAATTTTCAGTTATCAAAATTGTGAATTTTGCATTTTGTATCATTTCCTCAATCAAGAACAAGATTCTTTTTGAATGTTATATAACATACATATAAAACAAAATAGAAAAATATGTTATAAACTTGTAACAATGGCTGTAAATACATCATCTTACATGTTTCTCATAGGCTGTAGTAGTTGCTTATGGTATATATAGCATGAAACTACTAAGATAATAAAGAATAGACAAAAATACATGTCAACTGTACGATAATATACAAGCAACACTCCCATCTACCCACTCCAAAAAAATTACGTAATGCTTTTAGAAAAAAGTCTTAAAAACTACATATTTTAATGAGAAATAAATTCAAGAAAGAATGATAATACTGAGAACCAAGGCATTCAGAAACCTCAAAAGTCATGCTTTTTTTCAGTTGATCCAAAATTTTGTCAACCAAGTTTTCAAAAGTTTGCTCAGAGCCAACGTTACCCATAAATGTCACACGTTTATTATTTCATACATATCCTTTCTTCCCCAAAAAGACCTTTGATAAACATCTAAAATGTCCAGGTATAACATAGTTGAGATGAAACTGGATCAAATACTGGTATTGTTTTTAACAACTATCACCTCAAGTGTCACGAATTTATTCAACTAACCAAACAATATAAAAATCAAAATGGCACAGCATATATTGTAAATAAATCAAAACTGTATGTGTAACAGAAAGACAAAGCAGTGGCTATTAAACCAAAGCTAGCTGGATACAAAACAATGAATGTCTATTGCATAGTAGATTAAGTATTGGAATAAGTCTAAAGAAAAGAAAGTGCCTTATTTTCCTTCATGGTCATTTAGTCAAGTGTCTCATAAAGATCTGCTCCTCCCTCAGAATACAAGTTAATGCATGTTACTCAGTCACCCAGTATGTGAAAGAAGATATGAGGGAGACAAATGAGTTGATGGTTTGAATTACATGATTTTTGCCACGTTACCTTGATGCAAATTTGCCAAATCTGATACTGTGAAGAGATTTGATAACTTTTCTAATGCCTGACTAGTAAGTTTTAAAACATCATTCTTTAAAAAAATTATAATTGAATACTTTTGGTTGTTCCAGTCCTCAATGTTAGCCCAAAGGATTCTGAGATAAAAATTATGTGTGATCTGAACTTCAGTTTATAGACAAAATTAGAGCTTTGGTTTATTTGGAGAAGGGGGATGCATTCATTTTTCTAAATTTTGTTTTTAATTAATTGGAGATAATAGGATACCTAGCAAACGTTTTCACGAAAGTGAATCTTTGTGATTTTCATTCTGGAAAACGATGTTTCAAATCACCCAAATTTAATCAAATGTCTTTATATCATACCAGATAACTTACATAGCGCATCTCTTTACTGGTTTCAGTAACCTCTGCCTCCCCTGCCCCTTAACTTTAAAAGAATGTGAAAAATTAGTCTCATAGTGCATATAAATACTCAACCACATTTCAGCTTAAGTTTCTAATTTCTCAAGAAGTTCAGTTAGTTAGTTATGTAGTTGAAGCAATTTGTGCGCAAAGCCTACATCTAAACACTTGAGTGAATAATCATTAACTGCTCAGTACCAGACGTGGCAATGCACAGTATAAACAACTGCTACAGCACTCAAGCAACGTGACTCCCATTAGTGTTGGCCAGTTCCTCAGAAGTTGGGGGATCAATGCCATCTAATCAAGCCAAACAGAAGCAGTGCATTGGTTTCCCACAAACAGTGTGAAAATTAGGGCAACTGACATTTGCATTGTAGGCAAGGCTGAATGGTCAGGAATGCTTATACATTAATAGAGATACTAGAGTTAACAAAGCACAGACTGAATGAGATCACAGTAGTCTGGAATGTTGGCTTTAAACCAGTGATTGAAGGTGACACAGAGAAAGGACGTAATTTGATTGACTCTTTTTGATTCAAGGGCCTTGGAGGGCTGAGGTCCAAGCAGTGTCAGAGGCTTGATGAGGTTAATAAAATGCATGTTTGCTCAGTGTTCAAGTGGTATGGCCCTGAGCAGTGGACTCAGTGACAGTGGACTCCCCCCAGCTTATCAACTCGTTCCTCTTGCACACCTTCCCAGCGTCACAGTCAGAGGTCAGCAGGAAGCCGAGTCAGTACCTTCTTGATGGCCTCCCCTGCCATCTTGTCTCACTTGGAAACCATTTTCAGTTCATTTACTATGTAACATGCTTTTTAAAAAATGTCGTCCCTCATAAAAAACTCTTTAAAAATCCTCAAAATACACTGTAGCTCCTAAAAAGTCGGCATGAAGCATCTATTATGGAAAAAGTTGGGGCTTTGAAGACAGATAGATCTGGGTTTAAACTCCACTTCTGTTACTTAATAGCTGTGTAAATGACCTCTCTGAACTTCACTTTCCTCATTGGTAAGATGGTGGGTGAGGATGATATCTAATTTATATGGCTGGCTGAAATAATGTAGATAAGACATTGATCTCAGCAGAGATCAATACATGCTTATTTTCTTTCTGTTCTTGGCCCTACAAGATAGACTTTTCAAGTTTAGATGTAGAAATATATTTTTATACATTCATTTGCATCCATTCTTTCAACAGACAATTGTTGAGTAACCCCAATGGGGCAAAAAGTATGGACATTTGGACGGCTACTGATTTGCAATAATGCAAATATGCAAATAATGCAAATCAGTATTTATGTACATTTGCATAAATACTAGAGTCTTTATGCAATGCACAGTATGAACAACTACTCAGAGACCTACTGTACTCAAGCAATGTGACTCCCATTAGTGTTGGCCAGTTCTTCAGAAGTTGGGGGATCAATGCCATCTAATCAAGCCAAATACAAGCAGCGCATTGCTTTCCCACAGACAGTGTGAAAATTAGGGCAACAGACATTTGTATTGTAGGCAAGGCTGAATGGTCAGGAATGCTTATACATTCATAGGGACACTAGAGTTAACAAAGCACAGGCTGAATGAGATCACAGTGGTCTGGAATGTTGGCTTTAAACCAGTGCTTGAAGGTGACACAGAGAAAGGATGCAATTTAATTGACTCTTTTTGATTCAAGGGCCTTGGCAGGCTGAGGTCCAAGTACTGTCAGAGGCTTGATGAAGTCAATAAACTGCATGTTTGCTCAGTGTTCAAGTGATATGGCCCTGAGCAGCTGACACAGAGGCTTGAAGCTCTAAGTATGAGGGGACTATATAATGAGTGTTCCAGCACCCCATGTGCAATGTACTCACAGAGGCTTGAGGATTCTAGGAGGTCAAGGCTTCACAGGGAATCAGAAGAAATATGGAACATTTGGGAACAAGTGGCTGTTGTCAGAGTTTTCCCTCTATGATCCCGGGATTGGCTAGATCCTCGCTTGCCTAGCTCCAATGCTGTCCCAGCAGTGTGGGTTGCCTAGAAATCCTGGTACGTTGAGTAGTAAAGATGACAAGGTCTGGAAAAGGAGGGCTTTCTGATGGTAGCCTGTTGGATGGAATAAAGAGGTCACTTAAATAAGCTCTCCACTGCTGGGACGTTTGGTTGCCATTTGCTTTCTTGACTTCAAGAAGGAAAATTGAACCAAATACATTCTTTAATTTGGAGCAAAGCAAGCCCTGAAGGGTTGTTTCTCAGAATAAAGGTAGCCCGAAGGCTATTTGGCTTTGATTTGTACATATTTATCTCATATACAAACCAAATTCCTAGACATAGGAAAAAAATGACTTTTACCCCAAAGCAACTGTTAACTACAGCAAGAAGAGTTACAAAAAGCAAATTTTTAATTCTGGGACTGGTGTGAAATATATCCCTTGGATGTAGTGTCTTTATTCAATGCACAGCATGAACAACTAGTCAAAGGGTTTCCATTTCTACCTAGTTGTTAATAGATTTGCGATCTAAATAATTTTGTTTTGAGGAAGAAGCAGAGCAACTGAGATTAACTATAGGATATCAATAACTACCCCCAATCCCCATCCCAAGCCCTAGAATTTTTTTTGCACAAGTCTCTTCTTTCTTCCAGATGTCCGAAACATATTGTTAAATCATGAAGGAACTGCCCTAACTTCTAATATTTAGGCATGATTTTCATATAACCTGTATAATGTCAGAGGGTCATTGTCATTTCTCTGGCTTCAGTCCTTCCCATTCATAGGAGACTAAAAGCTTTTATATTTGTTCCAAGTAGAGCAGGATTTCCGCAAATCTAATTTCACTGACTCATAAACGGGTCCTTTTTGCTGCCTCCCGCTAGCCAAGTTTTTCATTTCCTGCACTAGGTTTCTATGATTAATTTCTGCGTTTTTTTTTTTTTTTTTTTTTTTTTTTTTTTTTTTGAGACAGAGTCTTACTCTGTCACCCAGGCCGGAGTGCAATGGTGTAATTTCAGCTCACTGCAACCTCCGCCTCCCAGGTTCAAGTGAATCTCCTGCCTCAGCCTCCCAAGTAGCTGGGATTACAGGCACCCCCTTCCACACCCAGCTAATTTTTGTACTTTTAGTAGACATGGGGTTTCACCATGTTGGCCAGGCTGGTCTCGAACGCCTGACCTCAGGTGATCCACCCGCCTTGGCCTCCCAAAGTGCTGGGATTACAGGCATGAGCCACTGTGCCCAGCCAATATTTTCTGTTTTTAATGATGTCCAAAGAGGCAGCTCTAACATAGTGTGCTAAATATAAACCCTGTTCTTGGTTACTGCCAATATCTATTCTATGACAGTCATTTATCTCTTCAGAGGTCATTCCTGTCCTTGCTCACCACTGCACAAGTTGCTGGGATCAGTGTGCTGCCATCTTGTACCAGTGCAGATCTTAGAGTGTTTCACTCTTTTAAAGTTATAGTTGTGTGCCTTAGGGCACAAGTGAGTCCTGTCCTGGGTGGGTTAATCTAAGAAGAATCTGCATGCCAGAAATGGTGGTACCTAAATCATCCCTTCGCCCCTGCCTTACCCACTTTTCTCTGAATCTAATTAGTGTGACTTGACTCTCACTTTCCTTAGGATGAATTCTTTTCCTGGTTCGCTGTGTGTCTCCTGCCCAAATCTCTTGCCAAATTGTAATCCCCAGTGTTGGACGTGGGGCCTGGTGGGAAGTGATTGAATCATGGGAGTGGATTTCACCTTTGGAGCTGTCCTCATAACAATGAGTGCATTTTTGAGAGATCTGGTTGTTTAAAAGTGTGTAGCACCTTCCACCTCACTCTCTTTCCCCTGTTCCAGCCAGTGTAAGATGTGCCTGCTTTCCCTTTGCCTTCTGTGATGATTGTAAGTTTTCTGAGGCCTCCCAATCCATGCTTCCTGTACAGCCTGCAGAACCATGAACCAATTAAACCTCTTTCCTTTAGAAATTACCCAGTCTCGAGTAGATCTTTATAGCAGTGTGAGAACGGACTAATAGAGCCTCACCTTCTATAAATAGCTCTCTGGGGTCCTGTCCCATTTCAACTAGTTCCTTACTGGAGCACAGGTTATGATACAGAAAATAAGAAAGAAGACCTTGAAAGAAAGAAAACGGAATCAAATCAATGTAGACAATATAAAAGCATATTTACTTTGGCCTGGGGGAGGGCGGATTGGAGGAGGGAGCTGGCAAAGGACGAGGGTCCTGAAAGCCACCGATGTTAGACATGATAGAAGGAATATTGAATTATTTCCCCTGCCTCCAACTTATATTTAGTTAGCCTGTGCTTCAACTAATAGGATGGAGAAACTGGCTTTAAATGCCTCCTTATCATAGCCAACAAAATGCTACTACTTCCTGATTGGCCGCCTCCTTCATTATCTCTCTGACTTTGTCTCCTCTCTCTAGCCCCCTCAATAACTCTGCTCTGGGTGCACTGATCTGTTTTCTGTTGCTCAGGTATACTAAATAGGCTATTTTCTCAAGGCCTTTGCACTTGCTTTTTTATTTCCTCCAGGTCTGTGTTCAAATACTGCCTTCTCAGGGAAGTCTTCCCTGACCACACTATCTAAATTAACACCCCCTTACTCTCCAGCTTACTTTACTCGACAGTGGATATCTGTCATGTATGATTTTCCTAAATATTTTGCATACCCCCTTCTCATTTTAGCAGTTCCCCATATTGCGAATCCAATGTAAAAGCCAATTTTTCTAATGTAGAATTAAAAAAAAGTCTGGAATTTCCAGCCCCCCTCACCAGTGGAGCGCAGATACCACTGATCAGATGGAAGGCTTTGATTTGGAAGGCAGCTGTGTGACAAGCAGGCTGAACATGGGCACTCCTTTTGCTAATGTGTCAGCAGGAGCCCCAAGCTTCCATGTTGGCTGGAGCAAAAGCAGCCTTTGCCTGTGTCGAAGGCAGTGTGGTGTAAAGGTCAGTGGTGGTAGCAGCAGCTGCAGCTTCCTTTCAGATCACTTTTATAGTATAGTTCCGGAGGTTGTCTGTGAGCTTTCCATCAGCTCTTAGATCCTTTCCTGCTGAGACAACTACTGGATTCGCCATCTGCATGTACGACTCTGAGGGGTACAACATGCATTCATGCATTTATGTTTTTCTCAGGGCATTCCACATATTATTTATTAGATTGTTTGCTTATTATCTACTACAATGTGTCCCTAGTATCTAGAACAGTACCCAGTTCATAGCAGGTGCTCAGTAAATATTTGATGACTAGAAAAATGCGCTAAACATGACAGGATTTCTTTTGTCCTCTAGATATTTTAGCTATTGGTATTAGTTATCTCCTGTTGCACAATTACTCTAAATCTTTGTGGCTTAAAGCAGCAAATATTTATTATCTCACATGGTTACTGTGGGCCAGGAATCTTGGAGCAGTTGAGCTGGGTAGTTCTGGTTCAGGGTTGCTTATGAGGTTGCCAACAGGATGCATGCAGGGAGGGGCTCCAGTCATTCAAAGGCTTGATGGGGGCTGGAAGGTCTGCTTCTAAGATGGTTCACTCACATAGCTGTTGGCAGGAGACCTTAGTTTCTTGTCATGTGAACTCTCTATGGGTTACTCAAGTGTCCTCATCATGTGGCTGCTGGCTGCTTCTCCTGAGCAAGTGAGAAGAGGCACAGAGACAGAGAGACAGATAAAGAGAGAGAGAGGCAGAGAGAGACAGACAGACAGATAGAGACACAGACAGATAGATACAAAAAAAAATAGAAACAGACACAGAGACAGAAAGAGACACACATAGAGATATAATGACAGAGAGACAGAGACAAAGAGATAGGTAGAGAGACACAGAGATAGCAAGCAAATATTATAATGTCTTTTAATGGTATTTCCTGGTCTCAGAAGTCTAACACTGCCACGTCCACCACACTCTATTCATTAGAATCACATATTATTGCCCACACTCAGTCAAGGGGAATGAGACTCCATCTTCTGAAGATAAGAATATCAAATAACTTTTTAAACTATTTTAAAACCACTGTACTATTAAAGCATGTAGTAAAAAAAAGCTGTAGGCCTATCTCCCATCTCTTTCTTGGATTTCCATCAAATGTTTCCTCATCCCCCTGTCCTTAGCAATATATCCAGCTAAAATACCACATTTTCTGCCTTCTTGAAGTTTGATTTGGCTGCATGATAAAGTGCTGAGAGGCTGCTCACTCAGCAGGATGTGGACCCCTTTCACACTTCTGCCCTTTCTTTCTTCTCGCTCTTTGCAATGTAAACGTGATAATGGGCTCTCCAGTAGATATCCTAGCAATATATCTCTATCTTAGCAATATATCCAGTAGACATCCTAGTAGGTATCTGCCAATATATCTATATCCTAACAATATATCCAGTAGATATCCATGAGCAATCTATAGAATGAAATATAGACAGAGAGCGCAAAATTAGAAGTTCTGGACCGACTGTCTCCTCTCTACCCTATCTTGCTTAAGCCAGAATTCCTTTGGGTTCCCTTTTATTTATAATAAAACTGATTCTGATGTATGTATCCTTGGGTGAGTGATTCCAAATGTCTTTTGTTGACTCTCTTTCCTTGGGAAATTGTCTGTTCTACTGTGCACTAACTCACTGGCGGAGCTTAAACTAGAAGCCATTGGCCTTCAATCCCAGCGTGGGTCTGCTTCTGCTTCATCACATAGATTCCGTGGATGCCAAGGAAAGCAGTTCTTTTCTAGCCAGAGTAGAAAAGCCAGGAATTATTGAAATTTTATTTCAGTTCTTTAGATATTAGGGACTTTGTATTCTAACAAACTTAAGAGTCTCACGCATGCTTCATTAACTTTGGTTTTTAGTTAAATGAACCTTTCTCAGCAGGAGAGACATTACTTGTTTTATTTTCATTTGCCGGTTCTGTCCACTGAGCTCAACCTATTATTCTTTACTCCACAGTTTGCTGAGATTTTCTGATATCCCTTATACTAAAACCTATCCCTTAGAGTCCTTTCCAGACTCTAGAAAACTCCCTATGATGACAATAGTTTATTGTCAGAACAGTTATTTTTTAACACGCCAGATACCTTGCAGTCATTATTTCTAACCCTTGCAACCATCTGGAACAGTTGCACTATTAGCATCTCCATTTTTAGAGAGGAAATCAAGCCCTGCAGCCTTATTTGGGGTTACACAGTTCAAAAGTGGCTGAACTTGGATCCAAACCAGGCTCAAAATGACCCCAGAGCCAGTGTTCTTTCCACTTCTCTAGTTCTTTACCCTTCACTGAAATCTTGTTGGATACAGTTACAGTAGAAAGAATAAATATGGAATGAAAATTACAATGTAATTGCCAAATTGGCTGACTCCAGCATGTGCAGTCTTGGGAATGCATCTGTCTATAACATTTTTTCTTAACAGAATTTTTTGAAAACAGACTGGCAAATCCTTGCTAGCTAGCATGGGCCATCAGCCAGGATGTGGGAGTGGCTTCATAAAATGAAATCTTATGTTAAAATAGTGTTTATTGAAATATGCTTTTCCCAGAGGGTTATGTTTTTAGTGAAGACGCTCAATGGTAAACATTTAGACCTTACCCTCCTCTCTATTCTCCTTCTCCTCGGGTCCTTTCAGTTGGGCAATAGCATCACAGGAAGCCACAGGGGTGCGAAGTCCAGTGAAGCTAAGAGGGGCACAACTGGGGAGGATGGAGGAGAAAGAGAGATGGTAGGAACATTCACGTTTTCAATTAGCAAAATACTATTTTTCATTGAATTAGTATTTTATTTAACCCTCACATACCAAAATAAGCTAGGTTTCAAAAATCATGTTTTATAAAGGAGGAAGCTGATAGGCAGAGAGGTTGAGATCATAAAGTCATGGATGCAGTGAGTGATCAAGTTAGAATCTGAATTCAGAGTTGTCTCATCACAAAACTCATGCCCTTTGGTAGTATATCATGTTTCCTTTCATGAGCAGTAATGTTAATAGTATCAGATGTTTTTATCCTGCTTTGTGTTTTGCATATATTCTCTCATTTATTTTCATAATAATCCCATCAGGTGCTTGTGACAGTAAATTTTGTGTGTCAATTTGGCTAGGTTATGGTACACAGATATTTAGTCAAACATTATTCTAGATGT
The DNA here is from genome assembly GCF_028878055.3 of Symphalangus syndactylus. NCBI lineage: Eukaryota > Metazoa > Chordata > Mammalia > Primates > Hylobatidae > Symphalangus > Symphalangus syndactylus. Next base: position 24,952,555 of record NC_072441.2, read on the forward strand.
TTCCATGAAAGTATTTTTAGATGAGATTAATATTTAAATTGGTAGATTTTGAGTAAAGCAGATTACCCTCCATAATGTGAGTGGGCCTCATCCAATCAGATGAAGGCCTTGAGAGAAAAAGATTGACTCCCACTAATAAGAAGGAATTCTGCCAGCTGTTTGCCTGTGGACCCAAACTGAAACTCTTCCCCGACTCTCCAGCCTGCCTGCAGATTTTAGACTCATCAAGCTTCTAAAATTGCAGGAGATAATTCCTTAAAATAAATCTCTCTCTGTATATCCATCCTGTTGGTTCTCTTTCTCTAGTGAACTCTAATACAATAGTTATTATTATCACCCCTTTTATGGATTAATAGGTTCAGAGAGGTTTAATACTTGCCTTCTAAACTGCTGAACTATCCAAGGTGACACAGCTAATGACTGGAGGACCTGATACTCAAAATCAGTTTACTTGTCTTCAAGTCTTTCTTTTTCTGCCTTCTTAGAAATTATTCTTTACCTCCTACAGTTCTAGAGGTCAGAAGTCTGAAATCAGTTTCACTGGGCTAAAGTCAAAGTGTCAGCAGGGCTTTTTAAGGCTCTGAGGGGGAAGATTTCTTTCCTTGCCCTTCTCAGCTTCTTGTGGCTGCCTGTGTCCCTCTGCTTGTGACTTCTGTCTCCATCTTCAAAGCATACTGTTCGGATCTTTGCTTCCCGCAGCACCTGGCCTGTCTTCTGTAGTCAGAAAGTCATCTCCCTCTGCGCCCCTCTTATAAGGACTTTTGTGATTACATTTAAGGCTCACCTGGATAATCCAGGCTGCTCTCCCCAACTCCAGAGCCTTAAATTAATCACATCTGCAACATCTCATTTGCTCTATAAGGCAACATTCACAGGTTCCAGGGATTATGATGTGGGTCTCCCTAGGAGCCATTATTTAGCCCACTACAGTTAACGTTGTCTTTTTTATTCTAAAATCATACATAATTTAATTTGATTACACAAATATGCTTACTTCTTTATCTTCTCGTTTACTTTACTAATTCTGTTATGAAGTATATCCAAATGAGAGCTTTGAAGAGAAATGATTTAAAATACTGGAACAAAGACTAGAATTATTGAATTAAAGTAAACACGTTATATCTGCTTTCAAAAAGCTATGACTCAGAATCCATAGATATCCTCAAAGTGATTTACATGAACTATTCTCCCTTAGAGAAAATTTATCACATTTATTAGTCAATTACCAAGGTGACTGATTTGAGTAGCATATTTATGTCCTTCTCTTCTGCTTAGGAGAATGACCACAACGTAGGGCTCAGGTGGAAGACGAAGCAGAGGTGAACTTTCATCTTCGGATTACATAATCAGTTCCCAGATGGCTGACAGCTGGCTTGTAAGTTCGATCCATCTACGTAGAAAACTCACTTTGCTCCAGGGTGTTCTTATTTTTGTGTCCCAAAGAAACCCCCAGCACCTCATTTGATCAGATTTCATGCTACTAGAGCAAGTTTTCTAGCGTCAGCAGCTTATTTCATCGCCTTCAGCAGCCTCCTGTGACATTGAGATTCATGCCTCAGCCCACCTGATCTGTGTAGTGACGAGAGAGCTTAAGATCTGTGGTCAGACAGACCCGCATTTGAATCCCAAATCCACTACTTAGTATGTGGTGCCCTTGAACTTAGTGCAAAGCTTTAATTCTCCATCAGCAGAGTGAGGCTAATATCTTTCATACATAGAGGTTGACTGGATTAAATGCAAACGGAGTGTTTATACTGATATCACTTATCCCTGTTTGCATCCCCTTGGCAGCCATTCACCTTTGATTTACTACTACACCCACTACAGGGACAGGCAGAATGAAAAGAACCAGACTTCCCATGTTAGAAGCAGACCTGATAGTGCTGCTCTCCTTTGCAGAGACAATCCTAGTAATACTAAAAGGTGAGTGTGAGGGCTTCGCCTCTTCTTCCCTAACAGAGCCCCAGTTGTGTCCTGATGGCAGGCAGCTCTGTGCACCTTGCAGAGGGTGCTCCCTGACTAGTCTAAGCCAGTCATAATGATTACAGTCCTCTTTGCTGGTGATTCGCTCCGGGCTGACTCTGACTTATTTCTAGTAGATGAGACATAAGAAAATAGAAGTTTTCTGAGGAAATTCAGGGAATGATTTCCTTCCCGGATTTTTAAAATTGGCTTCAATTCACTCCCTTGGCAAGAGACTGAGGAATTCCCTCTCTAGGGATATAAAGACAGCTGGGCAGGTGAGATTTGCAGCAGTTTATTGGCCACATATACTCGTAGCTCTAGGGGAGGAGAAGGGGAGGGGAGGGGAGCCCATGCCACACATGGCCACATGGGAAGGTGTTGCATTTGGGACCACGGCGAACAACTAGGGGTAGTAGGGGGGAGGCTTTGTCATATCAACAGGATGTGGTTCTCCCCTGGTTCCTGAGGGGGTATGTGACGGGCTTGTTTGAATAATCCTGTGGGCTGTCAGGGAACTGAAACCAGATACTCAAGCGTGAATAGGAGCTGTGTCTGGTCACCTTGATAACGAGGGTCTTTTCGCTAGGGGACCTTATCTGTAGCAGCAGAATGGGGAGGAAGAATTTTAGTTGGGACATAGGAGGCTCTAGCATTTTCGCGAGATGTCAAACCAATACATAATATTTGGCCTTTATTTTAGTCCTTACACCTTCCATTATAGTGAGGGTTGAGGAAAGGAGGAAGGTGGAGAGAGAGAGGACGGACTTTTCTTTCTTCTCTTTGGCTATCATCTTGTGCAAACATGATGATTACAGTTAGAAGCATAACATCAATTTTGCAACTGTGAAGAGTCACTTTGCAGGCATTCCAAAGAGAGTAGAGAAAAAAGAAAGAACAAGCCTAGGTCCCCGATTGTTCTTTGAAGCGCCGGATTCCCCTGAAACTTTCTACTACCAGACTTGGTTTATATGACTTACTAAACTCCTATTGTTGAACTACTTTTAGTCTGCTGTTCTTCCAGTTGTAGCTGAAGCATCCTGATGGGGAAAGCTAGATGTTCCTACTATTGGTAAGGGAACAGCTTTCCTATAATTTTATATGTGTAATGTCTTTCCTGTGACTAATATGGTTATCCATATTACATTAAGTTATGGTTATGCTATAAGAGTGGTTGGAGTAACCATTCTGAGCAAGAGTGAAGTACTGGGATAATCAGAGAGAAAACTCCAGTGAGAGGCTGTTGAGTCCCTTGGCCTGCTTTCCTGCCTTACAAAGAGAATATTACTTTTATATTACTCTTAAGCATAACTTTAACAAAATTTAAGCCAATGCTAATTCGTCAATCCCTAAAGTATAAGTTTATAATTTAAATTCATATACTTTAAATTCAAATACTTTAAATTTATAGCCACAGGTTACCCAATACCCTCAGGTTGCCTTGTGACCTGCAGGAAGATGGAGCTACCACGTATCATTTAAAAAAAACCTATTTTGCCGTCTATGGAAAATCTGCAATTAACATGAAGTATCTGCCTTAGAAACATGACAAGATAAGCCAAAATAAAATAAGGAGCATGTTATAGAATAATGGAGAATATTCAAGATATCACGTTCTGATTTCTTTCTTCCTTGTGTCTATATACTTAACAAAAATCAACAACAAAAAGACAAAGGAGGATCAGAAAAGATAACTAATGAATACGAGGCTTAATACCTAGCTGATGAAATAATCTGTACAACAAACCCCCTTGACACACATTACTTATGTAGCAAACCTGAACATCCTGCATATGTACCCCTGAACCTAAATTAAAAGGTAAAAAAAGACAAAGGAATTGATATTGCACTTTTCTTTTGGAGAAAATTTGAATAATTTTGTTAAAATGATATTGCAAAGTGATTTTATTAGCTTAAACCTTGCCTCAAATTATTTCTGAGCTTTTAAATGTTCTATGATGTTGTTTTGAAAATTGCCTATATATATAAAAACTTCTGTAATAAAATATTTAAAATTATTCCAATATATTCTCAAGAAAAGCTCAAGGAGACTAACAAGACACCAGTGTTGGGTATTGGAATGCAATTTTCAAAATAATCCCAATATAATACTTTTTCTACTAAAGCAATAAAAATTACTCGGTTTCGGGGATTGAAAAAACTCTCATGAATGTATATTTAATTAAAATTTAATACTTTTTTGATAAAAAATAAGATGATTGTAAAATGATAAAACCATTCAATTTTTGATGCTAGAACTCTGGTAGGCCAAGAAAGAACAGCTTTTCCTAGTTCTATTGACTCTTCACCTTCTCAAAGCCTCAAGAAGACCAGACGTCCATGGCCTCTGAAGGCCACTCACCACATTAGATATCTGCACAAAGCCGGAAGTTATCCCCACGCTACCTGTGACCAAGTCTTACACGTGGCTCTCAGCCCCCTTGGCTGCTCTTCTTCACTTGGCATCTGAATAGCAGTGGCCAATGAATGAAGGGTCTTGTATACTGTGCTAAGGAGCTCTCAATTCTACGTGTAATCGGGAATCCATTAAGGATTTTTAAGCTGGACAGTGGTGCTTCCAATAGCTTTACGGCAGGACCACCGTAGTGAAGGGTATGTTAGAGGGGATGGAAGAGCGGAGCTACTGGGGAGGTAGTTACCATGATCAGGAGAAACAGAATAAACACCTGGGCTCCATCAGTGTCACCACAGATGCAAAGATATGCAGGCAGACAAAATTGAAAGACCCCAAGTGGATACACTGGGGAGGAAGAGGGAAACAGGACAGTGACAGGGCTAAGGGAAGCTAGTTAGAATTGTGCTTACTGTTAAATGAAATGAACTCTAATGTCTGAGATTCTCCGTAATTAGAAAACAAGGACCCAGAGCCTGGACCAAAGGCTGGCAGCATTGATTCTGGTTACCCTGAAGAGATTATACTCTATCGTTCCTTTGCTGTTGCTGTTTTTATTACATTTTTTGTTTTTTGTTTTTAACTCTGTTTTGGATAGTTATGGTGTCGAGATAAATGACCTCTTGATTATGTATTTCAGTGACATATGTATGTTGAATAAAAAGTGAGATATGTTACTTTCTATTGTAAACTCACAAAGGTCATGGATCGGGATGAATTTTCTAGAGCTCATTTTAGGTACTCAACAAACCACAAAAACGATCACATTTTCCCATAGAAGACTTTGTTAGAGGAGAAATACCACCATAATCTAAAGGATTTTCTCTTCCAGGAAAAGCATCTAAATAAAATTAGAAAGATACAAAGGAAAGCATATTATAATATCAGTTATAGCCCGAAAAATGAAAATACGATAATGGGTACAATTCATTTATTTTTCAACAGTTACTTATGAACACTGTTTACCAATGCATTCCTTTTTTTTTTTTTTTTTTGGCAGGATCTTGCTCTATTGTCCAGGCTGGAGTGCAGTGGCATGATCATGGCTCACTGCAGCCTTGACTTCCCTGGCTCATGTGATCCTTCCACCTCAGTCTCCCAAGTTGCTGGGACTACCGGCATGTACTACTGTGCCTGGCTAATCAATTTTTTTTTTTTGTAGAGACAAGGGTCTCTATGTTGCCAAGGCTGGTCTTGAATTCCTGGGCTCAAACGATCCTCCAACCTTAGCTTCCCAAAGTGCTGGGATTATAGGAATGAGCCACCAGGCCTAGCCATTATAAATATATTTTATAAGCAAAGCACAACATTAATTAAAATGATAATTACCTTGATTTGCTAAAAAAGACATTGTTATCTGAGAGGAGGAAAGAATTATTGAGGGAGGGATAAACTGTTTTATTAATAAGTCAAAAAGTATTTGCAATCCAAATGTTGATTTCTGAAATAAAACAGACTAAATTTTAAAAACAAGAATTTCTATACATCAGCAGTTCCAGTCATTGTTTAAAACATAACAAAGTGTCTTCACTTTCCAAATGAGATATTTGGGAAAATCTTAAAAAGTATAAACAGTAAATTTATTTAAACTAACAGTTATGCCAGAGGACATTTGGAGGCAAAGGGATGATCCTGGGAAATCAGACACTGACCATATTTTGAAATTCTAGAAAAACTAGGAATTCACCTGGGCACAAATTGAAGGTGAGGCTTTACTAGTGCAGAAATAATTGATTATACTTATCAACTGGGACACACTTTGCAAGAGTTATACTTTGGGATAATTGGAAGCAGACACAAAGAATTAGGTCACCATTCCTGCATTGCCATCTTTTTTTAGCTGTGTCAGCTTTGGCAAGTTATTTAATTTCTCTATGCCTCAGTTTCTCCACTTGTACAATGGGCTGTAATTCACACTTACTTTCCAAGATCATGAGTGACATTAGAAAGTGTGTTAAAGCCCCCAGTGTGTGTGAGCTCTTGCTCAATAGTAGCTCTTGTAAGTAAGTTGCAATTACTATTTTCAGACCAGGTGCAATAATTAGAAAAATCATTTCGGTAATCTTCTCATAGTCTTTTGTTTTTACATGAATCATGAACACTGAAATCTTTCCTGAGGATTTGAAAATATGGGAATGAAAAAAGTGCTTTAAAAGTTAGTGCGCTTCAATGTTTTATGTAAGAAAATATTAGAATGCTACACTTGTTAACTTGATAACATTATTAATTAGAATTCAAATAAGCTTTAAATATCCATAAAGCCTACAGTATAAAAATCTGACCAGTTCAGCATAATTAGTAGTAAATTATCTTACTTGTTGGGGCAAGATGAGGCAAATGCCATTGATTTTAACTTGCACTTAGGCATCTTTTTATGGAATTTTATGTGCAAAAGAAAATTTGCCACGCGTACGGGAAATGGAACTAAAGAAAATGAATCATTACAATCAAGGATGAGGAAGAAAATATTCAGGACATTGTCAAATATCGCTTGGCCACACTAAGCTAGGTTCTCTAAAGAGAATAAAGTTCTAATTGCCCAAGAGATTGCTCTTCTGCCTGGAAACATTTTTTGCTTGGTCCACAAACTTCTTGTGATTTACATTCTTGATGAAAATATTTTATCATAGGATTGGATTTCTCTGACGTCTATTAAAATTTATTTTACATTCTCATGCTGGCTCAAATCCAGTTACCTACTTATGTAATATTTTGCGGTTATCAGAGTCATGCATATAGAAATATATCTAAGATTGATAATGAATTTTCCACCTTTACACAACAACCCCTCCCAACACCGTATCTGCTTTAGGGCTACAAATTAATGTTGAGGCACTGAAAACACTATGTGACTGTGAATGGGGCAAAAATAAATCCCTTTTGTAAAAATAAAAGCCAATACATCTCAGAAAAAAATAGAAATGAAGACATTGAGGTGATGAAAATTTTGAGACACAGTAAAAATAGATTGTAAGGCCATATATTGGCAATAAATTGGCTACCATATGTCAATTCAGTATTCCCACAGGGATCCCCAGTGTATTTCTTTGTATATGTAGAGTTATTCTGTCTTAAGAAAAGAGAATACTTCTTCTTTTTATGACTTTTTATGAGAATGTAAATGATTCTGATCATCTTCAATCTAGGCAAATAGCAAAAGAAAATTGTCAGAAAATCTAAAGAAATTCAGAAGAAAAAAAAACTAGGTGATGAAAACTGATTTGCATAAATGGACACATAAATAAAATGTTCATCAAGAAAAAATGTCCCCATTGAAATTATCATTGCAGAGTAACATTCTTCAAGATGTACACTACCAGGTGATGAAGGTGAACGGCACAATGTCTAGGCTACAGAGATACTTGTCTTTTGAGTAAAAAAGTTTACCTCTCTAAATTAAAAAAAATAGATTTAGGGAGTAAAAGTACTTTTTTAAAAAATGTAGACTTATTGTGTAGTGGTGAAGTCTGTTCTTTTAGTGCAACCATCACCTGAATGATATACATTGTACCCAATGGGTAATTTCTCACCCCTCACTCCCCTCCCAACTTCTCACATTTTGGTTTCCAATGTCTATAATGCCACTCTGTTTTTCCACGTGTACAAGTTGTTTAGCTCCCACTTGCAAGTGAGAACATATGGTATTTGACTTTCTGTTTCTGAGTTATTTCACTTAATATAATGGCCTCCAGTTCCAACCATGTTGCTGCAAAAGACATGATTTCATTCTTTTTTATGGCTGTGTAGTATTCCATGGTGCATATATACCGTATTTTCTTTATCCAACCATCTATTGATGGCCACTGAGGTTAATTCCTTGACTTTGCTATTGTGAATAGTGCTACAATAAACACACAAGTGCATGGGTCTTTTTTAATACAATGATTTCTTTTTCTTTGAGTAGATATTTAGAAGTGGGATTGCTGAATAAAATGATAGTTCTATTTTTAGTTCTTTGCGAAATCTTCATACTGTTTTCCATAAAGATTGTACTAATTTACATTTTGACCAACAGTATTTAAGTTTTTCCTTTTTTCTGTATCCTCACCAACAACTGTTGTTTTTTAATTTTTAATAATAGCCATTCGACTGATGTGAAATGGTATCTCATTGTGGTTCTAATTTGCATTCCTCTGATGACTAGGGATGTTAAATTTTTTGATGTTTATTGGCCTTTTGTATGTCTTCTTTTGAAAAATGTTTATTTATGTCCTTTTTCGTGGGCTTGTTTTTTTTCTTTTTTCTTTTCACATAGAGAGGGGAGCAAAGTTACATTTTTCTTTTCCTCTCGTTTAGTTGTTTGAGCTCTTTGTAGATTGTGGATATAGGCTCTTTGTGGGATGCATAGTTTGCAAATATTTTCTCCCATTCTTTGGGTAGTCTGTTTCCTCTATTGGTTGCTTCTTTTGCTGTGCAGAGCTTTTTAGCTTAATTAAATCAAATTTCTCTGTTTTTGTTTTTGTTGCATTTGCTTTTGAGGTCTTAGTCATAAGTTTTTTGCCTAGACCTTCATCCAGAAGAAGTTTCTTCTAGAATTTTTATAGTTTTAGGTCATAAATTTAAGCCTGTAATCTATCTTGAGTTGTTTTTTGTATGTGGTGTGAGATAAGGGTCCAGTTTTATTTATTTATTTGTTTACTTATTTTTTGAGACGGAGTCTTGCTCATGCCGTGGCACGATCTTGGCTCACTGCAAGCTCTGCCTCCTGGGTTCACACCATTCTCCTGCCTCAGCCTCCTGAGTAGCTGGGATTACAGGCGCCAGCCGCCACACCTGGCTAATTTTTTGTATTTTTAGTAGAGATGGGGTTTCACCATGTTAGCCAGGATGGTCTCTATCTCCTGACCTCGTGATCCACCCGCCTCGGCCTTCCAAAGTGCTGGGATTCAGTTTTATTCTTCTACATATAGCAATCCAATTTTCTCAGCCCCGTTTATTTAAAAGGGTATTCTTTCCCCAGTGTACATTTTTGGCAACTTTGTTGATGATCAGTTGCTTGTAGGTATGTGGCTTTTTTTTCTGGTTTCTCTATTCTGTTCCATTGACCTATGTGTCTATTTTAATACCAGTGCCATGCTGTTTTGCTTACTATAGCCTTGTATAATCTGAAGTCAGGTAATGTGATGCCTCAAGCTTTGCTCCTTTTGCTTTGGATTTCTTTGGCTATTTGGACTCTTTTGGTTCTATATGAATTTTAGGATTTTTTTTTCTAATTCTGAAAAAAATGACATTAGTAATTTCATAGGAATTGTACTGAATCTGTAGATTACTTTGGGCATTATGGTCCTTTTAACAATATCGATTCTTTCAATCCATGAGCATGGAACGTTTTTCCATTTGTTTGTGTCATTTACAATTTCTTTCATCAGTGTTTTGTAGTTCTCCTTGTAAAGATCTTTCTCCTTGGTTAAATATATTTCTAGCTAGTTTATTTTTTGAGCTATTGTAAATGGGATCGAGTTCTTGATTTAGTTCTCAGCTTGATTATTATTGGTATATAGAAATGCTGCTGGTTTTTACACATTGGTTTTGTATCCTGAAACTTTACAGAAGTCATTTCTCAAATCTAGAAGTATTTCGGAATAGTCTTTAGAGTTTTCTAGGTAAAAGATCATGTCATCAGCAAACAGGCATAATTCAACCTCTTCTTTTCTGATTTGGATACCTTTTGTTTTTTTCTCTTGTCTGATTGCTTTAGATAGGACTCTCAGTACAATGTTGAACAAGAGTGATGAAAGCAAACATCCTCATCTTCTTTCGGTTTTCATGGAGAAGGCTTTCAACTCTTCCCCATTTGGTATTATGTTGGCTGTGGGTTTGTCATATATGGCATTTATTATGTTGAGATATGGCCCTTCTTCTAGCCTAGTTTGTTGAGTTTTAATCATAAAGAAATGATAAATTTTACCAAATACTTTTCTTAATCTATTAAGATGATCAAATGGTTTTTGTTTTTAATTCTGTTTATGTGGTGAATCACATTTGTTGATTTGCATATATTGAACCGTGCTTGTATCCCTGGAATAAAACTCATTTGATCATGGCATATTATCTTTTTAATTTGCTGTTGGGTTAGATTTGCTAGTATTTCGTTGAGAATTTTTACATCTATGTTCATCAGGCATATTGGCCTGTAATTTTCTTTTTTTGTGTGTGTCCTTGCCTGGTTTTGGTATCAGGGTGATACTGGCTTTGTAGCATGAGTTAAGGAGTATTCCTTCCTCCTTGATTTTTTAAAAAAAGTTTTAGTAGGAATGGCACCTGTTAGTCTTTGTACATCTGGTAGAATTTAGCTGTGAATCTGTCTGTTTTAGGCCTGTTTTCATTGGGATATTTTTTATTATCAATACAATCTCGCTACTCATTATTGGTTATTTCAGGATATCTATTAATATTTCTTTTTGGTTCAGTCTTGAGAGGTTTTCTGTTTCCAGGAATTTGTCTATTTCCTCTAGGTTTTCTAGTTGGTGTGCATTGAGATACTCATAGTAGTCTCTGATGATCTTTTGTATTCTTGGTTTGAGTTGTAATGTTTCCTTTATCATTTCTGATTGTGCTTATTTAAATATTTTCTCTTTTTTTCTTGGCTAATCTAGCTAGCAGTCTATTGATTTTGTTTATCCTTTCAAAGAACTAGTGTAGCTCCCAGGAGTTCTCCGAGCTTCTTGTATCTGGATATCTAAATCTCTAGCAAAACCACAAAAGTTTTCAATTATTTCCTCAAATAGGTTTTTCAAGCTTTTTTCTTCTTTTCCCTCAGGAATACCTGTGCCTCATAGGTTTGCGTGATTTGCATAACCTCATATTTCTTGAAGGTTTTGTTTATTGTTTAAAATTCTTTTTCCTTTATTTTTGTTTGACTGGGTTAATTTGAGAGACCTGTTTTCAAGCTCCAAAGTTTTTTATTCTGCTTGGTCTAGTCTTTTGTTAAACTTTCAACTATATCTTGTAATTCCTTCAATAAATTTTTCACTTTTAGAAGTTCTGTTTTTAAAAAATACTTCTCTCTTTAGTAAATTTTTATTCATATCCTGAATTGTTTTTCTGGTTTCTTTGTGTTGGTTTCCAACTTTTTTTTGGATCTCATTGAGCATCCTTGTAATTCATACTTTAAATTCTCTATTTGGCATTTCAGAATTTTCATCTGATTAGGATCCATTGCTATAGAGCTAGTGTGATCTGCAGGGGGTGTTGCAACACCCTGTGTTTTCATACTGCCAGAATTCTTACACTGGTTCCTTCTCATTTGTGGAATCTTTCATTTCTTACTTTTGAATTTACTTTCATCTGGATGGGACTTTTTTCCCCCTTTGAGAGTGTGACTGTAATGTATGTTGAATAGGGTCATTTGGCTTTGCTTCTGGGTGCTTTCATGGGGCCAAGGGTCTGTTTGAATTCCTTAGTTATAGATAGCCTTAGTATGGTGGTTTTCCAAGATTCTGGTTGTAGTAGTGGTGTACTGGGCATGTGAACAGGCTCACTGCCTCCTGCAGAGACAAGAAGGCAGAGGTCTTTGTAAGCTTACTTCATTCCCCAGTGCCATGCACTTCTGTCAGCAGCTATTGTATTGGGTTGTGCAGTTCAACCTCTAGGCCAGTAGGTGGTGCTTGGGGGTAAAATCTGGCTGAGCACTTGTAATTGTGCCAGCAGATGTTGTAATGGGCTGTGTAGGTTGACCTCTGGGGTTGTAGGTGGCACTTACAGGAGAGAAGCAGCTACGGCGGAGGCAATGGAATTTATGCTTGGCCTTTGTTAAAACCAGGAGAAGCATTCGGATGTCTCAGGCATGGGTAGGTTGTGGAACTATGTTCCCTATCCTGTGTTCTACCACTAAGCAGGTGGGAGGAGCAAAGCCAGGTGGGGCTGTGTTGGGCAAGCCTGTGTCCAGGCTCCCTGTGACAGGCACAAGTGCTGGCTCCAACAGGGGTTAGGGGGCAGCTCTCTTGCCACTGGGACAATTTTCCACGGTGGTGGAGGCACCTCTACCACACCAAAGCACCTGCTGAGGAGAGGGGGAATTTGGGCGGAAAAGGGACAGTTGGGGTTCCACCGCTCACTGGTGGGTAGTAGCATTCATCCAGCTCTCACAGCCTAATCCAGCAGGTCTCCCACTAGCATTTGGCCACGGGCAGCAGGTCACGACAGCCAGCCCTGTCCCAAGCAGTCTGCCGTTCAGATTGCAAAGCTTCCCCAGGCCCTGAGGTTCCCTGCCTGAAACAGAAGATACACCCCATGGCACACCCTTCCTGGATCAGTCTCACAAAGGATGAGGTGCCCAGCTCCTGCACGGCGGCATGAATACATGCCACACTCTCCTCTTCATTCTGATGGTGGAATCTCCTCCTCCACTCAGGATTAGATTGACAATATCATCCCTTGGCTCCTGGACAGCTTGAGTCCTGAAGTCGGGGGATGCAATCAGGCCAGTGACCTCGTCCTCAGGCCTCCTGGATTCAGGTGCTGGCTGAGATAGGGAAGGGCCAGCTGGTCCCAGATTTCCAGCAGAATACTCAGTCCTGGCAATGGTAGTTGCTGCAGCCTTGCCATCAGGAAAGGCAGGCCCCGTTCTACAGAACAGCCAGGCAAGCAGCTTTGTGGAAGGCAGGCAGGTGTTGATTGTGTGGGTTCACAGCAGTGGCAGGAGTATTTGTCCTTGGTGCAGGTGAGAGTGCCCAGCATCTCCTCTCACTCCCTGGCCCAGCAGCCAGCAGGGGTAATAGTAGCCCTAGCACCCATACTGATCCTTGGGGAATGGGCTCCTAGAATGGCGCTGTGCTGCAGCTACCCAGTACTCAGAAGCCTGTGGACTCCACGTGAGTTTGAGCAACGCCTCTGCACAATCTCCAGGCAGCTTTCTATACTAGTCTGGAGGCAGGAGGGTCAATGGGCTGTCCTGTAGCTAGGACTGTAAAGGTCCGTGGAGAGAATGTGGGGCCCCATGGGTCTCTCACTTACCCCTTTACCCCTTCCCTGGGTCTGAGAGCTGGTGCCTTTTAAAATTTACTTTGCTGATCTTGACCTCAATATATAAAATCAATGCTATTCTCTTCCATGCTCAAAAAGGCTTTCCTTTGTATACGTTCCTTCCATATTAGGTAGGCACTGGAAATTACGACAAAACTCTTATTTCCCATCTCTTTTGAGGAATATAAAGGCCTATAATTGGATGAATGCAACCTAGCATATACAGTGACTTGGATCAACTCTCACGTGGGATTGAAGGGGAAGAAAACAAAGAAGACTGTGTATCTACTACACACCAGGAAATAGAAAAGCAGGAAAATTGCCTCAATGTCTGAAACTGAAACTTGGTATTATGGGATGACTGACTCTATGACTGGCAGTGATTAATTTTAGAAAGAGATAGAAACAGGTAAATGTTCTTCATTAGACAAAGTATTCTATTTTTTATAATAGAACTTTCATCTGTAGTTATTCCTTTACTTTATTCTCCCTTAGAAATGGCGTCTTTGTAAGTAAGGATGGTAGCTTATACGTTCTTCCATTTGAAGACTTAGAATGCTTTTGCATAGTTCAAGAGTCATTCTTGTTGGATTTGGGGCTAAGTAAGAGTTAGACTCTGAGATTCTCCTGTATTCTTACATTTTTAAGTTCAGAGATATAAGGTGAATAACTAGTAGCATAGTGTTGTTCTTTTCCTTTAAAATCAAATCTAGGGAATCGTTTTATTCCTATTATATTTCTATTTTCCCAGTTCTTCAAGGAATTGTAGGTCTGCATCGGTGTTTCTGCCTTTGAGAAAGCACATGCCTCTTCCAGTCTTCAGCAGTCTTTACCAGTCAGCCTTGCTAGAGATTCTGGGAGCCTCTCAAACATTTTCTTTGGGTCTGCATACTCCATTCTTCTTTTTCTTTCCTGGGAGAGAAGTCTGAGGATTGTGTGTTTTTCTGCAATCCCACAAAGCTATTTGGGACATGGTAAAACTCCCACCTTTTTCTCTAGGGCAGTGTGATGAAACGATGGGACATTGAGTGCCAGACTTGCTTCTCTTTCTTCCTCATCAAGCAGAAGCCTCAGGATTGTGAACCTTCTCTTCATTCTGTAACACCATGCAGGCTTTCAGAGATTGGCTCATGTCCTCTTTTCGTCTTCTTTTTTTTTTTTTCTGCAGGAGTGTACCAGAACACCAGGAAGCTGGGTGCAAAATCAAAGCAACTCTTCCCATTTTTCTTTTTAATTTTAATTTTGTAGAGATGAGGTTTCTCTATATTGCCCTGGCTGGTCTCAAGCTCCTGAGCTCAAGCAATCCTCCCACCTCAGCCTCCCAAAGACTTCTCATTTTGATGTTTTTGATGTAAGGACCCCCTTAAGTGGAATTAAATAAAAATGTATTTTAAGAAAAAGTAGAAGAGACAATGGTAAAAAGGTTTAGGAAACACACACACACACATATGGACATATTGAACTGCATTAGTATCTTTAAAAAATGTATTTTGACCTATTTCAAACAAATTACACTCTGATAACTTTAGAGATTTCTAGGCCTAATTTCTGTGTCGTTATAGCAATTAAAGATTCTAATATTCACATAGCTGTTGTCATCTTGTCAAACTGGATTTTGTTTAAGAATGTCTGGGAAATTCTTGCTTCTGCACTTAGTAACAGACCAACAATCAGGGAGTCTTGGCTCGGAGGTTGAAATCTCAAGGGTTCAGAAAGAAAGTGGTAAAGAATTAAATATGAATAACGTTATGTCTGATGCACCTTTCCTGGAAGGGTGATGGTGCAAAATCTTTATTGTAAAATTTTAAAGGCTTTCTTAAGAGTTAAAAATTACTTTCTGTTCAACATGTTATGTTTTCTAAGTGAAAATTCAGTAGGTGCTATCTGAAATTTTTTAACTGGACTGCCTAGAACAAAATTGTTTATTTTCCTACTTAGAAGGTGTAAAAGTGCTGAATCCTCAATTTTCAAATTTGTTGATTTACTAAATCAATATATATTAAACATAAACTATATAGACAAGTACTGGTACAGACATTGCCTACATAGCAGTTAACAAAATGCACAAAATCCCTGTCCTTGTGAATCTCACTTTCTAATGTGAGGGTAGATGGAACAGATACTAATCAATATAAATACATAAAATATATGGCATGTTTATGTAACATAAAGCAAAGAAGGAAAGTAGGAAGTGCTGGGTGTGTGGTGAAGTGCTGGATATGGATACATGGAGGGATGCTGGACATGGCCAGGCTAGAGTGGTCAAGGAGGCTCTCCCAAGAAGATGGTACTTGAGTAATACCTGAAGAAAGAAATAGAGTGAGCCACGTGATTGTTTGGGGGAAGAACATTCCAGGCAGAGAAAAAACAAGAGGTGGGATTGTGCATGGTAAGAGCAGTTTGACTAGATAAATGTGAGCAAGGAGTAGAATGATAGGAGCCTGGTTTGGGGAATTCACATATGACATAGGACCTTGGATAACACTGAAGGGGCCACAGTTTTACCCAAGAAGCCCCTGGAAATTTTGAATGGAGAAGCTACAGAATCTACTTTATAACATTAAAAAAAGATGACTGTGGATCCTGTGCTCATAAGAGAATATAATCTATAGTGAAGTCTCCTTGTCTATACGCTATATGGTTATTAAGTTCTGTAAGTTTCAGGGAAGTTGGCAGCTGAGCAGTGGACTGAGGGAAGACACAGATCCACCCATGTCATGTACTACTATGGATTCTTCTGAGTTCATGAGACATGAAATCAAAGACTCAGCTTAAGGTTATTGACAGAGTTTGTCATATACCTATTTGCCACTCAAAAGTTTCTTCCCATAAATCTTAGGTGAAAACAGCACAACAAGAAGGGATGACAGGCTTTAGAATTAGACGGAGCTGCCTATAATCTTTTTTCATTTACTAGCTATGGTATCTTTGTCAAATTATCTCACCCATGGGAATGGAGAAAATATTGCCCCTCTCATGGAACTGTTATAAGGATATGCACAGACACACACACCACACAAACGTATGCTATTGCCCAGCTAGTGACTGATACAAAGTAGGCAAGCAATAGACATTAATTTCTTTCCTTCTTTGTTGGCCTTTTGAAACTAATCACCCTTGTGCCTTTGGCAGATTTAATGATAACAGGTAACTTAAATGCCTGGATTTGGAATTTCTAAGATATATAATTCTAATTATAGATGAGTTGGTTTATAAAGACAGTTACCCTATGTGCTAGGTCTCTATAGAAGAATAGCTGAAACAGAAAGCAGTCTCTCTTGCCTGCCACCACATAAGACATGACTTTGCTCCTCTTTGCCTTCCACCATGATTGTGAGGCTTCCTTAGCCATGTGGAACTGTGAGTCAGTTACACCTCTTTCCATGATAAATTACCCAGTCTCAGGTATGTCTTTACCAGGAGCGTTAGCACAGACGAATACAGTAAATTGGTACCAGGTAGTGGGGTGCTGCTGTAAAGATACCAGAAAATGTGGAAGTGACTTTGGAACTGAGTAACAGATAGAGGTTGGAACAGTTTGGAGGGCTCAGAAGAAGATAGAAAAATGTGGGAAAGTTTGGAACTTCCGAGAGACTTGGAGGGCTCAGAAGACAGGAAGGTGTGGGAAAATTTGGAACTTCCTAGAGACTTGTTGAATGGCTTTGACCAAAATGCTGATAGTGATATGGACAATAAAGTCCAAGCTGAGGTGGTCTCAGATGAAGATGAGGAACTTGTTGGGAACTGGAGTAAAGGTCACTCTTGCTATGCAAAGAGGCTGGCAGCATTTTGCCCCTGCCCCAGAGGTCTGTGGAACTTGAACTTGAGAAGTGATGATTTAGGGTCTCTGGCCAAAGAAATTTCTAAGTGGTGAAGGATTCAAGAGGAAGCAGAGCATAAAAGTTTGGAAAATTTGCAACCTGATGATGTGATAGAAAAGAAAACCCTGGCCGGGCGCGGTGGCTCACGCTTGTAATCCCAGCACTTTGGGAGGCCGAGGAGGGCGGATCACGAGGTCAGGAGATCGAGACCACGGTGAAACCCCGTCTCTACTAAAAAATACAAAAAATTAGCCAGGCGTGGTGGCGGACACCTGTAGTCCCAGCTACTTGGAGAGGCTGAGGCAGGAGAATGGCGTGAACCCGGGAGGTGGAGTTTGCAGCGAGCCGAGATCGCGCCACTGCACTCCAGCCTGGGCGACAGAGCAAGACTCCGTCTCAAAAAAAAAAAAAAAAAAAAAAGAAAAGAAAACCCCATTCTCTGGGGAGAAAGTCAAGCTTGCTGAAGAAATTTGCATAAGTAACGAGGAGCCAAATGTTATTCACCAAGACAATGGGGAACATGTTTCCAGGGCATGTCAGAGACCTTCATGACAGCCCCTCCCATCACAGGACTGGAGGCCTAGGAGGGAAAAATGGTCTCCTGGGCCAGATCCAGGGTCCTCCTGCTGTGTGCAGCCATGGAACTTGGTGTCCTGCATTCCAGTCACTCTAGCTGTGGCTAAAAGGGATCAAGGTACAGCCCAAGCCATGGCTTCAGAGGGTGCAAGCCCCAAGCCTTTGCTGCTTACACGTGGTGTTGGGCTTATGAGTGCCCAGAAGTCCAGAGATCCAGACCATCCTGGCTAACATGGTGAAACCCCATCTCTACTAAAAATACAAAAAATTAGCTAGGTCTTAGTCTTAGCTTCATGAAAACTAAATTTAACAATTTTTTTAGTATCTCCCACATACAAGGCATTGTCCTCAGTCTTATCGTTAGTCGAACAAGATAAAGCTCCTCTTGTCCTAAGGAGACTACACTAGGGAGATAAGGTACATAAGAACACCTAATATAGTACAAAGAAAATTTAGTATCTCTTGCCATGAAAGGGACCCAGGGGTCCTTGATTCAAAATTTCAAAAAAGGGATAACATTTAGCTGATAACACTGAGGAACTGGCATTTGAGATTTGAAGGCATGATAAAATTTGACTAGAGGAGATGAGGGGTAGAGGTTATTCTAGGCTGCAAGAGAAGCAGAAATGAGAAAGTGCAGGGTCTTCTGTAGCAAACTGGGTCTGTGCGGCTGGTGTATAGGGAATGCAAAAGGTTAAAGTGAGCAGGAATAGAGGAAATGAAAATTTGATGGGGAAGCTTTGGATGCCAAGCTGAGGCAGATACTCACAATTCATTAGAGTGGGGAGTCACTAAAGGCTTTATCAGAGTGATAATTTAGGAAGATGAATCTGGCAGCATTTTCAAGGGTGAATTGAAAAAGGGAAACCCATTTAGAAAGCCAATATGAAAGTCTGGACTTGAGGTAATGAGCTCCTACACTGATAGAATAGCAACGGTAATGAAGAGAAGAGGTGTTGCAGAGGAAGAACATACATGACTTAGCAGCTGATGGGCTAGAGCAGGAGGCAATCGGGAAGAATGAAGATTAATTTTCAGGTATCGATTGTGTGAGTGAGAGACAGCTGCTGCTCTTAAGATGAACAGGGAGTAAATGCAAGAAGCTGCTTAGGAGAGTATTACTATTTCAGTGTGGGCATTAGGATTGAGGTGAAATTGCAGTAGGACATCCCACAAGAGTTAGCATGTAGATAGGTGGAAAGGCAGCTGCTTTTAGGAGATCGGTCAGAACTATAGATACATGTTTGGGACTCATCTGAATGGATATGATGCTTGCTTGACACTGCCAGTAAATGAAATCCTTTTTAAAGAGTGTGTGTAGAGAGACAGATAAGAATATAAGAGCTTCTAAGGGAAAGATCTACATTTACACAGTGCAGAGAGGAAAAAGCCTCAACAAAGCACTCAGAGAAGTTGTGAAACAGAAAGGAGGAGAGCAAGTACAGTACAGAGTTACAGTTCAACTTCAGCCAATTCAGTGGAACAAAAACTATTCATTAGGCAGTTACCGATAAGATAACATATTAGGTACTGGGAAAACTACAATAAATAAGCCAAATACTTTCTTGCCTTCACGTATGTTATTGTCTAGTAGGAGAAAAAGACAATTACAATTGTAATTACAATACAGCATGAAAAATGCTCCATTGATTATTAGAGCCATGTGTCCTTACCTTTCTATGCCTCAATATTATTATCTATAACATAAGAATATTAGTAGTATCTATTGTATTGGATTGTTGTAAAGACATAATACATGTAAGGCACTTCCAGGCACACAGAAACTACTCAATAAATGTTAGCTCCCCCTTCTCCTTTTATTATTTTTGACATCTTATTATTGCTATGATAAGAGAAATATAAGGTGCATATAAAGTGATGAGGGTGGTCATGGAAGGCATCTCGAAGGATTAGTGTTCAACTGGGAATGAAAGCAAAGAGGAAATGAAAATTGCTCCAATTAGAAAAAAGTAGTTTATGAAAAGGTCCAGTAGTGTGGGCATGGTGGTAATCCCAGCACTTTGCGAGGCTGAGGTGGGAGGATTTCTCGTGGCCAGGAGTCCAAGACCAGCCTGGACAATATACTAAGGCCCCATCTCTACACAAAATGAAAATTAAAAAAAATTAGCTGGGCATGGTGGCGCATATCTGTAGTCCCAGCTACTCAGGAGGCTGAGGCAGGAGGATCACTTGTGTCCAGGAGTTTGAGACTACATTGAGTCATGATTGTGCCACTACCCTCCAGTTTTGGCAGCAGAGTGAGATACTTTCTTT
Source organism: Symphalangus syndactylus (assembly GCF_028878055.3). Taxonomy (NCBI): domain Eukaryota; kingdom Metazoa; phylum Chordata; class Mammalia; order Primates; family Hylobatidae; genus Symphalangus; species Symphalangus syndactylus. The sequence continues at coordinate 24,972,565 of NC_072441.2, forward strand.
AAAAAAAAATTAAAAAAGGAAAAGGTCCAAAGGCAAGAGAGGCTGTATTGTATCTCTTAAGACAAGGGAGAAAGATTATAAGGAAGAAGTGGGCAACAGGACTAAATCTCACAAAGAATGTAAGGATGCTGAAAACAGAGAAAGACGTTTAGATTTATTAATTAGAAAGTCTCTTTGTACATTCCTTACACCCAACAAATTCATATGTTGAAGCCCTAATCCCAAATACCTCAGAATGTGACTGTATCTGGGGATGAGGCCTTTTAAGAGGTGATTAACTTAAAATAAGGCCATTAGGGTGGGACCAAATCCAATTTGACTAGTGTTCTTATAGGAAAAGAAAATTTGGACACGCAAAAACAGACACCAGGCATGTGCCTGCACAGAGGAAAGATGTGTGAGACACAGTGGGGAAGCGATCTGAGGCCAAGGAGAGAGGCCTTAGAAGAAAACAAGTTGGCCAGCACTTTATTCTTGAAATTCTAGCCTCCAGAACTGTGAGAAAATAAACTACTGTTGTTTATACCACCCAGTCTGCAGTGCTTTGTTATGGCAGCCCTAGCAAACCAATACACACCGTTACATTCCAAGAGAGTAGCTAAGCCAGAATACAGTGTGTTAATAATGAGTGGTGGGGAGAAAATAGAAGCAATTGGAAAATTAGTGGATTTATAAGAAGATAATAATGTACCATGTCTTTTTCCCCAGGGGATTTGATTACTGTGAGTGTAGTTTTTTTTCTAAATGACTTAGAGTTTTTCATTTTCTAGTCTCTTAAATTTGTTTTTATAATAAAATAATTTAAAAACTATCTCAACTATATGGGAAAACTGCCTTACCTCTTCTTGATTATTATAGCTGAATCTATCATGTAACTGCAGGGTAAACCAAGGCATTTTCTTTTATAGTGACATTATCAGCAGTTCCAAAGTTGAAAATGTCATGATTTCCCTAGAGACAGGAAGATTTCTATTTTTGGAGGGCAGAGTGGGGAGTAAGCATGGGAAAAGATATAAAAGCATTGGGGGTAGGTTTTGTTTCCTTCTAAAATAATATCTTTATCTAGATTCCCAACTCCTAAATTGTAGGAATAAGACCGCTTTCATACACATTGTACTAAGGTTCAAAAAACATTTAGCAATTATATAGCAGTATTAAATACACAGGGGCAAGAATTCAGGTTTTATAAGAGTTAATGACCTAACATGAGTTTCTACCAGACTCCAAGATAGAGCCTTTTCTTACTTATGGAAACTTGAGTTTTTTCCTGGTCTTTCCAGATGTTCTCATTGTCATCATCATGATTTTGGTGAAGTTGTACTTACACCTGGAATAGCATTTCATCGCCACTCCAAAATATTTTATATGCTTCTCAATTCTGCTTATCTTTTAAGATCTGCTCAAGTTCTTCCTCTTTGAATGAAGCTTTCTCTGTGTACTCTAATCAAAAGGATTCTGTTTTTTCATGATCTCCCGTAGCATTTACATTCTGTTCCAGCAGCATAGGATGAAAATCATAGACTTTCAACTTGGACAGACCCAGGTTCAAATTTCAGATCTTTCTTCTGATAGTCATTCAAGTTTGGATGAATGGGTTAATTTTTATGAACTTTCCTTTTTTTTTGAAAAGTAAATTGGTAGTAGGATTGTGTTAATAATTAAATAAGGTTATGTATTTGAAATGCTTGGCAAATAGTTGATGACTTAGAGTCTGTGCTCTCTTGGTTAGAAGGAAAGAAACTTGCTCACATTAATTTAAGTTAAGAGGAGGTTATCATAAGGATACAAGGATGTTTACAAGGAATCCTGGGAAGACTGAACAATCAGGCTGCAGAGACAGTGGAAACTGAGGTGATCCAGAGTTCTAGCTACCCTCCCATCTTTGTCTCTGCAACCCATGGCTTCCCCTTTCCTCTCTGCATAGCTACTCTGATCTTTCCCAGCCAACTTTCTCTCCATTTCTTTTCCTCATAAGATATACCTCTAAAATGGCCACTCCAGCTCAAACTCTAAGTGAATCTTTAGTGCAAGCACCCAAATCACACATAACTTTCTTCCTTGTCCTTTTGGTTCAAATTCCTTAAGGAGAGGATCTGATTGGCTTGGTCTCTTTTCAAGTGAGACCACAAAAATTGCTGGCCAGCCTAGATTAAAGTACCTCATCCAGGGCCCCAGCCCCTTTCCATTTGTTTGTCACTTGGAAGCTGGGGTCTTTGCGCTCTGCTATTTATGACAAGAGCAAGGAATGAAACAGATTCCGTAAGAGAAGAGCCAGTGATGGGGGGAAGAATGAGGAGGTACCACCAAATATTTCGAGGATTTCTAGTCAAATGTTTGCTACTCCTAACAACTTAACACTGATTCTATTCTATCATTTGTTTTCTGTACTTGTTTGCCTAAAATGGTGTTACTGTTTTGTGTAAGCAAAGAATTTTAAAATTTACTCCACATAATACCTTCCACAGTGTTAACATTTATTCCTCAATATTCATTAAATATTTATTGAGCACCTACATGTCAAGCACTATCATGAAGAGTATGGTAATAAACATAATTCTTGACCTCAGGGAGCTTACATTCTGAAATTTTTATTTTATGTATATTCCCAGTTAGGCATACAAAATTGTAGAAATTTTCATGATTTTATATAATCATCACCTTCAGAATAAATCCTTTTCTCACCACCCAATTTAAAAATACACCTACTACCACTAGTATACCCTTTCAGTTTTTATCCCCTGCTTCATTTGTCTTCCTAGAATTGCACAAACACATCGTGTATTACATTTATTGATCTTGTTTATTGTCTCCATTACTAGACTGCAAGCTTATGAAAGTAGAGATTTTTATCCCTTTTCTTCACTGTGTATTGTTAGTGCTGGATATTTGTTGAAAGCACAAATAAATGAAGAAATGAATGAATCATCCTACTTATTTTTTGTCAAGCATCTAATGAGTCTCAGGCACCATGTTGGCTATTTTTATAAAGATCATTTTACTTACCTCTTCCCAATAAGTCCATGAGGTATTTGTTATGGTCGTCTCTACTTCATATATTGAAAAATTGGGCATAAGAGAGACTAAAATCCTTGCCCTAGTTCACACAGCCAGTAGGTGGTAAACTGGGGTTCAGGTTTGTCTGACTCAAGAGTTCATGTTCTTCACCTCTAAACTGCATACAATTTGTAAGTAAAATACTAGTTTACAGAAGTAGTGATGGGTTTGTAATGGCCCATACTTTGCTGTAATGTTCATTTATTTGATGACACTGTAGGTTTGAAGCAGAGTTTTGATTGAGAAAGCAATCTAAATGGCTTGCTGTGCTAGAATGTTCTTGGCTTCATATCCCTGTCCTCTCCAGCCATGATTTTTGGGAAAGAGTCTTGAAGTACATCTAGGATGTATTTATTATTAAATATTTGTCTAGGGTGTTTGTAGTAAACAAAAGTACTTGTCTTTTAAATAAAACAAGAGGGCAAGTAACAAAGTCACCTTGTTTGGGTGCAATGTGAAGGAAGCGGGTAAATCTGTCAGGAGCTGTGGATGTTGCCACCAAGATTCTGAAGAGCCTCTTGGTCCTATCCAGAAAGACAGGAAACGCAGTTCATAAAAAACTAATTGAGTCTTTAATGCTTTTAACCAAGATGGTTGTGAAACACTCAGAAAAAGACTAGAATATAGTACTGGTTTAAGTGAGCTATAAAGTATAAAAGAGAATAAAGATAGAAGAACTTGGTAGTATAAATAAAACATAAAAATATTGAAATGGTAAATTTATACATGAAAGCATTATGACAAAATAACCCTGTGGCAATGATTAACTACATCAAATTATTTTTTGACGGAACAAAAGAAAGTACTGTAGATCACCAAAATGCCTAGATCAAGGAATCGAACATTCTTGACTAGTGCATTTGCAAAACCAAATAACTATAGAAATAGTATCTTCCGGTATTATTATATTTGTAGTTTTCCCCTTTTCTCTTCTTAATTTCAAATCTTAATACTCTGCCAGGAAGGGAGATGTATATATTAGCTATGTTTCTTCGGTAGAATTTCAACCCATCCCTTATGATTGTGCAGAAATTCCATAGACATTTTCCAGTAGATGCAGCAAAAGTGGTAGAGTTTGGTGGAAATACATTTCTTCTTTTAAAATGTGCACTCTGTTCTGTGCTCAGGTTAATAAGAGAAGATGAGAAGGCCAGTCTTTCAAAGCAACCCCAATCCTTTGCTTCCTGTTTTTAGTATGAGTCAAAGAAGACATACTCTCCCAGGCCTTGACTGGGAAGAGAAAAAGCAATGCCAGGTAGAGGTATTTTGAATGGGAAGAAAAGTGATGTGAAGGTGAAGTGGGAGAGTTCTCTGATCCCCGTCACAGGGCTTTCGACAGGGGTGCTCGCCTGTTCTGTCCCCGCTGCTGCTGGAAACCCCTTCCAGGATGGGGAGCGCGCAGACAGGTGAAGGAGCCCAAGTGGGAGTGTGTTACAGTGTGCCATTTCAGCTTTGCCATCCGCAGACGGCTTGAGTGTTAACCAGCTCAGTGGACCCTCTGCCTTTCTGCAAGGGCAGCGGGTCAGTGTGACAGCTTTCTGTATCCTGAGCTCTTGTCCAGCCAGCGTCCTGGAAAAATTGGGTCGCACATAGAGACTCAAGGATGAATGCGGGAGTTCTGTTGGGTGGTGGGGGTGGCTCTCAGCGGGATGGATGGGGAGCCGCAGTGGGGGATGGAGTGGGAAGATGATCTTCCCCTGGAGCTTCGCCATCCAGCGGCTGAACCCCTCTCCAACCGCCCCCAGCGGAACTCCTCTGGGCGTTCAGATGTCCCTCTTCTTCTGTCTTTGTCATGTCGTTCTGCCATTTATCTGCTTGTCCCCTCGTCTCCTTGCCTGCTCATCTGCTCTGGAGCCTGGGATCCTGAGTTGATATGGGTACAGGATAGGGGTCGTGATGGGTCAAAAGGCAACTTTTTGGGCGCAAAAACAGTAATGCCTGTTCTCATTTAGGGCCACGGGTATCCAGGCTTGAGGGTTGGGGCCTTTGCCGGGAAACAGCCCTCTTCTACCCAGTATTTCCCTGTCTCCTGTCCATATTAAAGGGACTGTGGAAGTCAGCGATCCACCAAGGAAGCTAAACCACATATGCAGTTAGAAGAAATAGGGAGGAATGTTTTGAGACCTGAGAACTAGAGCTAGAGTAGGCAAACTGCAGATCATTTTTCTATCTCTTTTAAATATCCATAAAATTTTGCAAAAAATAATTAGCAGACCTTGTTTATGTTAGGAAATAATATTTTTCAGTGTGTAGTGTTTCTGTCAGCAGAAAATGGAAACAGTGGTAGTTGATTCAGATGGTGTTAAGTTAAAAATTCCCTATTTGTTTTACTTTGTGAGATAAGTAAAGAAGAAACATTTTCAAGTATCTTGGAAATAGACATACAATTATGTGATTAAAGTATACACCATTCATCTATTCAACAGGTATTTGTTGAATACTTGTATGTGCCAAGCAGTTAAATGTTTCCTTAAAACTCAAGCCCACAGAAGGGCTTTGATATTCATAGGTACTGAGTGCAGTTGACAGCTTACTGTGACATTGTTTGAGAACATAATGTGTGTAATACTTAACACATAATGAACCATTGCTGCAGCTGTTAGGCACGTCTATAAAACTGTCATGACATTGCTGGTCATACTCTGGGGGATTTCTTTTTCATGACTTATTTTCGGGTTAAATTCTGCCAGCAGATTTCTATGTTTTCATTGTTAATAGTGCATACACCTTGCTGATAACCACAGGAGATTAAATTTAAGAAAATAAGTTTTTAGGATATTACCGGATTTATTGAATGAATTATTACCCTTGTATCTGAAAATTGTTCTTGATGTTTTGTCTTCCTTTTTGAGTTTTCTATACATACCATGTTTCTAATGCTGGAAACAGCTTCCTCTAGAATAAAGAATGAAGAAAATTGAAATGATCTCTGAAACTCGAGAATAGTTATGTAAAAGAGAAAAAACAAAGTCTATCGTTCAAAGGCTACCGAACCAGGAAACAGGCAGCCCGCATTAAAATCCCAGCTCTGGGATCAACTGGTTAGATGATTTTCATCAAGGCATCTTTTCTTTCTGTACTACTTCATCTACGAGTTGCTAACATTGAATGAACCTTTACAATGCTCCAGGTACTGTTTTAAGGTAGGATTTTTCACATGCTATTTCCTTTTATTTTTACAACAATCTAAATTGGCACTCTGATTATTTTCATTTTATAGATGAGGAAATGGAGGCACAAATAAATGAAGTAGTTTGCCCAAGCATGCATAGTTAGTAAGTAGCGGAGCTGGTATTCAAACCTGGGCAGTGTGCTCATCATTGCACCACGCTGCCTCCTTACAATACCTGTAATCAAATCACTCTACTAAAAGACCAATGGGTTAAAATATATTCCAAGATTTTAATTTTCACTTTTTCATCTTTAGGTTATTTAAAAATTATAAATATAATACTTAGCCAACTACATAGAAATATATAAAGTTGTGCACATTTACCCTAAAACCTAAAGTATAATAAAAAAAAAAATAAAAAATAAAAAAGAAATATATAAAGTTAAAAGTAAGATAGTCATGATCTAAATAATGATGCTATGGGCAATGATGGACCTCATATACAACGACAATCCCATAGATAATCATACCATATTTTTTCCTGTATTTTTTCTATGTTTACATATGTTTAGATACAAAAATACTTACCATTGTGTTACAATTGCCTACAGTATTATTACAGTAATATGCTGTTTAGGCTTGTAGCCTGTACCATATAGCCTAGGTTGTATTAAGCTGTATGACCTAGGTTTGTGTAATTACATTCTATGATGTTCACCAATGACAAAATCATCTAATGACAAATACTCAGGATGTATCCCCATCGTTATGCAATGCCTAACAATTGTACTTTATTCGTTAGTACTATTGTTAGACAAGTAATGACTGTTAACACAGTGCTGTGTATCCTTCCAGAGATTTTCTATACTCATATAACATTTTTTAAAGAAAAAGTGAAATATAGGGTAAGTATATGTGCCTGCCTGTGATGGGTTTAAGAATAGGCAAGTGAATCACTTCTGGCCAGGAGAGGTCAGGGAAGATCTGTTGACTTTTGGGAAAACAGAGAGGGCATCAATCAGGAACATTCCTGTTTTCAGCCTGTGGAAGTTGTATTGTGGGGATCTGCTGCCCAGGGCTACAGAAGTCCTCTTGTAAGCAAGAAGGCACAAGCCTGAGGGCAAAAATCAATGAATGGAAGATGCCAGAGCTGTGATATGAACTGCCAAATTAACCAACTCTGGGGCTTCCTCACCTTTGAATTTCTTGTTAAAATAATTTCAAAGGTTCTTATTATTTGAGAAGATTTTCCTCGTGTTTTTGGTTAACAGTACCTGGAGGCATTCTAATTGATAAATAATTACCAGGTCAAAGTAGTTCCACAGCTTCAAAAACCATATTTACTTGTCCCTCAAAGCTATTTTGCTGAGCCAAAATGAAAGTTTGAATTATTATTTATTGAATTCAGACAATGTAGATTACATATAAATAATTTAGGCTTCCAAGTCTTTTAGTAATAGTAGTGTGAGTGGAAAAAATTCAGGGCCCTAAATTTCCTGAACTTGTTTTTCCTTTCATTGTGTAGATAAGTTGAAAATGTTATAAAAATAAACCCAAAAGTGAAAACAAAGTATACTTTTTTTCAAAGTTGTTCCTATTAGGAACACCTTATAAAGAGAGAAAAGACAAACCTCATAGCCATGAAATGCAAATGAATTGTTTAAAATAGTGATGAGCTGACGGGCACCAGTTAGCTTCTCTTCTGAAAGTTTAGAATTTTAAGATATAAACAGTTTATTGCATTCTAGTCTTTTGAAATGAGAGTTCTACGTTTATGAAAAATAATCTGGAATATGTAACTTAAACTTTTAAGTTTATATTTTAGTTTTGAAGAGACATCTTTATTTTGGCCAAACCCTTGGTATCTGAAATTATAATCCTTTCATGAAAGAAATTAATGAGACATTCATATATTAATGTAATTCTTATGGAAATGGATCTGACCTAGGGAATCAAAGCTGTTCTGAAATTTTACACAGACTTTTAATATTAGTTTAATCAAAGGTAACACTTTCTAAGATGCATGATATTTGACTTTATAATATTTGAATTATTCATGATCTAAACTAGAGGGCTCAAATAACATGGTGTGCCATTTTCCCAATATTGTATATTAATATTTCAAAGATAACTTTTGCTGACAGTAATGATCCTGAAATCTGCAAGATCCTTCTAGATCAGAAAAGTCAGAGAGGCTATTAGGTGTAGTGGTTAAGAGTGTAGCCTTTGAAGTAATGCAATTCTGGATTCAAATCCCTACTCTGTCACTTATGATGACATCTTAGACAAATCATACAGCGTCACCCACCCCAGCCTTAGTTTCTCCATCTGTAAAATGGAAGCAGGGGAAGGTTGCTTACTAACATTACTAGCTTACAGAGTTTGAAGATCAAATGAAATGAAATGATTTATGTAAGATACTTTGCAGGGTGGATGGCCTATTAGAAGCATCCAACAAATTCAAGTCATTGTATATAAGAAACTCAACTCCCTTATAATTATGTAGAGCACTAAATTTTCTAAATAATTTCTATCATAGCATCCAAATGTATTTTGAGACAAATGAGTGGATGATAAGACAGATTTTGGTGTTATTATTTTATTTTATTTTATTTTATTTTATTTTTATTGTTTTGAAATAGGGTCTTACAGTGTTGCCCAGGCTAAAGTGCAGTGGTGTAATCATGGCTCACTGCAGCCTCACACTTCTGGGCTCAAGAGATTCTCCCACCTCAGCCTCCCGAGTAGTTGGCACTATAGGCATGCACCATCATGCCTGGCTCATATATATATTATATGTATATTTTTCTAGAGATGGGGGTCTTGCCTTTTTGCCCAGGCTGGCCTCAAACCTCAAACTCCTGGGCTCAAACGTTGCTCCCACCTTGGCCTCCCAAAGTGCTGGGATTACAGATGCGAGCCGCCATGCCTGGCCAGTACAGAAGATGAAAATTGGAGGTTGTCAATGAACTTGAGATCATTCATTCAATGCTCATTAATTCAATATTCACTTAACAAATATTTATTGAGTGTTTAGTATGGGCCAAGAACTGAGCAAAACATTCCACAATACAAGTCTGTGAAATAACCCAATCAAGAGCTGTGCATCTGTGCAGATGTTATTTTTGCCACCCAGTATCTGGTATTCATTTATTGTCAATTGAAAGCCTCTTCCCGAATAACGTATCTCTCCTCCACTATTTGTAACCTAGTTGTGCAGAGGGATGTGACATAAACCAAGACAATCAGACTCACTATCCTGGAATGTGGAAACTTGTGGGGAAGGACACATGGACAAAACCAATTGTAGCTCATTTAACCCAGTGACCATTAGTCCATGCTCAAAGCTGTTCTAACTTCCACCTTGATCATCTGATTCCATAGACCACATTCTATAATAATTTTCCCTTTTGCTTTGGTTGACAAATGTCAGATTGTATTTCTTTCAAGCAAAGAACCCTAACTGAAAGAACCTCTGAAACTGTGACATCATTCATTCTCAGAAGTCTTGGAATCTGTTTCTAGGAAAATCTTTTTATAATATTGATAATGTGCTATTAAGTTCTCTTCATCATTTCTACCAGAGAATTATGCTTGCTCTTAACAGACAAGCCTTGACACTCATACACATTAGATATGTCTAATCTGATTGTTACTCATCCATATTGTCTTAGTTGTGCATCAGAGATTCTCTATGCTTTTAGTTCATATCCACTCCGTTGTTCCCATATGCATCTATGTAGAATGGAGCCATGCAGAATGTCAAGCCAAATACTGCAAGCAAACCTAAAATCTGTTTGCACCACATGTGCTAGAATCCATTGGCCAAAGCAGTTTTCACGGCCAAGAGTGGGAACAGTGAGGTGAGACATATACTCTATTTAACCTGGTGGGAGATATTGTAAGTCACGTGGCAAGGGCGTGGATGTACAATTTTATTAAAAGGTGAGAGTGAAGGATTGGAGACAATAATCTAATCTACCGCACCTCCCATTTTCCCTCAGTGCACTGTACGACATCTCTTTTATTTATTGCATGCCGTCAGAATACAAGGCAGGTTAAGGGAGAACAGAAAGAAGGCAGACTCCTAGTTAATATGTCTATTTACACTCGGTCTTGAAGAAGAGAGGAAGTGGATGGCAATGTGTTATGATGTTTGGCAAAAGTATTCAGGTCACATTTCGTAGGAACTCTATTTACCCTTATAGACAAAATGTTTTGTGTGCATGTTAAATGTATAAACGTAACTTTTATTAAATACTTATTTTGTGGCAAGTTGGTGTAAGTTCTTTGTGAGCATTATCTCTTAAAATCCTCATAAAAATCCTGTGGGGTTTATAGTCTGAAAAAACAAAATTTTGAAAGGTTAAATAATTTTTTGCAAATGTAAGAGAAAACTAATTGTTCTGTAGCCCTGGCAACAAGTAGTCAACATAACTGGTTTTAAACCCAGTTACTTGCTCAATATCTGCTGCAGTGAACACACTTTTATAAACCAACTAATCAGGGCCAGCTCTTTGCTTCTGAAAGTTAGCCAATCAGGATTCACTCCAATAAACATATCCCAGAGTTTCAACCAATCCACCACAGTCCCTATCCCCAGTAATCAAACTTCTAAAAATAATATTAACGTATCTTCACCTCTCCAAGTCTCCTTGAACTGCATGCTTCCCTTAAAACCCACTGAAGACCAACAGAGCCTGTGACTGATCTAAAGCACCCATTTGTTTTTTTTTCTGTAGTAGCCACACATTCAGCTTTGTCTTTTTATTTCAGGTATCATATAATGGTCTCATTGTTCTTTGACAGCAACTTACCCAAGTTTACACAGCTGGCAAATGGTAAAGTCAAGTGACAATCCCAGTTCCATCTGATTTCAGAGCCTAAACTCCTACTCAGCATGATGTACTGTTTATCCTCGTTCCATAAAAATGATGGTCCAGGTACTCTTCCCTATAAAAGTTTAGCCTCTGATGGTATTTCGACTCTTGAATGGTTATTTACCTTTGCATATCTTATTTATCCAACTAACTTGTAAGTTCAATTGAATCTAACATAATCTCACGTTCCCAGTGGTGACCAATTCATCATTTACTTGTTATTTTTAAATATATTAAAAGGAATGCTTAGTATGTGCCACGCCACCGTGATAGTGATGGAATTAGGATGTTTTCACCCTCAAGGGCTGGCAGCCTAACTGGAGAGACAGAAAACAGCACTTCAATGTGAATTGTGCTACCACATATATAAGGTGCAGTGTGACCTGCGAGGGAAGAGTTACTAAGTCTGACATTAGCATTGTGAGCAGTCTTTAAGAAATGCCAAATGACTGATATTCGCATATTACTTAGTTATTTGGAGCAAACAATTATTTCAGAGTCAAGAAAAATGTCCTCAAATTTGCCAAAACTTATCAAAGTCAAATATTGAATCAGGAATTGCACTAACCCAAATTTGAATTATTTAGGAAGAGGACACATCATAAATGTGTGGTTTATCAAGTGGTAAAAAATATATTTAAGAGAATGCCATTTCCTATTTCTATTGCCCTAAAAATTTAGTTTTAATTTTTCTTACTGAGTATGGTGATCGTTGCCTAATATAGAGTATTGCACATTTCAGATACTTAATGCAAAAGATGGTGAGAATATGAAAAAAACACTTAATGATATTTGGTAAAACAGGAGCTGGCTTAATTAGGAGGCAGACACTCATAATGATCCTCAATTTCACTTGCACTTTTTCCTTTTCATTTTTGATACAAAGCTATTTTTCTGGATTACTTCCCACTCCTTTTCCTTGGCACTCCAACAGTTTTGAAACATGATGTAATCACTGAAATGAAAATTTTGTACACAAGAAAAGAAATCTCTAGTTTATACACAAGATGTCAGTGTGTTAGGCACAGAAACAATGTTTTCATTTAGTCTTGATTAATGACTGGGCATCGCCTTAGATTTCAGTACTTTTCTTGCTTTTCTCAAACAACTTTGACCTCTGCTAATAATTTTCCTGGCTGAGCCAAGAACTGAGAGCCACTACATAATGGCCGTTCCTTCTGCAGAGAGAACTGGGTGTCTGCTAGGAATGCACTGATTTAATGTGAGGTGATGTATGGTATCTTCTGAGTTACAATGATCTGTGGCCTTGGCTAACCAAAAAGACAGTAAGTGCATTTCAAAGCTTTAAAACATCATTGGGAAAGAGGATTGTGGCTGAAATGACTGCAGACCAAGTTTGGGTCTTTGATGCCTTTCTTCCTGATGGAACCCTGTGACTCCAGACTGCCCAGTACCCCCAGCCTCCTCACACAACTTTCTGGCTTTCTAACTAGATATTTACTCTTGTGTTCTAACCCTGTGTTTTCTTCCCTTACCCAGAATGTGCCTATTAACAAGTCCAGCACCCATTCTAGAGGCTGATCATTTGTATCAGATAAAATCATTCCTACACTATCCAAAAGGATGACAATAGCTACAATTTGCTGATCACTTACCGAGTTGCTTTAAAGGGCTCATTGCATTTAATACATACAAAAGCCCTGTAAAGCAAGTACCATAAATTTCCCCCACTTTACAGATTGCAAATAGAAGATTAAGAGAAGTAAGTCAATTGCTTCAAGTTCTTGGAGCCATCAAGCTTCCCATCCAGGTCTCCTGGACTCGAGTCCTCTTCTTTATTGGTGACCAATGAGAGGTTTCAAAGGACATTTTTAGTTTGATAAGGAATAGTGCCCACAAGAATTCTGTCTACCGTAGGATTTTGAGTATTAACAAAAACCTCTAGGGAAAGATATTCTTGTTCAAGTGGTAGCTTTCCTGATGTTTCTCAAATAAAACTAAATAGATAAGTTTTCTACTCACTAGAGGGTCAGGCTAGTTGTGCTTCACACAGTAGCTGATGTGGTGATAGGAGCAGGAGGAAGAGCCCACAACTATGTACAGCCCTTTTCCCTTGTGACCAACTGTTTACCTCCTTCTTTGTGTCAGTAGCCAAGGGAAACATAGAATCACAAAGCACAGAATGATAGAACACTAGTGTTGGGCTCGTAGAAGTGTTTAAATCTAAACCCTACATTGTAGGGAGGTAGAAACTGATCAAGGAATAAAGTGACTCAAAGTTACCCAGCCAGGAAGAAGGTAGTGGAGTCAGAACTCAAGTCTTTTCCCTCCCTCCCCTTCCTTCCTTCCTTCCTTCCTTCCTTCCTTCCTTCCTTCCTTCCTTCCTTCTTCCTTCGTTCTTTCCTCCCTGCCTCCCTCCCTTCCTTCCCTCCCTCCCTCCTTCATTCTCTCTTGCCATTTATTTTTCAGTGTCTATAATGTGCCAGTCACTGGGTACTGGAAATACAGCAAACACATTTTAAAAAAATCCTTGCTATGATGGAGTTTACACTCCAGTGGGAAGAAACACATAGCAAACAAATACACCAGTAAAACACCTACTATGCCAGATGGTGCTAAGAGGTACGGAGAAAAATACAGCAGAGAAAGTGATAAGGAGAACAGGAGAGAGTGATGTTATTTCAAGTTCCTTGTGAGGAAGTGGCCATGAAGAGAATTCCAGAGGGGGCAGTGGCAAATGGGGAGCATGCTTGGACTTGGGCTGCTTGAGGAACAACAAGAAGGCGGATGTGGCTGAGAATAGTGAGCAAGGGGGCAAAGACACAGGATGAGGATCAAGAGGAGCCAGATGACCCTGGCCATCTCATCCATCAGTCAGTGCATTAGATCAACCTCAATGCCTCTTTTCAAGAGGCTCATTTAATGATGAGTCTAATATCTTCCTATGGCCATGACTAATTTCAGAGACCTATCAACTAGAGATATGGGATGGAGTGTAAAATGTGTTGGACTGGGAATGACTCTCCAGGTGCAAGTCCATCCCCTAGTTATAATTAGCTCTGCTATTGAACTTGTTTAAGCTTCCTTTTCCTTCTCTGTAAGAGGAGGATAATGTGAACTATCCCAGGGGTTTTATGAGGGCTGCAGAAGACAACATACAGGAAAGCAGTTTGTAAGTGGACACTGTGAGTAATTGAAGTCAGTCTGTCCATCAATAAATTTTTTTTCATCATTATTGTGAACAAGGGGTTTCTCCCTTCTGATGTTTACAGCACTGCTTTCTTCTGTCTGACAAGATGTGCAGAGAGACTCTACACCTTTGGAGGAAAATGAGAGGAAGAAAAGATGTTCCTCTTTGTCTGTATCTTTCTACCATGATCTTCAACTTCATCCCTCACCTGCCAGCAATGGAATGTGGGAGACGGTTATGGTCAGTGTGGTCCTCAGTTAACCCTCTGATTCAATACAGCTTACTGTCTTCACTGTCGGGGCAAGAGCAGTGTGATCACGGTGTGACTACTGGCATTGGAAAGAAACAGTATTACCAGCTATGAAATTTATAATTAGAGATTCTCTGAAGTTTTAAATGTATGGGTATTGACGTGGTTGTGTTTCACAGCTGTCTATCATAGCAACTTCCAAATCCTTCCATGGTATTCTTTCCATGGAATTTCTTCATTGAAATTTTAAAATAAAAATTATTTTTTAGGGAAATTATTATAAACTTGAAACTTCACATACAGACAAGAATTGAACCTCCCTTAATCTAGTTGACAAATATAGTATTTATATAATATTTACTCTATGGAGAGTCATGTATTCTCAAGAAAACTATATATAGTTGTATGTAGTTAGAGTCAAGAAAACGGATTTACTGTGTGATCTTAGGGATCCTCATCTCTAAAAAGAGAATAATAAAAATTGCCTCAAAGAGTTATTATAAGGTTTAATTATATATATATATGTATATTTTGCCAGGAGATAAGCAAGCAGAAGTTTATCGGTATGTATATATATTTTTTCCTTCAACTTTTATTTTAAGTTCAGTGGTACATGTGCAGGATGTGCAGGTTTGTTACATAGGTAAACGTGTGCCATGGTGGTTTGCTACACAGATCAACCCATCACCCAGGCATTAAGCCCAGTATCCTTTAGATATTCTTGCTCATGCCCTCCCTCCCTCCACCCTCACTCCCAACAGGCTCCAGTGTGTGTTTTTCCCCTGCATATGTCCATGTGTTCTCATTGTTCGGCTCTCACTTATAAGTGAGAACATGTGGTGCTTGGTTTTCTGTTCCTGTGAGTTTGCTGAAGAGAATGGCTTCCAGCACCATCCATGTTCCTGCAAAGGACATGATATCATTCCTTTTTATAGCTGCATAGTATTCCATGGTGTATGTGTACCACATTTTCTTTTTACAATCTACCATTGATGGGCATTTGGGTTGATTCCATGTCTTTGCTATTGTGAATAGTGCTGCAATGAATATACATGTGCATGAATCTTTACAATAGAATGATTTGTATTCCTTTGGGTATATACCCAGGAAGTAAAAGTGTTCCTTTTTCTCCGCAACCTCACCAGCACCTTGTGTTTCTGGACTTTTTAATAATTACCATTCTGACTGGTGTGAGATGGTCTCATTTTGGTTTTGATTTGCGTTTCTCTACTGATCAGCAATGTTGAGCTTTTTTCATTTGTTTCTTGGCCCCATAAATGTCTTTTTTGGAGAAGTGTCTGTTCATGCCCACTTTTCTGATGGGGTTGTTTGCTTTTTCTGGTAAATTTGTTTAAGTTCCTTGTAGACTCTGGATATTAGACCTTTGTCAGATGGATAGATTGCAAAAATTTCTCCCATTCAGTAGGTTGTGTATTCACTCTCATGAGTTTCTTTTGCCGTGCAGTAGCTCTTTAGTTTAATCAGATCCCATTTGTCAATTTTTGCTCTTGTTGCAATTGGTTTTTGGTGTTTTCGTCAGGGAATCTTTTCCTGTCCCTATGTCCTGAATGGTTTTGCCTAGATTTTCTTCTAGAGTTTTTATAGTTTTGGGTTTTACATTTAAGTCTTTAATCCATCTTGAGTTAACTCTTGTATAAGGTGTAAAGAAGGGGTCCATCTTCAATTTTCTGCATAAGGCTAGCCAGTTTTCCCAGCAGCATTTATTAAATAGGGAATCCTTTCCCCATTGCTTGTTTTTATCAGGTTTGCTGAAGATCAGATAGTTGTAGGTGTGCAGTCTTGTTTCTGAGTTCTCTATTCTGTTCCACCAGTCTATGTGTCTGTTTCTGTAACAGTAACATGCTGTTTTGGCTGCTGTATCCTTGTAGTATAGTTCGAAGTCAGGTAGTGTGATGTCTCCAACTTTGTTCTTTTTGCTTAGAATTGTCTTGGGTATTTGGGCTCTTTTTTGGTTCCATATGAATTATAAAATAGTTTTTTTCTAATTCTGTGAAGAATGTTAATGGTAGTTTAATGGGAATAACATTGAATCTATAAATTACTTTGGGCAGTATGGCCATTTTCATGATATTGATTCTTCCTATCCATGAGCATTGAATGTTTTTCCATTTGTTTTGTCCTCTGATTTCCTTGAGCAGCAGCTTGTAGTTCTCCTTGAAGAGGTTCTTCACCTTTTTTTGTTAGCTGTATTCCTAGGTATTTTATAATTTATGTAGCAATTGTTAATGGGAGTTCATTCATGATTTGACGCTCTGCTTTCCTGTTTTGGATTATAGGAATGCTAGCAATTTTTGCACGTTGATTTTGCATCCTGAGACTTTGTTGAAGTTGCTTATCAGCTTAAGGAGATTTTGGGCTGAGATAATGGGGTTTTTTAGATATACAGGATCATGTCATCTGCAAATAGAAACAGTTTGACTTCCTTTCTTCCTATTTGAATGCCTTTATTTCTTTCTTTTGCCTGATTGCTCTGGCCAGAACTTCCAATCCTATGTTGAATAGAAGTGGTCAGAGAGGGCATCCTTGTCTTGTGCTGTTTTTCAAGGGAAATGCTTCCAGCTAGCCCATTCAGTATGATATTAGCTGTGGGTATGTCATAAATGGGTCTCATTATTTTGAGGTATGTCTCATCAATACCTAGTTTATTGAGTTTTTAACATGAAGGGATGTTGAATTTTACTGAAGGCCGTTTCTGCATCTATTGAGATAGTCACATGGTTTTTGTCTTTAGTTCTGTTTATGTGATGAATTACATTTATTGATTTGTGTATGTTGAATCAACTTTGCATACAAGGGATGAAGCTGACTTGATCATGGTGGATAAGCTTTTTGATGTGCTGCTGGATTCAGTTTGCTAGTATTTTATTGAGGATTTTTGCATCAATGTTCATCAGGAATATTGGCCTGAATTTTCTAATTTTGTTGTATCTTTGCTAGGTTTTGGTGTCAGGATGATGCTGGCCTCATAAAATGAGTTAAGGAGGAGTCCCTTCTCCTCATGTTTTGGATAGTTCCAGTAAGAATGGTACCAGCTCTTCTTTGTACCTATGATAGAATTCAGCTGTAAATCCCTCTGGTCCTGGACTTTTTTTGGTTGGTAGGCTATTTATTACTGCCTCAATTTCAGAACTTGTTATTGGTCTACTCAGGGATTCAATTTCTTCCCAGTTCAGTCTTGGGAGGGTGTATGCATCCAGAATTTATTCATTTCTTGTAGATTGTCTAGTTTATGTGCATAGAGGTGTTTATAGTACTCTCTGATGGTTTTTTGTATTTCTGTGGGGTCAGTGGTAATATCCCCCTTATCAATTCTGAGTTTTTCTATTTGATTCTTCTCAGTTGTCTTATTACTCTAGCTAGCAGTCTGTCTATTAATTTTTTCAAAAAACACCTCTCAGATTCACTGATTTTTTTGAAGGGTTTTTTTGTGTCTCTATTTCCTTCAGTTCTGCTCTGACCTTGGTTATCTTTTGTCTTATGCTAGGCTATGGAGTTTGCTTGCTATTGGTTCTCTAGCTCTTTTAGTTGTGTTGTTAGGTTCTTAATTTGAGATCTTTCTAGCTTTTCGATGTGGGCATTTTAGTGCTATAAATTTCCCTCTTAACACTGCTTTAGCTGCATCTCAGAGATTCTGGTATACTCTCTCTCTGTTCTCATTAGTTTCAAAGCACTTCTTAATTTCTGCCTTATTCTCACCATTTACTCAGGAGTCATTTAGGAACAGGTTGTTCAATTTCCATGTAGTTGCGTGTTTTTGAGTAAATTTCTTAGTCTTGAGTTCTAATTTGATTGCACTGTGGTCTGAGAGACTGTTATGATTTCAGTTCTTTTGCATTTGTTGAGGAGTGTTTTACTTTCAATTATGTGATCAGTTTTTCTGTGTGTGTTATGTGGTTATGAGAAGAATATATATTCTCTTGTTTTTGGATGGAGAGTTCTGTAAATATCTATCAGGTCCATTTGATCCAGAGCTAAGGTCTCAAATACGTATATTAATTTTCTGTTTCAATGATCTGTCTAATATTGTCAGTGAGGTGTTGAGGTCTCACACTATTATTGTGTGGAAGTCTAAGTCTCTTTGAAGTTCTCTAAAAACTTGCTTTATGAATCTGGGTACTCCTGTATTGAGTGCTCATATATTTAGGATAATTAGGTATTCTTGTTGAATTGAACTCTTTACCATTATATAATGCCCCTTTTTGTCTTTTTTGACCTTTGTTGGTTTAAAGTCTGCTTTGTCAAAAACTAGGATTGTGACCCCTGCTTTTTTTTTTTTCCATTTACTTGGTAAATTTTCCTCTGTCCCTTTATTTTGAGCCTATGTCTGTCTTTGCATGTGAGATGGGTCTCTTGAAGATAGCATACTGATGGGTCTTGACTCTTTATCCAGCTTGCCATTCTGTGTCTTTTAATTGGGGCATTTAGCCCATTTACATATAAAGTTAATGTTGTTATGTGTAAATTTGAATCTGTCATCATGATGCTAACTGGTTATTTTACAGACTTGTTTATGTGATTGCTTTCATAGTGTCACTGATCTGGGTAATTCAGTGCATTTTTGTAGTGACTGGTAATGGTTTTTCTTTTCCATATTTAGTGCTTCCTTCAGGAGCTCTTGCAATGCAGGTCTGTTGGTAATTAATTCCCTCAGAATTTGCTTGTCTGAAAAAGATCTTATTTCTCCTTTGCTTATTAAGCTTAGTTTGCTGAATATGAAATTCTGGGTTGGAAATTCTTTTCTTTAAGAATGTTGAATATTGGTTCCCCAAATCTTCTAGTTTGTAGAGTCTCTGCTGAGAGGTCCACTGTTAGTCTGATGGGCTTTCCTTTGTATGTCACCTGACCTTTCTCTCTGGCAGCTTTAATATTTTTTCTTTCATTTTGATCTTGGGGAATCTCATGCTTATCTGTGTTGAGGTTGATCTTCTCATGGAATATCTTACTGGGGTTCTCTGGACTTCCTGAATTTGAATTTTGGCCTGCCTTTCTAGGTTGGGGAAGTTCTTTTGGATGATATCCTGAAGTATGTTTTGTAATTTGGTTCCATTCTCCTCATCTCTTTCAAGTACCCCAATCAATCATAGGTTTGGTCTTTTTATGTAGTGCCATATTTCTTGGAGGTTTTGTTTATTCCTTTTCATTCTTTTTTCTCTATTCTTGTCTGCCTATCTTATTTCAGAAAGACAGTTTTCAACCTCTGAGATTCTTTCTTCTGCTTGGTCTATTCTGCTATTAATACTTGTGATTACATTGTGAATTTCTTGTGTTGTGTTTTTCAGCTCCATCAGGTCAGCTTTGCTCCTCTCTGAACTGCCTTTTTTGGTTATCGCTTCCTATATTGTTTTATCTTCATTCTTAGCTTCTTTGCATTGGGTTACAACATGCTCTTTTAGTTCAGTGTAGCTCATTATTACCCACTTTCCGAAGCCTACTTCTGTCAATTCAGCCATCTCAGCCTCAGCTCAGTTTTCTGCCATTGCTGGAGAGGTGTTGAGGTCATTTGAAGGAGAAGAGGCACTCTTGCTTTTTAAGTTCTTATCATTTTTGTATGGATTCTTTCTCATCTTTGTGGGCTTATGTGCCTTCAACTTTTGAGGTTTCTGACCTTTGAATGGGTTTTTTTGTGGGATCTCTTTTTGTTGATGACATTGTTATTGCTTTCTGTTTTTTTTTTTTTTGTTGTTGTTGTTTTTTTAATAACAGTCTGGTCACTCTTCTGTAGGGCTCCTGTGGTTTGCTGGGAGATAGCTCCAGACCCTAGTTGCCTTGGTTTTTCCTTTACCTGGATGTATTACCAGTGAAGGCTGTGAAACAGCAAAGATGGCAGCCTGCTCCTTCTTCTGAAAGCTCTGTCCTGGGGGGTACTGACTTGTTGCTGGCCTGGGTGCTCCTGTAGGAGGTGTCTGGAGTCCCCTGTTGGGAGGTTTCACTCAGTCAGGAGGAATGGGATCAGGAACCTGCTTAAAGAATCAGCCTGGTTGCTTTGGGGAGAGCAGGTGTGCTGCAATGAGGGGAACCCTTCTTTATCCAGACCACCTGGACTCTCTAGAACCAGCAGGCTGGAAAGGCTGAGCTGACTGAACTGCAGAGATGTTGGCCACCCCTCCCCTCAGGAGCTCTGTCCCAGGAAGAGATGAGAGTGCTGTCCATATAACTCTAGCTGGAGTTGCTGAAATTCCTGCAGGGAGGCCCCACCCAGGAAGGAGGGATGGATTGGGGTCCCACTTAAAGAGGCAGTCTGTCTATGATCTGGCACAGTAGCTGTATTGTGTTATGGGGGACTCCTCCTCATCCAGATCACCTGGACTGCCTGGAGGTGGCAGGCTAGAATGGCTGAGTTGACCTAACCACAGAAATGGCAGCCACCCCTCCCTCTGGGAACTCATCCATCTTAGGCAGTCTTTAGCCTGCTGCAGTGGCTAGCTGGAATTCCAAGCCAGTGGGACTTTACTTGTGAGGTGCCGTGGAAGTGGGGCCAACAGAAAAATTCTGCTTGACTCCCTGGATTCAGCTCCCTTCATATGTGAATGTACGGATAGAACTCCTGCCTTGCTGGGATTTCAGAAGCCGGAGACTGTAAAACTCCTGGGTCTCTGTGTGTGCCTGAGCGACTGCTCTGCTGAGACTCTGCACAGCGCTGTGTATCAAACCCAAGGCCCTGGTGGTGTGAGCTCATGAGGGGATCTCCAGATCTGCGGGTTGCAAAGATCCATGGGAGAAGTGTGATTTTCTGGGTGGGGTTGCACAATCACTCTCTGCTTCCCTTGGCTGGGGGTAAGGGTTCCATTGGCTCCAGGCAGCTCCTGGATGCTGTTGCCTCACCCTACTTTTCTTCATTTTCTGTGGGTTGAGCTGATTGCCTAGTCAGTTCCAGTTAGAGAACCTGGATATTTCAGTTGAAGGTGCTGAATTCACTTGTTGTTTTCATTTCTCTCCATGACAGCCATGGACCACAGCTGTTTCTAATCTGCCCTGATATCATATTTTTAAAGGGTCTGGCACATAGTGCTATATAATTAACTGTTGTTTGGTAAATGACATAACCTTTCTGATTGCTTGCCTGTTGTTTGGTGAACATTTACCTATCTGTTAAGATGTTGCTCATGTCTCTGGAAAAAACAAACTCAGGCACTGTGCTTTCATAGTGCTTGTTACATCTTCAATTAAGCATTTATCATGCTATCATTTAATTATGTATTTATCTTTTCAGTTAGGCCATGCCAAATATAGAGGCTATGCATTTTTCACTGTGGTACCCAGTCTCCAGAATAAAACAAGATCTGGCACATAGCAGGCACTCAAATACATTTTTTTTAGTGTGGTGTGCAAAGCCTTCCTATGACTTGCCTCAAATGTGTGGCCTTGTGTTTCATTACTGCCTACCCCTGGACCCTTGCACTAGAAATGTCCCATGCACTTCTATAATATGCCATGCTCTTTTACTCCTCGTTTCCATCCCCACTTTTATGATGGTATGATTGTGTGACTGCTGTACTCACTGCCTTATCCACCCTCACTGTAATACCACAGGCCCACACAAGCACACACTTGACTAACTCCTACCTGTCCTGCAATAATAAACTCAAACTCCATTTTCTCCAGACTGCCTCTTGGTTAGGACTCTCTGTTTGGGGACACCTCTTATATGTTGCCATTCGTACCCTCTGCATATAACAATAACCAATATTTCAGGCATTGGCCTAAGCACTTCCCTATACTAGCTTATTTAATCTTCACAATAACCTTATGAAGTAGCAACTATTAGTAGCTACAGTTTCAAATGAGACCAGGAGACTCAGAGAGGCTGAATAACTTCTTCAAGTGGCAAGTGGCATGCCAGAATCAAACCCAGACAGTATGACTTCAGAGTCTGTACTCTTAAGACCTTTCTGTTCTACTTCTTCCACAGCAATGCATAACATCTTTATCATAGCACTCATTATCCATCACTGTAATTTCTAATTTTCTTTTCTTCTATGCAAGCCTAGACAAAACACACTGTATTCAATGCCAAAGACTTAGAAGGTAGATAAATACATCTGGAAGCCATGTAGGTAGCTAGATTTCAGGACATAAGTGGGCTTTGAAATAGATCTTGAAGAAGCAATTGGTTGTGTGCAAGGTAGCAGTGGCGGAACAGACAAGGTTGGGTGACTGGAGTGCTAACTAGGCTGACATGAATCCTGAGTGGTTAGAGGAAGGTGAAATGAGGTGATTATAGCTCAGGTGATGATGAAGGGAAAGAGTTTATACTGGAAAATGTTGGGGACTAAAAGCCACAGGAAGACAGTGATGTGATGTGATATGTGAAGTCTAAGAAATTTTGCAGTAGCAGTACTTTGCATGCTCTGGGACTACATATACTGGAAAAGGGAAAAGGGAAGTGAAGCATTTAACTGGTAAATTTTAAAAATGTAAGTGGACATATGGATAATTCAGGTATGTACCACCTTTTCTATTGTAGTGCTGGAATGGCCAGATGCCCCCCCATGAATAGCTGATAAGTTTTCTTATATCGACAAGTACAACGTATGTTAATTCAGTGTCTCTAATACATCAACTTCCTTTACAAGTTGTTTTGCCATATCCACGTACTCCTTGTAATTTATATTAATATTTTTATTTAAATCGATTTAGATCTTAGAAAACATATAATTTTTTAAAGGCAACATTATATAAATAAAAAACCATTTGCCTTCTCTTAAAAAGAAGATAAAAGTAGTCAAGACAAAGATATTGATCATAAACCATATAAATCATCTCATATATTATGAGTAATACACATACTATGGTTTGGAAAAGATGGCGTTATTTCTTTAGATTGATATATAAGTATTTTGATTGTTTTATAAGTCAGGCAAGCAAAGCTAGGGGAAATTAAGTTGGTGCTTAAGGTCACACTATTGCTCACAGACAAAGTTAGGACAAATACCCAGGTTGTCTGCTCTAATCTGGTATTTATTATGGTCCAAAAGAAGGCAATTGCTAAGTAGGGCCCTGCAAAGACAAAACCTAAAGCAGGGTTGGTAGAAGTGTGCTCCCAGTGTGACCATGGAGCAGGGTGGTGGCATTGGGACCTGGCTAGATAAAGAGGCCCTGGGCTATTTAAATATCCTAGATGACCCTCAGTGAGAAAGATCTCTGGGAATACAGCTTGGTACTGGAGTCTCCATCCTCACATCCACCCATCCCTGGCCACTTAAATTCAATTCTGTTCTGAAATCAATAGTAGGACTAGAAATAATTTCCAGCCTGGAAGCCTTTTGGAAGCCCTGAGGGTAGCCTACACCTATTTAGAAATTTTTATCTCCTAACAGACAGTGGTTCTGTGAGAGGAATGTTTGGGATTAAACCAGAGGCCAAGCGTCTGGATTAGCCTCCATCAAGTGCTGGTCCTCTAGCTTTTTTCCATGGTGCTTTGAGAACCCATCTAGTGACATCCAATCTGTAAATTTCATAGAGCACAAGAAATATGGGATGGCCTCAGTCTGGGATAGAAGAAATAAGATTTTAGGAAGTTCCTGAGGGAGTCCAAGTCCTAGGAACGATGCTAATAATTATATATCAAAGGAGAATTAAATGACACATTCCTTAGAATTACACATTAAATATTTAATTAAGTATGTAGTAGATGCTAAATAAATGCTTATTAGGAAAATATAACAGTTTTCGAAGTCCTTTCCTCAATGGCAGATTATATACTCAGTTGAACTTACCTTTTGAATAGGTAACAATGGTTCAATATTGGTAATTTCATATAGTTCAACCTAATACTTTGGTGGAAAGTGTGAGGTGGGCTTCGTAGACTCTGTAGACTCCTGTCATAACTCTGTAACAAAGGTATTACATTTGATCAAACCGCATGACTTTTCTAGTTCACAGTTTCTTCCACTCTTTGATATTGACATTGGAATAAACCACTCCAACTTAGAAATTTGTTTGATTAATTAAATTGAAAAACAAAATATTCCCATTTCCACAGCGATCTCTCTTGTTGCCCTTTATATAAACATACCCAATTCTCTCCTATCATCATCTACTCTTTAGCCCCTAGCGACTACTAGTCTATTCTGCATTATAATAGTTTTTTTCTTTTCTTTTTTGGAAACAGAGTCTCACTCTGTCGCCCAGGCTAGAGTGCAATGGCGCAATCTCGGCTCACTGCAACCTCTGCCTCCTGGGTTCAAGTGATTCTCCCGCCTCAGCCTCCCCAGTAGGTGGGATTACAGGCATGTGCCACCATACCTGGCTAATTGTTGTATTTTTAGTAGAGACAGGGTTTCACCATGTTGGCCAGGCTGGTTTTGAACTCCTGATCTCAGGTGATCCACCTACCTCAGCCTCCCAACGTGTTGGGATTACAGGTGTAAGCTACCATGCCTGGCTTATAATAGTTTTTTTTTTTCATTTCAAGAATGTTGTATAATCTATTTGAGGAGAATTGACATCTTTACTATGTTGAGTCTTCCAATCCATGAACATGATATATTTCTCTACTTGTTTAAATCTTTCATTTCTTTAATTAAAATTGTGTAGATTTTTCAGCATAGAATTTCTGTATACATTTTGTTAGACTTATATCTAACTATTTTTCTAGGAATTATAACTGGTATTTTTTTTTTTTTGAGACAGAGTCTTGCTCTTTCACCCAGGCTGGAGTGCAGTGGCGTGGTCTCGGCTCACTGCAAGCTCCACCTCCCGGGGTTCACGCCATTCTCCTGCCTCAGCCTCCCATGTACCTGGGACTACAGGCACCTGCCACCTCGCCCGGCTAATTTTTTGTATTTTTTAATAGAGACAGGGTTTCACCGTGTTAACCAGGATGGTCTCAATCTCCTGACCTCGTGATCCGCCCACCTCGGCCTCCCAAAGTGCTGGTATTTTAAGTTTTTGTGTCCATATAGAAATATATAGAAATATTGATGTTGGCATATATATCTTGTATCCTGTAACATATCTATCATCACCTAAGGATGCATTACAAGAACGTTGTAGTAATTCAATGTTGTTGAAGATCCTTGTGATTTTCTGTCCAGTTTTTAAGCAATGCATAATTGTATTTCATATTGAGTAGGTTGTGGTGCTTGTGTTCTTTAAGGAAGTGGTGTATTCAGTCAAAGTTCTCAAATTTATGAGTGTAGAACTTTTTGTAGTATTCCATATTATCCTTATGATTCTGTAAGTCCTGTAGTTGATATCCTCAATTTCATTCCTGATATTTATAGTTTTTGTCTTCTTTCTTTTTTTTCTGCAGACTTCCTAGAAGTTTGTCAATTTAATTGACCTTTGTCAAAAACCATCCCTTTGTTTCATTTAATTTTCTTTATTGTTTCTCTATCTTCAGTTTCATTAATTTCTGCTCTTATTTTGGTTTTTCCTTCCTTCTGCTTGCTTTGAGTTTATTTCATCTTTGTTTTTTAGGATCTTGAGATGGGGCTTACATTTTTTTTTTTTTTTTAGAAATTCTCTTTTTTCTAATGTATGCATTTAGGGCCATAAATTACCCTCTCAGTCTGGTTTGGCTGTCACTCAAAAGTTTTTATATGTTGTATTTTCATTAAAAATTTTCTTTGAGATTTCCTATTTGACCCATGAGTTATTTAGGCATCTGTTGTTTGGTTTACAAATGTTTGGTAAACTTTTTCAGTATTTTTCTGTTACTGATTTATAGTTTGATGCCACTGTTATCAGAGAATGCACTCTGTATTATTTCAATTCTTTTAAATTTGTGGGGTTTATTTTATGGCTGAGGGTATGGTCTACTTTGGAATATGTTCCATGAGCACTTGAAAAGAATGCACATTCTGATGTTGGGTGAAGTGTTCTGTAAGTGCTGATAAAATTCTGTAGTTGTTGTAGTAATTCAATGTTGTTGAAGATCCTTGTTGATTTTCTGTGCAGTTGTTCTATCAGTTGTTTAGGTACTGAAGCTTACACCTGTAATTGTGCATTTGCCTATTTCTCCTTTAAGTTCTGTCAGTTTGCTCTTCTTGATAGATCAATTATTTTATTAATCTGTTATATCCTTCTTTGCTTTTGGTAATTTTCTTTGCTCCAAAGTCTACTCTATCTGATGTTAATATAGCTGCTCTTGTTTTTCTTTGATTTCCCCATCATTTTACTTTCAACTTCACTATATTGTTATATTCAGAAATGTTTCTTATAGACAGCATACAGTTAGGTGATTTTTAAAAAATCCACCCTGTTTTTTAATTGGTGTATTTTAATAATTTATGTATGATATAATGATTGTTATGCTAGGGCTAAGTCTGCCATTTTAGTTTTTGTTTTCTGTTTGTCCTCTCTGTTTTCCATTTCTCTGTTTCCTTTTTCTTGTCCACGGTGGATTATTTGGACATTTTTAGAATTCTGTTTTGATTTGTCTATAGTGTCTTTGAGTGTATCTCATTGTAAAGCTCTTTTTTTAGTGTTTTCCCTATTTATTACATTATGTATACACAACTTATCACAGTTCACTGACATTATCATTTTATCAGTTTTAATGAAGTATGGAAACCATACCTGTCTTATATCCTTTTACCCTTTCCCATGTATGGTTGTCTAACATATTTATTTTTTGTATATTTAGAACCACATCAGATAGTGTTGCAATTTTTGCTCCAATTGTCAAAAATACTTTAGAACTAAACTCAAGGAAAGAAGAAAAACCTACTATTTTAACCCACATTTTTGCTTACTGTGTTCCTTTTTTCCCCCGAATCCCAAATTTCTTTTATTACCTCCTTTCTGTTTAGAGAATTTCTTTAAGGCATTCTTTCAGTGCATATTTGCTCATGACAAATTCTTAGTTTTCTTTCACTGGAGAATGTCTCGATTTCTCCTTCATTCCTTAAGGACAGTCTCCTTAGGTTTAGATTTCTGGGTTGATACTTTTCTTTCACCACTCTGGTTTCTAATGAACAATTACTTGTCATTCTAATTGGTTTTCTCTTATAGGGAAGGTGTCA